>NC_138909.1:58544965-59912465 GCF_965231255.1 Vanellus vanellus | reverse complement strand
GTCATCAGTCAAAAAAAGTGTGCCTTAAAATAGCTGACTGTTGGAAAAATCTCTCACAGAGATATAAAAATAGTGCATAACAAATGTCAAAATGGATCAAGGTTTGGCAGGGTTAAGGTTAGAAAAGAATACTCCAAAAAATCTGGAGGATCATGGTTAGGTAACAAATAGGGAACATTGACAAATAAATTAGTAAAAAGCTCTTCTTAAAACAGCATCAACTTTTAAACATTAAAAACTTGAACCACAACCACAATAAAACAGCAGAGTTAGACATGAACCACGTATTGTACAGTACAAAAAAAGCACACCGTAGACAACCAATATAAGATCAACACTTTGCTTACATGAAGGATTGTCCCAAGGGATTGCGAAGAACAACACCCTTGTAATTTCAACTCTAGCATCAGGCTCTTAATTCTGCATGACAACAGCTACCGTCGAGTGCTTGCTTAGGCTGCAGAATAACTGTTTGCTCCGTTAAAAAGTAGGGCTAGTTGCACTAAAAATGCTCCGAGATCGACAAAAACACTGCCAAGATTTTCTTTTAGTGTTCCGTTAACTATTGCCTCTGTCCTCACTACGTCTGTTTTTCAAAATCTGCAAGCAACGTCATTACTAGAACTCCTTCATCAAAATAAAAACACTATCCTTGACTGTCAAGTAGCTACTTTTCATGCAACAGTGACCCCAGTTTGACAGAAGACCACAACGCACACAGGTCAAACATGTAAGCGAGATTTCTTTTTTTTTTTTTTTTTTTTTTTTTTTTTTAAAGCCAAATTTCACTGTTGTCTTAAAGGTAGAATTTAGTTCGTTATGCAACTAGCCGTCTGTATATTACACCTTCTCCATTTTGACTTTACTTAGATTTAATTTCTAAAGCATTACGCATTCTCGTGTAAGTCTGGTTTCGTATGCATTTGTCACGGGTTTCACATTTGGTGACTGGTTAGCAGTGTGCTGGCCATCTTTGGTTTGTAGAGGAAATCTTAACCATGAACAATCAAGGGGGCTTAAAAGAATTTTCCAACTGCTAGCTTTTTTACTCAAACTTGTACCTATACTACATCACGCCACATTAAGTAGAAGCACACGTCACAAAATTGCACAGGGATTACAATATTACATCCAGTCTGCATAAAATTGAATTCCACTACTGACCAGGTCACAAAATGGCTGCACTTTCTAGTCTAAAACTAATTTGCATATTGTACACATGTAGGACATTTTTTTTTTTACTTCAGTCACAATAATGCATGCAAGTTTGTTTTTTGTTACAAATTTTGTAGATTTGCTCATGCTACCTAGTTTCAAGAGAGCCTTTTTTGAACATTTGCAATAACTCACCTCTTGTTAATTAATAGTTCTAGTGCATGCATATGGTGTATACAGGTAAGTAAACATGCAAGTTTTTCACATTCTAAAACTATGGCAGTTTAGGCCATATTGTGCTGCCTGCATTTAATCTGTAATGCAGTGTGTCTTAAACGTTTCAATCCCGTATTAATAGGTGGCATTACACATAACACCTATATAGCAGCAAAGCTAATACAGCTTGTGATTAAAAATGTTTAAAAATAGCTAATAAATCAGATTATCTTGAGGTATTATTTCTTGCAAGTCAAAATGGAGAGCAAAAAATCAACCCTAATTTTTAGTTTATGTATACACTGAAAATAGCAACAACAATAAAAATAAGCTTTTTGTAGCAGACATATTCCATCTTCACTATTTTGCTACCTTTGGTAAATTACTGGGGCAGATCTTGAAGTTAAAAACCCATGTTTAGAAATAAGTGCACGCTTCACCCACTAAATATAGCAGCAGACTGTGTGCCCCTACGCAAAAACATTCTCATATCTAGTTTTAACTTTACATATAAAAATAACTTGGAGAAAATACAAAAAAACATTTTATTTTAACATGAAAATATCACAAAAATTAGTAAGCCTGAGATGTAGGGTTTTGGTGAAAAACAAGAGGCTTGTAGTGTTTTGGCTGCTGATAAAGATGCATGTATTGATAGCTGGGGTGAAAAGCAGAAGAATGCACTTATTTCTTCTGCATGTCAGTATCTTCAAACACAGTAAGCCACATGCACCCTTCTTTCCTTGTGTAGATGCTGGTTCACCATGTTTAATTCCAGCGGAAGTGGATCTGACGTGGGCGGTCAGCCCCCTCCTTTACCAATGGCTTATGGAATTCACGTCCTGCACGAGAGTGGATATTTGCCCAACAAAACTCACAGTAATACTGCAGGCAAGTGACATTGGCACAAAAGAAAGGAGCAAACTTTCCACCGCATCGTGCGCCCTGGCATTCGTCACACATCTGGTCATCCAACACATATGGCTTTACCTCCACCTGTTGGAGTAAAACAGAAACAATTCTACTTAATACCTATTCCTACTTAAAAGTCGTATGAGGCCATTCAGGTTGTTCTGGTTTAAAAAAAAAATAAATAAAAAATGTCCGAAATCAGACGTATTAATGCCTTTTTCTAACTAATCAGTTATTACTCTATCATTTATCAGCTACAGACCTATCTATACAGTAAGCAGAACACTTCAAGGCACATCTTCAGAAGTATACTATATATGTAATAAATAGCTACATCAGAAGCTCCCTTAATTCATTCTGGAAGGATGTTCTTGGCAAATGATAATGTGGAACCACGTGCAGAAAACAGGTAAACAAGCCCAAAGTTCTCCCAACTAACCTCATCAGCTCCCAAATGTACCCCAACATGACACCCAATTCTATACTCTTCAGGAAGAAATAACTGAACATACAAGAATGTAACGATTTATACATTAACCTTTTTTTAAAAAAAGAAAAACCAAAACAAGTATAAGTCTCTGCACACACTACTTTTGTGTGCAAATTAAAAGTACTTTCTACAGGCCAGAATACAGATCTTTTAGCACTCCTATTCACTGTAAATTCACTCCCAATTTCTAAAATATGGTCAAATTTGGAGCTACAGATTTTGGTCATCTACTACTTGCCCCTTTTTGTGGCTTTGAGCTGTACAGAAATTTGTATTCAATGCATTTCTGAAAATATTTTTAAAGACCATTTTGCAAGTCTACAAACTGCTAGAAACACCTGTCTTATACAGCTTCTTTCTCCCAAACTCATCTGACTGCCAGAGTGGAAAAGTGGCAGGAGTCCAGTGGTAAATTTGCATTATGTCTTTGCGCAACTGAACTGTTACAGACTGTCATCAGACAGGAAGAAGAACTTCATAATAAAACACAAAATGAGTTGACTCCATTATTAAGGAATGTATTGTTGTCTTCCACGTTTTCCTCACTTTTAAAGATGGTATTTTTTGCCTTTTGTTGGCAAAAAGAGCTATTCCAGTTCATACTAAAACTCACTGCTGTAAGAGATTTTTTTTCGGAGATACTATTACCTGAGAAGAATGCTTACGTATAGACATCGACTTTATGTACTATACTCAGACAGAGTATGTTTGAAATAATGAGAACTTTAAAATGCTATTTTTTCCACTGTGTCTCCAGAGGAAAAAATTTACACATACAGCTACCCACTGAAAATTTTATCAGCAGAACAGTCTTCATTTTCTTAGCTCCCGAAGTAGAGGTCATACTTGACATGGCAAACCCATCTATGTTTAAAATAGAGTGTGCTTCTTCCAGTAATCTATATTCAGCACAAGCTCTACTACTTATTTTACTACAATGACCCACCTTATCACAAGTTACACTTAAACCTTCCAATAAACAGCTACCTTATGCACTAGCTTTGTTTGTTGTTCAAAATTACTGAAAGCACAGAGCAGGACATGAATGCACCAAGATCGGTATGAAGATGATTGCAAATGCATTGGAGAAACACTTTGGGGAATGGAAGTATTACATGAAGCGGATGCAGACTGCCAGCATACGAAAGTTAACAACGTTTTAAGGAATTGTTTGGAGCTGAAACTCCAAACGAGTTTCAAGGAAATGTTTGGAGCTGACCTTTCATATATGATAAAACAGGATGAGGAGCACTTTACTGAAGAAAAACATCTGTTAGAGAAACTAAACATATCTACACATCAAAAGAACTGGAGAGAAGCTGCAGAGTACTTAGGTAAGGAAGAAGTTAAGATCACAGACAGTGTTTGTTAAGTGACTGTGACAAAGATTTCCAATTAAAGTAGGAACAGGTATGTGCCAAAAAAAAAAAAGCTATAAATACTTTGAACTGAAGTTCGGAAGGATAAACAGGTGAACTGCAAAATTTAGTAATCAAAAAAATACTTTTACACAGACAAAACTGGTTATGAAAAGAATGTGAAAGGGCAGCAGACCTATAGAAACTGGATATAACTGGTACAGAAAGGCCATGCTAAGGTAAAGGGTAAGAGAACAGCCGGCCTCTAAGATTTCAGTGAAATATGTAATATATCGCTTTATTGGCCAGCATACATACACATCTCAGATGAAGGCAGTACCCGAAGTCGGACTATCCTCCTCCTTTACAAATAGTGGTTTACAGATTCATACAAATTGCTTGCTCATCTACAAATCAGCAGTAATACTGATTATAGAATATTTTCAGAGCCTGAAAAGGCATTAGTTTATAAACTCCATGTAGCAAAAGCAACTATTTCTGAAAATAGTTTTTTTTATACTTTCAGAAACAGATAAGAGCTAAAGTGTTCCCTAAAAAGAGGCTTTTCTCCATTATTCCTCAGTAACACAAATAACTGGGTTGTATAAATAGATATATAATTATATAAACAATGAGTGACCATATGATTTAATTAGAGAAGATGATTCGAAAAATAAAGATTAAAAACCCTCTGAAACAAAGACATTCATTAACCTTCCCAATCACAAGGTTTAAAGGCAAGTTTCTTAAAACACTTAGGTCTGGTATTGCTGTATTTTGCAAGTGAAACACTTCAGGAATAGCATACATTTTTAAAAATAAGAAAAAGCGAGGATCCTAAGAAAAGTGCCCAAAATTCCAGATTTAAGAGAATATTTGAGTCAAGAAATTAATTCTCAATAATTAGAAAAGCAATGCTAAAAGAATGAACACAAATCATAACCAAAATAGGAACAGTGAGAATTCAAATATTGAAAGAGAAAGCCTAGAACTTCCTTCCCTCTCCCCCGCAACCTCTCCAGCCCATGAACAGCTAACTACAGATACTAATTCTACTTGTTTCTTCTTTTCTTTCGTAATAATAATTGAAGAAATCATTTGACTAGTGTTTTTCTACATTAAGTCTCATGGATGAAACTCAAATGCTGTGCTTCTGAAGTCTAGTATTTGGGGTAGATTTTTTTTTTTTTCCTCTTGTCCAAGCTCCAAGAGGCCTGCAGCACATACCCACTGTTTTACTGCTCTTCCCCTTTTCAGTATTTCAGTGTTATATCACACATTAACAAGTGAAACCCTTTCTCTGCGAACAGCAAGTCCTGCCATTTCAGATGCCTGCTCGGCATCCAAAGAGCACTTAAAATCTTTGGTGACCTACTGTTAAAAAAAACCCGAAACAACAAACCAACCTGTTTGGAAGTGCAGCCTTCACAGGTAGGTTCATGCCTTCTTTTCTCTTACGAGATGGCACTGCCAGTCTACCATATACTCCTCTACTGCAAAGGACACTCCCATAGGAAGAGGAAGATCAAGTGTCCTCTAGTTTACAGCATTCAAGTCCATGCCTCCCACCCTTGAGGGAGAACTAGTTTCGATGGGACTCAACTGCCTACCTCTAATTTTCAAGTTAGGTAACTTTACAGCCCAAGGCACTACAGATGGCTCCTGAAACACATCAAGCTATGCACCATTCTGAAGTTAAATGACCCCTTTAGCATTTCTTTAGAAGGAGTTCTGGATTCTGGTCCTTACTCCCATTTTGTCCAAATACTAAAACGCAAGATGCTTCCCCTCACGCAGTCACAGTGTCAAGGACATTTTTCCTGTTACATAATTAGCCAAAAGGAAGACCTACAGCTGCAAGTCACAAGCACAGCAATCCCACTAGCAAAATGTAGCCGTCACATCTTAACGCGAAGCCTAGTTCGCTACCCACATTCAGAGTCACGCATCCTATGGAAATGACCACATTTGGAGATTTCAGCTCACTAGGCAACCGCTATCTGAGAGACTGATGTAAAGCTGTATTAGTGTGCCTATTTGAAAGGAGAGAAGTGCATGCTACCTCCCCACAGCAGACTTTTGTTAACTGTACTACTTTCGTTTTCCCATGTCTTTGATCTGTAGAGGAGACTGGACCTTGAACTACTTTACTTACTCAACCCTTCTTCCTCTAAGACCTTTTTTTTTTTTTTTAAAAGAACATCTATTAATACCAGCAACTACCTCTGCAGCTCTTGACATCAAAACCAGTGACACTTAAAACTGACATAATTTAGATGCCAGTTTTCTTTGCTAGTCTTATACTTCTAATTAGGAAAAATGAAGTTGATTACTCTTCTTAAGAAAAGTTAGTTCTGCTTTAGCTAGTAATAATCATCTGTAGCAACCAGAAATGTACATTGGTAAATAAATACTCTGAAGACTCTCTCAAACAGAAAGGATAAGACATTTTGTATTTTAGGTGTTGAGCTTGATTGATTTTCTGAAGTGCTGAGCACTGACACTTATGGCTGAAATTAAGGGCAGCTGCAAATATAGAACTAATCTCAAACCAATGAATAATAGAGTTTCCTATGAATGACAGAGGAATTATCAAGTATTTGGTTTCATTAGAAGAAGGGAGAGGAAAAGGTTTTCAAGCCCTTTGCCCATACATAACAAAACCAGGAGCTCCAGAATGGAAAGAACATATGGTCTAACATACGTCCAAAGAACAAACTGCTGCTTTGTGGAATGCATGGTGTTTGTTTGCAGGCATTCACGGTTTAACTCTTGGAACTCGTGGAGTTACAGGAATACTAAAAGAACGTAGAAGCTGGCATAAAAGACAATCAAATGCAATGTTACCACAGCCTGAGAAGTTCCTTCACAAATCATCACTATCACATTTTTAATTTCTGTTTAACTTACGCGTTTATCAATATCGCCATGCTGAAGTTGAACAAACCGAGCACTGATGGCAGCAATATAACTCTGCTGATTGGAAAAAGCAACACGTCCAGCACCTTTTGGGTATTTCAGCTCAGGGTCAGTATCAATTCCTGCGTAACAAACTCCACCATAGAGACGGTCCATGATCATAGCCAATTCCACTATCAGGAAACAAAATAATGTTTGTTTAAACTGTTCTTGCAATACAAACTTTATATAATATGCTTGTATTAAAAAATACCAAAAAATTTAATTTTAATAATTAATTTTTGCAACAGCTGACGTAACAGTAATAACAAGAAATATAAAAACATATTAGATCAGCTACGAAATACTCAGCAGACAGATCTTTCACACCATGGGTACATACATCCAAGAAACAATGGAATCATAAGTCCTTGCAGTCCTTGATAACCTGGAACCGAAATTCCAGGGCAGTTTTCTTCAGGGGATTACAGCGAAAGACTTTTTGGGCAGGCACAGAATGTAAGCTGTATAAAATAGATCCACATGCCACAAATTCCTTGGTACGTGTTCTCTGGCTGTCCTAATGCTTTATGTTCTACTTGAATTTAAAGATGTAGTTAGCATCTTTTCATCAGCCACACAGAGCTTGATTATCTCTACAGTGCTACACTTACAATAGATACCGAAGTTCATAGAATCAGAAATCTTAAATTTTACAGATCAAGTATTTTAGCAAGCCTCTAGTAATATTTTATACTTAATTCAGTTTTGCAATTCATTTAGGTGCAAAATACTAACGTATTAGGATATAAAGGTGTCAGCTGTTATTGCTGTTCAATAGTTGTTTGAAAAGTCTCCTAAAGTTTTACTGCTTTGTGAAGGTATGATTCTTATTTCACAATGCCATAAAAGTTTCATTTTCACATATACAGGGCATTTGAAAGCTAAGCATAAGAATGCATCCATTAAATTTAACACAGACATTTAGCAGAGTAATCTGGAGAATGTGGACTGAATTTCAAGAAAAAAAAGATAATCTGCAGTTGGAACATACTGCGTTTATGCTCATTTAAAGAGCTTGTGCTACAGTCAAAAGTACAGTCTTAAAAGTAAAATAACAGAAGAGTTTGAGCATTGCAGGTCCAAGATAGAAAAATTCAAGATTCTTTATACCCCAAATTTGCACTATCACTTCTTGGTTCTCCTACATCTTCCATCTGAAAGCTCATCTTTCTGTAAGAATAAAATTAATTACAAACTACAGAAGACTAATGAAGACCAGGAGTCATTCTAACAGAAAACGGGATTGGAACCACCATATGTCATGTTTCTACTTCCAACATTCACCTCTGCCTACTTACTAGAAAGCCACCATAAAATATTGTAAAAGGCTACTGCAATCAATCTCACAAAGCAGACTGTCCAGGTTGTACATCAACCATTCCACAGCTATAGAAACATTTAATTTTTCCTTCATGCAGTCCAACAGGAGCCTAGCAAGAGTCCTACAATCTCTTATGGTGGTGTACCATATAGACTGTGATAGCTCTGTGAATTTCTTCCTTTTTTCTTTTATTCCTACTCCTTCAAGTACTCCATCATTTGTGGTTTTGCTTTGTCCATATTAGCAAGAGCAGCTGCAATCTGATAGTAGTGGAAGAGTAGCTAATGCACAATGACAAGCAAGTACAAATACAGCTCCACATACTAATGGAGCATGGCAGAGAGGTTTTCATAGCATTATTTAAAAAAGAAACAAAACTCTTTCATGAGATAGTTTACATTATAGTCTTGCTAATATGATCAAATTCTTTTCTACAGCTTTAAACATGTAACAGTTTCCAGTAAACTTCAATGATGAACGGTGATTTATGGCCAAAGCCATAATTACTACAGAAATGTATGAATACACAAATATGGTACTGTGGTTATAACTATCATGACAGTCTTTTATTTTTACTTGTATATATCTATATCTATCCATACTTAACAATACAAAAGTATGTATGGTTCAAACTATTTCCAATAATCTCCTACTTCTAAAAATAGACACAGATTATACTCACCAGCTCTTAATGGTCTAGGGACTCCTCCAACAAAAATTGTTTTTCGAGGATCAAGCGGCTGGGAACCATCCATCACAAAGTCACTATCACTTAGATTCCAGGGACGGATCTGAACCTATTAAATTGGAAAAGAAAACAGTATGCTACTTTAAGTTTCACTACATTGTGGATATATGTTCATCAGCCTTTATAAACTGTCAGACAAGTCATAACCCCATTAGTTTAGCAAGTAGGTGCTCTGTTTTAATCCTATTAATTCAAAATACTATAATTTTAAAATCATGTAACTCTTCCAGATGTTGAGCTCTGCCAACGGTAGTTTGCTTTTGATTATTTTCATCATCATCATTTCAAATGCAGCTTTAGACAGATGGCAGCTATAGCCCGTAGGCCATCTACTGTTTACTTACTGGCTTGTCCTTGATAGTAGGACTGGAAACACATAGATAGAGCTTTCCATCTTCTTCAATGCAGGCGTCAATCAGGGCCTGAACGGAACTCTCTTCTTGGAACAGGAGGAATGCATAACCTGGAAAAAAACCCAAGCCAACTGATATTTTTTTCCTCCTTTGTCTTTCTTAATCATCTTTGCCAGTGACTTTTCCATATAAATGTTTTTACTCCAAAAGTAAAAGAACGTCAAACCAGTTCTCTGTTATTAGTCATCATCTTTAACTATATACTACCTTGCCATGATCAACAGAACTCCAGGCAAATACTTCTATCCTTAAAATAATTGTCAAAAAGGACTCATAACCAAATAAAAGCAAACATGTCTGCTCTATCATGCAGTAGAAGCCTAGGCTGAGCATAATTCATTGGCAGCAACGGACATTATACAATGAAAATCCGACTTGGCACAAACGACTAATCTCTATTCTAGAGATTAGATCAAAGTACTTTGTTACATAAGTGACCCAGCAAACCTCCCAAACACTACAAAAATAGGAATTAAAATGCTTATTTAATGCTACAGTAAAAGCAGTCAGACAAGAAAAGAACCTCACACATTAGAATATACTGTAACTGTTAAAGTAATGATATATACAAATTTTGTTACTTTACAGGTGCCCAATAGTGCAACTGGGGGTGTATTCTAAAACAAATTTTAAAAGGAGCATAAATCCACATTTCTTTTAGAGATTACTACCAAGTGTGGAATTTTCACATGAAGTTATGTTTTATTACTTGGATGGAAAAGTAAATGCTGAAGCAGCTGCTCTAGAGTGGGCTTGGCGAGAGGGAGTGTGGCTGCTTTACCAAGCCTTTTGGAAATGATACTGTTTTTCTGAGAGAAGCTAGTTAACCACTGGTAATTTCTTATTGCAGACACGCAGTGTAGGTCATCAAGGGAAAGATCGCAGGGTGCATCTTAAAGAGCGCTAAGGAATCAATGTGTTAAGAAGAACATAAGATTAGAGAAACAAATGCACGACTGATTTTAATATACGGGAACAAAAGTAGGATTTAAAGAAAAAGCCGTAAGGCTTACACTGGTCTTTCTAATAACTTGTTATTCATTCCCTACCCCTCATACCACAGTCCTATCACAGCTACCTACAAGGGACATGACAAGGTCTTATGCATTCTATATTTTTTTATGTAACTATTATTTAGTTTCTTAACAAATATGCTATAGGGAATATTTGGGCTTTGGCTGAAGCATTTCCTTGTGAAGTCTATTTTTCATTGCTGTACAATATTTTTTAGTGACAACCTCTTTAACTTAAGCTTAATTAATAATTACTTAGATAAAAAATCTGTTGTAATGGGGATATCTTTCAGTATTTATCTTGGAATTTAAAATCCATGTATTACTCATGCAAAACTCACTCACTGAATCAGGGCATGTGCAGACTGGCATGGGTGAGACCAGACCCATGTAACTGTTCTTACTTGTGTGGCAGCCAGGCACACACATTCCAGTTTGAATGGAGCACTCAGTACAACAATGATGGGAGTGCAAAAACTTGATTAATCAAAGGGAGGGCTAAACGTACATGATACCGACTAAAGGCTCAGACATACAGAGTAAGACTCACAGCCAAAAGGGTATAAAATAATTTGCCAGATGCTGACTTTTCATCAGTTTTTACCCTAAAGCAAATCAAGGGTACTGCCATATAACTCCTGATGCATAAATACAGTCAGTGTCTCTAAATGATCTACCACCTGTAAGTCTGCAGCTATTAATATGCCTAACTGTGAAAGCTTATAAAAAGACAGAAAATTCAAATAGAAGAACTTGATGAGGGAACAATTAGAAATACTACATCCTATCACACCTGAAATAAAAGTAAGGAAAGCAATACCAAAACTATATGTTAATACTGCTTTCTCAACATTATCTGCAAAACGTACCGTGCCTGGATTCATCCCATTTTAAAGCATCAGATAGGCTTGTGTCATGAGCTTAGCTGTACTAGTTCTCTTCTGAAGACACAGAGAAAGTTAGGGTATAGTCTTTACTAACAAATTGGTCTGGCTATAATTTTGCTCCACAGTTCTAGTCCTTCAGTGGTTTACAAGGCATTTTAGTTTGCTCCCCAAGTCTAGTCTGGAGTAAAATAACCAGTTCTCCTGAAGACAAAATGTGGCTAGAGATAACTTGCTCAGGTCTCACATTTTATAGCCATATACAGACACAGCCAATCCCTTCCAAAGAATGCTAGGCTTGCACAGTCTGCATCACTTGCCCTGGATCACGGCGCATGTCCTGGCACAAATCAATTACAAATTGGCCATGGACTTCTCCAGAGAACACCAGTTACAGAGGCCGACAGCCTATATTCATTAGCTAGAATGTGCTTGCAAAGAGAAATTACAATCTTACATTAGGTATTTCATTCAGACATCATAAATTAGGGCTCCTCTTCTTACTACAACTACCACACACCAACAACTGTATGGCACAAACTTTATTCTTAACCCTTTCTGCATTCTCAAGATATGCTTTTATTGGATTATTTTTCTTCTCAACATCTGTAACTCATGAACTATTGTGGATGCTTAATGTCTGCAAAGCTAGTGTGGTGGTGGTAAGTCACTTGCATAAGCATAATGAAAAAGATCAAGTGCCTAACTAGTCATTTTGGAGTCATACTGAGCTAGTTACCATGTGCAATAGAAAGTATATGTCACAGTGAAACATGGTAGAGAGGTAGGGTGAAGAGTAGGAGGTGTTTTACTGTACTACAAAACAGCTTAACTCCCTAGTTTCTTGGAATTTTTTTGGTGTACCACATCAGTCATTTAACAGCTTCACACCCAACAGCAATGCAAGTCTGTTTACAATGGAAAAGCAAAGCTACTCTAATAGTTTTCTTTGAAGGAAGCTGCTTCATACCTTTGGGTCATATGTACACCAACAATAGCAGGTCATGATCAGTTATTACTTGCCAAGAGACAAAGCTTGTATGTTTTGTACATTTTTCACAAGGTGAAAAGTATTAGATGAAACACAGTCTTATAAAAATTACTTGTCCACGTGCACCCCCACCGGAATTTATGCCTCCTGTGGGAGACAAAGCTTAGGTAACCCGTGTTAGTGTTTATCCCTTGACTGAATTCCTCTGCATAACACTGGGACTATTATTAATACTCCTATTTTCAAAGGGAACTAGTGTGGTGACTTTGATAATACCTGTCCTCAGAAAATCACCTCAAATAATAAACAAATCTTTCTAGAGATTATAATTTGCCTTAGAACTACATTCCTTGATATATAGATACTGCACTGGTTATAATCATCCTTACTTCAAATTAACATCTTAACCAAAAAAAGACCAAGAAATTAAACATTTTCTTCTTTTTAATATATTGGGTCAGCACTGGAAACAGAAAGCCCATCAGATAATTTTGAAGAGTCCTAGCTGTATTACCAAATTAAACTTTTATAAGAATTAAAAAAAAAAAAAAACCAAGAAAAACCAACAACCGCTCTCCCCCAAACTACACACAGAATCAGTCTTCTTGTTTTTTCTATTTATTACATACAGAACAAATCAAAAGCAAAGTATTCTAGACTAGATTCGCACTGGTATCTAACACGATGATCTGAGCAAGGTGTTATTTCTTTATTTCATAGTAATATGGAAGTTTCTCAAAAGGTGAAAGTATGCTTTTTCTGCCATGCATACTCTGTGTAGAAACCCAGAGAGGTTGTTGAGGCCTCATCTCTGGAGGTGTTCAAGGCAAGGCTGGACGTGGCCTTGGGCAACCTGGTCTAGTGGGAGGTGTCCCTGTCTATGGCAGGGGGTTGGAACTCAATGATCTTCAAGGTCCTTCCCAACCTAAACCATTTTATGATTCTAAATCAGAGAGTAGCTTTAAGTTCTATCAAACTCCAGTTAACTCCTGTCGCTAGTGGCTTAGAGAAGGAGTCAAGAAAATCAGCGCAAGCCAACACAGCCTTGTCCATACCAGTCAGCACAGCTGTATTTTGGGGTTGGTTCATCTACTGCCCTGACAGACTCTCCCTAGAGAAGACTAAATGGCCCCAGTGCAGTGCAATTCTTCTCCACAGAATGCTGTGCCTTGGCTTAAATCAGAAAGAACCAGTGTAAACTGAAGGTTAATACAGACAACTGATCTACATTTCAGGATGGGAATAATTCACATTTGGCAAGGACACACAACATTTAACCTATTTCTCTTTAAAGAGATCTCATCACCACATTAATTAACTTTAATCTTTAAAACATAAGTCTTTCACTCATTCTGTTTAGTCATCTTTGATGGAGAATTAACTCCAAAACACACTTGAAGTGAAAAAATCCAAGCTGATACAATTGTAATACAGCTACTAGCTAAGGCACTTTTGAGTAGGGAAGAGCAGGTTTCAGTTCAAGACCCAAACAACTACTTTTATATTTCTGCAGTGACTGTGTTTAAGCTCCTACTGTAGTCCAGAGATCCAGTTAATGCAGTCACTGGTGTCTGGACAGTTATTTAGCTGACCAAGTGGGACACAGAGGCGTCTAGCACCATTTATCCTCTACAGTACTTCACCTAACCTTCAGCTGGTGCTCCAGAATGGTGTGGGACTTCAGTAGGTGCCACACCACATTTGCCAGACCTGTGTAAATCTTTTAGATATCCTCAGTTTGCGTAAATAAATCAAGCTCAATGTGCTTATGTTATGGTGACCTGAATAGCCCTCTATACTCCACTGACTGTATTGGCCAGATTCCCACTGATTAAAGGAAGCTTAGACACTAATCATGCATGAAGACACCTACAGTTACTTGCCTGAATCCAGAGTTCAATCCTACCCAGTGTGATCAAATAAGCTGGTAACAAGTTGAACAGAACTTGGATGGACCTGTGGTTTTGCTTCTTAAACTAGAAACAAAACATTTTCAACCTAATTGTTTCAGTCAGTTCTAAATTATCAGTTAAGAGCCTTGAATAAATGAAGCTACCACACAACTGCTGTGATAGAAGGCAATAGAAACACCCAGACAATTAGAAAAGGCTGGGGATACTGTCCTGTTTAAATCAGATTATCCTCTGTTTGATACGGACTATAAATAGTGCAGAGCACACAAACGACTGGGCATATTTTGAAAGAGCTTCTTTGGATTTGCATATCCTCACGGCATCATTTCTTTGAGTGCTTCATTATCATAAGGAGTCCTCACCTCAGCAAGTTGCTTTGGACATGTGTGTTGTTTCACAAATAAGCATATTTGCCAACTACGTAGTAACAGGAGTTATGATAAACAGTGGCAAGTCAGAAAGGAAGGAATTCTTCATTACAGTTGGCAGATCACTTACAGACTTTGTACTTTGATCTCAACAAAATAATTTTTTCTGCTTCACAACAGAGTTTCCTTGTAAGATTAGTGTGAAGTTTTTAAAATTCCTGTTTTCTTCAGCCCTAATTTTGTGGTGAACCAATACAAAATGCAATTAGTTAAGAACAAGCAGTTGGTGTTTCTCAGGAGGCAGCAAGCCTTGATGGATCAGGACACTTTTTGCATTTCTTCAAGCAAGGAAATACTTATGATCTTGGCCTTCCCTCAGGACTTTCTGTAAGCAGAGAGCCTGGAAGGAACTACAGCCTGGAAAACTGAACAGGAGTTTAAACAAAAACAAAAAAAAAGCAGGCTGTATCTCTTCACCACAGAGAAGACTATTACGTAAATCAGTCCAAAACTGGATAATTCTGAGATGTCTTTGGAAAGTAATACTACGTCAAATCTCTAATGAGACTGAACAAACAAAAATACGTACACTGAATTGACTCCATGCAGAGTAACAAATTAGAAATTGGAGATTAAAAGTAAAAAACAAACAAAAAAGAACTCCTTGGGCTAATATAATATCTATTTCTAAATTGCAATTACTGATCAATCTCAAAGCTTTCTTAGTATTTAGCCTATCTTTAGCAGTTTCAGAGATCTTATTATATATATATATGTATATATGGTTCTTGCCTGCACATGTGAGTAATACTTAAGATAGACAATTTAAGAAATTTTTCTACAAAATAATCACGGGCCATTTCTATTGCACTGAAAAAAAAGGTTATAAACACAGTAAAATTTAGCAGTTAATAGTAAGCTATATTTCCAGAGCATCTACATAGAGAAACCTATACTGTATTTTAAGTGTGTTAGGCTACATTACAAAACAATATAGAATAATGTAGTTAACTGAAAATGAGAATAAATTTTTAAGATTGAAGAACAGTAAGTGCTATTAAATTCCAAATAAGGATCTTTTAATCATGGGAAATCAACTTAACACTTAGTTTGCGAGTGTTTCCTGAATTAATTACATCAACAGACTGAAGTTCTTCTATCTACATTTTCTGCTTTTAAGAAGCTCTCTTTAAAATACAGTTTTGGGGTTTTTTTTTGTTTTGTTTTTGTTTGTTTTTTACTGTGGTAATTATAAATATTCCAACTGTATCAAAAAGCTTTATTAAATGAAGAAGTCTGCAAATTTATCCTCAAGATGTTCAGACACTGAGACAGGACTATCTCCTTGGAAAGGAATGCCAGAAACCATTCCTTTCAGGTAATAATATACTACATCTTCCCTCTTCTATATATTCATCACAGACTCTGTCAGATGCATCTTCCTCAGAGTTCCTCAAGAATTTCTCTTGGTAATTTATGAAGAGATATGGACTCCTTAGATGACCAGATTTAACTTGACAGTAGCTTTGTGTTTCAGGCTGACAATCAAAAAAGCTGAAGTCTCTTTGTTTGTCTTAGAATTTCCATGTAGTGTTCATATATACTATTCAAATACCTTCAATTCCTTTTCCCACTGCTTAGAGAACAATCCCAGATAGTAATACTGTCTCTTCCCCATCATAGATGGTCAGATAAATAAACGAAGAATCAGTTTATAAAGGCAATATGCCTACTTTTGTCACTTCCAGGGAAGGAATGAATTGCTGCATTCTCTACAAAATGATTCATCTCTGCAACGCTTTCATATCTGGATCAGATTTTTGCATTTATTTTATACGTACCAATACATGATTGAACATGCACAGAGATATGCTACATAATTGAATTATTTAATGGACAGAATGGCTTTTCCAACACTTTAAGTGATACTAAAAAAAAAAATCTAGTCTAACAGCAACACTAGAAAGTTACAAATCAATATTTAGTCATTTATCAAAAAAAGATAATTAGTGCTTCAATAGGAAGTTCACATCCTAAAACTGAAATAAACATAAACATACTAGGGCATGTAGCGATAGGACGAGGGGGAATGGCTTTAAACTGGAAGAGGGCAGGTTCAGATTGAACATTAGGAAGAAGTTTTTCACTTTAAGGGTGGTAAGGCAGTGGAACAGGTTGCCCAGAGAGGCTGTTGAGGCCCCATCCCTGGAGGTGTTCAAGGCCAGGCTTGACGTGGGCTTGGGCAACCTGGTCTAGTGGGAGGTGTCCCTGCCTATGGCAGGGGGGTTGGAACTCAATGATCTCCAAGGTCCTTTCCAACCTAAACCATTCTATGATTCTATAACATTGATTATCTTGATCAGATATCCAAATGCATCCTTCTGAATCCCGCCTGTAATTCCCACAAAAATTTTTATCTACGGTTTGGTTTTAAAAGTTTCATCAAATTTTGGTTTTGGAAACCAGACAGAAATGCAAATACAGAATTTAGGATTAATGATACACACAATTATATAATGCTGATCTGATATATGGGAAATCAGAATATGAAAGATCCTTCAGGAGTTCAGCACTGAACCAGGCACAATACTAAACCACTCCCAGCTTTTAGACTTGGCATGTAAAGGAACCATGTCTGAACCTGCATTGAAACTGTAGAATTAACTGTTCACAGGAATTGTAAATTATACCCTTTAGAAAAAGATGAGACAGTTTCCCAGAGTAAGATTTGCACTCAGTGACAGGTCAAACCTTCCAACGCTCTTACCTTTTGGTGGAAAATATGACTTGCTTTCTGCTTTGTGAGGCCAGTCTACTACCAAAGGCCCAAATCGTCTGAAGCTAGCAGTAATTTCATCTAAAAAGAGGTAAGACACTTGCAATTAAAATAAATGACATAACTCCATGAAAAAGTACTATCAAAGATCTTTGTTTCTAGCAAAAACTGACATTTCATGGAAAAAAAGAAACACAATTTCCAACTTTCGTGAGCGAAATCCTTAAATAGAGGCATCTTCCTAAGTGTTAATATTTACGCAAAATATTTCTGGTGATTTTAAGCTTATATTTGTTTTTTTATTGCTTAACAGCAGCAGTATTTCAGAAGCATATGGGCAACTAAAGGCAGTGGAGAAAATTGGTGTGGTACTTCCTTAAATTCAGAATTTGGTTTGAATGCAATCAAAACAATTTACTGTTTGGTGATGTACAGTTCAGAGCTTTGTTGGTAGATACTTGTATAATAAGTACCACCACAATTAGTATGCTAGCGGTTCCAGCAGATATGCACAGATCAGGCACATAAACTTAAAATTTCCTATTTAGAGGTGCTTTGCAAGATCTACTACGCCCCCTGTGCAACTTTGTGATGTCTTTCTATTCCAGCCGCTCCTGTCCTGTTGATTGTAAGAACCTTGGCCATGAGGAAAAAATTAAGACACCCTAAACTCTACAAGAGCAATAACTCAAACATAAATATGCTCTATTTCTTTCAGTCGCACCCTGCCATCAGCATATAAACAGGCAGGAAACCCCACCCCCCCCGTATTTCTATGTGTCCTTGTTTAATATTTGTATTAAAAAGCAAGAGTGCACATTTGAATCAGAAGCTAAAGTGCATCAAAAAACCTAAAGTACATTAAAATAAAGTACATTGCAGGAGAGTGTCACAATGAAGATGAAACCAAAATACGTTCTCTCCATGTCTGAAAGTTAATTAACCATAGTCAGCTTGTTTGGTTTGCAAGTTACTCTAGGATTACAATGAACCTTGTAAAGGGACTGCTGTTTACATTACAAAGCTAGCATGTATTTTACATTTATCTGCACAGGAGAAACCCAATATTAAACAGCATGATTACTTCAAATCAGCACTATTGTACAGAGCAATTCCAACCGCATCACATAACAATCTGAGCTTCTGTGGTACATTCTGTGTTCAATGCATCACAGAGTGCTTTGCCACTTGACCTTCCTCTGCCTTAGTTTCTCTATTTATGAACAGGAATAATAACCTTTCTAAAGCACTTCTGAGATCTTCAGGTAATAGTAAAATGGAATTTGAAATTCAATTACTAATAGAAGCTTTCTATGAATAGAGAATAAAGCAGGCACAGATAGAGGACACCATCAAGGGCTAAGATGTATTTGAAAGGAATATGCAAGGTAAGCAGGAGCACAAATTCTAGGCATCACATGCAACTCTACAAATCTGCAAGTACAGAATTGGAGACAACTGAACCATCTCAAAACCAAAAGAGATGGATGAACATCAAATGATATTAAGCTCAACATATCCGTCAACTCTCATAAAAAAAATATATATAGTTGTGGCTTGTTACATGACAACATTATATTGCTGAGTGGATTATTTCTACTACTTCATTCAGGTTTTTCAAAGTGTCTCTTTCTCTCTCCCTCCACACTAGTCTGCTTATCAGGCAGCTCACCTTCATCAATATCTGGTGGAAGACCTCCAACAAACACTTTCCGAGAAAAACGCTCAATTCGTTCTCCATTCTGATGAGCTGAATAGCAGGTAGGCGAATTCAAGACTCCAACTTGATCACTGTGACCGTCGTCCAGCAAACCATCATCTATTGGGAAGAGGGAAGAACGGCCTTAAAAAGAAAAGATAATAGTATACATTAAAATAATTTTGTGGCAGTACATAGTTAACGTAATTTCAGAGAATGGAGGAATAGCAGTCTGGAAAGTAAAAATGAAAATACCAAGATATTAGAAAAGTACTCATTAGTTTAAAGAAAAATTAAGAAAGTGAAAAATGTATTAAACTTCAAAAAGGAAATTCAAGATCGCAAGCTGACATCACTATAAGCATAATAGTTCATACTACATTATATTGTAGTTACTCTGCTGCATCCAGTAGGAAACTAGTAATTTGTCTTTTAAATAAAGCGTCTTATTTATGAAGAGATCATATTAAGGGCTGCTTAAGTGAGTTTCATTAATCTGCCTTTGGTTTAGCTTGAAGTTCCATCACCTGAATGACTACTGCATGTCTAAAAATCTTACACTTGAATTGAACAGAGGGAAACAGAAAAAACACGTACACAACAAAGTTTCAAATACGTATGTTTTCTCTTTTAATGTCATCTGATGCTAATAATGTAAGAACAGATTTAATTTCCAAGAAAGCAAAAGAGAATTTTAATAAATGTGTAAAATGTAACACTTGTAAAGTGAGTCACACTGCTGACTTATCCTTCTCGCTCTCAAATTTACCACAGTTTTGGAGGGAAGCCTTGTAGTGGTTCCTAATATGCAGCAATCTGCAGTAAGATTATAGTTATCCTGAAAAGCAAGTGCAAAATCTGAGAAGCTCATAGGATGGCTTTGCAAATGCAAACTGATCAAAACAGATGTATAGATGGCAGGGGGGAGTGAAAACATGGTAATTCTGTCCCACTTATTTCCCCCTATTTCATATTTACAAATTTTAGGGAACTCCAAAATGAAAAGACTTGGAAGGCTGGGATATGCATCATAGCTTATTCAAACTTTCACTACTTCAGATTAGCAACAGAAAGATTAATGACAGTTGCAAATTCAGAAGTCAGGTTTTTAACTGCAAAAAGCCCCAAAATAAATATTTTGTGAAGCGAAATAAGTCTCCCACATCATCATTTCTTCTGAAGTGCAATTTTTCTTGTTTCTCTCTCACTCGTTTTTAAAGTAATTATAAATTAATTCAGCTGCTTTCAAAAATCAATCAAGCAAACAAACCCAAAAAACAACCTAGCACACTTTTGGGGAGCAAGTTAATTTTCCATTTCAAATAGCCAACTTCCAGATTCATCCACTGCAAATTCATACACAGGAGCAGTAGGTTCCTGACAGCTGAGTCTGCAGTACCTTTGCTGTGAGTCATACCGCAGTCTCTAACTTTTAACCCCTCTCAGGGCAATACTACCAGGAAAGCCCTTTAGGCACACCTACAGACATTGTGCTCATCAGCTAGGGGTGAGAGCAGCATGAAAGCCATTCACTCCCAGAAGACCACCTGAGAATAAAGTGCTTAAAGACAAGGCTGGAGAACAGACAGCAAACATGATGACCTACGTTGTGGTAATACCTAATGACCCTGATTGGGTACCTAAATCCGTAATAAAAACATAGTTCATTAAAAATACCAAATGATAACATAAAGATGATAAAAAACAATTAAACATAATAAAATGTGACAAGGATCACAAAATAAAAGCAGGACCACAGGATTGTACGAAATAACAAAGGCTGCAACTATGTTTTTATGGTGGCATTTCGCATTTAAGTCTTAAGTAGGCATCCGATGGAGGGGAGCACAATAAATGCCAAAAGCTGCAGCAGGCTCCTCCTTTCCATTTGGAATGGTGATATGCATGTTTGAGAACATGACTAGTGGGGAGCAAGTGATGGCATCCTTGCTTGTATTGTAAGGATGCATTCAACAGCTACATAACAGATCAGTGGAGTGTCTTTAAGTGGAAGCATGGAGCTGGTGCTCAGTGGGGCAGAAAAGCGAGCAAGCACGGGAGAAACAAAGTTAACACCAGTTGGAAAAAGCAGCCAGGAAGATTCTTCCTGTAAATCATCTACTTAGACTTAAGAGGACCAAGATTAAGACTGCGGCAGCTGAGTAATGTCAGTTATGAAGACTAGTAAAAATGATCAGATCTTAAACATGTATACAAAGAAGTGCTAAGATTTGGTTACACAATCAAGAAAGGGGGATATAACAACAGATTTCTGAATTACTGATGTGAATGATGGAGAATACGGAACTGTTATCATAGTGACGGTGAAAGGAAAAAGCGGCTAACAGAAGAAATAAGCCTCAAATTGGAGGAACTCATAGGAAACTAAAAGAGTGGAATTTTCATTAATATATGAGCTACTCAACATCTGAAATCTAAATCTAAATAAATAACTGATATTAATAAATCTAAATAAAATAACTGAAATTTAACTGGGTTATCTTTATAAAAAACCACATAGATTTGCTCTTTACCTCTGCAAGTCTCTATATTGCAGGAAAAAAGAAACTTAAGTGACTTAAACATGCCAATTTTAATAAATTTGTTGGAATTATAATATTGCCACAAAAGCATTTAAGTGTGTGTGTGGGGTAAGCTTTTTGTTCTGTTTTTTAAAAAAACAACACACAATTTATACTTAAAGAAGGTGTCTCTTCAGACCATGAAAATTATGGTTTTGTGTTTCTCTAAAAGTACTTCTTAGACAATTCCAACTTACAATACACACAAGTATGTAGGGCGAAAAATAATGAAACAATAATCCTCAGGATAATTTATTTCATACCTACAGGCGAATGTTAAAATCTAAGAACAATGAGAATCTAAGGCTCTCTTTCCCAGTACGAATTAAACCATCAGAACATGTTCTGAAGTGATACCGGAGAGATCAGTTTTACTTTCACATGGGTAAAGGTTTGGTCAAAAGCACTGTAGCTCCTTCAGAGAGCTAAGATGACATAGAAGACAATGGATTAACACATTTAGACTAACATGCTCTACATGACTACTTCGTTCTCCATCCTCTTCACTTTTAAATGTCTCAGATGAAGACAGCAAAAAGGCAGTTTGCTAGGCTTTCACATGCCTCCTGATGACTGTGAATCAAAAGGACAAGCCCTTTAAAACACTTGCTTCTTTTTGTTTTATGACAGTGAAAAGGATTAAGAATCTGCCACGAATCATCAAAACACGTGGGCACTGTTACATACATTGACCATGATCTAGATCATCATTCCTCTCTACATTAGGGCTACCAAGCAACCAGTTATGAACCAGTGCAGAGATCAAGAGAGACACATGAACTTACATGTATGTTGTGAATAGTGGAAGCTATCAAAGATCTTGATGTCTTTGCTATGCACTTTACATGATCTTTGTAACAACCACAGGTCACATCCTCATATAGTTAAATCAGTATAGCTTTTCCAAGGTCAGTGAGCATACATTGGCTTATACTACGAAAATCTGCTTACTATTTCTAAGAGTTGTCTACTAGATTTCTTGCTAAGTTTATGAAAGGCTTTTAGTTTTCCCTCTGTATACTATCACTTCTACAGAAGCAAAAGAAGATGAGTTAAAAGAACAACTAGCAGACCGTATGTTTTTAAAGGGGGCAACAACTGCAAGCAGTAGCCAATAGCATGAACTAAATTATGATTAGAACTACAGTGTTTTAACTGGTTAAAGGATTTGAAATTCAAACTCTAAAAAGAAAGAGATCAATGATTGCAACAATCCAGGCTGCACCCCTCCTTCCCTCATACCCTCTACCTTCCCCAAACTAAGAAAACATGCAGATAAGCATTTATAATGAACAATCTGGATTAATTAATCGAAATGATCAATAACAGCTCAATCAGAATTAATTGTACTGTAACAAACAGAAGTGAATTACCTCGTCTTCGCCCATAACTCCTTGCTGCATGCAAACAAAGGACAAATTGTAAAATGTCAAATAACTGTATCATGCCCACATATTAAAATATTTAAGATACAAAGAACTATGTGGGTGAGTGATAAGTAAAAATCTTCATTGGTACTCGCTACTGATAATTGTAGAAGAGAATGCATTAAAGTCTCACTTAAATACCATACTATTTTACTACTAAATTGACATTAGCACCTGCTGTAAAGAACGTACTTTAAACTATTTCACTGTGTCTTTATACTTTATCTTAACTTCATGTTAATTATGGATGCATAACTTTGTAATTCATCCTCACAAATGTGATTTGTATCTTACACGAATGTCTAAATAACACACCCAGTACTGAAATTGTAAAAGGAAAATATTACTTTAAAAAGCATGTAGCAAGCATTACATTAACCACAGAAACATCCTGATCCATGGAACAGTTTGTACAGTCCTTTGCAGTGACAATACAAATGCTATAAGCCGTGACCTTCCTTTTTCATGAAAAGACCTAGCAGAAAATTAACCGCAAGGTTTTGTTTGAAACAAAAGACTCCTTGTGGTAGCAAACAAAATCAGGGCACAAGTCACAAGAAATAGCATTGTATCAAAAACACTGCACAAAGGCAAAGCAACAATTTCTGACAGACTGCAAGTAAATCCAAGATTTTCCTAACTTCTTAGTTTTGCAACATTCTTAAAGAGATCATGCTTATAGCTACAGTTCAGAAGACCATAGTGATTGCTTCTCTGCCCGAAGGCTAGGAAACTAAAAATAGACAGATTACTAACACAAAAACTATTAAGCTGCATGTAATTTCTTAGGTACGTTTCCACAAAGTATTTTTGATTCCTGGTTCACAGACACTGTATCTGAGAAAGATTAATCATTGTAGCTCTGTAGTTAAATATCCAAATAGAAAACATCACTATAAACCACAATGTTATAGCAACATTTAAAGATTACTGTCTCAGCATTATTGTTTTGATTTTACTAAGACTCCATGCATACATCTTTCCCAAAAAGCAACTGTGGTTCTGGGATACTAAATTACACGCACCCTCATAAACTCAGTTATTCATAGTTGTCATTCACTGTTTGGTTCTAGTATTATTAAATACTTATATCCTGGTAGCTCCTATTTGCACAGGGGTTTTCAAAATTTTTAGTAAGTGTAGTAGTTTTTTTGTTTTGGGTTTGTTTTTTTTTTGTTTGTTTGTTTTTGCTTTGTTATCTTGATTCTTTCCCATTAGGAATTCAGTGGATTGCTTATGGAATTCTAAAAATCTCTCTCCTTGGCTTTTCTCCCTTAAAATTGTTGATTTGTTACACAACAGTCATCATATTCCTATCCAACCTGCATTGAACTCACTTTCAAATGTATTTGCTTTCATCTGAAAGAACTACTATTGATGAGAAGTCTTTTGCTTAAAGTTTTTCAGATCCTCCAACATTCTACTAGTAAGCCAAACAGAAAAGCTCACTTTTTGAAAGAGACTTGGGTTTCTAACCAAGTGGGAACACCTAAATTCAGATTTCTCACATCAAAATAGAATCCACAAAACATAATGTATTCTTCTATGTGGTTAGTTCTCTCATTAGTTGCTGCTGCATGGGGAGACTAATGCCGAACTTCAGACTTGTTTTCCTCTGAAGTCAGGCACTTCCAAGACACGCAGTTCTACGTCAGTGTTGCAGCTTGTACGAATCTTTTCTGATTCTCGGCCAAAGTTACTCCCACATAGCATTAGCAGTAGCATCACTAAGCCCTCATCTAACCCCTATATACCTCTTTTTTTCCCTTCCACAAATAAAACTAGAGTAACCAGGGAAAATTCAAGTGCATCACACCCATAGCAATGACTGCAGTGGCATGCTCTCTCTCAATGAAAAATATACAAATGCATAATAAGCACCTTTTGGCACAAGCTTTAGTAATTAATTTTTCTCCTCTTCTGCCACTTCTGCTTCTTTCTGCCCACCAAAACAGCTCAGCTAATTTCTCATATTTTCATAGTTAAGACAAGCTGACATGCATAAAAATATTTTCTTACAGAACACCTGAACTGTTTTTCTTTGTGCATTTTTTTTTTTTTTTTTTTACAATGAGGGTGGTGAACAGTGGCACAGATGTATTTAATATATACATCTACACAATCAGTGCATATGTTTAGATAAATAACTGCAGTGGAGACAGCCCTTTGGGAGAGGCCAGACACCGTAGGCAAATAATTGATTTACAATGACAGAAAAAGGAGACATTCAACTTCTTCCTTCCTTCCTGAACTCATTCAAAGAGTAAGTCATACAGAAATATTTTTTTTATCTTTTAGTCTATAAAGCTGGCTATCGTAATTAGCCAAAACCTCTGAAAGATTTCAAATGAGAAAGTACAAGAGATGCAATTTTATTCTAGAAAACATAAATTGGGCAACATGTGCTAGAAGTATAATGATGCCAAATAAAAATGAAGTCTAATAACACTGGAACATTCCAACATTAAGAGTGCTGTATATACAATAAAGACATTCCCTTATACTTAAAACCTTCTGTTTCTATATCCCTGAAGGTGCACACTAATAAGGCTTAAACCTGTCAAAAAAAATTAATACCTCCTTTCTGCAGCTTAAATCAGCTCAGAGACAGAAATATGAGACAGAAGTAAACACACTTTTTGTGCGTGTTTATCTAACATCAAGGCAATATAAATATAACTTTGAACATTATGTGAGCAATGCTATCACACAGATAGTAAATGTATCATTTCTATTTTATTCAAACACGTATTTCAAATATATACCAGAGATCAAATACGTACATATTTAAATAACTCAACAGAATGGCTGAGCTGAATTCAAAATATTAAGTTGTATAACAGGAAAAACTACTAGATAAGCTTCCTATATTTAAAATATAAAGAAACTGCAAAATTCATGATAGAAAGTAAAGTAAAATGCTATTTGTCACTAACACTCCTGATTTAACGACCAAATTGCGACAGTGAAGTAATGAAGCCTTTTCATTAATACTTATTTGTCATTTAAAGAAATCCATAAACAATTATGGCAAAAATTTCCCAAGACTCTAGACTACAGGAGGTAGATGCCTAATTCCCATTTTATTCTATTGGATTTGAGTGCCTAAATTCTATTAAGATTTCTTTAGAAACCACATCTTTATAGATTAAGGCTGAAAGAGATCGTTATGACCATTCAAGTTTGGCATGCCTAACAGACTACAGAAACTCATTTAGCAATTCCTGTATAGGAAGTTTAATAACTCATGTTTGAAGTAAAACACTTTTTTTTAGAAGCACAACCAGCTATAGTATCTTCAAGATGGAAAGTCTAATATTCCCTTGCTCACCTAATCGTATGGTGAATGATTTTTCAGTAGCCATTAAAAAAATTCAATGCATTAAAACTATAGAAGGGGATGAACCTTACAATGGGGAAAAAACATGCTACGCTCCAACAAATTGGACTCTTGCATTATTACTTGGCACAGATAGGTTCTAAGTCAACAGTTAAAGATGTACTCAGGTAAATCCATTCTCAAGTATCTTTTTTTGACTTTTGAGAGATAACAGTCATTAAAAATGCATTGCTTTTTTACAGCTTGAGCTGAAACAGATATATAATTATCAGATATATAATTCATTAAAACATATAAATCAGCTTTCCTTTGGTTCACTTCATTAATTTAAATAATGAAAACTGTAAATATTAATATTAGGTACAGTTCAGTAAGTACACTTTAAATGAGCTGGAAAAGATCTATCACTTAAGACAACGAAAAACTAGCTAAAAATAAGTTTTATCTAGAAGTGCTTAGTCTTAAAAGGGTTTAGGAATTCCAGCCTGGCTCATGTCAGAACTTTACTGGGATCCAGAGACACTAATCCACTAAAATCAAGCCAACTAAAATCCAGTAAAGGTCATGATCCAGTGTGAAGTACTACTGCATACATGGATGGGCCCAGGATCCTCAAAAATGTTGGTGCCTTTCTTTCATGAAGGTCTGGTATTCCTGCTCCTCCTTGTAGCGACTAAAACACTTACTGAGAAAGCAAGGGACAAATGTGAATCTCTGAATTACCAACTTTCCTCTTCCCTATTCCTCCCTCCCAGGCACCAATTACAGGGATACAGGGAAATGTTAACCTGAATCCACTTAAACAGAGAGGAAAATGAAGTCTACAACTTTATCAGCAAGTGCACAGGCTGTAATACACGTTACTGCACATTTGGAGGAAGCCCCTCAATTCTTGCTAAGAAAGAAAGGTTGTGCAAAGTCTGAGCAACTGGAGCTTCCCAGAAGCTGTTGCCAGTGCCTCTGTTCTCGAGCTGTAAGGAGCTTGCAGTGCAGACACTCCAACTTGAGGTGGCTCCGAATGGTATACGATTGTACCGGACTGCAGTGATGGGTACATCAGACTCTCCAGGTACACTGTAGAGAGCCTAGGTGTCTAAACCAAGGCTCTGAATTAAATTCTAAAAGGCACACCTAAAAATTAGGTGTTGCAGCACCTGTCTTTTCAATATTCAAATTGATATTTTTATTTCACCTATTGAAGGTTAGAAATAACATTGCAGCTTTTAAAGAACACAGCAGTCACATTAAGTGTTAACTTCCAAACTACAAGGGGAACCCCACCAGCATTAATAACAAAAACAAGATATTCTTCAGTGCATATTCTAGCTCTGTGGTAAGATTTTCAGGATAGACTGGTACCACTAAGATACATTTTTCCAATGCCCGTGACAATAGCAAAAACCTTTTTTCCTAGATATTCCATAAAGTAACAATGCTTCCCATGTGCTCTTTTAGCATGCAAAACTATAAAGAGAGAAGCTCACCATTCTAAGTATTAAAACAAGTTAAAAAAAAATAAAAAATTCTTACACTGACTGCATTGAAATATTTCACAGTTGCCCATAAGATTGCTTAATTTTTAATACCTTCTCATCTAACACTTCATTATAAATCAGATAATTACAATCACACATATACCACCTCAACAAACCAGCTTGCAGAATAGGTCTTACAGTTGCAGTTAAATACAGAAAATTAACTGTTGTATATGTCGTAGCATCCAGCACATCGACAGTCAATATAATTTCTGACCAGGAATCAGTATTATGGCCTGTGTGGGCCATAATTTTATTTCAATAGTTACGTAGCTGTTTTCACTTTTTCAAAATACTCCATTATCTTAAAAAGCTATTCAATATACCAAAGGGCCTTATTCTTCAGATGTCCGTTGTGCAATATTTTCCTTTACTGGGTATCAAGCTAAACCTGAATTTCTTTAAAATGTGTAACACTGAGTAAATGTAAACAAGGCAAATTAGATATTTTTTACATTTTGTATCCATTTGCATAAGTGTAAATGACTGTGCAGAATGGTCAGGCAATTAAATAAAAAGAGCTCCACAGAACCACAAACCTGAAATAACTATTTTGACTGTATTTTTAATAATAGGTCTTTACTGGTAATGTTTAGACCCACCAAGTCAATGACAAAGTGTACTTGCTTTGTGTACAACAGCTTCTATTTTTTCTAATCTAGAGAAGCTGTGGCATTATAGCTCTAATTTTTCCCAATGCAGAAAACATTTGTGTGCAAAACCCCTGATTTATTATTGACTTAGATGGATTACCAAGCTCTGCTTCCTTCTTTAGCCTTGAACAAAGGCTAAAGTTCATGCCTTCACTGAATAGCAGATGTTCATGAAGTTTGACCTACTGGGAGAGGAACGTGAACATGAACTCTAACTTCAGCATATTTCAGTTAGAAACATATTTGACAAAGACAGTTCCAAAAAACCCCCCCAAATTAAAATGATATTTCACGTAAGTATAATAGCAAGTATCTAGTTCACCCTTTGTTTATACAAGATAGAAAAACATGCCTTTCTGGCCTTCTAATTTTTCTAATTCCTGTTTCTGCATAATAGATTACAAGCAGATTTTTGGAGAACATACCACTGGTTTGCTTGAGAACAAAAAAGAATAGTGCAGCATTACGAGCATTTCAGATTTCAAATAAGCTAGATATAATGAAAGGCTGTTGCAAGATTAGCTCTTGCCATTCAACTCTGAAAAATGGCAACAGTCCCATCAGTGTTGAAGACTAGAGGCAAGTAATTCAATAACAGAATATAATAGTATAATTTTATACCAACATGTCAGATTTAAGCTAAGCTAGAGATAATTAGAAACTGTTATAAGATTAGCACTTACCATTTAACATCAGAAGATTGTCAGTCCCTGGATGTGGATAACTCAAGCGACCTTAAAAGAAAACAAAAACCAAAGAACAAAACAAAACAAATGCAGAGGTTTTAGCTATTCTGCTAGAAAAAATAATGAAATATCACTGATTAGAATTTAAATATAAACTATATTTCCAGTTTGCCTAAGGGAAATAAAGAGCTAATATTTAACTCCAAGCACATTAACCAACAATACCCTTGACCCAAGTTAAAGCTGACAAGAACAGACTTCTTAACCTTAATTCTCTGGTCATAAGATCTGCAATGTGCTTTGGGATCAGCTCCAATAGGATAAAGCCACTTTTTGTTTCATGACACCCAGAAATAGTGCTGACTGCTTTAGCCTTCTCTTTCATAGTGACTGTGAATAACTGTACTATGCACATTGCTTAACAGAGTGGCATTTCTACAGTTAAGTGCTTCACTACTGAATTAATTTAAGAAAAATCATGTTAATAGCAATTAACGCATTAAAATTTTATTAACTGATTTATGACTGTATCTTGGTGTATTACATATAACCATTGTATGTAATATTTCTCAGTATGTCTGGCAAAACTAGAGTACTGTTTTATCTACAGAATTAACAAAATTAAAGAATATGTTAGGTAACATTTTATATTTAATAAAAATTACATTAACACCCCATATCCTGACATTAGAATTTTTCGAGTATTGCTTTTTATTGTGTTGGTAGCATGTTACACTTCAATAGTTAGATGAACAGTTTAAAATGCACAGCTGAAGTGTCTGTTCGCTACAAATTCCTTTTTATTAAAGGAGACATTTTCTGTTTACAGGAAGCTGCAAACATACCAGTAGTGCACACTGACCTAGAGAGACATTTACAATAGCTGCTGTGTTTGGAAGAACTGTGCTTTAATGTGCAAAAAACTACATTTCCATCTATCTTGCTATTAAAACATACTTGCTTGCTTATAATCTGTAAGCATATACAAAAAAAATGCTGTAACTTAAACACTTAAATCTTTTGGAGGAAACGAGAATGTTTGTGGAGGCATAAAGAAGAAACCAGTTTGGAAGAAATGGGTGTTTAGAACTCACACAGGTTTAAAGGGGAAAATACATGCAGATGGCTTGCAAGATGTATTAGTAAGACTGTCATAACTTAATAAGGCTCACTCTTTCTAAAAAAAAAACACAGAAAAAAAAAAAAAAAACATATCACCAATCCATATATTGAGGTTGTCTAACAATTCCTATCATACACCGATGTTTTTTTTTTCCACACCCCCTACTGTTGGTAAACCCATGTGATTAACAGCAAGACTGGTAATTTCTCCAAATAGTAATTCTGTGTCCCAAGGGACACCTTTGGGGTTAAATAAAAAATCCTTTTGCTGAAAATCTGTAAGTAATAGGGTTTAAGTTTTGCTCTTCCCCTTTAGGAAACCAATGTGAAAATTTCCTACCAAAACCTATAGAAAAAAATATACATTATGAACTCTTACACTCAAAATTTCAGAATAGCAAGATTAAGATCATTTAGGGTATTTTATTCAGCCTTATTATTTACAGTAATTGTGGCAAAAAGATTTTTATACAGCCACGTACTATTTATCTTCCCACAGATTTCATTATTATAAGAATTGATGGTATCAGAACACCTGCAGATTAGGTAGGAACTATTTGCTTTGGAATTAGAAAGTGTGGAGAAAGCGGTGAAGGGCAATGGCAGTCTCCTGGAAAAGGACAGATGAATGCCACCCAAAGGGACTCTGCCGCCTTCTCTAACTTCTACAGAATTTTTGAGCAGGCTTAGACAAGATATTAAACAAAAATCTTTGCAGGAGCCTCTCTGTTCATGTTCCCTATGTTCAAGATGTCCAGTTTTAACATACAAGCCATTTTTTCTGTCATACTCAACATTTACAGCGATACTTAATGCTTCTTGGAACTATAAATATTCTGCCCTTCTAGCAATGCATGCTGGTATAATAAGAAAAGAATTAGGAACAAGGCATCCTTAATTTGTAATCTGGGAGCTGCCACTAGTTTGCTCAGCCCGGTGTATAACAAGTCACTTTGCTTTACTTCTTAGTTCTTTGGTCTATAAAGGTAATACCCCTTTGCTGAACAGCAAGGATTTTACAAGATTATTTACTGTCACCATCGTATTTATATGTAGTGCTACAGAAATGCTTGCAACAATACGAGCTGCTTCTTGCAATCAGAATGCTGTAACTATCTAGAATAACAATAGAATTTGTGAGAAATTATTCTCTCATCTAGAACCTCCTTGAGTCTGTGGTGACAGTTTTTCTCCCTGTCTATATACATTTATCTTCTTTTTCTATTCATCAAGGGAGACAAAATTCCGTAATTACTACAGAAAGAGAGGTCAGATTTAAGGCCTAGCAGGAGAGAGAAGTCCACCAGTGTCGACACCTGGAGAGGAAAGCTGGTTTAAAAGATAGTAAATTCTGGGTTTACAACTGTGGTTTTACATTCTTTTGCTTTCCCTGCCCCGCTATAGCTTCACAGATAAGCTGCATCTGACACATAGGTACCAAACTGAAAAAGCTGAAATAATAAAGCACCCCTCATTCAGTAGCGGGGAGAGAGTGCAGTACAGAGCTGGACCCACTACTGCGGTGTACAACCTATGAGTCACACAAACACAAAGAAACTGAATCTTGCTGTGTTATGGAGATGAATTTGCTCGCTCAGATAATGAATGATTTGAGCCTTAGAAAGCAAAACGCGTAACAGAGTATTCAGTACACGTACAGCTGTAGTAATACTTCTTTTAAGTCTTATTTACATGGTTATTTCAATGAAATCATACTTTGTATTATTGCATTCTGGTGAACTTAATATTTGTGTTTACTCCCTTGTCTAGTACTTGAGCTGACAACCTTAACATTTTTAACATAGAAGGTTTGCTTACTTTTTCAAAACATAATCACTGCTATTTGATACCTTAACTTAGGGTCTTATCCCTCAGACTAATCTGCGGAAGCAAAATGCTGTTTCTAGGGTGTCCACCTGAATTTAGTGATATACATAAATTCAGAACACTTCATGTGTGGAACTGGGTGCAAGATCAGTCTTATACAGAGCTCAGACTACACTTTTTTGAACATATTATTCTAGTTAAATGGATATATGCAATATTAAGCCTCACTTAAAATATCACTATATAAAATAGAGAAGATGGGAGTAATTGTAGGACGTTATTAATTATAACATTTTATTATTCATTTATTAAATTACAACAAATTACTTCTATCACATATTTCTTTCTAGTCAACTATTTTCACTGCATGATATTTGATGCGTTTTTTAAAAAAAAGTACCATTTGAAGAACTTCCCTCACCACAAATCCTATCTAATCCCATTCTACCTCAATGTCAGTCATCTAAAATCATATAAACTGTTCAACAGATATTCTAGTGATTCAGTGGCCTCCACCTGCATAAGAGAAATTTTAATAATATATAAAGATGTTTTACTAGTTTAAAATCAACTACAAATTAGTTAGAGAATAGCTAAGATTTAAATAATAGACATATTCCATTCTTGAGAAATGAAAAGTAATCACTTCACTGACTGTCTACAGAACTTAGCTCTACGGCATCCAAGATTAGAACCATGCTGCTATCTGGTACAAATAATTATTACAGTACTATATCATAAAGTATCACTTTATATAAGTTTTCTCTGTGCAAACCTGAACTTGCAGCTTCATCATGTTACTGCTAATTAATAATTCTCATGTATCATAGCTAAATCCAAAATAGTATTGCTAAAGAGAACCAGGTATGTTTGACATTTCTTATGCAGCTAGAGTTCTATTGAATTTAGCCATATCTAAATGTGATTAATGTTACCAGAACTGCTGGTATGTATTTTTCACAATGTATTCTTCTGTAAGGACAGAAAAAAATAAAAAGCTTGCAAATAAATTTTGGTGGGCTAGTTTATCCACTCAGTCCAGTTAAAAGTCTTGCTAATCCAAACCATGAGGAAAGAGTAACAAACTTAGTTTTAGCTAAGTTTAACTTAGTTTCTGTAATCTCACGTTATTAATATGGGCAATGGAAATTTAAATGTTTTTGTAAGCTGCTGCTGAACATACAGATGTTGTTGTGCTTACTCACTTTTCATTTTAAGCCAAATTCATATCTACTTTTGGAAACGCATACTTTTCTATTCCTATTTAACTAAAGTGTTAGGGGAATCCCCATATACTTAAATCTATCCCAAATGTTTTAATATGAAAACGACCACTTTAAACATTGCTGACTCACAGTTTCACAAGCTTGATACTTCATGCCTACTTCCCACCCCCCCCGCCATTTTTTTTTTTTTTTTTAAAGTCTTAAATGGTTGAATTAAGAGACTGAGATTCACAAAGTTCCTTCCCATCTTCCTTTTATCAAGAGATCTTCTGACTGGAAGAGAAAAAGCTTCCAAGTTAAGCTTTTCCCAACCCACTTTAACAGACCAGTGAATGGCTGAGGATTGCAGCAGTTTCAGAAAGCTCAGTTTTTGAATCAGCGTAGTTAAGACAACAGGACAAAACCATGTTTAGACACCACCTAGTTACAGAAAGCCTAGATACTATACTTTCAAATGCTTGTGTAAGAATTATGTAAGTCATAATCAGGCCAAGTGTGTCGTCTCAGAGTCAGTCTGTTTAGACAAATGAGTCTTAAATATATGCTTTTATCATAAAAAGTTTCTATGACAGAAAGAGGAAACTATCTGTATGTACAATTTCAAAGCCCTTTATATGATAAAGAATGAAGTTTTTCCTTCCATACTTGTTTTGTTCAGCCTCACAAACTCTTTTCTGAGCTCAATTTGAACTACTCTAGGAAGCAACTGTGTAACTTTAAAGCCATACAGCTTCGTAACAGAAAATGTAAACCAAATCTCTTTGAAAACAGAAGTTACCATATGCAAAGAAAGAAAATGTTCTCTACTGTGTTGCTGAGTCACCAATGCTTTTATTTTTCTTCACTGAGCATGCGCCAGCAGGTTGCTTTCAAAAGAAAGATGTCTAAGAGCTGAAAAGCTCAACTAAAGCAATTTAAAAGGAAAATAAAACCAAGCAAAAGCGAAACAGACTTCTAAGTGCATCGTTATTTTTCCCCACAGATAAGCCAAATAATAGTGATTTACTTTTATTATTTACTACTAGCTATACAAAAAAAAAAAAATTGTGTAACTTTCCTACAAAATTTGGTTTGCCCCTCACAAAGAAACAGGAGAAAAATTTGACATGAAGTTAATATTCCCACTAATACAGCTATGGGCTAATTCAAGTTCAGTGCTAACTTACATCTAGCTTGCAGAGCTATAAGAGATTTGGTTAGGAAACAGAAATGAATTGTAAATCGAGTACATTTTCAATATTATTGCCTTAGAAAAGACAAGCCCTTAAGTTACATATAAAATACCATAGTCTTTACTAGAAAGATGTTTAAAACAGTAGATAACGAATTCCATTAAATCACCTGCTCCTCAACTCTAATACATATTCCATGCAAAATATAATCATTTCTTCTAAGTTTTTTTCCATAAATTGTTTTAGCCCAAATATATAGGCCTTCCTGTTTCTGAAATGTCTAGAATCCAAGTTTTCTACATCTTGACATCCAGAAGCATTGGTATTTGGAGGAGGAGAAGGGAAAAAAATGCAAGTACACAAGACATGTCTGGAAAACGGTTTTAATACCAATGCCCATTATTTCAGGCTATCAATATTATAATTCTTCTCTCAAATTAGTTTTAAGGGCTATTAGAAGAATAAAAAGGGTATTTAAGAACAATGATGTAAAAATGAATTGATTTCTTTTAACTTTTATTAATTTTAACTTCAGTTTCTATTCCATTGATTGGATGGGGTGATCTTAAACATTAGTTAATGTCTTATGAAATGTACTTCAAGAAAGCTGCATGGGAAAGATTAGTTTTAAAATCATCGGTATTTCTGCTGCAATGACTAGTGAAGTCAAACATCTACTCCCTATTAACCTACCTTTAAAAAATATCTTATTGAAAGCTAAAAATTACTTCTTTCTTTTAATCATGTTTGTAGTAATTACTAAACTTTGTCTAAGCGAAGCTGAAACTAGGCATCTATAAAGTTTTTTGGCAGGCATAAACTTAGCTTTCAACTTATAATAAATAGTTTTTTCAAGTTCATGAAAGCAAAACTGGTGAAATTTGTCTTTCTTCTAAAATGGATCTTGAAATGCAAAACTTAAAGCTGTGAGCTAGTACACACAGCGTCTGTTCTGCGTTGTACAAAATCTGAAACAAGATGCTTAGTCATACTCCAGATATTGTAAGCAGCTAAATCTGAAACACGTGCTTAAAATTCCAGGGACCTTCATTTTACTGCTGTGGTCAGATATAAAAGATGCATTGTTTTAACGTGCTTAGATTTACTTAAAAACTTGTCATAAAAATATTCTCTAGTTTCAAAATATTCTTTACTTATAACAAAGTACATTATATATTAATACAAAAAACAAATAAATAACAATAATATTCTTAATGCTTCACATTCTGCAAGCATATACGATAGGTTCTTGAGTAAATGTCAGATTTTCCGTGGTGAAAAGAAAAGCTACAGAGACTGAAATAACAGAATTAGTGTTTCATGGTTTGCAGAACAGAAAAAAGTTAAAGTTGCCAGAAGTTATAGAAATGCCAACTAATGGTGACTGAACAGAAGAGGGGCAGAGAGGAACTAAAAGTCTATTCTAGGATGTGATCTCTTCTTCCCATTTTCAATCAGTAAGGAACACTTCTTGTGTCTTACTGTTAATTTTTCAGCTGAAATAATAACTTCCAAAGAGAAAAAAAATACCTTAATCAAGCAATTTAAATAACAGCACACAATTACTCTATTTAAATTCAGTTGGCGTGTGCATTGTTCTCCAGCACTCAAACAAGAAAAATGAATTTCCTTTGAATTCATCACTATCTATGGCTTCCATCTGTTTTAGTTCAAACATAAAACTTAGCAGAATTTTCACTGCAAGAATATGATGATGAAACTGTTAAAAAAAAAATAAATCTCTTAACTGTAGACTGAAACCGTATACTCATGTCCCTAGAAAGCACAGAATAACTATGGAAACTTTACCGAGTTTTTCAAGTGTCTGTACATAGACACCCAATTCACTTTAACCTCTTAAAGCTTTGTCTTGTCTTATTCTCGCTGAAAAATGATTGTTGGAAATACTTCATTTTCATCTATTGTATCATAATGAAACATGGAGAGATGAATAAAAATAAAAATGGGTCTTTGCTCGCTGTGCCTCTGAAACCCTGACTGGTTTTCAGGAACATGAGAGGTGCCAATGACAGTATATCGCGACAGAAGATCTGCATTCTCTAATTTTATGCCTAACAGTAGCTTTACCTTTTAATATACTTCCTGATGGTAGATTTGGATTCAGATAACCAAAGAAATATTAGCCACCACCTGAGTGTGTCAAATTGAAGCAACAATGCTTTGAAACAGGGATGATGTAACTAGTTACCTTGTCTTTGATGACATATGCATGCTTTCCGTGCACAGCAGTTACCACTGAGCTAACTGGTCACAGGTTTCAACCCCTTTGTGTTACTTAGTAATGTTTTGCAAACACACAGAATAGACAGAAACTCAATTTAATAATGGACTTAAAAGATAAAATTATTAAAACTGGAATTAATTCTCCATAGGCAGTAAGAAATGAGATCAGATTTAAGAACATCTAAGAAAATATAACTTCTGCTTCCACTCTATAGAGGAGGAAAATTAGGTAGCATTTAGTTAGCCAGTTACTTACTGACGCTTTGTAGAGATTTACAGCTCGAAAAGAAAAAAACCCACAAACTTTTGGCTTTACATTGGAAATCTTACAATACTATTACATGCTATCTGAATACTACAGGTCTTCCAATTGATTACAGATCTTATGAGAACCATGAGCAGACTCTATAAAAGTGTCTTTCAAATTAGGAGAACACAGGCCCTTATGTAGTTATGTAAAATATAACCCTAGGAGCCTCTAGAAATGGAGAATGGATGGGAGTAAATAACAATATGAAAAGAAATATTTTTTTTTTTTTTCCTCTCAATTACTTCAATACTGAGACTTAATTTCTGCAAAGCAAGCCTGAAGTCTCGGGTAACTTTAAAGTTAGATTGTGTTAGTCTAATTATAACACCAAAAAGGTAGTAACATTTGATCAGACCAAATAAAATGCCTTGGGCTCCCTGCCCCAAAATTCAATGGTAAATGCCACCTGAGAATAAGTACAGAAAACCAGAATTCAGAAGAGTGAGCTAATGCACAGCAAATAGTTGAGCTAAAATTGAAGCCCACAAATATTAGCTACATGCTTACTACTGTGGCCAGATGATTTGAACAGAGCCCAGAAGGGTAAGTGGAACCAGCATTCTAAAGCCAAGTGTATTTCTGGATTTTGTCAGACAAACAAAAACTGGACAATTAGGTACATTATTATCCTCCAGGAGCTTTGAAAAAAACGTTTGAAAGGGAAAAACCTGAATTTATCAGTGGACCTAATTTTCTTTTCAGCTTCCACTGCAAAGAAAGGGAAAATTAACCGGCTAACAGTGGCAGTGGTTTGATTCCCCTCCCACCCTCTCTTGGCTACCTCTAACAGAACAGTGCGTCTTCACAAATGGAGGTAGAATTTTGTACAGCAGACAAGTAAATTTCAAATAAAACTATGAATTTCTTGGGGGAAAGGAGGGAAGGATGAAGGGGAGAGGGAGAAAAACCTATGAAGATACTAAAGCTTAAGTTTTAAACAACCGTAAACAAATGTTTTCAATAAAATACAGCTTGAGATTGACCTTCCATGCGAGTTGAGAAAATAATTCATTTGCTATTTTAATATGAACCTAGAATCTAAATTAGCAATCAGTATTAATTCAAATATGCAGAATGGATGACCCTTTTTTCTTTATTTAGCATAATAACATACCTTTAAGTGGATCATGCTCTGCTCTCATAATGTCAATAAGGGAGTTTTCCAAAGAGTGCATATTCAGACTGTCATACATTCTATTTCGATCCTAAAAGAGAACAAAATCCTTAGTATTGGAATACAAATTCTGTACTTTTTAACAGGAAACTTGATAGGGAGACAAAGGTGCCTTCTAAAGGCTGTACGCTCAGACACTATGGAGATGGACAACGATACAAAAGCTTAAGATACCTGAATTTATTAACAGTAAGACCTGATTTTATTAACAGTAAGTTTAATAGCATCCAAATATAAAACTAGAGATGCACTGTGAAGAACTCTTCTGTGTATGCACTTTGATAGCCTGTGATTGCCTGTTTCCTTCAGAAGAACTGCTTGAATCAGTTCTAATGATCCACAGCAGAGTTAAGCGTTAGGCTGTTTGATGCAGGAGAGTAATGTCTGCAAGAGCTCAATTTCATTTCACGCAGAAGTTAAATAGTGAGTAAGGTAGGGAGCTACAGGACAAGAAGGACAGCCACCTCGTATGAAAGAAAGCATTTTCTTGGTGGTTGGCTAAGTACCCTGCGTGGTCCCTCAGCCCCCTGCTGAGACTGTGCTTCCTGGCTTCTGAGTGATTAATTGGAGACCCTTTGCATACAAAGACTTGAGTTACAAATGGTCAACGCTAAGTGGTTAAAGGTTCGAAAATTAAAGCCACACTATGAAAAGAAAATGTCACAAAGCTTACTAATAGATTACCAGCCTTAGAGAGGACAATTTTTTTTTAGTTATTATAATATTTATTTAGTTATTATAATAAATCAAATGTTTTCACTGATTTGATGGTCAACTAAGAGATTTTCTCCCACATTTTCTAATGCATCCAAGTTACGGAGACAGAAAAAAGATGACTTCTTTGGTCTTTCTGGGATAACTTCAGAGACTGAAAATAGTTTGTGTAAAAACCTTTATGTCTTCTACTTGCAAGGCTTCTGGCTGGACTGTATTGCACTTAAAGAAATACTGTAACCATGCCTTAATTTTATTGTTGTCTGCTCTCTGGCTGCACTGTAGTAATTCAACAAAGTAGGATGAAATACACCACACACATCCCCTTACCATTAAAATTCACTAAAGATGCAGCCATCCACTTAGTACATATTAAATGGGGACAGAAGGTATGAGACCCACACTCACTGTGATTTTCCATGACAGTTTGTCAGAACATAGATTAATTTCAAACTACATCCCTCAGCAAGCAGGCATTCTTCACGTTTGGTGAGTTTTGCAGGCTTGGAAATAGAGGTTTTCGAGAAATCAGAAACTGTGACTTATCAACAGCTTTGCAAAACAAGCCATGATGAAACTAAGATTTTACTTTCTTAGAAAGTTTAGTCATCTTGATACAATGTTGGGATGAAGAGAGAGAAGCCTTTTTTGCCAATTCTCTCCCTCAAACAACTATAAAGAGGAATGGCTTCCTGCTATGTTCATTTGATCAGATGCTTTATTTTGTTTTGGAAGCTATTAGATAATTTTAATGATAAATTTTAAAAGTAGGTTTCTCTTGTCTCCTGCCATGTCGCAAACCACACGCCATGACGCTTTGCGAGGTGATCTTCTACCCAGTTTGAGCACCAACAAGTCGACAGTACTATTTTAGTTCACAGCAGCCTCATTTTGGGACTGGCTGGCTTTTGTTCAGTTCTCTAGCTGTCCTGAGAAGCAGCAGAATGAAACTGAAGTGACTAATCTGCTTCCATGCCCTTGCAGGTTTGTTTCTCAATAGCACAATGAAAAGAACCTGCTTACCATAGCAAACTTGCTTTCTGTAGAAGGTGTGAGCAGTGACAAAGCCAGATCTGTTCCCTACTGTCCCCTAGCATTCAGAAGGTATCTCATCAGGATTTTTAATAAAGTCTTAAATTCAGCTGAAGTCAGTAATTGGTAGGTATTAAGTGCTCTTGCAAAAACAAATGCTGAGTAAACAGAAAGCGTGCTTTGCTACCCCTGTAGCTGATAGGGGAAAAGAACTACTATTGCTAAAAACTGGACTGAACTGTATGTGTGACACTATCTTTGTTACAGGCTCACTAAATAATATCTTATTTATTTTTTGGTCATTGCTATACACATGTATGTTGAGGTAACACATGACTATCTGGCAAATGGTCATTACTGCGCACTTAGCTTTGCTCTGGATGGCAGAAGCCTGTAAGAAAGGGCTCCATCACAGTTAATTCCTAAAACCAGCCAGCTTGGTTGTGGATCTTACAGATAAATGCAAAAGTAAAACATGTGACATGCGTTTGTGATTCATCTGTAAACTGCTCCAGTGGCTGACATGGTGCAATGATTGTAACTTCACCCTTGCATCATTCTGGTTTGCAAGTTCTGTGTATTCAAATTGAAAGGTCTTGCACTGCTGGAAGCAGAAGAAAAACTTTTCCCATCTCCTTCACACCTTAGAAAGTTCATGGCCATAAAGCTAAAAAAGGAGGTTTGTTTCTTTGAATTGTATTACTTGTTCATTTCTGGCAGTGGAAACATGCAATAGGCATACACCACACAATACAAAAATGTTGTGAATACGCTACCGTAAAGCAGGATTTAAATATGGGAATTGCGGGTAGTGAGACAGCAGAGTACACCACACTATGCACTAGTGAGTTTGGGTAACATCTAGGTAATCAGTGCTTCAAACTTTTAAGATCTATTCTGATCCACATTGATGATCTATATACTACAAAACAACATTATCTGAAATTTAACTATCTCAAAAGGAGTAAGTCATTCTTTGGGTACAAGGTTAATTTTAAGCCTTTGTGCAACTCAGCTTTATAATGCTAAAACACTGCTTTGTGCTCCCCAAATATGTACACCGTATCTTTAAAGAGCACATTTATCATCTATGCAAATATGAAGCTTTCATTTCAAAGCAGAACTTAAAAGTATTTCAATGATGTAGGAGGTCATATCAGCAAAGATTGTCTAGAAAGTTCTGCTGTAGAAAAATAACCACAACAGTTTAAAAGGGGATGGCTCTACTACTGCATGCTCTACTTGATCAGAAAGCTTCCACTGTGATTTTCCTCAATCTTTGGGACAAGCATAAGAAGTATTACCCCTGAACATGATTGTTTCAGATAGTTTTCCATGCACATGGAAACAATCCTAATTCTTGGGACTATCTTTAGTTTCATTATTTCAACACGGTTGATAAGCAGTTATCTTCTAAAACAACCTGGAACTACTTTTAAAACAACATGGAAATAGTCCCAAGAATTAGAACTATTTCCATGTTGTTTTAAAAGTAGCTCCAGGTTGTTTTAGAAGATAACTGCTTATCAACCGTGTTGAAATAATGAAACTAAAGACAATCAGTAGTACAAAGGCACTGATACATAAGTGTATATATTAATACAAGTTTTGTATTATCCTGATTCCAAAAGCCCCTTTTGTCAAGGCTGAATTCCTGTAAAATATTTTGCATTTCCCCTCACCTCTGTGGCTCATCAGTCCTGTGCTAAGAAGCAAGTGAACTCTTGCTGTGTCAGAAGGTCCATATATCAGTGGAATGTCACAATATAATGCTAGTTTTCTCCCCGGAGCCGACAGTTAACCTCTCCCAAGCACTACAAATTCTCACACTAGCTTTTCACTTCTTTTAAACTGTATAAACATTTGAATCCTGCTTCACCTACCTTTCCAATACCAGAATCACAACTGCATTCATACACAGCAGAATTGAAAATGTGGTTTTGGTATAACTGCCGACAGATTCAGAGGTATATGGCTAAGTGACAAACCGTCACCTCAACTTAAAAGTTAAAACCATGTAAGAAAGTTTACAGAAAAGTGATAATTATTTCTGAATTTTTACAAATTTACACAATACAGGAGAAGCACAATGTATCCTACCCGCAGAATATGGCTAGTACTAGAAGGACTTTTTTGACAATGTGCAAAATACATCTAGAGCGCGCATTTCAGAAGTCCTCCCCCCATACATCTAAATGTGGAATGAGTGAGAGGAGGGAGCTTTCTCTGAAGAGTAAGTTTCAACACTGAATTGTTGGACAAATAATTTTTCTTGGGACAATCTATTTCAGACTTCTAAACATATCCATGCAATTTATGCAGAGATTATTCTGTTTGAGCATTTGCAGAAATGCAGTGCAGTCACATCTCAAAGCTTATATATTGTCATTTATGCACAAAAAAAAAATACAAGGAGAGAAGCTATTAAACAGTGAATACGATTTTGCCAATCTTTAACCACAAACACTAAAAATAGCTGTTCATAGTTAAGAAGTCAAGCAACTTTGAATTTTGGATACATGCTTTAAACTACTTATCTGTAGAACTACTTCTGACACAGATACTAAATTTAGTAAAAGCAAGTATCTTTAAAATCTGCTCCTTTACATGTCCTTTCATGTTCTAAAGAAATGTAGCACCATCTGATGGAGGCCGGAAACAAAAATAATAAAGCTTCTATTCTCAAGTACGGTTTTAGCAGCCTGCAAAGACTCTGTAACTTTGACCTTGCTGAATTAACTGGACTTTTAAAATGCCCAATTAAACAAACTTTTTTAAAAATCAGTTCCCAAGTTAACAAGTTCCACTTTTTCCCCATAAAACTGACCTGAATAAAAATGCATTCTAAGACTAGAAAGTGACAGATGATTTAATAATAAGGTAATCACAAAGTTCCCGAATATAGTATTCAGTGTTGATGTTAGCAGTAACAACCTGACAATTAAGTACATTATATATTCTAAAATATCACCTTTGCTAACATCCAAACTTCACGTCATTCTCATTTTAGTGAAGACATACTGTAATCATAAGCCCCTTGTTGAAACCATAACTAGTGTAAATGAGAAACTTTTAAAATGAAAACCTATGACAACCACAATTTTAGTTCTATAAAAAAGCAAGGACGAAGGCTTAAAGTAGACACATGAAATTGCTTGGTTACTTTCCATGGTATCATTAGCGGTAAAGATGAACTATAATACCTGGTAGACATCTGTGAACAGTCAACCTGACAACAAAAGTGTTTTAAAGTTAAAATGACACAATCTGCTATGTAAGCTAGCTAAATTGAGCCTAAAATGCACCAATAACAGGTCCTGTGGCAAAGACACACTTTCTTCCCAAATACATAAGCATTTAAAAACAAACAAAAAAATCCCAACAGCATGTACTGTATCCATACTGGAGTACTTCAGCTCAAGAATATACATTCATAAACTGGAAACAAACCAGACACATTATGGAGATGATTAAAGGCTTGGCAAGACTGACTTATGAGGCAAAACTAGAAGATTTGTATATTAATAGCTTCAACAAAATAAATAAGGGAAAAATTAACATTTGAAGGGGAAGTTATTATTCAATTTTTGGGTTCTTTTTGGTTTGGTTGTTTTTTTCCTCCCTTCTTCACCCTCCTCTCCCCCCCCCCAAGACAACTTAGCAGCTAGATACTCCCAATGTCTTCAAGTTTAACATGAGCTGCCAAGCATTCAGCACTTCTGAAGAAACAGGCCACCTATTTAGGAGTCTAAATACGGCATCAAGAACCCAACTTTAGCAACTTGATTTTCATCTAATATTGACTGGTATATCATCTAGATGAACCATTTAAACTGTTACCGTACATTTATTAAACTGTACTAAAACTGTCATGCTGAGAATCTTAAATCCTCCAAATGGAAGCGATTGTAAGATGGAAGCAACATGACAGCCGTTCAAATTAAGTATCTAGAACACCAGTTGTAACACACAATCTTAAAACTTATTTTGTTTTACAAGTGTTTTATTTTCTTTGAAAACTTTAGCACATTTCAAAAATAACTAGAAAAAGAAAAATCTGCATTTGTGAGAGATGGTACCTCACCATTTACGTTTCTCAGCTGGAGAGCTATATTCAACACAATAATAAAGCTCAACTTTTAGGACACTGCACATACTGTTTGTTTGAACAAACAGGAAGGACAAATCAAGGTGAAAACCACCCAGACAGTGTATTTCCTTAACTCAAGAGGGACGCAGAAACTAGATTCATAGAATGCAGTGTTTTTACTGGAATGAAAATAGTTAAACACTGAAGTGTGTTACACTGAAGTGTATTATTAAAACATTATAATAAGTTTTAGTAAGCTTATTTGCAAGATATTAAGAAACATTAAGCTTGCACTCAAACTAGGGTTAGCAGACACTGCAATTTTTTAAAATAAAATTAGAAACAGTCAATTATTTTCCTCATACAACGAACGTAAATGAAAAAATGAATATACAAAACACTGATTCCTGTGCTTGCATTTTGGCCATGGAAGCATGTTTTTGGGGGTAAAAAACAGCATCTGAGATTAGAAATATATTTTTAGCTCTGTGCCCTACATTTTTTTTTTTTTTTTTTTACTGTAGATCAGGGAATAAGAGAATATTCATATTCTCTAACTCCTTGACATACAATATAAGTCCCTAAACTGGAATCCCAGGGGCTGTATGTGGTCAGTGGTGCCAGGTATGTTCTTCTGGAGAATTAGATTATCTAAATGAGGATCCTAGATTCTCTCAAAGGAGAGAGAAATAGGCTCCTCAATTAAACGCTTAAGTTAGATGGTATGAATGTCCGACAAGACTTCTGATTGCTCCTTAATGATTCTGGTATAAGGCAACAATCCCTTCCCTATACGAAGCACCTATAATGGTGCAAGCAGCGTGGCAGAACTTAGACTTGTATACATAATTTTGTCTATGAAAGAATTTTGATTGATGTAGTTTGTGTTATCTTAAAAACCTGAGGGAGAAAAAATAGCTTCTGACAGTGAGTCACATAAGAAAAACTTGTCTATTGGCTTAATTTGCTCATGTTTAAATCAGTGTTGCCATGATGTTTAACTACTTTTATTTAAAAACAAAGCAAAAACTCTTGAACTTTAGAAAATTCCCCTGAGACATGTCCTTCATAACTGCTGCAGCTTAATGTGGCCACTGTGAGTTCAACTTCAAATGGGTATGTTTCAGTTCTAACTATGAAGTACAGAAAATCTGCTTTCATCCCTTTAATACCCATAATTACTTATTCAGTTATCAGTAGTGACATTCATTGTCACTGGTATATTACTTTAATGCCAAGAAACATTATTTTCATCAGAATTGATGTCAGTTCTATACTGACCATCCATCAATGCAAACAAAAGAATAAAGACGTTTTGTGGAAGGGAAAAGCTTTGAATTTCTATACGATTCCTCTGTGTCTTGTTTGCATCAGGTACACGTTTTACAGAAACTGGATGAGCAGCTGACACTGCTGAATGCCATCTGGACTTCACAAAAAATACACAGCATTTTAAAAAACGGTAGCAGAACATTAATCATCTACAGAAAGTTAGTCAGTGAGGACACTGACTTTTCTAAACTGTTTTCATTTGTTAAGCTTGAGCTAGCTGAAGTTTGGAGGAGAGGTGCTTTGTCCCCGCCATACAAAATGATCACTGCAGTTAAAACAAAGATGCTTGATCATGCGAAAGAGTATTCTGCAAAGCTGTGAATGATACAGCATGTACTCAACATGCATGCTAAAGTGTGTTTGCCCTGTGGAAGCTTGGAAGAAATAGATAACTTCTACATACACAAATGTTTTCGTGCAAGACTTTCCAAATGGCACAAAATTTAATTACTGCTATTTTTGAGTATCTTCTGAAATTACTACCGTATCTTTAAGAATCTTCAATCTAAATACCTCAGCCTTTTATGGAAGGAGACAAGCAAATACAAATTAGCAAGATGGGTGTTTGACAGCATCGCAATTGCCAACACAAGTCCTCATGAAAAGATGCATGAGCTCCAAGCTCTATTTAACTTTTTCATTAGGACTTGCAAAATATCACAGTCATCTCACGGAATTAACTATATAACAATAGTATAATAACTGAAAAATAAGAACAGTATTTCAGTGTAGCAAAGAAATTTATGGAAACATCTAGTGTTTCCACAATAGCAGCAGATAGTACTGCAGATCTTCAAACAGCAGTATTTTTACTGTGTTTTGAACTCTGACTTCATCACATAAGGGAGATTTAAGCATAGATAGATCTACAGCATAAACATATAGGCAGACAAACAGGTCCCTTTATTTGGTGTTACTTGGTGGCTCTGGTGCTAACAGGTAAGACCAACAACAATCAAGTGTGCCCACCTTCTCTCTCTGACCCTCTCTCCAAGAAAACCCCAAAACCCAACCAACAAGCAACCCTAAACAGAAATATAAAAGTAATTCATTATAAAGTTAAATTGCAATGATTTTTTTCTACCCTACTAGATAGGCATGATTTAGATTATAGCTGGAATGCACAAGACATTTGTTTAGATATAAAATAAGTTTGTATGTATTAGATGACTGCCGTAGAAGCTTCTGAAAGTTCAAAGTAATAGTCATACAGACTTGTGAGGCATACTGAATGAGTAAATATGTTCACAGCTTGTGCTTAGCTGCATATGAATTCCAGTGTATACATCACTGGAGTTTCTACCTATGATGGCATGAGTATTTTTAACGCTGTTCCTTAGGCTAACATCTTCAGGAGACATTTCAGTGTTTACTTTCAACTATTCTTGGAGCCCTCCACTGCAAAGCATCACCCATCAGTAATGTTTTCCTCAACAGATCAGGTTGAATACATAAAGAATGGCACCTTTTTTCCCATCTCTCCACCCACACAAAAACTATTCAACTATGACATTCCAGCTAGCAAGGCTACTTAAGGGAATGGGTCTTCACAGTATAGGCAAATCCTCTTAAGTTCTCAGGTCCAATGCATATACTTGGAGCAGAATTTAAGTATGTCCAAAAGTCACCATTAGCCTCAAGAATACTGGAAGTATCAGAGCTCACCTGGATAGCATCGAGACATGGCCAAATGAAACTCCAGCAGCAAAATGGTAAGAAAAATTGGAACTCCAGTGGGAAATCTGGTCCCTGGGAGCACCCTTTTGCCACTATTACAGCTACATAAGGATCAGCTTGCTAATTGATGCAAATACAGCTGTACAAACTCAAATACGGTCACAATTACAAAAAATGAAACTCTAGGTTACTCTGTGTGAAACCTAACAAAACCCAACTCTAATAGTCTTACGTGGAGATAAACAAGTATTCTAATTATTTTCTCTGCATATTATATATATATATTTTTTTTTTTACTTTTGCTGGAATATAGTAGCTCAGTGCGAGACAAAAAATGAAGCTGACACGGGTGTAACAAATTAAAGTCCGTACAGAATTAATGGAATAATCTACTTTCTATTTTAAAATGCATCATTTCTAAAATAAGTTGCCCATGCTTTTTTTTGTAACAAAAAGAAAACATGCAAAAACTGAATGTGAATTGTTAGAATGGCAACAGAGATTGGGATCTAAAGAATAAAGGTCTCCACTAACAAGAAAAGTTATGACTAGATTAATATAGGTAGGAATGGGAAAAATAACATTTTACCAACAGATAACTGAGGCCGGAGTTAAGTGACTTACCCAAAGTCACATAAGATGTCACTGACAAATTCAGGAGGTGAACTCAGATCTTTAGTTCTACAACACATCCTCCTGTTTAACACTTCTAAATTACAGTGCTTCCAGCCAAAATATAACGTAAAAATTGCTAGAATGTGGAGGAGAAAAAAAATCTCACTAACATGGAATGTCAGCCTAGAATATCAGTAAAAGATGAACATGACAAAGACTCAGAGCCATCTACAAAAGTAAGAAAATCTATGTACAAGGACAAGTGAAGAAAAAATCCTGAGTTTTGAAGGGATTTACAAGAATAGGAGTGTTACCATAGGCAGAAAATACTTGGTGGATTAAACATACTTTATTCTATTGCTGCGTCAGCAGCTACAGTTTCTATCTTTCTTGACAGTCAATATTCTTAATTGTGAGAATCATACATTGCTGAACACACTGAAAAAGTTGGGGTTAGTTGCAATTTAGGACTAAAAATAATATAGAAATACCCAATTTTCAAACCAAGTATCAGGGCTGTTTAATTCTCCTTAAAGTTAATGAAGCCAAAATGCAAAGACTACGAACACACCAGTTACGTACCATCCTTACCTGCAAAGGAAGGAGAGTATTACTGTTGTTGTCAGTTCGGAAAACATTATCTTCAATCCACGATTTTGGTGTCAGTGATGGAGTGGAGCGAGTAAATTTAGGAGGAGCTATGACATTACCAGAAAAGGGCTTCTTCAAAGGAGAGATCTGGTTCATAGTTCCTGGAATTCCCATGTTTCCAGTTCTACGATGGTCTCTGCCATGCATTCCTCCCCAGGATATATTTCCTGTGCTCCAGCCGCTACTCTGATTGCTCCAGGGCGACTGCTTCAGAAGAGGCTAAAAAGAAAGATGCATTTATATTATTTTGAAAATACTTAAAATGTTTTTCTGCTTAAAAAAGAAAGAAAAGGCAAAACAACAAAAACCAGAACAACCAACCCCCAAGTTGTGCAGAGATTTCTATAAACCACTCTTTCCTGATAATGCGTGAATTAAATACTCAGGTAAGGAAGAAAACACAGCCTCATTAAAAAAATTGTGATTCCTACAACCCCCCCCATGCACCTCCCCCAGAAAACCCACAATACTTGTGCAAGCAATTTAGATTATCGTTTTCATAATTGGTAGCATTCTTTAAAGCTATGCAGTAGAACAATTCCAGGGTGTAAAACCATATTACAAAAACCCCTGAGACCATTTAATCATACATTACTTGGTATTATATAGTGAGATCTCTGCAAAAATAACAAAAGAATTTCAGAGGTAAATTTTAAAAATTATTAAAATAATTGTTACTCTATTAATAATTATTTCTACTCAGTTTGTAGTAGTATTTCACTACAGTAAGCATAAATTTAAAAATTAAAATTCAGATGGCAGATTTCCCCCCCCAGTATTTTGACTATCATTGTCTCAGTATTACCTTATAAGAGCAAAAAGAACACCGATTACTGTACAGAGAATCTGCTTGAAGGAGCTATCTTAACATTTCCACATTAAAATGCATTATTCTGAAGCCACTGCTCAAATATTTCTGGAGTAATGAACGGGACTATCTGTGGAATTCTGCAGGGTGAAATCTGGGGGGTGGGGTGGCGAGGATGATTTTTTTTTCCTATTTAGACACAGTATAAAGTATTTCTGTATCTAACAAGTGCACTATATTCCTCGATATGAAAATGTAAGTAGCCTTTAAAGGGAAGATTTTACAGCATGATTAACTTTTTATTCCTAAGCTACAACTTGTGCTAAAAGGGGACCTATAGAGGCTGTCATACTACCAAGAGGTGGACCCATTGAGCCTGACAGTGAAGAACAGTATTTATCTTTAGTGTTCTCAAATCGGACTGCTCTTGGAAAGGCTTTTTCTTAAACAGAAATGGAGGTGGGGTGGATATTCTAAATTCAGTTCTTCTGTGAAGTCAAAACACAGTACTTTTAACTCGAAGCTTAGCTGCAAGCAGCCCTCAGCTTGGGATTCTAGTAACTTAAAAATTTAAAGCATGCCAGTATGTTATGTATTAGATAAAACGGAACTTTCTGAAGACGGAAAGATAAAATTATAACAATTATCCCCCCAAGAAAACAAACAAAAAAACCCACTAAAGCCATTTTTGGTCAAGTAATCAGGAAAACATCCCATTCTATATAATTATAGATAATTATGTTGTAAAACTTGAATACTTTGGTTGGAATTTTGGGAGAGGCAGGCACTCTATTGTGAAACAAACCTGAAGAGATAATGCCAAATGTTAACAAACCTCTAATATTGCTAGCTATGCTGCCATGGCACTGTTTTAAGTTTACCTACAACTTGTAAGTGAGAGAAAATTCCCGCACACCTCACTGTTGGAGAACTGCTTTGGAATTTGTTTGAAGAGGGCTATTACAGATGTTCAGGACAACTAGCTCCTAATCACGATGCATCCAAATCAATTCTTGGACGGGCACACCTAGTGTGAGACTCCTGTTCTGACAGAAATGCTTCACGAATCCAGCTCTACCGATCACAACTGACAGGATTTAATACTAGAATGAAAGAAAAATTTAAGATGAGGCCTGTATAACCTCGGCCTTTCATAACTGATGTGGCCATAAGGCACTAGCAGGTATTATTAAGGTGGATCTGCTTTTCTCCGATTTGTTCCAGGAAGAACATGTAAACTTCCATTTCAGCACGGGATCGCTACACCGCTCGATTAAAACCACCGTGCAGAACCACGGTAACCCCGAAACACAGCGCTGCCTTTGGATATAAGAATTCAAGTAATGCCGGGGGGGGACACCAAAAAAAAAAGGCGGCGACGTTGACAGCTTTCCCATCCGAATCTACTTTCAGGTGTGCTGTGCCCGCCCAACCGAGGGGGCCCCGGTGCTGCCAGGGCAGGGCTGGGGCTGGGGAAGGGGCTTCCCGGGGAGGCGGTGCCGGCGGGGGCTGTCAGCCTCATTGTTCCGGGGACACCGCGCTCGCTGCGGCCGACTGCGGGGGGGAGGGGGGGGGGGGATATTTTCACGGCGAAACTCCTTCTTGACAGGAAAAGGAGCGTTTGCCCTCTTTTATAAGAGGAAACTCGCTCTTCCTCTCACGCCGAAAAGAAACGGCGTCTCCCGGGTCGTCCGGGTGACCGGGAGGGTCAGTCACAACCCGGGCGACGCGGCCGAAGAGGCCGCCCCGCCGCCACCTGCCACCCGGAACGGGCGGGGAGCAGCGGCCGGGCGCGGGGCGGGCTGCTGCCAACAGCCACCCGGCCCGACCCGACCCCTACGGCCGCCTGCCAGCCCGGGCCCCGCAGCGGGAAGGGGGCGCAGGTGCCCTCCCGCCGGCCACCGGCGGCCCTCGGCCCGCCGAGCGCGGCAAGGCGACCGCGGCCGGGCCCCGCCCTGCCTCCGCCGTCTCGCCGGGCTGTCACCGCCGCGCAGCCTCGCCCGGCGGCGGGGAGAGGGAGAAACCGCCCGGCTCCCGCCGCTATCGAAACGAAACGGAGCGGACCTCACCGCCCCCTCACCTCCCTGCGTCCTCTTCCCCGTCCCCCCTCACCCCAGCTCTCCCCCTTTCGGCTCCGGGCTCCCTTCCGGAGCCGGCTCGCCCGGGCTCCCTGCCGCCCCGCCGCGGCTGCCCGGCCCTCCCGCCGCCGCCCGGTACCTGGTGGTGGTTGTAGGAGTTTCTCTGCTGCAGGAAGGCGGCGGCGGCGGCCGCCGCCTGGTGTTGGTGCTGGAGCTGGGGGCTCACAGGGGATCTCCGGTTCTGCTGCTGCTGTTGCTGCTGCTGCTGCTGAGGTAAATTCATCTGCGGCGGCGGCGGGGGGGCGGCGGCCGAGAAGGGGCTGCTGAAGGGCCCCGCGCAGGGGTTGTGAGGAGACACCGGCGAGAAGCTCTGGAAGAAAGCGGGGTTGATGGATGACGGGATCCCCGGGTAGAAGCTGGTCTCGGATTCCGGGCTCGGGGGCGGCATCGCGCTGATCTGCCCGCCGCCGCCGCTGGAGACCGGAGGCTGCTGCGTCTGCTGCGGAGGCGGCGACGAGGTCTGCACCGACCAGGGGGTGCCGAAGCCGGGCAGCGGCGGAGGAGGAGGGGAAGCCGCCGAGGAGGAGCCGCCCCCGCTCTGGTGATGGGGGCTGGGGATCTCCGGGCTCTGCAGGCTGCTGAAACCAGAGCCGAGCCCGCCGGGCAGGAGGTTCCCGGGGCTGCCCAGCAAGTGGCTGTTCGGGGGGGACTCCATGGGGGGCGGCTTGGCTCTCGCCTGCAGATGAGGAGGAGACGGAGGCGGATTCACGCAGGAGGCGGCGGCGGCCACCCCCACATTGGGGTCCGCGGACACCGGTCCCCCCGGGCAGGAAGGGGCGAGCCGCTCTGACCCCCCCCTGTCCGCGCCGCCCTTGTGCTCGGCGGGGCCGAGGGGCCGGTGGTGCGGGTAGTCCCCCGTCCGCGGCGGCTCCGGGGGGTGAGCGCTGAGGAGCTGGAGCTGCTGCTGTTGCCTGTGCTCCTGCTGCTGGTACTTGTCAGTGGGGTGGCTGAACTGCTGCTGCTGCTGCTGAGGGGGGTGGTGATGATAGTCTGGGGGGTGGTGGTTATTCAGGGGGTGGCTGCCGCCGAGCTGGGCTGGGCTGCTGAGCTGCTGCTGCTTAAACTCTTTCCTCTTCTGGCTCAGCTGAGGAGGCGGCGGCTGTTGCTGCTGCGGTTGCTGCTTGTTTAAATCCTGGTGGGGGCTGAGACTGGGTTTAAAGTCAGAGGAGGGGTGGCCGAGAGGGGGGTGTCCTGATGCGGGGCTGCTGCCCAGCCTCTCGCTGCCTGGCTGTGGCGGCGGCTGCTGTGTCACCCCCAGGAGCAGCTCATCCTGCATGGTTTGGTGATGGGCAGCAGCGGCCGCCGAGGGGGAACAGAGAGGGCGGCGGCGACCCGCCGGAGGAACCGGTTACAGCGGGTGAGAAGGGGCAGGGGCAGGAGGAGGAGGAGGAGGAGGCGGAGGAGGAAGAATGAGAGGCGGCTGCCGGGGAGGGGAAGGAGCCGGCGGAGCCAGCGCCTCCTACACCCAAGGGCGGGCTGGGGGTGGCCGTCTGCGGGAGCCCGAGGCGGTGATCCCCCGTGCGGCGGGAGAAGGGGCGGTGGGGGCTCCCCGACACCGGCTCGGCGAAGGGGCGAACTCCCCACCCCGGGGGTCTGAGGAGACAAAGATAATTAATAAGCTGGGGGTGGGGGTGTAAACACCCGCCTACCGCAAACCACTATATAGAAACCAAAAAAAAAAAAAAAATAGCTGCTTTCTAGAATAAAGCCCTCTTCCTTGCCATAATCGCTACTCTACTGGTTTTAAAAATATCGGAGCCTTTGGATAATAAATTATCCTATTGTTATCAGTTTGTTTTTTTTTTTTTTTTAATGTTTTCCCTCTTCTGTCGGCACCCCCGGTGGGGCGGCCCTTCCCGCCTGCAGTCGCACCCCCAGTAACCCCGCTACATCATCATAAACACCCCAGACGGGTCGTTCCCCCCTCGACACCCTCCCGTTCCCCGGTAACTCCTTCGTCCAACAGCCTCCCCCCCCCCCCCAGCCCTGCCGCCGCTACACCGTAGCGGAGGGGGACAGCGGGGCACTCGAGGCCTGGCACTGGCGGGGATAGAGGGAGGCCGGCCGCCGGTACCCCCGCACAGCAGACGGCCCCAGTTCGACAGCGGGACTCCGCTCAACTCCCCACCCCCCTCAGCCGCCTCTCCCGCCCCCACTGCCGGCTCGGAGCCGGCTGCACCGCCCTTAAGAATGCCGGAACAGTCGTCATAGTTACGTCACGGCCACCACCCCCTTGCCCGCCCGGCCGACCTTGGTAATGAGCCGGTGAGCCCGCCCCTCCCTCATGAATAATGCATTAAGTTGGGCGCCCTGTCCGCGGCGCCGCTGCCGGGGGGGGCGGGCGCTCGCGCTGACCAACGCCCGCGCGCACAGCGCCCGACGAGCCGGGTGAGCGCTACCACTTGAGCTGGGGGGGGGGAGGGGGCACGGGAGGGGGAGGGAACGGCAGCCTTAAACGCCCCGAAGATCTGCCGGCCTTTTGGGTGATGAAGGCACTCACTGGGCCTCGGCGCCGTACTTTCCCTCCAGCGGGAAAGACCTGAAATAAAATGATTTCGTTTCGTTTTGCGGCAGCGGCTCTCTCCGCCGCGGGCAGCGCGGGGGGGCAAGGCTGCCATGGTGGTTTCTCCCGCCGCCTGCGACCCCGTCAGGCAGTCGCGCAGGGAGGCGGGGGCGCCCCGCCCCATCGCCGCTCATTTGCATTGACGCAGGGCCGCGCGCCGCGGGGGGGGGGGGGGGACGCGGGAGCGCGGCGGCACGAGAGGGGCGGGGGGTGGAGGCCTAGCCGGGGAGCCACGCCCCGCTGCTGGCCACGCCCTCTCCCGCTGGCGTCCCCTCAGCGGGCGGGCGGCTCGGAGGGCTGCGGCCTACCCAGACTGTTCCCCCCGCTGGCGGGGTGGGGGGCTCGCTGTCTCCTCACGGCTGCTCGGCCCTTGTGGGTCTGGAGGGGCGGGCCCGGGGTGACACAGCGGTGGCTTCTAGTTCCCCCTGTGGGAGGAGTGTCTCTGCCCTGCGGTGCAGTGTCAGGGTGTAGCTGGGTCGGTCAGTCGCCCCTTCCCTTTCTGCCCAGATCCTGCCATCAAACCATGGCCACTGGTTTTGTTGGACTCCTCAGAGACCTGCAAGAGCTCAGCCCTGGCCCATAGTGAGGTGCGGTGGCACTATGGTGGTGCCTCGTGAGGTATTTCCTGGACAGATGATCCTAAAAGTGGGGGGTTTGCCCTTTCCATCTAGTGGAAGCACAGCTCTTGGCAACTGTTTAATGCAAACAAATAAATAGTTTGGCAACTATAGATGTAGTGCTGTTACAGATGCAGATATCCCTGAGAAGACTAAAGCAAGTGAGCTCCCTTTGTGCTCTGGGGAAGCTGTAGTTCAGCAGTGAGAGAATTACTACATGGCTATTGAATGTGAGAGTACGTTGGGGAAGCATCGTTATATGCTTGACCTATTGTACTCTTCTCTAGGCGTCCATTAGTGGCCACTGTCAAGGACTGGATAGCTGCTTTCCGTTTGGCCGATGGACCTTTGGTCTGACCCAGTGTAACAATTCTTATTTGTTAAATCTGTATGTATTTGTTACACGCATATAAAATGTAGAGGAAAAAAAAATTGGTTCGGCATCTGCAGTCATCTCTGATGTGATCGTGAATCTGTGTAGGTGTGTGTGTTTGGGTATCCACACCATCTTGCAGGGTTAAGATGAAAATACATTTGCAGCACAAAAGAATAATTGACACATATTTATCTTTGCTGTATTATGGCTTAGTTCTCCACAATTATTTATTATATTGGCATCTGTTTCAAGAACTCTGCAGCTGTCTGTCTTACAAGTGGCAAAAAACAGAGCGCAGACCAAGGCCCTACAGATGATCACATGCTGAGTAAATGTTGCTGGCCAAGTAATGGTTCCTCACTGAATAGTGAGTTGCTTCATGGCACAGCCCTTGTAAACATTAGTTTTGTGAGCTGCAGAACTGGTAGCATCTAGTTTCCCTTTGCATTCGTGTCATATACCTGAAATTTGGTCATGTGCAAGCCTGAACAGAAGCTGTCTTCTACCTGTGGCGTTCTCAGGTGTCTAGCATGGTTGGAAGCAATGCTGTAAGCAGCTGCCTATTTCTACAGTTTATAGGAACTCATTTAGCTGGGTGTTTTTGCAAGTGGTCAGCTTATTTGTCCCTCACCTTTAAATCAAGCCCAAATTCTAGTGATCCTTCCTTCAAAACGGCTATCGTGGCATCTGTGAGTAGTCTTTTTAAATTGACTGAAAGACAAGACCTCCTCCGTGACAGCTTACCTCTACCATGGTAGCCTACCTACCCCAATCCTGCATGAAAACAACTTTCATGGGGTGAATTTCATCTATTTTTAACCATGTTAAAAGTAAGCATCCACTCTGTGTTAGCTGCCTAATCTTCTACAAACACAAGACAGGTGCTACCAAAGGATGATTTGATTCATCCTATCCTAATGCAGGTACCTTTAGAGAGAGAAACTTGATCTCTCTCTTTGCTGATTATGAGGAAAGCTTCTGGCTGTATCTGGCTGCAGAGTCCAGGAGGTCTTTGGTGCTCCTTGGTCTTGCTGCATATGCTTCTTGACTCTGATACAAGCAGGAACATCTGTACTGAGTTGAACCAAGAATCCTTTGGGCTGTATATCCTGTCTGTCCTGCCTCTGATACGAGACCTCTTGGTGTATGCTGGGACCACAAATTCTGGCTTCTTCTCCACCAAATCAAGCCCCTTAACTGTCACCTTGGTGCCATCAAAAAGTGCTGAGTCCTGTCTTTGGCACTGTTTGTTTTCTCTCTCCAGTCCCCAGCTTCTTGATTTTTGACCATTTGGCCTTTGCACCTGCTTGCTTTAATTTTTTTCTCCTTTGTAATTACTTGACTCCTTCCTGCTTTCTTTTATCTTAGCTGCCCCTTTACAGGGAAGGTTTGAGAGCTGTTTTTGGATTGGGCTAGTAGGAAGGTAAAAGTATCTGAAAACAGATGCCTAAACAAATGTGTAAGAACAGGCTATGCGTGTATAATGCTTCCTTCAGTACCCTCAGCCACTTGCAACTCAGGAACTTCCTAGATTTGCCTTTCCAGACCTTAGGGGATACTGGGATGCTTGGACTCCACGTTCCCTGATTGTCCTTGGACAGCGACCATATGCTTGGGCTTGAAGAATAGAGCACACTGGCAGAGCCCCTCATCTGAATGACTTGGGGAAGATAGAGAGTCACGGAGCTGGGACAAGTTGCTTAGACTAGACAACAAACGTTACGAGAAGCGAATGCCAAGCCATATGCAATATCGCTGTACATAATATGTAAATTGAAAAAAACAGATGTTGCAAAACAAGCTGTCAGTATGGTAAAACCAAACATACCTAAGTTATTGTTCTTGTGGCCATTAATCAACCTGCTTCTGTGTATTCATTGCAACAAACGTGCCAGGCGTCAACTTCACCTAGGAGGCCTGTGGCAGAGCTGGGGCTGACAACTCTCCCGGGTTTGTCAGTGCCTGAAAGCCAGCGACCATCTTATTTGTCTGGTGTTCTGCATCATCCACTATGTGCTAAATTTTGTGTGGCAAATTGAACCAGCAATGCTACAGAAGAGAAAACACAAAGACAAATAACAATAAATTACATGAAATAACACCATATAAAGACAAATCAAATAAACTGTAAGGATTACTAAGTAGCTCGTCTGGCTGCCATTTGGGTGACATGAAAGGGATCATCAAGGCAGGGGCTTCTGAATTTTGCCCCTGAGTGGTTATCATCTCTTCTAGAAATTGCCACGCACAGCTTATTTTCTTTTTATAAAGCCAGGAGAATAACACCTGCTATTGGCCAGTTTTAGTGATAGGATATTATTATATCAGAAAGGATTTTGGCCCACCATTCTATTTTTTCTGCTTGAACAAAAAACCTTTTAGCAGTTATAAGAGCTGAAAGGGATTGTGCTGAGATGCTGTCTGCTTCAGAGCCGTCTGTGGGTCTAGCTTCTTTAAAAAATGTATGTTCTTGGGGGGAGGATCCATATCTTTTCCTAATCAGACACCACTAAACAAGTGTTAACAGTTTTTGGGAACATGCACTAAATCACGAAAATTGATAAAAATTGGGATATCGTATGTAGACTTTTATGTGCAAGCAGAGTAACTTCAGTGCTTCCTCGTTTTGTAAATTAACATGAACACCAGAATATCAGGGGCCTGATGTATAAAAAAGAAAACAACTCTGACTGCTGCTATAATCTGTTGTTTCCCTCCAATTAGCTAGTTGGAAAATCACCATGGCTGTGAGTTTGAATATGGGCTGGAAATAACATGTACACATGAAAATTATCATTGCTTTCATTCCAATACTAAAAGCAGCTTTTTGGTGAATTTTTCCATGTTATAGTTAAAAGTAAACGTGGCTACAGATAGTACTGACTTCAAAAAACCTTTTTTTCTTGTGAAGTGGCTCAGCATAGAGACTTATCGGCTCCTTGTAATGCAACAAATTGTTCTTTCCACAGCCCACAATATTTATAGGCCTTTCACCATTTACAGTGATTTACTGCTGTGTTTGACCCCTCTTCCAAGGCTGTGCAGCTACAAGAAAATTAGGGGTTTTGGTATCAGTTGCTTGTTTTCCCTTTACTGTTTTACTTTTCTTTCTCCCTTTCCACATCTTCTCCTCTTCCTGAGCTCTTTTTCAGCACTCTGTATGTAGCTCTGTCTGTCCCGCACTGGTGACAAGGGCTCTGCTAAGAGACCTGTCTCGATCAGGCTGTTCAGGGAAGTACACAGTTGCCTGTCCTGTGGTCCATGACATGTGTCTGTTTCGTTCCTCAGTTTAAACTTTCAAATGAGCTTGCATATGCATTCCAGGAACAGCGCATTGTTCTAACTGGTAACAAAAATATACTATTCACGTACGTTTTCTAGAGCTGCTTCCTCTTAACCTTAAAGTTGATTTTTTGTTGTTGTTGTTAATGGCTTTTTCCTCCCCTGGAAACGTGGAAAGCAATCTGGGACTGCAGGTTATTCATACAGAAAAGCAGATGATGAGGTCTGACATTTCACAGAAAAAGAGGTCTGAAGATTTATATCAATGTGTTTCATTTACTGTTTTTCTGTTCTTGATTTTTTTAAACTCTGAAAATAATAATCATGCATTCTTAGGAAGGAGGTAGACAAGTCGTCTTCAGCAGTGAGCAGTCTGTTGAGTCACAGCAGCTTACTTTTTTTCCTGGTGGTTTTACTCAGTAAAAGAAAAAAATATTAATTGTCCAAATATAACAACATTGGGAAAGAAATCTTTGCTAGATCACTGTGTGTTGGAATGAAATTAAAAGCAGTGGGAAAAATTAACACCAGGGATTGAGACAGTTTGCTTTATTCTGTTCTTCCCATGCCCATGTTTTGTTTTTGTTTGTTTGTTTGTTTTTAAAGCTAAAAATCTTAAAATTCACAGGAGATGGGCAGCTTTCTTCCTTTATTCAAAGCCCGACTTCCATCACGAGGGCTATGCTGCCTGCTGGACTTGAAGGATATGGGCTCTGGTCACAAGGATGCAAAGCAGTGATTTACTCTGTTTTTTCTCCTTTTTGCCCTGGAGTTTAACCAGCACATTAGACTAATATTTCCTTGCTTGCTAGTGGCAGTTTCTGTTTCTTTTTTGTTTTGGGGTTTTTTTGGTAGTGGAAGTCATTAGAGTTTCTCCCAAGAGAATCACTGCCAAAGTAAACAAACATCTTCATGAAAGGAAAATAATGTCTGTGGAGTATTCAGAATTCCATGTTTTACAGACGAGTATTTATGGCAACCAACTAGTGAATTAAAGTGAATGAAATCCTATTTCTAGTTTGTTGCTTCTGCTGTGCTAATTGGATGTGGCAATTTCTGCGAGTTTCTCAGCTATGCAGTGCAAGTTCGGGATGTTAGTTTTAATTTAGGATGAAGGAAAGTATGAGATGAAAGTCAGTTTAAAAAAAGGATACATTTTTTTTATTATTATTATTACTGGGAATTGAATAGCTCCTGTAAACTGGGGAATTGCTATTGTCTCTAAAATGTTCTGCATGTGGTTGGCAAGAACAACAAGGACAGAAGAAAGTTCAGCTAAAAAATTCATAAAGGCTGTCTGGTGGAATGCATTACAGTCAGCTGTATACCTCTGTGCTCTTATCCCTCTGAACTGATAATTTTTAGCTGAGATGAAACATTCTGAGGAACAGGAGGCTGGCAGATTTGCAGCGTAGATTGTTTGAAGGTTTAAATACTGTGACTATCTCATCTTACTGTAAGTCTGTAGATATAATGTAAGCTGGAGTTGCTGAAAAGTGATAGAATGGCTCCGTGCATACAGCTTACAAAGCTGTGAAGAGCTTATTTTCTGTGTGCCGCAGAATCCTGCATGCTTTCCACCTCCTGTCCGTGAGAGCAATAATTCACCAGTGGAGCAAATACACTTCAGATTTGTTGAGGATGAGACCGTATCTAGTTCTTTGTTTAAGCAGTGGCTTTCACAAAGGAGACCAGTGCTAGCTGGGAACTGCTGCCAACACCATCATATGTTTCATGACAAACGCGAAGTGTTCAAAAAGTTGGCACTACAAAATAGAGATGCTGTCAATCTCTGTTTAATTCTCAAAATGGCTTGTAGGATTTTAAAGCTTGTGTTGTTGCTGGTGCACTCACGATTCAGACAGCATTTTTAACAGTCCTTATAATATGCCTGGTTAGTTTGGTTATATTACTAGGACATAAACCGAAATTATTCCAAGGACGGAGAATACTGAGGTTTTACTGCCGTTTTTTTCCTGTGTGCTGTGTGCAGAAGAAGAGTTCGCCCAGCAGTGTGTGCCACTGTAGTCAGAACATAGAATTTTCTCATCTTCTTTTCTACTTACAGTACAGATGCAGCTGCCACTGTTTACCAAACATGAAGGTGTTGTTCACAGCTCTGGGGGTAAGTTTGGGCTCTGCTTGAAAGAATGCATGAGACATCTCTACTAATTGCATGAATGTTCGGTGCATATTTACGTACCTGAATATTGTGGTGTAGGAGGCTGCCGGAAATTTTAAGGAATGATCTCAGTGATCATTGTATAGGTCTCCAGAAACTCGTGTAGCTGACTTGTGCTAAGAATAACTGCGTGATGCTTCCAGTGTTGGAATAATCTGTTCTGAAGGGCTGCGTACTGTAGTCTGATCGTATTTAGGAGGTGAGGTAGGAGACCCAAGGAGGCTCTGGAAATTGTTGAGCAGGGAGGCTTTGAAGTAGAGTTCATTGAATCCTGTAGGTAGCCCTTATCGCAGATGCAGCAGGAGGAAGCAAGCATGTGTCTGTAGCCAGGTCTGCCCCTCTGTGGGAGTGTAGGGACCACATAGCAAGTTAAACAGAAGGAGTGTATGTTTGCACCTCAGCAGGCGGTTAAAGTAAGTGCTTTAAATTGCTACAAGAAGATTTATTAAAGTTTACTTTTTAAACCTCTGAAAGGTGATAGAGGAGCAGGTTCCCCTTCTGAGCCATAGCATCTGGGTTGTACTAAAAGCAAAGGCAACCAGTCTGATTTATATGTGAAAATATATTCTCTTGTACTTGACCTTATTTCCTCTTGGAGTGTAAGATGGATGTTCACTAATTTTACACCACCACCCACTGTTTCAATAGAATTATTTTCCACAGATTCTGTAAGAAATTCGCTGCTTTAATTAATCTGGAATTATCTCAGAAATTAGCAGTACAGACCCTTCAGATTCACCATAGAACTAAAATCAATCAAACTGTTATGTACAGACTAGAATTGAAGAAATACAGATTAAAATTAAGAAAACCATTAACTGTATCATGGTGACTAATTATGCCTATACATCCAGTAACCAAAGTGGGGTCAACAACTCTAAGGCTGGCCACTGCGATGTCAGAGCTCAGCCGGTCAGGAGCAGCTAGGTTGCTGGAGGGTAGGATGCTCTCCTTCCCACTTGCAGAGGGCGTGCAGCATCTTTTATGAAATACTCCAGCATCCATGGCAGTGACCTTGAGACTGGCCGGGCCATGAGGCTGTGCCTCTGGGAGGTGGAAGAGGCAGGCCTGAAGGCAACGCAGAGTTGAGCTCAGCTCTGCCATACAGCACATGAACACGCTCTCAACACTTGGCTGTTGATTGGCCCTGTCCCAGCTACCTTCCCCACCCCTGGCTTTTTTTTTTTGTTGTTATATTTAAAAAAAAATTATTAAGTTACATTTCTGAGCAGTGCAGGGTGACTTGATACCGAAGCTTTCGCTTATTTTCCTGCTGGTCTCCCGCCTCCTCCTAAATATGCCTAGCTCTGGTTGGGACTCAGAAACAAGAAGTCTTGAGTTCTATCATAATAATTTACATCTCTGATCTAATGAACAATTGTAAATCAATGTTAAGCTTCATCACTTTTGACCGTTCATGCTATTATGATGATACAAAGACACTGAAAAGCAATATGCTGGTTTTGCCCTGTATATTTTGATTCCTAAAACCATGTTATCTGGGTGGTTCTTAGTGCTTACATATAACATTTTTAATAATTGGAAAGAAAAGAAATCCAAGAAAAATCCTTGCCAAGAAACTTACGTAAAAGCTGAATATATTAGAATATTCGTGTTAAAGTATTTTCGAAGTGCATTAGCTATACAAAAGAATAATTGAAACCTAGGAAATGTAGTGAAAATATTGCACTTCAATAAAATGAAATATACTAAAAAAGAAAACACACAGTTAAAGTTGTCCAGACAACCTTAATTTTCTTCTATAATGAGAACCTGAGGGAAATGGGGAGTTAAATTTAGTTTATTTCTGCAGACTCTTAATTTTTTTAACCCTTTTATGCACAGTTTTACTTAAAAGAATGATCGTTGCTTGGATGCCTTAATCATTAACTCCTCTACCTTCGTATGTTTAGCTTTTTTGGAAGTTTAATCTAACTCTGAGCACTGGAAGTCGTGCTTTCTAACCACAGAGCTACAAGGTAAAGGAACCAGGGAAAGATCAGGCCTATTATGTTCATCTTTCATACAGAGAATACAAAACCTACTGTAATTCTGTCATTTCCTCTCTCATTATGGTATTGAAAGCTCAGATCCATTTTTATGCAGTGGCACAAAACAGTTTGCTGCTTAAGTATAGCTTACAGAAGCTACTTTGCAGAATTGATGATCACATATGCCACAAATCAATTGTACCCATGATATTAAAAGGGAGAATTACCTAGATCTTTAAAAATTCCCAAACCTTGGTAAATATCCTTGAGTAATTTGTGATATCATTTTGGGTCAATGTGCTTTGACTGGAGGTCAGTCAAAATGAATCATCCGAGGAACCTTTGTTTTCATATTTGTAATCTTTTTTTTTTGTGCATGCTTATATAGTATGTTGTAACTGAAGAGCAGAAAACCTCATAAAATTTCTACATTAGGAAATCAAAGGGCTTTTTTTCTCCCATTTTTCCTCCCAAATAACCTCTCTTTTCAACGTTGAAAGGTCTTCTTTATATGAGGAAATTTACCAGAGACTACAGTAGTATAATTATGCCTTGTGGATGCTTTTTAATCTTGCATGAATGCCTGTAGAATTCAAGCGTCCACATGGGGAGTTATACCATAAGAACTATAGGGGCGTAATTATGCTGGTGAATTCTGTATGAAGACAAATGCTTTATGAAAGGGAATTTTATTTTGGCTCTTCACTTTTCAGCTCATTCATGTTCTGAACTAAAAGGAGTTGATCAAATCAATGAAAGTAATGAAAATTCAATGGTTATCAAGTCGACTGTCAAGTGCTGGGGAAATCGGAAAGTAATAAATATATACGTTTCCTGATAACATTCATGTGCGTTTTTGTTCTTATTCTCTCTCCAGTGTTTGAGTTTGTGAGGGGTTTAGTGAAAGGTTAATAAACGAGGCCTATTCTTTGCTGAGCCTCATAAACTAATATACCCAATAGCTAAACACTGGTAGAATATTAGAGATTCTTAGCTCTCATAAAAAGCAGCTGGGGTTTCAGGCAAATGTGACACTGGAGAATTACTTGAATACTTTTTAGTCTCTGTAGGACCTCTGCAGCCAGCACTGAGCAGATCAGCCATTGGATTTCTGTATGTGAATTTTCCTATATCCCTGTTAAATTGTAATTCCTTAAATATGTGAGTCCTAGGACAGCAGTCAAAATGTTCTCTACAAAAGTATCCCATTTACATGAAAATAACTTTCAATATGTCAGTAAGGGTGTAGTAACACTTTAATAATTATTTACAAAATGTGCTTAGAGTGAATTACAAGCATGTCTCAACGTAATTGCTGCATAGACTTTAAGACAAGAGGAGCCCGATCATTTTGGTGATGTAATCCAGTCCAATTTTAGCATTGACCACAGAGCATTCTCTGTAAGTCTGGCTCGAAGACCATTATTTCAAGGTGAACTTCATTAGAAAGATGTCTGGTTCATATTTAAAGAGTTGAGAGAACAAAGAGTCCACCACATCTATACCAACACTCACTTTTCAGGCGAAGTGTTTTATTTGTGGTCTGAATTTAGCTTTGACTTAACTTGTTGAATCTTTGCTGGATTAAAAAAGCCTTTAGCACTGGACATTATTCAAGGAAAATGCTTAAAGGCTGGGATCAAGGCATCTCAGCCCTCTTTTGTTATTAAGCAAATCTCATTGAGGTGCTTTAGCTTCTAACCATAAGGCAAGATTTCTGTATCGCCAGTTTTCCATGTAGTTTCTTTCAAGTTTTCAAACATCCTTCTTAAGTAAGGACATCAGGGCTGTCAGCAATGGTATTACTAATGGGAGAATTACAGCACGCGCTGAACAAAAGCGTGCTCTCCCCTTTCTGTTTTTGAACCACGCTTCTACCAAAATTTTCATTTTTTTTGTATTTCTTGTCACAAGCCTTTTATGAGGGATTCCTTCTAAGGGCTTCCATTGGCCTCCTTTTCCAAGGAAGGCTTATTAGAGGGATACAGCAAGGTGTTATCTTGCTGTGATAACCATAATATTTGGCTTTGCTCTCGGTAACGTTGCGTACAATGGTAGTTCTTCTTTCCTGCTTCATATTCTTTTCATCTGCTAAGATTTCTTTTAATGTTGAAAATATAGTCTCCAGTTTTGTAAGTATTGTTTACTTTTTGTTCCAACATGTATAACCTTTTTTTTTTATCATTAATAAAGTAAACATTTGTCATGTGGGCATGAATTAAAGTGAAGTGGGTTACAAGGTAGCATGGCTGCACCATTTTCTTTATTTCCTCCTTTGCCAATTTTTCACCTGTAAAACCTCCTGGTACCGTTTTTTTTTTTGTTTGTTTTCATGAAAGCATGGCCCTGTGTATTCACCCAATATATTCACCCAAGATAGTGAACAGAATTAGTCCAAAAAGTATTTTCTGTGAGCTCACTCTTGAAACATTGCAAATGGAAGATAAGCCTGGGTTTGGCTACCAGTAGAACTCTGTAAGTTATCTATTTTGTAACTAATATAGAATACAGAGGGTTTTGCATAATGCTGACATGGTAATCACTATCATGCAATATTTAGGTAAGTATTTTACAGGCATGTGGGTTTGTGTTTGTACCTCTGTCACTCTGAAGCTGTTTCAGGCTTGCTGTGCAAGCAAACTAAAACAAAATATTTACATTTCTTTTTACTGAACAATAGTTTCCAGTCTTCAGCTGTTCTCTCCAGAGCAGGCTGTGTGCTAGCCACGGTAAGGCCTTAGCTAGACCATCTGAGGAAATTTTTGATGTCCTGAAAATAATGGGATCAGTTTTATTGTGGTTGTGGGGCTGCATACAATGGGCAGGAGCACTACAGAAATGCACAGAAAGGGAGCAAGGAAGCCCATCAGCCTGAGGACCGCTGGCAATGCGACCCTGAGAAAGAGGTGTTTGAAATTGTGAGGAAAGAAACTCTCTCCTGCTGTTCGCTTCCAACTGTGTTTGGGGAAACAGCGTATAGTATACATGGTTTGTAAATAAATAAGGTTGCATTGAATAAATACTCCTATCAACAATTCGAGGCATACCACACAAGACATCAAAAATCAGCTAATTGTTTCTATCTATGTTTACTGACAAAGTTTATAGCAGTACCTTAGAAAGTCCTCAGTGAAGGTGAATGGAGAGATAACGCATTGATGAAACTGAACTAAAACTATATGGCAAGTCTGCTTTTCAGTCTGGAGCCCTAAGGGAAAATTATGTATTTCTAGTAGCATTGAGCATTTTTGTTTGTTTTGTGTTTTCTAGTCAGAACAAAACCTTGATAGTTACAGAATCATAAGAAAAGCCTAGGATGGAAGGGAGCTCTGAGGATCATCTGCCCCAAGCTCCTGTTGAAAGCCGGACCTAAGGTGGGGTGATCAGGGGCCTGTCAAGCCCGGTGATTTCCGGAGGGTTCCCTCACTTTTCTGGGCAACCTGTTCAAAGTTTGGTTGCTCCTGTGGTGAAGAATTTCTTCATATACTCAGATGGGTTTCCCCTGAAGCAGCTTGTGCTTATTGCCTTTTGTCACTGGGCATCTTTCGGAAGAGAATCTCCATCATCTCTATAACAACCGTTTAAGTGTTGGAAGATTGTGAGACTGTGTTCAACTCCCAGCTGTCTCTTCTCCATGCTGGAAAAACCCAATTCTTTCAACCATTCTTTATCTGTCAGGTTCTCCAGTCCTCTATAATCATCTTGATGGCACGCTGCTTGACCCTCTCCAATTTTTGAATGTCTCTTTTGAGCTAGAAGGACCAAGATTGGGCACAGTATTACACATGTGTGGCCTCATAAGTGCTGAGGAGAGTGGAATTACTACATCCTTTGGTCCACTGGCAGCAGACAATACCATCTTCCTTCATTGCTGCAAAAGCATCAGGCTGGCTCATAGAATCATAGAATGGTTTAGAGTTGGAAAGGACCTTGATCATTGAGTTCCAACCTCCCTGCCATAGACAGGGACACTTCCCACTAGACCAGGTGGCCCAAGGCCACGTCCAGCCTGACCTTGAACACTTCCAGGATGGGGCCTCAACAACCTCTCTGGGCAACCTGTTCCAGTGCTTTACCACCCTCAAAGTGAAAAAGCTCTTCCTAATGTTTAATCTAAACCTGCCCTCTTCCAGTTTAAAACCATTCCTCCTCGTCCTATCACTACATGCCCTAGTAAAAAGTCCTTCCCCAGCTCTCCTGTAGACCCCCTTTAAGTACTGGAAGGCTGCAATAAGATCTCCCCGGAGCCTTCTCTTCTCCAGGCTGAACAGCCCCAACTCTTTCAGCCTTTCCTCATACAGGTGCTCCAGCCCTTGGATCATCCTCGTGCTTTCCTCTGGACACGCTCCAGCAGGTCCATGTCCTTCTTATGTTGGAGACTGCAGAGCTGGATGCAGTACTCCAGGTGGGGTCTCACGAGAGTGGAGTAGAGGGGCAGAATCACCTCCTTTGACCTGCTGGCCACACTTCTTTTGATGCAGCCCAGGATATGGTTGGCCTTCTGGGCTGCGATCGCACATTGCTGGCTCATGTTGAGCTTCTCATCTGTCAGCACCCCCAGGTCCTTCTCCTCAGGGCTGCTCTCCAGCCATTCCCCACCGAGCCTGTATTTGTGCATGCTTGGGATTGCCCCGACCCAGATGTAGGACCTCGCACTTGGCCTTGTTGAACTGCATGAGGTGGGCTCATGTTCAGCTTGTGATCCACCAGTACTCCTGGGTCCTTTTACCCCCCACAATACTATTTCATTTTTGACTACATACAGTGAAAGCAAAGCACAGAAGTTCACAAAGCTTCAGGAAGAAAAGGGAGGTGCTCTCCTTATTTTGCCCTAAAGCCCAATGACCTCAGCACTCACCCGCAGCATGGGAGACCTGGGTTCAGTTCTTTCCTTTTGAAGAGTTGGGCCCGTGTTGCTCACAACCCTGAGCAGTGCCCTTGGGAGGAGGCTGTAACAAGCCACAACATATTCTTGGGTTCCTTCAAACTCCTCTGTTGCCACAGTGATATTTTTGTTTAATATACTTTTGATGTTTCTTAGACTAGGGACTACAGGTGTCGTACCTCTTCAGGGGTTATTTGTCGTTTGTGAGCTCTCTTCTCTTTTTGCTTTGGTTCAGAAATGCAGAAGTCCGGAGAAATTCCCCAAAACTTTAGAGGAGAAACTGTGTTTGCCCAGCTCCAGTGTGATCCTTACGACATACTAGGTCTTTGTATTTGGTTTCTGTCCTTTGATGTGAATGAACTTGCCTGGAGTTAAGTGATTAGTCATGACTTGAATGGCTTCGTCCTGGTAGTGCTGGTGAGTAAGTAGGGGCTACCTGAATTTTTTTTTTTTCTTTAAAAGGTACTTACTGTAATATTTTTTGCTTTGAACATGGTAGTACTTGGGCCTTTTAAATTTTTTTGTACCTCATATAGCTTTATCTATACTATACAGTATAGTAACTTGTGGTGGGATAAAAATTCTGTTTGTTTTGTTTTAGAGAAGCCAGGAGATATCTAAAAATATTTCTAAGTACCGCAGTTTTTTAACAAAAGTGACTTGGGTATAATGTTTGATGTACTGGGTAATAAAAAGTTGATCAATATTCATTGCTACTCTTGTTTTATTTTGGAATCCAAGTGCCAGAATGAAAATAACCCCAAAACAAAACCACCACCATTAACACTGGCAGTTTACTTCCACAATAAAAATTGTGCAGTTGACTTCTCCTCATTATATGACACTTGGAGATACCAAAGTGTGAAAAAGAAGTATACTTTTAATTTAATTAGAATATTAAAGTGAAATATTTCCATAGTACTTTTAAAAGATATTTTTTTTAAAAATTAATAATTTCAAAAATTTTAAATGAGGATAATTAATTTGGAATTTCTAGTGTAGCATGAAAATGGCACAAATTTCTATCCATTTTACTAACAGCAAAGCAGAAGGTGTGACAGGTGGGCATTTGGTACAGGTACAGAGGGGACAAATTCTGGTGCAATGGAGAGCACCACTTTCTAGGACTTGTCCACAGTGTGTGAGGAAAAGATGCATTGCCATCAGTAACTCCATAATGAGGACTTCTTCTAAACATCATTAGGAAAAAGAACACCTAAAATTTTCTAAAGATCTGATCTCGGGAAAATCTGAAGGATACCGTAAGATGGAAATGTCTGCATCGAGCATGAGATAAATCAGTTTTGGACTTTCTGATGCGCTGAGCAGTGTCAGCCACCGACAGCCAAAAACTCGTGGTTACTGCAGTACCTTCTACTTTGTGGAAACAAACTTTGGCACCAGGCAGTATTATGTGAAACATAAAATCGACCGCTTCTTCAGAACATCTTGTTACCTTAACTGAGTGCTAAAAGGGGAAGTTTTAATGGAAAATGGGCCTTCTCAAGGAAATCCTGCTGGGTATACTAAAGGCTACGCTTTAATGAGCACACAAGTAAGTTACCTTGGAGAAGAAACCTAGCCTAGTAAAGAAGGCACAAAGGTGATAATTAAACAAGAAATCAATATGTTAAGTATGGAAAAGGGGGGCATAACCGGGAATGAAAATTGAATTTACAAAATGTAAATGACTTGGAGACGATAAAGGTAATAAAGAATTATTACTGGCCAGTAGAGCTTAAGACAATAAGAAGGCATTACAAATGTATTAGGGACGAAAGAACAACTAAATCAAGTATAGATTTCAGTCTTGCAGAAAAGGCAGAACAGATCCAATGGCTGGAAATCAAAGCTTGAAAAATTCAGTCATTATAAAGATGCAGTGAGGGCGATTACACATAGGAATAATTTCCCGGTGTAGGTAGGTGGTAAGCTTGCCATTGCTAGGAATTTAATCCAATTGGATACACTTTAATCTGACTCTGGGAACAGGCTTCTGAGTGTCTCTGTGGATGGCTGCAGAGGTCATTTCTTCTATGCAATCTCTACATCTGCAAATTTATATTTGTTCTTCGTCATTCCCTTCTTTCATAAGCCTTGGAGGAAAACAGAGAGCTCTCATTGCCCTCAACGTGTTCCACACGCTCAGCTCTGCATTAAGACAATGACTGAAAAAAAAACGTCTCGTGCTTCAGGGCTACAGCTGGCTGCTTGCAGAAGGCAAGAGGCTGATTCCCTAGGTTAATTCTGGACTTTTTTAATTTCATTTTTCTCTGAAGCCTTAGGGATGGGCATAGCTGATCATAAAACCTTGGAGAGATGGGGCCAGTTCTCTGCGGTGGAGACCTCTCTTTTAGGTAGCTGCCGTCTCCCAGCTGGCTGGGGGGTCAGACGGTTTCTTCCCGAAGCCAGGCTAGCAAGGACGCTGAGGTCTTTTTGCTTTCCTCTTCATTATGTCATCTAGGCATATCTGAGATCGTAATTACGGTCATTTGGGCATATCTCATATAATCAACTCGCTATCGTTACTGGAGCCTGGGGCAGAGGCATCACAGCCTTTTTTTTGGCATTCATATTAGCTTAATTTCTTCAAGATTGAATTTATATTTTTTTATGCATAACCCAACTCACTGGGGAAGGCAGCAGTAAACGGGTGAAGCGCCATGTCACATACGAGACAGCAGGCTGCCTGTTCTGGTTTAGATTCTACTGATTCATAAAGACCTTGCCTTAATTTTGCTGCAGCAGGAGTTATAGGTGGCAAAGACCCTGTCTTTTTTTTCCAAAAGGGGCTGATCTGATGCCAGTCGTGGTGCTTGACGGAGCTGCCGAGCTGCCCCGCAGGCTGCTCGAGGGCTAACAAAGGCTTTGCTGTGCTTGCGGCAGCGTTGCCTCCCAGTCCGGCTTTCCTTCTGCAGCCCTCCCCGCCTTCTGTTGAAAAAAAAAACCCTGCCCCTCCGAAGTGGAAAATAAGAAACCTTGCTAATATTACAGTACCGGAGAGGGAGGATGCAATAGCTTTTCGGATTGCTTTGGTTCTGCTGAATTGCGAATGACAGCGAGCGGAAGGAGGGATGTCAGGAGTTACTGGCAGCCGGGTTAGCTACCATCGTCTCCTAAGAGGCAAACGGGTCTGCCGGTGTTCTGCCTGGTGGCCGTGCTTGCAGGTGGCTCTGGTCTTACACTACTCGCTGTTGCACACGTATGGAAGTACTCGCTGGCTTCACGACGATCCTCCTTTCCGTACGGGAAGCTGAGGCTGTCAACAGACGTGTATTATCATCCTGCCAAGTTGGGAAGAGACCCGCTGTTTCATCAACATCAGCCTGTTTTCTTCTCAAGCGGGTGAAAGAAAGGCAGCCTCCATCTTACGTGAGCCATTACATACTCTTTTTGTGGGTCCAATGGAGGGACGCTTTTTCAATTGCTCCTTCTTGTGTGCAAGTGGAACTGGCGGCTGCTTATGTAAATACACATATTGGCTTCTCACCTAAGTCACCTTTCATATCAACTGCCGTGTGGCTTATCATATCTCATCGGTTTGCATCACGTATAAAATTGGCTTAAGACATATATATGGTTAATCATATATCGTGAGCTTCTCCTGTACCCCTCATTTAGCATTTAATGCCTATCTGTAGCTCTTTGGGCTTGTACAGGGGTTTGTACACAGCAGCTGCAAGCAAAGCTGAGTCCGGCTGGAGAATTGGAGACAGGTGGATTGAGAGAGATGAACAGTTCCAGATCGTTCCTTGAGTGGCAGAACTAATGAGGACTGGTTTGCTCTTGGTTTGTGTCTCTTGAGGTGTGATACGTCATGTTCGTCGCACTGAAGTGCCCTCTACCATGGTACCTTCCAATCTTTCTGTGTCCTCATAGTGATATGCCTGACTTCCCCTTAGCTCCTCCGCCACGCTGCTGCACTTCGGGCTCTTTTCCATGGCTTTTAGCTACCGCTGCTTGGCTAACGACTGGGAATGACCCACCAGACACTGTTCTGGAGATGCATGTGTGCTAGGCGGCCAACCTGTACATGTCCAGCATGGTCAGCAGCTGCTACCAGCTGACCCTAATCAACTGCCCTTCTCCTCTGCTGGCAACAAAATTAATGACTTTGGGAGCTGCCTTCCATGATGCGCTGAGTGTTGTACGGGTCTGTCGTAAGATCTTACTATTTTAAAAACGACGACGCTGTTCAGTGTGGTTGAAGCTGAACAGACATGACAGAGAGGCAGTGTGATGCACGCAAGCTTCATTTCCTCAGGAAGCCAAGCTAAAAAAAAAAAAAAATATCTGCCTGGGAAAATTTTCAGCCAACATTTGAGATGCTTGCCGTTAATTATCAAAATGAAGAAGCAGCGTGCTAACGCGGTGTTGATTCAAACCATCAGAATCGATCTCTCAATAAATAGACCTGCTGAAAAAAATATGTAAAACACATCAGACTTGCGCACTGCATGACATCCCCTTTTAGCGTCTGTATCTAGCCTTGTCCTAACAGCCTCCAACCCTAAAAATCACCCTCCCTTACCCAAACCCTACCGAATACACAGAATTTAAAAGGAACGTTTTATTCCTAAGGTGTCGGAGAACCCCCCTCTTTAAGGTTGTTTATCCAGAGCGAGTAAACCGAACTAGGTCAGCCTGAATTAGGGTGACGTTCTTCGGAGTGTCCGCGTTACTGGTGCTGGTGGGGCTCAGCATCTCCAGAGGAGCGCTGCTCGGCGAGCTCTCCCGCCAGCCCTCCCGCTCGGCTTCTGTTGCTGACAGAGCTTCTGCCCTGTGACAAACGTATCTGCACACACTTTGCAGAGCGGTTTGGGATTCATTGATGCAAAAAGATGAAGAAGTAAAACTACGCGTTTTTTGTATCGCTGTTTCTACTGCTGTAAAGTCATTGTTTTTAAAGGCTCTAAAGTTTCTGGAAATGGATTTTTGATTTATTCTGAGAACCAGCCTTCTGGTGTTTATTCACTCGCCGTCGACCTTCTGAAGGCCAGTCGGGAACTTATTTTGGGTTAATCCGGGCCTTCCTGCACTTACTTACTCGTTTGTTGTAAATGCAGTTTATGATTTATACAGAATGTGGTTCATCTGCCCTGTGACTAGGAAGCATTAGAAGAAAGCGTTCAGTCATAGTTTATGCATCTGGTGATGCGGACTGGGATTTTTAAAAGAACCCAGAAGAATTAGGCATTCAAATTTCATTAAAATGCTGTGGAAGCGAAGCATATAAACTCTATTAAAAAGCTCAGTCATTATAACTCCTGGTTTTTCTCCAGTTTAATTTGTGCGTAAGCTTGCCTAGGGGGGAGAGAGTGGACGGGGCGGGTTCTGCACACCTTGGTGCTGAGCCTTAGAGCTTGAGCACGCTGCAGCTTTCTCACCTCTTCCATTTTCAACTGCAGCTTCGTGTACCCATCTAACTACTGATTTTATAATTAAAACCTTATTTTCATAACCACATGAATGTAAGTGTCTGAGCAATAAAACTGTTGATATAAATAGGTTGGTGAATATGATGCTGCAAATATATTATCCGTATATATGACATCCTGGGAGTGATTTGTACTTTTCCACACTCTGAGATGTTCGGGGAGACAAAGCTGAATAAAAGTCAGTTCAGGAAAGAAAAATTGTACTGCCGAACCTAAAAGAATTAGATATTTTGCTTTTAAATACAATGCAATGTGACGAAAGATTACATGTAATATACTGTCAGATGTCCACCAGAACACAAAAGCTTCCTCTGTATGCAAAAATCAGTAAAGTACAATATGATAAATATAATGAAGAACAAGATGAGAGATCAACAGTCAGATGAAGAAGAGTAAGTAGGGAGCAGAGTTTGTTCTGAAGTGGGAAGGGGTTGCTGTAGCAGTACAGAATATGCTTGCTGGAAGAAGGAGTTAATAATTGTGCCAGCAAGGTTCAGCCCCTATTTATTGCAAGAGAGAATTAATGGCTTTCCTGCCTGATGCTGAAAATAGAAGCCAAATTTAAGTTGTTTCTTGAAGGCAGATATAATTAGATCATGAAACTTCAGGCTTTTGGGTCTAAATAACAGGATAAGAATGGCCACACTAAATCAGAGCAGGGCACGGTCTCTTAACTGTTTCTTAGGGGTGAGAATAGGACAAGCACGGAGTGATATTTTCCCCAATTTCCAACTGTGCACAATGCACATACCACTTAAACTGTAGATTTAAGTGCATTATATATTTATTAGACCTTGCTGAATCCTTTCTCTATAGATTGTTCTAATTATTTATTTAACCTTCTTATATTTTTGTTAGCCACAACATTCTGGTAGCAATAAACTATACAGTGTAGCCATCAATTGTATGAAAAAATATTTCTGTTTGATTTAAATGGTAATATTTGGTGCCTGCTAAGTCTTCTGATATGAGAAATAGTGAACAATTGTTCCTTACTTACTGTCTATGCTATTCTCACTTTTATATACAGTTATCATATTCCTCTTAGTCATCGCTTTTCCAAGTCAAAAAGTACTTTCATCCATCCTCATACAGTTACAGTACTATACTGCTATTCATCTATGTTGTCCAGCAGATGCCATTCCTACTTCTAATAAACCTTTGGGCATGGGTCAATCAGACCTAGGTGAATCATTTTGGATGTGGATGCATTCTGGGTTTCTACGGTGTTGTAATATTTTCTTGTTTGATTTTTCATCCTTACATAATGATTTGTAACATTTAGTTTGCTTTTTCTGTCTGCCAACAAGCACTGGACAGATGTTTTCAGTGAGGTCTCAACAAGGAGTCTGAGATTCTTCCTGAAGTGCTAATAAATAATTTATTTATTGTTTATCACTGTGTATGTGCAGCTAGGTTTTTTTTCCCCATGTGTATTACTTTGCATCTATCGATATTAAATAATGTCGACATTTTTGTTGCTGAATCACTCAGTGTTCGGTATAACGACACCTTTTGAAGTATTGACTGTTCTGAGTAATTTGTATCATCAGCGAACTTTGCCATCTCATTATTATTTCCCTTTTCCAGATCATTTATGAATATACTGAAGAGAGCAAGCTCAAGTGCAGATCCCCGATCGCTTCTCTCCCATGGCAAAAACAATTTATTACTATGCTCCAACACATCATTAATCTACTAAAGAATTTTCATCCTTCTGATAACTTAGTTTCTTTAAGAGCCTTTAGAGAGAGATCTTGTCAAAACACTTTGACTCCTGGAAATCCAAGAACATTATAGCAATCCGCGTTCCCAAGCTGGCTGCCTTCTTTAAAGAACTATTAATGTCATCAGTTTCATCAAGTAACAGTCAATTGAAAAGCCCCAATTTAGTCTGGTTTCTCCTTCTGCAAATACTGCATTATTTGTATACTAAGAATATCTACAAGTACTTTATTAGTACCAAGGCTTCTAGCACTTAGTGACAATTTCTGCAGAAAAGTTATTACGATGCTGCCAGAAACTCCCGAGTGAGGTGCAGGTTTTCATTGACCCTGAATGGAGCATGGTCTCCTTGCGATAGAAGTCTTCTATTTATTTTCCATAAATGACACATCCCTGAAGCAACAGCGAGGGAATGAAAGTTACATTTTATCACAGCAGCATTTGCAGAAAAGCGAACTGCTAAAGTCCCTGTTCATAATGAAACTTGGGCCAGCCATGAGTTCCTAAAAAGCTTACCTGCAGGTGCTTAATTTTTTTTTATTTAAAAATTTATATCGGGGCTTTATGAACTTCTGATTAAACTTTTAAAATAAATTAAGGGTGAGAGGATTAGACGGGGGATTGGAAATGAACCGTGGTATCTTTTGCCTCTAGCTCAGCATTTTGAAGGCAACCCAAATGAGATGTGACAAAGTGCAGCGCGCTCTTTTCTTTTCGCTGACCTACGTGTAAGTGGAGTTTGGTCTCTGCAAAGTTCTTTGTGTGTGAACGGCCACGTCACTGTCCCTGCTACTGTAATTAGCACTAATTAGCCCTTTATTGGAATTTAAAATAAGTAGGCCATGATTTAGATATCACAGAGACTAAATTATCCGCTTAGATGATCCACCCGGGCTAGATGAACAGCCTGCTGCTCCCGGACCTCCCCTTTTCCACCTTTGACAGAAGTTATGTAGGTATGTTTTAAGTGGCTGATATGTCCAGCTCCCATGTTGTGCCCTGTTTGAAATTTAAGCTATGAAATCCTGTTGAAGGACAGTTCCTGAGCGCGAGTTGAATGAAGTTGTGTTTTAGTCTGTTACAGGTCTTAGTTGCTATTGGACATTTCCTTCCTGGCCTCTTTGGAGATGTGAAGAACTTCAGAGGAAGTTCTCGTCAGTAGATGTTCAGAGAGGTGCTCCTCCTTCTTCATCCTCTGGTCTAAACTTCAAACCGCTCCTTCTCAAGAGCATGTCATTAATCTAGGTTGGCCCTTGCTTATCGTGACTCTGATGCTGTTTCCACTGCCTGTTGCACTGTCTTGCTGCCAGAATATCTTCAGACCTGTAGGTACTACTGAGTCATTTCTCATCAAGCCCTCACTTTTATAAGACATCATGCACTAATAGGAAGGAAAGTGCACATTTTTGGAGAAACATTTGATGCAGCTTAGTGTCAGCACGTGTGCAGTCTGTGGGTGCTGGTGACCACCCTCCCCCTTTCTCTTCGCTTGACTCTGGAACCCCAGCTGGTTCTTCTCTTTTCCCCAAAGCACCCACTGGATTTTCTATAGTTGCCTCCATCTGAACTTTTCCTCTGCTCCTTGTAGAGAAGAGGAAGGCCTAGCAGCTGGAAAAGGACCAGTCCTCCAGCCACACTGCTTGACAGTGGTTGCCAGGTCAACAGAGGCTGCAGTGGGCTGGTAAGCCTGATTCTGCTGCAGTTCAGAGCACAAAAAAACGTACAGTGCACATGAGGCTTCTGGTCAAAGTGTGATGGCATGGGAATCTGTCACTGCCCTTCTGAGGTGGCGGTCATTATCCAAACGGCCTCCACATTGTGCAAAAATGTCGATGGCCTCGATGTCTATTTCACTGGATTATTTCAAAAGTGATTAGCGTTGGCACTAGAGGCAATGACGTGTGACACACTACCGCACCGCTTTAAAAATCCTACCCGTTATGCCGACAACATGCAGGTCTTCAGTCTTCAAACACAGACACACGCCTTCAACAACACAAACACTGGACGTTATTCTGGAAGTTTAGAGAAGCAGTGTGAATCTGCTTTTCCCGTATTTTCATCAAGTGATTGGCTATTTTAGGTCTTTAATCAAAATACCTATTCGGACTTGGTTCCAGAACAGTAAAAACCCGCCGGCTCTTTCAAGGCAGGCAAGAATTAAGCTGTCAATATACAATTCATGAAACAACTAGAATTTTGGTGATCGAGTAGGAGACATTTCTTGTTTCCCACGCGAGGTCAGCATTTTCTTGTAGCGATAGTTGGTACCACCACGATGCGCTCTTTGGAGGTGACTCGTTTGTGCATTTTGGAGTTCAGACAAAGTCTGTTAGCCGTCTTTTCTCTCTTACCTTCCACGTGTTTTTCCCGTATTCGTAACAGCATGATTCTGCCTGCTGTCTGCAAGTGAAACAGCTTCTCGTCTGGATCTTCCTTACACATAAAGGGGTTTATAAATGTGTCAGGCTGTGGCTGAGAAAGCTAGATTACACGCTACCTGAAAACTACGGCTGATTGTTCTAAAACAACCTTGCTTAATTAACAAATAAGGGTGTTTTTTTGGCGCTGGTCCAGATATTTGACAACTGCTACAGCTTATAAACGTGGATATAATTACACAGGGCTGAAGATCCCTAATAATGAAGAGGTAGTCCTTCTTCTGTATAAAAGTAACTATGCCAGTTTGGCTATGCTAATAGGAGCATAACTGCAATACACAAAAACAGATGTACCATTTTAACTATCTTGGTATTGTTAAAATGGGCAGTATAACATTTATGTGTATATAGAGCCCTAGAGCAGAGAAACGCTCAATACATTCTCCCTTTTTGGAAAAGTATCTATTACCTTCGGAAGACCATAGCAGCCTTGACAATGCGAAACTTTGCTCAGACTCTATCAGTTGAACTCTGTCTATGTAGTCAGACATGAAATTGAGTTCCAGGGGCTTAATGGGCTACCATGTCGGTGGAGAGGAGTCTGTGTGCAATCCAGTAGCCCATCACCAACACAAGGCAGAAATCATTAGATCACATAACTCCATTTTGCAGAGGTTTCAATGTTTATTTTTTTTCCTCATGTTTGCTTGTAATCTAAGAATGTGCACGCAGTCTGTTACTATGCTCAGCTGAAGCCCACTGAGTTATTAAATACTAGTAAGTTGATCTTGTGGCTGATCTCCGAATTAGAATTATGAAATAATTTAACTAGATCAGTTTTAAATAGGTGATTGGGGACTGAAAACGTATATATAAGAAATGAGTCTGTCCTACGTGCCGATAAAATAAGACCTTTAGTAACTGCGTTTGGCTCGCTTGTATACTGGTGACTCGCTATTTTCAGAGATAACTTAGAATCCACAATTTCCATTTGAAATGTTTTCAGGTGTGCTTAGGCAGCTTTTTTCCATTTATCCCTAGAATTTCATGTGTGTGCTTGTTTCAAGAAAATTACAGGATTTTTTGGACTTCAGACAATTTTACCTTCATAATGAATCTTCTTTCTTTATTTTTCTCAGACTGTCACAGATTTACTGACATGTAAAGAACCCCCTTTGGAGAGCCAAACCACAATGCTGTGGGACAGACAGCTATGTTTGGGTTTGACCCTGAACAAAAACTCGCTCTTCATTTCATAAGTTGTATTAAAAGAGATACAAGAATTATTATACAAATGTTAAGTGGATATCTCATCTCTTGATGACAATTATGCTTATGGCAAGAACGTTACCATCAATTGTAATGCCTGAAAATGTGAGCACTTCAAGAAACCAAGATCTGACTACACATCATCAGGTAACGCCTCTGGGGTAACGTGCGGCAGAAAAAGAGGGTTTAAGAAAGATTGTGGTAATGCTAAAGTTTATGTGAGCTTCATCTTAGCTGATACTGAAGACCAGTATAATTTCCAAGAGAAATTTGAATGTAAATATCGTCAGCATTTTTTCACGCTTTTTCATTGTGAAACAGAAACCAGTGAATGTAAGGAAAAGGAAGTTAAGAAACTCCCTCTCGGGATACCGTGAGTTTCTTACTTATTGCCACACCCTGTCAGCAATAAACAGATCTCTTAATTGCAGCTAATCTGGATTTCTTTAAATATTGTGCTGCAAGCACCCGGCCAAATTCTGTTTAGCAGCAACGTTCGCAGTTGCTGCTTGGATCCAGAAACTCCTGAGGTCAGAATTTTATCATCGCTCCTTTAGCTTACGAGCAGATTCTCCCTCTCAGTCTTGAGGGCTGTCGGGTTTTTTCCTTGCTTTAAGAAAAGGGAGAGGAGAGAAAAGAGGAATAAATAACAGCTCTAAATGTTGAGGTATTAGCTATAAAGCTGACTTATGATGGCAGTGGAAATTTCCCTATGCTTCAGTCCTTGGGGGCATTGAGGGAGTAAGAATACTTCTATAATTATGCTCATCGCTGTTTGGTCTCTTCTTTGAGCCATAAGCAAAAGCACGAATACTCTTTTGGAATAAGGTGGAGCTTGAGACTAATTTCTCATCGACCTCTAAATAACCCGTCAGTAGTAACTTACTTCTGGTTTACCTGAGTTGGATCAGGACTGACGAGGTGGCGGTAGGACGTTTTGCTGGAAATCTGGCTCCCATGAAGCTAGTTTGCCAGTACATTGTCAAAAAGTTTTACCGAGTTGTTTTTTATCTTAATCTTTGTGCAGCGTTCATTTGCATAATTCATTCCTTACTGTAAATTTTATTCCACAGCAACTGCGTTGCTTTTTGTAACTGCAAGCCTAAGAATTATGCTTTGCCGTTTTGCTTTTTTCCTGTGCATATCGCTATTTATAGATAGGGATGGGTCCAACTGCCCACCTTCTGATAAGTAAAGAGTAAAACAGTTAAATTCTATATCAGACCTGTCAGAGTCAGTCTAAGAGAACATGTTATTTTTAGTCCTACTTACTTTTTGGATAAAAGCTGCTTCAAGGGAAAAAGATCGACATATAACTGAAATTAAGCCCTTCACAATCCCTACTCTGCTGGGTAATTCATAAATTAATGGATCATGAAAAGACCTTAAAAGAGTGTTATCCATCAGAAATAATACCTTTGTATGTGCAGTGCCTGTATCCCAGAAAACCTTGTGTTGAATTTCCCTATCTAGGAGCCTGGAATCCTTTCGAGAAAGGATGAAAGAGCCATAAAATAAGTTTATGTTGCTCAGTGCCCAAATGTTATAAATGACTAACACAATCTGAGCAAAACAGTAAATCTAATCTTTTGCAACATGTATATTTAACAGTCGTAAAATCTACTTCTGAGTTGGTTGATATTAGACTTTTGTTTTAGATGCTGCATGCCATATATCCAAATTACTTAGACTTTTGAGTAAAGCTAATTTTTCTTCCTAGGACCAAGTGTATAATTTCCGAGGTGACAAGAAATCTCCCACAGAAACTGTAGAATAATAGAATCAAGCAAATGCTTGCTATTCAAAATAGGTTTGCCACCACAGTATCTGAAAACCTTATCGTAAGGGTAATAGGCAAAGCATGACTACTCATCTGTCTTTTGGGTTTTTTTTTCACCCACTCTGCAGGGAAAGAAATGTGCATATTAGAGTAACTTGGGTTTGTTTTGATGATTTTTTTCCAATACCATATCTTGTGATATGCAAATGTATATGTAAATGAAGAAATATGCTTTGCATTTGGGATAAAAGGGGGTCAGGCACTTTTCTGATTGGTATTAGATCTTCAGGACTGCTCCTCAGGAAAGCCCTAAAACTCTTCTCCCTGCAGCGCGTTTTAATTTTACTGTGCAGCCTTCATTGTGTGACTGTTGACCACGGTCTTTTCTCTGGAAATTTATCAATCTTGGTCCCAGGCCATGAAGCGCCTTACGGAGTGAGACTTGGCGCATTCATCAGTCTGCGAGGAGCTGGGGCAGAAATCCGAAGCCCGGTGGGTTGCGCTTGCGATAGCTTCTCCTGCAGAGGAAGGGATCTGCTGTGCTCCAGGGTCACCGAGGTGCTGCAAGGTCTTTTGCCCAGGGTATGTCCTGTTGCTGGGGTCGAGGTGAACGCTGACGTGAATAACCGTGGTCAAGTCGTCATCTCTCGGCCTGGCAAGGAGTCTTGGGTGCCACTGGCATCGGGATGGGTGTTGCCATGCGAGAGCTTCCCAGCTCTGAGGAATGCGGGAGCTGACTGAGCTGGCAAATCGCTCCGCCATGGACTTTCTGTTTGCTTATGCTTCATCTCATGTAGAAATTGCATTGACTGCAAAAAAAGAAAAGTGTGTTCTGTTTTAATAGGGCTGAAATCATAAACTCTAAAGGAAGGTTTTGAAAACGTAAACTTGTGCCATTAAGCTGATTCTACATGGCCTTTGTGTTCTTGTTGAATTATTTTCAGAATTAATTTTGACAATTTTTTGTCTTCCTTTTAGGCTTTGCAAATAGAGTGCTATGAGATTGCAGTGTGGCTGTCCTCTTATCCACGTGCACATGGGATCCAGACCGGGGAAGGAAACACAGACTGCAGTGATTTCGTGGCACAGTTGCAGCCCTCCTTCCCTCCCCACCCCAGGTACAACTGATGCGGTTGAACAACGCTCCGGGCATCACGGTGCTAGTGGCAGGATTGCTCTTGACCTCACTGCTCCTCAAGATGCGACCTCCTGTGCCACTGCTGTTTAGTAGAAGCTGCCTCTACATTTTGGCATCGACTACCAATTGGTTTGACCTCAGCACCCCCAGCTTGCCGGCAGCTGACCGCAGAAGCTCTTTTTCCCTCCCTATATAAAGTATGTTCAAGCACAGGTCTTTTAATTTGAGAAGTAGAAGCGCCACGGTTTTGAAGCTTTCATTTCCTTCACCAAGCCTGAAATAATTTGAGTTAGTCGATTGCCAGGACAAAGTTAGATCATTGTCTGTTATAATGAGTTTTAGGAGAGGAGCTGTGATGTGTACTCCATCTGAAAATGGGGTGGGTTTGTTTCATTAGTATGAACTTTGCCACGTGCTATGGAAACAGTGAACTATGGGCTTCTTGTTCCAAGAACTGTATTTTTATGGCACAGGTGCCGAGAGCACCAGATTGTTGCACTTATGTCGTTTATAAATCCAAATAGATAACACCTAAGTGCTCCGTTTCTTATGTGTAGATTTAAAGATCTTGTGTGTTGGTATTAAGTAGATGTAACTGGCACCAAGATAAGTTTCAAAACAGAAAGTCATGTCTGAATGCATATTCTACAACATCCTTTTTAGTTTGTAATTATTGCCTAACACATTTAATACTTCTGTGCCCTTCAACTCTGTAACACTGTCTCACGGGAAGTAAATGATTAATTCGCTTACTTCATCCCAAAAGGCAAAGTTATTTTTTGTCATTCCTTAATTGTACACTTGCATATTAAATAGAAGAAAATACTGTACTTTTCTGCCTGTTCTATACCGTGTCATGCAGAGCATAAGACACACTCACAAATCTGGAACCTCAGTCAAAATACTTTCCAAATTGTTTCCTATCTTGCTTAAAACCTTCCCCCAGCCACGTGAGGAATTCACTCATGAAAAACCCCAACAGCCGTATGGCAGATCGCTCCAAGCTAACAGGTAATCCAGTAAACTTTCGCTTCACAGCAACACAAAGTTTACCTCCACAAGTAAGGTCAGCGTTGTCTGAAGGAAGGGAGGAGTGTGCTGGCTTGCTTTTTGAACAGCCTCGTGCTGGTATCAGCTGGCTCCCGGAGCTGCCTGCCTCTGTGAAGACTCTGGCTAAACTCTGGAGATGAACGTACTTTTATTTTGTAGGAGCTGGCTATACGCTTTCAGCAGAACCTTTTCTTTCAGCCACTCGGCATGCGTGGCTGTGACAGTCCCTAGGATTCTTGAGCCGCAAGGAATAGGCGATGGTTGTATCTCAGTGACCCTTCCCACCGGTCTCACCAGCTAGCAGTGCTGTTCGGATTTACTGCCACATATTGATGATGTTGTAGCCAGAAGCCTTTTTACATCTACAGAACTGTAGGATGTTATTTCCCTATCCAGGGCATTATCATCCCAGCTTTCTTGCTAGTGATGCTTTTGAACCTTCAGTACAAGGCTGGGACTTATAAATATAGTTAGGGCTTTATTTTACCTGTTGACCATCTGTAATGTATACAACACACGCTGAAGTCATTCAGGCAAAAATACAAAATGACTGAAGCTTCTGTCAAAATCCAAGGTGGAAATGTAAATTTGAGGTTTTACACATCCAAGCTTCCCTTGTTTCTCAGTTTTTGGTACTTAGTGTACTTGGCAGCTTTTGGAAGGGTCAGAAAGAGCAAAAACTAGAATCCGTGGGGCCATTTCAGTTTCAGTTATCAACACTGGAAACCAACACTGGAAATCTCAAAACAACCTCGATCGATCTCAAAACAACCTCTCAACCTGAGAGGAAATGGCTGAGAACTTTGTATGAGTTTAAATGTACTCTAGTGATGGTATTGTAATTTGGAGGATGGCCAAAGTGATACAGGAGAACAGGAAGCACCGACTGATGAGAGAAGAGTTGAATAAATAATGCACGTTATATCTGCCTGAGTGGTGACAGTGCTTTATGGTCGCACCACAGGAGCACTGGTTAGCTGGGTGGGCCAGGAGCCGCCTAAGAACAAATAAGGTATCTGGGGCAAATTGAAGTCAAGAAGTTTGTCACGTTTACCCACTAAACCGATCTAAATCAACTCCCAGCAACGAAAAAGTTAATCAAAATATTACAACAGTGAGTTTCAGGTTGACTTGCTGAAGACATTTCTGGCGAACAAGGTAGTGGCAGAAATCATTTAATGTATCTCCACACCCCAGTGTTTGAACAGAAGAGGACAGGGCTCTTGGGGTGAGGCAGTATGATAGATTGGTCCCCTGCAAAAAGTCCCCCCAAAATAAGATTTTAGCCTTGGAGGGGAGTGTTGTCCTTATTCCTTACCCCAACGCAGCAAGCCATGTGTCCCTTCTTCAGGTGACAGACAGGTGTCTGGCAGGCAGATCCCACTGTGTGAAAAAGATGGGAGGTGTTTGCTTGTGCTAATTTGTCTGGTTATCAAGCTCAGTTATTACCCACCAGTGGGTCCCAGAGCAAGGAGTGAATGCTTTGCCAAGGTTTACTGGTCCTCGTGCCAACCTCTCTTCAGTGGTACTCTCTATTAAGAGTGCAAATCATAAATCTATCAGAGCAGGGACTATCACGTGTACTAGAAATGTGACAATTCACACTTCATAATTAAATTGACAGAGAGATTAAAGAAGGGTTGCTTTTATAAAATGAAAATGAGTGCAGCGTGGTAAGAGGTAATCTGTCTTTTACTAGAAACAGAAGACCGAGACACTAATTCTTGTATTTGTACTGGATAAGATCCTATCCAATGCTTATGATGTAATACGTGAATGTTGGATGGAAATAAGATGATTTACATTTATTGTATACCATGTAATGCAATGATCATCTAAAAAATACTTTTCCTTGTTGTGATTTAGAAGTAGATCATACCATGCCAGGGAAAATATGGAAATAATAGATTCTGTGAACACCGGATGGGTGCATATATATTATCTTCTAATGCTTACAGCTTATGAGGCTGTAGAAGAGGAGCTATTTATTCTCAAGATGACTTTAAAGTATTAATTTTTTTGAATGCTAAAACTGGTACTTCCAAAGAATTTAAATTAGAAAATGAAAAGTTTTCTAAAACTACCACCAATCCTTTTGGGGCTTCTTTTTTAGCTAGTTATGCATACTTACATGAGAGTAGAACTTGCCCTCAAAACTGTTAAAACTGCGTATGTTTTGGATGGTAAATAATTTCTAACAGCACCTATAAACCATACTATTTACATTCCTGATCTCTATATATTTGTTCACACCTCTGACTACATTAAAAACAAAAACCACAAAAGAAAACAAAGGAGTCACAGTGGCAAAGTATTACCTATACCTGTAGATATGTGTCATAAACTTTTTATATAAAATGAGTGCTTTTTTCCCCTAATGCTTGTAATTTTCACACTTAGTTTTTCTAACTCAGAGTGCTTCAGATCAGGATCTTGGTATCTGATGGTGGAACAGCTCCATGAATAGAGATTGAAAGCAATGCTTCCTAGACTAGTCGAGAGCCTGTGGGGCAGAACACTCATTTGGGTAATGAGATAATATCACCGTCAGGTCTTAAATAGGAGTCTCCAGCATCAGAGTCTTCACCACCGTGCTACTTGCTATTAAATCTTTGTGGTCTGTTTGGTGTTTTCCTGCACGTATTAAATCTTTTCTCACCAAGACACCAGGATGTTCTCAAGAACTAGTATGGTCTTGATGATATGATTCATTTGACAGCATTTCCAGATTTCTTAAAAAAAAAAAAAAAAAAAGAAAACCCAATCCAATTAACTTTAGGCTATTTCAGTACTATATCACACATTGCCATTCTAAATATGCTTGATAGACTGTAAGTATGTATGTGTACCATCATAATTCTGTTATCCAGTTAAAAACTGTGCTTCAAAAAGCATGAAATAGGCTTAAAATGGATGTAAAAATGAAAAAAGTTGTCTTCTTCATCTGTTTACCGTTCTTCTTGACCATGCAATTGTATCATATTTTTAAGCTTTAACTTTTACACCTGTTATAGTTTGAAATTTACTTGACTTTTGTTAATGAAAGGTGGGATTTTCTTCTGCTCCCTTGTCTCTAGGAATTGTGGCTCTAAGATAGCACGATGACTCATTAGAATATTAAGAGAAATAGCGATATTGCTCAAAAGAAAGTGGTACCAAATGATGCATAGAGGTCTCTTGATGCTACATTGTCATGGTATCATTGGTGGGAAATTCTTCAGTGAAATAAATTCAAACGAGTATTTCTTAATAAAACACAATTTTGATTTTTTTTAAGTACCTATTTTATTGCTGAACTTGAAGTTTTGATTGTGTTGCAAATTTTGATATCACCAGTTCAATGTAGATAAACATAAGTGATACCCTGGAAAAAAGCAATCTTAACTCTCCATGTAGAGTGATGGGCTCTGAATTCAATGTTGCCACTGAGGAATGAGATCTTGGAATTATAATGAATAGTTCGTATGAAAGCATCAGTTTAATGCTCGGTAGCAATATAAATGTAAATTGAATGTTAGGAATTATTAGAAAAGAAATAGAGAACAAAAGAGACTGCATAAATCCCCACAGAGTTCGTGTCCCCTCTTCTTAAAAAGGGCAGTGGAGAACTGGAGAAAGTTCCAAGAAAGGAAATAAGAAAAGTATGGAAAAGCCTTCACACAAAGAGTGACTTGTATGACTCTAGTTTGGAGGAAAAAGAACGGAGAGTCTGTTTGTTCCTTACCTCTTTCCGACAAGATCTAGGTGTCTGTGAGCCCAGCACGTAAGCAGTTGAAAACTACCACAAGTGGTTTTCCTTATGCAGTGTGTATTCAGGTGTGGAACTTCCTGATGCACGTTATGAATGCTGAGAGTTAGCACGGGCTGAAAAACAACACCAAAAAATCTGTGGAAGAAGATCCCACTGTGGAAAACGAAATACAGAGACATCACTGCTGGCGCAGGACATGCCAAACACATCTTCTGGGAAGACCATCACTATATGTTTCCATACTCTTCCCTAGGCATCTGCTGTTGATTACTGTTGGAGACAGGCTCCTGGGCCAGGTAGACCTTTGGTCTGACTATGACCATGCCTACAATATGTAGCAGCACCGGAAGAATTTGTCAGTGGAAGAGTTAGGCTGTTTAGGTAGTTTTACTGAGAGCAGATGATGCTTCTTGAGTTTGGAGAGTTTGTGACTGTAGGATAAGCTTATCCATTCAGAAGCTGGTGCTTGACATGAACTAAATCTAAAGAGCTGAGGATGAGCAAGGGATGAAAGGAAGAATCCACGCTTCTTAGGGCTATTGCTGCAGGCTGGCTGAACAGAAAACAAACTGGGGGCACGGGCAAGAAAATGACGTGCGTAAACCTCTCCGAGATAGATAACTGCTGGCTTCACACTCCCGCGTAGCCTGCGGGGAATGGACACGATTTTCGCCCCCTGCTCTGAACTTGATAAGCAGGGGCTTTGAGAAAGTGCACGAAGAGTAATGTCGACACCGCTGTGGTTTGATATGAAACGTAAACAAATCATGTCTTTGACTCGCCAGCTGATAAAGCTGGTACAGATAGAAGCTTGTTTCTCACAGCAGTCTCTTCTGCTGGGTGAGAAAGGCCAAGAGCCGGGACGTAGCCGTACTGCAGAGCCTCAAGGCCAGTGAATGGGCCCGAGCCCGCTATTTATCAGCGTGGGTGTAAACAGGGTGTCTTTTTAGTGTCTTTTGAGCCCCTTTTACACAGCTGACCTGAATGGGAAAAAGTGTAACTGTAGACTTGCTCATTTTGCAGAAAAGCAATAAACCGTGATTCTGGATGAAATTAGAGCAGCCCAAAAAGCTTCCGGTGCCCTGCCCTGGCAGCCCTATAGACTTTGTGTCCAAACTTAGATCACCTATGTCCAAACTTAGATCGCTTATAACTACACAGGCGCTTCTTCACTTCAAGTAAACCCCTGGGCTGCACAATTATATCAGCATTTGTCTAAGAAGTTCAACATTTATGTTCCTTAAGAAATGCCAACACTTAATTTTTGTTTTTCCTCAAATTTAAAAAAAACCCTGAAATTTCAAAATCTACTGAGAAGTGACATTTGGGAATTGCTTTACTTGAAGTCATCAAAAGAACTGTTATCAAAGACTTCACTGAAATCAAACCAGTTTGTTTTGGCTATATTATTCTGTTTTTCAAATGATAACATATTTGAAACATTAACTTTTCTCGTATATAATGATTGAAGCGATGAAGTCCAAATGAAATGATTTGACCTTTTAGAAGTAAAAACAAATAATTTTCTTTAAATTTTTTTATGAACTCAGTACATTTCTACAGATCGTTGAGTCAGCACTTGCTAATAAAAAGCAGTTCTTCTGGAACTGCTTCAAACAGTCCTTGCAGGATGTAAGACATTTAAAATTCCAGCATGTAGATAAAAGCTCTCCTCCTAAAAAAAACCCCTTTTACTCTAAAAAGCGAAATTACACAAACCAAACAAGTGTTTATGTTTTGTGCCTGCATATCACACATGAGCGCTTGTGAATATAGTCTAACACATTTGACAGTTCTGCTGGTCTGACTTAGTACTTAATTCTGCTTCCCCCACCCCACCCCCCAAATTTTTGCACAATATCTGCTTTCATCCTTACTTATTAGTGCCGGCTATAATCTGTGTTATATTCCATCCCATACAGCAGTGCTTATAGGAGCATTTTGAAGTTAAAACGATTTTCCAGCATTGATTTTGTACTCTGCTTTCTTATAATAGCTCTTTCATCTTTGTTTTTAAACGCTATTTGGGAAACCGCAAACACTCCAGACTTCATACCTTGCTCGCAAAAGGAACAAAGGCTGAACGCTGTTTAGCTCCAAGTGTCAATCAGGACATAACAAGTTAAATAGCAGCCAACACATTGGCAGATGAGTAACACAGAGTGGTTACTAAGCAGTGCTGAGCGCTGTTTGTCCTAGTCTACCTCAGCGGCTTAATGCGTTTACTTATTCATCTGCATCTGTTAGGGTGTAGCCATTGTCAGTAATGGGTAATTTTCCCAGTAGAGACAAGGTTTTGGGGCTCGTCTTACAAACCCCTCCAGACCCGCAGGATATCACTGTGATTAAACTAATTGATTTCAATAGGTGCTAATCATGCAGGCCCCGGCAATGCACAGTGATGAAAAACTTCAGCGTGCCGTGTCCTTTAGACAACAAATGCTTATTGCACTTCACCCAAATTCTCGTATCAATATGAGATTTTCTTTCCATCCCGATTGGGATATGTACTTGGCTTTTCTATAGCTGTACCCCACGCTGAGCAGATTCACTTACTTGATCAGCCTCAATTTCCTCCTAGAAAACAGCCTGTGGATGAGTAAGTCGGGTTCTCAGCGCTGTAAGGAGACGTTACTATTTAACACCTATTACAGGATCTGATTAAGCAAATGGAAATTGCCTGACAAGTTGCCCCACATGTCTGCTTAAACGCTTACTCCAGTGGTAGTGTTTACTGTGCCCTAACTGGTAGAGCTGGCTGTGGAGATGGCAGCTCGCTGTTTCATGGCTGGGCTGTTGTCGAGGTTGGTGTAAAGGCAGAGAGACTCACTCTTCCTGTCTTTGTGCCACCCGTAAGGAGCGGGTGAGTGAAGGATGTGAAGGGGAGCACTGTGGTGGGACTGGTAAGGAACCAGGGATCCCAGCAGCCTGGAAAGGAAAGGGTTTGGGGAGTGGGGCAGGACAGAAACCCGGCCCGCTTGCTCCATGCGCCAACCTGCACCCTCCTGTCCTCGCCCCGGAGTTTTGTTGCCTCTGGAAGACATTGTGAACATCCCCAGGACCATCTCACGAAATGTCCTCCTTTCCAACCTTCTGTGCCAACAAACCACCTGCAGCCTGTCAGCCTGGGTCCTGCGTCACGTGTTGAATATAAGTTTTAAATAAATGACTTAGCCTGAGTCGGGGATTACACCTGGGTGTGCGTGAGGGAAGAGGTCCCCCAGAGATGCTTTATCTTGAGAAAGTGCTCAAGAGCATAGTGTAGCATTGCTGCTCCGTCTCATTTGGAATAGCCTTTATTTCACCATAGCTCTCATTTCAGTCTGTGTTGGCAGATGAGGGATGCAATAAGCCTGATTAAATTTCCATGATTTATGTATCTGCAGCACATCGAGTCCATAATTAAAACAATGGGGGACAGAGGCCCCGGCTGTGATGTACAAACAGAGACCTTTGCGTGTCAGACAAGAGAGAGATGTGTGAGAGAATACAAGTTAAAACCGAGACAGTATTGATCAGTGTGTTGGGTGGTAGCCTCTGTATTTTAGTATCTTCTTACATCTTTTGTAGCCACATCGGAAGAGGAGAGGATTAAGGTGGGCTCTCCAGTAACTTAAACTCAATTTTTTTACTGAATTACAGAGAGATGTTAAAAAAGAGGCTGTTGGGAGAAAGATGGTTGAAATAAGGGTGTCCGTGGTGGAGGCTGGTATCGTGAAGCTGGAAAAATGAGAATGGGGCCGTGGTGAGGACCGGCTGGAACCTCCATGGAAAACTGGCGGAGGAACCAGGAAGATCCTCTGACTGACCCAATTAGGGGAGAGGAAGGAGAAAATGACCAAGGCAGGTAAGTGAGGGCAAGATTGCAAGACAAAGAGGAGAGTTAATTGTGTTGAAGGCAGCTGACAGATCACGGAGGATGGGGAAATAGCAATGTTCAGTTTTGGCTGAAGACTGTTCTGGAGAGAATAATTTGAGAGTGGTGAGAGCAGGAAACTCATCCTTTGCATATGACAGATGCGTACCATAGTGCAAGCAAAATATACGAATATCTATAAGGTGGATTTGTACACAATGCATACGCCATAGACACACTCTATAACTTTGGAATAAGCCAAAGAAAGAATTTAGGAATGTACAGGTTAGGTACCTACAACAGAACAAAGTGAAGGCAAGTTTAGAAAGTAGCCGTACACTGTCTGACAGCAGCCGAAGCCATCCAAGCAGCAAGTGATTCAGTCCCAGTCCCACAGTAGGGGACACCTTAGTTTCCACCCCTACTTGCAGAGGGTGGTCGTGGCTTTCACATCAGAAATCCCGGACTTCTGGTCTCCATTAGTAGTCTTAACCGCGAGACTGATGTGTGATCCTGTCGCCGTCAGACAGCAAGACCCACGCCAATTGGAAATAAATGGAGAAACCAGGCAGAGATATAAAAATTAAGTTAAAATAGGTTTAAGATGAATACTTCTCTTCAGCAGCGGAGGAGAAGCTTGAAAACACCAGACAGCAGCCTGCTGAGAAATGGGAGGATTTCCTCTGGGTTTTAGGAAGGGAAAGATCTCCCAAGTGATGGTGAGCTGTTGTGTCAGGGAAAGCACAGTATGGCTTTCCCCCTCCCCCCCACTATTTTATGAACTGGGGTGGACATCTTAGGGTACAAACATACAGGCAGTTTGACCACGATGGACTCCTGGGCTGGAGCAGAGCATGGCTACTTTGTCACCTTTTGGGGGTGACTGGTCCTGTTGGGTCTGGCGTGCCGGGCAGGCTTCTCCCGCCGGGTGCGGGGAAGGCGCATCCCTCCCTCATGGCTGGGCCCCGTGGTACCACGTGTGCTATGCAGCCCTAAAGGTCAGATGGCTTCACTCGTTGGCACGGCACGAGCGACAGCCATCCCAGGCGCCGGCACATCCGCAGAAGGAAACGGGCATCAGTGACATCGTCATAGTGAGGTATGGGCCCCCCAGTGCCTCCCGCGACACGAACGCCTTTCGTGCCGACGCGCAGTAACCCCGGCTCAGATGTCCCCGGTGCATCTGCGATGACAGCACGATCCTAGATTAGTACAATCACTTCGGGTTTTGCTGTCCTGGGGTGTTTGTCCCCTCTGCCCCAGGCGGGCGGGTAGCAGGAGCTGGGAACCCCCCTGATGTTGGTGTCCTGTCCCCCTGGCCTCCCTCCGCCCCCACTGGAGGACGGGGTGGGGGGGGGGGGTGAGCCTGGCACACTTTTAGGGTGCTGAGGGTCCCGAGCATCTTTGCGCAGGGCTTTGGGAGGCTCCTCTGGAAACCAGGCAGCGATGCAGGTGATGACAGGGCAGTGGGGACATGTCACCTCCGCCGGCTCCTCGAGGCAGGGCTGTCTGGCGGCTGAGCCCTCCCTGCTCACCATGCCTTACGGGGGGACATCGGACGCAGCAGGGAGGTCGTGGCCATTTTCCCCCTCCTGTCGAGCAGCGCCCAGTAACAGCGACGAGCTCCCCTCCTGCCGCTCCGCTGCGAGCCGCTTGGACGCCCTTCTCCGCAGCACAGCCTTCCTTATTCATGACCATCTTCTTACCTCCACACCTGTTTGATATTACATATTCAATTTGGAAATACTGTCCTTTTTTGTCCCCTTTTACACCATCTGTTGACAAAATCGCGTGTGTGTGTGTGTGTGTGTGTGTGTGTCTGGGTAAGATCCAGCTGGCACATGCAGGAGGTGAACGCATTCACATCTCCTGAAATTGCTGATTCAGGGAGGGGAGGCGGTGGAGGGCCGGTGGGGGGAGGGGGGGGGGCGACGATGGACGGCTACGAGGAGGGGGACTGAAAGAGCCCCGCGCCCCGATAGCGCCGCAGCTGAGTCGCCTCTCCTTGCCCTCGGTGATCGTGCCAGGCGTTATCAATGCACAGCCATCCTTTCAGCCCCTCGCCTGCCCTCCCCGCAGCCCCGACGTGCCTGTTGTGATGGGGGGAACAATGGCAGAGGCAGAGTGCCCGGCACAAAGACAACAGCTGCACTCCCGGGTCGGGCTTTGCAGCCTCCCCGCACAATGGCCATGTGTAACCCCATCCCACCGCCCGCCTCGGAATAATTTATTTATAGATGCAATATCTCTTTCTCTGGCCTATTTAAGAATGCCCTTTCATAAATGCATGGAAATTGAAATTATTCTCTGCTATTCCCCCCCCCCCCCCCCCCCCCCGAAAGATTAAGGTATCTGCTCTGTGCAGATAAATAGCATAATTTTGGAGGGGAAGATCGAGAAAAGCCATTGGAATATATGTAATAAAAGACATGGAGGACCTTATTCATTGTGATGAGTGTATTTGTTTTTTTTTTTTTTAAATTAAATATATCTCATTATTAGTGTCTTTGTAATAACGGGCACATGTTTAAAAATAGGAAAGAAATATTGAAGTAGCGGAAAAAAAAGCCCTCCTAGGCACTGGATGCCAGCCTCTCCTCAGCGAGAGATGACTGGTTGCCTCTTTGGTAATAAAACCTTTTTCACCCGAACAAACTGTAAGCATGAGCATCTGCTCAGCATGGAGAATTTTCTACCATCCAGGAGACCGTGAGTCATCTCTCACATGAAAATATGGTCAGTTCAGCCCACTGCTTACTTCTCTTAAATACAGCGTGCACAGCTCATATAGTATCTATGCAGGTCCTTTAACACAAGATCAGAAATAAGGATGATGACCTAGCTCCCTAAAAAGAGCTAAAATCAGTAAAAATATTTCTTCTAATAACTTCTTAATGCCAGCAGTTTCAATACCCCCGTCATATTTTTTAACAGTAGCTCTTTAGTTAAAATTAAGTTAGGGTTTGTTGGTTTGTTTTTTTTTTAACTTTCACTGCAACTAAGTTTAATTTTGTTTGTCTAAATCCTGCTCTCTGCGTGCAGATGACTAGTAGCTTGTTGACAGCACTTTCCTGTGTTAAACCAGTTGGTTTAGGGATCGTGAAGCAGGAGCGCTTCAGCCATGCACGTTTTGTGTGCTTGCAAACGTGTCTGTGTAAGGGCAGGATGACAAGACCGTCTCCAAATAGGAAAAAGCTTTGGTGCTGCTGAACACCCTCCAAACACCTCCGTCAGATTTAACAACCAACTGAAAAGCTCCTGTAAGCCCACGGGATGTGAAACACGCTTTATCAGTCGCTCTGGAGTAAAAGGGAATTTTTTTTTCTTTTTTTAATTAACAAACACCATATATAACGTTATCAGCAGTTCTGTACAAAGTGTGCTGGAAAAATGCACGGCCTCTTTATATTGTCCCCTCTTCCATCTCCTGCAGTCCACAGGAAAAGCCTTATGACTGGCAGCTGGTTGGCTGCCCTATTATCTGAGCCTGCGTCCAGTCTGGCTAATTACAGTCACTGATTACTAAACACTGAGCAGCACTGTCACCTGCCTTAGCCTGACAGGATTATACCATCTGTGCCACATGGCCAGGGTATGGAAAGCTGGTGAAAGGTCACAAAAAGGGGCAAATAGCCCTTAATGGGAGGTAAATGTATGTTTACAGACGTGACAGCTGACTGTCATTAGGGTATATATACGTATTCACAGCTGAAGATACTTCCCAAGGAAAAATAAGGGGCATAGGAAGTGTGACTTTGTCAGACAGTTGGGTTTTTTTTCTACCCCAAAAATAGGTGTCATTCACTGGAAAGAGACTAAATATGCTCCTGTCACACACACTGGAGTAACACAAGACGAGACTTTTTCCCTCCTTACCTCCTCAGATCTTGTCAGCGCGGCGGTACTTTAACAAAAATGTTTGTTAAAACCGACGTAGTGAAGCTGGTGCAGACCTTTGTGCTGGCAAAGCTGTCTCCTGTAGAGGAACTGGTTGGATCTGTTTGGTTTGGGCTTGCAAAGGTACAACAATTAACTCGACTCAGGTAATTGAGGACTGGGCCTGTTCTCCAGAGCAGTTAGCAATGCACGACCCATAAGATGAGGGTCCCCCTTCTCCAACACCCTACTGTGGTGCAGGTCATGCCTCCCTGTACCTGCAGTGCCTGCAGTAACACCTCTCCTTCCTTCGCCTCTTCTCTCATCAGCTCCCACGCGCTTGTACCCACCCTCTGCTCCACCCAAGCCTCTCCTATGGCTGCTGCTTTTCATCCCTGGCATGTTAGCAAAAGTCTTCTCCTCTCTTTTCCCAAATACATAGAATCACAGAATGGTTTAGGTCGGAAGGGACCTTAAAGATCACCTAGTTCCAACCCCCCTGCCCTGGGCAGGGATGCCTCCCACTAGACCAGGTTGCTCAAAGCTCCATCCAGCCTGGCCATCATCAAGGTGATGTCAAGCATCAGCCTTCGACTTGACTTTTTTTTTTTTTTTTTTAAGATCCCACATGATAGCGCATGGAAAGCATGGTGTATTTCCCCTTGTTTGCTTTATTTCCCCATGTATTTAAGTTTTGACTCTCCAAAAGAGATTTTGCAACTTATTCTATGTGTCTCGGCTGAGCCCTGCTGAGGTCAGAGGGGCGTAGCATTTATTCACTGTCTTGTTGGATCATCCCAGCTCAAATCTAATCCATCCTACTCCTTGGAGGGTTATCAAAATTATCCTGAAATCACAATAATATGTTGTCTCGGAAAGTTCCTGCTGCTTACAACAGTCTCTGGGTCATTTTGTAGGCAGTATATACACAAGAGCATCCATAGAGTGGCCTAACTCTGACAGTATATACCCCTGGGGCCCCTTGGCATCACTTAGGGCACTTATGCAGTCCCCTCCCCACTTGCTGCCCTATGCATGGATTTTTCAAAACCTCCAGGACATAAACTTGGGTATACAGCTCTCATTGACAATTAGGAAGGCCTGAGCTGTCACCCCAGGAGCTGGCATGCCACTTGGTCCTCCTGGGAGGAGACCTGCATCCTCCTGTTCGTGTGGAAGACCACAGATGGCATCACAACGTTGCCAAGGTCTTCTGCCATGGGTCCCTGAATGGGTTTGTTGCCAATGAGATTTCATTGCAACTGCCAGTCAGTGCTGTATTAAAGTTAATAGATTGAAGGAAGCAAGTAAAAACGCCTGGCATGACATGTCTGCAAGACAGTAAGGGTAAGAAGCTGCCATGGGGCCTCTCTTCCCTTCTGAGCATGTCCAGGGATGCTCATCCGAGAGGATGGTGACACCGTCTGGCACGCTCACAGGGTTATCGGTCTCCTTTCGTCAGCCACACAGTGGAGACCACCACCACCACCTGCTAGGGCCACTCCACCAGGCTCAGGTTGTGGTCTGGTAGCAGCGGTGGTTTCTGAGTAGGTCCCCAAATCGTGCTTCCATCTGCATGGTTCTGCCATTGACCCCTGGGTAGGGAGCATCCTCTTCCTCCCCACATACTGGGTGAAATATGCAGAATTTTCAGCCAGCAAAGCAAGCAGTCTGTGCGACTAGGGGATAATTTATTTCAGCTAAGTCATGGTGTTGCACGCTCACTACCTTGTTTGTATTCTCCTTCCCTGGATTTCTTGTCTAAACTTTCTCTTTTGCTGTCAAATGTGTATTATGTTTCTCTAGTTGTGTTCAATTTTTCTGGTCATTATTTACCAGGTACTTTAGTATGTGAATGTAAGATAGATGTTTTACTGAAAAAAGATGACTATAAATAGCTTTGCATACATCAAATCACAGTTTAAAGAAAACCACACGAATCCCCCAAAGGTGCGTATATGTCATAGCCAAAGCGGTCTTAATTTTAGCAATGAGTGTAATCTTCTCAGAAGCGAAAACATATTTTATTTAATGTCAAACAGGTGACCAACATTTGACAGCCACCGAGTACAGGAATTTTTCAAAAGGTATGAAATCAAGGTGTCTAATATTCTGCGCTCTCTCATCTGACCTGTGTGCTTTCCTAACAGTTGCTCTGAATTTTTTTTTTTTTTCTGTTGGCTTCTTTCAAATTGATCTCAGGAGCAGGCACGTTCAAAAAGCTACTTCATATACACATATGTATGTATATATATATGTTTGCTAGTCTGCCAATGAAGCCAGCCAGCGACATGGTGAGGGCAGCATCACCATCACAGAGCGGGGCTGGGATACTGGCGCAGAGCAACGCGGTGATGATCCAGAGGACTGGGAGGAGAGGAACAAGGGGAAATTCAGTGGCGCAAAGCACATGCAATTTTTCACCGGTGCTGGAAACCAAAAAGGAGCAAAACTGGGATGTGCTCTGCAGCGATCGGGGGTGCTACTGCTGTGATGCAGCTGTGGCGATCCTTGGCTGATCCTAAGACACACCATTTCCAGGACAGACAGAGAAGCATTTGTAACTCCTTTAGTTACCACCAGTTACCGTATCACCACTTGAGCCTCCTCTGGGTGAAGGCACCCTGGCCTGGTACGAGCCCGGCCAGCCATGTTCAGAGCAGATAAGTGCAAGCTGGAGCGGGTGTGGAAAGCAGTTCCTCAGATGAGCGAGGGACCTGGCAGCTTAATTTGAGAGAGACAGCTTCGGGAGTGTAGCTCATTTAGCTCCTCAAGACAAATGCCGAGAGAGAAAAAAAAAATGTGATTGCTCGCTCTAAATTTATCAGCGGAGGCAAATGCCAGAGAGGGAAAGGAACTATTTAAGGTGAAGGACAATGTTGGCATAAGAACAAATGAGTGTAATCTGGCTATGAATAAATTTAGGCTGAAAATTAGAAAATGGTTTCTAACTATCAGAGGAGTGAGTTCTCAGCTTTTTAATAGGAACTCAAGAAACCCAATTCCCATCCAGTCCCATTTGATAAGATTGTTAAAAAGGTGCCTGTGATAGGAGGGAACTAGTCTATAGCTTAGAAGGTCTTCTCCATCCGTTAGCACTGATGGATGCAGGTTGGCTCAATGGGAATCCTGCCTCGAATATTCGGTACATGAATATTCTTCATTGTATGAAGAAGTTTAAAAAGTCAGGACTCAAATTATAAAGGGGGTGCCCCAAATTTTTTATTGCTTGGACTTGATCTCTCTCTGCCTCTTCGACCCACCTGTGAAATATGGAGGATAATTCCGCCCCTCCTTCCCATTTAATCACACTGGGGTATTGTGAAAACACCCTCACTGTGGTATTATGAAAATATAATATTTACTGTTTGTGTAGCACTCGGGAGTGCTGTGAGGATGAGTACCAAAGGAAAAAAAAAGCTGCACAGAAATTAATAATTTTGGCTGCACAGCTAGGTTTGAATTACATGTAGTAAATCATGCCTAGGGCAACACACTGAGTGAGAAGAAAATAAAATATTGAATAGCTGCTCATTAAGTGAACACCGTCGATTCCGTGAACTGAATGAGGCAGGGTCCCATGGAAAATACAGTATGTGATTTTGTAATTGAAGATTAGAAAAGGGCTGAATTAAGGTTGCACAAGCCTTTCCTTGCACCTTTGCAGCAACAAGGATCTAGGATTTTTAATTTTTTTTTTATGTGCAGCTGACCAATTAGCTCTCTGCATCTGTATGCAGCCCAGCTCGCTCCTGGTTTGCTACTGGGGGGCACCTTGTTTGTGGGGGGCACCTTGTTTGTGAGTGGCACGGAGGTGGTTGTCCGCCTGGGCAGATTCTGGCACGATTCTTCTCCCATAAGACGGGAGGGACTGCCTGGGCATTTCTGAATAACCACCCATCCTTCTATCTCGCCAGCCTGCACGCGGGGCGATGCTCCGGAGCACGCCGTGTGAATAACCCCCACAGTACTCTGCCCTTGGCACAAGCAGCCGGAGAAGAATGGGAGGGTTGCACTGGCTCGCCCACAATCAGCCTCTCAGAGCCCGACAGAGAATAGCGTTCTGTCTTGCGGAGAAACTGGAAATTTATTTCATCCCAGCTTGGGGCTAACCCCGCCTCTGGAAAATCTCTATAAATGAAAGTTGGAGGAGTGATTAAAATGTTGACTGTTGAGCCAAGAAGCTTGGGTTGCCCGGGCGAACTACCTTCCCTGTGAATTCGGAGGTGTAGGTGGCTTTGGGGGTGAAGCTGAGGCTTTAGGTGTGAAGCTCAGGCTTTGGGTGCGATCTTGGGACCACCCCACAGGCTGCTGAGGAGGAGGAAGTATGGCCCCAGGAGCCCATTTCAAACCTTGCTCTTTCCTTGAAAGCAAGAGTTTGGAACGAAACCTGAAGATATCAATGAGGCAGCAAACATTTTGTCAATATTTTTCAAACTAGTTGCAGAACTACGGGCTACACGCTGAAAGAGGTGTGAAGAGACCCGCACGGTTAACGTGAGTTACGACTGTGCCGGGAAGAGCTGTGGAGAACAGGTGCCTGCAAGAACTCACCCCTGGCCCCATCCAAACCCGATACCAACGCCCGTAGCTTTATTCTAGACGGAGTGTTCGGTATGCCACCACCAAATGCTGAGAACACAAAATCTTGCTATTTTTAAAATAGCTTTGTTGCAGAGGACAAACCTCTAGCCTAATTACCAAGTTTGAGTCCCTCTTTTTCTCTGCACCTGACTTCTCCCTCAGCTGAGGTCGGATTCCCAGAGTGGGGATGCTCGGCTCTTTCTGGACACTGCGTTTTCGAAGCGGGCACTGGCAAAGCGAGAAAAAGCCTTGGCCGGTTCTGAAAATCTTGAGTCAAGCTCTTCAAAGGTTATCCAAGAAGCATATATCTCTCAGCCTTGGGAAACAAGAATTATTTATAGGCTCACCCAGAATACTTGGCAGGATATTTTTTGTGTGAGTTGGTACAAAGGAGTGTGGTGTGAGTGTATGTGCTATACAAAGGCAGACACACCCCACATTTCAAATATTCCTGTTTTACTGTAGTCAATCATATTTCCACGTTTGTTTGTCATAGTGTGTATGTCTGTGATTATGTGCTGATGGCACATTCTTGCTAACCGAAAATATTATCAAAAAATACAGAGCTATCTCTAGATGCAGACCTTGTTTTTGACAGCAATGTTTACTATTGAAGCACAAACCACAGAAAACAGTGATTTGCACGAGAACGGCTAATGCATAAGAAGTGTGCTGAACACTACTTTTGCTCAGGAAGAGGGAAGGAAGGAAAACATATTTATCTCAGTAGTGGTTAAACGATAGTGCAAACTAGTAATTACGTGTAAATTACGGCCTTGCCCCCTTGCAGTCAGCTCCTCGGTAAACATGACTGCATTTCATTTCCATCCCCTCAGCAATAAACATCATTGTTTTCAGAGCAAGTTCAATGCTTCTCTTCAGATCTTTTTTCAAAGAAAATCTGCATTTTTGGAGATCCAAACCTTAAATGAAACGCTGGGCTTTTTCAGATTTTGGGGATTTTCATTGAAATAGAAAACCGGTGGTAAAATATTAGCTTTTATGAATTCTACTCCCTTCTCTTTCCTATCACTAAAAGGCATTACATACAAGTTTGAAGTTTAGAGGTTTTTTTTAAACAGCCATATTTTTCATTTTCATTTGACATTCTGTAACATTTCCAAAGCTGGAGAAACGCTGAAAAGTTGCAGAAAATAAAGTGGTGAAAGAAACCTCTAACTGGGAGATCATGTAATGTACATGGAAATAAAAGCAAAATACAGAAAGAATGCGGAAGAAAAATAGAAGGGAAGCCCACAAAACTGCATTTTAAGAAATACAGGTTAAGAACACATTTTTTTTTTTTAAATAATAGAGAATGTCACTGAAGTGGAAGTGACTTAATTAATGGAATTCATTTCAACTTTTGGGCGTTTCTAATTTTTCTATTTATTTAAACAATATCAGCCAAATAAGAATTGAGGCTCAGCGCTTATATAGCTGGTATTGAAGTGGTATTCATTATTTCCTACCTTAAGCTGTCCTGTAAATTTACTCTCCGCTGTTAAGCAGATATCAAGTTCCGCCTAGAGACAGAAACACTGTTGATGAGCACAGGGGATCTTAATAGCTAAGTTTGTTGATGCTTATATTAAACTTCAGAAACATTTTGAATAAAAGACAGAAATCATTCTTCCACGAACAGTCACATTGCGTTTCCACAGCGTTTCCCCTCCAACGTTCTCACGAAGCAGAGAGACGTCGTCTTGCTTTCAGTTCCCTGGCTCGGGTTAAGGCAGAGCATATTTTGATGCGGAATTACCTGGAGCTAATCCCCTTGCGTTGGGCAAGCCCAGGAGTGATCGTGGTGCCTCTCAGGGAACCCCAAGTGTCTCGGTGCCTGTGCCTGCACCGCGATCTCCTGAGGTTTCTAGTGGCATGTCCTGTGGTGGCTGGAGCAGCTCCCGCCTGACCCACCACGTTAATTCTGCCCAGGAAACTCCTCTGGGATGTCTCCGTGGGCTCAGCGCGCGCTGTGGCGGCACGGGGATGTGCCGGAGGGTGCACCGCTGCATTCCGGTGGAGCTACTCCCCATCCACGTAGGTGATGACTGCGGCTAGGTGCAGTGTGACCCCCTGTCCCACCAGGCAACGTGAGTCAACAGCTCCACCACAGCAGGGCTGGAGGCTTTTGTGGGTAGATGGGATTGAAATAATTGGCAGGGCCAGGAATGAAACCTGGCTTAACTTGATTAAGGAGGAATCCTAGCTCGACTCCACGTGTGTGAAATGCTGCTCGCTGGTGTTTCTCTGCAGGAAACAGAAACGGGTTTACTCCTATGACCTACCTGGAGTTTGAACACACTTTTCCCCCACTAAGACACACCTTTAAACGCTTTGCAAATATCAGCAAACTCAGTTTCACAATGGGAGTTTCTGCTGGCAGGCAGGCTGCATCATCAATTTTTGGATGAGGAAATTAGGCAGGATTGGTGACTGGCTCCAGGCCACATCCCCGTGTTTGCGTGGCACCGGGAAGCCCTGTAGAAAGATATGAGGGCTAGCACGGATTTATATCAGAACGGGGCTCCACCCTGGCTAATTAGTCTGCTGGGGAGCAAGGTCTATCCGGCGGGGCAGAGAGCTCTGCTAACGCAATCCTGCCTCCAGACGCCTCGCGTGGGGATCCCGTGGCTGGTCTGCAAAGCGCTTTGCATCCCCATGGACCTTTCTCAGGCACCAAGGCCTTCACAAGGAGTGAAATGTACTTTGTGGCTTGAGGACAGCATTTCTGAGGGCAAGTTTCCTGCAGGTGGGCTCAGAGCCGGGAGCTCATTTATTTTTATTTCCTCCTTATTTTTATTTCCTTCTTATTTTTTTTTCATGTTTATTTCCTTTTTATTTTTATTTCCTTTTATTTTTTTTTCATTTATTACTATTTTATTTTTTTTTATTGTGCAACAACAAAAAAAGGGGGTTAATTAAAAGGACCCAAACCCTAAAAATACGCTACTGTAGCTCGTGAAATAGCGAAGTCAGGAATTTGCTGTGACTCAGTGGCTGATTGTAAACTACAACGTAGGGAGGGCGGGTCTGACTCAGCAGATGCCGGAACCTTCAAAGGTATTAGAGCTGTTGCCAAGGTGTTCCACCCTTTTTTTCCTCTTTAAATATGTCTTAAGTATCTTAGTCTTGCATTACATTATACATAAAAAGCATGTATGCTATAGAATTGGCACATCCAGAATACCGAGCACTTAAACACCAGATTTTCCTGAAGGATTACGATTTGATTGTATCTGCATGTGCACACCATTTCATCACTCTGCAAGTAGCGAAATCCCTTCCATACAATTAAAAACCCTCAAGCTTTTTTAACACAGGAGCTGCAAACATTTCAAAATAGGCACTCTAAAAAAAAAAAAAAAAAAAACAAACAAAACCCCAACCTAAATCTTCATCAAAAAACTATTTACAGCCAGAACACACCCCATGGACCACAACTTCCAGTCCCCCAGCATGCCTCCGGAGCTGACGTATGGCTGTGATTCCTCGGGGAAATGGCCCTCGTGGGACTTCTTCATTGCAAGACGCGGTGCTGTCTAAGGGGCCAAGGCAGTTCCCCACGCCTGCTGCCAACCCGTTTCATAACTTCTGCTTCTGTGTAATCTGAAAAGGTAAAAACATAGGGAGTTGGTCTGTACTTAAAAAAAGTTGTGCTGGCATGGCAGTGCTATAATTACGACAGCGAAATCCCTACTGTGAGTTCAGTCCTGCCATCAAAAGGCCTTTTTGTTGTTGCTATAATGTAATCTCTTCAGCGAACTGGTTTAATTCCTACCAGCAAAACAACTTTTTTTTTTTTTTTTTTTTGCTGGTATAAGCTGTTTCTCCACTCGGGGTGTTGGCTGTTGCAGGGCTGGTGCTATACCTCCATCGGGTGCCAACGTGCCTGGGGGACGAGCCACCGCTTTCCATCGCAGGTGAGGGCTGAGGCACTCTGCTCACCAAAGGGATCAGGAGGCACGTGATGACTGCTGGGTCGAAAGGGAATTTCAATCCACCTTTCAGTCTGGCTCCTTTGCATAAGCCCTTTATGTTTTTAAGTCTGTGTAACTCTGCAGATTTTTTGGCTAGGGCTGAGCTGGGCTGCCTGCACACCCCAGCGCTGTTTCTGACGTTAACGGCATTTATGGATTGATGCTGAGAAAAGCAATGATTTTTTTCACAGGACTGTGAATTAAGTCCTTGGCTTTTAATGTTCCCCCCTCCCATCCCATCATTTTTGCAGGAAAAATTGTTTTAATCCAGCTGTGGCTTTCTGTGTATGTAAATATACTGAATTTCACCTGCCAGTCTGTGGCTGCTCGGCGACTCCCACTGTGAGGTGCCACTGGAGAAACGCAGATGCTCAAAACTGGGCTTTCACACTCACGCCATCTCCACCCCTGGGTCCCTCCCTGCTGTTTTCTTTGCGGGGACGGTGCACATTTTTGCACCTGGCAGATCAGGGGTGGGGTTTTAGTTGCCTTTCCCAGTCACACTGTCCCCATCCATCCCCCTGTCGTGTCGTCGTCGTCCCCCCCACCCCCAGGGATGAGAACTGGGAGGTGGGTGGTCCACGGCGCAGCGATGGAGCAGGCCATGGATAAATGTTGCTCCGGAACCATTGCTCACCCTATGAGGAAAGGTACAGCCATACCCGTACAGGATTTATGGCTTTTTCATAAACGCATCTGGTGTATTTGTTTCTACACACATTTCCTCAGTTTTCCTTTTAATCTAATTTCAATATTCTGTGGAACTGATACCAGAAATAATAAAATGCAGCAGTGAGCGTTATATCCTCTTAGCCAGCACAACCATCGCCTGTTTCTTTTTTTTTTTTTCCTTGAGAAACAAATGCTTCAACCTGTTTTAGCAAACCTCCTGGCCCTCCCACAGCAGATCACCGGAGCCATTTTCAGGGTATCGTATGCCAAAAAAAGCAGGGACAATCTGGAAGGAACAGGTGTATTGGCTCCTGTTGCTGCTTGAAGAGGTAAACACCTAATTTGCTGCTACCGCAAAGGAGGTAAACATTTAGCGCACAGAAAGTTTCCTTCTCTCTGAGAAAGTCCCACTGGTGTTGACCTAAATAAATTCCAACAGTCAATCTTTTATTTAAAAAAAAAAAAAAAAGTTTCCTTCCCTCCATGGCAGTGATTTTGTATTGCAGCTGCTTGTAAAGAGAAACTTTTTTTGCAAGCGTGTTGGGCATTTTACTCTACAGAGTGGTTTTGGTTGGAAGGAACTGTGCTGAGGTGTGACCGTTCGGGCTGACCTTCTTCGTGCTGGTGGTGTGCTTCAGGCTTGCTGTTCTCAGCTGGTATTTTCCAGCAGATGGATTTCAGTCCAAACCGTTCTCAGGATGAGAGAAGGTAAAAAAGAAAGGAAAATAATTTTTGCTGCTGATAAAAAAGGGATATTTGAAGACGTACCTTTTGAAGACTCCATAAATTACAGCATTTTAGAAGACTAAATGGACTTGGTGGAGATTTAGGGAAAACTAGCGGATAAATCTGCGTATGTTCAGTGTGCAGCCAGTGAAGCACCTGAGCTGAGCCGAGAGAGCCCGTCCTGCCCATCCTCCCCACCTCCTGCCCCGCTCCGTGTTAACTTCAGGTCCTCGGTGTGGGACAGCGGCTTAGGGAGACTGAAGAAGAGACAAGAGTTGAATTTGGGGATGGCAATACTATGTTGGAACAAAACCAACAAAAAGGGCAGTCTCAAAAAATGGCCTTTTTGCCTTAACTTGTTTAATGCAACAAACCTGACCATCTCTGTCCTGGTCTTTACTTTTCTTAGATTGCTTAATCTCCAGACATGCTTCATGCCTACTTTTACAATAACTACTTATGGCATCTCAAGGTAAACCATCTTCATGCCTTTAAATGTAATTTTTTGTTTCCTTTCAGATTATGAGATGATTTCTTTGAACTGAAAGTGCGGCCAAAAGTCCTAAACCCTGTCTACAGGGTTGTGCATTTAGCAGTAGCTCTCAAAATCACAGTTCTCATTAAATGTGATCTGCAGCAGTTGTTGGTTTTGATCTGATTGATATCTAGCTCTGGTCTTTTCTCTACAGTGTTTTTCTAATTCTTTAGATTGTGTCTGCAACAACTGAGTCTTTCTGAGGTTTGCATTCAATTTACAAACTGTACATCTGAAGCTGAAAAATAAGCTCCATAGTTTCGTGGTAAAGTGAGGTTTGCCAGGCCCCCTCTGAAACAACAGCAGTGTTTTGTGGTTTGTTTCGGTTAACGTGGGCTGCAGTCAACACGTGAACCCTTTGGTGCCCTAACTGAGTGCACAGCCTCCTTCCCTAGATCAGTATATTAGTGCAAGGGGTGTTTTTTTAAATAACACCTGCAGAGAAGTGGAAAGCTCTCTGGTTTCTAGTTTTGGCTACCTGGTTGTAAGACGACTGTGCCAATACCATCCTTCAGGACATCTGTGAACAACTGTGTCTTCCACCCACTGTTGTAGCCACTCTGTTTTAGAGCTCTGTATTCTGTTGCTCAAACTCTTAAAAGAATTTTTATGTCATGTCCACCGGCCACTTTTCACAAGCTTGTTGGTTTAGGCAGCCACTTTATGGATGGGATTTTTTTTGTCATCCAGGATCCCAAGGAGTTGTTCTACTCTTCTCATGTGTGTTGGAGAAGGTATGCTACAGATGGCAGCATCATTGCTGTGGTCAGTCTGTGCACATTTTTATGATTTTTTTTTTATTATTTTTACCTCTCTGAGAGATGATATTTAATTTAAATTACTTTTTTCTTTTTTTTTTTTTTTAAGCTTTAGCCTAGCACCTCTTTCCAAAGCTGCTTAGACTCTCTTGAGCTTCTTTCTGTTCCCCAAATCAGACGCCATCCAAATTTCTTGCATTTTTCAAGCGAAATACTTGTTTGCCAAGTAAGAGTTTGCAGAGCCAGCATCTCCCTGTGGGGGTGTTGAACATGTACAAATGTCAGTAGGTTTTCCAAGGAGCACCTGCCAGAGCCCTGCTGGGGCTGTACTACATCGAACTAGTGCCAGGCACCAGACCTCTCTCCAGAATTGTTTCCTCTGGGGGGGGTGGGTGGATTTACTTTTTTTTTTTTTTAAATATATTTACTTCTAGCAGTTCTTCTGTTTCTCTTGCAGTGACCCCAAATAAAAAATTGGTTTTTTCCTCTTGCCTTCGTCTATTTAGCACCTCGTCCTGCTTTGGCCTGGAAAAAGGAGAATCTCCTGGAGGGTGAATTGCTGACTGACAGCTCTTCCAGTTCTGTTGAGATCTGTAGTCCTTGTCCTAGGAAGATATTTTCAAACTCCTTCTCACCAGCTCTTCACTGAACTTACGGTCCCTCTCATTTTTGTCCCACTGATGATGCCCTTCCTTTGGTACTCTCTTTCAAAAATGGTTATCTATCCATGCTTTATCTGCATAGTCCTTTACTGAGGAACAGTTACTTCACCTCTCTATTATATAGTCTTCTAATACCTGTGTCATTTCTCTGAAATTATTTTACCTTTCTATCATTTTGCTAAAATATTAAATGTCGTAGAGCTATGACCTAGCACCAGAGAAAACTCACTAAAAACGTTGCTGTCTCTCTGTTTCCATTTATCTTTTAAAACCTATCAAAGAACTGACTTCCTTTCTCAAGGCGTGTGAAACCGGGTTTGGTTTCACTCTTGTTTCTTATGTGACTCAGACCTGAATGTCTTAGAGAAATTCAGGATTATTATCTCAATGCTGGTGCCTTTATGAACAAAAACTTCCAATCTAGTTTTTTTATGTTATCAGTATTGTTTGATATGATCTGCTTTCCATAAACCTGTTGTTTGCTGTTACTTCTATTAGTAAGCTTAAACTCAGAACTTATATGTTCTTCTGCTGTGCTCCTGGGGTCTCTGTTGGAGCAGCAGGCTGGGCCATTCACGCTTGCAGTCATCCGTGTAGCATCAATTCTCTTCCAGGTAACTGCAACTTATGACTGCTTTACGGAAAACCAATATTAAAGGTCTGATGACCTTCTCCACCAACTCTTAACACTTTGAGACTACAAGTTACCTGGACACAATCCTTTCCATATGTTTAACCTTATGTACCTCTATCTCACTTCTTCTTGAGGATTTCTGCGTCCATTCCTGACCTTTCAACAGTTCTTAACAGTTAGCTGTTGCTCTCAGCTTTCAGTCTTCTTAAATAATCATCCGTATTCTTATGGTTGTCCTTTTTTAAGCAGATTGACATCTTAATCACACTTTTTGGTTTATTAGGGTAGTTTACTCCTATTATATACATAGTGTATATATATTTATACGTAATAAAATTTATTTATTACGGTCTTTTTCAGCACCTAGGAAAATTTTATTAAACAATTCCCAGCTATTATTGGTGTTTTTCTATTTGAATTTCCTCTTCCAGGTGATTTTGTGCGCAACTATTCTTAGCTTTGTGAACTTGGAATTTCCATAGAGCCAAGCATATAATTCTGTTTGCACATAATTACATCTGTTAAATGACCTAAGCAACAGTCAATTTCTGTTCTCTGATCAGTTCTTCTGTGGCAGACTGAGATGTAAGGCAGAATTCCTTTTGTGCGGAATGGTGTTCCATTTGGTGTTGGCACCAAGAGACATCCATCATATTTCACTTTGTTTGAAGCCTGTGCCGGTGCAGCTTTTTGTACAGTTTGGGCAGATCCTTAAGGAAAAGGGCACCTGCGCTCTGTTGTGACTGCCCAGGATGCCTGTTGCCTCTTCTTGTGCTTGTGCAGTGCAGGCATTCAAGGCATCTGCTTCTCTGTTGTCCGTGACCCAGGGATGGGGAATGACAGAGAACCACTTTTAGACATTTGTACCCACTGAAACCTTCCTAAATTGGAGGTGAATCTTGATTTTGAAGTTCTTACTGTGAGGATCTTCTTATCAGGTTTCAGCAACATAAACTAGGGTGAATTTGGGGTCCTGCCTGAGTGGTCTTGGTCCCTTTTGTCTTTGGCCCATGCCCATACCACGGGCGCAGAGGCCACTGGAGAACCCCTTCTCTCCACATCTCAGAGTGATGTAATCAATTTTGTTCAAAACATCTTTATCTTGAACTGAAAATCTGCTTTTATTCCTCCTTTCGCATTTTCCTCCTTTTTATTAGCATCATGTTCTTTGGTCTAGTCAGCAAGTAAACTGCAAAGTTCATTTCGCTTCTACTGAGACGGGGCTGGCCCGAACTCTGCCAGTCCTTCTCCCTGTTCAAGGTAAGACAAAAGTTCCACAAATCCATTTTCATTACATATTTACTATGTACTTCCTTATTTCTTCAATAAAAAATCAGGAATTGTCCTGTGGATGATAGTCAGCATCCTTACACATCTTCAATTCAATTTCAGAGTTGATTAGTTTTGTGTAAGTTTAGAACAGCAGCTTTGTGCAGGAAAAAAGTGATTATATAATTAAAAGTTGTACGAAGCACACAAGAAGGCTGAATTAAGGTGGCACAGGCAACATCTGTTCCAGTAAATTAAAATTTTTGAATGCTAAATATATAATGTGTTTACAGTGTTTTATGTACATCGCATCTATATTAGGGGGTGTCAAACCTCTTCATCTTATATGTCCCTATAAATTTTCATGGTGAAGTATGAATCCTTTTAGCTGGAACTTTTCCTAGACGCTCTCTCTTACAGCTTAACTTTGTCGATAAGTTCCTAGTTTTCAAAACGGACTGGGCATAAGTGAGGAAGCAGTGAGTGGTCCCCCAGGACACTCTCTCCTCTGCTTGGGACGGGGGCTGCCCCATGGCGGTGAAGCCGGAGCCTTGGCATGGCCTCCCCGTGTATTTCAATCTCAGTAATTCAGCCTTGAGCTGAAGACGATATTAATCACAGTGCATCCTTGTTGGCAGAAAGGGCAGGGGGAAAAGCAAGCATATTTCATCACTAACGCCAATTAGCAATAACCTGAGTTTAGCTACAAGCGGAGGGAAGGTGGGAGAGGTGACGGAGGAGAGCTGAAGACGTCTGAAATAGGCACGTGGTCTGCTGCTGGTGGAGCCAAAGCCTTGAATTTCTGCCATTACGCATGAGGGAGGCAGCAGCAAAGTGATTAATTTCTCCTTGGCAGGTGACTAACTCGGTGTGGCTTCCAACAGCTGCTGCCAAAGTTGGGCAGAAACCTGCTAAAGGTGCTCAAATCCTCCAAATGCGGGGGCTGGATGCGGAGGCAGAAGTTTACTTCAAAAAAAAGAAGGCTTTACAGAGCATTTGCAGGATAATCCTGGTCCGGAGCTGATGGACGGCTGTGGGCAGGGGAGCAGGGTAATAATGTGCACTTAAAAGGAGGGCCAGGAGCTCCTGAATTTTAATCTGAGGGGCTCGTGCCAACTCTCTCCCGGATCCTGGGCAAGGTGAAATCTGCTCCTGTTGAAACCGCAGGGAGTTCTCCCGTTCATTTCAGCAGGGCCACGATGTCACTTTTCTTGGAAAAGGAGTAACATTGACTGAAGGGAGGAAAGGAGTATGGGAATAAATTAGTTGTCTTTTACAGTGATTCAGCTTTACCTTGCTATGACTGCTGTGAACCACATCCAGCAATCCTTTGCACGTAAACTTAATACTAAAGTTTATTTAAAAAAAGATAATAAAGTACCAATCCAAACCACTGGCTGATATCAACACAAGTTGAAAGGCTCTGCGCAGCCATACATTGCAGCGTCTTCTGGCCCCAATACATTTCAGTGCTCCTCCCACAGTTGCTGAGCTGTTAATTTGCCAGGAATGTCTTCAGTCCATCATAATCAAAAAGTAAATATTTAATGCCTTTTACCCTGCACTTAGTGTGGCTGGAGATGCAGTTGCAGTGTCTGCCCCAGCGTTAGAAATTCAATTTTTGCATGTTGACCTGGGAGCGGAGCTGAGAAGGAGTGCGATGGAGAGAGCAGGGGTGAGGGAACAGTTAACTCTCTGCTGGATGTTGGCTGGGTTTGGGTTTTTTTTTTTGCCCACAAGGCAAAGCTCCATTTCTGGCACCGAGGGAACTGCTGATCACATCCCGGGCGAACAGAGACCAGAAGCGCCTTGTCACTGCCACGGGGTCAGGGGCTTTTCTTGCGATTGCTGCTCATTCATGTTGCTGGAAAATAAAACAATTCCCCGTGAATTCAGGAAGTAATGCTAGCTTCAAATGAGCATACAAGAAATTATTAGTTTCCTTGCTTCAGAAAGTATTTTATTCCACACAGGCAAGTTGCTCCAGAAAGGAGTAAGACATCTCATAATAAGTGAAAATTAAAAGGTTTCTGTTTGTATGGGACTCTGAAAACGTTTTTTTGGTTTGTTGTTTGTTTTTTTTTTTTTTTTTTTTTTACATCGATTTATATTCTTTCAGTTTTGTTTTAGCTTGTTGTATTTGAGTATGTCCCAGAGTGAGAACCACAGGGTTGCACTTGGCTTACGATAGAAATGGTGTGAAACAGCAAAGCCTTTAACAAGGCCCCCAGCATCACTGGGCATCCGGCTGCGCTTGAGAAGGGTCAGGCTGCTCAACGACGTGTACCACAGAGCAACGGGGCACCGCGCTACACATCCAGTTTAACGTTGAACCGCAACTAGACAAGGGTTTGGCTGGGTTAAATTTCATAAACATTAAATACAATTTCAGAAAAATCACAAAGCTGATTATCATTGAGAAATGCAGCTGTGAAGCATTTCAATATACTGAAAAGAAGCTTTTATGAAATTACCATTAGTGTCATTTTCACACAACTTATGCTAGGAATTGTGTTACGCACAGTCATAAATAATCAGGAAAGGGCAGGTGAATAGCAAGGTGAAAACTTTTCCAGATAATACACAGTTGTGTAGGATAGAGAAAACCAGAACTTAAATAAAATAGACTTAATTTTAAGCGCATAATGAGGTGGTCTATTTCAGCTATTACTATTCAGACAAAAAAATCTGTACCCATCCCATATACTAGAAGTAGTTCTGGTCAGCCCAGTTCAAGAAATGATACAGCAGAATGGGAAAAGTTAAAAAAAAAAAGAACTGTAAGACAACCACAGTAGTTTGGCACTCCTTGCCTTGGAAAAGATAAAGTATCGTAAACGGGATATTGCAATTTTTTATAAAATATTAGAGGTATAAGAGAGAAAATTATGCAGATTGCATGCTATTCTCTTATTCCAACAGTTTCAGAGGCACTCACAGAAATTATTAGAGTCCAATATAAACACAAGGAAAATCTGTTTCACACACTATATAATTATGTAGAATTCATTGTTACTGAATGACGTGGAGATAAAGAATAGAAATGGTCTCAAAGGTATTAAATGAAAAAGGGAAGATTAGTCTCTCTGTAGCACATAAACATAGCACATCACTCAGGTGTGGAATTCTCTAAGTCACAGAGGACTGGTCCAGGGGAAGCTGGACCAGGGAAGGGATCACTCTGAGTTCCCGTGTTCCCACCACAAGCATCGACTGCAGCCACTGGAGACAGGAGCTGGCTGGTGCAGCAGATCTTACCTTCCAGCTCACCCCCTTCTGTATTTCTGCGTCCAAATTTTCATTTTGGAAATTCAGATTTGTTTACCGATTTAATCAAACCGGATCAGGATGAGTTAGAATTTCCTGTGGGACAGACCATCCTAATTTTGTGTAATTCTTACAGCTGTGACGTGAATCAGTCTTATTTGCATTGAGGAGCCAGCCAGGCTGCGTTGAAAAGAAATCTGTGATTTCTTAGGGAGCAAGTTTGTCTTCAGAAGTAAATAATTTTCTCTCTGAAGCCAGACAATGTTAGGTGCAATATTTTTGACCCTCTGTGATATCATGGCTCACCTGAGTACAAGCTTCAGGCAGTAATTCGGCACCTGAATACGGGTCTAGCTGCCAAGACGTTAGCGATAAGCAGAATTTAGCAACACATTCAATTTCAAAGGAGGGTTACAAAACTTAGAATTGTCCCCCAACCCTGTCGTGTGCACATAGCATAGCAGCCTGTGTGGGTGCGTCCCAGTAAGGTGCTGCGGAGAGCTGCAGCGGAGGGGCAGAGGGTGGCTGCCGGGTGCCCCCCGCCCCGAGACAGCCACGCTCGGACCCACACCTCCCGGGTAGCGACAGAGAGCGGGGCCACCGCGTATGCAGGTGCGCTAATTTGTGTTAGAAATTGCCCCCGGCCTTTCCAACAGTTTAACTAGGTCAGTTAGGGGTGTGATTGTTTACTCTAATAATTAGCCTTGTGAACAGGCACCTCTTTCCTGGGGAATGAACTAGGAGAGTAACAATACCTTTACATTCGTAAAATGGGGTGCAAAGGAGATGGCCTATATCTTTTCAGTGCCAAAAATCCTGTGTGTGAATATGGCCTGGCGATGTATAACCCTGGAAATAGATGGCTATATTTTCCCTTCCAGTATTTCAATTCAGCTCCTAGTATCGATATTACAGCACAGGTGCTAGAGAAACTGAGGCACGTAAGCCATCACAAACTCCTCTCTAACATGACACCAACAGGAAACCAGGAGCATCACCAGGAACACAGGGGCGTCTTCAGATCGTTAACTCAAAAAAACCCACCCAAAAACCAGACCCCCCACACCCACGCTGTTATTCAAAAACCAGAATATCATCAGGAAGTAGTGAGTCATCATGTGGCCATTGCCCTTTTTCGTTGTGGTGTTTCCTGAACGTAAAATTTAGGCTGCTTCTTCCCTTTAGACAAAGTACCTGGTAGCACTACGGCAGCAAAAGCCGCGTTATGCTTATGAGCAGTACTACCGTGCATAATGGCACGGAGGAAAATAACTTGGTTGCTCACGTCATGGATGAGCGTCCAAAGGATTTGGGCGCCGGATCCTTGGCTTGCGAGAACCGGGAGAGGCGTTTCGCAATGCGGGCAGCAAGTCTGTGCAGCGGCTGGGCTGCGCGCTGCCGCGAAGGCCCAGCGTGACGCTGGAGGTGGGGTGCAGGGCCGCGGCCCCTCCGCGTCCCCGTGCCAGCCGAGGCCGGAGCTGAGCCGTGTGGGTGTCGGGATCTGCACTGACAGGCGTGTTGGGAAGAGGAGGCTTAGAAGGGCCCAAACAAGTTGCCCAACATATTTTTAATAGATTATTGCCAAAAATAAGTGGCAGAGGATCAGAGTTATTGCCTCAAGAAGGTCATGGAAGTCGTTTGTATTTTAAAACATCTCGTTAGCGTGCATTGTGGCATTACTATTAAAGTAACCAGTACAGCCTAATATAATACACCCAATTATATGACGTGAGCCTCATCTGATGACTTTTGCCAATTATATCTGACAGGGATACATTAGATGAGAGGCCATGTGTTACAGCAATTTTAAGAGATGAATATAACAGCATATGTTTTCAAAAATAAAATATCCACTATGTTATTTGCTGTGATTAAGTAGCTACCAATGCAATTGTAAGGTAGGGAAGCAGGCCTTTCTGGTTTGCGAATTATGCCTGTGCTGAGTCATCGCTGGTTTTTTTAAAGGTTTGTTATGAATGAAGGGCTGGGTCAATGCCAAATTCCATGTTTCTGGCTGCTTCTTTTGTTGCCTTGCAAGTTATTCAAATTCCTGGAAACAAGTGTCTCAAAATGAAAACTTCTGAAGTTGTGGGAGAAGTATCTTAAACTCAAAACTTCAGAGCAACCAACGCGAGGAATAACCCTGTGGACATGAATAGAAGATGCTACCAAAAAAGACAAATACGACATATGCTATGATATGACAAAACTCTGTCATTTAAAATTAATATGATGGTCGACTATGGGAAAACAAAACAAACCAAGCTATTAACATTTTCTGCTGCAGAACAGAGATGCAGCCTCATATGAGAATGTCCGGGCAGAGGATAAAAGGAAAGTAAAGGCATCCTCCGCTCCCTCTGAAGGTATCAGGGGATAAGAAGAAGTGGGTAGAGATTAGAGGGTTATTCTTGGTGCCTCCCATTGCTGCTCAGACAGCTGCTGAGCAGAAGGGGTTCAAAATTCACGGGCTAGAGAGAAAAGATGGAGAGCACGGAAGAGAGGAAGAGAAATACATTTTATCGGATGATGTTGTTCAATGGAAACGTGCACACAGGCTTTTGGACCTCAAGGGTTTGCCCACAGTGCTGGCCTGGAACAATATTCTCCCTTGTACCTGTGCTCAGGCCAAATGTACTCAGCATTGCAGAGAGAGCTGGAGACTGCCTGCACCCCAAAACACATTGTTGTGAGGAACTGGGAGCACTGGATTGCTATCTCCCCGGGGTGGGCAGCCACAGAAGCCAGTCCCTGACACAGGAGGCAGGTTGCCCTCCTTGCTCTGCTAAAATCAAGGTGGTCCCAGCACGATGGGTTTCGCCTGGAACCCACTGTGGTCCCTCCCTGCCCGGCAGAGCCCAAGTCTATCATTAGGTGCCGCATATTTTTGAGGCAGATGGGCAGTATCAGGCCCCTGGTCGTGCATCAACAGGGGGGGTTCAGGGGTGGCTCTGGGGCGCTGGGTCCTGGCTGGGTGGTGGCAGGGCTGGCACGTGGGGTGGCAGCAGCAGCCTTGGAGGGAACCAGCAGCTCGGATGTATGCGTGCCACTGAGGGGCTTCTACTCTGTGTCAGACGATCCTGAATTTTTCGCAGACCTGAACCCCAACGCATGCTGGGGCTTCGCTGGGATGACAAGCGAGATGCACTGCTTCCTTCCAGCCTGTGAGTCCTGCCCCAGAGGTGCCCCCAGAGTCTTCCTCTCCCCATGTGCAGGAGAGCAGCGAGTCATACCCACACTTTCCTTCATCGGGCGACCGGCACATTCGTCTGAAGCCCTTATCTGAGATATGAGAAACTTGCATCCAAATCCCGTCCCTGCCGGCTGGCACTCAGACGTGCCTGTCTGTCTCCCAGGAAAGCTTAATCACTCCACTTCAGGGTATTCTGGGACAGATGTTCTCAAAATCTCTTGTTTAGGTTTTTCAACTTTGCCTAAATATTTATAGTGTTAAGCTGCCCCTACCATAGCTGAGTGTAAAACCACTTAATTTCATGGTAACTTTCTCTTTTGCTTTGCCTCAATGGGTATCTAATTGCTTCAAGAAAAGTGGAGCAGTTTTAAGAGGAGGGACAGAGTGAGCCCTCCGAATACCCACTGTAATACCTAGGCTAGACTACTGTGCTGAATATTAGAAGCTGGGTGTTAAAAGCCTTCGGGCAAAAAAGAGTTTTTCCACCTCTCACATGAAGTCTTTAATCACGAGATTATAGGATAAAAGGCAGTGTGGGTGAGGAGGGAGCATCACGTTCTTGCTGTATTTTGTGGGAAAAGCCTGTCTTAGGCGCTGAATGCCAAAACAGCATTTGTGGTCGAGAGGGCTGTTAGCAGAAGGAGATAATGTCCTCTGGCATGGGATCACCTAGACTCTCTTAAGTGCTTAAACTTTGCATCTTTTCTTGACTCGTCTGAGATAATTCGGGTGGCTCCCTATCCAGTGTGCAAACTGGAGGATGCCTCTGAAGACAAGCGCAGACAGACGTATCCGTTCTGCCTGTGGTCTGCGCTGGCCAGATGAGAGCCAGCTGTGATCCAGCAGCTGTATATGTGATATTAGTGCATCGCTGTGCTTGAATCAATACATCCGGCTGCAGGGCAGGGCATATTTGCTCAGATGCAACACAGCTAAACGGCCTCTGAGCCACAACTGGCTTGCCTCCAGCCACCTAAGAGCCCAGCCAGAGGAGCCCAGGTCTGCCTACACCTACCTGCATAAACCCGCTTATTAATTAGTGCCAAGCTCTCCGCTTGCTCTAAGGAGTCTGGGTGCCAAAGTGTTAGGCGCTGCGGCATTCTGCGTTGTACTTGTGGACGTTTAACTTCTGATTGACCGGGAGAGTCAGGTCTGAGCTGAGCTGGTCTGAAAACCGCACCGGGACTTGCAGAACATAAGAAGTCCTCTATTGTGGACGCTGTGATTTGTGGCCTCTAGCAATCTAGCTTTGGCAGTGGGAAGCCTGGCTCTCACCTGAACATTGAATAAATACTCCAACACATAAGGCTGTATCATGAATTTTGTTCGAATGTGTCTGCTGTCTTCAAGTATCTTGTTTCCACAACTCTCGTTCAGAGTTTATTCAACATCAGCTCCTACAAGTTTAGTTCACTCACACCAGCTCAGGTGGTAAACACTGAGGCATACGCATTCCCCTAAGAAGTTGCTGAACCCTTTTTCCTGGCACCCAGATACAAGATAAGATCCATATTTAGCACCGGGGAAAAGTTATTTCCTTGTTCCCTTTAATGAGTGCAGTGGAAGTTGATTTTTGGAAGGCAGCAAACATCAGTTCTTCGCAGTTTTTGGTTACTGGGTATTGTGTGCTTCATTTTTGCATTCCTCCAACGAGTGGTATAGTGCTGTGTGATCTAGGAGAGATTCAGGTTAAAGACATGAAGAATATGTTAAAAAAACAATTATAAACATCTAGAATTTTGCATTCTTATTGTGCATTTTGTCTGAGATACTGACATATATAGCCATACTTGCCAAATTCTTCTAACTAATGTGCGTGTATGTGATTTAAAAATGCAAGCAACCCCATCAAAGGGCCTCTAGCTTTTTGATTCTCTGAGAAATGAATAATATTCAGCACATTTTTTGGAAACCGCATTTAAGTCAACCCTGAGAGCGGGGATGGACATTTAATATTCAGAGAATTTTAACAGCTTCAACATGAAGTAGGAAAAAGTAGAGTTGCATTTGGGATCCTGCTGTCTGCCAAAATAATACTCTCATGTTTTTCATCTTGACGGCACTTTGCAGACAATGAGCGGACGGGTTGAGGTGCTTTAGTCTTGAGCTATAAGCTTAGTGGTGCTCAATGTATATTTCATTCGTGAATATACAGAGCTGCTTCCTGATTTAGCAGCATCGTGTACCTCAGTGTCGCCCGAGAGCTGGCCCGCCGCCTGAATCCGGTCCAGGGGCTGTTTGGCGTGGCTGCTGGGGCACCGATGCCGATGCCTGGGACGGCCGTCCCGGCCAGGGGCTGCGGCAGCAGCAGGGAGCAGGGGGACCTGCTCCGGCCAGCGAGAGGTGGCCCCGCTGCGTGGACTGTATGTGTCCATACAGTGCCTGTGCCTGGGGGGAGCCTCCTAGGCTCCAGACCTGGATGCCCTGGCTGTCGTGGCTGGATTGCTTGCCTGCATGTTCCGGTTTCCACAGGGCTCTTGTTTCACTCAGCGAAGAGCTGGTTTTTTTTTTTTTTTTTGCTATTTGGACATTCTTTTCATGTTACGAAAAACATTAAGGACATGAATTTACTATCTTTGCAGCTTCCCCGTGAGTTTGGGTGATCTTATTATTCCCATTTTGCAACTGAGAAAACAAGGACAAACTGGCTGAAAATATCTTCTCGTGTTTGTTGTCCTTCCTGAGGCACTGAGACCCCGGGCCGCAGAACACAGAATTAAGTCCGGGCATCTTCAACCACAGCCGGGAGCACTATTCCTCACACTATTCACCCCATAGCCATTGCTGAATATCCACCCCTGTCTGACGTATGGAAAAGTAGGAACGTTCAGTAGTTTACCTACTGTTCCCCTGCGACTTGATCTGAAAACATTATCTGGTATCAGAAAGGTTCCTTCTGGCATATGCTCAGAGAGAATCGTATCTTTAAATGCCATTTCTTTTTAAGCAGCGAAAGTATTTTTCCTCTTTCTTTAATCTTCTGCATTGTTCCTCTCGGTTTCTGCGGCAAATACGGGAAGCCTGCCACGGACAACATTTGAATGCACTGCAGAGCCCAGCTCATTCCAGGTGCACCAATTGAAGCACCAATTGTAGTTGAAATACGATACATATGACTGACCAGCTTTAATTCTGCATTTCCTATCTTTGGAGAGTTTGACTTGGCAGTCTCAGCAGCTCTGTTGTGCAATAATTTATAAATGTACTAGTAGATTAGGTAGAGAATATCTGGAGAGGGATGTGGATGTGTTTACGTTCCTGAAACTAACAGCCCAAACACTGGGTGATGTAAGTAGGCAAGTACCCTCTTTTTTACAGAGGAGGAGAAGGGTGTGGGTTGATGAAGTGACTGGATTCTCAGCTGTGCTCAGCTCATGTTTCCAGTATTTAAAGGACACAGAGGCAGTTCCTCAGTCTTGAACCTGCCAGGCATCCAAAAGCTTCTCGGTTGCTGCTACAGAGCAGAGGTTTTACTGCCAGTGAAAGGCAGGTCAGATCTCATGCCTTGTGCTTCCCCTGTGAAGGGAGGAGGGGTGTCCTGGTTTGAGGTAGAACAGAACCCATTTTACTTTTCAGTTAAACTTCTTTTAACTCTCTGAAATTAACCATATATTTTTCAGACAGTGACTGCTTCCTGCAGATGAACTCTGATGTTTAAGTTAATACCAAGGAACAATATGCAGAGAGGCTTTTGCTTATACTCATTGCTATCAAGGTTGGTTACCGTTGTTCTGTACCAAGTTAGAGGGTCAGAAGCTGAAAAGTGTAGAGGGTTTGCACGTCTGGGGAAAGCAGACAGGACAGGTGACCTGTCTGAAAAACTGACCAACAGGGCATTCCATCCCATCTGCATCATGCTCAGTATAAAAGCTGAGGCATCAAAGGGTCAGCCTCTTCCTTTGATGGCTGGCATCCAAGGAGGACTCTGGTCATCTGCCTTTGAGCCTGATCCGCGTATTCCAGAATCCAAAATCCATCCATCTGTCGCTTAGTCCAGCCTGGGACTTACCCCGTGCCTGCCAGTGATGTGATCATCATCCTGGGAGCTCAATACAGGTTTTGTATGTATTGTACATATTTCATTATTTACTTATTGATGTGGTTATATTTTCTTTTTATTGTTAAAATTTCATTAAAGTGGTTGTAATTTTCTTTTTGACCCATAAGTGTCTATCTCTCTTATTTTCTCCCTCCTCTTCTGGAAGGGAGACAGCGGTTAAAGAGAGCATCTGTTGTTCATTTAGTGCCCAGCCTAGCCCAAACCGCAACACTGGGATACCATTGCACCAGCTGTGCCAGTTTGTGGGACCAGAAGACCTCTTCTTCTGGTGGGGATCTTCATCTGGGTTGTGAAGGTTTGATTCATTAGTGGATCAAGGTGAAGATCTGGCCCAAAAGCTTTTGGGTCACAGGTCTGTGCACTGATCATTAGAGCACAGATTTATGCAAATGCTGGGAATAGCAAGAAAAAAGTTTTTTTTATCTTTTTCTCTGTTAGCAGAAGAAAATGGAAAAGGGAGGTAATCTTTTCTCCTTTAATTGTGTGGTCCTGCTCTATTGAACTTAATGGCTATTCCTATATGCTGCTCAATGGGAGCAGAATCAGCAATGACTGCCTCCCCTTAGAGTAACACAGTCTGAGTAGATTTCCTCAGCTTTCCGTGGGGATGTGTTCTGTCTCCTTGGTGCGATCTTGCAGGCTGTTTGTGATATGGAAGAGAAATAGCGAGAAAATAATAACCGTCCTGCACCCATTGGGACAGAACAATCATGGACTGCTGGTCCTTGGTGCACACAGGGCAACTTCAGGACCTGGTTTGTGCCCCGAGGCAGTGCAGAAGATGTAGAGAGGCTTAAATCCCCCCGCCAGCAGGGATTACTGCTCTGCACAGCCCCGGGCAGGCAGGCCAGTTCCTCTGCTCAGCCAGTCTAGCTTGAAACTTCATATCTGCTCTGTAGTTTGTCATTCACTTTCACTAAACCCGTTCAATGCGGCCACAAAGCTGCCTCTGAGAAAACAGCATTAAACGCCGCCTGGTTCTGTGGTCCTCGGGCATCTCCCCTGCCCTCCTCAGCAGCATGCGTTGTCCTGCCTGTGTGCAGTGTTCATCACTGCGGCTTGGCAGCCACAATCTGAAAAGCTTTTCCTTTCCATTGGACTCTGTGCTGAATTTGTACAGTTTCCCTGGTCCTAACAGGGAAGGGTCATAGCTTGAAATCTGCTCCCAGATCCTCTGCTTTTAGCTCTCGTCAGCACACAAAACTCTTTGCAAGAACAGCGAAGTCTAACAGGTACATGTTGCCCCCAACATAGGAAAGACATGTACCTGTTGGAGTGTGTCTAGAGGAAGGCCACAAAGATGATCCAAGGGCACCTTTCCTATGAGGAAAGGCTGAAAGAGTTGGGGCTGTTGAGCCTGGAGAAGAGGAGGCTCCAGAGAGATCTTACTGCGGCCTTCCAGTACCTAAAGGGGGCCTACAGGAGAGCTGGAGGGGGACTTTTTACTAGGGCATGTAGTGATAGGACGAGGGGGAATGGCTTTAAACTGGAACAAGGAAGATTTGGATGAGATATTAGGAAGAAATTTTTCACTTTGAGGGTGCTGAGACTCTGGAACATGTTGCCCAGAGAAGTTGTGGAAGCTCCATCCCTGGAGGTGTTCAAGGCCAGGCTGGATGGGGCTTTGAGCAACCTGGTCTAGGGGGAGGTGCCCCTGCCTATGGCAGGGGGGTTGGAACTCGATGATTTTCAAGGTCCCTTCCAACCTAATCCATTCTGTGGTAAAAAAATCAGATCTTCAGCCATCAAGGCAGATTTCATGGTGTTACAACTGGCTAGCTGAAGTCTCCATGTTAGATAGGCCCTAACCCACTTTTTCCTATTCTGTTCCCCCAGTCTCTTTGCTGACATGCTTTTCTGCTCAGCAGGTGCTAACTATGCTTTTCTCTTAAGTGGACAAATCAACTAATATAATTAGATCAAACTGAGAGAAACTGGGCCTGAATTTAGTTTGAATTTTGCGGTTTCTTGTCAGACAGAGTAAGAAACCCACCTTTTTTTTTTTTTTTTCCTTATTCTGATTGGCCTAATAACAGCTAGCACTCCCCTTTGCAGACTTCACCTCCTTGTTAGCGTGGGACCATCACTGCTACAATGAATAATAATACTGTAATTCTTCATGGTGTTTTCAACTCCAATAATACACGCTTATTTTTTCAACAAATACTGACTCCTTGCTTTCCCATTTTGAATGCTTAGTTTATCTTTTAGGTTAAAATCTACCACTACCAGGGCACATCACATACCAGTTTGTCTGTCTCGAGACATGTCTCTAAAGAAGTGGTTGAATAGTGATGCAAGAAGCCCGGCAGGGAAATTCCCCAAAGGCTGTAGAGGAGAAGCAGCTGGGCTCACCTCGGGGAGGAGACATCTTTAAACCCTGAGTCCAAGTGAGACATTTGCTAGGCTTGCCTAGGTGTGACCTCCTATGTGCTGCAAGCTGAGAAGAGCTGGGATCTAAGCCTGTGCTGAGTTTGTGATGGGCAGCTGGTGCTTTTGCCCTGAAAAACTAGAAAAGGGCTTGGGAGGTGAGATGAATCCATTCAGATGCTTCTCAGCATTCAAGGGATGGGTCACTTCTCACAAGTACGCATAGACCATGTTTTTTGAGTAAAATCCAGCTTGGCTCGGCCTCCTTTCTCCAGTTTGTACCAAGAGCGTGCGTACCCCCAGTGACAGTGAGTGGGCTCCAGGTTTCGGGTCTCTGTGTCTGCCTCCTCTGAGGGATTTCACTTACTTGTGTTTAATGGGGCCATGTTCTTGAGGGAGGTTATTACTAGCTGGTATTTTGGACTTTACCATTGCTTTTGATTTCCCTGCCTTTCTGCCACTGCTGTCCTTCCTTTTCTTGATGGTGCCATGTTTTCCACGATTGAGTATTTCGGTTTTCATGTTGTTCCTTCTTGAAGGCCCTGGAGTTGTACGTTAATTTTATTGACTTAACCACTAGATGGGGACACTGGATACCCCAAACCTAGTTTAGCTCCACCACGAGGTTACCTGTAGACCTGAACCTGCAGGAGCAGCCAGAGGCCCCAGAGCTGGGCAGAAGCAGGTACATGACAGCTGTTTTGGGGAAAGAGTGAGCAAGTTCCATTACACAATGGCTTTAGAGGTCCTCCAGCAAACATCTCCAAGCACGGGGCAAATTTTTCCTCTTTCTACCCGGAAGAGCAAATGTTCAAATTGTATGTCCACTGAAGAGCGTGGAATGATAGTGAGAGACTGGAGAGAGTCAGAGGTGTGAGACCTTCCCTTGCTGCCTCTCTCCTAATCTCATCCCTATTACATCCCAAAGACTGCTCTGATCCTTTGATCCTCCCTTGCAGTGAGACTATCTCAAGAAGAGGCCCCCACCACTTTGGAGCTTCTGGCTGTATATGTGAAGTGAGGTGGGAAGTTAAGTAGAATATCAACAGCTTTGTGTTTTGTTTTTTTTTTTTTTTTTAAACAGTTTAAGCTATTTTTAAAAGACCAAGATCAATCTATGCTTCAAATACTGTTTCTGTATTTTATCTATTTACACTGTAAGTGCAGATAGGGTTTAAAGTGTCCACTGTCTGCATTAGCTCTTCTTGTCTTTCCTCTGCACTGGGAGGGCTTTGTTGCTGTGGTTTTCCTTCATTTTCTGGAGAGAGCTGGATGTTGGAAGAGATGAGATTTCCTCCAAATAGAGGCAGCGATGTTTGAACAGTTCAGATCATCATTATAAAACAGTGAAGGAATGGGGCTGAAAAGCAGACATTTTAGCCAGAAAGATCCATGTATTTGAAATCCTGAGGCTAGTTCTTGCTTGTTAAAGCTCAGAGATGATGCCTGAGGGACTAGTGATTTTTTCTTTTTTTTTTTTTTTTTTAACATAGAAGATGTAAAATGAATCTGTGGTTGCACATAATGATCAAGGACATAAAACGACAAGTCTGCAATATGGCTGGATCATTAGGGAAATAGGTCCACTGACCACAAGAAACAGCTGGGTAGGCTTTATGCAGATTAACTAATACTTGGTGGCAAGGTACTGCTGTCGAACAACCAATTTCTCCACACTAGTTCAGCCCTTAAGATAGGTTTGTGCCATCTCCTGTTAATCCCTAGCAGATGTTTAGAAGATGTGGAGTCCCAGTGCCTGGCTGCAGTGGCACGATCTTGCGTGGAGCGGAGTCGGTGCCGCCTGGGATCGCAGCTCGGCAGTGAGGATGGACGAGCCCAGGATCTGAATGAGGACTGCACATGCATCCGGAGCTCAGAGAGTCCCTGACAAATAGCGGTGACCTTTAAGGGAAGCTGTGTAAATGATCCTTGTCAATACTACCATTAGATTAGTGAGGGACAGTGACTACTCCAGGGCTATGAACTGCATTACAGTCACTTAATAGAGCTCATTGGTAGCAAACTGACTGGGTGATTTGCTTTTCATCAGCTCTGCCGGCTGACTTTTGCGCCTCCACTGTCCAAATGGCATGTGAAATCTCTGGTGTTAGCTGGCACCGGAGTGGTAATTTAGCAGAAGTTAGCATAAAGGCAACCAGACTGATAACAGCTAGCCAGGTGCCAGGGAATTGTGCGTAATGCTGGCGAGAGCTTAAGGCTTCTCCTCCTTCAGCTTTCAGTTGCGTCATGTACTTGTGCAGAAAGGGTACCTGTCTGATTTTTTTCCTGTCCTGTTGTTTGCACAGGTCTGCATGTGAGACCATACTCATGGTTTATAGCTTCAGAGGCAGCCGCTGCAGCTGTGGAGTGCAAAGGAGGAGCGAGCTGTGAAGGTCAGCCTGGATGGAGGGATGGTGGGTGATGGAAAACAGCCAGCTCTCCTCTTTAACTCCTCCACGTACACTAAGAGCCAAAGGCTTCTAATAATTGCCGTCTCCTGCCAATCCTTGGTTTATGTACCTGTATGAAAGTTCTAGATACAAGATGGTTGAATACTCAAGCACCTTCCAAAGAAGCTGTCAGCTTGAACAAAATTGCGTTAGAAAAAGTGTCAAGCACTAGTTCATCGTAACCCTAGAATCAGGGTAAGTGGAGATTTTCCTTGTTTCACAAAAGCAGTTGTGTGGCCAATTATGTATAATGTAGTTGTTCAGTGGGCCTGCTATCCCACCCACCCCGGGCACAGGGCAGCATGGTCGGGCAACACGGCGCTGAGCTTGGAGCTCCTTGATTGCAGCCCTTACTGCAGGCTGCTTTGGTGAGCTCCATGGGCTCACTTAGCTTTGCCCTCTCCACCTTTCCCTTATCTTCCAGAGGTGTTGTGAGGACAGATTAATTCTTAAAGTGATCATAAGCTCTGTTAAAAAACTGTCTGAGTGTTGTTATTGGCTGCAGCAATATTGTACTTGGCAGCAAGGAGGCCGGTTACAATTATCTTCCCAAAGATGCTGCAGACACATAAATGCCTCCAATTCTCCCACCAGGGAAGGAGGACTTTGAGCTGGTCTGTGCAAGAACATTGTGTCCGTGGAGGTTGGGTTCTGTTTGTAGATGTTTGCATCTCTCTGAGAAGAAAGCTCGCTGGTGAGCTGAGAAAACCCCTCATCCCTACTGCTTGAGTGTGGCTATCTACCAGGGCAGCAGAAGCCTTCAGGCCCAGAAGCACTGCTGAAACAAAACTCGCGCAGTCACGCTGTTGCTCCCGTCAGCTGCAGCAGTGGTTCATCCAGCTGCTCACATGTTGGTGTGTGCGGTCAGCAAACGGCTTCCCAGTCTGCAGTGTGCTGGGAGGGGGGACCCCAAGTGATACAGCTCTGCTGGCAGGAGTTTTTAAGGCTCAAACTACACTTCTGTGGTCATGGCTCGTTTCATTCACAGAGATGGTTTTACTTTGCCACCTTGCTCCTAGTGGATACAGCTCAGCTTTTCTACGCCCTGGAGAAAATACAGCCATATCCCAGGGTTAAGTGATGGCCCTGCTGAAAAACTGTACAGAACAATTGGGTTTGTTACAAATTATTATCTTTTTTTTTTTTTTTTTTCATCCGCGGTGCAACTCATTACTTCACTTGTGGTTCGTTCAAGCCTTTCGGAAATGGGTAGGTATCTCAGAAGGATTTTATAAAGAAATGTTTCGTTTTGAACTGTCTAAGAAAAGATGTGAAAAATTTAGGAAATTTTAGGGTTTTTTTCTCAGGTTCAGTTTGCAATCAAATTTCTCTGAAACACCAATGAATTCTAGATTTAGGTTGGAAAACATCACCAACCTTTAACTACAGAGTTATTGGCTGAGGCCAAGGATAAAGAATTCCGTTCCTAACAACATGTAGCAATAAGAAATAAGGAACTTCTGACAAGCACAAGTGTCCTCAGGCTTTTGGAGTGATTTTATCTTTTGGAAAGCCAGTGTTTTAGGCAAATACAGTTCTGAAACTTCACCCAAATGCTGTCCTGATTGGCGTAGCTGATTAAGAAGCACCAGCACACATGGCAGCAAAGGCTGTGTTTGCCATCTCCCAAGCTTCCTACACTGCATTGTGGTGCTACTTTTGCAGGTTTGATGTCCAAGTGATTCTTGTGGATCCTTCTAGCCTGGCTGGTGGCTGCCCCCTCCCTGGGAGCCAATGGGGAACAGGAGGCCAGTGTGGGATGGGGGATGCTCTTGAAGGGATTTTTCCCTGCCTGGAGAGCCAGGGGCTGGTCCCAGCAGCTCGCCTGCAGCCTCGCTCTGGCTCCATGTGGAGGCTAAGACTGGGGTGTTGTCTGTCCCTGGGGCAGGGAAACCCCAGGGACACACAGATGAGATATTAGTGCGCTTCACAAGGGTTTGTTTCCTGGTGACGAGGGAGTGTACGTGTCAACTGTATCTGGTGAGCAGTCACCCTTGTTTACTGTACCCTTTCCATTCCCTTGACGCTGTGTTTTGATAGTAAATCTGTTTGGGAACAGAGATGCTATTGATTTCGTTTGTCTTCTCACCTCAGTAATAGTCCAGATTACCGGACTCACGTGGAAATAAAAAGTGAGGTGACTCATTTGCTGAGTCCCTGATGCAGGGAGTCAGATGGAAATCAGTTTTAGCCATTATACATCGCAGAGCAGAGGTGTCACGCTTTAGCTGTGAAGCTCTTCCTAACAAGCCAGCTGACAGCTCTTGCTCCCCCCACAATTTCCTCATCGAAGGTGAATTGCAGTAATCCCACGTTAAGGTGACACAGGTGCGGATTCATTTCCAAAACTGCCAGTCCCTCCGGACTCCTTGTTTTTAATTATTTATTTTTCCCCTACTAATGTCAGTGCAGCAGCAGATTTAAATGCTGGTACTGCACTGATTAAAATTGTATTCCTAAAATAACTTTGTCCTTTGGTATCATTCTGCAAGATGCTTTTGTTTCTTTTTAAATTGTTAGATTTTCAAAGTGAAATCTGAAGCAGAAATTGGAAAGTTTCAGAATAACTTTCCTCTATGACATGTATGCACTGCCTGCTCCTGGACAGTTCATTTTTTATAAAAATAGGTACAATCAGTAGTAAGAAAGACCAATGTGTTCTTATGGGGATTGCTGAAGGAGCTGGCTAGTGTTCCCTACATCTTTCCACCTCTTAAGGTGTAAGTCTGTATTACCCATGTATCTCACCTATTGGGGAACCTTTTTATGGACCGGTTGTCTATGGTAAGTTGTCCATGGTGTTACTTGTAGAGACTAGTGACTTCCATTTGGTTTTGGTGAAAATCTTCTGCTGTCCTGAGAAGATAAAACAGAACTTGGCTGCTGCCCTCACCCATCCATTCATTGCATGCCCCTCATGTCCTCGGGCATTTGCCTTCTCCTGGGTCACCCAGTCTGAGTGACCACCCTGCGTATAGCCTCCTCTCCTCACCCATCTCACATCTCTGGGCTCTTAATTTCTTTTTTCTGCCTCCTTCTTTCAAGCTACAAAGCAGGAAGCAAACATCATACTCCAGGTAGCACCTAATATTGATTTCTGTGGTCTCCTCTTTAATAGTCCTAATGCTGTTAGTGGTCCTGTTTAATGACTGTGGGTATTTATAAGAGCTTGTTCCTGTAGGACATACCAAAACCCCGCTTGCTCATCTCCACTTATGACCTAGATTTTCTACTTGGTGGCATGTTTTAGCTAATTCAGCCCCTTTCCTCAGTACGGAGAACTGGAAGGTGGTGCTTATTCCTTTCTATGATGAAACTGCCCTGGGTCCTCTTGTAGCTGGTTTCACTGAAATGAACTTTTTGTGGCACTATGTCTAAAGTCTGCATGACTGCTAAACAGTGTTTCTCTTCATGACCCATGTTAGACCAATTTCCACGGCTCACTGTCTTATTTACGTGTTACATACCCCTGAAAGCAATGATTCCTACGTCTTCAAGATCAGTGGACCTCTCAATTTTTTTCACCATGTGACCATCATGCTTTTAACTGAAATGGGTAGAGTGGTACAATGCTGTGGATCAGCTGTAGGCCACTAGACATGACTTTGCAGAGAGTTAGGACTCTTCTGACTATGGTTTGGGAAAATTGGCACAAAGCATTAAATGGACCTGGATGAACTCTTTGCACTTTTGGCAACATCATTTCTTCTCTTTGACGTGGTCAGGAGCTGCCATCTGTTCTATCTGATGCTGCTTTCTGCCAAGTACTTTGGATGCTTACCTCTGGCTGGATGTGCTCTTTGCATTCAAAGTCCAAAGAACAGGCTGACTTACAGGCTTACAGTTCAACCAAACAATCATATTTCAGGGAAGGAGTAAAAAAAAAACAAACTTGGATTTAAAAAGATCCATGGGAATTTTTCTCCATAACTCTCTCCCTTCTTAGCAATTCTATTTCCCTTCTCTTGACAATGAAAAAGGTAAAAGAGAAAGGAGGAAAGATTTGAATAGCAAAAAGTGGTGGGTTTTAATTGTTTTTTTTTGAGGGGGGGAATAGATATTGGAAAAAGTACACGAAGCTTCTGCCAAGCTTTGCTTACATTTTTGAGAAATGCATTTTTTTTGGTAAGGAATTTGTGACTCCCCCTTTTTAACTCTTTTTAAATTAGAGGCCAGGCCTCACCTGTGGCTATGCTGATCTAACAGCACAAAAAACACTCTTTACATGGTGAGAGGAAAGTTTACAAGAGACCTTACGGAGGGCAAGAGGGACCTGTGTTTCCCATTTGCACTTTAGCTAACATAAAGCTGTAAAATATGGAATAATTCTATGAAGAAAATGCCAAGATATATCAATGAGAGACAATACCCATATCTTCTCAGCTCAGGAGATTTATATGTATTCAGCTTCTGGGTGAGGGCTGTTCTAGCTGGGGTTAATGGATTTGCCTGACCTGCAGACCCACTGCTATAAGAAAGAGAGAACCCTTGGATGACAGTTTGCATGAGAACGGTGACTGGGGGACGGCTTTTCCTAGGAATAGATTTTATATGCATATGAGCTATAACAGAAAGGTGGGATTACTGGGATTTGCCTAAGTGCTCAGTTATTTAGGCTCTGAGTGGGCTTGTATTCATCTTTGTATCCTTGAGCCACCTTGAAGCACCAGTGCATTCATCACTGCAGGAGCCATCCTCTCATCCAGAGCGGGATGAGAGGTGGGTAAGGGCAGGTTGCAATGGTGTGGGGCTCTGCTGTCATGAAGACGACCACGTCATGAATGCTAGTGAGGCTCACTTAGAGTCTGTCTGCGGGTGTGCCTTCAAATATACATCAGAGGAGAAGCTGAGATTGATGACTCCTTTGTGTCAGAGTAGGAAAATACCTGCTCTAAGCATTGTTTTCCAACTAATTTCTCAGGCCACTAGAATACATTACGTGTATGGCTGCTCCAGCAGGTCAGCCAAACAGAGCTCCAGGAAGGTATATCCCACCGCAAACGTGTTGTTGGAGGATTACAAAATTGTCCTCAGAGGTAATGAAGTGCTGAGCAGGTTGTGGGGACACAAAATTTGCTTTTGTGGTGAAATTTTTCTGAAACAGGCTCAGTGGGAAGGGACTCACTACTCTTCCCCCTGGGATGGGACCTCAGCACTGCCTTTGCTGTAAAGTGTATTGTAAGTATAGTTATCACAGTGGGTTGAAAAAAGCCCTTGTCCACAGCGTGCCAATTCCCTGACCTGTTTGCACTCACTTCACAGTGAGGTGAAGCTCTAGGTATAAGCATTTATTGTTGTTGTAATTATTATTATTATTACTAATTAGTAATACTATAACTATTATAATTTATGTACCTGGGCTCTAAAATGATTGCGTCGTCCTACATGAGCCTTAGGATGCACAGGCAGAACGGATTACCTCCTGATTTTAATGTGCAATAGAAAGTTCCAGTTTCTTTACATTGTTTTACGTGGTTTGGTTTGTTGGGTTTTTTTTTTAGTACAGTGAAATTAAATGCAAGAACCTCATAGCACAGCAATAAGGGAAAAAAAATTAATTGAGCAAAAGTCAGCAAATGCAGAATTATGGTTCCCCAGCAACTGTAATGAAGGCAGAGAACACATATATACGCTAGCGTTCAAGTTAACGTTGCGCACTGCCTGGAATACAAATCCTAACTGTGTTCAAGGGGCTGAGTGATGATTACTGCGAGAACCATAACTTTACATTTCCTGACTTTTCGCAATTAAAATCTCAACCTGGATGATGCATTAGCATAGGCTTTGCATTTAATTTGCTATTTTCTTTAGAATGTATGTGTGTGTTGATTACGTTTGAACATTTCTTACCTTTTCATCTCATTTATTCTTTTGTAAGGGAAAAATCAGGGGAAAAACCATTTACCACATCAGCTCCCTTCACCCTCACCAGTGGGGGGGAAGAGGGAGGGGAGAAAAGAACCAAAACCTTAGTGCAAGCAGTGCAATTAATTGTATCCTTAGCTCCAAGAGGCATTTACTGATGAATGTAAATTTATATCACTGTTTTTCTGTTAATATTTGTACAGGGACTGGCCAGTACATACAGAGATGGGTCTCCTCCAGACCTTTAACCCATACAGAGTTGAGCGAGACATCATTTACACAGCCTTGGAGTGCCAGAAGCAAGTCTGACAAGACCTTTCGTGGCTCCAAGCTCACGGATTTTTTTAGCCCACAGACGTTAAAGTTCAGGCCTGAGGTGTGCGGTCCTTCTGGCTTTGTGAAGCCCCAGTGACTTGAAAAGCTCAAACTTGTGCATGCTTGACAATGTATTTTCATTGTAGGGTCTAACTGGACTCTTTCTGTATCGTTGGTGTAGCTCCTTGCTTAGCCACAGGGGGATTTAATGTATGTAAGGGTGCTTCACGACCTGTTAGCTGACGTGCTGTGGGGTACGGACAAAATCCCACCAGTACTTTCTCTGGGGACAGCATCCTTCATGGCCCAATGGAAGATCAGATGGAATTCCTGCAGTGCTGGTGGGATTATAGTGGTTTACTTCCATTTTCATCTGTCCGGAGGGAAAGATGACTTCTCTCACAACCTGCTGGCGCCTTGGGAGCACTGGCCACTTTGTGGACAGAGCCCTAGCACCAGCCTAGTTTGTCCCTTGAGCCAGTCCCCTACACCAGCTCTGTAGAGAACCTCATCTTCTTCACCATCACCCCACCCAGGAGCAGTCACTTGTGCTGGTCTGCCTTGTAGTCTTTGGGCCTAATGGCGGATTAGCAAGAAGGAAGGGATGCAACTCAGCCGGCTCTGTTTATGCTGCAATTTTTATTTTTTCTTCTATTTGTTGCTAATGTGTCGATACTTGCATAATTGTGTTTGACCTTTGCTTTGTTCTTTCGCACTTCAACCTTTCTTAGCAGCTCTTTTTTTTTTGCTTTGTGCTCAACCATTTCATGATGGTGACTTCTTCCTATAATTAACTCTATTCCCTTTGTTCTGGGCCTTGTGCTTTTATATCCCACTCCCCGTAGAGCCGTCAAATTTCTTTTAACCTAAAGGCCCTCTGCCACCAAGGGTAAATCAGCCTTGTCTAAGCTCATTCACTTGAGCCCACCAAAGAGAGATTCCCCTCCCTTTCTGTCCATCCTCATATGAGCTCATGTCCATGTAAAGATGTCAGGCATCAAAGTTCAAAGAGAAAATAGCTTGGCACACGTTTTCCAGATGCTGTCAGACTGTTGCTTAGGCTCTGAAGGAATTAAATTATGTGAGTACTCATGCTGCTGTCAGAGGCTTGATGCCTTCCAAGAACAAACACTGTTATCTTTAAACATATCTAGTATGCCTGAAAATCACAAAGTTCTACCTCATTGATCAATTTACCAAAAATCCAGAAAAATGTGAAAGCCTAGGACTGTTAATTAACGGTGGTGTGTAGGATAGATGTGTACTGAAACGTGTATCCAATGTATCACTATTAGAAGTTACAGAATTCTGGAAAAAACAGAGGTGACCTGGAGCAATATGACTTAAAACACTAAAAGGAATGGCTTCTGTAAAAGCAATGTTTACTCCTTCTATAGGTGAAATTTTTTACTTTTTATTTTGACGTGGTGGATTTTGAAAAACTTCACATGTCATTCCTAGGACAAATAGCAGACAGACAGAATTCATTTTGTTAAAACCGTTACTACATCCCATTGGCAAAATGTGTTTTGTCAAACTCTTTTGTTCATAATGTTCACAAATGACATTTCATCACAGTTTTTGTCAACAGAATGTAATTTTATTCCAATCATTCTGTCAACAAAGAGAAATACCATAAAATCACTTTGCTCACAAACATAAATTCTATGTTGATTTTGTTTGTAGAAGAAATGGAAGTATCAAAACTTTTTCCAGGGAGACAATGAAGACAGATCACATTCAGTCTGTGGACAAAATATTAATGTTACAGGCAGTAGTTTGTAATTTCTGGGCTGGCTGGAGGGCAGAGCACGCATGAAATTCAGGGTGAAGCAAAGACGGAACATATCAATGTGCTCATTCCAGCCCTAATTCGGGACATTGGAATAAAATCAACGGGCCTTGGATCAGGCTTCTACAGTGCCAGATATGATGCAAGGCGTTGTATACATGGAAAGAAGGGAACCCGTGAAAGGAGCTACGCCTTCATGGAGAGGTGTCTGGGATGCCGTGGAGGATACTGGAGGGCATTTCATGTGACATGAGGTAGCTGTGTTTAGGTGGCACAACGGAGTCCATAGTCTGCTCTTTCACTGACTCTGTGATGTTCTGACAAGTTTCCTTTTTTTTTTTTTTTTTTTCATTTTCTAAACAACTGCTTTCTTGCACAGCATAAGTAATGCATTAGTTTCAAGATACATCCTTTTAAAGTGGCTATTTACAGTGTAGGGCCATTGCTGAGAGCCTACGTACTCCAGCACTATATGAGAAAAAGCTCTGTGTATTTTAGAGTGATTGTGAGACACTTTCCATTTTCCTTGTTACAGTACATGAACAGCCTCTTCCTTTGTCTTCATCTTTCAGCCTAATAGTCTAAACATAGCAAAATAGGCATCTCAAATAATTGTTGGGGTTTTCGTGTTTGGCTCACAAAGATATGTGCTTTTTGACTACTGGTCAAAAGGACCTGTGCAGAATACAGATTTCATTCAGATGTATTTGGGGAACGTGCATTCTTTTTTAGCTACTAGCTTTTCAAGAATCTTGGTACCCAATCAGGGTATGGAGAAAAATAATGCTGTAGTATTGACTCCTCACACCAAAAATGATCACCCGCAAATAACTAGCATAGACAAAGGGCAGGAAAAAACTCATCAGTTAAAGACTATTGTATGAATGATTTTTGGACAATTACAAGCAACTTGAGGAGTTTTTTCCTCTATTAAACTGATTGCAAATGAAGAACATTGTTCAAATCCTGGGCTGGACTGGGTTTTGGGATCCTTGAGCTCATTTGTCAGCTCTGCCACTGATCTGCTGGGCACCTTTGAGGAAATTGTTTCACCTTTCTGTGCACAAAGGTCCCATTTATACAAAAGAGGTAGTGGTTGATGTTTCTGTAGTGCTTAATGCCTGTGTGAAGAATGCTGCAGAGAACCCAGGTTTTGAATTGAATAAATGACCTTCTCCTTTTCAGTTTTTCATGCTCTAACACCTTCTCTTCCTTCCCTGTACACTTGGGCGATTGCTCTAGGCTGATGGGGCTTTCTCAGGGTGGCCTCAGAGAGTGATCCCTCTTCTCTTGCTTGTGACCAAGATCGGGCTGATGCTCCTCCTCCTCCTCTTGACTACTGCAGACTGCTTGGTACCTGGCCCTTCCAATTTCTCACAGTTTTTTCCTTGAGGTGATCCAAAACACTGCTGCCAAAACCTTGTCTGCATTCACCCCGTGATGTGGCTCTGACTCAGACTTGTATCTGAACATTACCTCCTGGCGTGCTCTTTTCTGATCTTCATCTCCTTGGCTCAACTTATCAGCAGCGCTAAATGTTCTGCCAGCGTGGCTTATCGCTTGGCTTGTTGCTGGTGCTCGCTGCTCCCTCTCACTCCTCCTCCTGTCCCAAGCCTGCACCTCCCTTCCTGGCTACCTCCAGCCTCCACGGCTGGTACGCCGGAGGGAGGAATGCCTTTGTGCTTAGCTTCTTCCTCCAGTATCTCTTTGGCCTTTGTCAATAGCCATGCTTCAACTTTGAAAATATTAGATCTGCCAATAAATTTCTAGTAATCCTGCTTTTGGAGCCACACGGATTTCCAGGGAGCCTCTGTACCTCCCTTGTTTCTGTCGCTGGCATCAATTAATATGTTGCAGAGGGGAAGAAAACTGTTCTTCACTGGTGGCTCTCTATGCAGCTTTCCACGCTAGAACAGTTTGTACTTCATTGTAACACCCGGTGACCTCTGTAACTCTGAATACATAAGCACAAACGTTGACTCGGTTGAGTTTAACAGACTTTCTGCATATGGTTTTAAAAGAGAATAAGAGGAAGAGATGAACAGCTAATTTCTGAATACTCAACAGCGCTGTAAAAGCAACTTGTTGAGACACACCAGGGAGTTTCGCAACTTCTCAGGGTTCTTGAAACAGCAGGTGCAGACTATTTGAATCTTGCTTGTAAAACAAAATTTTTAGAAGAATGGGAAAAAAACCTCTCAGCATCTTGTCTTTGGAAAGCGTGTTACAGTTATGTATTAACACAAGAAAAAGGTTTTAAGTCGACAATAAGTACAATGGTACCGTAACTAGATTCAAGCGTGCAGACTCACAGCTAATTTTTAAAAGTGTCCAATAAGATTATTTTCACGCTGCTTCTTAAACCGGCCCAGAAGAATATGGTATGTCAGTTCATGGGCTTTTATCAACGAGAATGGTGCTTTAAAGTAAGTACAAGTATATATTCAGTCTTAAGCAGTGAAATAATATATTATCTCCTTTCAGAAGTCAGCTGGAAGTCAGAGAAGAGATAAATTAATAATTACAAATGCTGCATAATTGCACATAAAGTCCAGTAGCCTTGCATTAATTGAAAATCCAAACCCTCATGAGATCAATGGGAATTTTCTGTTGACCTTAGCAGGCAGGTAAGCTCATATGCACTTTGAAGGCAAGCTTGCTTGCCCAGATTGGTGTTGGTTGCAGTTCCTTACCTCGCAACGTGAACGTCCTTGAAGCAGAAGAGTGATCAGATTTTACAGCCCCTCAGTCCTCTGGGTCTGCCCTTTCCACCCTTTCTGCTCTCCTGTGCGCTAAAGCTGTGCACCGTTCAGCCTTTAACCCTTCTTTCCACATGATCTCTCCCATTTTTACAGTAATTGGTTCACCTCAGCCTCAGCTCACTCAATCAGGGTGCTGTGAGCTGGCCAGAGGGTCCCATGAAGGTGCCGATTAGCCGCTACCGGGGCTATGACCTTCTGTCTGTCTGCTGGCATCCTGCAGAGCCAGAGGTGGTGGGGACTGTGTGATCAGCATCACAAGCTCGTTAAAAAGTTAGCAAACAGCTTCTAAAAATCAAAGAATGGGAAAACAGCAGCTGTAGTCTGGCAACTCTTTGAAGTTCTGGTAAAGGGATGGGAGAGCTTGACTGGGTGCCCACAGCCGCAGCGGTGGCAGTGCCCCCAAGGTGAGCAGCGGGCAAATGAGCAAGGGCACACTGACTCCTTGGCTGGAGGATGGTGGCAGAGAAGGTTCCTGGTGGTGACGCTGCCATGGGCGAGGGCACTGAAACCCCTCTGCAACAGGTCTCATGGCTGGGTCACCCATTTTGGGGCTGTAACTCAAGGATCTGTTTGCAGCTGGAGGAAAGGGGACAGCAGGTGACAGAGCAGCTCTGGAGCAAAATGGCAGCAGCAGCCCCAATTAAGGAAATGCTTCTGTGCTTTTGGTGTCCTTCTGGAGGAAATTACAGGGAGGGCAGGAGGGATTTTGTGGTTATGACCAAGAAAATAATTACCGTGGAGGCTACTGTGTATGACAAACTGGCTTTTATGATCATCTGAGGGAGGAAGCCATGCGCTTCCCTCAGCCCATCCTCTTCAGTCTCTGATCAAAGATGGAAGCCAAGCAGAAGATGAAATTAAGTGTGCAATTTCTGATTCATCCTCACTAGGTTTGTGCTGATTACTTAAACAAAAAAAAAAAAAAATCAAAGCTGGGATTACAGGCTTAGCAAGGGGAGTGCATATTTCAGCACATACTGGGCTCTTTGTCATTCTGTCACAGTGGCAGAATGAGACTATTAATGCATTGTCCCAGGCAGGCTGCATTATAAAGCCCAGTGGCCAAGTTAAATGAAAAAGTCCTCTAAGAAAAACAGCGTGCGGCTTCCCACTGCTCTCTCTTTCTTGCAGAACAGTCTAGGTGTGGTAGGGGAGATAGAGCGGATGAAGTTGTAAGAGCTTTCCATAGAGGGGAAACTTATGACGGTCAATAAGGTTCCTGGGCAAAGCAGATTTCCAGCGTGTGCTCACCATCTTACAAATTCTCCTGACTTTCTGAAGTGCTATGTGTCAGCAGGTGACAAATATTCCCTCTTTGTGTGCGGGGAAGGAATTACATGGTGGGCTGTAAGTGCTTTCCTGACTCACCTGTTCAGCACTACCAAAAGTGTTTGGGGCATGCAGGGGCACAGGCATCCCGCTTTTAACCGTAACATTAGGATGAAAACAAAGTCCCTACTTTTGAAAAGAGCTAAAATACAGACTGTACAGCCCTCTGCATCAATACGAGTGATCTGGGGCCGAACGCTTGCCTAATAATTACCTGGTATGCCAGTGACTAGCAGGTTCAGGCATCCCTTGCAGGAAGCATGAGGACCAGCAGTGGCCCCAGTGCAATTTAGGAAGCTCTGTCTCTTAATAGCTGTTATAAGTTCAGGTATGTTAGTTAAACTCCCTGCCAGTGGTGTAACTCACCACTATTTCTTGCCTCCCAGTCGTCCGTTTCCACGGCACTGGCAGGTGCCTGGTGCTGAGCTGGCTAGCCAAAAGCTTCCCGTTCTTTGTGGAGATGAGTTGCTAAATAACAGTAACAAACTGCTCAGAATTAGTATTATCTCCCTTAAATGTTGCCCTCCCTTGGTCAGGGCAATCCCTAAGGAAGTTGCCTGGGTTTTGCCGCAGACCCAAAGCCACCACCCATCCCCTTAGCACTGCGAGGGCGAAGCAACCCCCCCTTTCAGTGCTAGCTATCCGGTGGCTGAGAGTGACAGCCCGCTTTTGGGGAATCAGTACTAATTACAGCTCATAACAGATGTCTCCACTCCACCGTGTTCGGATGCGGATCCCCCGTGAGACCTGCTGTTGCTTTCTGAGAGTCGGAAACAAGTGCTGAAGTGTCTCCGCTGCTGCTCACGCTGCTTCGGCATCCCACTTGCAGCACCCAGGCGGCCGCTGGCGGGGCACGGGTACCAGTATCCCCAGGGCTGGGCAGGCTGCGAGGACCACGGAGCGGGGGCCAGGCACTGCCGGAGGGGGGCTGGCCGGCTCAGGTGGGTGCGCTGAGCCCTGGGGATGGCTCGGAGGAACCGCTGTGCCCCTTTTGCGCCTAAGGTTTCTGTTCCTGCCTCTGCAAGCTGCTCGCGGTGTCACCCCAAACAAGTCCATGCGCCCGCCCACGTCTCAACTCTGGCTGCGGTATCAACTGCGTCGTGTAAATGCCTAAAAATCCAAAGAATCGATGAGTGCCCTTTATTGCAGGCGTTTCACAGAGAAGAAATGGAGAATAAGGTGTGTCAGGGAGAACTACTCTTTTAATGCACAGAAATGCTGTGTAGCTTAATGAACGTTCACAAAAGGCTTTGAGTAGCAGGGTGAGGAAGGGTGTTAAAAAGGCAGAAAATGTTACTTTGTCGTGATGCTTCTCAGCTGTGTTTCTCCTCTTCCCGGGACTGAATGACTTGGGAATCTCTCTTTTTTTCCCCCCAATGCTTACAATGTTTTGTTCCTTTCTTTGTGTTTGTCAAAGGTAACCTTGCAAATGGGAAGAGCTGCCAATATGAAGAAGACCTTTCTGGGAGCCACTTCTTCCATGGGTTTGCCACGCAGAGTCTGCTGGTTCACAAACAGGCCACAGGTAGCTCTTGACGGACCAGCACCTAAATCCCTGTGGCTCTTTAATGCCAGCTGACTGCTGGGGTCCCTGGGACAGTTTTGGGGAGCCCATCCAGCCCCAGCTGGCAGCTGCCATGCAGCGACTGCAGGCAGCCCAGCAGCCCCCCACTAACCTACCTCCAGCTGGGGGGGGGGGCTGGTGGGAGCCACCCCCCCCCATTTCCACAGCCTGGGCAAAACCGAGTTGCTTTTTGGGCTGCTTTTATGGCAGAGATGGTGTTAAACATCAGTTGATCTGGCAACCTGTCTTCCTACTGCTTCATTCTGAAGGAAAACAAGGCTAAAATAAAAGCACCTTTTCCTCTTTTATTTGTCGTGTTACTAATTGCTGTATTACAGCATTTTCCAAGACCAATTACATACTGTTTGGGGAGATTAGCAGAGTGCAAAACCTACCATGGTTTATTATACAGTGATGGCTCATGGAAGAAAAGTAGCTGAATTCAAGCCCTCACCATTTCGTGTATTTATCCCAATGCAGGTTTCATATATACATATATATAATAGGAAGTGCACAACAGTCAGCAATGTTTAAAACAGAATTTCTTCCCCACAAGGGAATGAATACAAGTCATTTGTCATATGTTTCATTTAATTCATGGCTACAGAGCATTTTAGAATTGCTTGATGTAAATCTGTCTCATCTATTTGACAACTCTGATATTGAGTCATTCATTTTTATTCTATGACTTAAAAAATTCTATATTGCAGCTGGAGATGGGTGGCTAAAGTGCTAGTTTTGGACTATGGCTTGAATGTAACAATAGCTTTTGACCCTAGCTCCAGTCCCAAGGAAAGTGAATTTGGCAATCTCATTTCAATTCATAGTGAATAGCTGTTCACATAAAAAAATCAGCACCTACCATTTGTCATACTTGGCAGCTTCTGCTTAAGAATGGTCCAGAACTGCATTACCATGGAAACTAAATTACCTACTCCTACTCCTGGCTCAGAAGGTGATTTCAGCCGGTTGTGGAGGTTTCATATCGCTGACAGAAGGAGGTGGGGGTAACCTGGGGGAACTGCAACACATATGACCCATAAGTATGCTTGTATCAATCCTCCGTTTTGAATATTGCCATCTTCTGGTCACGTGCCGTTGGGTTTAGGTCAACTGGCTTTCTAGCACATCATGATTTATTTACTGATTTTTATTGTGATAACAGCTACTGGCTCCAATCAGGCCCGGGACTGTGTTGTGGTTAGTGCTGTACACACATATGTTTAGAGACAGTTTCTGCTCTGAAGACCAGGCAGGCATGGGAGGTTCTACATATTCCTTTTTTACTAGAAAATTAAAACAAGGTAAGTGATTTGCCTGAGATTACACAGGAAAGTAGTGGCAGACCTAGCAGATAAGTGCCCCTTGTTACTTCCCCAAATCACTTTACACCTCTTCAGAATTACTCCTAATCAGAATTACGTCTAACTAGGGGAGCTGGGAATACCACATGGTTGGATATTTTTTCTTTCCGGCCATCTACCAAAAGGCTGCTGATTCACAGAACAGTATTTTATTTAAGGCTGCTCGGTCCTGGAGTGAACAAACATAATGGATTAGAGATCAATGTTTACTGGACACTGAAAGTTTTTAAGGTTAATTACATACTGTATGTTGATTTTGTAATTGTAAGCAAAAACTCTGCTGTAACCACTCCATCCTCCAATAATGACTGAAACAAAAGATTGCTTCAATCTGCTGAGCTGCATACGCCACCGTTTTTCCTCTCAGATACTGTTTCTTACCAAGATGTACATTGGTGGAAAGACTAGAAAATAAATAAACATACAAAAAGCAGACTAATATGGATCCCTCTTAAACTCATAGAGCTAGAAATGCAGCAGAGAGAAACAAAAGGAGCTTTGCCTTTGCTGGTGTGGTGGCTGGGCAAGGACAGGAAAGCCATGAGCGTCTCCAAGGGTTGCGCCCCAACTTTAGGACTGTGGCATGAGCAGCACGGCTGGGAGAATTCGGGAGCAGCCCCCGTAGTTGGTCTGGCTTTGGTTTTAGGAGATGACAGCTCTGCAAAGGCTACTAGATCTTGCTACAGGGCTGGTAAAATCAGACAGAAAAGCACACCAAGGTATGGGCTGTTGGGATCTCTTTCCCAACCTGTGGAGAAGCCCCATCCAAAGCCACAAGGTGCCTCTCGCGGGGATCGCCAGCCCGAGGAGCTCTGCTTTGCAGAGAATGTCAGGGGAAAGTGCCTCTCTGCTCCCCACCCATTCGCCCTGTGCAGCGGGACTGTGCCAGAGGTGGCCCAAGCTGAAGCCCTCTCCTGTGTGACCTCTGTGGCTCCTGCCATGCCCTTCCCTTGTCTTGACCCTGTCAGAGCTGGTACCCATGTACTTTTCAAGCTGGGCCGGAGGAGATGTGTGTGAGGATGTGGTGTGGGGATGTGGTGTAAGGATGTGGATGTTTGTGGCTGTTGGTCCTTGACTGAGAGCCAGATTCACACCGTGGAGGGAGATCCTCACTTCCTGGCTGTGAGGTAGATTCTGCTTGGGGAACGGAGAAGGTCATGAGCACCCATCCCCACAGCACATCCTGGTGCCCGGGTGCTTCCCACCCCACAGACCCCTGCCATGTCCTTCTCCACCCACAGGCATGGACCGCTCCTACTTCTTGGGTCACAAGAGCACAGGAGCTGCTGGTGGTCACCAGACCTTCATCCCATTTTGACACCTCCTTCCACAGGATGCCAAGGGCGGACACCCTTTTTGCTTTGCCCTTGCTGTGGCCCTGGCAGAGTATTTGGGTCCCTTCTGCTCTGCCTTTGCCTTTTATATGCATCTTTCCTATTTAAGCGTCACAGATCACTGCACCAGCTGATTAGCCTATACATGGATGGAATATAAAAGAGCAAGTCCCCAAGTTGTAGGTAAGACCTTTTGTGAGATTGACTGGCTAAAAATAAAACGGAAATTGGCTCTGAGCTTTTGAGAATCTGTCTCTTCCTCAGGCCACGGGAAAGCAGAGCAAGGGGTAGCACTTCATAATTAATTATGAATTTATAATTAATTTGAAGCCTGAATCAACAGCCTACTAGTCGAGCTGCTATTACTTGCTGAGTCTTCCCACAGTCTGACGGAGAGTTTGATCCTCACAATCAGGTTTCAAAATTTCAGGGCCTTTTTCTATTCAGTTTGCATTTGTTCAGCCTATTAGTCTTGCATACAACTCTGGTTTTTTTGATAGTTTTTCTGGTTAAGGGACCAGATCAATAGCTGTATTTTGGGTCTCTAAGTTATACAAGTGAGCGCCAAAAAAGTTACCCTCCCTGGGTAGGAATGATTTGTTTATTCGTGTAGGCTTATCTATTGTTTTGAAGGTTGGTTCTTTTGGCAGATAATGCAAAAATATCCCGTGCCTCTGCCACACGTAATCTGATGTTCATCATATACAAAGACTCCTAACTCTGTGCAATAAACTCAACAAAACTTCTCTCCCCTTAGAGTTGCGCGGGGCTTAAGCAGGTTGGCGGGATGGGATTTTGAAAAGCATTCGAGGCTGACCTTTCCCTACCTCCCCCTTAAAGCTGGTGGTTAAAATTCCTGCTGACTTCAAGGAGATCAGAGCTGGGTCAGTGTTGAACACTTCTGAAAATCCCACCTGTAAAGCCTGCAGAGTTCATTATAGGGGCAAAATATTGTATAAAGCCCAGCAGGGACATACACAAATTGTGAGCAGCTTATTAATGGCCTCCACAGTGGATGGATGTATTGAATTTAATTGAGCTGCATCCCAGTAAGGTTCTGATGTGCTCCTGATTAATTTTCTCTACAGTCTACCCTTTACTTCTCCTCTTAGAAACTGGTCAGACGCTCCATGTTTGCACTTGCATAAAAGACTGGCAGTGAAATAAAGCGTGCAGGTAGTTATTTATGATGCCCCGAGGCAGAGCAGTGAGCGAGGCAGGCCGTTCGTTAATGTAGTTGGATGCTAGCAGTTTGGTATCAATCCCTCTTGATGTCGTCCTAAAATAAAGTAGCATTAAATGTGATACTATTTAATTTTGCGGGTGGGAGCATGGTTAAGTTTCTTTGTACAAGGTCTGGTTAGCTGCGTGAACACATAAAGTAAGCGTTGAGCGCAGTGACACACTTGAAAGGGCAGGTTATATTTATTCTGTGTTGTGTCAAGGGCGTGCTGCTTGCTAACTGCAATTAGACAGTGTATCTGGAGGTCTGCGTCCAAATAGCGAAGATGTCTTTGCGGAGTATAAAAGGACTATTGTGTTAGTCCTTGGGTCTCGAAGGGTATGAAGATGTTTCCCTCTCCCGCCCGTTATTACTCGTACTTGGTTACTTTTATGGCAATCCAGCGGTGAGGACAGCTGACAAGACTGCGACATAAAGAAATTTCACTTTTTTCACTGAAACGGGGCTTTTATTGTCAAGTAATACTGTCTCGGTCCTGCGCAAAGGAAAGAAAGAGATGCTGTTGAAAATCCCGTAATTAGCAGCTTAAGGTATAAACCATATAGAACCCTGTGTTCTACCATAAACCCCCTAATTAGCTTTGTAGGGTCTGTTTAAAAGCAAACAGACGTGCATCCTTATCACTAAATAATTATTTGCAAATAATCTCTTTCTCAACCCATCTTAGGAAAACACAGGATTATTAGTTGGCAGAGTTAAGCCAGCTGAGTAGCTGAAAAAGCATGAAAAGAGCTACAGAAGTTCTTTTCAGAATCCTGCTCTCTTTGGCTTTATTTCTCTAAGGCTTGATTTATCAAGAGGAGAATACAGTATTTGGTTTCCCCACAAGTAAGCTCTTTTCATGTTTTGTCTTTGAAATGAAAATCGTCTTTTGGAACAAATATCTGCTCTATCAGATAACTGCATGCTTGTCATCCCTAACAGTGTGCTGGCAGGAAGGCTGGGCGAGGATTTTTCTGCAGTACATTGAGTACACAGCGCTGGCACTAGATCAAGAATCAATTCCTCTGATATCGAAATATTGACTTTGCATGGGCCAGTCTGATTTAAATGCTTATCATTCTTGACTTTGTAGGCTACATACATACTGCAAACATTTTTCATGTGGGTCTGAGAATAAACGTCTTTACAGCTGCCTGGCCATTTCTAGCAGAATAACAAAGGGGCTGTGTGCGTGTATGGGAGCCTGCGTGTGTGAGCGAGATTGCCGGCAGATTAATGCAACTGCCACATCTGCGTAGCGCCCGTTTAGAAGAAGTTGGGAACGGTATTTTCAATACTCGGAATTGTGCAGTGTCGTTCCTCTTGAGTGTAAACACAGGTTTCACTGCTCAGTCTGGATGGGTGTTGACCGCAGAGCTGAGAAAGGGGAGAACACAAACAAGCCCTAACACAGCTATTGAAACATTTTAAAATCTTTGTGATGTGAAATAATAATAACGCTAATAATAAAAAAAGTAAAGATAATTTCCCATAGGCAATCAGAACACCTATTAGGTTAGCAACGACGTTTAATTGGCATTATCGTATGCTTCAGTGAGGAAGACAATGGATCTTGCGTGTGCGCAAGTGGAACGCATTTGCATTTCATAGATGATTAAAATAGATTTGATTGCATTTGTCTGAAGCCTGGCAAGTGAGGGCACATCTGCCACGTTCGATGTGCCCTGCGTTTCCTAGGACTAATGGAGTGCACTGAGTCACCACGAGACGGGCTTTTACCTCCGAAAGTCCCACAGCACCTTCTGCTGCGTGGCCAGCTTCTTTGTTAGCCCTGGAGACCTCTTCTTATAAAGAATTGATGTAAAGTGGAGCAAGATGGGAAGGATTCAAGGCAGTGAACTTGTCTTCATCTGGTTATGCGAGAGCCCTTGGGCTTTCTGCTGCTTCAAGGTAGAATTTATAAGGTGAGATGAAAGGTAATTTAAGTCATTAATTTGTGTTAAGGGCTGGCAGAACAACAACAGTGCATTTAATCTCGCTGTGGAAAAAAATCGGTGATTTGCAGAGTAGGGGTCAGAATTAGGGGTCTGATTTCCTCTTTCACTCAGCTTAAAAAGGGCTGCTTCAAAATGGAGATTTTTATTTACTAGAAACAAAAAGCTGAGTTAATTGACTTTGAAAAAAACATCCAAGAGCCTTAAATATAATATAGAAACCAATTAATTAATGGTACTAAAATGTTTTCCTCGTGCTTTTCATTACTTTCCCATCTGAATTCAACATCACAAATGCATTCCCGGCAGCACTTCAGCCCAGACTTGTCACCCGCCACTCGAGCCCGGGGCTGCGCTGAAGGGCAAGGGCTGCCCTGTGCTTTGCACGGAGGTGAAGCCCTCGCCACCTGCGAGCCCACCTTTCCCTCCCCAACCCAAGGGCGGCTTTCTTTTTGGCAGTGCTGTGCTTTTTTGCCAGCCAGCATGACCATCCTGTGGCTGATGAGTAACTCACGGTGCTCTTGCTCTTCTCTATTACTTCCCCCACTGCTCCTGGTGTGCCTCCTGGCCTCTTATCAGGGTCCTTGTCTATGGGTTTCTGCTCTTTATTGTTTTCTCCACTCTGAGGTGCCTTCTATTTTTGCTGCCTTTGTGTTCCCTCTGCTCTTGCTACATGTTGTGCTCTGCTGTCCCTTATTCTCACAGCATTGCGCTCTTTCATGTGCCAAATGACTGCTCTTCCCTCTTTGAGAAATGTCTCTGAAAAACGCACTGCCCTTACATCAAAGAGTGAAATAAAGATGAGCTGGCTTGACTGGGAGAACCTGGAAAATATGCTTCCTCATCTGCTGAAAGCGGCTTGTCCTGGGCACTAATACTTTGGAATAGCTAGAGACGTCCAGCAGCAGTGACGACGGCTTTCTAAAGGAGCAGGTTTCTTGGATGGCTCCCATGCTGCTGCCTCCAGTGGTCCTTGGGTGATTATGGGCGTGACTCTGCCCCTCACCTTCATGGTGGGCTGCTCTTCAGTCCTGGTCCTTACTCTGCATCCTTGCCATCACTGCAGCTCCATACCAGCTCTCACATTGCCCATTTCTTGCCTTTCTCCCTTTCTTCCCATTACTCAGTCCTCTCAGGAACAGCCACAGCTGCCCAACTTGGAGGGAGTGGAGCAATTGACCTTCTGTCATTAGAAGAGCTCAGATACCACCCATGCCTTATGCTTTTGACTGGGATCTCCCTGCAGTCCCTGAGCTCCTCTTCTCCTGACCACGGCCACGCCTTGTTGGTCTGAACTCCCCCTGTATGTGGTGTAGGACACGCTCCACAGGTTGGGTGGTGGCCACATGGAGATGGAGTGCATAGGTGCTGGAGTTTTGTTCAAACGATGATGTGTTTGGAAAGAAAACAGAAAATTACTGGTGATGTATGTAACATTGTTATAATAATTAAAGCTTGCCTGTTGTGAGTCTGGTTTTAATCATATACATTGCATTTTTTTCCCTTTTACTTAAGTAAAATATTCCCATAGAGAAAGAGTGCTTACAAAAAATTTCTCACCGTTTATTGCCAACGCTTTTCCCTTCAGCTTTGTTGCTACTTAATCTTAGCCCCTGGAGGCAAGTTGCACATATTAACCTGCCAGAGCAATGTTAAAATTGTGTGACACTTAGGAATATATTCAGAAAGTCCATAAAGCCATCATAATGGCTCTGTTTTTCCTCCTCATCTGCTCACGCACTTTAACAGCATTTGTCCATATACTGTACCTCTGACCCTATGGTTTATTTAGCGTGGTCTTCCAGTTGGCTTTTTGGAGGTTTTTGGATCACTGGCCAGAAGAATGTGCGCCTTTGCTTGAGTTCCTCACTGGTCTAAGGTCTCTAAGACTTCAAGAAGCAGACGACGGCGCCGTGATTCAAGGCCTCCTTTGAGTACTTCTGCTTGGCTGTAAGAAGAGCAGCAGAATAAAAGCTAGAGCCGAGTCCTTCTGGTTGCAACTGATGGAGTAGCGTGTCCTGTTATCTCCTTAGGAAAATTAACAAGCTGCCTGACCCGTGTCCGCTTATGCACAACTCCCTTTTATAAATTACTGATGATTATTTGTTTGCTGTGAATCCCCTAATGGACCGAGGCATTTTATTAACCTATGGGGAAGGTCTGTTTTCTCAGGTGCCGTTGGCCATCCTTTCTGAGGATGGAAGGAGAGGTAAGTAAAGGTCAGGGGAAGAGGAGCTTGGATAGTGAAGAACTATGATTAATGTCAGCTGCTTTTGAATAATGCTTTCACTTATAGGTTTCAGATTGTTAAAAACAGCTTTGGGTGTGCAGCTTTAGACATACAGTGTCAGAGTCTGAGAAACAAACATTTCAGACGGGCGCGCTGGACTCGGCAGTCGGGAGAAGTCCCCACATAATACGAATTGCTGTTTCCACGTGACAACTCGGACACCAAACTGAGGGGGAAACACGGCTTTGAGCTTCGGTAGTGTTTATCAGCGATAAATGCCTGGAATATTCTTTATCAGGGCATAAATATACAGTGGTGTTTAGGCCCCTCCATGAAGCAATACACTTTGGAATATAAAAATCATAATTAATACACAGGTCATGAGTTTGTAGATTTCATTTTTATTCCGATAAGGAAAAATGTTTCTTGTTTGCAAGTCACTAAGCATGTACATGCTAAAAAATTGTTTACCGTGTTTGAGAAACACAAACATAAGGCTAAATTAAGCTTGATCAGCCAAGTCTGACTGTATCCTCTTTAATACAGCACGGTTGGCAACTCTAATCTTGAAGCTTGCAAGCTGTAGAAAAAGCATAATTTTCATACACCTTTGGGAGAGAGGATCCTTTCCTGGTAGCTGTGAAGTTTCTCTCACAAGCTCAGAAAGAAAAACGTTCATACGCAACAGAAAGATCTTTATTTGGAGGCAAAAATAGCACCTGTCTGTCATGTGCTCTAATTAACTTGCTGTGATGTCGCTCTGGTGATGGACACAGAAATAGACATTTGCTTTCCTAAATCCCGAAGTAGAAAATGAGGCATGAGTCAGGAGGATACAAGAGGGCAGAACTCATTTTCTTTTAATTACTTTTATTCAGGTTATATCATCCAGCAGCTGTTCAAGTTTCATTTTGAGAAGTTGAATCCTCCTGAAATCCCGGCATGTCATTTTTGATGGGAATTACTCTCTTCTCCTTTATACATAGATAAGGTTTTTTATCATAGTGCTGATAGGGAAAGTAGGTGCGGTGAACAGTGTTCCCATTCGCTGTTGAGGGATATAATTGGCCACCAACTCTCCGCCAGTAAAATGGAGGAGGAGGAAACGCTCTACAAAAAATGTGGCCAAATAGTACGAGAGTTCTCATTACGAAGCAAATAGCTGGGGAAGTGTTTAAGCTTTTCTCAAGTTGGCGTACATGTGTACCAAGGCCTGCGTTGGGGAAGATCGGGACAATTTGCAGCTGAATGGCAAGCTCTGGACAGGCGTGCAGGTTCATCACAGCCTCCGCTTGGCAGCTGAGTTTCGGGGAGCTTTGTTCGCTGTGGCTCTAGACGGGCCTGGCAAAATTAAAGCTGTTACTTCCAGTGTCTATCTCCGCTTTTTAGTCTGCAGGGCGGGTTTGGCTGATGGCTGAGGATGGCCCTCCAGTGGTACGTTCCTGCTGAGAACTCGCCAGTCCTCTGGCCACTGCCACCGGGGTCTGTGGTGCTGAGTCAAGCCCTCAGTCCCTGTGCCTCAGCTCCTCTCCTCTGAAATGAGAATAATATGACTGTTCTCAGGCAACATATGAAAATAAAGACAATGTCTTCTGAGCCGTCACATGCATTCTGCTGCTGAACCCAACCGCACAGCTGTAAATGCTGCTGAAGGCAGCCAGTGCCCCTGTGAAGCAGCAAGAACTCATCATCTTCTAGAGGAGGCAATGGATGGACTTGCTGAGGACTGCATGGACTTGCCATTTAAAATATTAATTTTCCTGCCTTTTTGAGAAAGAGTCCGATATTTTGGATAGACATTACTTAGAAAGTTCTGATTTTCAGTTCCTCTTTTGTTGTGGCCCCTGTCTTTTTCTAATGATGGACAAAGGACTGGACCTTCTACATTTGACAGTGGCCTTGTTTTTGACTACAAGGTCTGTAAATACAGTGTCCTGTAGGAGAGCACATCTATGCTTTTTTTTGTGGATAGTTCTTTCTCATGCCCTCTCTTAGCACAGACCTGGCAACAAGTAACTGCTTGGCCTTGTAATTTCAGATGTGACTCCCATCTGCTTCACCTCTGAAGAAATACAGAGTGCCTGGGACAGCAGGAAAAAAAAAAGGAAAAAAGCTGAAAATTAAGAATGTCTGGATAGAAGCCACTCTATCTACACAATTTTGAAGTTATTTAGAAGTCTGTAAGGTCTCGGAAGTCTCATTTCTATTTAAGTTTAGGATGCCTTGACAACATAAATCAGTATTTCAGTATTTAAAACATTGGAAATGAATTGTGTATAAAATGTAAGGGCCAGAATGAATTTTGACAACAGTTCCTATATGCATTATTTATTTTTTATTGTTTTATTTTTTACAGATGTGGATGGTGGCTGAGCCACTAATGTAAACTTGCATCCAGATAGCTTTAAAACATGTATTATTGGTCTGGTTCATAGTAATAATGTAGTTTAGTTATAAAATAGATTTTGTTACAAACAAATTTACAAGCTTAAAATATACATCAAACTACTGAATATATAAGAAGCATTTTCATCCATACCTGAAATGCTCTTATGTGGAGTGGCTGATTCATAGCTGATCCAGAACACATATAAAACTCCTACAAATATATTTAGGAAAGGAAGTGAAGGCTATTTTAAATTTATGGGGAGCTGGAATTAGAAAGCGCCTACAACAGTGGAACTTAACACACAAACTCCCCCGAAGAGAGAGTATCGTATCCTTCGGATTGACAGACTTACCAGGGATTTGATTTCCTTTTCTGCATCCAAAGGCCCCCCTTTTCCCACCATCACATGAGTAGCGTGTTGTGCCCCTGGTTTCTTGACTTGAGTGGCGTTGCTGTCAATCAGCATCGCCAGGTTGTGTAGCACAGACCTGTGTCCTGAAGGTCCCATGCGACCTCGGGCCCATCCTTGATCAGCCTCGTCATTACTGGCATCAGCCTCTCCGAGTCGAACACAAAGGCTCAATACTGCGTTTAAACCCTGAAGCCCACTCTGGTTTGGGGCTTTCTTCTTTGTTTAAACCTTTTTCCTCCCCCCGCAAGCTCTGTACATTTAAGATTCTTCCAAATGGATGCAAATGGCACTCATTAGAAAAACAGAAAATCACTCCTGCATAAAAGCTATCCCCAGCATGTTTTAATGTTCAAATTAGAGTACCCTCCCCAGCGCTAAATGGGGTTTATAATGGAAATGCTGACATCCTCACCAGACTCTATGTGCCTGTTGCTCTTTTGTCCTGCAAGTTATTAAAATCTAGCCCGGTTGCCTAAGAGACAGGATAGCTACTTAGCAGATATTTAGCCATCAGTAAAAATTAATGTCCTACAATGTATTTATTGGAAAAATACACTTAATTAAGTGTTCAAGTTATACAAGCCACCCACCAACTACAAGTGTGTTCTGGCAACAGAAGTATTGTTGTTACCGTGGTTCTGCTTCGTGATGTTATTTGCTTAAGTAAATGCATTTTTCAGCCTAACAGTTCTGGCTACAGCATATTGATAAGATAACTCTGCACTAAAGGGAGCCATAGTATTTTTAGTCTCCATTTCCAGCTACCAGTAGTTCATTAGTGACACTGTTGTGAGAGTGTTGATTCATTAAGAGTCTTTTCATTAACAGTCTGACATTCGTATGTAGAAGAAAAAGCCAGGAAAAGTAACAAGGGACTCAGCATTTTCTGCTGTTTCGCTGGTACTTTTATCTTTTGTGATGTCAACAGATGAGCTGGGAGCTTTCAAGGCTGTAGGTTTTAAGCTGAACGCGAATGCGTGCAATTTTTTTTTTAAATATGCACACTTAATGTGGTTTCAGGGGCAAATTTTTATTTTGCAGATGTAAAGAGGTCTAGTAGATGGCGACTGCATGGGAAAATCAGATGTGAACGTTCTGTTCTTAAATTGCTTTTAATTGGAGCCTTAAAGGCTAACATGGAAACACAGGGGAAAATATGACTTTTGCTTTGTTATTTAAACAGGCTGTTGGCCATATCCCTAAACTTTATATGGCTTTGGATAGATTAGGAGCTCTCTTCTAAACTATCAAATATGGCATGTTCATGTAAATTCCTAGCAAATATATAAATATTAATTTTTCATTGTTTATAATTGCCGTTTAATTGTAGGACCAAATTCCATAGCTTAACATTTATATAGCGCTTGATACTTTAAGCATTGCACAAATATTAACTAATTAATAAAAACATCTGAGCAGCCCTTCTGAGACTGTCGGATTCCAAAGAACTAAATTCCTCTTCTTAAAAAAAGGGTCTGTTCGAGCAATCGCACTGTAAGCCTTTAAATGGCAAATCCAAAATGACACAGCGGGACACCAGTTCATGCCTGAAATCTGAGCACAAAGCCTTTATTTTTCCAAGATTTTTTTTTTCCCAATCTTGTAAATAAATACTAGGTAATGACTTCTCTTAGGATGCAGAGAGGAGGCAGGCCAGAGATGAGCTTAACATTGGCACTTACTTTGTTTTCAGCTGCGTGTAGTATTTCATCGGAATATAGTATTACATTGACTTATGTATTCATTCAAACACGAAATTCAACAGAACTTTTCAGTTTTGTCATCAAAAAAAGCAACAAGAGCAGCAAAGCAAACTGTATGCTTCTGACCTTTGCTCTCCTTGCTGAGAATTCGTCAAACAAAATTGTGGCCTTTAAGTCCTTTATGAGTTATTTTGGCTCTGAAAGGTCTGGTTTAATGATGCAAAACTATGTGAATACCTCTGGCTTGCAAAAAAATCTGAAAAAAACCCCAAACCAGACCAAAACATCGTTTGATAACTTTAAGCTACACTGGCCCTTCAGTGTTCTTAGACTCGGGGCTTTGCTTTCCGTGATGATCTTTCATTTCTGGTCCCCTCTGTCTCAGTCAAAGAGATGACACTTCATAACACATGTGACCACCAAGCTGTTATTGCTGTATATTTTTATATTCAGCATTGTGTCTGTAGGACAATCAGGACAAAGCAAATCTCTGCTGTAGGCATATTACAATTTAAGATGGACACACTATAGTAGAAGATTAGAGTGAGCAAAGGGCAAAACCGGCTTGGGAAGAAGGGGATGTAACTGGGTTTTTCTTTCGAAATTTTTCTCCTTGGAAATCGTCTTATTGAGAAATAAGTTATTTTTTTTAATATACTTTATTGTTTAAAATTGAAATGCTAATGACTAGTTATTTTTCATTTTTGGTTTATTTCTTTTCTTCTTCTCTCCCCTGTCATCTGGGGCAGTGAGGAGATGATATATTTTTAATTGCGGTTTGCCATTTTGAGAACTGAGCAGTCTTTTTATGCTTATTTCTCATGCAAAAAAGAACATGGAACATATTTTGACAGATTTTTCTGTTTTCTAAAAAATTTCTAAACGTGCTTTCCATTTTGGGAGCAGCATCAGCCATAATTGCAAGACTGCAAGCATGGCATAGTAGCTGCAATATCACCTTAGGTTTATTTTACTTGGGGAGTAGTGTTAAGGATGAATGCTTTGGTAGCAGGGAGTCTCAGAAAGTTAATCCAAGAAGTAAATTGTAAAAAGGGGTTTGAGGAAATGAAAATGGCACTGACATAAGCAGCAGGAGTTTCAGAACCCATCCAACAGTTTGATCTGTTGCTGTGTTGTCAGGATGTCTAATTAAAGAGCTATATATATAAAAGACAATTTGAAAATGGTGAAAAAATATTCAAGTTAATATAGATGTGATTTCACAAGAGATGTGCCATTTATTTTGTTTGACAGCCAGGGATAACTGAATGAGAATGAAAGCAGAAGGGTATGACTGCAGCATATTCATTACCTAAGTAAGGATTTCGACTCTAAAGCAGCTTTCTGCAATTTCTGAGCACAGTTCCCCTTCATATTGCTCAACCCTCTATATCAATATTTATACATTTTGGATAACCAACCAATATCGTGCAGCTTGATCTACTTTTTTGGTGCATGTTCTTTTTCCAGGGAGCTGTGTCGGAGCTTGTCCGTCCTATGAATGCTACCTCAAGCATGAACTCTGGGTCCCCTCATAGCAAGATTTGGCTGTTTTGACAGCCATCCTTGCATGGCAAAGACAACAGTTTAATGTTATGAGATGAACGGAGATTTAAAAAAATAACCCACAAAAACTCTTCAAATGAGACACCCTAGATAGAAGCGTCTGGAGCAGAAGGGAAATTAATAATCACTAAGTGTGAATTTACAAGGTCTGGTCACATTAATAAATTAAAATGCTCTCAAGAGAGGATCAGCAGATCTTAGCAGACTGGACAACAACTCTGGAGCAGAACCACAAATAATTAAAAAGTATTTAAAAGTAGAGGAATTTAGGATCAGCCATGCACGATCAAAGTTGTGTTGGTCTACTTTGAACAGAATCCCTGCAAATAGTGCTTAAAAAACCAGAAAAAGCAAAAGCAGGGGACCCTGAAATGAGAAATTTTAAGCCATTCCGTCCACAGAGCAAACTTTTTTGTTAACCTAATCAATCATTGCATGACTGTGCCCTAAATCTGCAGCTCTTAAATATTTAATGAATACCTAATTAATATATTTAAAAAATTATGTATTTAACCAAGCCTAGGCCATCCATAAAAAATATCCCCAAATATCCCATATGTTTTTAAACTTTTTCAACTGTGAGGGCCCAAAGCTTATTGTCAACCCCTCTGCTGATGTGGATCTTGTGCCCCTTGAGCCAGCCACTGGCCGCGGGTTTGCTGTATAGGGAGTGGGCAAAATGTGCTGCGTTGCGTTTTGGGCTGTGAGGCACATCAGCAGCCTTGTGTTGGAAGAAGAGAAAAGCACAGGTTCCCACTCACTATTCGGCACCTTCTACATCTCATGTTTTCCAGATGGGGTTTCTTCTGACCCCTTGTGAAGGATTTTGTGCGTTATTGAGGAGGACTGAGTAATCTGTCCTTTTCTAGTCTGACTGCAATTTTATCAGAAAGCTGAGATGCTCTGGGCCAGATCCTCAGCTGGCAGGCGTCAGCATCTACCCCACAGCTGGAGTTGGTCTAGTTTATCTCAACTTTTGGAGTTCGTTTGATGCCATTTTTTGGAAGGTATTTAAAGTTCTACTTCTTGGTGCATTTTTTCCCTTAGTTCCTTTGTTTTGATTTAGTTGATTGTCTTCTCTTTTTCAAGTGTTTTTCTTTTGTTCTAAAATCCAATCATCTTTTCTAGTAAAGGAAGATCCCTACAGTCTCCACAGCAGTATTTTAAAATGACATTACTCTTTCAGTTAGAAAGTATGCTAATGGTTTCAATTTCTTTCATTTTCCCTATTGCTGCTGATAGCTGCAGCGGCTGAGGTTTTTAATATATTCATATTTTTGAAAATATTTTTAATAAAAAGTAGTTTAAACTCTCCCAGTCTGCTGTTCAAGGAATCTCACAATTTACATTTTTTAAGTAATTTTCCATTAGAAGGCACCATAAGCATTCAGCACAGGGCACTATACTGTACCCAAGCTGTGTGAAGAAGTCCCTGGGGACTTCACCCCTGTGGTGAAGGGACATGGCTGCAGGAGGAGAGTGCCACTGGAAGATATGAGCTCTCGGATATGTTACAAAAGAAAAAATAAGTGAACTTTTTGCCCATTAATCTGGTGGCTGTTGGAGCAGTGCTACACATGGAGCAGCTGGTGAAACAGCAGGAGGTGGGGATGCGGGTGAAGACAGCAGTAGAGTTTGAGACGGTTTGGAATACAGGGAGGTGCCTGAACTGAAACAAGCAGTGCAAATATTGGTACTGCAGAATATAAGAGGAAACTGAGGTCAATAAGGGCATTTTCCAGACATGAAGAAGCAATCAGAACTGGAGTGGGTAGTGTTGTGCTATGAGTGTTAGCATTGCTGCCAGCAGCTAGTACTTCAGACAGTGCCCAGTGATGATGGGCATCTCCTCCTTTTGCAGGAGGCAATACTGGGTTGGAGACATCTGCTCAAAGGCATCTTCTAGGCCAGTGGCAAAACCAAGGGTACGCCTCACTCTCCCAAAGCTCTCCAACGCCACAGCCACAAGGTCCCTTGCTTCCAAGGGGAAGGCTGGACACAGCCTCAGCCTGGGTGTTGGCGTTGGCATTGGGGCAGAGCACCAAGGACCCATGCGTGGGGTTTTTGAGTTTGCTTGTCTATGAGTTTTAACCAGTTGGCCACGGAGGAGACCGAGATGGAGAGCACTCAGCCATGTCAGCTAGCTGTGACCATAGACTGTCTGAATGGCATCAAGTCCCCACTCACCTGACTCTGCCCATGACAGCTGCGTTCAGACATTGCTACGTATTTTAAATTTAAGGAACGAAGTGGCAGGAAATGGAGGGGCAAAAAGGGAAAGAGTGAAGGCAAAGCTGAGAAGGTTTTGTGTGTGGCTGAAGGGCAAAGACGATACAGTAGGGAGAAACCCCGGAAAAGGGAGGGGAAGGATGATTAGATAGCCTAATACATTTTTTTTTTCAGCGTTTAATTTCCTTAGGAGTATATGCTGCTTTTTATGACAGTGACAGATAATGAAGGAGTCGCAAGATAATAAGCTTGGTATTCAGAGAAGATCCCGAGAAGTGGAATGTTACAGGTCTGTTTGGAAAGCAGAAATTCTCTGGTGATAGGAGATGGATGGGTTGGCTGGATGCCCCATGAGATTTTCCTCAGTCAATCTAAAATTAATTCCCCTTCATAATTAAAGTACATTTTATATTTTTAGGAGCTTCCCCCCCCCCCCCCCCCCCACTCCTTTTTACTGTGTAGCAGAAAAAGGCCGCTTTAATTGCTAGTTTGCCTGATTTAGGATGAAAAAACCCCCAGGATGTTCATGTCTGCCTGTCTTAGCTACTCATTTGATCTTGTACCCATTGTATAAGCTATAATGTATTTATCCCTGCAACAGATCTTTAAGGCAGTGAACTGCTAGTATTAATTTACACATAAAGAGCCGTGGCACAGTCAGACAACGCAGGTTTCCCAGAGTCCCACAGGAAGTAGGCGATGGACCAAGTTTTCAAACCTCAGCCCCTCAGTCTTGGGCTATTTTTCCTGCTCAGGTGGCTGGGGTCGATACGTGGATCAGAAGGTGTGTAGGCACTGTCTGGAGTCCTGTAAGTGATGTTCAGCCCTGAGGATCCTCATGGCACAAAGGGCCAAGCAGAGTTTTCAAAAGGATGCTGCACTGGTTTATGTCTGATCCTCCTGCAGTCATTGATAAAGCTCCCACTGGTTTCAGTTCAGATGGTCAGGCCACTGCTGGATCCCTCTGGAAAAAGCCCAAAATGAATTAATTTGTCACACCATTCTATTTTTTAAGCATGCTTTGGTGGAAACTTCCTCTGGGGTAAACCCAAACCAGTTTGCTCCCACTTCCCTCCCAGTTTTCATTTTGGCTGTTTAACTGAGAACATCTCAGTAGTGACCCCAGCCTATGAGCCGGCTTCTGTTTCTGTTAAAGGCAGTGGGAGTCCAGCATCAGGAACGACAATAACTGCAGCATCTGACCCTAATTTAACGTAGCGGCAAACTGGAAGATGGAAATTCAGTAACATATGTTGGCAGATATCCTGGTGCTCCCAGACACTGGATCAGTGCAATTCATCTGAATTCCAGCTTACCCCACAGGAATACAATGAGTCAATTAACCCTTTAAATAAATCAACAAATTCCAGAGCAATTGCACAGCATCTGTTTCTGTATTTTATCAGTTATATAATAAAAGTCTTCCTCTTGTCTTTTTGTTTCCTATTGCATTCTGTGCTGTGGATAAATACCAGCAGTGCCTGCCAAGTCACAGTTGCAGAGACCTACTGCAGAAAATGGAACCAGAAAGATCTGGAGACGCACATTGGGAGAAATCCTCTTTAATGCAGTGCTTCAAATTGAATGCCTGCAGTGCTACACGGCAAATTTAAAGCTAAAATCCACACCTCATTAACAATGAATCCTGATGAGTAAGTTAAGTAGAAGAAACATCAATAATTTATGGTGATGAACTCAGCATTTTCTCTCTCCTTTTTTCTTTTTGTGTTGCATCTGTCTTTGGAAGCCTGTAGTATGTTACAAATGAAGTGCCAGAGATGAGCTAGAAAGAAAAAAGCTAGGAGCTTTTCCAGGGAGACAGAGAATAAATACAGAGCCTCCACAAACGCAAACACACATACTTTGGACAGTTAAGAATTTTTAATCGCACAGTGTTTTATCTTCTCAGAACTTCCCAAGTGGCAAAATATATCCCCAGGAAAAGAAATGACAGCAGACGAGAAGCAAAGAGAACCAGAAAACAAAATTCAAATCAGAAAGCCTACCGTAATACAGTTCAGAATTTCTTGTTCCCTGAATGATAAAAGAAAAGTAGTAGTCATGACTATGATCAATTTTGCTCAAAGAAGGCTACCAATTTAACGGTGGGTAAATGTCTTACAGATATCTTCGCTGAAATAGAATGGAGGGAATGAACCAAATGATTAGATTTCAAACTGTGAACGAGCTTGTGTCGTTTTTAACAGACTCCTTAGGAATATAGCTGCATTTTCTCTTGGTGTTTGTCATTCTGTGTTATTTCTTGAGTTGCCTGGCATGGCTTTACCTTAGAGCTTTATGCTACAGTAGTTCCCAGACCAGATCTCCCATGTGTAACAGTAGGAGGGACTTTTTTTAGAAAGCCTACTATATGCTGATGATCTCTCTTTTATCCAGCTCTATTACTGTTACCTCCCTCTTTGCATAAGCACTTAGCAAATATAATTTCTGCTGCTGAAGGAAACTGAGGATGGAGCCAGGTGTTCCCTTAAAGAAAAGTTCTTTCTTTTCAAAGACTATAAAAACTGTGCTACCTTGAATAATAAAAAACACCAAAACATGAACATCATGGAGCTTTAAATGAAGTAATTCCTTTGTTCAAAGTCCCCAATTTTTTTCCGCGATACTCAGCTTATTCTTTTATTCAGTCTTAGTATGGATGGGAAGCTTTCCTAATGTGGATCTCTCCTTTGCCTCCCTTCAAGGTAGTCATCTGCATGAAAGTGTGCTTAAATAAAACCTCAGTCTGTCTTCTTGTACTCAGCGTAATTTTCAGGTGTGGCTTCCATTGTTTCAGCAATCACTAAGGAGAAATGTTGAGGCTGGCGACAGAGAATCAGGGTTGTCCACGGTACAAGCAATGTTCAGTGTGTGGTAGGTAGTGGGGAAAGTTATAATGTGATATAAACCTTGTAGCCCTAGTGAATCCATGTTTTTCAAGTAACCAGCAGAGTTATGGACGTTTATTTCCATGTTCATGTTGAAGGTTCATGTCTCTCTTGAGAGACAGGATTAAGAGACCAGGGGTGGAATATTTTTTTGTGAAAAGCGCCCTCCCACTGGTACCTGGCTGTTACTGTCCTGTATTGATTTGCTTGTGAGTTTGCTCTGGGAAACAGTGAATACTTGCTTTCATAAGTGTGGTTTCAATGAAGAAGGTGCGTTCCATGGTCATACACCTCCTTGGGTGTGTGTTTGTGGGTTCCACGCTGGTGGCTGTGGAGATGTGTTGTCAGGTCCTGCATTTATTCCTCAGGCATGGTCAGGTTCCTGGTTTGTAGAGGTTTACATCTGAGCTGACTTTAACAAAGTTGAGATGCTGCTAGGAGGAGAAGTTTGAGGAATTGTATTTATAATAGGGTTGTCTTACAGTTAATTATCCTTATATGTCTTAGGTTAGGATGATAAGTAAGCTCTTCAGAGTAATGTTCTGGCAAGGTTCAAAGTCCTTTCGAGTTCATTAAGGTGGACATTTTGAGCATTCTCATTAGAAAAAATTAGAGCAGCCTTTTTTTGTAGTTCTGGCATGGTTCAATGAGTACTGCTGGTTGCAATGGTTCAGTTGACCATTGCCCAGGGATGAGGAAGAGGATTAATCAAATCAATCTAATCCAGTCAGATAGTCACTGCCATGCAAGAAGCCATCCGCCCTATCTCATGCCCTGTGTTCCCACTGACATAAAAGAAATACTATTCTCCTCCCATAGGTGCCAGAATGGAGAAAGCATTCAGTGGTGGAGATGGACAGGGTGGGAGCAGCGTTTATGAGGCTTCTCTCGTCCCCCAAGAGATGTTACCCTGCCCCATTAGGGACTGAGAATTGCTGCTCTAAGATAAGCTGAAATATATTCAGCCTTGCTTATTGCTGCATTTTGGTTCCAAAAGATTAATATCAACCTGTGGCTTAAACGCCAATAAAGCAGAACACGAACCCATGGATGACTTAATCTGTTGTATCAGTGTTAATTAGTGAAATAGAGACAAACAAGATTTAGTGGCGAACATCTCTGGAGAACATGTGTATTTTAAAGGTGCTGTTATTCCAGTACTATCTAAACTACAAGAATAACAGTGAATTTGACTTAGCAGTGGAGAGAAAATAGGCAAGCGGCTACTCTGAATGTGGATTGCTGGAGGATTGCTGCACTTTCTTCCCTGTGGCTGCTGAAGGTTGCCACATCGTAAATGCCAAGTACCTTGAGGTCTTGGTAGTCATTTTGGTCATTTCAGTGCCCAATATCCCTGACTTCTGTCTCAAATCTGAAGGAGATTTCTACAAAGTCTTCACCAGGCTTGCAGTTGTTGCCAGTCAGGAAAGTTCTTGGCATAAGGAGTGTGGCAGACATTAAAGAACAATTAAAAGGATAGTTTTTAAAAGCAACGTGAAACTTCTGAGAAGCCGAGGATGCACCAGTCCTCAAAGGGAGGAGGAAAAGAGCAGGATGCGCAGCCTCCTTAAGGTGATTACATGAAAACTCGTCAGTAACAGCCTCCTTCCTATGTGCTCATCGGGTCCTTGACACTGGTTTTGCCTTGTGCTGAAGACAATCCTAAAACTAACTCAGTTGTAATCTTAAACCAAAGAGGAGCATTTGGAGGGGGAGAGAGAGGTGCAGGGAGTAATAGTTTAAGGAAACAGAATTTTACAAAAATACAGTTGTTAGCCTGCATGAAGAATCAGCATAAGCATGAACAAACACCTCCTTTGAGTCCAGAAGCACCTTGTAAGGATCTAAACACATTTTTTTTTTTTTTTAATGTGAAAAGTACCAGTGCCTTTTTATACAAAAAAGTGCTTTACATGGATGATCTTAAGAGAGGGATCTGATCATCTGGACTAGGTAACAATCTTCCTACGTCAGAGAGGGGATTTTAATTAACCTGATGTTCCAGCTATTTTAATTACCTTTGTAGTTCCAGGTAAAGGCAATATTCAGTACTTCCCAGCTTCAATTAAAAAGCAGTGATGCTCTGCGCATTACACCACAGTGCTTCTGTATTCCCGTGGCTCAGGAACAGACTCAAAAAAAAAAAATATTACTGTAAACATATCTGTTTAAACTGGGAAGTATTTTAGGATGAAAGACAGTATGGGGGAGGAAAGTATGGTATTGATCTTCCTCTTAGAAAAAGGAGAGGGACTCAAACCCTAAAATGAAGTGTCAGTGAGCATTACCAGGATTTTAGCTTCACCACTAAAATGCAGCTCGTGCCCTTTATAAATGCTTGTGCTGAACGGGAGCGGGGCACCAGCGCTCCATCCTATATAAAGGGTGATGCCTGTGCACGTCATTTGCCTTCATTTGAAAACAGTGAGCCCGAATGCAATTTTGTGGCAATCTGAGCCAAATCGGAGAGTCAGTGGCTCAGATGATAGTGTGGTCTGAGCATAGCTGGCCTGGGTGGGGTCCCTCTCTGCGCACGGAGCTGCCAAGCGAGATCACTGAGTAAGCAAGCCACGTTGTGAAATAAGTCTTCCAGGCCTCCATAGGCCATATAGTCTTTTTCATTAAATAACGTACTGAATTGTCCCTAAGCCAGTCCTAGAGGGTTAGTGGTTTGGTAGCCAGCCAGCAGCTTGTTATAAACTTTCTGGCACAAACCAGTAATATTTGTAACAAATTCTATTGATGTGTTAATGTAAGGAATTTGGAAACACTCACTTAGATGTCCCCAAAGAGGATGAATTTCAGTACTTTCATGACTTATTTCACCAAGAAGATCTTTACCAAAAATACGTCAAGTCAAAACTTATGCTCAAGAAATAAACCAGAAAATCATGTGTCTGATTAACACTGCACAGTGTCTTTTTCTTCCAGCTAGTGGGATATCCATAAGCAGGTCACAAGTATCTCATATGTATATCTGATAAATATTTTTTCCTCTGGCTTCATGATAAAATTTTGCACTCAGCATAGCAAAATTTGAACGTTGTTGCTTAATAGCAATTTGTAATGTAAGTCACAGGGTGATGTTTTTCTACATATTTTCCGTAGTTGCGTGGATAAGGAACAAATTCTGAAATGGCTGTTTCCAGACAAAAATCAGGCTTCCTGTCCATAAACAGATGCCTTACTGGATGCTCTGGTGTCCTTGTAATTCCTTAGTGGAACTCAAGAGGCTCTGTACAGGGGTGAAATCCATACTAAGGCATACAACTGAATGCCTCTAGCTTGAAAACTTGGTTTCACAAATTCTTGTGCTTATGACTGAAACTTGGCTTTTGTGCCCATAAAGCACCTGTGGCTGTGTGTTCCCTAAAAGGGGTGAGAATTTCCCTAAATAAATAAATTTTATAAAGCATTCTCCAGGATTCTTGATACAGTCTTATGTGTAGTTAGGGCAATTCTTCACATGGTGTTTGGAGGCCACCATGAACATTCACGGAATCACAGAGTCACGGAATCACGGAGTCTCAGAGTTGGAAGGGACCTCTAGAGATCATCTAGTCCAACTCCCCTGCCAAAGCAGGATTGCTGAGAGCACATTACTCAGGACTGCATCCAGGCAGGTCTTGAAAATCACCAGGGAAGGGGACTCCACAACCTCCCTGGGCAGCCTGTGCCAGTGCTCTGTCACCCTCACCGTAAAGAACTGTTTCCGTGTATTTGAACGGAACTTCCTGTATTCTAACTTGTGCCCATTACCCCTCGTCCGGTCACTGGGAACCATTGAAAAGAGCCTGGCTCCATCCTCCTTCAGCCCACCCTTTAGATACTTGTACGCCATAATAAGGTCTCCCCTCAGCCTTCTCTTCTCCAGGCTAAAGAGTCTCAGCTCTCTCAGCCTTTCCTCATAAGGGAGATGCTCCAATCCCTTAATCAACTTAGTTGCCCTACGCTGGACTCGTTCCAGCAGTTCCCTGTCCCTCTTGAACTGGGGAACCCAAGACTGGACACAGTATTCCAGTTGTGGCCTCACCAGTGCCGAGTAGAGGGGGAGAATGACCTCCTTTGACCTACTGGCCACACTCTTCCCTATGCAGCCCAGGATTCCATTGGCCTTTTTGGCAACAAGGGCACATTGCTGGGCCATGGATAATTTACTGTCTACTAGGACCCCCAGATCCTTCTCCTCAGAACTACTTCCCAGCAGGTCCGCCCCTAACCTGTACTGGTGCCTAGCATTCTTCCTCCCCAGGTGCAGGACCTTGCACTTGCTTTTGTTGAACCTCATTAGGTTCTTCTCTGCCCAGCTCTCCAGCCTGTCCAGGTCACGCTGGATGGCTGCACGGCACTCTGGGGTGTCAGCCACCCCACCCAGTTTGGTATCATCAGCAAACTTGCTGAGGATACACTCCGTCCCCTCATCCAGGTCATTAATGAATATATTGAACAAAATTGGACCAAATATTGACCCCTGGGGGACACCACGGGTTACAGGCCTCCAACCAGACTCTGTGCCGCTGATCACAACCCTCTGAGTTCTGTCCTGCAGCCAACTCTCAATCCACCTCGCTGTCACCTCATCTAGCCCATATTTCCTCAGCTTCCTAATGAGGATGTTATGGGAGACAGTGTCAAAAGCCTTGTTAAAGTCAAGGTAGATGACATCTACAACTCTCCCCTCATCCAGCCAACCAGTTATAACATCATAGAAAGCTATCAGATTGGTCAAGCATGATTTACCCTTGGTAAATCCATGTTGACCACTTCCAATAATTTCCTGCTCCTCAACGTGTTTGGAGATGACATCCAGAATGAGTCTCTCCATTACCTTCCCAGGGACAGAGGTGAGACTAACCGGTCTGTAGTTCCCTGGGTCCTCCTTCTTACCTTTTTTGAAGATTGGAGTGATGTCAGCCTTCCTCCAGTCCTCAGGCACCTCTCCTGTTCTCCATGACCTTTCAAAGACGATAGAGAGTGGTCTAGCAATAACATCTGCCAGCTCTCTCAGCACTCGCGGGTGCATCCCGTCAGGGCCCAACACAGCCCTGCTGTGTTGTGCAAGAGCCAGCATCTGAAGTAATGCTTTCCTTGCAGAGCTCAGGCAGGAGGTTGCTTTGGCTTCTGTATCTGACTAGGGAACTGGTAGGTGTCTAGGCTCATTATGGCTTATAAGAAAAGGCTCTACAAACCCAAATATTTTCCGTTAGAAATAGCATAGTAATGGCATCCTGAGTACCTCATGGTTGTGAGGTGTCATTTCTGAGAGAGCAGCAAAGTTTCAGAAGGGTTCTTATGGATCTATACGAATCATGCAAGGCTTAAACACACAGAAATGTGGAAGCATCTGGTAACATATATTAAGCATGCTGATTTATCCCACAGCAAAGGCAGGCAGCTCTCTTTGTCATTGTATCAGTCTGTTGTGGCTAATTCTTGACATGGTAGAATTTTACATGATTGAAGTAGTTTATTCTTTTTGGCTTATAGAGATTATTGGATGCAATGATTTGTGTGGCTAATTCATGAGTCACAGTTTAAGAGCCAAGGATGATGGTTCATTTTGGCAAAAGTTGTTAATAACATAAAATAGGTGCCCAGCACTATATTTTAAGGTACTGGAAGAATCAGCCTTCTTCCACAAGGAAATATAATGTGGTGAGTCCTTTCCTAGGTTAGCTGTTGTGCCAGAAGCACATCATTTACAGGGTTTACCTCTGTGAACAAGTTAACATATGGAGTAAGAGAGAGTTTTAAGTAAGAGCTGGCTTACACAATACATGCCAGAGGATACCTGACCTGACCCGGTGACGGTGTCTGGGAATAGCCTTCTCTTTCTCTTCTTTTTCTCTCTCTTTACCTTTTTTTTTTTTTTTTAGCTTTTTTTCCTGCATTGCCCATGGGCTCTTCATGGTTTCAGGCTCTGGTTATGTCTACTCAGATGAGTATGGACAAATGCGAGCGCCTCTTCTTGGACCCGAGGGCATGCACGCCAGCTTTTGGCTGGCTGTGTTAGAGTTTCATTAGCGCAATGCTGTTACGGAGATGATTCATTCTTTCTCCCTGTGGGATTTACTCACTCAGGGTATGCTGTGGTGCCTGGGATGAAGCAGGGATCAGTCTGGAGGGCTCAGACCTGGGAAAAGTTTGTGCTGGTCCATGTAGATATACTCTTTGGTCTCTTGTGTGCAGGGACCGGATCCTGTACCTGTGACTGCAGCCCACTGAGTAGCTGCACAGACCTGCATGTCAACCTCGGTTGGAGGGTCATCTGGAGATGACCTACTAAACCCCTGCTTTGTGAAGTCCAGCCCAACCTCAGTATCAGCTCAGGTTTCTCAGAACCTGTCCAGCAGAGTGCTGTATTGAAACCGTCTGACCCCAGAGCGCCCCTGTGAAGCTGTGTTAGCAAGAGTGCAGCCAGCAGGCTGCAAAAAGTGGTCATTCCCCTCAACTCAGCACTGGTCAGAGGTCAGGTGGAGTCCTGAGTCCAGTTTTGTGTTTCTCAGTACAAGAAAGACACCAACCACCTGCAGCAAGTCCAATGGAGGGGCCACCAGGGTGTCCGGAGGCTGGCGTGAGTGGTGTAGACAGAGAGGCTGAGGCAGCTGCCTTATTTTATCCTGGAGAAGGGACAAACAAAGGGAGGTCTCATTGATGTCTGCACCTACCTATTGGGAGGCTGTAGAGAGTATGAATCCAGACTCTTATGGGAGATGCGGAGTGAAAGGGCAAAAGGCAACAGGCACAACTTGGAAGACAGGAAATTCCAATTATCTATTAAGGATTTTTTTTCACTGTAAGAGCAGCAAAAGGTGGAGCAGGTTGGCTGGTGAGGTGCTGGAGTCTCCATCCTTGGAAATGCTTAGGACTCTATGGAACAAGTCCCGAGTAAGCTGATCAGTTGGTCTTGATGGAGTTGGACTAGATGACCTACCTTGGTTCTTTCCAACTTACATTATTTCGTAATTCTGTAATGCACAATAGATCAGCACTATCTCAGAAACAACCCTGCACTTCACAGGCAAAGGTGTGTGATTACACCTCTCCTTGGAGAGCACTGAAAAAGTGGGAGAGGGGGAACATTACAGTAGATCTACTCAAACTTTTTTTAATGGAAAATCCTCCTTTCCCTATTAAAAAAGGAATGAACAAACAAACAACAGAGCCCTAAAAGGAAAAACATCCAAAAGGAAGATAAAGCAGGAATGGTTTAGATTGATCAGCATTTCATACAACTTAGTATAGAACTCATCACTCTCAGTTTATGTTACCTTTTTCTCCTATTTTTAATTACTAAAGACACAATCAATTTCCTAAGTAAAAATGTCATTTAAAGGAGAAGTGGACATGTACAAATGTGAAAAAGTTGAAGTAAATGTTTTACTTTACATTTTACTTTGCATTTCTACCCCTGTTTTAAGATCATTGTAATAGAAGGTGAGGAAGGACTGAGATATTGTCTAAGCCATCCTCTGACGACTGTTTTCAGCAAACGTACTTCTCTTTGGTATGTTCTTGTCAGAGATCTGCACACAGCTTCTCTCGTTCTTTTCTTCCTTCCACAGTAAACTTTAGTGAAATCAACAGCTATCCTGGCAGCAAAGCAGAAACGAATGAGACTCCTTATTTTCAGACCTCCGAAATAGCCACTGAGCCATCCTTTGGAAAATACTGGTGTCAGGGAAGTCTTGTTAAGGGGCATTGTGCTTCCAAAGGGGCAGAAATACAGACTATTGTATTCTTGAGCATTTCACGCTGACTTTCTGTGAAGTGACAAGGATGGCTTCCCTGGAGGGCAGGCTAACTTTGGGGGTGAGATTAAATAGCTGACTCTACCCCTCCTAAATAACGTGCCAAGACATTTCTGCCTCTCCTGATTCAGCGCCTGCTCATTGGAACTTCTGCTGGCACCGAGGTCTGGTTAATGTGGTAGCAAGCTCTGTCACCAGGGTCCCCTGCCACTTGAACGTACATATTTAAAGGCAATCTTGAATCCGGAAGGGAAGAAGGAAGAGAGTGTAATGCTGTGCTGTTTCAGCTGCTAATTGTGCCCAGATTAGTTAATTAGATAATTAACATAAGAATGCTCTCTTTTCATATTAGAGCATCATACATTTACAATAGAGCTGTTCATAAGTAGAGTGCTATGCTGTGGGAAACACTAATTAATTTTGCAAATTTGGACCTTTAATTGCTAAAGTGCTGTGCTTTCTCAATGTTTGTTTTAGAGTAATGTTAACTGATTACTGCCTGTTCGGAGAAGTATTTATTCTCCCTGCCAGTTGGACACATTCCTCTCGCTGTGCAACCAGAATCCCGGTTTGCGTGCAATATCGACTGCATCGCACTTTAGGGGAGCCTGCAAGAGATGAGACCGCCTATAAGCCCAGCCGACACGGGATCCCCTACCTGCAAAAAGCAATGCATCCCATCATTTTCAGTTAGGACCCGTCCTTAGTCAGATGTCTCTGCTGTCTGCGTACTCGATTATTACAACAACATTCATCCTGGCTTGAAAGCAGGATCTGAAAAAGCTGCAGCTGGCAGATGCAGCCGCCCGCTTCCTTTGCAGCAGTTCTCAGAAAACATCAATCCACGCACCAGACACTTTGCTGGCTCCCTAATGATCTCTGGGTCAATTTTCAAGGGCTGGGGCTGGGTTCTCAGAAGCACTTATGTGAGTCGGGGAAATGTCAGCCAAGTCTGCACGGCCTTGATGGTCTCCTCCTTGGGCTCTAGCTCCTGCCACCCCGAGAGGATTAGATCTACGGGCAACTCTGCAGCGCAGGCACCATCCACACCTCCTTTTGAAGTTGTGCCACTGCTCAAGGAAGAATTCTGCAGTTATTGAACCAGAAGGATAGCAAGCCTCAACGGGACTGTCTTGCCCAATAAGATTAGCATTTGCATAGGTGAAGGGAAGACATGGCTTTGCTCCCTGCTCCAAGGCCTCTTTATGCAACACATAGGCAATTTTGAGATAGGAAATTGGAACATAGGTCTTCAACATCCTTGGTGGATACTTTCATCACGTAGATAGGTCACCAGTTGTGATCAATTTTCTTCAGGTGAGTGTGTGGAAGCATTCCCCCACTCTTCTATCTGTACAAGGGAGCACAAAAATATCTAAACTAGGAAAAAGTCTGTGATACCACATCTTGCGGGAGGTGAGATTTAAAACATATTTTTATCTTTTCCTACTGGCTGACAGCTGCATTAGAGCTGTAGATGCGATGCCAAAGGACTCATCGTATTACACAGAGGGCTGAGCTGCCTAGCTCTGGGACGTTGGGTCCGATCTGAATCGAAGATGTCTACGCTGCTCTCTAAGCATAGACCATACGTCTTATTTTCTAATCTTTTGGTGAGTGAGAGTTGACTCAGTTGACTAAAAGTCTTACTTGTGACTAAACGCTGGCTGACAAGTTTCAAGTTAGCCACTCAGTCGGCAAACCTGAGTCAACGAAACTCAGATACCAAAGCTGAATACAGGGATGAACTTTAAATAAGCACATTTCACATTTTCTACTCGTTCAGCTAATATTTCCAATACCTTAAGCAGCTTCAACAGGGGAAACAGAACAGAAATGAATAGAAATATAGGGTGAATAGATGCATGTGAGGATATTTTTAATATAGTCTAGGTCATTTTGAGACATGAACGCAAATCTTTCCACTGTGATCTTGCTGTCCTGAAAAGAACCTTGTACCTTAGCAGCATTCCTGGAAAAAAGAGAAACAAGAAGAAAATAAGTCAGTAATAGTGGGATGAAGATGAAGGGTGTGGAAAAGGGCCTTTAGTAAGGGAGGGGCAGTATGACAGTAGAAACTACATGATACATTTACTTGTTACTCATATTTTGCTTTCCACCTAAACTGCTGCTGTTTTCGTTGCCTGCTTTAAGATGCTGCAATCATTCATCGAGGCAACAGTTCAAAGCTGCCAATTTGAAGACAAGGCTTTGCTCAGTAGCAGAAGAAAATGAAGAATTCAAGGGTAAGTCTGAAGATTACAAGGGCCTTGAAAATCCTACAGAAAAATGAGCCTTTTAATTTCAGTAAGAAAAGAAATTAAGGTACAGATTTTGCTCTCTGCCTGCTGAGTTAGTCCTATTGATTCCAGGTAGGCTGCACATTATTAAGTACCATAACAGTTTTTATATAATTACAGTTTTCATCCCTTGGGTAGCATACTTTCTATGGTTTATGTCTTGATTTTTATCCCCTAGATTATTTCCAGTGGTATAAATTTTTGCAAGTGTGAAAAGGCTGTATAAAATGTTTCAAAGAAGCATCTTCATTGGCTTTTTTTTTGAGGATAATAATTTGGTCTTAACTACCTGGTCCATCCAGTGAGATCCTCTAATTCCTTCTAAGCCTTTGTATTTCTGAACCAAGCAGGTTCATGTTTCATTGAGTGAGGGGCAAGATATGGGTTTCATGTCCTCGTTTTATCATATTCTGAAGATACATCTACATCTGATTAAGAGATTTCTGAATGGTGGCTTTCATCTGCCTTTTCTTTTACTCACAGTATTTTTCCTGAAGCAAAACCCTTCACTTATTCAGGCTCAGAGTTTACTGTGCTGCCCAGTGATGTTTTCCAGTGTTTGCTAGGCTTCCTGTGCTCATTTTGTTTCTTTGAAACCATCCTCCATGATCTTGGGAGGCTTGTGCTGGCTGCGGCAGAGTCATCTTTACGCATGGAGGTCAGAAAGCAGAGATGTGCAGAAGACGGCCCTTCGGTATCTATTTATTTTTACAGCAGTTTCACCAAACAGCAGATGAGGGAGGTTTCTCCAGCTGGGGCATGTCTAGCTGGATTCCAGTGCTGCAGCATTGAGCAGTAAGGCTTGTAGACACAGTATGTTCTCCCTTGTGCTTTCTCTCTCTCTGGTTTTTGCATGCACACACACACACACGTGCATGCACTTCCTGTTGAAATCGGTAGTTCAGCTGGTATATATGCAAAAGGATCAGTCTTCTCTCTCCTGAGACTATTCATTTCTTCACGTGCATGGGCTGGTGTGTGTAGCAAACGATCCTACAAGGTGCCCTATTTGTATTAATGCTCATAGGAGACATTTCTTGTGTTTCCCACCAAGGGTGCCTGTGCGAGAAGAGCAGAGACAAAGCGGCTGCTTAACTGAGGCTGTATCTCACAGGGGAAACCTCTGTTTGCATTGAACTACTGGGTTTGGATGTAATTTTTTCCCCCTGCAGCATTTCAGTACTGGCAAAGGCACTAGTGTGGATCCAGTTTAAATTACCATAGAAATACATCTGCTGGTGTAGTTTCATTTCTGGGGACGAACAGCACAGCTCTGTCAACAGGAGCTGTGTCGCTACGAAGAGAGTTTCCCATCTACTTATGGTGGAAAACACTTCTCGGTGTCAGTGAAACTTGAGTGGGAGTCCTGCAATTACTGTGGGAGTGTGGGGAAAGATGTAGCTGTGGAATTAATAAAGTGTTAAGAAGGCAAGTGTGTTTGAGCAAAGGATTGTCAAAAAGTATTGATGACAGAAGGTGAAAATATAAGGCGACTGCGAGTTAAAATTTTGGCAGAACATTTCTGTATGAGAGGCAGGCTATTTATGGCAGCTTCCCGAGGAATTAGTGACCTTTGGAGTGGTGCTGAAGTGGCAGAAGCAGCAGAGTGACATTTGTTGTTTTCTGTAGCACTGATTCAGACATGCTATGTTGACTTTATCAAGACATTCTCTTTTGGTCCAGGTTGCTCAACCATAACAGTGCCCGGGCAACAAAAAATATATATGTAGAAACAGGTGATAAAGAAATGCTGAGAGAAGCATTATTTCATAGCCAGAGGTTGAACAAGGGTTAGATTCTACTTTTTTAAGTCTGGAAATGGTGTTAACTTGAGCGGGTTTTGGCTCAGACACTGAAGCAGTGGAGAGGTGCCCACTTTGCTACAACTGCGTGGATGGAAGTGGCGATTCTCGTGTGCTCATCACTGTCTGCAGTGGTGATTACTGTCCCCGACAATCTCCCAGTTAAAGTCACTTAGGCTAACTTAATTGATTTTTCCTCAAGTAAATTGGAGTGCTCTGATAGACTGCTCTGCCAGCCCTCTGGTAGAGGCTGGAGCCTCCAGGAGGGGGGGTGGCACATCTGGATCTATAAGAGGACTTCTGTCTGTCCCCTAAAGAAAGGGAGGAAGTTTTCTCTTTGTCTACACCGTATCAGATAGCTACTTTGCCTGGGAATAGCTTGCATTGGTCTTCTAGATTTTTTTAAAAACTGTCGGTATCTCTAGATTATAAACAACATAATGTATTATGCTCTTTGTGTCTTTGTGGCTTTTTAAATGCTATGTCCACTTTTAGCTAAAGCAAGAAATAATTAATATGGTCAACACTTTTTTTTAATACTTGTCCTCTGGAAAATGCTGTGATGTTGAAATCAAAACGTCCTTCAAGACAATATTGATTTGAATGAGATCCGGCTGTGAAAAATGGCTTAAATAGACTTGATATAATGCGTTATGAAATTTCTGGAATAGAATAATGTAATTTATCATTTTAATGTTACTTTTTGAAGTTTGCTTTCATATTTGTGCTGAAAGAAAACATTTTGATTAAAGAGGAAAGGGTTGACCCGCAATGCCTTTTTTTGATTAAGAATTTTGAAGTAACAAAATGTTTTTGTGCTGATTTGCTCTCAGACCAATATTTCAAATTGCAGGGGTTTAGGAATCCAAGTTACCATACATCTGTAGAAACGTATAAGAGCAGGTAGATGGTGTAGGTGACCTCTTAAGACCCTCTTGAGTCTCAAGTTTTAAGACCCAAAAATACATGTATTAGTTTTACCAGGATGGCTAGTTTAATAAAAATACTTATATGAGTACTACTGTTTTGCAAACATTTTATTCTGTGATGACATTAAAAGGGTTTCTTGTTGGCATATCCGTATTTCTTCCATTGATAGCTCAAATTAGCTCCATCAATAAAATCCACTGATAAACCTTGTTAACGTGCACAAAGCCTAAATGCCTGAAGAAGAATGGAAAGTTTAATTATGGTACCATTTATTTGGGTGGAAATCTGCATTATCTCAGTTTTGCTCACCTCTTAGCTGCATTCCCTTGTAACATGATAAAGTGAAAGACAATGATGCTCAGGTGCAGTAAAGTTGCTTTTACAGAGAGATTGAAGGAAAAGCACGTATTATTTCAAGCCCTCAGAACGCACAAACTGCTGCTCTGAACACGTTGAACCCTTGTTTATTGTGAACTTCTTATAAAAGGGAATGGAAGACGGTGCTGGGCATCCTGCTGTGCAAGAGGACAACACAAATGACTACAATACTGAGAAGACAAATGAGCATACAGAATGGCGCATCAGTACTTGCAACCTCTCATTATTAGGCACTGTCCTATTCGGTACCATAATATTGGGAGTAATTGCTACTAATTATTTTAATTTTTCCCTCCTGAGCTTTCTTAGAGCTCATACCATGAGGTCAGTTTTCCTTGGCTGCCGCCAAATATGATAAATGTAAATTTTATTTTTATACTTGAGTCATGACTTTGCGGAAATGCCTTCTTCATCTCTTTGTGCCAGTACAGAAGGGAAGCAGCAGAAAATGCTAGAGGCTCCACAGCTTTGCTTTGATCCTTCTCTCACAGTTATTAAAAATGAAGCCTTTAAGTAAACAACTGTAAAAATTAAAGCACTACACGGGGCTTATAGGAACTGCAGGGTCAGCTGTAGCAGCTGCCTGACATTGTGGCATTACCTTCATCCACAGGTTAGGGCGGGAGGAGCAGCAATTGCATCTGCACAGTACTGTGCATGGCCGAACTCTCCCTGTCCTGTCCCTCCCTGCTGTAGGGCAGGTGCCGTGCAATGCCGCTATTGCCATATCACTTCTCGAGTCCTGCCTGGCACGGAGCTTCAGCTCCGCTCGGCCTGGCATGGAAGCTGGGAGAAGGGCAGGCACTTCTACCAGGGGATGGTCGGCAGCAACCTGCTGAGGATGAATACGGATCCTTCATTCCCAAGTGTCCTCCTGTCAAGGTGAAGGGCTTTCTGAAATACATTTCCATTAGAAAAAAAGAAAAAAAGAAAGTACCCATTAATTAAACACAGATGGTAACTACGTTAATCAGCTAAGATGAGAAAAGCTGGCAAAGACGGGCTTTCATAGAATCATAGAATCATAGAATGGTTTAGGTTGGAAAGGACCTTGAAGTTCATCGAATTCCAACCCCCCTGCCATAGGCAGGGACACCTCCCACCAGCCCAGGTTGCCCAAGGCCACATCCAGCCTGGCCTTGAACATCTCCAGGGATGGGGCCTCAACAACCTCTCTGGGCAACCTGTTCCAGTGCCTTACCACCCTCCAAGTGAAAAATTTCTTCCTAATGTTTAATCTAAACCTGCCCTCTTCCAGTTTAAAGCCATTCCCCCTCGTCCTATCGCTACATGCCCTTTCTGGCCTTTAATTTAATACATCAGAGGGGAGGGGGAAAGGGAACTAGATGAAATTACAGAAAACTTCTGAATCTTCTTGGTAGTTTCTCTATAAAGGAAGTTTAGAACAAGGTGGATTTTTTTTTTGTTTTGCTTTTTCTCCATCCCCTCAGTTAAATTGGATGTTTCTGTGACATTTTTTTCACTACAAAGTAACTTTAATTAGCTCTCCTATGGTGTAAAACCTTTCCAGCTTACATTAAGTGTCCATGTTTTGGAGCTTGCAGCTGCCTGCACTAGTGAGGCAGCCATGGAAAAGGAAAAATGCAAAATTGTTGGAGTAGGGTTTTGATTTGGATCCTTCCTGGTGGGAACAAGTCATAAAACAAATGTTTAGTTTCCAGATTTGGAAAAATTATAGAGTATTTTTTGCAGAATTGCTTTAGAAGCAACTGGGTATGAGCATGGTATCTCAACAACAGGCACTGCATTTGAATTTCAGAAGAGGAAACTGTAGACTATGACTTTGACAAGGTCACACAAAGGCCAAAGGCAGGGTTTGTCTTGCCAAAGAAAAATAACTCCAATCTAAATGGCATGGAGTCCTCTGAGTTTTTGTTTTATGTTCTGCTCTTTTCATTTTCGCTCTTTGAAACAGAAATGAAGAAAATCCCTAAATCTGTGGACTGGCAGAAAAACAGCTCTTGCAGACAAAAGACTCATATGAATACATATGGGTACTGCTGATTTCAGTAGGACTGCTCGGTTTAAATGAGGACAAATTAATATAATCGGTTTTTATCTTTGGTGCAACCGGGAGCTCTTGGCCATCTGATTATGGCCTGGCAACACTTTTATGGAAATTTATCAGCCTTCTTTGAAGTTTTCTAAACTTCTACTAGCACAGTGATTGCATCGATAAGAGGCTTCGTGGTAGTATGTTCACACGGCAAAATTATGTGCATTGTCAGAGCAGTGAGGTTGCAGTTTAAAAACTGTGATATAATGCAGCTTCAGCATGAGCTCCTTCCCTTCACTGCATTAAAGCTTGCAGGAAAAACTTTGTATTTCACAGGTATCCGGCAGCCACTATCAAGATCAGAGCTCTATTGAATATCCTTTAATAGATAATAAATATTCATAGGCAAGCCCAGTTCAAAAATACAATCAAAGGGTTAACTCTGCCATTTACACTCATTTTCAAAAATCCTGTGTTCCACAAAAGCTTTCTCTTGCCTCAGAGACATTGTACTTCCAAATTTCCTGAAAGCTTACTTTTATAATCATGTAGTTGAAATGGAAAACTCCCACAACTTAAGGTTTTCTTTTTCATTTAGTGGTCGCTGTCCCCAAATCAGCATTGTTTTTTATAGAGGAGGATACGCAAATGCCTGCGGTATGGAAGGATTCTGTGCTGTTCAATAGTGTGGAGACATTATTAGAAATATATGTACTTAGAAAATAGAGGTTATCTTATGGAATTGACAACATGAACTTTACCGCTATTAGCACAGGATCTTTTTGGACGTAAAACACAGCTTTCCTAAACCACCATGGATACTGGCATCTTATTCTGCTAATATCCCAGGAGTATCCCACTAATTTACTGTGATATAGCTATTCCTATTATCCTGATTATAAACTGTACCTTTCATTGCCTAATTACCCAAGACACTGAGAGAATGAACAAACATGGCATTCTGCTGAAGTTCTGCCCAGCTCACGTCTCCAGCTCCTAACCCAAGTAAACCTGAGTCAGGACAAATTCAGACCTTGCTTTTTAGGGTAAAGCTTGCCAGAATGGGGAAAAAAAAAAAAGAAAAACAAAAAGGTCTCACTTAAAGTTAGGTTGTTCTGGTATGTTCTATTCTGGGTTTAAAAATGGTTGGGTGGAAGGATTTCTTTTCCTTTCCCTTGGAATGATTTCTGTTCCTTGTCCTGGCATGTGCTCCCAAGGCACTAACTGGGGTCCCCTGGAGCCCGGGAAAGCCCCTGCAGAGGCAGCACCAGCTCGCACCCACCCTCGGGACTGCGGCAGGCATCTGAACCGAATGTGGTCGTAAACATGCAACAATATCCAACAGGCAGCTAGGAGAGAAAAAAAAGAAAAGACTTTGTTGTTATTGCCCTGTTTAAATGTACTGGCTTAGATTTCGGGTTATTCTTTGGCCGCAGCCCGTTGTAGCTGAGGAAGGCACTCAGCAAAAGCCGCTGCTGAGCTATCTTTAGGCCCATCAGTTCTGCCTGGCCGATCTCTCTTCCAGCATTAGACAGAGCAGCGTCGAGAAATCCTGCTTTCCGGCTCGCCCTGGCCCCGGAGAGCGGTTCTGGGAACCGAAATCTGCCGGGCAGCAGGCGGAGGGCCAGGCAGGAGGGGAGCCCAGCCGTGGCGGGGGGGGGGGGGGGAGGGGTCGTACGGCAGTGCCGGCAGCAGCAAGCACTGCAGGGGGATAGCGGCACGGCGAAACAGTGCCGAGGGCACAGGGGGCACGCGGGGGGCTGGAGGGGGTGTTTGGGCTCTGCCCCTGATGGGATGGAGTGCTGGTGGGTGGGAGAGCTCATCACCCTGCTCTGCTGCACTGGGCAGCGTCCAGCTGCTCTCTGCCATGGGGAGTCCTGCTGGGAAATCCTCGCTGCCCAATGCTGGCCCCCAGTCTCAGCAGCAGCGTGGGGAGGAAGCTGTCCCCAGTATCCCCAGGATGCTTTGAGACCAGGCCTGCCACTATTCAGGTTTTCGGTTTCTGTTCTGCTGTCAGAGGCATGGAAAGCTGATGGGAAGAGGATGGGGAGATGGGTCCTCACTTCCCAGTTGTCGGTCTTCAGATTCCTCCTCATAAATTAAAAGAGTAAACCCACTGTGAGATAGACTATTGTTGTTCATCAAATAACGTGATTGGAAATGGTACATCTTTGCTTAATTGAAAAAACACCCAAAGCGTTTACGTCTCGAGACATTCATCAACTTCACAATGAGACAACTGTCTGCATGGCTTCACTTCCAAGAAGTCTTGACACGTTACATCTTGGGAAAATCCTGCAAGCCTTATTTCTGCTATTTTATACCTAGATAAAGAAAATGACTTCTGTTTCTCTTTAGATTATCCCAGTTGACAGTACATCAATGAGCACGTCACTTATTGGGTTATAAATATTGTGATTTTCATGACTCTTGCAGGCCTGCTTTTGCAGACTAGCAGCTGTCTGTATCTCAACCCACATCACGGCGTTAGCTCTGCGCCTTCCTACCAGCACGCTGCACGCAAAGTTTTGCAAGTGCCTTTGCTGCAGCAGCCATTAGCAGCTTTATTGCCGATATGAAACGGCACTCTGGGATGTATTTCTTTACCCTGCTGCAGTGATATCTGCACGTGATGACTACCTGGAGACAAAGAGCCGTGTCTAAAAGGAAGAAGGAGCTTCAGAAAGTAGGGGGGGAGTACAACTTTGCTCTGAGCAAAGAGTGAGTTTAAGACATCTAACTGCTCTACGCTGAATACAAGACAGGACTGCTTCTGGAGAGGAAAAGCAGTTTCGTCCATACTCTGGATATACAAGCCCTTAAGGCAGGCGGGCAGCTTATAGACCTGACTCCAAGGAAGCAAAACCCCACAGGTATCACGTATAAGTTTTCCATGCTTCTGGAATATTCAGTCTCTCCTATCCATCTGGCATGCAAGAAGATCGAGTCTCACATGTCAGAAAGCAACACCAACGTTTTGAAGATACGAAAAAAATAATAGAAGCAGATGCACAACATATGCATAACATTTCAATAAATATAGACAAAAATAAGCCTTGTAACCCCAGCCAGTGTTTCGAGTAGGTTGTCCCTCTTGACATTTGAGCTGCTGAGCGCCTGTGTTTTGCGGAGCACCAGCTCCCCGTTTCACTGCGTCGATCCCTACTTTGGTCTCTCTCCAGGATGGCAACCTTTAAAATCGCACAGCTGGTTTTCCCCGCTCTATGTGAAATATTTCGCACTTGAAGAAAGGAATTAGCTTGTAAGTCACTGGGATGTAAAGCAAACGTTGCAGCCGTGTTGCTGGTATAGACGGAAGGGAAATATCGGTTGGAGACTGGGAGTGAGGGAGGGAAAGGAGTGGAAGGAGCTTGTATCGGGCACGAGCTGCATTAGAAAGGCATTAGTGACAGGTGGGGACAGCATGCACAGCTAAGAGAAAGAATATAAAATAGCTAGTCACTGGTTTTACCACAAAAGCCAGGCCTTGGCAGTTTCTGCCACTGAAGAGAATTAGACAGAAACAGTCTCCCCAAGCATCCTATGATGCCATCTGGCTTATTACAGAGGAAATCCCCATTGGCAGTCTGGGTTTTTTTCCCTTCTTTTTCTCCACAACAACCTGAACGCGTGCCAAGATTATTTCTCTTTCTCGTGCTCCCTCTCTTTGGCACCGAAACATCATTCTGCAGAAGGGGGAAATATGCACTACATTGGCTTAGATGAAGGCAGCAATTTAAGGAGCAGGAGCCTTTGCAAGCCTGAGAGGAAAGCAGGGCCGATAAAGGAGATTAAACAAGCTGAGACTCTTTTGATGAACAAACTGAACCATCTTGCTGCTGAAAAAAGTAGAGATACAGTCGATAGCTCTGATGTACTCTCTGTTGCTTGCCAGGAGAGCTGTCTGTCTCCATGATTAGCCTAAAGGGCGGTGTAGGCAATGGAAGTGAGTCACCGTATGGGAGGAGTTCAGGTGAGATGGAGGTAGTGTGAGCAGGGAGCACCTCTTTATTACAACTCTTCAAACCACCCGCTGCGGGCAATTACTTTGTCACCTCCTTGTCTTTTCTGCAAGGTTTCCTTCCCTGAGATTAGCGATGTGCATGCACAACAGTGGTCTGCTTCTGACAGGCAAAGAGTTGCAAGTAGTGTAGTTAGTTTTAATTATTTTTCAGTGAAACATCCATATTAGATGCAGAATGGAGCTGATTTAAATTACAGCTTGTCTGAAAACTGTGATTGACCTGCAAAAAGGTCCTAGCACGTTTAAAAAGATGATTATACTGGAGGAAAATGTTGAATATTTTACTAGATACTGAATATTAATTCTTATCCTAAATACCTAGGGGGGTTTTGTGCGTGGAGTTGTACACGTATATCCACAGAGCTGGATTTTGTGTATAACATATTTTTTTAAAATGTTAATTGTCATTTTTTTTTCTAGGTGAATAATTGTTTTGTGCGATGCTTATAATCTCAGTAGTCTTTTCACTGCAGAAATCTTTGCCATAAAGAGCAGCAAACTGATATGTTTCTCAAGCTAATAATTTTTATGTCACTTTGAAATGTTAATGAATATTTCGTGAATGATGGAGTATACGTATGGGATGTGTATATGTCCTGCATGGAATTCTGTCCCTTATTTTTGATCTCACATTGTGGTGAGGTAGGACACTCGCTCAGTTTTGGCCCTGATACAATACACGTCCCTTCAATCTGTGTTATTGCCACAACATATTTAATCTGCGGGATAGAAATGGGACTGCCTCATCTCCCCCTCACCTTCTATTGCTTGTCCAGTCATAAAAATAGAGATTTGTGTCTCAGCCACGCTACTTTTTGAAGATTACAGTTCAATTGCATTATTGTTGTGTTTTCTCCCTTTTTTCCCTGTAATATAAAAGGCACTGAAGTATTTGCTGTAAAAATATAGAACCTGTTCAAAGTGGTTGTGTTGCACACAAAATGACCTATCGATACCGAGCTGTCCAGGGCAAAGGGTGTTTAAAAAATATAGAAAAAAAAAAGCAGTGCACTCAGCAGGTTTGGGAGAACTGGATCAGATGTCTGCAAAGCAACTGTTCTTATGTTAACGCTAGTGCTTCTTTGCTTTGAAGTGTAATGCAAGTGTCAGAAGTGTATTGCCTAAAGTCTAGGGGTTTTTTGCACTTTCTAATTCATAGCGAGAGTTTCTATTCTTTCTTTTATCATATAACACCCATATTTAAATTCAGAAAATAATAGCAACAGTTCCAGGAAGAAAAAGCTTTATTCTGTTACAGAAAAGGAAATAAATCTTAACATAGGGACTTTCAGATATTACCAAAAGCTCCATATTACCACACCTCCATGGAAAGAAAAGTAGGAGGAGGGGGACAAAATTAAAAAGCGGATTCGGTATTGTGTGTAAATAAGGAAAGGTGAGTTATGATGTCTCCTGACAGATTTTGGATTTGATTTAGGTTCCATCTATTTTATTTATTAAGATTAATTGCTTTCTGCTGTTGTAAAAGTTTCTTGCAGTGGATTTCAGCACTCCGCTGAGAAACTTCACCTGCCTGTGGGGGCACCTGGCGTCATGCAGGTAGCAAACACCTGGGGCAGCTTCACTGAAGTCAGCTGAGCAGTACCAGTATGCAAGTGGCACACCACCACAGAACTGAGTGAAACCTGAATCTATTTAAAGCCAGTGAGCTTGAGGTCAGGATTCAGAGATGTCCTCGAGGAGATGGCCTTCATGGCCTTTGTGCTGCTTAACCTCATGGCTAAGGGACGGATGTCTCCCCTGCTGCGCTGAAAGACCAGGGAATTGGGAATTAAACTTTCTGCAGCCTGGGCCATCCAGCTTTACAAGAGTGGCCTCTGGAAGGGACTATTCCCCTCGACTGCATCCAGGTTTTTTTTCAAAGGAAACCTCCCGGGCAGAGCTTGTGAGCAAACCCACTCTGCTGAAACAGGGGCGATCCGTCACCGAGACCTGGGATCCAGCGGGAAACTGTATTAGCTGGTGGTAGGGGTTCACCCAGTAATAATAAAGACTCAAGATCTTTATTAGCGGTTTGTAACTGTTTGATCTCTGCTAATCGATACGTGAATCATTATTTGAGTAACCCTTTCCATGAAGTTTGAAAAATGAAATAAAAATAGCCAGCGTCTAACCTGACAAACGGTAGGTCCAAAGCTAACCCGGCAGTTAGCTTATTCAAATCTAGTGAAACGCCTGGTTGTTTGAACAACGCTGATAAGTTGTTGATAAAAGGCCATGTATTATTGCTTTTACTCGGTTACATCGCCCTTGCAAAAGACAAATCGCTCAAAACAGAGGACAAATGTACTTGTTTAGAAGTCTCTTCACAGAGAATGTACACGAAATTAATGAAATAAATGAAAAAGAGACATATAATAAACAAAATGGTGACATTTATGTGCAGAAGGCATATAAAATTGCCTTTTCAATAGAAAAGACATCTTGATTGTGAAATTGTCTGCTGTTGGAATAGCACAATTTTAGTAATCTCTCTATCCCAAGCACAATATTTTACTCCTATTTTCCTTCAAATCCATCAGTCAGTTTACTCAACTATAGGAGTTCTCACCAACAAACATTGTACCAGCTATATCAGTAATTTATATCTGATAAAAAATGAAAATATTCATGGGTTTCTGCAAACCATGTGTCTGTTGCTGGAAGCGTGGCAGAGAATGATGAATAGCCCTGAGTATCTGAAGGTATTTGTGTCTTCTGTTACCTTTACAAACACAGATTTCGGAAACACGAGAGATCTAAATTTTAGACTTTTTTGCAGTCTTAAGCAGTGCAGTTCATCCCTAGGAAATAAGAAAATATTCAGACGCCAGCAGCAACACAAACCCATGTTGTCCCCGCACTCTCCTCTCCTGCAGGCTAGAAGGTCTTCAGGATACTGTGTATAGCCTTTGCTGGAATTAAGGGATTAGAAGTGTAGTTTTGCCTCTTCATTCAGACACTGGGCCTGGAAAAAAGGTTCGTGGAGGAATTAGGGCCTGCCTGGTCACAGGAGTTTGCCTTTCCTCGGAACAGAGGTGTATACCTTGGTTACATATGTAAGTCAAGCCCATGCCATGGTCAAATCCCCTTGCAAGTTGCGCAAACTGCAGAATCATCTCTGCCTATGCAGACGTGCTAAATGACATGGTTTGGCTTCTCGCACAGAATTTGCAGTGGGATAGGGCAGGGCAGAACGCATTCGGTCACTTCACAACTGCAAATGGAGAGATACTGTTTTTTTTTTCAGGAAAGAAAAGGATGTGTCCATTTCTTGAGACAATGGCTGGATGTTGACAGCAGGGTGGATGATACCAAGATGCGAGGTGCGGTTGGGTCCTTCCCTGCACTGCTTTTTCCGAAGCACAGGAAGCCCTAGAGGTAGTCCAGCTCTTGCTGCCTCCTGCAGATCCAGCTGGCTGGAAAAAATCAACCCGTGGTGCTTTGTTGTAACCACTGCTTAATGGGGAGTTCCAGGATGGTTCTCATCCTTCTGAGTGCAATCACATTAAGAATAGTTCAGATCTTTCTCAGCACTCTGTGTCCAAATATTTTGTATGTACTGTAGCTTAGCAATGCCTCCCAGGAAATATTACTCTGTCAGTAGGCAAACAATTGCTTAGCTTGAAAGAAATGTAATTATTTAAGGCATGCACAAATGTTTTTGGCTGCATGGTGCTGTAACGTTATTAACTGCAGGGAAAAAGAGAGCTAGTTCTATTTTAGAAACTATATTACCATTGTCCTAAAATGCAAAATAGCTGTAAGTCCTATCCTGACCAGAATTCCACATTTGCTCTTGATAGTAGATTGGATTTCAGAGTAGGATTAAGTAAATAAGTCATATTAAAATGACAAAATGGGTAAATAGAATATAATGTGAAATGAAATGTAAATTGGATTTAGGCAAACACTTTTATACAGACCTCCCGTCAAACCCTATCAGACTGCTTCAAATTCCTACTGTGATTTCTGCTCGCAGTTCTATTACATGTTGCCACTCAAGGGCATTTGATGTTTTCTCTCTCTGGAAATTCATTTGCATTTAAATGATTTGAAATAATCATAAAAGCCAAGTGCTATGAAGTTTGAAATTAGTTACTGTCTATAAATTGCGATGCCATTAAAAGATGATTTTGAAGAGCTTTGCTGTCTCAAATGTATGCAGATTAAAATCTAACAAAGTACACCTTGTTACAAAACTGTAAAGAATGGTGTGACATGGACTTAAATTGATTTATTCTCCTACTAGTGCCTATAAACTTTACATACTTGGGTTTCTTCTGAAAGTGGAAAAAACCCTTTCACTTGCCTGCTGAATCTGAGCCAAATTCTGTTCTCAGATGGGGTTTCATTGGGTGTATCTGACACCAGCGCTTGGCCCTTAGAGTTTAATCTGTATGCTCTATTAAATTTCTGGAAATGCTGTATGAATAGTTGAGTCTCATAATTTTTTTTATGGTGGGAATAAAGGAGTGGGATCAGAGACAATGGAGGCCATTTACAGTTGGCAGTGTGTGTATGCGCATTTATATGTATATATGTTCAATTTTTCCCTCTCTCCCTTGAATTCTGTGTGTTCTCCTTGTAGGTGTTTCTACATGATCTTCTCTCTGAGGCAGCTGGTGCTCCTGGGAGGTTACCCTGGAGCTGGCCTCGCCGCCTCCTTGCCGATGGAAAGCTGTTTAGGAGCACAAATACATTTTGAAATACTGAAGTCCCCTTCGAAACAAATCTTTTCTGCATCCACCTCTAGATAATCTCAGACAATAGAGAGCTGTCACCTCATAAGCTCATCTTTCACCCGGCCTCCCCTAGCACTTTTCCACTATTTAACCTACTGCTGCTCTCTGCCTGTGAGACCTTATTGTAGTATACTGCCTAATATAAATTCCTACTCTCTCTTTGTTTATACCATTGGGATATTATAACTTTACATCTTTGGATACCAGCGGTACATTCCAAATATGTTTTCCGAGCCCCAGATCATTTTAAATGGGCTTAACCACACATATATGTTCAACGATGCCTAGTTGTATAACTTGGTCATAACATGTTTGTAACAAGGAAAGCAAAGTTGCCTCGGTTTATAAGTCTCAGAACCCGGGGATGGAATTACCTCTTTATAAACATACTTATGTGTGCATTTTTATTATTCAGGAGAATGAAAGAAATGTGGAGCACATGTTTTAAAGGGCAAGAAAATGTAGCATTCTTATATTTTCAGTGGTTCAAAATTCCTAATATATTTTCCTTGAAGATAAGGTTAGCTGTACAATTCTTACCATTTGTATTACAGCAATGAAGACTCCTATACTTGTGTGTGTATGAGTCATAAAGCAAAGCAGCCGTTTTTAACTATCTCTGTAATAAAGAACTTATTTTCTGAAGTTGTCTCAGTAGCTAGTGCAAACTACCAGGTAATCCTTCCTTAATTATGGCATGCAAATTTGTAGTAAGCACACTAGTGTGGAGACAACACCTAGTCCCTCGAGTAAGGTTCTTGGTTACTGCAGTGTCACATTAGTGATGGAGAGTGGGGGAAGTGAGACAAGTGTGGAAAGCGTGTGTCCTTTCAATGTGATACAAGGCACGGCTTCTGCCTAAATATGCAGGTGAGTAACAGAGAACATCAGCTCTAGACATGGGAAGAGGCCTCAGTACTTCTGAAGAACTGATATTTAATACATCAAGAGATTGTTATTCTAGCATGCCACAAGCCTCTCATGTTCGGCTTCTGGTGGACTCCTCACTGACTCATGAGAAGGAAAATCCTGATAGATTCACTGGGCGGTTCAGACTAGGTGGCCTCAAGTAAAGGGTGAAACTGTTCAGTTCTGAACGTTCCCTGGAAGAGCGGACTGAGGACAGTGGGTTTTGCTCAGGAACTGAGAGGTGGGCTCCTTGGCCTGAGCAGATTTTCATTGCAAAGGTAACTTTGGCTTCTCTGCCAGTTTTGCTGAAAATCCCATTGCCGGAGTTCAGTCCCAGATGGTTTCACCTGAGCAGAACCACAGACTACCAGCGTCTCTTTCTTTCATGCAAATGACCTGGCCACTTTGCAAATAATCATCGACTTCAATCACTTTTCACTGTCCGCTTGAGGAGCTCAGAAGGACAGATGGATTTTGCCCAAATGCATCAAGGAAGGGCTTTGGAGCAGCTCAAGTTACTGCAGCACAGAGGAACAGGGGATATTCCCTGAAAGTCCTACCAGTGCATGAAAGTGTGAGGTACAGCAGTAATTTGGGTGAAGGATGCACCTATTCACTGTTGATCTAACTGACCCAGGTGGTTACTACAGGTGCCTGCTATTTCCTTGTGAGAGAAGTGAATGGTCCTGAGAATGGTGGACAGTCAATATTTCAGTGGGAAATCCTTTTCAGGATACACTATAGAAAGGTTGGACGAGCTTATGTCTGGGCACAGTCCTCCATCGGGGCGGGGTTTACTTAAATAGATTAAAAGCTTGCGAAAAGACTGATTTTCTTGATGCCTCTTTTACATATGTCCTTTTAAGAAAGAAACTCAATAAATGAACCGTGGTCATTGGTTCTGTCCTGCTTTAAATCTATACTCACAGCCAACTGAAGAAAGTTTTGCAAATCGACGGGCTTTGAGAACTCTTACCACCCGACACGAGATCTCGCAAAATAGATGAAAAATTACTGGCAACTGCAGATGAAATTGTGGCAGGAGATTTAACTGAAAAATGTAACATTTTATGAACTCAGGGCAAAACAATATCTCCCAGAACATATTGCAATCCGATCTTTGCAGATGTTATTAAAATAACGCAGAGTTTGATAAAAATGCATAAATTATACTGTATTGTTATGGATTATAAAATGTATTCTGAAAGGGGTGGTAAGCACAGCAAGCATTTCGCTTTATCTAGTTTGACAGCGCTTCATTGCCATTAAATGAGGAGGCATAGCTTTACGATATTTGCAAAAGGCAGAGGAGGAAAGGTCCCAGATTGAAAACTTTCCAAGGATGGGACTATCTTCTTGTGTGTTTAAACAGTGCTTAACGCAGAGAGCCTAGAGCGCTCAGTGCTCTTCCTGGCACAGACACCAATGAAAATACCAGGAGAAACTTTCTTCTTCATTCTAAAATGATAAATTTTTCCTTAGACTTTCAAGGTCTTGTGTTCTTGCATAGAACTTAAGTGCCCTTTTGCTTTCATCTGCCCTTTTTGCCTAACCACTCCCTATAGGCATCTTTTTTAGCTGTGCTCTGACCAGTGCTAAGGAACGTAAAGTTTTGGCTCCCCAAGCCCGGGTAAGTTCAATATTGCAGCTCAGACCTGTCACTGCACAAGATTGGTTTGAGGGCCAGAACTGCGGTACTGAATTTAAAACATAGTGGGAGGTAAGTCCATCTCCTACTACTGCAATGACGTTTTTAGTTTTAGTTTTGTTTTTTTCCCTTCAGGCAGGCATTTCTGAATGTTCTGGAGTGGAAACTAACAGATGGGATTTCTTTAAAAAGATACAAACCACAGCTTAGGGTATCAATCTGATTTATATATATATATATTTCTTTTTTTTTTTTTCCTACCAGAAGGGAGCTAGACTGTGCTACCTACTTAGGTAATTAATGATTCAATGTGCAGCCACCATACACTGGAATTTAAGCTGCTGGGAATCTCATTTGTAACCATAACAATGCAAAAGGACACAAAAAGCTTGATTTGTTTTTGTGGCTTTCCTGAGTTAAAATTAAACCTATTACCACGAGCTGACAATGCAATATTGCTGCATTAAGGCCATGTTTATACTTTTGTCATGCAGGATACTTCCTATGAATAATAAAATACAGAATCTGTGGTATTTTTTGCAGGCAGAGGTTAAAGTTATTATTTGGGTGCTGTAATATCTGTTTGGAGCCACTCATGCTGTGCCTACTGCCTGCGTATTGTGTCTACTGCCAGCATAGGGTTTGCCACCCTGATCATTGCAGTTAATAAGGATATTAGGCATTCACCAGATAATTTAGTCCCTTTTAGCTATCCTGTAGGAGACTGGATTTTGTGAACATGCTGCTTGTGTCCCAGATTTATCTTTCTTTAAGCCAGCTCTCTTTGGAGCCGGTGGGTTGCTCTTTGCACCTCTCTTCCACTTGTTCATTTTTGAAGGCAACGTGTTATGGAGCTCCTACTTCCCATTTAGGCACCTGTAAACAGGAGGCAACCACCCCAAAGGAAATTAATGCACTGATTTAGAGTTGTTTAATATAAGCATGAGAATAAATGTAAATAAAGGTGAAATACAGAACACTTGGTTTCTCCTCTGGACCTTGCCTAATCAGTGGAGAAGTGCTCCCGGGCAGTCATCCCCACCTTGCAGAGACAAGAGCCATGTGCCTCTTTGCACTGCCCCTGAGGAATGAAATAGCCTCCAAGAACAAGGCACTAGTCAGAAAATCAGTAACAGCTCAAGCCTAGAAAGCATTTAACAATGTGCTTAACTTTAAGCATATCTTTTTTTTCAGTCCCACCAGCCTCAACAGGATTTAACAAGGCACTTAGCATCCTTTCTGAACAAGGATACTTTCCTGGAGCTGGCATTAACAGGGGAGCTCACCAATTTCTTTTGCTTTTCAAGTCCTACCTCTTCTGCAGCGCTTCCGAGGAGCTGACTGTGCTGTAGGCAGCTAAAGATTAAAAGTTAAGGTAAAGGACAAAGTAATCAGCTGGCATCATACCTTTGCATAGCATCCTTGTCACCCACAGACGGTGCTTCGTCTCGTTCATCCTCACTTGGATCTTGCCCAGTAAAGGCTGTAGAAGGTCAGAGCTGAGGTCCCAGCACCTGAACCAGAGACTGACCACACATAACGTACCACAGAGAAAATGAAGCAAAGGAGGGGAGGTGGCAGCCAAAAGATGATTCAGAATTGCTAACCGCTTTCCTGCTTAATTTTGGCCAATTATTTGTCTGGCTCTGATTACCCTGTTACTGTTGAGTTAAAGTGTAACACTATCAACATTTTTGCATGGTCTTTGCTTAGGAGGAAAGTAAGCAAAAGAATGAACACTGATTAAGGGAAATGAAAGCAAGTCTGTTTACTGTTAACATATGTAGGAACACTGATACATGTCAGCGGTAATCAGGGATTGCTTTCTGGTCGTGTTTATGATCTTCAATATATTTCTGCATTTCTCATTTACTGCCCAGGAGAAGTTTGGATTTCCAAATTACAGGTGTATCACGACAATTTTGGTCACAACAAGGTTCCAAATGTTGTGTCATTCAACAGACCTACACTGTTCATAGAATCATAGAATCATAGGGTTGGAAGGGACCTCTGGAGATCATCTAGTCCAACCCCTCTGCCAGAGCAGGGCTACCTTAGAGCAGGTTGCACAGGAACGCGTCCAGGCGGGCTTTGAATGTCTCCAGAGATGGAGACTCCACCACCTCCATGGGCAGCCTGTTCCAGTGCTCTGCCACCCTCAAGGTAAAGAAGTTCCTCCTCATGTTTAGGTGGAACTTCCTATACTCAAGTTTGTGCCCGTTACCTCTTGTCCTGTCACTGGGCACCACCGAAAAGAGCCTGGCCCCATCCTCCTGGCACCCACCCTTTAAGTATTTATAAGCATTGATCAGGTCCCACCTCAGCTGTCTTTTTTCCAGACTAAAGAGACCCAATTCCCTCAGTCTTTCGAGGGAAAGTATTGCTGTTGAAGTATCACTGTTGTTTAGCGATACTTCTGAATGTGATTTTATTGGCCTCTGTTCTTACTGGAGAATATACTAAAATTCAGATTAAAGAGGAATGCCTTCTTTATGCACTGGAGTTTTTCATAGCTTCTTCCTCAGAGTAGCTTTTCTTTTCCTCATTTCATCTTGAAAGGTCATTTTAGCAACTAAAAAGCCCCTTTGCCAACTTTTAAAATAATTATGATCTCCAATAAAATGCCATCTATTTTTAACATTGTACTTTTTAATGTGTCTTCTTTAAAGACACAAAGTAGATGACTTTTTCCATGAATAATGTATGACTTCAGAGACTTTGTATGCTATGACATAAATTATCAACTACTTTTCCACTATTTGCTGATAAAGTGGGGTGTTTTCCACATACTCTGCAGTCAGCTCATGTTTGGACTTGGCTTCTTTTTGCTGCTGTATTTGAATGATGACATTTCATCATAGTTTATACCACTTGATAGCATAAAATGTCAGGAGGAAGTGATCATAGCACTTCTGCAGGTGATAAGTATTCCCTGCCCGTACTCCACAAAGTACAACGCGCTGCACTATGTAAAGTAAAAGCAGACACCGTGGCAAAAGCACTGGGATTAGGAACAGGGAGCGTGACCGGTTTAGCACAGCAAACATCTAGAAGTTGCCTTTCAGAAAAATGTCTGTTGTCTCTCAACGATTTCCAGGGACGGGCAATAATTCCTAAAAGTCAGAGAGAGCCCCCTAAGCTGTGTTCAGCGTCTGGGGGAGTAACGGCCTGGCTTGAGGCCCAAACCATGACAAGTCCAAGCTGGACTTCACGACCTGCTGGCTGAGGGACCAGGACAGCAGATACCGGTATTGATTACTCTGTGGTGTAGCGTCCACGGGCAAAGTAGATGTGTTTCGATATCCTCATTGACCAGGGTCAACAGTAGCTGCTAATTCAGACATTAATTTAAACTGCTAATTCAGACATGAAGTAAAAAACATCGGACCATTTGAAAAAGAGAATGGAAAAATGATATGAAGTACTTAGGTGAGGCTTTGTAGTGGCAGCTAAGTATTCAGGGGGCTCAACGTGACGTGCTTCAGGAAATAGTGATGTTCAGGATGAAAAGCAGAAGAAAATTAGTGGAAGTGGAGAAAACACGATAACATTTTTTCGGGCAAGGAGCATATTAAAGCAAATAAAGAACTGGAAGGGGAGAGTCTGCTGGGACCTGGAGCTTAGCAGAGATGTGGTAGAGCAAATAGCGGGAGGTAGAGAGAACAAGAGAGATGGAAACTAAAAGGAGAAAATAGCCTCACAGCATATGGAAGCAAAATATCTGGAGGAGACCCTGGGGGACACTAGTGTGGATTTACGTCCTGTAATTATAATTAGTGAAAACGAGGGGATAAAATGAGATTTTGAATTTTTAGGAACACAGAACTATTTCCAAGTTTTTAAGTTGTGTATTTTCCATGTCTGCTAATGTCTCTCTGAACTCCCTCATACCATTTCTAGTCTTCCCAGAAAGTGTCTTGTCTGTGACGCACCCTGGGATGAACAGCACTCACCAGTGGAAGAGATAGGAGGAAGAAAACTCTGGAGAAATTGCAAGATCCATTTGGGACAAACATAATACAGTACCTATAAACTGCACGGTCAGAAATAGCACCCGCATACAAACAGGATGTGGCAACAGGAACGGGCGTATTAAAAAATGCTCGGCAAATGCTCTGATTTGCAGTGGTGCAGGAGTATTTATGACATTTGCAAAAATGCTTTATGGCTGTCAGCTCCCCTGAAGAAGGTTCTGGTTTGCACTGAAACTTCATGAAGGAGTTGGACAGGCAGAAATGTGAACCACTGTCATCCTCGGAAATCTAGAAATTCGTGAATCCTCCAGCGGGGTCCAGATGCTACGACCTGCAAAGGGGAGAGTGTCTACTGACAGATGGAGAAACAGGTGCCATGTTCGCCTAATAAAGAAACACTTGTTGCATCTATACGCCCTTTGGGGAGGAAGATAATGGAAATGTGAGGAGTTCACACTTCTTATGAATGTTTATAAGATCAAACACTTACTAATGGAAATAAGCTGTAGTATATATATCTGTGGGCACTTAAGATGTTTGCATTTTAGGGATGTATTGCAACTTTTTGTTGCCTTGGAAATTACCTAGTCAAAATCATCAGGAATTTTTCAAACACCCAGTCATATTGTGCAAAACTAATCTGAGTAACTTTGAAGAATGGACAATCTTGGATAGCTGATGAACAGAAAAGGTGGCTGAATATTTCAACTATTTAACTACAAATAATTCATTACAGTCTAGCAGTAATAATGTCAGATCTGGCTAGTAGCACAATAATTGAGGATTCATAAAGCGTTTGTGGGAATCACCATGTAATTATCATTGTCTCCAGTGGTGGTACAGGAAAATAATATGCAATATTTCAAGGTATTTAATTAAGTAGTGTCAGTGAGTTACCTTGAAGATAACTTCTATCACCCCCATATGACAGGCTTGTTGATGACTAGCTGATGGATGAGTCCCCTCAGTATGAAAGACAGATGAACTGAGGAACATCAACATGATATGCAGAACTCAGTATGATGGAGTATGTATAATTGTTTGTTATTTACTCTTTAAAGGTGACCTACAAATACAATGCTTTAGGGTTTGTTTTCTTGTCTTCTTGATAATGTAAGAAAAAAGTCTACAAAATTCTTCAGTGGAAACTGTACCTTTTTTGTTTCTGTAGAAATTCTTGTCCACTTTGTTTTTCCCTAAAGACCTGCGATCCATGAGGGAAGCAACAGGTTTATGGTATCAGATACCAAGGAAAAAAAGATGTTTGTGTGAAGGTAATTTCTTATGTGGTCTCCTTTGGACGTGGGAGCTATTATGAATTCACATGTGGTTCACTAGTAATGTCAACAACAAAACCCATCATCCCTGTCTTGGGAATTGTAGAAGAAAACCTTTCAGCCTTCATGACGAAAATGTAATATGAGACCAGAGGAAAGACAGAAAAGGGAAGAAGTTAAAGAAAGATAGCTCTACTAATAGGGTTTTTTTCTGTCAAAGGAGTTAAGGAACTACCATTGTCTATTTATATTATTTAGCATAAACTATGGGCTTTGGGTTCCCTAATCAAGTAACTGCCCTCTCACACTCCTCTGTTGGCTGCATTAAGCTGCATTTTGACTTACTGCACTTTTTCTTGCTGTCACCATGCAGCTGACTTGATCACAGCCTTCCGTTTGGAAAACCTTGCTTTTTACTCAAGTCTGACTCTTGCTTACTAGCCCATTTGTCTTCTACTATATCAGTGCACTTCTCTGTGGACCCTAAGGTGATAATTACATTAGCTGTACTTCATCACAAGCTTGTTAGGGCTTGACAGTTGATTTTGGCTGACTATAATCAGCCTTGTCCCCACTTGTCATTGTCCCTTTGTGCAGTGGTTGAACACGACTCTTTCTACATTAGCAAGTAGCGTGCTCCATTAGGAGTGGATCTGCTGAGTGAAACAACCTGCATTGACCTCTGCACTATGTGTGGTTTTGAGGACTTCATGCTAGCTACAGCCTGGTCCTGTAGGTCATTAGTGGCTGGAGCACATCTTTGGATTTAGCTGCAGCTGAAAGAGATCTGGTTTGTGTGCTCTGAGGCAGCTCTGCTGTGCAAATCAAAGCACAGTAAGGGGGAGATGGTTGGGAGAGTCGAAAATGCGGTTCTGACCATCAATGCTGACAAAGGTGCCTTTGCTGCTTGCTGATGTACCCAGTGTACTACTGCCCCAGCTGGTCTAAAGTGAAACCTAGCATCCCTAGGGCTTCCCTAGGTTCTGGATTAAAAGGTAGGTGAACCTCTTTTTTGTGATTATTCTACAAGTAAGTCTTCTCTTCCTGTGCTTATTTATCAGCCAACTAAGGCTCTTCTTTCCCAGTGTGTTCATCCTGACAGGGGGCAATCTGGCTTTATTCCGTGTAAATATCTCAGTGCAATACCCACCTGATTTCAGTGGATCATCTCAAAACTAGAACAGGTGAGTGTTCTTGTCTCTTCTACCTCTTCAAGATGGTTGGGGCCCTTTTTAGCTCATTAGGAATGAATTTGGACATGAACAAGAGAATAACTGCATGCACCTACGCTTTCTCTTCCTCTGCTTTCTGTATATGCCAAATAACTTCAGCATAGGTTACTGAGGTCCATGCTCATTTTCTGCCACGCATCTCTCACCTTCGACTGTGCATATAATTAATAGTAATAAGAAGAAAGGATTTAATGAAGTTCTGTCAATGAGTGTAAATTTAAAATAGAAGACTGGAGTTCATTGAAAGACCGCACACATTAGGTAAGAATAGGTGTGGCTGAGACAGCTAATGAGTAATATCATGCTTGAAGAAACGATCCATTTATTTGACAGGAAAAATTATTTGAAATAGGATTCAAGGCAAGGGCAGAGTCTACTTTTTGCAGTTGTTGCAACCACCAGTTGCTGGAAGTAAAGCAGGAAGCGTAAAGTTGAGGAAACTGGTTGTGGTGGATTTTGCATCCATCAGCCAAGGGGTCATGTGTCGGGAGTAGAGGTGTATCCATTCTGATTCTTTCATTGCAAAACCTCTGGTGTGGGGCCATCATTATACAGCTTTTGGTTCAGTGGGGCCTTAATTCATATCAGAGATCCCACAAACTTGCTCAGTACACAGTGTTATTACTCCTCCTGTAAGAGGGAAGGCTCCCACAGATGTAGTCTTTGCTCATTTTTCTGTGATTCTGAATGTGATCGTGTGCAGAACACCTGATAGTTGATTTTGGGTAAACAGTTATTTTAAGAAAATGTGGCATCACTACCCTAAAGTATTCCTTAATCTCTTTCTTCTCCGTGTATTTTTGCCCTTTTCTTCCATGTGGGTCTTTCATGGAATATACATTATTGAATTTAATTAATCGTGTCTTTTTTCCATTTTTTTTTCTTAAATAATGCTCTTCTCTTTTGTCTGCATTGCTTCTTTTTTTCTAACACAAGCCTATGCTTATGAAGACTCATAAATAATTGTAATACCAATAAACAGTGTTAAAAACTTGACTGCATAGGAGACATGTTTGCAGGCAGAGTGAAAGCATGAACCATGTATTATCGTTTCAAATCAGAAGAAAGTCAGCACTAGGTGAAAAGGTTATAAGCATCACATGTCACAAAAGTATCTTGAGAAGTGAGAAACTAACATCCAGATCTTCAGCTACAAAAAAAAAAAAAAAAGGGCATAACACCGCTGATGTTGCTGGAAGTATGGAAATTTGTACCAGACTACATCCTGGCCTTCTGATTTTTTCTGCACTTTACACATAATTTTTGTCATTTATCTCCATTAATGTTAATGAAGAAGGCACATTTCAAGCAGTCAGGAGTAGCCAAAGAGGTGCATTCATTGTTATAACTGATAAATTAGTGTCTTTGTTCAAACAACTTGCATTTACTTTCACTGTTAGAGAAGGAAAAGCTTCTTAAAAATTTATAAGCTGACTATGCAGGTTAACTTAAATGTGCAGTCTTACAGTGTTGACTCAGAGTTAAATTTAGGAGCACTTTGCAAAACTAGTGGAAAGTAGAGCATTTGTTCGACATCACAGACTTGCAAATGGTTGAGCTAAATATAATGGTGAGTATTCAGTCACAGGTCAGGCACTGACAGAGTGCTTAGAGTGCTTTCCGTGCATTGATTGGTCTAATTTTGGAGATCATTTTGTGTTTTATTCAAAACTGGACAAGGCTGTGAGGAAAAACATGGACTTATGGGGTACAGGAAGGCTGATAAATAGAGCGAGCCTGATGTTCTGCTGCTCTCTGTGCCTTATGCAGTCACAGCTGGAAACAGCAGGAGGCTATCCTGGGCCAGATCCCCTCTGAGCTGCCTGTGACTTACCTCGTAGAGCTACAGCTACGCTGGATATTCCCAGCCCCTTGCGATCTGACATCAAAAGGATTTTACTCTTTACCAATTATTTGTCCGGACGCCTCCCCCAGTTCTTTGCAAACTGGGACCTGGACTTTCAAACTGTGTGAGTAACTGTGTAATTTATGTGTGTAAAGGCCCGGTGTGCTCACATAAATCAGTTGCTCTCATCCACAGGTGACCAGGTAGCTGCCTAACTGGCCGTGTTCCCATACAAATACCTTATTTAGAGACAAGCATTAGGCATCTGTGACACGTGGATGTAACTGCATGCCCTTAAACTGATTAATGGGTAATATTTTTTTTCACTCTGTATTTGTTTCACATTCTGCCCTCTCCCTCCAACCTGTCCCTGGACATAAAACACTCTGAAATGTCCATTCAGTCTTTTAGATCATAAATTCCTCTGGGTTGGAGGTTTGCTTTACATGTTTTCTCTTATGAGCCCAGTGTACTCTCAAGCATTAGAGAAGTGCTTGCGCACATGCCTGCACTTCTCAGTAAGACCAGTGTCCAGGGACCGTGAACTTGGCATGCCGGCCCACCACCTGTCTCCAGAGCTGCCATATAGTCAGCCTGCAGACAGCCTGCTGGCACCTGGACGTGTCCTAAGTTGCTTGATCCTCAGAGGGTCTGCAGAGGTTGTGTTGCCTGTGTTGAGCTTGTGCTTCCATGTCCCCTGTGTGAACCATCTACAAGACTGGTCTTCAGGTTGGCCTCAGGACCACTGGTGGCTTCTGTACCAATGCAGCTGCCATGACCAAAGTGCCCTCAGGGGGAATGAGAAGAATCTCTGCTGTTTTATCAGTTTGAATTTTCTGGCCAAAATTTTGTTTCATTTGTGCTACATTTTGTTTGTCATGGGGAGAAGAGGTTGAGGATTACTGGGTAGTGACCGTTACAGTGGATGTAGAAAAGAGGGTGTTGTTTGTGAAATAAACATCTGCTCTAAGGAGGGTCACAGGTTAATGCCTGAGATTAGTTTAGATTAAGTTTGATGAAAAAAAGAAATCCAACAAACAAACCCAAGACAATACCTGAAGTCTCTTCCTCACCCCTTTCAAGGGTCTTTTTGACAGAGTGCACTGTTGGAGTAAAAAGTCCTGTGTAGTCTTCAGTTAACCAACTGCAGCTGGGAATACTATTTAGTCAGATCTAGAGAAACTTTAAACAGAACATGACCATCTAATACCTGTGTATTTAGAGCATCAAGGAGCTTTAAAGTCATTAAAGAATGAGATGAGTTCAGCTGCAAATGTTACTTGAAAAGGAATGATCACATCTAGCTGGGTACAGGATGCCTCTGATATGTTATGAGAATGGCTGCAGAGTCCTTTTTGAATTTGTTATTTAGCCGATGACTTGCTGACATCTGAATCTGCACAATTTGCTATGAATAATTTAAACCATAGAGAGCAGAAAGTGTGACAGAATTAAAAGACCAAAAATTGCTTGAAAATGCTTTCATGATCCTTTTTCTTGCTTAAAACTTGAAGATCAAACAAGAAAAAAAATTGCAGTTTAGGATTACTACACACTGTACAAGAAACCAGCAGAGCTGCGGAGTTGAACTCATTGGATATATCCACTTTAGACAGCATCTCTTTGTAGTCAGTCGGGAAAAAGCTGTAGACATTAATAAGGAAATATTAAACATTTATTGTGTATGTTTTCACTTGTCTTCACAGGATCATTCTGTAAGCAATTTATGTTGCTAGATTCGTTCCACCATTGTGTACAAACTACTTGTTGCTCGCTTATTAATCCTGCTTTTCTGTTTACTTTTCAAGCCAGTCTCAGAGGGACAGGTGTGCAGCTCGAAAGAGCCCAGAGCAATGTTGGAATACGTGTGTTCTGAAGTTTCCTAATGGATATCACTACTAGAGCTCTCGTGGTAAATTAAGAGAGTTCAGGATTTCTGCAACAAGCTTTGTTGTGATGAGAAGGAATGCCAAACTTGAGGTTTAGTTTGCAAGTCGATAGGCAGTGGGGGGCAAACGAAGGATGTTGTCTCTCTCCTCTCTGAAGCACCATATCCTGGTGGCAGCAGATGGCTGGATGCTGGGATCAATGAAATTATGTTCTCTTTCACGACGATAATTGCAACACTCCTTGCTGTTTTCCATGTTCATGATCATGGCTGAAAAGCCCAGGAAGGTGTATTTTCTGTACAGTAATCAAGGCAGCTATAATCCTTGGTGAAATGCATGCGTGCAAGGTTGTTAACACAGTAAGCAAGTGCAGTGACTGCCAGGTTAGATGTGGTTGTCATTGTCCTCAGCAGTGAGAAGACGTTCTCTTGCTGGTGGTGTGGATGAGTGAGTGGGGTTTGTGCGGCTCATCACTTCATGAGTCAAGAGATTACGCTCATCCGGGTGTAGAGAGCTTCACTTGTGCCTTATGCTGGAGCATAAGCAGCTGGGAACACTCAGCACAGCAAGTGTTTTTCTTTTAGCTGGCTATTTTCTAACTAACTTATAGGTGTTTTGCAGGTAAATTTTTTATGACTTGTTTTGATGTATGATGAGGAAGAAGGTATAGACTGAATATTTACTCCCATATTTTCTTTGGGCAGTCACAACACACAAATAATTAAAAAATTAAATACACAACAATGTGTATTTAATCCCCCCAAAAGGCTGTCCGGTTGTAAATATCTCCAGATTTCTGAGCCCAGAATTTGAAACATGAAGTCAACAGAGTACACATTCCACATGTGGATGTGGGAAGTATCGGGGATGGGTTTCCTGAGTGTGCTGTGCTCAGATAGAGGTTATGCAGGCAAATGGTCATGACTCAGCTAGCAGTGAATTAAACAGCTTCCAAAGCGCAACCACCCTCCAGAAACAGAGAACTGACCCAAGCCGTGATTAAGGCAAATGTTTGTACCCAGCACTTATTTCACTTCACCAGCGTTAGCCCAGGACCAGGAAAGACAATGAGTAAGGGTGCTTGTACAGCAATAAAATTTCCTATTTGTTGACTTCACATTCTGCAACAACATTTCAAAGTCTTTTTTTTTTTTTCCTAGAATTTATTGTTTGTAAAATTCTCTGTGTAACTATGATTTCTTCTGGAAGACCGTCAGGAAGACCTGTAAGCTGTTTCCTGACAGGAGATGGAGAGGGGAGAGAAAATGAACTGTTAACAAGAATGCTGCCTGCTGTCTGAATTGCCTTAATTCATGAAGGGACATAAAGCTTAGACAAAAATTTATGGTGCCTTAACCCTGGGAATGGCTCACTTGTTTAACAGCATGTTTGTGTTCACACAAGCGTAGATCTGGGATGAACCAGAGCATCAGGCTGAAGCGCTGCCATGGATGGATAGGGCGTCTTCAGGAAGGACCATCCAGGGGCATGGCAAGGAGTTGCCCTTGCCATGTGAGAGTGGCAGGGATGTACGGAGCTCTGCCCTGGGATGGACGATGAGCCAGCTCAGAGCTTGCGGTTTAGAATTAACGGGTCTAAGAATATGGGTGACTTTGTTGTGGGTGCCTGCTACTGACAGCTCAATCAGGAAGAAGTAGATGAGCACTGCTGCAGACAACTGGAAGAAATCTCATGTTTGCAAGCTCTGATCCTCATGGGGGACTTTAATCACCCTGATATCTGCTGGAAAGGCAACACAGCAGGACATAAGCAATCCAAGTTTCTGGAGTGCACTGATGGTAACTTCCTAACACAGGTGATAGAGGAGCCAAAGATAGGGCACAGTCTGACAGACTTGATCTTACGAACAAGTAGGAGCTGGCAGAGGATATGAAGACCGGGGATAGCCTTGGCTGCAGTGACCATTAGATGTGAAGTTCAGGTTCTTGAAAGGTGGGAGCAGTGCAAAAAGCAGGATCACAATTCTGAACTTCAGAAGAGAGTTTGTCTGGTTCAAAGACCTGCTTGGAAGAATCCCATGGGATGTGGCCCTGGAGAGAAGAGGGGTCCTGGAGAGCTGGTTGATTTTCAAGATCACCTCCTCCAAGAAAGGTTCATCCTGAAGAGCAGGAAAGCAAGCAAAAGTGGCAGGAGGCCTGCATGGATGAACAAGGAGCATTTGCATAAACCCAGATATAAAAATGGAAGAATATATGAGTTGGAAGCAGAGTCAAATCACCCAGGACGAATGCAGAGACAGGGTTTAAACGAGTACGAATGGGGTGAGGAAAGTCAAGGCCATCTGAAACTGTATTTGGTGACTGATGTGAAGGCAAACAAGAAGGGCTTCTATAGGCATATTAGCAGCAAAATGAGACTAGGGAAAATGTGAACCTGCTGCTGACCTGGTGATAGAGGACATGGAAAAGGCCAAGGTACTTCATGTCTTTTTCATTATGGTCTGTACTGGTAAGACTGGCCTTCAGGGGTCCCATGTCCTTGGGACCAAAGGGAAAGTCCAGAGCAAGGAAACCTTACCCTTGTCGGGGGAGGAGCAGGGTAGAGGATATTTAAACAAACTAGGCATACACAAATCCTTGTGACCCGAAGGGATTTGAAGGAAATCCTCTGTTTTTCTGAAATTTCCCTGTGGAAAGAGGATTCTGCATTCTGAGCAGCTCTTGCACCTTTCTGCGACACCCGAGTTCAGTTTTTTTCTTCTGGAAAATAAACAACTACTGAAGGCTGATTTCCCTTTCTCAATATAACCACTCCTCCAACCTTGAAAACTCCCTTCATAGCTACAAGGCAATAGTAAAACTATTCAGTACTCAGTTTAAAATAAACAAACAAGCGGTCATTCAGGCAAGAAATAGAAACAATAATTGTAAACAACTGAATACCTCAAGTGATCTAAAGACAAAGTAAATAGTTTATGAAATTATGAAACACATAGATAAACTACTACCTAGTAAAACTACTATCAAGAGTAAATTACAAGAAGGAAAAAACGGGCTATAAACAAGAGAGTACCCTCAATAATAATTTGACCAGCTCAACAGTTAAACAATTCTTAGGGCCATATTGACATATTTATAAAATAAGCATGATATTTACAAATGGAGATTATAAAAAACCACTGAAGGCTGTCTTGAAACTGTATTATTTTTCATGCATGTTATTTTTTCTGTCAGAATCTGTTAATTAACTGTGGTGTTATATTTTTGTGAAAAATATAATCAATTTATCCAAGCTGCTGTTCCATTTCAAAAGATCTCAGAATAAGATTCTTCACCTACTCAGTTGAAAGCTAGCTATCCCACAGAGCCATTCTTTAATCACTTCAAGGCATGCCTCCACAGAGAGCTGAAAGTGTTCTTGACTGTGTTAAAACACATTTCTCCTTCCGAACTGAACACTAATCCGGAGTCAGAGTCAAAAGATCATCTTGCTCAGTTCTGGAAGCTTTTTTAATTTTTTTGTTTCTGATGTTAATAAGCCTTGAAAGTTTGAGTATTGTTGCGGGTATATACTTTGATCAGTGGATTTGAAATGTAAGCTCTTTGGCCGCGGCCCTTATTTTTATTACATTCAGGCGGCACCAAGTACAGCCGAGACCAAATTCATTTGCAGACCTCTTAATGCCAACAGTAATACATAGTAATTATAGAAAGAATATTAATAAGCACACAAGTTTTAGTGAGACAGAATATTTTCTTTGATTTCAGTCCCTTTCTTGCCCTGTGATTTTTGACCTGAAGTCTGCTGTAAGAACTGCACAGGATTCCCTAAGAATTAGTGTGTTTGTCAGACTGCAAAACGTGTCTCTAAGCTGAGTTGGGTGATACAAATGTCCTCCTCCCAGCTGCAGATATATCTGTGGGGCCAACGGCTTTTGCTTTTTAAGTATCGGTAAGATAGGTTTTCCCATATGACTGAGTATGTCTGTGAGCAGCACAATAAAGGACACAAACAAATGAGGATGCTGCAGCTGGCCCTAATCCTCTCCTCCTCTCCCCCTCTCCCGGCTCCTTTTAGTTGGTTTTGAATCCATCCAACACAGTTTTATTCCTGGATCTGCTGTAACAGCAGAGCTTGAAGAGCTGTTTGAAGCTTGAAGTTTTCACTCTTCTCTTTCCCTCCATCCTGTAGGGTGGTTCAAAATATGAAGAAGCCCAATTAGGAAGTGACCAGCCACTGAAAAGTAGCATTGGAGATTGCTTTGTTAAATGCAGGGCAACAAAATGCAATAAAAAAAAAAAAAACGTGCTCCAGCTTTGATGGATACAGAACTCCCCACGTAGCTGTAAGAGCTAGGAAGCTGAGAGGTAGTTATGCAAGTTAAAGATGTCCTCACCGTATTACTGGCTTGGCTCTTAATTTGTTTTCAAAAACTACAAATATATGCGATAGCTTGAGAAACTATAGCAATTTATTTGGATTCTGGTTTTGTTTTCTTGCAGACTACAAAGAGCATTATTTTAAATCAGCAAGAGTTCTGTTTTACATTAAAACTTCATTATAATGCATTTTTCTACCCTTCTGGCACACCGCTTCAGATCACTGGCATCCAAAAACTCACCTCACCCAGCTGAAAGATTGATCTGAATCATATTTTCAGGAAAAGATAAAATGAATGATCGGTTGTGGCTTGAAAACTTGGATAGCAGGTTTCAAAACGAGCAGCATTTATGGCTGATTTATAGGCACTTAAAAAATAGAATGGAAATACCAATATAGCCTTGACTACCAAAGAGCCTTTATAAAGTCTCCCTTTAAATTATAATGTCTTGAATTTAATGCATTTTAATGTTCTTAATTTTGGATTAGGAGGGAAAAGGAATTAATGGCATTTGCACTATGTGGCTTTGCTATGGAAAGTCACAGCATCTCATAATGACTTAGATGGCAATAATAAATAAACAAAATGGCCTTCGGTTATTTTTTTTCTCATTTGTATGCCCAAAGATGTTACCAAAGTTGCCCGTTTTCTCTCCATCATGGTAACACAGCCCTTATTTAACCTCTAGTTGTTATTAAAGTCACTCGCCATCATCTTCCTAATATTTTGTATCATATGATTGCACTCTTGAGTCCACAGTCTTGTGCTTGCTGTTGAGACGTAGCTGAAAATCTGGACAGAAGCATGAATTTACCCATCTAATGAAGCAATGTATCAAAAAAACACCCCAACAGTTTTGGGCATTCTGTATTGCACCTTGGGTTTTCCACGGCATAAAAGAACCCACTGATGGGAGCACAGTAAACAGGGGTGTTTGGGTGGGAGTTGGCCTTGGTGGAGGATAAAGAAGTTCTTGTATTTTGGGGGTAAGTTCACTGGCATTTTCTGGTGCTTAGTGGTTTATTACGTTGCACTTCATCATTTGTAGTTTCAGTGGTTTGGTCACGGTTCTTAATGAGAAGGTCTAGTTGTCATTTGTGGTTTAAAGGTAGTTTTGTATTTGTGTGTGGTGAGAGGTCAAAGGCCTTGTAGCTGAGGGAGTTAGGTTTCCTGTCTTTAATTGCTGCTAATGAATATTCAACTGTTGAAGGCGACAGGAATGGCTTAGCTAAAGGTATTAAAAATCCAAGTGACTAGCGACTGAGAGAGCCCAAAGAGCAGTGAGCTGCAGAACTTGAGGATTGCTGCGTTTGGTGTTTTATATACTGATTGTGCAAATACGCAGCAGGCTAATACTGTCCTTAAGAGGATACCTGAGGAAAGGACTATTTTAATGAAATGACACTGGAAAGAGTTCTTGGGTGAGAAAATTCAAGGCCACGGATAACAGTGACATTCAAAAGAATTTGAAAACAGCAAGGAGAAAAAGGGATAGGAAACTGCAAAGGCAGGTCAAAATTTGTGGATACTAGTGTACTAGCCAAGCAAACATCCTTTGAAGAAGGTGCTTCACAGCCAAGGCCAAGGCGGAAGTAGAGCCTCGATAACAGAGAAGTTTCTGCTGAGGAGCAGACAAAACATTTACAGAATTGTATAAGGAGGATAAGCAAGTAGAACGAGAAGACAGTGTGGCAAGACAGAAGACATAACAGAAGCAAGTTTCACCAGAAGAGAAGAAAGAGAATTCGAAATAAGCCTCCAGGAGAGAATAAGACAACAGACCGTGAATTAAAATCAGAGGGTACAGACAGACAGAGGAGTGGGTGAAGAGATCGCAGTGCATTAGTATGAGAGAAAGTAAGGGATGGGACACTCGCTCAATGTTCAATGAAATGAAGCACATTTTCTTGGAGGATGGCAGGTTACTGAGGACCAGAGCTATAGACCTCAGCTCAGAAGGGTTGTGCAAAGGAGTGGGGAAGAATTCATGGCTCGCCTTCACATCAGGACAAATGACACTACCAGGTGACCTTGAGACCAAGGCTCAGGTGATTTTTAGCCTTGAGAAGAGGGTGAAGATGTGAGAGGATAATGCAGTTCAACAGATAGCCCCAGGCAGATCCTGTAAGATTTTGGGATATTTGGCCATTGCAATATTAGATTGGAGTGGACCTTTGGATCAATGGTCCAGCCTCTGCTGCTGTAGAGAAACATGTTTTGTAATCTCTGTGGAATCACAGAAAACAGACTTCTTGAAAATCTGATGAAATCATACTCAAGAAAAAAATTCAAGTAGAATTTAGATAACTAGAAAGCGGGCAGGAAGAAAGCTGGAATAGATTCATAGTCATCCCTCCTGATGTTTCTACATGAGGAAAGAAAAATGGCAGTGGTAAGGGCATATCACAGTTTAGGAGAGAGCAGGCAGAAATGCTGCTCAGCTGTCAGTTGTTGGTGGGAATTATGAGCCCCAGCTATACCTCAAGGTAGTTAGGAAAAAAAGAATGAAATGTGCATATGTCAAATGCCAGAGTCTCGAAAACAGAATGGAGGGACTTACGATGCTGTGCTGTATGGGATACTGACCTACTGAAGCTAAAGAAACTTGCTGGGATAGCAGTCATGACTGAAACACCAGTATGTACATTGTGTGACACTGCTCAGAGATGACAGGTATTGAAATAAGGTAACCTAGTCAACTTAATTACTCCTGTCTGTGATAGACTGCAAGGTAGCAGAACAGTTTTGGTCAAAATAATTTAGGCATGAACAAAGAACTTGGTGCAAAGGTAACTTCATGGTCAAGATTCACAATTTCAAGAGGGAATGCAAAATACTAAAGGAATAAGTGAGCGTAGTCAGCCCAGACTGAGGAACTTGGGAACTAACTGTGAAGGACTCCAGGAATGTCTTCCTCTTGGAAGCGTGCAAACTCACAGAAAGCTCTTTCCCAAGCAAGACTCCTTACAAATCAGAAAGGTATTAAAAATAAATGGAGACCCTGTTTGGGGGAGAAAAATTAATGAGCAACTAAAGCTGGCTTTTGCAAGGTAGGGACTAGTGGCGTAAAAAGAATAGTGCTGGAAGTCCAACTAAGTAATGTAGCTGGGAACCGTGAAAAGATAATAAAATGAAGAGAGGAAAAAGGGTTGCTTAGCTATTGGAAACACAGGTCAAGGAATTGTTGTCTAAAACTGGTCCTCTTAGTGGGATCAAAGAATAGAGTATTTTGCCCAGGCAGAGCTAGGGTTATTTAACCTGACGGAATGAAAGCTGAGAAGGGATATATGAATGCTGTCTGCAAATACATCTGAGTGGGAAGGCAACGCAGAGGAATAAAAGTTCAGTCTGGAAACTGGAGGAAAGTTTCTGACCATGAGAGCTGTGAGGTTCTGGAAAGACTTTCCAGTGGGAATAAGGTGGAGCTGGCAGAGTTTATGGATGAGATTATCAGACATAGTTATCTATGACAGCAGGAATTTTCACTCGGTGATCTGGGAGTTTCCTTCCACTGCAATGTTACTTCTAATTTGAGGACTAGGATAGCAAGTCTCTCTGCCAAGGAAGGGAAAGACAACTGCGAGGAAAAAAGTTGAAAGAAAACGTTAGTTTGTATAATATCATAGATGGGAAGTATGGAGTGATTTTGATGGTCCGGGTGTATAATTATTATATTTGGCTTATTATTGGCCAAGATTTGCGGGGTCTATGTAGTTTTAAAACTCCCTTCTTTAGTTGCAATTCATCTGTGGCTTATGGCATAATATTTCTTTGGCTAGAAATGAAAATAGAAACGTCTCAAGAAAACAATGAATATTTTTCTTTCATGAGATGAAAATATTTAGGTTAAGGATGGACAAAGCAGAATGATTCAAATGTAATCTGCTCTAATAGCCTACCAAACCTTCACCCCAACATTGAATTGAATTGAATTCCCTTTCTCTTTTCCCTTGGCTGAAAGCTTTCATGAGTCTCTCAGACGAGAGACTCATTGGTCTGCAGTTCCCTTTCTTGGTCCCTTTGTTCCTTCTACATGTCATCTTTACTAGGGAAAATAGGACAATCACTGGAAGAAGTATCTTTGTCTGAAAACAGATGCAGGAATGTCCATGTTTCAGCTGTGGGATAGACAGTAAAGGTTTCTCACTAATGATTGTGACATAGAATAGACGTATGTTTTGAAAATATATTGTTGGAGACACCGAGCTATATGGGGTATGGATGAACAGGATTTTAACTGGAGCTGTGGTGTGAAGGAGCAGCTCTATTAATGTTTGAAGAGAATATTTTTAAAGTCACTTGTGAATAAACAGGTGGATAAACTTCAAACAGAGCATCCTCTGCAAGAAAGAGGATGAAACGGACTTTGCCAAGGTTCCCAAGCAACCTTAGATGACAGTCAGTTGTTCTCAACAGGCGACATCAACGTTTTGCAGCTATTTAGGGATGCAGCACTGCATACCCAAAGGGCAGGAAAATGTGGTTTGTAGTAGAACAGCTGCTGATAATAATGCAAGTGATGAACTGAAATGAACAATGGATATTAAGTTTTTAAAGTTTCCCTAGTCCCCTCTGGCTATGCTACCTATTACAGGCCCGCTTTGATTTCACACCAGAGTATGTCATGATTCAATGTGAGCTGTACAAATTAAACCAATGTGAAATTCAAATCAGACCATGTGTGTTTGTGGGAAAAAATAGGAACAGATTTAAATCTCTTGTTCCTGTGTTATAGTTTTCCTTACAAACAAGCTTTTGAGTTATTTTATGTATGTTTTAAAAAAAAACCCAACCAAACAACAGAAAGAATATACAATCTGGGAAAATTGTCTTGCAAATTAGAACAGCCCCAGATCTTTCATGTGATGATTTATGACATATTAGGCTAAAACTGAGAGATCCCAATGCTGAAACAGGTGATTGAGAAAAATGTGAGGGTGCATAGAAGCGCATTGTTTGTTTTGTGCAACAATAATTAATTTAATTAGCAAACAAATTCCTAAAGTTCTTCAGAGGAATCTGTTGTTACTGCAGACAGAGTTTGTTAGGTGCCAGAAACAAAGCACAAAAGTCAAATTCAGAGACATTCAGTCATGATGAGGAACACTTATTCGACATATTGATTTCAGGTAAAGCTAATCTGAATTTAGCTCAGTTGTCAGACCTGGACTGTATGAAGAAGGACTGAGGAAAAACTGTAGGCCATTTTTCTCACAATGCATATCCTAATTTTTGTTCTTTGATTTTTATCCATTTTGTCCCCCCTGAAATGTTTGCAGTTTTGGCGTCAACTTGGTAACTTGGCTGGAGGCATGTGGAGAATGGTCTGTATTTTCCAAAAGAAAATAGTGCTTTTTGCCCACAGCCTACAGTAACTTGAGGAACATCTTATTCAGAGAACAGAGACCAAGTCAGATTGCACACAGGTACACAAGTGCTTCCAAATTAATTTTCTGAAATACTTCTGCACCCTTCAGTTGATTTACTTCCTTGCTCCCAAAACTGGGATGTTTACTCCAGTTATACTTAAGCCATTCACTGGTGCTAGCAGAGAATAACTAGCCACTATTTTGTTTTGTTTTCCATTGAATTCCAGTTTTTCAGCTCTATTCAAGTTTTAAAGAGTAATCAACAATTTTATTCTTACAGTGCTTTAAATTATTGCCATTCACTTCTTTTTGATCTTCTTTCTCTAAGGAGTCATCATTTGCCTCATTTGCGGCAATATCTTTTATTTGATATCCACTTGTAGATTTACTCTGTTGTGTCTAACCTTCCTGCTAAAATTCTACCAGAAAGAGGGAATAAACTGCCTCCTTGGGCAATTATCCCCCGAACCTCATGCTTCTCTACCTGTGGCATCTCCTTCAATTTGCAAAATAATTCATTAAAAACATTATTTAATGTAATAGGTGAGAAGATCACCACCCCACCCCACCTTTTTTTTTTCCTGAGAGCTCTTCTTTGCCCACTCCCCTGTGATTTTTCTTGCAATGGTGTTACTTTTACATGTGCAACATAACCCCTCTGGAGTGAAATGTCTGTGTTCCACAATAATAGTCCAAAACAATGTACCCTGCAGAAGTGCTCATACAGTTTTTTCTTTTTTTTTCTGTAGATTACTCCAGTAAGTAGTATTTCTAAGTATAAGGGGTCACTTTTCAGAATACAGCACAACCTGAAACCTCTTCAAAAATATAGTTAGCTAGTTGGATTCAAAAGCAAGCCATATTTGATTTCTTTTTAATTCCATGTCTTTTCTGCAACAAAGCAAAACTTTAATTATTGCAGGACATTTTGTATTTTATCTTCTGCTTTCCAGATGACTCATGCTTCCTCTTGGAAGGGGTATGTCTTCAATGGCTCATTTTTGAGACTTCAAATCCAGAAATGTTCTTATCTTGGATGACAACCATTGAACTGGTGGTATCTGCAAAGAACAGTTGTAAAGGATTGAGTCAAAGGAAGGGGACCGCAAGTCCTTTTGAACATGCGGGAGAGTCATGCGAAAGATGGTAAAAAGGAAAGTTTGGCTTGATTAAATGCAGGTGTTACGAACATGGAGCAGAAGAAAAGACTTTATTAAGCTCAGGGGTTATTTAAAAATTTATGAGACTCTGAAAAATACCAGCTCTTTTCCAATTAAAAGAAAACCACCACCAACAAAAAAGGATCCTAGGAGCTGCGAAAGAGCAAGAGGTAGCAGCACTAGGCAAATCTTGTTTTGCTTTATTTGTTTGCTTAAAGGGGCCTGGGAGTTTGCTCAGCCTTGCCGCAGCCGTAGCCTCGGTCACAGCCGAAATCCAGGGTCCCTCTCGCTCGCGGCACTGCTGCTGCTGCTGCTGCAGAGTGACTTTGTAATCTCTACTCAGCCTTCTTGTCCATGTTCCTGTGGTGCTTTGAAGCTGAGAGGCAACTTATTAATTAATACTCATCCCAACAGTTGTCTGGCTTGAAACTTCCTTGGAGAGTGGTCATATTACTTCAATTCTGGGTGGCCTCAAGCTGTTTTTACCACCTTTTATAGCCTAACTGATGCTCTTAAAAAAAAAAAAAAAAAGCCTTGAGTTAGCAGTGTGATCTGCTGATGGGAACATACCTACGAGTCATTTCTGCTTATGGGGAGGGAGCTGTCTGGATTTCCTCCGGTGCCAAGTGCGTTGTTTCCCCTGGCATTTGTGCTTGCGGCACAGGAAGACATTACACTGCCCACTCGCCTCATTGCCACCTTGCTGGCTGCTGTTGTCACATATTGGCTTTTCCACAGTGTTGTCTTCCACAGGCCTGATCTAGAAAGGGTTTCTAAATTTCCTTACTAATTCTTCTAGATTGCCACGTTGTCCTCTGCCTGGAAAACTTGTCATTTCAAGCCGTGGAGGTCTTTTTCTCTTACCCTTCAGTCTCTGAATGTTTCCAGTTTGTGTGATGGTATCGGCAAAGAGTTTCCAGCATTACAGAAGGGATTGAGACACCATCTAAAAATATCAATCCCGTGACATCATTTAATAATTGTTTGGCCCAAGAGAGACTTCTGAGGGTGATAAAAGTACTGGTAACATAGCAGGTGACAACAGTGGTGCCTCTAAAACCGATAGTTTATTACTCCTTTCTCAGAATGAGAACATGGCAATGTCAGAGCTCAAGGGCTTTCTCACTGCTTTTCTTTTCCACTCAGCAGAGCAGATTTTGTAAACTCTGCAAGTGTTTTCCAGGCACGTCTACAATGCGCAGTGAAGGCTGGTATGAAGAAACTTGAAGAAAGGCTGCCGTGAGCTGATTTTTCAGGGCCAGAAATCTGAGATAATTGTGGGATCCAGGACCCACTGGGATCAGCTCGACTTCAGTAGAATGGTATGTACTAAGAGTTTAATGATGCTCTATTCTTTCTTACAGCTATTTATGGAAGAAATTTACAGAGGAATTTTGGTGTCTGGATGAAGTGATAATTGTAATATTTTCCTTAAAGACACTAGATGAAAGATTGCCCCTGTCAAGTTCTGTACTCTTGAAATGCATGGAAATGAATTGCCTTGAAATTGAACATGGAGTGGAAATTGGCCAAAAAGAAGCATTAAAAAACTACAAAACACTCCCACCTCCAAAAAAAAAAAAAAAAAAAGGAGAGAAAAAATAATTCTTTGCATGACTCTTGCACAGATAATGTGAAACTAGCTGCTCATTCTCAGCAGTTACCCAATCTGTGTCTCACCTTGTAGGGTATAATTGCAGTATATACATTTTCTAGGGAATTAGCAGTGTTAAATATTGATATTGCAGTGTTAAACCCATAGTAGCAGCAGTAATGTTGAAGAAAATTCTTGCCGACTTTCAGCAAAGATTGAAGAGCTTCCACAGAATTTGTCTAAATCATGCTGCAAATCCATGTCTCCCAGAGTAAACGGCACTTCTTAGTACTTGGAAATTACATCTGGAAGTAGTATTTTCTCTACAGCCTAGAAAATCTAGTCTCTCAAGCTCCTCTGGCTCTCCAGCCTCCAGAATTGCTGCTTGAATGGATATATTGTGCAAAATCAGATTGATTTGGCATACAACAGGGTGCTCTCATCTCGTCGCGCAGAAAGCCAAATGCTTCATTAAATATTTTGCCAGTTCTACTTTTTAGAAACAGCACTTAACTGCACAGTTACTACAGCCATTACAATCCGTTGAAGTGCTGCAATAAATTGCCTGTCACCTGAATGGGTAAGTTTACATAATAGAACAAAATACGAGGTTTTACAATACTAGCCATTGAAAAAAAATATATATACATTTACACAGTTTGGCCGTTGGATAAAAACTGCTGGCATCACAGTATTACAACTCGGACTGCAATTAGAAAGTAGTATTAATAGTCACTGTCTTTCTTAAAAGGGTGCTTTTAATTTCTGGTTTTTAAAGTGAATATCGCTACTGCTGAACCCGAGTACTTCAATGAAAATGAAAGGGCCCAGTTCCTTTTTCTACAGCTAACTGTCCTAGGAGGTAGACACTGGTCTATAGCATGCATTTAGATATAAGGACAGAGTCTGACCTCTGCCGATGCTGATTTTCACCCGTTCTCACCCCAGTGGTCCTTACACGGACCTGCTTCTGCAGAAGCATAGTGTGGAAAAGGACCCAGGGAAAAGATGATGAACTTGAATGTATTAGTTACAGACACCAATGTGTTCTTATTGCAGACAGGTATGTCTGGTGTCCGTATGTGAAAAACGTTGCATTCTAACATATGTAATAGAAGTAACGAGGCTGAAGCAGTGTTTCTTTCACGGAGAGCGGTGATTTCCACAGCAGGCAGATAACAAACTAATTAGAGCTTCACAGGTTAAAGGTAATGCATTCGGAAAAGTCAGGTCTGCTCACAGAGCACAAATACCACATCCTTGTGGCAAGGCACTTACCGGTGGCGGTGATGTTGTGAAAGACCTCCTTTTTTCCAGATGGGTTATAGGTGGAGCACTGGCACTGCAGCTTTCAGGTGCCAAAGGCTGCAGCTGGGGAGGAGAAAAATGGAGAAAAATGCTCACCTGCCTCCTGGCCAAGCAGGCAGTTTCAAAAGCCTGAAAAAATGATAAAAATATTCATATATATCTGCATATAAGTATATATATGTGCCTAAGTGTTACCTTTTTTTTTATACTTCTGGGTATGCCCCCTGTAAACTTTCAGCACTCATTGCCAGAATCAGAATACAAGGACAAATAAATACATCCAGAACTTCTGCCATGGAATGTGTTTCTTTAGACTCAAATGTTTTAGTTGTTTCTAACAGTTCTTTTTGTGACCTCAAGTGTCTGACAGGACTTAGTAGTGTTTGCCCGGGGTAGCCCGGGTGCATCCTTGCAGCCTTGCAAAGAAATGCTAGGCATAGTACCTTTTAATTTTCATGGACAAGCTTGGTTGAGTCACTGGAGAAGTGATCAGTGAGCTATTCATAAACAGGGACTTTTAATGTATTGAGCTCTTCATATATATTATGAACTTGTGTGGCCCTCTAATTACCATCCAATCATCAGAGCATCAAAGTGCCTTATTTTGTTTATAGACCTGAGAAACTAGAGTCAGGTTTTATGAGCCTAACAATACATTAGGAAGCATCGTTTTTGCTTTATATTATGGGATTATTTATTTTTTTTTTTATCACATGAGAAGAAACTTTCTACCTAATCATTGCAATAAAGCTTTTGTGAGACTTTTGGAAAATTATTTTGTACTTGGACTGCTGAAAATTGATGCTGGGTCCTATTCATATGTTTAAAAATAAGTCCTTAAATCTTTAAAGTACAGACAGCTCGTGGGACCTCCCTGTAGGTGCCCCTGTTTATATTGCCAAAGTTTAGCTAGTGGTTGCAAAAACCCAGCAGCCAACTTACTAATGAGCTTGTTTTGACAGGACTGCATAGCTCATTGCTTATTAATGCACCGTGTTGCTGGCTGGATCATGCAACACTTTCTGGAACTGTAAAAGTGATTCAAGGGACTGTATCAAAAACAAGCTGCAAACATAATTTGGAATCAGATTCACTGGTTTAACAATCCACTTTAAATATTCGGGGCAGGATTGTCATTTTCCCATGTACTGCTATTCTCTTCAGGTCAAAACTTTTAGAGTCTTCAGTACGCTGGGACAAATTTATCCTGGGGATAACTCTAATGAAGTGAGTGAAGTCACACCAGGGATTCATTTGGCTCATTACTAGCATCTTGTCTTCTACCAGCAAGCTCTGCATTTCTCAGTTGACACACTCTGTGCTGTGATGAAGACAGAAATTGTCAGTTCAGTTTTCAGGCTCCTCTCTCTTTTCCATGGCTAATCGTTTTTTGGATTTTTATTATTTTTAAAAGCAAAGCAGTGTAGGTGCTATGGGCTGAAAAGAGCGCAAAACCCAGGCAGTGTCACAGTCATAACAGAGAGAATTGCAGTGATCAGTGGGTAGATACCTTCTTCAAACAAACTGTTCCCTCTCACGATGCTAGGTAGTTCAAATTTTAGCGTAATACATTTTGTTAATGTACCTAGGGATTCACGAGGCCTCCATGATCCTGTTGACTTGCCATATGACTTCCTATGGGATTTCCCACACACAGTATTTCCAGCGAGAACCCTTTTCCACCTGAAATGCCTAAAGACTGCTTAATATATGACATGAGCAATCTTTGACAACCTTGCAGAATTGATCTGTTTGTCCTGAGTATTAATCTGGCCTGGTAGTCTCAACAATGGCTTCTTGGAGATGACCTCTGGCATGTTTTGCAAAACATTTTTATTAATTTATATTTTTAGTTTGCATAATGAAACCTCCAGACAAATACAGTAGCTGTGCTTTATTCTTATATTCACAAAAATACATAGAGAGGAACAATAAGGGGATACTAGAGAGTACAAAACTTTTTACTAAAATCTTTTCAATTTTTTAAAAAATCTTTATTATATTGTGATTACGTTATATACACACATATACACGTGTAGATACACACAGACACACGTGCATACATGTGACTGTATGCACACAGACATATACACATCTTCCTCCCTGAGCACGTAAGGCATTTGTATCATCTTGTTGATTATATAGCATTGGCCTTAAAAATCATGGAGCATAACATTACACAAAACTTTGTTAGTATGTATCTGACAAGACAATGTAAGTCTGGAGCTACAGATCAAGTCTTTGAGGATCAAGGCTTGAAAAACAAAAAACTATATACCTATGCAAAGAACCATGATTTTAAGGAATTTAAAACATGTCACTGAGCTGGTTCCACTTTTATAGGTTAAATATATTGCGACAGATGTTTCCTCTGGCATTTGAGCTCCTGTAGTGCTATTGGGGTGAAGCAAATGACCAAAAAGGGGCGCTCTGGTTTTTAGTTTTCACAGTTATCTTAAAATCATCATCTCAGATGGTGAGCAGAGAGGTGCTCAGTTCTTGCTGACTGATGGGGCCACCTCTGGGCCCGATGGGAGATCATTGCAGTGGATGAGCAGGACACTCAGCATCTTCTGGATTTGGACCTCTTCAGCTCAAGAGCTCCAGAACATGTTTGTGTGGGCCTGACACACTCAGCGGTTCTACGAAACATATTTATCTACAAGTCTATGTGTCTCTATACAGACTTGCTTAACCTCCTCTGTCAGTGAGTTTTCAAGACAGACATATGGCATTATGGTCAGAAATCAGTGATCAGACTAAAATCTTGTCTTATATTTGTAGAGTTCTGCCAGATGTCATTGGAATTACCCAAATATACCTGAAAGCCAAAATTGGTCTTAAGTTCATAAAAGTTAATAGCATCAGTAGAATAATGCAATTAGAAGACCTCCCACACTTAGCAGGAGCAGTAGGATTTAATAACCTATGATATGATTTCAACTCTGATAGATGTTCATTGGGTTAGAATAAGCCTTTGTCTTTTCCATACTAAAAGAGCCTGCACTGACTAGCTTTGTTCAGGATATTTCATATGATTTATAAGAAAACTTTTTTTTTTTTTCCTGTGAAAATGAATCCTAGGGACAACTTCTCTTTCCTTTTAAAAAATATTTCAAACAGTTTCAGATTTTTTCTCTGTATATGTGGATTAAATACAATAACATACTCTAACAATAGGAGCATGCCTAACTATTACCTTTTTGCTTATACTGCTAGGTATTCTGCTATGCTATGCCCCTGTAAACTTTCATCACTCATTGCTGGAATCAGAAACAGGAGAACGCGGTACGTTGTCTTTGGCGTTATGATAAGACATAAATGTTTTGGTTTCAGTCCATGTTGCTTTCACGGTCATGGAATTTGGCTTTAGAAATTAGCTTTGAAAAAATTTAACATCTCAAATGGAAGAAAGCTGACTTAAAAGTAAAATGTGCATTACGTTGTGTGCATTTTATGATATATTTACGTGGTATCCTAAATACTAAGAACCCTTCAACGTTTGATGAGTGAATCTTGTGATTCTTAGTGAAAAGTCTGATAAATATTAATTTTTCTGTTTTGGTTGAAAAGCTAAAAATTGGCCACACTTTCTACAATTCTATTTTTTTTTCCCTGCAAATATTTGATTCTGGGCCAGTGAGGTAATTATATGATCTTTCACTCTCCTGTGAAAAAAAATCATCCACATAAAACAAGGCTGTTATTAAGTGCACTGTACAAACAGGATTCTTCAACATGAACTAAACATATCATGTTAAATCTTACTAAAACAGGGAAGGAGGCTGCTGTTCTGATGATGTTGTGATCCTTTCTGATCACCTGTGATGGGATTAACTCATCTAATTTTTACCACCTTTAACACAGGTGTCTTGTTTTAGCCGATCATGAAGTCTTCAGCTATTCCAAGATAAGTGAGATGATCCCAGTCCCAGCAGTGATAGCGAAGAGCTGGAAAGGATTTAAGGATCACTGAGGAGAGACATTATGGGGAAAAGTAGGAGCAATCAGCATGTTAAGGAGGGTGGGAAACTGCAGGTAACCAAAGGGGATAAAAGCAGAAAAGGGAGGGTTCCTCTTCAGCAAGAGAAAGGAACATTTAGGATGCATGTCATGAAAAACTTTCAGACTATAAACAATAAATAAATTTAGGGTTAGAATAGTCTCTCAAGGGAAGTTGTAGCAGGCTTGTTGCTTAGGAGATTTAGAAGTACAAGTCATCGGGGGAAAAAAACCCAGACAGCCCTGAGGAGGGGTTGAATTCCTTTACTAGTCTGTGATTTTCCATGTAAAGACTAACAAAATTAAAATGGTGACCAATAGAAATGCATTTACAAGACTTTCCCATTCTGTAGAGGATGCATTTAGAGTACTACATCAGAAATCCTCTCCTTTCCAAAAAATCCTCTTCGAAGGCCCATCATGATGGTGTGGTCCGAAGTGGGATTTCCTTTCAGTTTCTTTTGATTTCATTTTCTCCATAATGTGGATCTTTCAAAGAATTTTTATGAGCTTTATTGCCTGTCTATAAAAAACCTAAAGCACTGGTTGAAACGGAAGTGGCTTTTTCAGAGATCTATATCCATTTGGATATAGTTTTGCTAAGAAAAAGGATGCAATGTAACACTGGTAAGTTTGGAAATTAGAGTTTGAAGATGGCCTTTTAAGGGTATGTTTTATGAACACTTACGTTTTCTTTAAAGATGTTTAGATGCATATCACCTAATGTTCATCTTTGCTAAAAAGGGAGGAGTGTATTTGTGTATCTTTCAACACCATATAGCACACAGGTGTTTGGAGATAAAACAACAGCGGTAGCAAGAACAACAAAAACATTTTTCAGGACTTGAAACTAACAAGCCTTCATGAGGAGCTCTTCCCGTCTAGGGTTCTTCATTAAATATTTCTGCAGCTTTGGGATGCTTCGGAGCAGATGCAGGCTACGGAAACAGGTAACCTGTTGACACAGAGGCCATCACATCGCAGCTGCTTGGATGGGGGGGAGAGATGTCTGTTTACTGAACGGAGTAAGCATAGAAATTTATGATTAGAACAAACTTGTTCAGAAATGGCCGCTCACAGCAAGTTGATAAATGCCACAATGATTTGTGGAATTAGCAAACAGGAACAGATCAGTAGCTTAACATGGAATGAATGATGATTATCTGTATAACCTCAAATTCCGTTTCCTCTTGTCTTCAGAAATATTTACAAATCAAATAAGAATAGGGTTAAGACAACTGATTTTTTAACACAAAAACCTCAGAATTAGATACAGCTGTTACTGATAATTTGATGAATTCTCGTTTATTTTTTAGGTGTAAATGAGTTACCCTTAACAAAAGGCTTAAAGAATTTCATGAAAGTGTGATTTTCCAGATGTACAATATTGCTAGTTTGCTTTTATACGGCCGTCATGAATTTCAAAGTAAATTTAACCTTAATTATGTTGAAAGTCTCTGTAGATTTTTTAAGTAGCTGCAAATCTTCAATGCTGAATAAGGAGCAACAAATTTCCTATTAGAGAAACATATTGTTAATTTGTTAAACAAGTCACACCTGATTGCCAGTTACACCTCATTGGTATGCTGTTAAGACAAGCCCCTTCACATTTAGTTAGGCATTGTTTCAAACCACTTGCCAACAAAGATTTTTCCTTGGATCTTGGAAGGCAATATTTTACACATACTCAAAAACAATAACATTTGAATGACAGTTATTTTCAACTTGGGATTTTGACAAAGACTCTTAATTGTTATTCCCAGGCAAAAATCTTCATTAAGAGGGAATCTGGATTATAAATATTTATCAATTACCTAAGGGAAGAATCCTTGAGAGGAAACAGTGTTTTCTAAATAATTCAACCTATAAAAATTAGTCTGGGAATTCCTAAGTAAGTTTACATTTAAAACACATATGAAAGTCCTCCAACTCTTGAAACTTGAATTGCTTCAAATCCTGGTTTTAACCACTGCTTTGCCACTGTCCGTATAGACTTGCACCTGCCACACTTGGTCCTTATGATCCAGGGTTTTTTCCCCAAAGAGAAGGAAACCTTGTATATTTGATGGTTATTTTGGATAAAGAGATGGATTATTTGTAGTTTTCCTCTACCAGTAGGAATCTTCGACATGCAAATTAAGTTTCCTTGAGCTTTTGCCTGTCCAGTGTCAAGTTACATCATGAAGGCGGGCTTGGACATGCAGTCATGTGACAGCAAAATGTGTCACCAGAAGCTACAGTGGGAAATGTGTCTCAAAGCCCATGTAAGCCAAGTGTGTGGGTGTCACTCTGGACTATAGGAACTGATGGCTCTGGAGTTAACTCCAGTTGGATGCCTGCCTCTTCATTTAGGTACCAAAATCAGAGACTTGGTCACCAAAAGGGCTGTGAGCTAACCAGCTGCTCCTGAGTCCATAGAGTGATGGCTGGTTCTGGGTACCGCCAAAACCGACATCACTCCAATCTTCAAAAAAGGCAAGAAGGAGGACCCAGGGAACTACAGACCGGTTAGTCTAACCTCTGTCCCTGGGAAGGTATTGGAGCGACTCATTCTGGATGTCATCTCCAAACACGTTGAGGAACAGGAAGTTATTGGAAGTGGTCAACATGGATTTACCAAGGGTAAATCGTGCTTGACCAATCTGATAGCTTTCTATGATGTTATAACTGGTTGGCTGGATGAGGGGAAAGTCGTGGATGTCATCTACCTTGACTTTAGCAAGGCTTTTGACACTGTCTCCCATGACATCCTCATTAGGAAGCTGAGGAAGTATGGGCTAGATGAGGTGACAGTGAGGTGGATTGAGAGTTGGCTGCGGGACAGGACTCAGAGGGTTGTGATCAGCGGCACAGAGTCTAGTTGGAGGCCTGTAACCAGTGGTGTCCCCCAGGGGTCAATACTTGGTCCAATTTTGTTTAATATATTCATTAATGACCTGGATGAGGGGACAGAGTGTATCCTCAGCAAGTTTGCTGATGATACCAAACTGGGTGGGGTGGCTGACACCCCAGAGGGCTGTGCTGCCATCCAGCGTGACCTGGACAGGCTGGAGAGCTGGGCAGAGAAGAACCTAATGAGGTTCAACAAAACCAAGTGCAAGGTCCTGCACCTGGGGAGGAAGAATGCTAGGCACCAGTACAGGTTAGGGGCTGACCTGCTGGGAAGTAGCTTGGAGGAGAAGGATCTGGGGGTTGTGGTAGACAGTAAATTATCCATGGCCCAGCAATGTGCCCTTGTCGCCAAAAAGGCCAATGGAATCCTGGGCTGCATAGGGAAGAGTGTGGCCAGTAGGTCGAGGGAGGTCATTTTCCCCCTCTACTCGGCACTGGTGAGGCCACAACTGGAATACTGTGTCCAGTTTTGGGCTCCCCAGTTCAAGAGGGACAGGGAACTGCTGGAGCGAGTCCAGCGAAGGGCAACTAAGATGATTAAGGGCTTGGAGCACCTCCCTTATGAGGAAAGGCTGAGAGAGCTGGGACTCTTTAGCCTGGAGAAGAGAAGGCTGAGGGGAGACCTTATTATGGCATACAAGTATCTAAAGGGTGGGTTGAAGGAGGATGGAGCCAGGCTCTTTTCATTGGTTCCAAGTAACAGGACGAGGGGTAATGAGCACAAGTTAGAACACAGGAAGTTCCGTTCAAATACACGGAAACAGTTCTTTACGGTGAGGGTGACAGAGCACTGGCACAGGCTGCCCAGGGAGGGTGTGGAGTCCCCTTCCCTGGAGATTTTCAAGACCTGCCTGGATGCAGTCCTGACTAATGCGCTCTCAGCAATCCTGCTTTGGCAGGGGAGTTGGACTAGATGATCTCTAGAGGTCCCTTCCAACTCTGATAATTCTGTGATTCTGTGAAAACAGGGTCACTCACATGGGCTCCTCAATTTAGTCCCCTCTTTTGACTTCGAGAAACCACTTATTAATAGCATTTCCTGTTTCTTCTCTAATAGACAATTATTTTTTTCCCTAGGAATAAAACAGTAGCTGAATAAAGCCCAAGAAGGTTTATGAAAAAGACAGACAAAGGAACAACCAAACAGAAGGAAAGGCATGATATTTTCTCTGTTACGCTAACCTACCTCACCAGACCATGGCCAAAAGCAATGGACGCTGATAGGGTATAACTTCTGTCCCCAAAAAAGAAGTCAGGACATACTTAGAAAATGAAATGGGTTCATCTGGGGACACCAGATTCTTTGCATGTAACTCAGTGAATGAGTGCAGTGCTGATTGAATCACAGAGTTTCCCAAGAGCATGTTAATATTTCATTATTTTACACTGGTACTTTGCTTGCACTGTATTATTGAAACACAGTAGAGGACTTTAATGCTTCTTATCTAACCCAAATATATGAAAAAGGTAAAATGCTCATTTAATGAGAATGACAAAAAAAAAAAAGAAAGAAAAATAATTACTTATAGAATTGTTCAAATACTTCATCCATAGTTGCAGTCCAATGGAGCCTGTAGCGTGTTATTCTTCATTGTGCTTCAGAGGGAATGGCATGTGAATTCCTCTCTGTTGCTGCCCAATTACAGTGAAACTCTTATATTGGGGTAAAAGCAGGAAAACGGGACTAGCAGCCATGGGACTTGCTGCTGCCTGCATGGTACACAGCTGTCTCTGCTGGTTAAACCACAGGTACTACAAGCCCTTGCTTAAAGTGCTGGCTCAGGTTAGATCACTGTTTAAACTGCTATTCAAAATAAAATGCAAGTTTCTATCAGCTATATTTCCAAGGGAAAACTTGATGAGATGGATGTAATGGCAAGCTGGTGCATGCCTGGGTCTGTGGGCAGCCTGAAACAATAGCCCTGAGAGAGGCACGCGGTCCCCGAGTGATAAATTCAGGAGTCAATGTTTCGTGAAGCTCAGCTAGCATCAGCCAAGCAGAAGCAGAAAGAGAACACAGGAGGCTTACGCTAACCTGTGTTGCTCCGTTTAAGCATAGAAAGCCTCCCAAATATTGCCTGCAGGAAGGAGGCGGTGGTAAGCTCTTCTGCCAGGGCTGGGGGGAAGAAAAGTGTGCTCCTCACCTCTTGAAAGTGAAAGGGAGACCTGCAGAGTGGTAGGACTTGGATTGCCTTGGCTGCTCAGTAGGAACAATAGTGGCAACAAGGGGTCACGTCAGCTGTTTTTCTAGATGGGGAATTGCAGAACTGTTTCTTGACCCGGCCAAATGTTGAAATGCGGGTATGTTCTCCACTGACACTTACATTTTTACCCAAATAGACTAAAGTCCGGGCGACAGAAGTCAGTCACTGTGCAAGTATATCTGTTTCACTATATGTCTCACTTTTAAGGCGTTCTTTCAGGGATTAAACTTCCTTAAGTAAACGTGTAACAGTACGTGGGTATTTTGAGACCGCCATTTACCAGTGCCGAAAATGCATTTTCGGTGCAATGGGTGGGTTTCTGCACCACAGTTCAGTCAACGCTTTACTCCCGGTCACAGCTTCCATTTTGCATTCATCCTCTTGGATGGGCAGGAAAATCCTTAGTAACTGACTGTCCAGGTTATGTTATATCTTAAAATGGGAAGAAAAGGGAATACCATTTTACCCTTCTGTGCAGAACAAAGAGGCTGATTTAAGTGGCTCATTGTACAAGGGAGAAGACTGCCAGCTCTTAGAGTCCATCCTGTAGTCAGCCTTTGCAGCTGAGGTTCAAAAAGTACCTTTGGTCATGGCCAGAAAAATACTGAAGGCACAAAAACTGCCAACAAGTTTGGTTCTGGGGCTCTGCTTATGGTACAAAAGGTGCTTGTCCATCATCACAAAAGATCTAGTCCATTTTTCATGAAGTGACTCGGAAAGCAGCATGTCAGCAGCCGATTTAGCTAGATATAAGTAGAACAAGCTGTAATAAAGAACTGAACAATACGGTGTCCAATTTAGGGTGTGGCTAATACCCTTCATAATGTGTGAGAGAAGTGAGGACTGGATTTAAGGATGGCACCACTTTGTGAAGCTTTGCTTCAGAAACGTCATAGGCTATTAAGATCCAGAAGTTGTGTTCAGACTGGAATGAATCCGCTCCTGCCTTAGTTTTCTCCTGGGGAAGATACGACAGGTGAATCATATATGACGTGATGCTATTTGACGTTTCTGTACCATCCACGGCACTGACAGCTGGATGGCAAAAGCAGCAGCCATGCCATCCTCTCGGCCCCTCTGCTGTGTCATCCTCCAATTTTTGCCTTGCTGCTGTTTTCCGTAATCTAACATTCAAGTCATTCGTATTGAAAGCATCTGGCTGTTCTTTCTCTAAGGAAATGCAACCGCTGGAAACATAATAGTGGGGAAGCAGCTAGGCAACAATTAATTATTATATTTTTTTTTTTTTTTAGTATTCAAAATGCTTGGCTTTCAGCAGCACAATATTTAAAGGAACAAAAGGGATACTAAACAGAGGCGAATTGGAAGGAGAGGGAATTGAACGGGTTGAAAGATAAATGACAATATGCCCAAGGGTTATGAGAGCCATCTAGCGATAAATACACTAGGAGTGAAAAAGGTCACTCTGAATAAGTGAGTGCAAAAAGTAATCAAGCATTAGAAAGAGGGACATGCCATGTGTAAAGAATGAGGTACTGGAGTTAAGAGTATAAATACTGATAAGGAGAGGAAAGCAGGAGAATGAAAGCAGATTGCCCAAGAGCTCTGGAAAGTGGCATAATGAAATTGGCTTCAAGAACATGGGGACAAAGAGCTTGGTGGGGGAGAGCGCAGAGCTGCTAAAAACGGCGAGGACTGCCGTAAGGGAGGCAGATCCCTGGGTCCGGCCACGCGGCAGCCAAGCAAGTCAGCGATGGGGTGCGAAGGCGAGTGGGTGGGCACAGCACAGCCTTTCTTGGGAAGCTGCTGTGTCCAAAGGCAACCCCCGCAGCCTTGGGGCCGCCCCGACAGAGAAGAGAAATGGCTGCAAAGCGGGCGGAGGCAGAGGGCACAGCATAGATGCAGCCCCTCGCTTGCCGTGCTGCGCCGCCGGCGGGAAAGGCAGAAGCCGTGTGTCCGCTGGGATCGCTCTGGGGCCGGTCATGCTCGTTCTGCAGTCAGATTCTGTGCAAAGCCTCTGTCTGGGAAGATCTGCCCTGACATACAGCAATGATAGCTTGCTGGGAATGTTTTTTACTGCTACAAGACTGAATCATAGGCAGAACATAGTCATTCCAACACCCACCTGGTTCAGTTTAACATGAGAAGACCTATTTCTATGAATTTTTCAAGTCTTCCATATGGCGTATACAGAAGACTAATTTTGCACCCCTACTGCATGTTTACATCTCGATTCTGGGCACTTTAAGATGTAGTTAATGATGGAAAAAATCCGAGGGTAAAAAAACCCCTGTTTCCTGCCAGCGTGTCTGACTAGTTCCTATCAGCCTGTCTCCCAGGCGGTGAGAGAGCTGTGGGCTTCGAGCTTTTTGTCTCTGCGTGTCATGGACAGCCCACTGAGTAAGAACACTGAGGAATGGCAGCTATAATGCCAATATTTAGCCAAACAAGATGAATGCATGGGAAATCAAGGATTTCACTTGACCGCTCAGATACACCCAAAGGGCAGATAGATCTTCATAATACAGAAGGAAGTTCTCCAGCCCTCCTCTTCTCCCTTAATATGAGGACTGCAGGCATAGTTATAGAAAGGTATGTTTAGGAAAACATCTAAGATAATACTGCATCAACTCCAGTAATGCCTAATGAATTATACAAGAAGAGGGCAGTGGTAGAAAACATATTCGTTTCCAAAAAAGGCCAAAATCTTGAGGTGAAGTTATGATTGGGTAATGAGTTTGAAATGAGAAACACTGGTTACATGGGTACTGATTGGGGGGATGCTGCACAAGCTAATTTTTCTAATTATTCTGGTATTTTGGGGGCTAGGTAGTGCCTGAGTCAATTGAAATGGCTGCCATGTTGTTCTACTCCAGTCTTTTTTTGTCTGTAGGAGCCCTTGGCTCCCATTGCCTACTCTGCAATCGCTCGGGTGAAACTCCCCACAACTTCAGTCAGAAGATGACTGAAGCCTGTATCACCAGTTGAGGAACACTGTTGGGGATAGGGTAGGGCACAGACAATGAGTGATGTTATGAAGAACTTGTTTGGGACTTTGGAATAAGCACTGCTAGAGTATTATAATTGCTTCCTGTAAGGAAGGGAGAAGACCTACAGTGAAGAGATGCTTTTACCTTTTTTCTCCAGAAATTTCTTCTGCTCCTCTTTGCTACTGTGAATAGGACAAACTCTTTGGTTTTTTATGTGAAAGTCTCTTCTCACCTGCCTTCTTCCACAGTTATTGAGTTGTGGTTTTAGTGTGAGACAATCGCTGAAATAACATTCAAATTGAGATGTTCTTTTCTTATTTCAAAGGGAAACTAAGCAAAAAGAGGGAACAATCCAATACAGAATTTCTTTAAAGATGATTGATCTCTGCTTAGAAGGAGATGATCTGCATTTCCCCCTTAAGAAAAAAAAGCAAGCCTTCTTACACTCTAGGGTGAGCTAAAGGCCTATTTTGAAAGAGATTAACATACAGTGTACTGGGAATAGCAAACATGAAACACGGTAAAGAAAACTTCATAGTAAGGTGTAACCAGGATTACTGGAAGTTGTTTGTGGTTGATTATAATGAAGATTAGAAGTTAAGAAAATCTCCAGTCTGTGATGCCTAAAATTAAATGAAGATGGATAGTGTTCCTGCTGGATCTGGTGTGCCTGGGGGGTTTAGCTGGCTCACACCATTATTGCATCTGCTTGGACGGTGAGGATATATTTTTATACCCATAACACCAACGTGGAGTTATCAGAGATGTGTGTCTCTCCACCACGCTTGAAAAAATGTGTAAGAAACTTTCTATGTCCACGGTGAACCAGTGGCCTCTCAGTGTGGCCTGGCTTTGAAGGCTAAGACATCCCAAGCTCAAGAGTCCAGTGCTGGGCACAAGAGATGGATGGGCCCTTTGTTTTTGGTGGGGATCTCAGCATCTAGTTCACCTGGTGAATGGTTCCTGGTTGTTTCACGTGTGAGACTATGTGTATGTGTGCAGAGGGCAGCATTTTACATCCCTGTGAAGGAAACATGAAGGCGACTTTGCAAGGAGTACGTTCCAGAATTTTATCTATGCTCTTTCTAAAGGCACTAAGGGGGATAGACATGCCTCCACCTTGTTTAGGTCGAACAAGCTCCATCTGACATAGCAGATGGACAAAATCTGAATTTACTTACTAGTTAATGAGAAGAGAAATATGTTGGCTGAGCCCCGTGTCCCACTCACTTGTGATGGTGTGTCACACCCTGTATGCGTCATATGCAGAGACACTTGTGTCCCCAGGAGCTGAAGAGAGAGATATGTTTGCTGTCTCTGGCCCTTTTTATGGCTTTTTTTCTCACCCTTTCAGTTTTAAAGAGCTTGCCTGTAGTCTAGATAATCAGTGCTGCAGTGCTGATAATCAACACCGAGTGATTTTTCATGAAGCAAAACACAAAGAGTGGCCTTGCAGAGTAGGCAACAGGAATGCATTCGATTTGTATTTCATTCTTACCATGTGGATACTGACCCCATACTTTCCCCCCATGACCATCAGGCTTTCAGTACAAACGATGCAGCAGAGGCGTGCTCTGGCTTGCTGTGTATTAGGGTATATTCACAGTTGTTGAAGTTTCATAAATCACATCTGAACGACTGAATTTTGGTAGGGTTCTCTGAATCCTATATTGGCTTTGTAAATACAAACATAGAGAAAGAAGTTGAGAGGAATATGTTATAGTTCTGTGGACTTTCATAGGGAGCATTTCTTAGTCTATGCAGAATTTTCCCTGCTGGCTGTCTCCAGGTCTAGTATTAACATCACGTCACAAGCGTGCAAATGCCAAAGATGTTTTATCGTATTATTTCATTCTGGTTTTGCCATTAATATGCACCTACATTCTTCCCTCTTCTTTGTCCTTACACTCCAGTTATTAAAACACTTTAATATTCCCTATGGATCTTGTTTAGTCAGCCTATACATATTTAATACAGGCAGCTCCTCTGTGGGAGGCAGTCCTTCTATCAGCACCCTCACCAGAACAAGTTTACATCTTCCTGGAATACAAAGTGCAGGCATACCCTTGGCAACTGAATGACTTTAAAGAAAAACATCACGGGAACGTCATGAACTCCTCAATTCCTCATTTCTAAAAATGGCACTTTGATCTTCTAAACAAGCCGTTATGTATCAGTATGTGTTGGGCAGAGACTTGCCTTAGAGGGGTGGGGGGCCACACGGCAAAAGCATACGGGGATCCCCAAAGCAAGAAGAACTAACTGGTACACCTAAACAACGGGTACCTGACATCTGGGCTGTCTGGTGGAGCTTGGAGGGAGTGCTGAATTGAAACAACAATCTTGCCTTTGGTTCTGCAGCCATCTCTGTTGGAGGTAGCTTCTCTGGCCAGTGGAGAAACACACGAGCTCAGCAAAGCTCCTCTCTTAAAAAAAATATTTGAGGAAAAAGTTGATGGAAGCATTCCAACCAAGTCTCTTTGGTCTTAAGGATTTTGTTAAGCATCATAGTTGTATCTAACTTCCACCTTCCAATGTTGCTTTCCACCAGGGTTGTGCTTCTCAGGTTTTCCACTCCTCCTCATCACTGTCCACAGAATGAGTGTGATCCTTCTCGTGGATGGCATTCAAGCATCGTTTTCAAGCAAATTTATTTTTTGTTGTTCTCTACTCTTTCTCTGAAGGGCACAATATTCTTGTCCTTCATCAGTACTCAGCACTATTTGAAAAATGAACTAATGTAGCTTTTTCTCCTTTAGGTCATGCGTGTTGATATTCAGCCTGGACCTAATGCAGAACTCTCTCTTCTGGAGAAAAATCATCTCCTCTGCTATTAGCTGGGTCTTACTTCCCAACGCAGAAAAGGATTCAGGGGTGGGTGTAAAGCTGACTTTTCTCTGTCACAGTGATGACTGGCTCTCCAAAGAAAGCATGTCCCCATTCTTATTCTTCTATGAAAATGAGACTTTTTAGCTTGCTTTGCAGACACCACTTGGCAGTGACATTCTGCTCTCTTATGAAAAGTAAGTTCAACCACTGAAAACATAAGTCCCAGTCTTGCAGAGATATGTGTGGGCAGCCTGTGCCTCTTTGCTGAGCCATATTGATCAGGGATACGGGCCTGTCTCTGTAGATAGCTTTGAAGGTTCAAGGTCTCTGTTGTGGCAACATGAGCAGTTTGCTGAGAGCCTGTATATAAAAGGAAACTGGGAGATGAAGTGCAAAATCTTGTATCTGGCCTCCCCCCTGACAGCATGGGAGGAAGGAATGTCAACTTGGGCATTTTTCAGCTTTAACTATGAATAGCTTCAGTGGAGTTAATGATACATAACTAGTGTTTCTGTAGACAGCTAATCTGTTCTTCTGATCCTCCCAAGGCTCCCCGCTCTTTCCCCCTCTTTATTAAAAAATGAACCCAGTCAAGGCAGAATTTTAATCTTTTGCGACCTGCAGTTTTCACAAAGAGCTGGTTGGACAGGAGCAATCACAAAGTTTCTGTATCTGATGCTATTGTTCTGAAGCATTTGTTGTGCTTCCCACTTGTGGTTTAGCTGATAAGCACAGTTCAAGGAACAAAAAAACCTTTGTTAATTGTCAACGGGCATAACAAAACCAGATTGTGTTCTGATGGTATTTTAACAGAGGTATTCTTAAAAAAAAAACACACAAAAAGTTGACTGTGCTGTTTGGATAGACATTTTCTAAATGAACTAAATACAGTGGGAACCACAAAAGACATCAAAATCATTAAGATAAAAGAGATCAGACAGGTTTTGTTCTGTCCAATCCATCCAGTTGTCTTTGGGATGGATTATGCTGTAATTATGGTTATAAATGGACTTGACTTAATCATTTACATAATTAGAGTATCACTAAGTAGCCTTGAAAAGAACTTATATATTTGTGTATATATATGATCACGTGATCATGTATACATATGTGTATATACATATACACAAATTATATGTATAGTCAAAGAAAGGGACCTAATGACCACAGGGGTTTTCTCCTGTCCGATTTTAAAGACCAGCAGCTCAAAAATAAGGAGCTGGAAATCTTTGGGAGAAGATTGCAAAATGTTTTATAATCCAATACAGTGATAGGAAACCAACTTTTAAGAGCTGCAGCAGCTCTGAGTATGAGTAGCATTTGTATGTTGGTGGGACACAGAGGACACTACTGGAAGTTTTAGCTATATGCTGTTGGGTGTTTTGTGCCACAAGTCCCTCAGTGAGGCATAACACATCATATGGGCTCTGACACTTTTTGGAGTGAACTGCTGAAATGCCATTGAGAGGGGAAGTTTGAGATCAGATGAGCAATTTTAATGCAGAGTTTTTCCAGAGACAGCAGCTTCCTCAAAGTCCGGTTCTAAATTTAGTCTCGTCTCTCTTTCCTCTTCTCTTCTCTTCTCTTCTCTTCTCTTCTCTTCTCTTCTCTTCTCTTCTCTTCTCTTCTCTTCTCTTCTCTTCTCTTCTCTTCTCCCTTTTTCTAAACAATACTGGAGAATAGAGTTGGGAAAAAAGAAATATTTATTGACTTTGTAATGGGATTAAGGAGAATTGGAAGAGAGTATCATTAACCCAAGGGATAAATGTTATATATGCAATCACTGCTATCCAAACCATTGTTCATCTGGAAAACCAATTTAAGTTAAGCCTTTTTTAATTGGTTCTCTGTGTACATTTACTCAAATCAAGGAAGGGGTAGAAATATTTATTTTCTCTCTGCCAGATTTTTGTTGTCAATGTCTACCTTTTTTTTTTTTCTCTTTTTTTTCTTATGGATACTTCTTGTGAATATGGCCTTGAACAGAAATTTCTGCCTCAGAGTCAAAATGTTCAATGGAACTCTGTCCACTGAAGAAAAGAGGGGCTCGTACTGCAGCAACAGGGCTTGGGTTGCAGCTGAAGATGTCTAGATGAGATTCAGGAGTTCTCAATACCACATCACAAAAAAGCACTCATGGTATGTGCGTGGAAGAAAAGCCCCCACCCTGCCTCAGCACAACGCACCTGCAACTTTGTCAGCAGTTCCTGTTCTGTATGTGATATTATGGAGAGGAATGAAGAGAAAAAAAACTCTTGTACCTTCTTCTGTACTTCTTCCTGTCCCTCAAAATCCTTCTGAAAGCAAATCCTTCCTATAACAGTTATTCTTTATTCACCTTTCCTTATACTTTTGCTTAAGGTCTAGCATCAAGAGCCTGTGCACCCCAGCACGTAGGCAGGATCACAGGGTAACTCAGACTGGAAGGGACCTCAGGAACCTCAAAGTGGGGTCAGCCATGAGGCCGGACAGGGTTGCTCAGAGCGTTATCCATCTGGGTCTTGAAAACCTCCACAGTCCACATGACTTTAGTAATGTGGGAATGCCAGCAGCTGGCTGTTGTGCGAGGTTCAGTACAGGAACAGCAAAGCTTATGGCATCTGTTTGCGGGTACGTGAAAAGGGGTAGTGAGTCACAGTCCCAAAAACACAGGAGATATCACTAAGATTCAGACACAGCCTTGGGAATCTGCAAACCTAAAGGCAGAAACCTAAACAGCAGTGCTGTTTTGTATCAAGATGAAACATTACATTCTCATTTTCCTTTGGCTCTGGAAAAATGAGAAATTCCTTGGAAAACTCGCTACTTCTTTTTCCAGGAAATATGTGTTTTTCTGATCAGCAAAGCATGCAGTTTTACTGCAGGATGGTAAATAGATGCCACAAAGGAGCTTCATGCAACTGTAGCTATAATTCAGGCTGGTTAACTGTTTTGTGTTTGTTTAGAGAGGAAGGAGCTTTGAGATGAACTGGGCAATGTAAGTATAGAGGATTAGTTTAACATTTGGGACGTTGCTGACTGTATTTCAATATTGACCTTGAGCGCCACCTCCTCAGTAATGTATATATTAAGCCTTCGAGCGCCAACATTATTTTATTGATGAAGTAACCTTTTGCTTGTGGTAGTACTGGGAAACCACTAGATGTATTTCAATGGAATTTTACTATGTGAGAAAAGAAACAGTAAAAAGCTCAATTTTACCAGTTTCTTTTAGGTGCAAAACAGCCCACAGACCTCTGCATAAACCATTTTCCCTTTGTCAGCATATCAGAAGGTAAATGCTCAGTGCTAAATCTTGGCACGGCGTATATATGGAACTTCATGGCATACCTGTCAGATGTTCTGATTCATTTTTAGGAGTCTGAAATATCACAGCTATAAAAGATTTAAAAGTTCAGCACAGATTCAGCCGCTCAATTCAAAGAACTGTATTCATTAACTGTTTACCTGCCCTTTGCATACCCTCCAGGCTCAAAATGGGAATTGGCATCCTAACAATGAGCAAGGCACCAGCATTACGCTAACGAGCTGCTTGGCATATTCACCTCTGTACCACTCCGCAGAAGTTCATTCGCTTTCATGGTACACTGTGCTTAGAGAAGGCAGCGGCATTCAGGCAGGCAGGCAGCCCAGGCAGATGAAAGCCCCAGAGTTCATTGAACATGACACAGCCCCCTTCCCTTCTCTCGCATCCGCGAGCAAATATATATCTACCAGTGCAAAATCACGCGTCTTGCGATTGCCGCAGATTTCCTTACCCATCCCTTTAATCCTCCTTTCATTTCACGCCACTTCCCATTGGCTGGAGGAGCGTGGACACAGACCGGTGGTCCTTGCGTTGGGAGATCTTCTTACATGTGCTGACAGCAAAGCCGCAGAAGAAGTCTTTCCAGATTTCATGGTACAGATTGCAAGGCTGTTTCATTCAGGGCTGTCCCGTGTACATTTGATCCCCCTACTCACTGATAGAGCTGCTCGGAAGTCTTCACAGAAGTGAAGCCAAACAGTACCTAACAGTGCTTTAAAAAGATGCAGATCTGCTACTGCCCCAGCCCTTTCCTCTTCAAGAACTAGCTTCTATTTACTGGAAATTTCTTGGCAGACCGTCACAGGATGGTGAGTACCGACATGTTTCTGTGCTGCATTGGCTTTGCTGGGAGATGTTGTGGAATGTAAACTTCTGTAACGACAGCTCCTTCAAGCCCTTTTCAGTCTTGTCAAGTTTCCTTATTAATAGCAGAGAAGTAATCTTGCTTCTTTCAGTGGCAGCAACTCTCTAGGCAACCACTGAATTTATAAGAATACAGATGGTGCCTGCCATTTCTTTTTTTTTCAGCACCACGCTGCATTCCTCGTCTGACATGTGGAACTTGTTTGGTACCGTAATGCGGCAGCTGGAGACACTTTTCTTAGAGGTAAAAGCAGTTTTGCTTGCATTTTTCTTGGCAGCATTGAATTTTGCCCACCTGCAGGCAAGATTAATTTTTTTTTCCCCCTCTGAGGTAGCAGAGCTCATGATGGTGATCTGATTTGAAATATTTTGGCACCGTTCCTTTTCCTTTCTGCCACCATAAGCTGATAGAGCTAAACATCCCTCTCCTTCTAAGCAGCAAAAAATTCAGGCAAGCATCTAGATAAGTCTGTACACGGCATTTAAAGTGTTTAAATGGAAATGTTACCCTTTGGGCTGTATCTCCAGCAGATGACAATGCTGGTTTTGAATTCTCCCAAATTAAGCAAAAAAAAAGCCTCTTTATTAGAAGAACTAAATGGAGCTGAATGCTACAGAGCGGGGTGCTTTGCAGCTCAGGCTGATCTTTCCTGACAGTCAGTGATGTGCCACTGATTGCATGGGAGCAGCCGGAAAACAGGCAGAAACAGAAGGATCTCATGACTGAAGTTCAAAGTGAAAACATGCACTAGTCATAGGGAGGATGGTTATTTCTTAACCTCCCACAGCAAAGTCCATATATTTGGTTGATCACATGCTGCTAGTTAACTGGTTTCCGCAATGTTTCCATGCTGCCTTTGTCAACAGCTTTTATTGTAGCAGTTTGGGTTTCAGACTCCTGGTTTTGTAGTTTTAACTTCTCACTTTCTTCATAGCTCTCGAAGCAGTCCAATGGTCCAGTGTGCAGCACGGATGAAGAAAATGAAGTCTGACCTAGAGTAATATCGCATAAAAAACTTACTCCCGGTGTCGAACAGGTGGGTTTTTGCCTAAGCAGGTGCAATGGGCTCTTTCCAAGGAAGGAGGCGCCTCCAGTCTCAGTGTGGATGTATAACTTCAGCCTTACCCCATCGTCTCTTTTTGGAAGTAACACTCCACTGACTCTAACGGCAACATCTCGGGGGAAGACCCAAACCACCTGGACAGAGTTTTAATTGCAGCCTAATGTAACTATGGTCTTGGAAAGCCTTTAGCATCACTCACAGGATGAATCGTCTGGATGGCTAGGACCACGGTACCTTTGCTGATGCTTTAGACAATGCTTCTAGCACGTGACCCTGCTGGAGTGGTTGCCATCTCAGTTTGACAGACTTCAGCTCTGCACTACTTAGTAAAGATTTGCGGTTGGGGTTGTTGTCCCTGCCCATTGCCAGTTCTCACTGGTAAAGGTATAAGGTTAGTCTAAGGTAAAAAAGCTCAAGAAGTCTTTTCAAAGTAGGGCAATAACTCCTCCTATTTGTCATATTAAAGGTTTCTTCAGAGTTTTAACCCAGTGTACATAGGAGAAAGGATGCTGCCAGATAAAAGCGGATATATGGGTGCAAGCAATTCTACCTTAGTTTCCAAGCGAGGATGTTGATAAGCTGATGACCGTCCTGTGTGCAGGCAGAAGCTCCCATTTGCTACACGCGTTTTGCATTAGCACGTTGCAAAAATCTGGTTCCAATATCAACAGACTTCTCTTTTCAAATGTGCAGTGAAAGGGAGCGGGAGCAAGCTGTGTTCTCCAGCTGCAGCTCACTCAGATATTTTCTTCCCTTGCTAAGTGTGCGGGCTTATTGAGATTGCTTAGGTAAAAAACAAAGCGGGCATTTTTTTGTGCAGGTCACTTGGATCTTGAAGTGAATTACAAGATCAGCTGTTCTGACAGGCCAAAAGGAGTATTTTTAGTTCCACAGTTAGTAAACCAAATCAGCAGGACATGACTTTCTGCATGTTCCCTGTGAAAACCAACTGTTCCTTAGTGCTGGAGGTGAAAGGGTACGTTTTTCCTTTGGCACGTGGAATGACTGAATTTCAGCCACTTCACTGTTCTAGCAGAACTCGTTCTTGTAGGAAAATTTGGTAGGTAACCAGAAATATCTGTAAAGGCAGATAGAACTGCTGCTTATTTGGCCCTTATCTGAAGTGTTTTTAAAAAGTAGCTGAGTAATTTGATAATGAGCTGTCGAAGATTATTATTGCTTACATAAAACATTGAACAGGAACATTACGGCTTTGCGGGCTGTTTGATGCTGACGTTTTCCTACAGCATCAACAAGGTCCCTGCTGAAGCACCGGCACCCAGAGGCATGGCAGGCAGCTGCAGAGATCTGGGATAACAAATCACTGTTCTCACTTTCCTCTTCTTTTCAGGAAAAAAAAAAATAATAAAAAATTGAGGCAGAGGTACGAAGGGAATTAAGCCATAGAGCAAAAATAATACAACGGGATACTCCCATTTTCCCTAGAATTCTGTAGGCAAATGGCAAAATGGCAAATATGTAAGATTATCAAACCCTTCTAGTAAAGGTGCCCGACTTGTGAGGGGAGAATGGATTGGCATGTTGCAACTTGGAAAGGGACTGAAGGAAGGGAAGATGATAAAACTCTACAAAACTGTGCAAGGGACAGAGAAAAAGCAAATACGGAAAAATTATTTACTATTTCTCTCAGTTTTACTACCTGCCTTCTAATGTTTGCATGACTTGAGCCAATCTGGGGAAGTTTTTGCCCTCTTACCACAGGTCGTTGTGGATATTAAAAGTATAAGTGGCTGCAAAAGGCAATTCATGGAATTAATGGAAATAAAAGATCCTCGAGGGCTGTTAAACACAGAGGTAGATACAACATCTGGCTTAGGATAGTAAGATTTCTGACAGCTTAGAGGATGTATTAGGGAGAGTATCCAGGTGTGCTTGCCCTTTTTCTATAGTCTTTCCCTATACATTAATTCCAGGTTTTGATCTGAATACGCTTTTGGTCTTTCAGTTTCAGTATGGTTAAAAGCAGCCTCTGCTGTTAAAGGAAGGGAGGAAAAGGTTCTATCTGATGCCTGTCAATTAGTGTGTTGAAGTCTTCTTTTCATGCTTCCCTTACATCCACAAAGTAGCAAATTCAGAGGAGTAGGTGTCAATTAACTGAAGTTCCAGTGGTAACAAGCAAAGCAGGAGGAATTACCCAAATCTGCGGTCTTAATTTTTCTCAGAATAAGTGTCCTTCTCCTCTGCGTGAAAAAATTCTGAAAAAGCTCAACAGTGGAGCTAAGCCTCTCATTTCATAATTAAGTCGAAGCTTAATTTGTTGCCACCTGTCTGTGCTTTTTTTAAACTCTGATGCTCCCTAAAACTTTTCTGTGCTTTCAGAAGGCACATGTTTGGGTGAACAACTTACCATTTTATCACCTCTGTCCACACAGTTTTAAATTCACTTTTTCAAGATATTTCCATTCACATTATTTGTCTTTCAACTTGAGCTGTACATAACAACGTAATACTGCTGGCTGAATGAAACAAAGTTCTGATTTTATAGATGAATATTTGGTATTGAGAGTTTCCTATTGTTGTGCTACCGGCAGTCTTCAGGTTGCTAGATTCACCTGGATAGCATGTCTATTATTTTTATACTCAAATAAATGCAAAAATCTATATTTAGTCTTATTGTTTAAAAGATAATTTTCTTGACCATTAATATGGGCTTTGTGAATGTTGCAGATATGGGAGAGAGATGTAAAACAGAGCTGTGGGACGGTTCCCCTTGGTCCTGTTTCTGGACTTTGGCAGAAGCAGAGTTAGGACACCTCTAAGCTCTTTTTTATCCCTGGTCCCTTGATCTAGCTTTAGGGGCTTTTCTGGATGGTGAATCCGCTCTACAGGTATGTCTCTGCTCCACCTCCAGCCCTCTCCTCTGGCCTGTGCAGGAGCTCTGTGGTCTGTCTCTGCAAAACCTCAGAGGAGGATGATACAACACTTCTACCATCGCTACAGGTATATGGCACCCTTAAGGGGAGGTTATTATAGGAACTTTCCAAAGAGACTATTGAAAAGTTAAGCCAGTTTCTCTCTTTAACAGCCCTGGCCGTGTCCCCTCGATGAGAGGACGTGAGCCGGGCGGGCGCAGGCGGAGCAGGTTACGGCAGGCGGGGGAGCGACTGCCTCGTGCATTTCTCCAGCCTGGTGCCAGGCATAGCTGCGCTGGCTCAGGCAGCACTGCACCAGTATCATCGATGCCATTGATCGGGTTGTCTCCCAGCTGTTCCTCAGCTGTGCTGCAGTGTAAATCCTTCTGGCGGGGCTTCAAGCAAGGCAATTTTTCATTCACAGGCAGTAAGAGAGCTCTGTTTATCCCCCCACCCATTTTTAATTTTTAGGGGGGGGGGGGGGATAAAAAAGGGTCTGGAAAGTATTCATAAATGCATATCTGCTGTTGGCATGTTGCACATGTACACCAGTCAGGTGCCTGGAGAGAAGCTGATGAAGAAAACAGAGTGTTACCACGTAGGACAGTTGCTAAATCGCTTTCCCCATTAACTAGTGACATTTGCGTTAAACTAATGAGACGCATGTCTGCTGCAATGCAGTGTACATTTATTCTTGGAGACTGCTTTTTTCAGCTTATGTACTGTTTCACCAACACTCTTAGCCACCATTACAGCTGATTAATGGTGCCTTTCATTAAAGGGAAACTATTACGGACAGCCTTATTTGATCTACTTTGAAACTTTTCTATTTCTGATCATCATCTTCTGTCCCTCCCTTCTCCTCCTTCTCATCTTTTCTCAGAAATGATAAGCGAGGCAGGAGATAATGCATTCACAGCCTTTGATCAACTGCTGTACATATGGCACATGATGAAAATCAGACAAAAAGCAAAGTGATATTCTCGATAAAACAGGTACTTCTACATTAATAATTTGCCATCATCTAAATTGCCATAAAAATCTCAGCTAGACTGATATAAGCCTAATGCCTTTTGCACAATAGGCAGGTTTTAAAGTACAAAGCTACATCTCTTCTCTGATACAATCTGTATTTTAATGGAACTTGCTCTATAAGAGATGGCCTCAGGATTTCTGCAGCTAGGGTATTCAGCTGCTTGCTTTAGGCTTATCTGACCTTGGCTGTTTTATGCTTAGCTTTCTGCAAGGAGTTTTCAGTAATATTAGAAGTGCAAAACACTCAGTTCTGATTTTTTTGAACAAACAAAAATGCATTTGTGTTCTGGATAGACCTATGGATCTACTGGGGATGTAGTGGCTGTGCCCCCATCAGGATACGTTTCCTTTTTGAAACTGAATTACACCATTTGATTTTCCTGAACAGATTTCTCACTTCATACAATGAAAAGAAAAGGTGTATTGTGTGGATATTTCCCCTTTGGTTGCAGAAGTGTTTGCAGTCCCTGGAGTTTCTCAAAACAATCAAGTGGAACAGCAGGAATTCCCAGAAAAGCAAAGTCAAGACACTCTCTGGGGTTTTAGCATTGCCCTATCTCTGGTGTGACGACATGCAGAGGGCATGACTTATTCTGTTCATTGTAAGTTAACCAATCACATAAGAGCTTTGTATGGTTGGGAAGAAGGAACAGAGACCGTAGTCTAGAAAGAAAAACACGTTTTCAAAAGGCTGTGTAGACCAATTACTTCTTGGGAATATTCATAAAGAACATATGACCCAGCTCGTAAATTCCTTTAAAGTATTCAGCCCGCTGCAAAGCACCCTAACACTGCTAGAGAGGTGAGGTAATGAGGGATACATCTCTTTTGTCATAGGTATGAAGTTCCAAATATTTTGGCATCACGGTTTATCAGCCATGTGAGACTTGCAATTTATTTACTGTATTTGCTTCTATTCAGCTCTCTGACTTCTACCACACCGTATCCTAATATTCTTGTGAAATATCCTACTCAGTCTGGGTTTGATTTCCTTTCATCCAAATTTAAGGAAAACAAAGAGGTTTAGCATCATGTCAAGAAAGTATCTGGCTTCAGAAAAAAAAAAAAAAAAGAAAAAAAAAAAAAAGAGAAATAAAAGAGCCAAGGTTCCCGTAGATGTGAGGTCTTTACTGAGCCATCTTCTACCATGGCAGGAGGCAGCCTGCTGGGCCAAATATCTTAAAATGCCACTGTGCAGTGGCACCACTCAGCTAGAGATGCAATCTCTTGTGGAGCCATTATAAAGGTCATGTTTTGCTCCTCTACATCACCAAAACAAACAATCTCTATTGAAAAATAGGTGTAAAAAGCAAGAAGCTTCTGCTGATTTCTTTCTTTGTACCAGTCACTTTTGTATTTAAAACCTACAGGCAGCTGTTCCCATAGCACATTTTCCCAATCCTTTAAGCATCTCTTATATCTTTGTTTAATACTGAGGAGGTGGGCTGTGCGCTAAGCACTCAGAACTGCTCACCAAACAATTTTCTGAAATTTATTCAGGAATACATAGGTCTAGTGTGTTTTCTGGTTTGGAAAGGAACGCTTTTTACCCCTGGAATTGAAGACACAGTATTGTATGTGTGAGCAGCTTCTTAAATATGACAGAGTACAGTGTATGAGGAATACAAGTGCAGCAAATGGCTTCTCAAGGACAGGAGCTGTTCGGAGTGTTTCTCGCTCATAAATACTATTCCTATTACCCACCAGAACAAACGGGGTGATTGCTAAATGTGGAACATTAGAAATCAAAGCAAGAAGGTGTTATGGAGTTCAGTGGACTATGGTATTAGAAATGTGCTTTAGTTAAATGGCTCTGAAGTCAGAATCTTTATTACCTTTATTCAGAGCAAGAAACAACACGATGCAAGGTCTTTTTGTGATGTCTAAAATGTATTTTTAAGATGAGTTCTTTGTGAATGTTCTCAATTCTGCGGGTCTTGAATGTTTTGTTTATATGATTCTCCCCCCTCCTTCCAATGCATTTCAGCATCACAGCCCCTTATGAGATCTGGACTTCGCAAAGTGTATTATAAACACAGTAAAGGCAAGAAAAAAATCTGTGATAACATAGTGCTTTGGTTCAGTATATGACCACAAGGTCAATAAGCAGTACATTGATGAACATTGAGTCTGCACTGAGGTGAAAGGAGTGAGACACACATTTAAAATGAGTGCTGTAGCCTAGAAGTTTTCAGCAACTGGTGTATGTCCTGGTACTGATTTACCTTGGTTGCCCTTTGCATTCTGTGAGGACTCTCTGCACTGCGAGGGATCTATCAGCATTAGCCTTTTCTTAACAGTGAGAGGGAACACAGATTTATAAAACCCAACAAAACATAGTGGGAACACCTCGTTTGCAATCAGTTCAAATCACAGAGGATCGTGTGGTGTTTGAGATGCCGTCTTGTCCCCCCCCCACTGCCCTTTTCCTGGCTTGTCCAGTCTTCAAAATTCTCTATATGCACTGCAGAAAGCCCATTATCAATTAGCTACAATTATGCTCAACTCTTTTCTTGGGGTTGTATCCTTCCAATTTCTAACTGTCAGTTGTGGACTTGAACCCCACCTTATCTGTTCAGTGCCTGATTATTAAGGCAGTTATACAGGACTTGTACAACCAGCAAGTGGTGGTGATGACTTGAATGCAACCTTAACACAGCCTTGTTAATGCTGGGGACAGTGCCTTAATCTGAATATCTACTTATATACTTGTGGCTTATTTTGCTGTATGTCTTGTCAACCACACAAGAGTTTCTGGCTGTAGATCAACAGCAGTATGAGCCTCGTCTGCTCTCCTGATCTTTCCTAGGTGATTAGTTTTGCACTAAAGGTCTGCTGGCAGTCTGTAAGTGGAGTGTGGCTGGCCAGGTTGATAAGGTCCCATACATCTCTTAAAATTGCCCGGGTTTCGGATGAGAAAATTCTTTACTGTCTTTGGAAATTCTTACAAGTATCTTATTTTAGCCATAAGCAGTAAATTTTTTTCAGGGCTAAAAAAAAAAAAAGGTGTTCAAATCAGTTATGGTTGTAAACTGGAGAGAAATAAATAAACAAATAAGTTTTATTCAGGGTTTCAGATTGAAAGAACAAAACTTTGCAATTAAATATTTTATCTTTTTTAAAGTTTTACCCTCTTCTTTTTTCTTAGTGTAACAAAACGGACTGGGTAGCATTTCATCACTTCTGCCTGTGGGAATAGTGTGCACCTTTCCCTTCCACTTATTCCTTTTTCTTCCCTTGGTCCCTTCTTTTTGGAAATTGTTATGCTCCAGGTATACTTGTGGGCACTGCTATAAAGTCCAATAATACATTTCAAAATGTTATAGTCTTGAAAAATTTAAAACTGTAGGCAGTTCTAAAAAGCTGGAGAGGCATAAAAATGAAATAAATGTAAATCTAAAAAAAATCCTAGATTTCACTTCACTTCTCGCCCTCTACAACTACCTGAAAGGAAGTTGTAGAGAGGTGGGGGCTGGCCTCTTCTCCCTGGTGACAAGTGATAGGACGAGAGGAAATGGGTTCAAGTCATATCAGATGAGGTTTAGATTGGATATTAGGAAAATTTTTTTCACTGAAAGGGTTATTAAACATTGGAATAGGCTGCCCAGGGAGGTGGTGGATTCACCATCCCTGGAGGTGTTTAAAAAAAGGGTAGATGTGGTACTTGGGGACATGGTTTAGAAGTGGTTTTGTCAGGGCAGGTTAATGGTTGGACTTGATGATCTTAAAGGTCCCTTCCAACCTCAGTGATTCTATGATTCTATTAAAAAGTTTCCCAAAGGAATAAAGAAAAAGGGAAAAGGGTATGAAAGGGGAATTATTTCTACTGTTAACTCAGAATTTAATAATAATATTTAGTTTTATGATTAAAAAAATTCAGATGGGAGATTTGAATGAAAATTTCATTTTGATTGTAGATGCTTTTCCTCCAAAATCATGAGAAATGTCTTCTGGATCTGGCTTCAGAATTTAAATACCTATATACTGGGTAGGTGTCCCATGAAGTGATTCATGCGACCTGTTTCAGGATGCAGCGAGTCTGCTTTGAGAGATGCCCGTATGTTTCTCTCAGCCTCTGGAAGGAGAGTAGCCTGGAAAAGTAGTTTAGACAAGACAGTTAAGTTTTACAGGGCTGCGGCTAGAAGCTGTGTTTTCCACCTCTCTTTCCTTCTGAAGTCCGCAATGGGCATCCCTATGCATTTGTAGTTACTAAAGTCACGGTGAAAGTCTGCCTCATAGTCACTCTACTGCAAATTCTCGAGGCATGAAGAATGTATGTGTATGTGTTTAAAGCAATGAGCGTAATAGGACTATGATCAAGGTTAGGGATAATACAAAACTCTGTTACACAAACTTCAATAGCTATTGTTGTGTATTGTTTTGCACACAGCATTTTGTACAGGTTATGAAGCTGCTAAATCCATTGAACTGGAGTATCATGGACAGTTACCAAGACCATCAAATCACTGGGATTCTCTCCCTGAATCAAAATCTCTTGCAGTTTTGCTTTCTGGTGAGTATTACCTACAGCTGCCCTGGGATCCATGACCCATTTCAGTACCACATTGTGCAAGAAGGGGTGCGTTTGCCTCACACCCATGGTGAGCGGAGAACCCCAGCCAGCAAACCCTTCTCATTTTCTCCTGCAACGTGCTGAAAGGCTCTGCTGAAGGTATAACAGTGCTACGCCCTGCGGGTAGCTGGCACGGGCACTGCCCACGGCTCTGCGAACGGGCACAGAAAAGCATTTTATAATGACATTTTCTCCTCTCTGTGTCTACTCTCACTCTTTTGCTTTGCTACTTTGGTTCAAACATTTTGGTTTTTTTTCAGGGGAGGAGGTCTTTGCATGTTTTCTCTACAAGTAAACACAGCACCTGCACTACCTGCCTTTTTCCAAAATAGAAGAGCTCGAGGCAAAATGTTTAGACCCAGGCTGAGCCAAAAGATCACCCTCACAAAAAAAAAAGAGTGAATATTTGCGGACCTGAACTCAATAAGCTAAAGATTGGATCTAAGCTTCCAAAATTGAGCAGGTACAGGTAGTTCATAGCTACTTCCACTTGTACCCTCAACTTCAGAGGACGTCACTAATAATAAGACCGCAATTGGGTAGAAAGGTGAAAGTTTGCAAGGTGCAGGCAATATTTTACACCATCCCAAATGTGGTGCTCATAAGAGCAGGCAGAACATAAAGTCAATCTTTTATCCTAGGCTTCTGAGAACACAGGTGAAAGCAAAGGGTTGGAGGCAAAATGCAATTTCAGCTTTGAAGATGCCTACATTTATGGCTCTGGTTTATACTGTTCTGTGCTTCTGTATTTATTTTAGCTTATTAGTTTTATCATATTAACTAATTCCAAGTTGTTCGTGTGATGTTGCTATATTTTTTAGAAAAGACAGGACGCAAATACTTTGGCATTTGTGAAGCTGAAAATACATGGTATTTCTTTTACGATGGTGCACATTTAATATTACAATCCTAATAGTAAGCCTGGCTTTGGAAGGCTACATTGCTACAGATTGATCTACAGCTGTGAAGCACATGATACAGTGAGCGCTGTACCAGATCAGTAGTAGCTCCTGAGCCTGTCTATTCCTTCTCCCCTAATGGTAAATCTACCATCTCATTTTCTAGAGAGTTCTGTTATAGATCATGGTAACACACTGCCCATGATAATTCAAGCATCTGCTAGACTTTCTGGGCTGGAGGTTGTAGTTGGCTTCCAGAAGACTTTGCAGTGGCTGATTTAAGTTTATACCTTTCTCAGAAGAGTGTCATTAATATATCCAGCCAGTTAAAGCAGCTCCTATTTCTTTCCTACTCTAGTAAAGAAATGACATTCATGGAGTAACCGAATATAGAAAGCAAAAAAAAAGTTTGATCTGTAGCACATTAACTCCTCTGTTATATTGGAAAACATTGATAGCTCTACAACATAATTAATGTTTCCTAGGTCTGGAGGATAGCAGGACAGTTTAGGTTGGAAGGGACCACAGGAGATCTCCAGTGCGACCTCCTGCCCAAAGCTGGCAGCTGTGAGATCAGACTAGGTCGCTCAGGACTTTACCTACTTGGGTCTTCAAAGCTTCCACGGATGGGGAATTCACAGCCTCTCTGGACAGCCTGCTCCACTCCTTGCCTGTCTTCAGGGGGAAAAAAGTTACAATCTCTTGCTATCATCTCGGTCACATTTATCAGCTACCTCTTCTGCAGTTTGACCACACTTAGTCTAAAAATTTTGTCAAAACTATTTCTTGGAGAATAGTGTATGGAAACACTAAGACGTTTTGCAGTGTGTACCCATTTAAATCAAAACCATCAAGGAAAAAAATTGCAGTTGAAAGCATTTTGGTTTGGAATTGCTATTGTTGAAAGAGATCAGAGTTTCTATTTACACCTGTGCTTTGCTTTTTCTACGACATACCAGTTTTAGGCATTATATGATATGACATTTATACAGACCTGCTACTGAGGATAACGAAATAAAATAATACAAAACCATAACTGTATAATGAACGGTTAAAAATATCTGTATTTTGGAATAAATGCTATATCTTACAATTGGAATCAACATTTTTCCTAAATATAATTTTCAAGGTAAGAAGTTTACTGTTATAGCAATCTTTCCAAAGCATACTTTTCTACTAATACTGGAATAAACATATATCCAAATTTCTCTTAAAACAAACATACACAGTTTGACCAGACTCAACCCTAAATTCCACCTGCCAATGCTTGCAAAACTGTCAGTTTGGAGGATCAGGAACAGACCTGTTTTCCAGAAAAGTACCGAGCATGTTACTGATCTTGATCTCTGTCCCATCTGAAGACAAGATTTCACTCTATAGTCTTCACTACCTGGGTCTGCTTAGGATGTTGAAAATATTTTTCTTGGCATTATTAATAATAATTTTACTTTGTATCATCAGTGAATGGTCATATAAGTTTTACTTGAGTGTTTGATATGCAGTTTGCATATATAACTATATACATTTATGCTCTTCAAAACATACACCAAACTTTTTGGGTTGTGGTACAACACAGATGAAGCTAAATGTATCAGATCAACTCCTCAGTGGGCCCAGATAAATGACATTTCATTGACTTCAGTGGAGGTACTCCAGCACATGCCAGTGACGATCAGGAATGTGAAAGAAAAGCATTGCGAGAGCCATGAAGAAAACAAAAGCATTGAAATATTGTAATATACTGTGATTGTGTGTGGATCCCCAGAGAGGTGCATTCTGGAAATACAGCAGGAACAGCAATTACAGTGTGGATAAAGAAAGACAATGAAACCATCTCATTTTAGATTCATGGGGTCAGAAAACAGAAATTGCCTGGCTTATATTTTCCCCCTTTGAAAACCACATATGTTAACAAGGGAAGGAGAGCACAGCACTAAAAGCAGAAGAATTTGCTGCATCGCATGTAAACACTTTTAGAAGGGAATATTTTCGGGTGCTTAAGGAAACAACAATGCAGAGTTAATTCTGCAAATGGGGTTAGCCAGAAGTTTGAAGTGCTGAGGTGAAACCTGAAGTGAAGCTGAATATTTACAACTTCACTCCGTCTTAATCCTAATGCTGCAGCGCGAATACATTTTCATAATCTCTGTGCTTGTGAGTCATCCTGGCGTCCTTTGCAGCACAAATTCACACTGGGCTATGTAATTATTTTTAGAAAATGGGAACTTTGTCATCTTTGCCATACAGAGGGATCGAGTGATGCAATTGGATCCCCATTGCTTTCCTGAACTTGTGACAATGAGGAACAAGTTCATACCAGTGATTATTCATGAGCTTTGTCATAATCAGGATGTGTATATGTAGATACAGAGCTGCTGGGAACGGTTTCAATTAGAGCTCTGTGTGCTTGGGACTAGTGATGCCTGCTTCAAGCTTTACAAGCCAGTGAAAATAACCTTCCAAATACGGTATCTCAGACCTGAAAAGCCTGAGGGGCTCCCTATCCTGAAGGAAGGAACTGGCAAAGGGAGAGAAATATTCTGCATGATTGAATGCAGTCTTCCCCAACGAAAAATTGTGGGCCTGACAAAAAGTACTTGGGATTACTGGACAGCTAAGGGGCTGTGTAATGAGATGTAGAGTCCTTCACCTTTGGGTCACCTGTGACAAGAAGTCATTATCATCTGTCAACTGTTTAGTGGTCTACGTGAAATGAATGTTGTCCTTTGTTCCCTGTGAGAAACACGTACATCACACAACTGCAGCTAGCCAAAATGGCATGCATTGGCACATTTGCAAGGATGGCAGGAGCATCAAGATCTAGTGTAGAGTTGAGGTTGAACTGACTCCTCTCATTCATGATCACTTCTCTTGTGCACGTTTCCTGCTTTTCCTCCAGGTTGACCTTGACTGTAGGATTATTTCCACTGTTTTCATGCCCCCACTCCCCATCATCAATGACTATTTAATATAGAACATGCAAAGAAGGTTGAGAGTTGGAGCCACCTCCCTTGCAGAAGAAGATCCAATAGAACAACCCTTCTGGTTCAGACCTGGAGTCTGCCTAAACCAGCACCCTGTTCTGACTCAATGTTCAGGGAAGAGCATGAGAAGATAAATGTGGAAATATCCTTCTACAGACATGCATCTTCCCGCAGCAATCAGTGATTTGAAGACTTTCTGAGCAAGATGAAGTTGTCCCTGCCTTTGTACTGAATAGCTCCTGATGGACCTATCGTCCGTGAATTGGTCTAATCCTTTCTGGAACACATTTATATTTTTGCTCTCTGCAGCATGACAGCAGAGAGTTCAGAGTACCGGGCTCTTCCTGCCGATTACCTTCTCTTTCCAGCTCCATCAATTTTCCATGCCTGTCTCGGGAGTCACAGCCTCAGCGGGAGAACCAAACATCCTGGCTGAATCAGTCTGATGGTCTGGGTGCTTCCCAGGGACATTTTTGGACAGGTCTGGACATTTCCCAGTGAAATGGAAACAGTAGCTTTTTCCGATGGCTGAGAGGAGCCTAAAACCCCAGACTTCCCACTTCTTGTGTGCATGCTTTAGCCCTTCCTTATTACATGGAGCTGTTGCTCCCTTCTGCATAGCAGGTGGCCGTCCTCCGGACAGTCTAAAGCAAGGAAAGGGAGAACCGTGGCAGCTGGTTTTATTCTGGTTGCAGCTGGTTTTATTCTGGTTGCTACACAGATGAGACATCGGAGGTCTAGCAAGGCTGATCCACCCAGGCTCAAACCGAGAAAGTGTTCCCACACCGAGAAATGCACCCAGCAACCTCTTTCCTCCTTCCCAGGCCTTTGACCTGTCCCTTTGCCCAGTGAACTTACTGAGGACAAAAGCTGTGGCTGATTTCCCGGTACGGAGAACAAAAGGGGAGCAAAGGGAACTGAGGCACCGTGTGCCCGGTTTCCCTGCTTGTGCAGTGCTGCCCAGTTAGCTTGGGTTTTAAAGCAATCCAGTAAGAAACGCTAGCTGCTTGTTGCGATACCGTCTCTGACAAAGCCTCAGGTTGGATTTGTGCAGTGACATCAAATTATTTTTGCCCATAGATTTGCTATTCATTGTAATTTGTCCATTGATTAAACTGGACCTTTGCAATGTTCAATAATTGCGCTATGATTAAGAACAATATATCAAGACTCCTAAAAACGTCAAAAATAACCCTCCCTCCCCAAGAAGGAGGGGGGGAGGGGGGGGGGAGAGAAGAACAAGATGCCAGAAAGCATTTCAAGGCACAGCTCTTCTCCACGACGGATATTGGTCTGTACTGTTTGCAAGCACTGAGAACTTGTCACACAATAACTTTCAGCCTGCCCAGAGAGTAGATTAAAGCAATTGATTGAATAGGTTTAGATAAAAAATAAGAAATCAAAAGCACACTCCATAAAATCACAAGTCCATAAACTCCACTATAGTGGAACTCCCCTGTAATGAAAGGTAAAACTCTGCAGGACTTCTCATATGTTCCCTCCTTATTTGGTACAGCGCTTGGGTTTTACACCATTCCTGATAAATGAAAGCTGTCACGTTGTTGCCATTGACTACACCTTGGTAAGGACTTTCCAAAGGAGTAACCTTACGGGTTACTGCATAAACATGGATTTGATGTATAGAGCCCCTGACCGCGACAGTGTGTTGCTGAAGATGTTTTTAGGATGTCCTACAGATATTTCTGAGGCAGATACAACAGCGCTTTACACACTGACTCATTATGCTGTGTCTTGATTCAGTGCCACTGGGAAATGTAGACACATCTATCCTCTGACATATTTAAGAGGTAACTTCTAGCGACAGCAGGCATCTAAACGTCTTTGAGGGCTGATGTCTAGAGCATTAATGAAACTAATAGCAATGCTTACAATCAGTGATACTATTTTCTTATGCAATAAAGAAAAAAAGAACTAAACCGAGTGAGTGGACAAAACCACAAAGTTTTGACCCAGTTCTATAATTCCTACAACAATGTTTTTTTCACTTGAAGCCACCTCTGCTGACAGCATTATTAGTATAAGGCGCTGTGAATAAAATAATTTTTGCATCACGAAGTCAAAAGTATCCACGCAGAGAAAGCATTACAGAGAATTCCGGTATTTTTCACCTTGAGATTTTACTCGGCTGTGTGAACCCCAGAGATTTTCATCTGAATGAATATTTTGAGAATTGCCTATTTCTAAATTTGCCAATTATGCTTGTAGGAGCTGAACAGTTTCTGACTTAAATCATATATTTTCTTCAGATAAAGAAAATCCTACTTCTCATAAATATTTCATTAGAAAAATGAAAACATGTGAGCTTGTCTTACAGATAAGATGTCAAGGTTTTAGGAAAAAGAATTGCCAGGAAGAAGTTGAATTTCAGAAAGGAAGCCAATAAAGGAATTCAGAGTAAACTAACTTACTTTAAGGTAAAAAAGATCTACATTGTATGCGCATTTGTGTATTTAAAGAGTTTGGTCAATACCCGTAATTATATGTGCAAATAATCAATTATTAGAAACTGCCAAGCTTAATATGGTAAGTAGATGAAAACACACAACACACATGTACATTTTAGCATAAGAGTATGTTGAAATTCATATGCAGACTGATACTTATTTTTATATTTGCTAATTTGCAAATAATATTTTATCATTACCGTATAAATATCTGTGTTTGTGTGCTACACTACCCAATACTATATTTTGAAGTGTACTTGTTTTACAATTATACGCAGTGAAAAATAAGTTTGAACTGTTTAAATTCAATCCACAGATAAAAATTCATATTACAGCAACTGTTTGGAATCGTTGATCTTTCTTGACACATTACCATTGCTGGTAATGGGATGCACTTTGTGAAACTTCAACTTTCTGAGTCAAGGGGTTAACATTTAATCAATAGTTCTCACTGTTATGGGCTCTACTGGGAAATACTAGGTTGTGATATACGCTATGCATCATGAAGCAGGAGTTAGAGTCTGGTAGAAAAATAATCTGATTGCAGAGTTTCATTGACAGTGCTCTACTCATACATTTTCTATACTTCATTATTTTCCATAAAGTCCACATAAAATTGCCATGGTCTTTTCCATTATAGTGTCTAAAAGATGTCACATACCAGATTGTTATTTTGTTCTCAAATGTTTTTCCATGCTCCTGCAAAAACCCATGCCTGCTTCCCATTGGGAGCTACCGAGGCATGTTAATAAATTGGAGTGTAATGAACTGGTGCTCTTTTTTTTCCAGTTAAAGCATAGGTATGGGGGTGGCTTCCTGACACAACTGGCAAAAGAGCGTGTGCGCCTCATATTAAAATATAAAGATTGATCAGAACAAAAATCCTTAATCTAAATATTCCAAAGCCTTGACAAATTTTAAATGCAGTCATAGATCAGTAGATTTTAAAACCAGAAAGGACAGCTGTGATTATTTAATGTGGGAAAAGTGAGAGGTGGCAGTGGTAAGATGATCCTTATTAATAAGAAGAAGTAGTCTGTTTTCCGAATTGGATACCAAGGGGTCACTCCTGAAATGTGTCATGCAGCCTCGGCTCTACAGAAGAGGAGGCCTCACAAGCCTACATACGACCAGCCTGAAGATCGGACGGCATCTGGACTATGGCCTGACCCCACGGGCAGATGTTGTGGGACAGACTTCAGAGCCTCATCAAGCCATTCCTACTACTGCACGCCCTGCTGAGCAAGGCATTGCCATGGCAGGGACCTTTGCTGAAAAATGCTCAAGAAATTCCAACGGCTCCTGTGAAAGAGCAGATCTTTCTTAAACATGTTACTTTCAGTTAAAATTCTATGGTACTTGTATCCCTTTTTCCTTCTGTCTGAAAGATATTAACATCTCCGTGCTGCTTTTCGGGACTAATTTTCATGTTTCGGGTGCAAGTCTGACGTTTTCCTTAGAGGACACATTTTCCTATTGCCTCCATCACATCTGTGTGTCCACAGGAGTCAGCAGGAGACCTTCTCACTGCCTGGCTTGGCCTTTATGGAAGGGGAATACCTGAAAGTCTCCAAGCGCTAAGAGGGTTTGCTGGCCACTGCGGACAGTGAGTGGAGATTACAGACAGTCCCATCTCCCTGGGTGATAATAGGGGGTAATGGTTGTCCAGGAGAAGTTTTATTTCAGCACTTTGTTTGAAGACAGCTATTATATGAGAGTACTGAGCGGACAGAGGCACAAGATGGAATCCTATTTATTTTTCTATTGTTAGGATCTGTGCTCAAAATTTTTTCTCTCTCTAAGCTCTACTTCAAGCAGAGAATATCCCATCAGCAGCTCCATATGTGTTTCTTTTCAGGCTAAAGCTGTTTTACCCTGGGGTTTTGTAGGTAAAATGATAACACAGAAGAATTGTGTGTTATCTTTAATTACAAACATGCTTGCTATTCCCCTCACAGTCTTGGAAGAACAGTCAGCTAAAAGAGAAAACAGATCACTCTTTCACTATGTTTGTCACAATTTTTATACTGCAAAGAGCAATGACAACTTGCAATGTATCAGTTTACAGGGAGGTATTACATGGCAACTGTTTAGTATACATGTCACTAAAACTGGCCATCTAACTTGAAGGAATCATTATTTTGCTGCATAGCTTAAAGGCCACCAGTCCCTATAAATCGCTCATGCACGCTATGTCTGTATATGCTTTTTCTTACTATCTGTTTGGGGGGAATTTATTGAGTAGTTCTCCAATAGATAACTTAATTATTGAAATGTAAAGGCTGCAAATGTGTTGTAGTGTAGCAGCACCATTCCAAAATGAGGCTACGTCTTCCTTACAAAAGCAACATAGGCTTGAAAAAATATTGTACTATTAGGATGCCTGGAAATGAGCTCCTAAGGAATACAGCAAATTTCTTGTTTTCATATAATCCTTTATTTTTTTGCCATCCCCTTACATTACCCGCTTTCATTCTCCTCCATCAAACTATGGGCTGCAGGTAGCAGAAAGGTGATGCAAATGGAGAAGAGTCTCCATCCTGTCACTGTTAAATGTGTATTTCTTGCAGTGTTGGCCTGACCCAGGCATTGTGAGACTCTTAAAAAATCAAACCAAACCCAGACTGCATGTGGGATGACTTGACGTAACAACGTACGGTACACAAAACAACTTGGAAGTAAGGAAAAAAACAGTGTCGCTTCTGGACAGCTCTGCTGTTCTCACCTCCATACAGCTCTGCTTCAACTGAGAGCTTACACACATGCCCACCTTCCTCCCCTCGTTTTAGTGCTAACATCAATAAGTATGAAACAAATTTAATTTTAGTTAGCTAGAGGTGCCTGCTCTCTTGTAGACTCAGGTCACATTCTTAGGCTGTGGATGATGGCTGCAAATGTTTTGTGGCTCTGAAATATCTTAGTCTGTGAATGCTTAAGTGCGTAGCATAAAATGCATGGAGTGAAAAGTAACCACATTTGCTTTACTGAGCTCATACTGAGCCGTTTCCCAATCAGTTAATGCTTCATATTGCTTGTCATGTGACATACATATTTGACAAGTCTAAGCAATAAATCCAGCAAAGGTGGCTCAATGGCGTGGCAGAGCTGGGAGCGCGGGCTCAGTTCTGGTGCAGCTAGATCAGCACCTCCTCCTGACAAGGCAAAGCCACAGTGTGTTGCATCTTAATGCCTCAGGCAAAGCCCAATGACAACGCTCCCTTTGACTTGGATGACGTAGAATTGGGATACTAAACACGAATGCCCCGATTGCCTCTCCATGGGCATTAAAAATCTCACTGACCTTTCTCTGATGTTTCTCTCTGGCCTTGTGGTCATCTTTCTCCTTGGCATTGCTATGGCAGGGGGGTTGGAACTTGATGATCTTCAAGGTCCTTTCCAACCTAAACCATTCTATGATTCTATGATTGCTGTTTGTATGGAGGACGTTGCTTCTCGTTGTTCCCCCGACCTCAGAAGGGTTTTCACTCCAATGTCTTGCTCAGTGACTCTGCGTTGATGAAAAACAGAATACAATCTCATATCCTCACATCTTGTACCTTATGGCACGTCCAGCAAGACACAAACCAGCGCAAAATTTGGCCCTGTTTGACAAAAAAGAGGTTTTCATCTGGACACTGTATCCAGCACTAGTGACACTTCATTGGTATTGCTTTCTGAATAAAGTAACGTTCAGTACAAGGTAGTAATTTACTTCAGCTGTTGACTATATTCAACTTGATTTAAATATCTTGATATTTAATTATCTACATTCGTCTTACTGAAATGCACATAAAGGAACATCTTCAAAGAAATTAGCTTTGAACATTATTTACAGACAAGGTGACAGCTGTCTAATTCATTCTCTTGTGCCAAGGGAGAACAGCAAAGTGATGTAAAAAGGTTTTGAACTGTATTATTTAATTCACATAATAAATTTCAAGTAGAGTCATGTGGCAGGATTCTATGTGGTTCACTGCCTTTCTGCTGATTGTCTCATTAAGCGTTTGCACATCTACGTCTGTCCCACCTAAATAATTTCTCCAGCTGTCTTGAAAAAACTTGCAATAGCAAAATACTCTGCTTTTCCAATAGTGTGTATTCCTTCTGTGTGTGTGCATGTGGGTGCGCGCGCGCGTGCAGCATGAAACACTCTGAAAAGCACAAAACTCTTTTGAAGGCCTTAAGGCAGAGGAATGTTAATGTAGTTGTTTCCAATGCTGATTGTATACTCTGCACTGAGCAAGTTCTGTTCTGCCCCGAGTTGCTTATTGACCACAGCTTGACGGCAAATGGCAGGAAAACAATACTGCAGGTGGGTAGACAGAAAGACCTCTCGAGGTTCTGTGCAGTCATGATGGGATGCAAAACTTATTTGTAGCGAAAAAACACACCACTTTTGGCTTTGATTCTCTGCATTAAACAGAGTCGGGAGTGCTGTGCTCTGCAATTTCTATAATCCTTTTAGCACTGAGCTGTGTAATGCTGGTCTTTCATTAAAATACTCTCGAGGATAAGGAAGAACAGATATACTGACCTTACCAAACTTAGCGTTTTGGCGAGAAGAATTCAAACTTTAACGTCAAATAGCTGGTGTGTCAGTCCAGAGCACAGTAAGTGAGAAGAGGGCTGAAAAGCTGAGATGTAAAAAGGTTAAAAACTATGTTTCAGCAAAAGGCTTTGCAGAAACTGATTGCTCTGATGTAGATTAAGCTGTACACTGACCTTTCAAAGAATAAGCACTTTTCTCAACTGTCACTGTATCAATGCACAAAACAAGCAATATCATTAGGGAAGGCACCCAGGCTGGCAGACTTTGAAGAGATTATGTCGATGAGTCATGACCCACCCATTCAGCAAATAAAGTGAAGGTTAAAACTTGTATGTATAAAATAAAGCTGACTGAAAAACTGCAATTACATTGCTCTCTTAAAATAAATAATCTTGGACACAAAATATGGGATTATTTAGAGCTACCGCACTCAAAAATATTTCCTCCCACCAAAAGGCTTCAAATCAGCTGCTGTGAACCCCTCCAACCTCTTGCACCCCTATGTGTTTCATACTGAATGGGAGACAGCTTTCTTAGCCTATGAAAATTATGATGATTTCAGACATTTTTTCACTTTGCATTTGGCAAATGATGTTAGAGAAACACCCTCTGCAACACAGCTAGCTTGTTAGGACACAGACAAGGATTCGAATACGGAACTTTCTTTTTATCAGACGTCAAGTGTTTAAGAGATTTCTTGGGAAATGTTTTGTTGTACATCACAACTTTTTTCAAACATCTTAGTGAACCAACAATTGCTGAAAAAATATTTTATCGGAGTGATTTCTCACCAGGTCTGTGTGCACGTTAGAATCAAAGCCTGACTTTAGGCAGGAACTCAAGAGCTGATCTTGGCAAATAGGTAGGTCTACAGCAAGGTTTTTGCAAACTCCACCAAGTACATCAACTCAGCTGTATCCAAAGCGGTGGTGTACCGTCCATGTGAGAGCACCATGTCCAATCGTTCTTAGCCCTTGGTAAGCCGAGCCTTTCTGGGATATTTTCACTGTTCTGTACAGAAAAATGTGACTGCTCTTTTGAGTCCCCAGCAGAAATTGTGACACCAGGAAAGCATGAATGCACAAAGGTACAGGCTGTGCCAAATTGGTGGATTATTTCTTCATTGTGAGCCGCGGTGAGTTATATACAGCTCGGATGAACTAGTTGCTCAGGTTGAAATTGTTTCCACCCTGCAGGAGTAAACTTACATGGCAATGGGTGTAATGAATACGCTGCTTTTAGGCACAATGCCAAGCTGGGTTTAATCTAACTACACTGGCCAATAAATGAGGAGATGGTGGCATGAATTTCAACACTAAAATACTGAGCAGGTCTGCCAGAGAGCACGAGCTCTTACTTGAGGAGCTGAACTGTGTAAACACATCTTTCCTGCACCAGAACACAAACTACCAAGATTAAAACTAGATTGGGTATACTTATTCGTGTTACAGTCAGAACAGACACTGCTCTAAGTGCGTGGGTTGGGTGTGTGAGCCGTTGCTGGCTGGAGGGATCTAATTCAGGGTAGAACGTCTGGGCTAATACAGCAGTCAAGCAAAGCCTCAGACTGGAAAAGCAGCAAACCACAGGCAAGGGAAGCCTTTTCTTCCATGCCTCTTATGCAACTGGGGAGAAATGGTCAATATCCAGCTCCGTACTGACAGTCTTTGCAAACAAGACACATCTTTCCACTCATAAAAAGCACAAATAAGCAGAAAAAGAAATTTACTTCCCTTATCCAACCCCTTCATCTGTGCATGAAACTCAAGATCAGACTAATCCCTAGTTGATCACAGCTCACCGAACCACTTCACATATGTCAATCAAGTTTATGTAAGCTACAAAGTGCAGGCTGACGGGAGGAATTTTACATGCTCGACTCAATCTCTTTGAAAAGTATCATTGATCTGGGCGATGGTAGCATCAGTCTTTGTCCTACCAAGTTTGAAAAGAGAAGTAAGAAAAGAGAAAAGGTGGGAGAAGAGGCTATGGCTGTGCAGGGTTCAGCTCCAGCTACTGCAATGAAACCAGGGGGGCAAAGGAGTCATACAGGAAGACTCCAAATGTGCCTTTCCACTAATCACTCTTCACTCATTCAGTGTGACTGGGAGACCAGGTGCTCTTCACTGAACCAAAACCTGCTTTGTCAAAGTACTAACATCATAGTAAGATGGATAGAAATGTTCTCCCGTTCTAATTCTGTGCCCACCTCGGTCACGCTGTTCTGTAGGCAAGGGCTTTTTCTGATGAGATATTTGAGATATATGAATATTTTTCAAGTTCAATTACATGCATAGCTACCAATGACACAGGCTGAACACGAGAAAAAAATTTGTAACGTAGGTGAATATGTAGAGCTAAGGTGTCTGGCAGCTTAATAGCCACAAAGCAGAAAAATATCGCTGGATACATGTGTATAAATCCTTCTGGTACAAGTCTTTGACATTTGAAGCTCTGCAAAGTTTCATAATGAATCTGGAGATCACTGATCACAGAACGGAAGCTCATGGCTTGAGTATTACGTTTCTCTTCAGTTGAGAAGGGTTTAGAGCATAAATGTCCTCTCCTCTCTTCATGGTAGAACTCTACTTGTTCACAAGGACTAGTGCTGCTCATGATGACATCCCATTTTCTGTCTGCTCACTGGTTTTGAAGTAACTTTGTCATCAAATGATGTGCATAATAATGTTTTTATGTCTATTTTATATACATGCATATTATTTTATCTATTTCGTACAAAACTTGCCACATTAGACTTTAATGTGGACAGTTGTTAAGCCACATTAATTTCCGTAAGTGTCTTCTGTTAAGAAACTTTGATCTTGTGATATGTCCCTAATCTCTGTCTTCACAAACTGTAAAGGTCCATTATTTGTGCACCCACACAGCATGGTGTCTTTCCTCATTTCTCGTCTTTGATTTTTAAGAGGAACACAAATGAAAGCAGGATGTACTATTACATTCTGACGTTTAAGTCTTCCTAATAGTCCATCTTGCAACAGACATTAACAGCATTAGCTTTCTCCTGAACTGCCTCTTTCATGCTCCCTATTTGTTTAATTGGCATTGCCTCACAAGCATATGCGAGGTGAGAGCCTTTCCCTTCACATTTCTCTTGATGTAATGTTAATCCCACTGGGTTTTGCTGGTCTGATGCACCTGTGATTGAGTCTGAATTAAGTCTGAGCTTCATGCTACACAGTCCTTGCCTACTTTGCTGCAGAGATTTGAAAATCTGAATCTGCATCCTGAGGTGACTAAAATAACCACTGCCAGGAGCTGTCGCCAAACTAAGTTTCACCAGGTCAGATAGCCTGGAGCACTAGAAAATGCCCTTCACAGATCCTATTGTTATTGCATTTAGACCCATTTCAGTTTCCAAACAGTTTCACCCACTTAGAGGTTCACTGCTCACCCCTGTCCTTGTGGTCCCGGAGTCTGAAGTTTTGTCCTTCTGGACTATGTGGTCCAACACACAAAGACTTGCTCATCATATTATACCTGAGAGTTGCTGGAGGGTTTTCAGAACTATGACACTTCAGGAAAAGACTGGTTTGCACTCTGCTGAGGGTAATAGCTTTGCAGAACTCATAAAAGCATTCACAATTGTTCTTGACTGAATCATCATAACAGCAAGCAGGTGCTTATATATAATCATACCTTTTGGGAACTGTCTCAGATCATTTGTCTGCCTCAAAGGATGTTCCTCACAGCTATTCCTCTGAAAGACATAAAATGACTCAAATTGGCCACTTGGCTTTCATTTCTACCAGAAACAGTGTACAATTCAGGATTACTTTGTTGTTTACACATCTTAAGCAAGAGACACGGAAATGGCACTTTTATATGTCAGAAGTGGTTTCTTTTGTGTTAATGAGTAAAAAGTCTCTCTACTTTTTCAGCCTTTTTTGCAAAATCTATTATATGAATTTGATTTGTTTCATGAGACACGTTGGACATAAACATGCTTTCCAGCTACTAATGCTTTTCAACTGACATCAGGCACTTTAACATATAGTGCATTACTAGTAAACAGACCCATGCAAAGAGAAGCCAATGAGCATTCAATACATACAGTGATATAAAAAAAACAAAACCAAACCAAAACCAAAACCAAAACCAAAACCAAAACCAAAACAAAACAACCAAACAGAAAATGTTAACTTTGTGGCACAATTTTAACATAGAAGAGCTCATCCTTTCCTTTAAACAAGTGAGGAATAATTAAATATTTCTCTTTCAATTGTCTAGATAATCACTGAAGAAATCTTACTTTCTTATACCGCCTCTGGACTTATATCTAGGTGATTTAAATTCTCGAAATCAGTATTTCAATTAACTTTTTTTTTTTCCAGAGAATACCAGGCTAACCACTTTTGAATATTTTTACAGCAATTAATGAAAAAGACCCCCCAAAATTCCACAACTGCTTCTTTTTTTGTAAGTTTGGCTAGTTTTCTCCTGCTATATTAAAGATTTACAATGTGGTGGAAGAAATACTTGGACCCGATCGATGATGTTTCCTCCTCTTTGCATAGTCAAAGTGCAAAGGGAATGTATGATCAGTGTATGATACCACCAGCAGGAGTGTAACAGCTTTACAATTGCTTTGCAGTTTGTTTTGTGCAAGCCAATGGTCACAGCACACCCTGGTAGACCCAGGTCTCCACAGTCCTCTGAGCAGCCTACCCTGCAGTTTGCTACTGTAAAAAAGAAACGATAATAATTATAGGAACAAAATGGAAAGGATGTATGGTGTCCTTCTGCCAATGGATCATTTTCATTTTCCCTTTTTTTTTTTAACATTTCTTCCTTTGCCCATAATACCTTCTGCTGAAAGAAAAGCTTCCAGGACTTGTTTCCAAGTCTCCAGGAAAGGCTGAACAGTCATCAAAAAATATCTTGTTTTCTTTATGACTTTTCTTTTTGCTTTGGGAACATAGCTTCATTTCAAAGAGTATTTATAAAGCCGTATCTGAAATCTCAGTGAAGTATCTGGAGGGGCCATTCAACGTCAATGAATTGCACGTGAGACCAAATAAGTACTATGTGCCTTGTTTTGATCAAGCTGTACAATGGGCAAACCATTGATTTAATAACTGAAGTAAGGCTTCCATAATTAAGTATGGAATGATTCTAAACTGTTTAAAATCAGATGTAGATCTTTATTATATTAAATCAGTAATACCATTCTGGTAATTCAATGATTATTTTTTTTTCTTTTGCAGATACGTGCAGTCGAAGGCAGATTTCACACTTTGAAAGTAGAGAGCTTTTGTTATAACAACTTTTCTCAGTGGAAGTAATTGCCTTTGGAAGGTGAGATATTCTTCTGTCTCTCCACAGATTAATTCTCTTGGATCTTATGCGCTGTGGCAAAAAAATGGAACCTGCGTCTCCTTTGCTGCAATTTAGGCATGTTCAAACATTATTACCACTCTCTTTTCTAACCCTTTAAGGACAGATTACCAGGTAGTATGGAGATACTAACCCCATTTGCATTAGGTTTTGCTCACAACTGATAATTCTTCTAGGTGGAACACAGTAGCTTGTACTGAGCTTTTGGTTGGGTTAAAGCTTCTGGTACACAAGTTAGCAACCTTGAGAAAGATATATATAGGTTCCCCTTTTTCTCTCCCAACTAAGACACCAAAAATCATTCATTCTTGTATGTGTTGTTTTTAGTTTGTTTTTTTTTCTACACACTGCTCTGTTCATTTTCATGGTCCAACCAGGGAAAGGAAATTTAGCCTGTTATTAACTATTTGTGGAATTCACAGTGGAATCTAATGTATTTGCGATGCTGCTGGGCTCCTTGCCCCCAGGGACAGGCTTCCTCCTGCCCTTTCCAGACCCAGACTGCAGCACAGTCAGCCTGCAATCAGCTGTAAGGAGGTGTTCTGAGAAATCTGGAGAAAGTCAATAAACAACTACAAATGAACCTGTGCGCTAAGGAAACAGATAGCTCAGGGTAGTGCTGCAGCAATGGTGTCTGAGCATGGCAACCCAATCCCTCTTTGTAATGGATGTCCAGAGGGGAAACGAAATGGATGCAGAGCAAAGTAGGAAAAGAGCAAAAAGTTCTCCAGAGACTTGGATGTCAAATGAATGTATAAGGCAACATTTACAGTACATCTTGTTTAACTGGAATTAAACTTATCTTTAAAATTCCCTAACTTGCCCTGTGTTAAGAATGACTGATTCTCTTTATTTAGTATAGTCTTGTAAGATATCTACTTAAAGCAGCTAATGAGTAATTGTAGAAGTATACTATAATTAGCTTTTAATGAAAAGTACTTATAAAGATAAATATTTGTATACTCATTGTATCGATTGGTAGTTTAAGGAAGAGAAAGGCTCGGGCCAGTAGCTGCAAGACCAGTCAATGATTCTTTAATGATAATTTTGGAGGGATCCACACCACTTATTTTTAAAAAGTGAGCTGATCTGCTCCAGTCATGAATCTAGTCACATAACTTCACTTTGTGCTCATCTTTATAAGTATCTCCAGAGCTAGGTTCGCCTAAACTGAGTTTTCTTTGTAGCTTTCTTCTAGAGATTAAAGTGCCCTGCATAGTAAGAATCAATATATAAGACATCTTTTATGGGAACTGGACTTGCTAGAACATTTACTGGAAATTAGTGTTTGGACTAGTAGAAATCTGTCCTTCACAGCTGAAGTTGAGGAGAGGACTGTGCGAATAGTTTGCAAATGCTTTAGGAATCATGCTGACGAAGCGGTTCCCCATGAGCAACCCGCCTAAAGCCACGGCAAAGTCCTAGTGCCCTTGAATGTGCGAAAAAGGAAAAGGGATTAAGAGCTAGAAAGTGGTTTTGCCACTTCACCTGGCAGTAATTGTGCCAAATCAAGCTGCTGAGTCTGGTTTTGGATCTCATAGTTTAAAAAAGGACATAAGAAATTCGATGCATCTCACCTATGGTCCAAAAGTTCTCATACAATGGAAAACATAGAAATTTAAATCCAATCAATTTATCCAGAGGAGGCTAAGATAACCTTTGATTTGATGGTATGCATGCCATCGTGAAGAGAAAATAGTAGCTGCTAAAGAGTTTTCTAATCTACTGGAGAAAGGCACTGTAAGAACTAGCAGCTAAAAGTTTAATCTGCAGAGATTCAACTAGATGGAAAGCACACAGGTGCTCAGCACACGTTGGTGGAAACTGCTGAAGGAAGTGCTGAATTTTTCATTTCTTGAAGCTTTCATATCAAAACTGACTGCCTGTCTGGAATTGCCTGAGTTGAAAACACATCCTTGTGCTCAATAAAGGCATGCCTAGATGTAATGCTTGATCAAGGATCTCATACTAAATAACCTAGTGGTCCTTGTTGACTTTAAAATCCAGCAATCTATTTCTTCTACAGGCTGAGGGGAGAAGAAAGAGATAAAAATTATTTCCATATTTTCATTTTTGGAAGGTGCTCAGAAAAGTGGGATGCTGAGGTACATGTATAGATGGATGAACGGATGAGAATTGATAACTTCTTACCTTGAAAAGAAAATTTTCATACTTGCAATATAATAAAAGAAACATCAAAATAAAACCAATTAATTTTTCCTTTAATTATCACAGTTTCTACAGCTGTTGAGCAAATTATAGCTTCTTTAATATGCCAATTTTGAAAGTACTTCACATTATAACCAGCAGATAACAAGGGAATAAGCGTAATTGGAATTAAATTTATACAGTGGAGAATTCTCAGTTTTAATGTTGTCTAAATGGGTTTTAACATATTGAAAATGCCACAAACCCACATGTGAATAAAAGCTGTTAAAGAAAAAGAAGAGGAAAGAAAAGTAGGATATAAAATAAATATAGCTGCAGAAAACTTTTGGAGTAAAATAGTGCTATGCAACTCACAACTCCCATGAAGTTCCACTGCCATTGATCAGCGTTCGGTTAACATTAGTTAAGTGCCAACACTGATAAGGAATAGATAAGTCTCACAAAACATGATTCTCCTGGTTGACAGGCTATTTTCCTTCATGACATTAATCCTTTATTTCTCATGAGATGAGCAACTTCAGATGAAGCTCAGATGAGAGGGAGGAACAGCAATTCTCTCAGAGAACAACGTTGTATTTTGATGCTGGTATTTGTTCCGTGCCAGCAACAGTCATGCTCAGAGCTCCCTGCTGTGCAAAGCTCTTGCATGTAAGCATGGAAAGTGACCTTATGCAGTTGATCTTACAGCTGAAACAACCCAGCTAGGAGGTAGGGAGCCAATGAAGCAGAGGCTGAGGTGACTTGCTTGAATACCTACCAAGAGTAGGACTGAATTCAGGCCCTGGGACTCTGAGCACAGTGTTGTTTGCTCTCCCCGACCATGAGAACTGGGATGTGAATTACCACTGAAGCCTAAGGTAAATCCTAGGAGCACAGCCTCTGCTAGACCTACATCATCTTCCTGCTGAGACATCTAGGGTGCCTTGAGCCAGTCAGCCATCCAGCACATATGACAAGCATGGTTTCACGCTCTTCTCCTTTCTAGTCCTTTGCACACCAAAGGAGACTTTATCTTGGGTGTGCACAAACCTCGGGCAAATCCTAGCTGCATGAATATCAGTGGAAAACCTTCTGTTGACTTTGGTGGGAACAGGATTTTGCCTCTCAGACCGATGGACAAGAAACAATGCACAGATGCCTTTGACGATGTGGCTTTTCAATGGTAACAATAGCAAAGGAGCATTTTGCTGGGCCGTCAAAGATACTAACTTTTAGGGTTTGGACAAAAAATTATGGACAGAAAGTCTTCCTCTGCACCTGCATTACCAAAGCAAATTTGGAAGCAAATCTTCTGTTTGGCCCTCATTTTCTACACTTGTAATCACATCATAGAGTGGTTTGGGAGCACATAAACTGGATGCATTATGAAACGAAACCAAAAGATGAGCTCTGGGAGGGCACCACATGTGCTCTAAGTACTAATCAACGCTTGGTCCACAGGGCTGGAGTAGAAATACTCCAAAATAAACCATGGTCAAAGTGTTTGTAGGTGCTGCTCTGCAGCATCAAAGCGTTTGCTCTGCAGACTTGGTCCTGTTGTACCACATTCCTTGCTAATATAGGCACAGCTATATTTTTAGCAGTTATATGTCCGGGTTAGCATGATATTGGTACGGGCCTTTACACACCCTCTGTTTGGATGTGACTTAAAAAATTTAAATCGATGTCCACCATTGTAAGTTTTGTATGTGAGGTAGTGTTTGAGCTGTACGTGTATGGGTATAAGAATGGCTTTAATTCACATTGCAATCCACAGATTCCATAGATCTTCTGGATATGCCGGAGGTCAGATCCTCTCTAAGCTTAGGGCTCCCATAGTTCTTAAAAAGCATGTTATGTCAAAATCTTTGAAATAAATGAAGTAATCAGGGCAGAAAGATGGAGAGGTCTTGCTTTTTTTCCTAGGCTAAGACCAACAAAAGAGAGCAGCACCTTAGTCCACAGCGGGTGTGAGCTACCTGGGGAACTGCTAGTGCCTGCTTATACTCATACTGAGCAGAACACACGAGATCCGTCATGTCTGTAGGCTGGCCCAAGGCAAAACTGTCATGGATTACCAGAAAAAAAATTCAACTGATACTAAATCGTGGTATTACCTGAGGCAGTAATGAAAGAAACTTTATTTTCATGTGCTTTCATTTGAATCTTGGCTCTGGTAGGAATGCACTGAAATTAGATGTTACATTGTTACCAGATCATGGCCACAATTTTCCCAACCCAAAGGCCTTCATGTCTTGCTCCTTACATTGGCAGGGAAATAGAGTTCTGTTGCTATTAGCGTCAGTATTTAAAATTCTTTTACAAACACAGAAACCTAAGAAGGACCTAAGTTCCCTGTATAGATAGCAATCCATATGTGGGAATAACATAGATGATTAATACTTAGCTGAACTATTAATACGAATCTAATAATGGCTGTATCAATCTGAACGGCTAGTTTCTGTGTCCATTTCATCTCTAATTTACAGTCAATAAGATATCTGAATGGCACAAAAGTGCTCCGCTTAAGTGACATGATTTCGAGGTAGCTGTCGGATATCAAGGTAAAGATGACAATGCCGCCTGGAAGGCCCAGAACACAACGTTCTCCAGAGAGTAGTGGAAAGATGATTTTATGACATTATATTTTGACACTGTGTGAATCACTTTTAATGAAAGATATGCTTGCTTTCCTTTGCTGTGATGAATCTGGAAATATTTAACCCCCCAGGCTTGAAGAAAAAAAAAAAAAGGTGCCATTTTAAAGGAGTAAAAATGTGCTACAACTTTGTATTGAACATGAGTTTGAGAATTAAAAGTAGGTAAACTTTTGTTCCCACATTTTTTTCACAGCAACTGAATAAAAGCAGAAGCATATACTTCATCTTTCTATCAGTAGCTGGGATCTGCTTATAAATTCCTATTGCATATAGTACTTTACTCAGATTTTTAAAGAAGGAAAGGATTCCACTTCCTAAGCCATTCCAGCTTCCAAAGGGCCAGATAAATATTTGTCAGAATTATGTGTTAATTAAAATCATCTTACAGATATATACTTTAAAGGATCAAAGCAATCTATAAATATATGTACAAAGAATGTCCAGGAGTCTTTTAAATCTACTTGTGAAATGCAGCTGTTTCTGGGGTGAAATGTAGCAACTAATTAAGAGTAAAACCACACAATAGCTTGAAACAGCAGATGAATACAACTTCTTCCTGTCACAACTGTGGCATAATATAAGCAGACAATGCAATTATGCAGTTGGAATTTGAGAGGGACCGTATAATTAACATAATTTTTTTCCTAAAGAAAGTGTTGGGATCTACACGCTACAGAGGAATCTGGAAATACCTGAAAGAGACTCGCTACATCAAGGCTTTGGTTTTGGTTTTGTTGAAATAAACCAACTTCACAGTATCCTTTTCTCTTTTCTCACTAGAAAGAAACATTTGTCCATCAACAACTTGAATCTTCACTCCTAACGCCTTTTTTTCCAAATTTGTCTTACTAATATCATCCTATGGGCTCTGTAATCATATTCTTATGGATATTGTCCTGGTTCCAGCAGGGATGGGGTTAATTTCCCCAGGGAGCAGGCAGGGGAGGCAGGCATTCCACCCCACGTGCCCCATGCCGGGCTATAAGAGGCGCTAGCCGGGGAGGGGAGGGCAGTCGCCACTCGGGGTGGGTCCGGTCGGTGCGCTGCGCGGTGGTACTGTAATCGCGTCCTTATACTTCTTTATCGGTGTTATTGTTTCTCTTTCTTCTTCCCTTTGTCTGTTCTGTTAAATTACACAGTTTCAACCCACGAGTTTGCCTTTTTCTGCCGATTTTTCCCACGGCTGTGGGAGTCGAGCGAGCGGCTGTGGGGTTTTTGGTTGCTGGCTGAGGCCGAACCACGACAGACATTTGTGCATTTCTCTTGAGCAAGAGCCAGCCAAAATGACACCCTACCTGTTCTTTCTGGTGGTAATACTCCCTGTTACCTTTGTTTCCATGGTGGACTGTTTCCAAGTTTTGTATGTTCTTGAGAGAAAACCGGCCAAGCTGGCTATGTCCATTCATTTTATGAGGTTTGTGATTCTTCGGTGCTTGGTTTTGCTTTCTATAATGTAATAACTGATAAGATACTCTCCATCCTTTAATTCTTTCCACATCTGTTTGAGGAGTTTTGCCTAACCTATGCAACAAGGGTTGTTTGTTTTTTTTCTCTGCTGAGCTGTTTGCTGCCCTGGTTTCGCATTCTGTTTGAATGACGATGAATCCAATTTGTATTATCATCGTTATTGTGATTATTTGCTGAAATGAAGGACAACCAAGTTGTCCCAGAAGCTTACACATTATATTAGCCAAAAAAAAAAAAAAAAGGTGTAACACTGCAGATAGGAACAGATGGAAAGATAAATTCTGCCACACTACCAGTGCGATAGGAATCCTCCGTAGTTTTCAGAGTTATGGTTTCTGCAAATATCAAAGGATAATCTGCAAGTTTTTTGGGCAGTTTGAAAGCTGCTGTTTCTTCAAATCTACGTTGCAGTTATGTCTCTGTAAGTAGCTGACTTCACTATAAGCATCATACATGTTAATGGAAAAACCATTTATTAAGACTTTGCAGTCCTTAATGTTAATTACTGCAATTAATGAATGGAACTGCAAGTAGAGTTCAACTAAGGGTTTTCTAAACTATTAATGGGGCCTCATTAATAATGCTGGTGACTGTCTACTGGGAATTATTTAACAGCCATGGGACTTATTATGTACAGGACCTCAGTTTGAACTTTCATGACTCCTCTTCTGATAAATTAATGATGTCCCACAAACTCCTAGAACCACCTCTTCAGTTGTTTTTTGGAAGAAAGACAGTTTTAAAGCCACCTTTGCACCCAACAAAATCAAAACGGAGTTTTATATCTCTGAATACATCATGTAAAAATCTTCTAGGTGAGAAAATTTACTATTTTTTACTCTGTAACACAGAATCCCACTTGGAGGACAAAGACTGGCTTAACACCAGATCTAAGCTTCAAGAACAAAACCGCTAAACTCTTTTATGTCACTACATCCTTAGAGATGTTTCACAGCAATAAGGTGAATTATGCCTCATCCTTTCAGCTAATAATGTTCCTATAACTTTGACTTCTTAAAACAAATTTTGTCTGGTCCACAATACAGTAACATAGGTATCTTAAACACACATCTACAAAAACCTACGTACATACTTGCCTTCTGGCTTGTCAGCGGTTCCTTGCCTTTGAATTATTGGTTCTATTAAAGCTAAGCCTGTGCTTAGGTGTCTGCAGTTTTGGGTCTCTAACCAAACAAGTAGTGCTACCAAGGAGACTTCAGCTGTTTCCCTGATTTCTCTCTCAAAATGGAATCCAAGTTAATTTGATGTACTCCCTCCTCACAGCTCCCCATGGAAGTCGCTCAAGCTATGACTCATCTCATATTTTTTTTTCTCAGGAGACTGTCTTCTACTGTACCCACGGAAATACCAACCTTAGGAGCACAGCCTGGTGTTGTATGGCAGCATTTTGGCCAGACCGCAATGACCATGAGTTTGCTCAAACTGGCCCCTGCACCAGCCCTTGTTTCCCATTATAACCTCATAACAATGTTTTTCTTTCCAAAACATTCCTTTCTTAAAACTGCAGCTTCATCTATCTGGCTTCATATTTTACTTACTGTAAGCTTTTGGTCTAGTAGCCATACAGTAATTGGAAGAAAAAACAGTTTCCATCACACGAGAGTAACAATATTTCAATACAGCTCATGACTTTGTGAATTTTAATAAAATCTGAAATCTCCCGATTTTTTTCATAACAATATCCCCCCAAAATTATTTCAGTGTCACCAATATAGTTTGCTTAGGAGCCACTTTTATCTGTTTTACATTCTCATGTTATGAAAACGATAAGGTGGAAATAACCTATTTCAATATTTTTTCAAGTAAAATCTGACAGGGTCAGTACATTTCCACCCAAAATTTTTATATTTTGTTTCAAAATTTGCTATTTATTTATTCAACTGATTTTTTTAACGGAAAGTCTGGAAGATGTATTGCTCTAAACAAGTTGAAGTTAAAGGAAGATATGCTTAAATTCAATGCTGTTTACTCTGTGAGATGTGACCAGCACTTGCCTTTGCTGACATTGCACGATGGACACATACCCAGGGTGGACCATTACTCAGGGTGGCATTAGTGTTCTTGGCTTTTAGTGCATGCTCTTTGAATAACTGAAATAAGTACTGCTCATAGATGCCTGATCCATGTGTAACGGGAAGAATCTATTCAGAGTGAGTCCTGGCTGTGTGAAATGCCGGCACTGAGCTGATATGACAAACCAAGAACTTCTCTCCCATTTCTGTGTGTTTATCTGCACTGCGCTGTGCTATGCAGTAAGTCATGCCAGGTGAAGAATGCAGAGATTTCCCAGATGTGGTGGCGAGGAAACAGAACAGATGTGGTGTCTTTGTTGCCTGCAATGCACATATAAATGCACTAGCAACCTGCAAGCAATTCTCACCAGAATTAAATAAAAAAATAAACTCTATCATAATAAAGCAGAAGAAAAGGGTAATATAATCTAAGAACAAGTAGGTCAACAGACCCCATGGTTAAGTTACTTGAGTTAGCGCAGCGTATTTCCAATGAATTTACAATACACTGAGAATTTACTCAAGGTGCATTTATCTGTCTCCCTGTTCTTCTTGGTTTGTTTTGGTTTTTGGTTGTTTTTTTGGTTTGTTTTTTTTTTTTTTTTTTTAACTAGGAGTGGCAGGTTAATGGGCTGCAATGAGGATCAGGAGATCTAAACTTAAGCTTCTGCTATGCCACAGATTTCCCCCATGACTTCAAAAAGTCTTTTGATTTTTTGGACATCCCTACTTTGAGGGCTGAAGTTTGGAAATGCCAGTGAGTTTGATCAGATACTGGGAACAGTCCAGCTGTGATAGCACCTGCAGGAATACTTGTTTAAAATGAGTAACTTTGGTATCCTTGCAATGAAGGGTTGTCTGCAGGAGCTCCTATCGGCAACATTCATCAGTATTTTTGTAGTCCCAAGCCAGGAAGCTTCTGGGGACAGTGAGTGTACTAAGATTCACAAAAGAAGGGTCTATTGATTACAGCAGGGAGTGACCCCAGGATAAACAACTGATTTTATTTCGAGCACTACAAAAGAAAGGACGGATCTCTGGGACTACACAGGGAAAGAACCAGTTGGGTTGGCTCACCTGTTGCTCTGTGTACAGGATCAAGGATCAGCATTTCCAACACCAAGATGGAATGTACAAATTCTCTGCAGCTCAAAGACAGCGAAGGTCATTGAACTCTGAAGTCAGTAGTTACCATCTTTCTTTTTTCTTTATCTGGACTAATTTTTTACATTCAGGCTACTTATGAATATGCAAACTTAGATGCCTAATTTAAATTTATGGGCTAAGTTTATAGATACTGCTCCCACATTGAGACAACCCTCTGACTGTAGATAGTGATAATCATGAACGAATCTCTGCCAAGTGTTCAGGAAAAGGGGAAAGTGAGCTGGTGGCACACAAGAATAGGAAGTCTTCAGTGGCATTAATTCCAATGCAACAGCTAAAGCTTACGTAGGGCTGAAGTTCCCATGGATCAGTCATGCTGACTGTCTTTTAATACCAAAGCCAGGTACGCCGTAGCTTTGTAAACAGGTAGAACTGGTATGAAGAGCAGATGTAGAGTAGAGTCTATCATGTAATGCCCAGCAGGCACTAAATACTCAGGGGGACTAGCTGAAAATCAATTACCTTCAAACAGCATAGCAAAAACCTCCTCTGTTCTCACTTACCAGCATCAAGTCCATTTAAATAACAACATCTCAAAGCACAAAAGCAAAGTAAAGCCTCATGAAAGTCTGTTTCAGCGAGGGCTGCATCACCCCAATCCTTTTGCTTTGCCTCTTCAAGGAACTCTTTCTCCCTGATGTGGAGATGAAGAATTAATCATCCCCTTACATAAAATGCATACTCCGTGGGGAAGATGCATAAAGCACGCAAGAGATGGATGGATTTTTTTGTAGAGTAAGGTCACCCTCAGGGGGCGAGAGCACAGGGAAAATTGCTCACTGAGCGATTATCATTTCTGGATCCTCTGGAGAATTGCAGGCTTGATACCATCTGAAAGAGCTTATGATTTTCAATTAACTCTTTGCTCCTGTAGATTGGTAATTACCTCAGTATATGTCGGGGTGCTGGTTTGCACTCACCTCAGCAGGGAGCTGAGGAATTGGAAACGGTCTCATTTGCCTGGTGGTCGATGGCTGCCACAGGTGTGAAGCCCGAGCAGGGCTCTCCTGAATTGCTTGTCAAGAGCAGGGCCAGTCTCAAATTTTAAGGAAGACGCCTACTGTAATGCTGGGCAGAGAAATGCGTAGAGAGAGACCCCCGTGCTCATAGTCTTCTTGTCGTTTCTAGCTGGGTCTGAAAATGCCTAGCAGTGTCCTGCTGACCAGGTGATGCTGGTAGCCTGAAACCAGCCCAGGGTAGCACTGTGCACTGGGATTTAGGTCCCAGAGGCAAGAACTAGGTAAATTTGGTACCTGCCAAGGCGGCAGGTACCGTTGAGGAAACTAAGATATTAAGAGGAAGCCAAATGAAAGAGAAGAAGGTTTTTGGAATAAGAAAGGGAATGGAAAAGAGGATGTTTTCAGGTGTATCAGGTTATAAAGGCCTCACCGTGTTTTAATTACTGCAAGTTAAATTTCTGAGAGCCTGCAGTAGCTTGTTAGACACATACTGTAGTTTTAATTAAGTAATTAGGGAGTTTGATGAGGAAGGCAAGGATTTTAGAATTTAAAGTATTCTGGAGAGTGTATAGGCAGGGGAGTTTTTTCCCTCAGGTGTCTCTGTATTATATAATGATTAACCTTGAGTGAAATGTTACAGGAAGGACCGAGAGCTTTTATTCATGAGTCACAAGCATAAAACCTGACCCAAAAGCTCTTTGAAAAAACTCTCCAAGAAGATAACTTTGTCAGCGTGAAGCCTGTAGGACTTAGGTCAAAATGTGCATTCAGGGATCAGGTAAGGTTTAGCAGAACAAAATTTATCTCTTGAAAGGACAGACTTAATGAGCAATGTCTATAGAAATAAGTACAACTTCTGTGTTACAGTGTGTTGAAGAGATAATGCAGTTGCTTTTGGTTTTTGTGTGACACTAAGTATGAGATTGCTCATGAAAAAGTCTTGAAAGAGATGAAAATATAGTATAAGAAACTTAAGAATACAGCTATCCTGATAGCTCTGCCACTTCTATCATTTATTGTGAGAACTTAGGGTCTTCTGAGCGTGAAGTCACTGGGATTTTCATGTGAATGAAAAATACAACCCTATGGGAAAGGCCATGCCACGTTCTCTCTCTTGAGCCAGCTGTTAGACCTGATTAGGGAGATGGGAATCCCAGGGTTCCCAGGTTAGCACCAATGCAGAATAAGTCTGTAGAAGTCATAAGGTCATGTTCCCATAACGAAGATGTTTGACTGAAAAACGCATTTTTAGAAAAGTATGTGTGGGTGTGTTACTGTCACTTTAAATCTCAGTATGTCTTTCTCAGAAAGCAACTTTTCTATCCAGCCAGCAAGTTGGGGTTCTGAACGAACATTTCCTTAATCTTCACCTTGACCAGAAGTGTGGTTTTGATGGTATATATACTCTCTCAGGTAGTTTTTTGCTTTGGCTGTTATTTCTCACCATGAACACGCATACTAGAGGTCTATTTATTGCTGCAACATTGAATATGTTCTGCTTGGGATATAAAAAAAACCTTAACAAGCACTTCCAGAATCTGCCATTTGATGGTTCCCACTTCTCCCAACCAGGCTTCCTAACTGTTGTGATTCAGTTATGTAATGAAAAGCATGTCAGGTGAATGTTGACTCCAGCTCCTCTCCCTGGAGGTGTCCATGGATAAAAGAGGGTGCCTGATAGTCTATTTTGCATAAATGTTAATTTGTTCTTGGTTTCTTTTTTGGAATCAAGCAACTAGTTTTATCTAAAAAAAAAACTAGGTATAGTTTTGGGGGTAGTTTGCTCCAAGAGTCACTAGTAAAGGCAACATGGAAGACTGCCCCTGGTCTGGTTCTGTGTAGCCTCTGTGGTCCTCCAACAGTATGCCAGCAGTCTTTACATCCTCCAGTACCAATTTTTACATCTTAGGACAACAAAGGCCCAGAGGAGACCCAGTGCAAGTACTAAATGGCAGGAATATGGCCGGTCTGCTCTAGAGGCAAGTAGCTCCAACCAGTGTGGCTCCAACACTCTGCTTGACCATCAGGGCACAGCCACATTTAGTAGTATAGATGGAGCCTGTGAGCACACTTCTTGTTGAGGTCCCAAAGTGAGCACCTCACCCTGGGCAAGATAAGACTCTGGGATGCTGCTTTACAAAATAATCTTTGTGCAAAAAAAAATTTGTCTTTGTCCTTACAAGGTCTTCTGGGAGTTGTGGAAACTGCATGAGAGGTGTCAACAATGTTCAACTGGGAGAGTCCTTCAGCTTTTTGAGGTACAAAGAGAAATTCCATCATGAATAGCATAAACTACCTAAAATCTCTTCAAAAGCATATCTACTCAAACATAAGAATACTGTATAAACAATATAATCTCTGTGTTGATAGAATTATTTGGTAGCAATTATTAATAACATAATAATTATTATAATATAATAATAATATTTTGCTCAGTGAGGAACATGAACACGTATAATCTTGAAATATCATCTGTATTGTGTTATTTTGTGGCACATTTCACCGCAAAGGTTACTGTATTCACTTCATCTTGAGTAGAAGGTCTAATCCATCAGTTAGTGTCATCTCATTATAGTTCCATCAGGTGCACCTAATGACTATGGATGCCTCATACAACTTTCTAGGGGATTTTAAAGTGTGGCTCAATGCACTTGGAAGGCATGAACAGCTCTCATATCTAAAAAGACTAAGAAGAAGGGAGGCAAAAAGAGGAGCTAAAAAAAAGGCAAGCAATTAGAAAGAATAATGCCGTGGCTGATGGAAGTCAGTATTTTTAAACTACAATTTAAGTGAATTCTTCAATAATTAAATATTTACAGTTTTTTTTATGAATGACTAAATATTTTCTGTTATAAATATGAAATTACATGGTAGTTATAATTATGTCTATTTATATCTACCTATATATTACCAATTTTATCTATAGATCTATGTTTATATATACTGTATAGATAAACACACACATGTGGATATATATGTGTTCATTCTTAAAATGTGTGAATACATGTGAATTACCTTTTTCATCACTAAATATGGCCAATTCTGTGATGGAATTAATTTTCTCTTATAGCTGCACAAAACGCATTCGGAAAGAAAGAGGAATTCGCTATCCAGTCAAGGAAAAGGCAGAATGTTATACTGAAATAAGACAGACTACTACGGTCAAAGCACTACAGAAATGTCAATGTAGTCACAAATAGCCCGGCACAGTCCTTGTTTCTCAGTTTCATTCAAGTTTATAATTCTGCAGGGGTACAAGTTATCTCTGTATTGCAGATTTTGCCAGTCGGTCTAGGCTGGACATCAAATCAAACTAAAACAAATGGAACTGCTGGGGGGGTGGTGGTCACTTTTTCTTCACGCTTACGTGGGAGCCCCGCTATCCAGCTAGTAGGATTATTTTTTTTTTTTTCATTTGTTTGGTTTTTTGCTTTGTGATTGCAGTCTCATGAAGACATGTACTGTGTCTCCATCTCAGTTTGAAAAACAATTAGCACTTCTGTGTCATAACATAAATATGTATGTCTGACTTCTGCCACAAACTCTGTAGCTTGAGATGAGAGCAGGTTACCCAGAAAAGCTATGGAGACTCCATCCGTGAAGGTTTGCAAGGATCAGCTGGACAAGGGCACAGCCATCCTGCTCTCTGCATCTCTGCAGGCGAGAGACCTGCTCTGAGCAGAAAGGTGGCCTCAAGACATCCAGAAGGGTCCCTTCCAAGCACAGTTTCTATGAATCTATAACTATGTTTGACTTGTGCTACAAACACTCCAAGAACTGAAAAAAAAACCAAAACAACAACAAAAAAAAAACCAAAACAAAACAAAAACAAAAACCACCCCAAACTTGTTAAAACATAATCATTTCAATCAGGGAATTGAATGTTTTCGACTTCTTGTTAATTTATTCCTGAGCTATAAAGTGTTTGAAAACCCTGAAAATAAACGTCTGACTCACAGAAGACATTTTCTATGAAAAACTACCAAATTTACAAACCTTTTTTTGAAACTAGGAATTTTAGGCCAAAATGAAAGTAAATGCTGTGATAATTTAGAATGAATGTCAGTATTATGCCAGATTGCAACATAAAGTGAATAAACGTGGGATGATGGCAACAGAACCGCAGCATAACGAACTCTGTTTAGGATTTTTCGGGCTTTGCATCAGTAACTCTAGCAGGACACAGACAGCTCTGCTTTTTAGCCATGTCAGTATACAACCAGCACTGAAGAGATCAGCAGTAACCAGTGAACTGAATCAGAGAGTCTTTCCAGGCAATCTGCTAATCTGAAGCAGGAGGTATTTTGCTCCACACCTACGGAGGCTGGGGTCACCGCCTGGTGGCTTTCAGGGGGGAACGGCCACTCTTCTTACCCCCTTTGTTCTTGCAGTGTAAAACTGTAGCAGTTGTTTAGAAAATGGATGTGAATATCTTAGTGTAGCTAACAGAACATTGATTTGAGGCTTTATTCCAGCCTTTGGGTATGCAACACTTCTTCTTGGGAAACAGAGCTCAGAACATCTCCAAAGATTGTTTTTATGTGACCAAAACCATTGCTTTGTAACAAACTCTCACGCACAACCTAGAGCAGTGAAGTTAATGTTTAAGTTTTTTCTTTAGCAAAGAAGCTTATTCTAAAAATGGTGGAAGAATAAATTTGTAAGTGGGATATCGCACTGCTATATTGTGTCCTGTAAGTCTTCTTACAATCTTTACTGTTTGATAAATGTGGGGAAAAAAAAAAAAAAAGTGCCTATTGAGGTCAACAGGATGTTTTCCTGAGTACAAAGTCAGAAGGATGTTTGATGCAGGACACTTGAGAAAACTTTATCTCTTAAAAGCATAAGCGTTACTGAGAATGCTCAGGATAAGGTTTCAGATGCCTTAACTTAGAAGACGTGTGGTAATACTCACGTGCTGTACTCCAAGAAATTTAGCATTGTAACTATGACTACTGACTGTTATAGAGAATCGGAGGAAGAAAGAATCTGTTTGTATGTAAAAGTGGAATAACATGGTTTATTTTCATGAATTTGGCACAACTAGAGAACTCCGCTGCTTTGCTGCAGCCTCTGTAGTCTACCAGGTTCGTAATGCACAGTATCACAGCAAATCAGCTCATAACTCACTCAAAGCTCAGCTCACTATTACTTGACTGACCACACTTCATTTGCTGCAAAATCCTTCTATTTGTTTTGGTGGTGGTTTTGGTGGTTTGTTGGTTGGTTTTTTTGGGTTTGTTTTTTTTTTTTTTTTTTTTAAGAAATGGAACTTTGAACGATGGTTTGTTGGCAGATTTATTTGTCTCCCAGGGCTGTGAGTCTCATGGGTGTAAGCGAGGGCAGAGCTTGGCTCTAAATGACTAAAAATGCTACGCTCCTTTGGCTGTGAGATGATGAGGGACTGCACAAAAATAACACAGAGCACAGAAGCTTCAAAAGTAGCAGGAAGAGGGGGCCGAGCCAACCTAGCGTGCCACCTCCTTCCCAGGGGGCCTGCAGAAAGGTTTCCGAGCCTTCAGCTGGTCTTGCTTAGCAGGACTACGCGGTCTAGCTCAGAGGTACGGGCGTAAGGCCGGGGAGATGCTGTGCTCAGAAGCTGACAGCAGTGCCATCGTTGATTCAACGGGCTGCGCTGACACCTTGGATGGAGAAAGGTGGGATGGACCGTGTGCACGGGTGCAGGACTGCTGGTGTGGTGCTCCCAGCTCATCGCCCACCGCCTTTCCGAAGGCAGCGCTCCTGTTGTGCCCGTGATCAATGAAGTTTTCCTGCAGGGTGGCACGTGGGGCTTCTGCATTTTGGATGAGTTGTAGCCTCTATAGCATATTTTCACAGTAGCGATGAGGTGCCCTCCCTGAACAGTCCCGTGTCTGTGCAGCTGTACGCACTGCCTCGCCGACCGTGGCTGTTTTCATTCATTACACCCATCGCATTTTTCAGAACATGCGATTTTTAGGTAAACTGAAAATGGAAAAAAAAAAAATACAAGTTAAGCTCAATATAGAAGAGAGGCAGTTTAATGAGAGAGAAAAGCTAACACTGCAGTTTTTAAAGCACAGGGGAAATTTAAACACAGAGTACTAGAAATGGGATTGCAGCCTTTGTTCTTAATACATGTTGCTTCTAACAATTCCATTTGTTCCACTGTTCTTCAGTGCCAGGACTAAGCAAATAGTTCGCAATAAATAATTTAGCCTTTGAATTTAACCTTCATTCCTGCTCATGGAGTCCCCATGTGATGATTGCGGTGGTTTTGAACTTATTTGTAATTCAAGACCATGCAACTTTTAGGGGTGAAGGGAAGGAAGAGATATTTGTTACTGCGATGTGCCAACGTGGTATGACACTCCCAACTGATCACAAGGTATTGCTTTCCTCCCTGATCTGACGATGGCTGCGGTGGGACAGAGGTGAGGAGGCAAAGTGAAAGCTGTCATTTGGAGATGAAACATGATTTTCTCCTTTTCAAAAGATTAACATCTTGATATTTTTTGCATGGGAAGGTTAAAATGGAGTCACTATTGGAACAGACAAGACTATTTCTGTCTGAATCATTAATTCTGGACAATCAAGGGTTGCATCTAAAGGGATACTGCTTGAGACAGAGCGCTCGGAGACCTCTTCCAAAATAAATTACACCTTTTGTATTGCATTGTGAAGCGGACCTTTATGTCTATGAGGAAAGTAAAGGATATCCTGATGCCTCCTCCAGAAAACAGAGGACAAATCCAGGTCACTCTGACTCGTGGTTTTATCAATCTTTTTTTCCTTGCTGTGGTAAAACGTGTGACTATGATCTCACCCCAAGAGATTGTTGCTTCGCCTCAGACGGGGCCAAATTTTTGTCAGAAGGAGTTACAGACATCCAGCTAAGAAAAAAAACCCCAAAGAGTTTATCGTACTGCAGCTCGAAGTACACGGGAGTAGGCTGAGAGGATTACTGCCGAGCTGCTTTTCCACCACGAAGAGAGCGAGCGAAGTTTTACCTGCCTGACATCATAAAGCACTACTATGGCAACAACTCGCTGTTTATCTGCTTAAGCACCAGTTTGTAGGGGGGAAAAAAATGGTACAAATATGAGAAACTCAATTCTCTTATATTTATCTGCTCTTCCTTTAGTGGGTGCTTTTTGTATCAAATAAACCTATACGTTTGCAGAATTAAAAGGGGGAGGTTTGGAATTGCCAAATGATGGAATCGGTGTTTTTCTCTGATGGTTACATTAGAAAGAATAAGGCCTCGAAGTCTCTTTTCTAGAAGATTACAAAGTTTTGGAACATCTGAATAATGCACAGAAATCTGACGTATCTTTCTTACAGTTTGTAGATGGGAATCAATAATATTTAGGATGGTTTTGGCAGTGTTCTCAGGAAGAAAACAAACAGAAAAAAAGATACTTTAAATTCTACATGCAAGTGGGAAAAAGCACTAGAGTAAAACAGTAATAAAATGTTATCAATCTAAAAAGCAATATGAGAGGGGTAACAACAATTTAATTGATCTCAGCTTGTAAAAAAATATGTAAGGTTTTCATCATTAAGCGCTTAAGAATTCAGGCAGGCACACCATTTCTTAGGGCCATCCAGAAGCAATCTCTCTTTAGCCTCGGTGACAGATAGGTATCACATTTTTCTGGACAGCAAGGATTGAAATCACAGAGAAAAGAAGGGTCTTGGTATTCTTTTATTTTTAGAAATATGAACTTGGCTGCCAAAAGGTATTAAAAATTCCACTGTTTTTTTTTCTTTTTTTTTTTATAAAATGTACCAAGACTCTTAACAAAAGATTGAATCTTTTTTTGGAGGTCTGACTTCGCATCTTATACTACATAACTGTTTTCTTTATTTATCTATCTTTATCTCCTTTACTGTTTTCCTTATAAAAAGATGTGATCTCCTTTATTAATTGCTATCTCAAGTTTTTTCTCTTTATTTATCCATCTTTGAGAACAACATCCAATTCATTTTCCAGGAAAACTGGATGATAGAAAAAAAGAAACGGACAAACATCCTCACATTTTAATGCAGAGATACTGGCATATGTAGAAGTAAATGCCAAGCGCTATGCACAGTTCAAGGATAATCCTTTTGTATACTACATGAACTTGTGAAATCATTATCCCAACAATTAACCAGCGTGATTAATGAGACAGGGGGAAAAAAAGAGTAGTTGCTGCTATTCTGTCCGTGCAGACTAAACGTCCCCGACTTCATCTATTTTACTTTACCTCTTGCTTGAGTGTCTTCAATCTTTTAGAAAGAGAGGCTGCCGTGGTTCCTGGCCCAGCTATTTTTGTCGGTAGCAAATGTTAGATTGATATTGTCACGCTGTCCCGGCTACCATTCTCTTTCGCTTTCCAATGAATGCACCAGGGTCTTATTAAATAAATCAAAATTTAAAAAAAAGAGAGAGAGAGAGAACGAGGGAGAGAGGCACGAATCAAATGAAAGGCGAGTGGGCTCTGTTTGCAGGCTGTGGCCTTGCTCCCACTGGGCCCACGCAGCACGTGCCCTTTTATCTTAGTGCCTTTAAGCTATGGTGGTCTGTTCAACCTTCTGGGGCTACATATGTCTCTGGGCCAGGGTAATTGTTCTCAACAGCATGAGCTTAACTTTATCATCCCTCCTGCCTCTCGACTTACTGTAAATTAAGCGGTGGCTCCATGAAAAAAAATGAAGCTGGGAAGTTTCAGCAGCTTTTTAAGACTATTTTTTTAAAAAACAGAACTTGTTATTTTATGGGTACCGTGGAACATTTTTGTAGTTACTGTGCGATGAGATGGAACTAATTTAAAATTTTATTATTTTTTTTTAAACTCTAGGGCAAAGAACAATCAGAAAGAAATTAGATTAATGAGGAAAGAAGGCTAGACATGGACATGGAATATATGCACGGAAAACATGCAGGAAGCCAAATTCCCATTCAGAGTTTGCCAAATTACCCACAACTTCTCTTTCAAAGCTCTCCTAATAACTCCCCATTGTATGCAAAGCCCATAAGAAGAAAGTTAATAGCAGTGTACGAGTATCAATTATACATTACAGATGTAAATCTTACAAGTCCCTTCTACTCTGTAGGAAAGGGGCTGTCTTTGTGTCATGCAGCTGAGAATGCCCTGAAAGCACAGAGCAAATAATAAAGAATAGTAACAAGGGGCAGGAAACCTCTTCCATTCATTAAGTCATATTTTAACTACTCTGTCTACAACTCAGGCAGAGCAAAGTTTTCACTGGTGGTGTCATCCTGATGTGTACCACAAACATTCTTTAATTCCTTAAAACCCCCTGAATTTCTTGTTCTTTAGAAGCGCATCATCTTTGTCATTTCATCTAAAAAGAAGAACCATCAGGAAATTTGAAACTCCCTCAGCCTTGATCCTAGTGCCCTTCCAAGCACCTATTTCAGTTTAAATAAACTTTTTTGTACATAAAGTTACATTTATCCAGATGAGGTTTTACCAGCACCTTTTATGATGACATCCGTATTCTTCTGTCTCTACTGGAAATACCTGCTTTGGATTATTGGTTTTATTTTTTTGTAAATACAAAAAGGAAATCTTTTTTCAGAAGAACACAAAGAATGGAAATCATTGAGCCATAATTTTTATGTTCATTCCTGGAAGCTGTCCAAACTGGGATTTAAGTCAAGCTAACATCATGTGAGGTTTTAGTTCCATCAGCTAGGCAACTGCAATTTTGATTGTATGCATTAGCATACAACTGTCTGCAGGAATAACAGTTCTGCTGCTGCTTAAGGTTTCAGGTCTTCTTTGCAGAAGGATCATGATGTCTCATAAAGAGTTTGTATTTTCTTTATTTCTGATCATTGCTTTCCTTAATCTGCAATAAAAAAATGACTTAGTCTGAAAAAACGCAGTTTACTTCTTCTGAAGGAGACATATGATGATGCACAGCTATACTGCACTGTAGCAAGGTTCTTCACTGAACTATCTTTCTTTCTTGGTCATACCCAAGGTCCTGTGCTAGGCTGCAGAGGCCCCATGTAGAATTGGGACAAATGTTTTAGACGTGTTTCTATCTGTTTCTTTGGCCTCAGAACTATCAGAAAGTTGTCATGTTACACCAGGGGTATAAGGTTAAGCTCAGAAGGGAACTTTGCCAATGGATCTCGAAGGCTTTATGAGATTCTTACCCAGGTTGCAAAGCCCTTAAGGCCAGTTCACAATTCCCCACCACCCCTACCAGGTCTTAAAAAGGGATATGTTAGGCTAAGCAACTCTCAAATAGTGTTGCGTAAAACCTAAAATAATTCTGCTCACAGAGTGAAAAGGTCTTCTGGAGATGCAACTTCTAATTTTAAGTAATGGCTACTGACTACCTTCTCCTCCCGTCAAGTTATAATTTCTTTATTGGCGAATAAATTCTAAAAGTTCATTAACAACTCTTCAACAGCCTTGCTGTGCTGGTATTAGTAAAGTCAATGTGTTTCATTACCAGGTTTGTAGCAGAAGCAGTAAAAAATCTGGTTCACTGATTCACAACTATCTTAATGTCATTCACTGTAGAAATCTGTGGTAGGTGTTTACTGAAATAGATGTTTACTAGAAATAAATAGATATTTACTGAAGTATGTATATGAAAGTAACTCCACGTGGACAGTTAGTGCAAAATAAACTCTGGCAGCATGATATCTTGGTAATATGTCCAAGTCTACAATGATTGTTGCACCCCTACAAGCAGACAAAGTTGTGGCCTCAAGACACTGGTGATCTCAAAGCCAGCCTAGCTTAATACTTGTGCTATTTGTGTGCCTGGGCACGCGGTCTAAACTGACAGATGCTTCTTGCTCCTTTCCATCACACCATCGGGGATCATGCAAGGCTAACAAGAAGGCATGTGGCCTTTCAAGTGTTAGCTGAAAGACCAGTCTTTGGCCCCAGTCTTATCACTGTCTGGTTCTTAATCAGTGCGGATGAGCTTAGAGATCTGCAATTAGATAGCTGTAGGTTTCCTCTGTGCTAGTCAAACACAATATTCATGCCTAGCATGTAACACTGATCGGCACTAAGCTGCATATTTTCTACAAACTGTCTGTGCTTTTTTCTGAAGAAATATTTGGCCTCTTAACTTTGCACATTGCTGTATGTGTGGAATTTGGCAACGTAACCTGCGCATAGCCTCTTTAGGTCCTCTCAATTGGCTTCATTGAAGTATCTGATTCATCGAACAACTCTCTACAATTTGGGCCTGGTGCAAAGCCAGTTTAAGTTGACGCTAAAATAAACCAGGCCTTTATATAGTCTGGTTAAAGCCTTCTTTTCCCTTGTCTCAATTTCTTAATTCTTCAGCCTTTTTGAGGTTTGGCTAAAAGGATGGCTGCTCCTATTCAGAGCCTAGTTTTCAAGGACACCTTTATCTCTTATTTTCCTGAGATACAGGCAGGCAAAATGCTGCAGTTGGTGTGTCCAGAATATAAAATGGAGTGGGAAAGGGTCGTCTACAGAAATGACCACCACAGCCCAGGAGCAACTGGAGGGAAAGAGAGCAATCCATCATGCAACCAATCCCAGGACGACCACAGCAAGTGGATCTAGTGGTTTCATAGAGAGGAGCCAGTGCTCCAGCGATCCGTGTCTGGTTGCACTGGTGGGGTCCTGCTTCTTGCTTGACCGCCAGTTCCCGTCACCCTGGCTCAGATGGAGCACCCTACCTTGCTACTTTGCCTGCTCCACCGGCAACAGGAGGGCCCAAAGCAACAACAGTCCCCATGTGCTATATGGAGACAGGTTTCTTCAACAATGGAAAACTGTCCAGGGTGCTCTGCAGATATACCAAATGCCTTAAGGGACTGTTTTCTCTTTAAATATTGCCACTCATAAGAAAAAAAATTAACAACAACAAAATAATCTGTTGTTCTACAAAGCATGGTGCAGGAATCGGGAATTTCTAAGGCTTGAAATGTTTGTTTCCTACTCTGCCACAGATATTTGGTGCAAATTTGGGTAAATTACTCCGGTGTAGTTGAAGGGAGTTTATGCACTTACTCCTGTGGACAGGATTTGATCACAGCCTTTGTCTTTGGAGGAAGTTCCCCTCCTCTGAGTCAGTCTCTTTATGGGGGGGGCACAGTACGGATTTATGCGTGATTTTTTAGGTATTCACATTAAACAGCTGTAGCCTAAGTCCTTGTAAATAATAATAGGTGTTTTGAGTATAAATGAAGTAGTAAAGCTTACATTTTAAGAGCTATGTGGGACTTAGCCAAAATACTAAATAAATAAATAAACCTTACACATGTAACTGTTGACCATATTGAGTTTATGGAGAGGACAAAAATGAAGAAAAACACCCCCAGAAAACAAAAATCCAAGCTAGGCCAGACAGAGAATAAGGGGTTTCAAAGTTGCAATACAGCAAAATGAAGTAGAGACTCAGCAGATAGTTAAAATGCTGCTCTTGTCTCTAGCAAAAAAACTGACTATATAGAGGTAAGAATGCTGTTTTATTTCCAGGGCTCACTAAAGCTGTGATGAATGCATATCTGGAATATATTTCTTCTTGTGTGAACGGACTACATATCACTATCATTAATAGTAACTCAGCACGCTTATCACAGTGTGTTTCAAGGAGGTGGGAAAACACACAGGTTACTGTTCTAATTCTGCAATAAGTCAAGAAACCATCAACATACTCATTGTTTTCAGTGCAAATTTCATCTTTCAGAAGCTCTTTCTTCCTTAGAAATGGCTTATGAAAAACATACTAGAAATATATTTGAATGCCATGCCTGAGTCTTGGTAGCATTCCTGCGTATCGGCTCAAAGCAAAGAGCCTTTCTTCACTCGAATGTGTTGTGTTGACTGAATAATGTGTTAGTGCAGTCAAGAATACAGTATTTGTCATCCCCGACACTTTGAGAAGATATTCGTTCAAATAGAGTTCAGCCTAGTTCTGCAAAATATTTGTTGCTAGGCTCATATTCACCATTTGTAGGTAAGGTTGGATGCCTCTATTCTTTTTAAATTTGTTCCCTCTGCTACACTGCTTAGGAGTCTCACTGTTTTCAGCATCCAGATTTCATATCAGTAAGAGGTAATTACCTCCCCGAGAAAATCCCCTCTCTTCCTGATTGAGGCCGTGTCACTGCAGCAGAAATGTTATTCAGCAGCCACTAGGCATCCTTGGTGGTGACATCTGTTTGGTTGTCTGGTGAGGGATTGAGGTATAATCAGTCATATAGGTGTTGAATAGTATTGGCTTCCTGACAGACCTTTCGAATAGCCATAGCAGCAGTTTAAAAATCAGCCTGTTTGTTTCTGCCACCCAGTGAAATGCTGTGATATCCGGATATCGGTTTTACTTTCAGTATTGTACAAAGCAGGTCAAGAAATCACTTCTAAGCCAGAAAAATATGACAACAGGAAAAAAAAAATAAATGCTTTGCCTATCGGATATCTCCTTACTGATTTGTGAATCACCGGATGACTGACTCACCTATGGTATCCCTAATAAAGAGTTAAATCTCCCATCTTCTCTAAATTTTCTAAATGGATTATGTATCATTGCCTAAGATTTAGATGAAGGTTAGGCAGAGTTTGCAATTCCATTGTTATCAGTTAGTGAATAAAAGATGAAGATTAGCATGATTAAAGAGAAGTGAAACAGGGGTTCAGCAGTATCAACTCAAGGGAGTAATTCTCCTGGACACTACTGGGACTGTCACCATGACTAAGGACAGAAGAATTATGCTTTAAGGAAAGCAAAAAGCAGAGCCTGTCTAACCAGCCCCCCTGGGGAATGGGACTGATTACAGGGCATGCTGTTTCCTCCTCTTTTATGGGCATAGGCGACCACCTGGAAAACATGTGAGGGAACCAATGCAAGTGGCCTAAAATCTAATGTAACTGAGCTCAGACTAGCAGGTGAAGATTACGACTTAGCATTTGCAGAGCTGAGAGTGGAAGTAGGGACACAGGCGCTGAGGTTTTGTGTCTCATGGGCAAGGTCCACCATAAAACAGGGCTGGGACGCTTCATTTTCACCCACAGAAGAGAATATGAAAGGAAACTGAAGTAAGGTTTTGGTGGGTGTAGCCTTGGCAGGAAAGAAGGCAAGAGAAATTTTGGAAATTCATCTCGCCTAACTGTAGGCACTACACTACAGATGACTATACTGGAGCAAGTCATCCAGGCTCCCTTTAAATTCAGTAGAAGTAGTTGCTTTTAGAGTGCAATTCATCTCAGTCTCAAGTAAACAGCCAAAATGTGTGACATGAATTGTGCCCCACAAGTGCCTATTTCTCTGCTTTAACCATGCAGAGCTGCTCAGATGCGGCTGTGCAAACCGTAGATGTATGAACTTGGAGGTATGGATCATCCCGTGAAGTTTCAGTGGGACAGCAGGAGCAGGATGCTCCAAACACCCACTCTAACACTGCACTGCACCCAGAAGGGCGGCGCTCTCCCATCCGGCTCTCCACAGGCAGATATGGAGGATATCTGTAACTAGCCCAGCGTTTCTCCAGAAACGTTAATGTACAGCTTCAGTATCGCTTGCTCAGTACCTCCACCTCTGCAATCTGTGTTTAGAGGAAAACAAAACAAAAGAAAAAAATGCAGTTCCTTGTTGATTATTAGGTAATAAAACACTTTAAAATATAACAACGTCTTACAAGTAAAACAGCATTTCAGTACACGTTTTCCTAAGTTAACACAATTTATTTACACGTAGACCTATGTAAGCAATTGCCTCGGCTGCTACAAAAGAGGCTGCGTTCCAACCACAGCCCAGAAAGAAATGCTTTTTCAGTCAGTTCCCTCCGCCTCCTTCCAATGGTTTCCCTGCAAGCTTTGCCTAATGAGCTCTCCAGACTTGCTGCAGGCAGAGCACTCGGCTGGGTTGGTGTCCAGGCTCTGTAGCTGCCCGGCTTGAAAAAGTACAAGAAGACCTTAAAACAGGGAGACTCAACCTACAGCAGATAGCTAGCAGGACATATTTATTGCAGAAGTACAGTTAGGATCCATTAGGGTCTGCGTTAAGATCAGTATATCGAGAAGACAAAAGAAATGGCAGATGATCTGTTATTTACCTGATGTTACGCACAGCGTAGGCGGAACCATATACTTCCAGAAATGGAAATATAAATCGTAAGAAAGTTCTTCTTCTTTTGGTAACAGGAAAGCTGGAAAAATGGTTTTCTGACACCATTTCTGAAGGTATTTCTGGCTATTCAACTTTATGTCAGACAAAACCAAGATATTACAGGGCCCTTGAAGTAAAACTACCTGATGGTACCATTAGGGAAGATACTATACTTTTTGCTGACCTTTTCTCTAGCTCTTGAGTTTAGACTTATCTGCTGTATAATGCCAGAACATTTTGAGTTACACAGTTCAGATGTGTTTTCTGTGACTGATACAAAGCTTTTGTAAGCCATAAAAAACTGGTGAAGCTGACATGACAAGAAAGAAAACTCTTACACGATACTTTAAGAAAGTTGTACTTTGATGCACTGTGGATGTTACTTTCCCTTCAATGTTTGTTTAAAAAAAAAAAAAAAAGGATGCTGCGATTCTTTGAGCTTAGTTTTACTAGATATTTAGCAAGAACTTAAGAACCAAAAGGTTTATTTATTCCTGTATCCCTTTTTCTGTGACAGGCGGTAGCATAAGGCAGTTTCAGGCTGAAAAGGAGCTAAAGAATCAGATATTTAGTTTTTCTGTCTTAAAGGGAACAGGAATATTTTAATAGGTGGCATTTCCAGAGAGAGAATGAAAATGCATAGTAATGCTTTTTATTGTTCACAAGCCAGAAAGGGAAATATCACTTTCTGAAAATTCTGATCTTAAAAGGCGTAATGGAAGTTATGCTCTTCAGCCATGCTTTCCTGCCTCCCAGCCATCAGCAGCCTGGGGACTCTCTTATTTGGAGGTCACACCCATTCTGCTGCATTTAAAAGCCCGTCTGATCCCTCACCAATTTATATTTTTGGCTTTCTGAGCTTCCTGTGGCCAGGAGTTTCACAATTTATGTGTTATTTGAAAACGTACTTCCTTTTGCTAGGTTTAAGTCTGCCGCCTAATAATATTTTTGTATGACCAGTGGCACATGTTGTCAATATATGTTGTCCCTGCAACTTCTCTCTGGCAAACCTGATTTTATAGACCTCCATTGTATTTCCCCTTACTCATTGCTTGAAGAGTCATACCTTATTTAGTCTCTCTTCCAAAAAAAGCCATTCAATAATCTTATTTTTATTGCCCTTTTCTGTACCTTTTCTAGCTCTACTCTATCATTTTTGTAATAGCAGGACCAAAACTGCACAGACGATTCAAGAAATGGGTGCGCCATTGATTTCTACAGCGCCATAGTATTTTCTGTTCTGCTTTTCTCTCTGTTCCTATTCTGACAATTCAGATGATGCAATTTGCTCTTTTGACCATCACGAGGCACTGAGCTGACATTTTCCAAGAGCATTCACAATGAGTTCAAAATCTCTTTCCTGAGGTTTATTAGGTAATTTAGAGGCTCTTGAAGTATACATGCAGTTAAAATTGTTTTTCTCACATGCACTGAACTTAGCAGCACTGAATTTAATCTTATATTTAACCACTTGGATGGTCGGTGTTGAGATCCATCTGCAACTTCTCACAGTCCACTTAGGATTGACTTTGCTGTCTCACCATCCACCTCACTTTTCCCTGCTCCATCTGTAAAACCTATCCATCTCTGTCTAATTTACCAGTGCAGTTAATTTTTGTACTAGCGCAGCTTATCTGAGGTCATATTTTCTTGACATAAATTGCTTCAAGGATTTCTTTAATGTACCTTGTTTTATAGTGTTACTTTGTCATCGTTGTGTATGCTCGGTCTTTTGAGACCAGGACAGAAACCAGTAGATCTGTACCGTTTAGAATATTTTTTTCTTTCAGTACTTTTTCAGTACTTTGTCTTTTTTTGTTGTTGTTTTGGCCTTACCCTCTTTTATTTTAAATTTTGAGTTGCTATTTTATGGGTCAGTACCATGAAATATAAAATAATAATATGGGTATAAAACCCATTAATCTGTGAAATGGATAGAACATTTTATAGGGAAGAAAGTGAGTTAAATAATGACAGACTGCTTGTCAGAAAGCAACTAAATGATGACACCGGAGGGTCTTCCATAAACTGCTTTTTGCACCAAAGTTGTAGAAGTAATAGAGTGAAAACAGGCTGCAGCCTACCCCCCCATAACCTCCACACACAAACAAAAATTTCCTCAGAAGCTGCATAAGTTTACAACTTGCATTTGCTTCATTCTTCATTCTTCACAAAAATAAGAAGATGCTTGAATTATGACTTTGGATTTAAAACATGTAAATATATCCAAATTCTATAAGAATATGATTTTTCCAGTCAAAACCTTCTTCCAGATGCACTAAGGCTTATCTGAAACATGCCTTTCATAACAAATCAAAATTTGCAGGAGCTTTTCAAAACTGAAGTGCTCTTTGTTTGCTGTTCGTGCTGCTGTTCTCTCCTTGTCAGCTCTGGAGAATTTTTTAAAACTTCCATCTCCTTGATTCTGATGTAGATTATAGAGTGGGAGGTTTTGGTACTGCAAAAACAAAGTCATTGCTTGCCTACACTATAATGAAAGCTGCTGCGTGAAACATGACTATCATAAGCGATGATGGCTTTATCTGAAGCATTAGGTTTTATATTTAATTTTAGTGACTGTACTGATTATAAAATAAAGAGTTCAGGCCTAATGATATGTATGTATTCATTAGGGAAAACACTTTATTCACTGGCACTGTTCCCTTCTGCACTGACATTTCTGAATCAAATAATAGCTATGAATCGTTGGGTCTGATATTCTTCTGCTGGGCAAATTAGGAATAACTCAAGAGAAATCAGGGAAACTAATATAATCCTAGTTTAACTCTCTGTCTGTCCGTGCATATTCCCCTTCCTGTCTCTTTGCTTCCTTTCTTAATTCTACTCCCCACTACAATTTGTCTTGGGGCAATTTTTGTATGCCTATGACTAGCAAAAATAAATCCTCTCAAGTATTTCTATGGAAAAAATATGTAGCAAAAAATCAAGGAGAGAGGGCAGTCTCAGTCTCATGTGGAGGTATAGTGGATCAATGTTTCGTTCTGGTCCAAATGACCTTCCTCTACAAATGGCATCATCTAGTTGGGACTGAGCTTTTGCGTGGGATTGATTCTACCTCATCGTCCCTGTTCAGTAGTGACTAGTTTTTTCAGGGTTGGTAATAAAGTTTTCCCCCTAGCAAGTGTTTTCAAATGTTTCTGCACTGTGAATATCATGTTTTTAACAGTGTGCACCTTTCTCTTTCCTCTTCATTTACTTCTGCGTACGGCCCTAGCATCCTCTTCTCTTTCACTGCCTCTTTTTGTGTGATTCCATACTTTTGTGCTTTTCTTGTAGCCCCTGTTCCTGGATTATGTGGCTATAAGAAGATATCATCTTTTGTGTAAACAAAACCAAGCAAAATTTTTAATCAATCATACTTGCAAAGAAGAGATGGAAACATAATTTGGGTACATCTTAAAATGTCAAAACTCACGACTTTTTCAAAGTCAGCAGTTTCTTAATACTACAATTATAAAGCAAATTCTCAGAAGAGGGTAAAGATATTGGAAGAGGTCATAGAATCACGGAATAGTTTGGGTTGAAAGAGACCTTTAAAGATCATCTAGTCCAACCCCCCTTCAATGACCAGGGGCCTCTTTCCCTAGAGCAGGTTGCTCAGAGCCCCATCCAACCTGACCTTGAATGTTTCCAGGGTTGGGGCATCTACCACCTCTCTGGGCAATCATCTGTGCCACTGTTTCACCACCCTCAGCATAAAAAAATTCTTCCTTATATCTAGTCTGAATCTCCCCTCTTTTATTTTAAAGCCATTACCCCTTGTCCTATTGCAACAGGTCCTTCTAAAAAGTCTGTCCCCATCTTTCCTGTAGGCCCCCTTTAAGTACTGGAAGGGGCTATAATGTCCCCCTGGAGCCTTCTCTTCTCCAGGCTGAACAACCCCAACTCTCCCAGCCTGTCCTCATAGCAGAGGTCTTCTGTCCCACTGATCATTATGGTGGCCCTCCTCTGGACCCGCTCCAAGAAGTCCACGTCTTTCTTGGACCTGGTTACAAATTAACTATTACAACTTCACTGTCAACCATCAAGAATTTTCCAATGTTTTACTTCCTTACCTAAAGGGATTCTAACTCCAAACCTCCTGGTTTCTAAGGAAGGACGAGTACCTTTCTAGTTGGCAGGGAAATTCTGAGCTCTATCCCATAATTTTATTACAGGATTCTAAATGTTAGGCTTCCTAATGAACACAAAGGTTCTCACACAACTGTGAGGCTTTTTTTTTGTTTGTTTTATCCTTCAACTGTAGAGAACAAAAACTTTTTTCTGGGAGATAAGAAACACAGAGGGCTTTTTTCATCAGATCAAAAGACTTGAAATACTTAATGCTGTCCCTTCTATGTCTGTAGAAATTTGTCTGTGGCACTGCAGAGCCTTTTATGGGGCGCTATTACTTTTTTCCATAGTGGGATAGCTTCCCAAAATGTCCTTCCAGTTTTCCATTTGAGAGATGTGTTGGATGAGTAGATTCTGTAGCTGCTAAAGCTATTTATTGTTTTTCTGGATGTGGATTATGTTTCTTTTGTTGCCTACAAGAAAGCAGTCATGGAAAGAGATAATATCATCACTTAATATTTATGAATGGGTAGTTTTCTTTTAATGGTGAAATAGATACTTGTCCCTAGAACAGTTTGTTTTACTTCTAAAACAGAACAATGAGCAGGATTGCCAGATAGCTTTTCAGATTCCGTAACCGAAAAATGTCTGCTTATTAGCTCTTTTTTTATCTAGCCTTTTGTAGTCTGTTCTTGAGCCAGTTACACATTGTTCGAGAGGTCATTGGGTACGTCTCTACTTTTATCATAGTCTTCTCCTTGATTGTGCAATTGATTTTAAGACCTATTCCATATTTACTGAAGCTTATACATATAGATGTGGCTATGGATGTGTGCATCTGTGTGTGTGTTTATTTATGGAATTGCCAGTCTGCAGAGAATTGCCTGTGACGGAGACAGATTTTATTTATCTGGTTATTTGGAGCATAGTTTCAAAATAATTGCCAGGTGAGATTGAGATTTTATTGCTAGTCCTCTCTATTTCACAGCTTTGCTGAAGTGGTTTAATTATCAGCTATTAGAGGTGATAATTCATGCACCAAATCTGAAGTGCACTTTAAAAAAAAACAACCCTCAGTGCGCCATCAACGCTAGAGGGATGAGTTCTGCCTGCTATTTATACCCCTTAAACTTGTTTTTACCATAGCCAACAAGCCACGGTGTAATGCTGCCTCTTTGGGATTATTTTTTTTTTTCTTTTGGTCATTTTGTCCTTTGAGCTGTGTTCATTGCCTTTGGTCTTGTCAAGGGGCTGGTGGCTGGAGGGCTGTGGGATACCACCAATGGCACTGCAGTGGGGACACAAGCATGCTGCTGCGGAGCCTGGTGGCTCGCATCTACCACCCAACCACCGAGCTTTTGGGCAGAGGATGCTGCTGATGGTGCCCGGCAAAATACAGACTGTGTAATACTAAGGCTTTATGCAGGCAGTGCCTACTGGTGCCTTTTCTCGGTATTGAAGCCTATATACAATGTGCTAATCCTTAAACACTCCTTCAAAGATAAAATACTGGAAGAAGGTGTGTAGCTGAAGCTGTTGTTGGATATGGGGAAAAACAAGGGAAACTGAGCCCCGTGGGAAGATCGTATTGAGGAATAAACAAAAGATAGCTGTACCTTGATAAATGTTTCGAAATCATGGTGTCAAGGTCTACACATCCTCTGTGGAACTATGTTAGTCTGATGCTTATGAACTTATATAGCCAAAATGCCACGATCTTGTGAACTTGGACTGTATCTGTTGTAAGATGTCGACAACATCCAGTACATTGATGAGAGAATACATGTAAATAATTACCTTTTTTCGTCAAACAAAGCAGAATGTCATTGTAGCCAAGACTCCTCAAAGCAGGATGGCTCAGGCATTCTGTTTTTCTGTTTGTTTGTATAAAGGTGTATATACCCTGAAGCTGCACACCGTTCCCACTTCCTCCCTTGTTTCTCTCTTGTGTTCTTTCTCTGCTTTTCTCTGTTTACAAAACAAATAGAAAAACTGTTTTGAGAGCTAAGAAGCAGGGGGAGGGTCTTGGTAGATTACAATTACTGCAATTAAAATGCTTTCTGTGTTAAAGTAATAATGTTTTGCATTATAAAATGTTTTACCTGGAGAAAATGTAGTATTTTGTCTCTGTCATAAGCATTTTGATGTAACCTTACATAAGCATGTAGCGTAATCAAATGATCACTATGGTTAATATCTTAAAATTCTTAATTAAATTTAAAGTTTTATGAAAGGAAATATCTTCCCTTCTAAGCTTTCATTCTGAAAAAAAGTTGAATAGTCCCCTGAGTTGTATTGAAGTTTCAAATATTTAAAAAATAAGAACTGAAATAAAAGAGAGAAAGAACACCAAAACAAAATCAAGAAGTAGAAAAACAGAAATAGTTTACATGTACAGAATAAAACATTTTAATTGGGAAAATATGGTAAAAACTATTGTAGAGGGGATAGAATAAAAAAGATATACAAAAAGAAAAAATATTTTAAAAGACCAGGAAGAGAAACTAAATGTATTGTTTATATAAAAAAGGAAAGTAATTAAAAATAACAGAGGCAGAAAGGCCAAATGACTTTTGTTTCAACTTTATTTATACTAAATATTAAAAGTTAGCATTTTTTTAAAATTACAGATAGCTAAAACTCTCAATTTCCTTCTGGTTTTCTTTGTTTTTTCCTATCCTAAAATGAAATTACATCTGCAATCTGAATCAATCTTTTCTTTTATCATATTTTAAACTATTGTTTAAAATAGTGTTCCCTACTTCTCAGCTTCCAGAGTCCCAGGCAGCGGAACTGGTGTGTTACCATTTATCTATACTGCTGAGTAGCATTCGAAAGAAAGAGACTGCACCTAATGCCCGATGCTGTTGCAGTGACACCAGTGACTCCATCACGCTGGAGTGGCAATTGTGGGCACTATCGACACATCAGAGGAAGCACCACAATTGACACATTTGTGTAGCGTTGTTGAAGACAATGAGGCAAATTATGCCCTTGACATTAAACATAAATTACGTGCTCTGGATTTTGTTCATACAGCAGACCGTGGACTTGGCTAAAACCCCTGACCGTATCAGACGATACTGGTTTAAGTTTGTTGTGAAGGGGTAGGGTGAAGGGAAGTAAAGGAAAAGGAAGGAACTTGTGGGGTGCTGCTATGGATAAAAATACAGTTTTGTTGACTCGTTTTACCTCAGATGAGTATGTTGGGAGGATTTTTAGCTTAGCTCCTTATTGCAGCAGATGGGGATCCCAGCTGCTTGTTTCTTTCCATCCTGACAATCTGGTTACATCAGTTTTCTAGCAGCTTGCAATTCGAAGGCTTTAATCACAAAGAAAGAGGCTAGAAATGTCCTTTCTTTAGAAAACAGAACTGAAGCTAGAAATCAATTTCCAGCTTTTCTTCCAGTCGGGTCATTGGTAGTGATGATAACCACTAAGGGCATGGGCTGGCTTTGTTAATAGTGACCAAAGTATGGCTTGGACACCTCGTTTCTCATTAAGCAGTATGTAGTCCTCTTCTACAAAATAGAGATGACCATCAGTCCTAGAGCGTTCCCATCAAACTCGGACAAGGTACAGCCTTTGCACCTTTAAGTTGCACCTTGCAAATTTGCTCAGTTTTATAAAATTTGAGGATTTTATTTAATTCCAAGTTAAGGTAATTGGACAATGTGAACTTTACAGCTCAATCTCTGAACCTCTTAACCCAAAAGCTGTAATAAATATTTATTTAAAGGGAGCACTGATATTAAATTGCAGCACTGATGGCTGTGACTCCCTAACCAATTGTCTTTACTTTCACTCCTAAATGAAGAAGGATTTTTCCTAGCCTAATGAGGCAAAGTCTAGATGATGCTGAATCTGGGAGAAGGACAAGATGAATTACTGAAGGATTTTGAAGAGTGAAAGAGGAAAGGGACAGTGATAGAATTTTGGGAAGCTAGGTAGTACCACTTAGAGCTTCTTTTCTGGCTGGGGAAAAAAAAAAACAAAAACCAAAACCAAACAACAAAACAAAAGAAGCAAACAACTGCAGGACTGCATTTTCATGAGGCTTTGTGGAGCAGAATTTCAAAAGATTATAAGTGAGGTCTTGATCCCTTCTTCAATTGCCCATTTAAAATATAGTGAATAGTGTAAGGAGTGAAAGCTAAAAGGTTTGTTTAATGAAATGATTTCTGTAGGGCTTTTGCAGAAATGAGAGGATGTAGAGGAAACAAAGCATAAACTGTACTAAGAGGAAAGACTTGCAATTAAGGCATTTATTTATTGATATGATATCCCTTTCCATGCTAAGAAAGACATTCAAACCAAACTTTTAACAGTAGCTCATTAAGTTAAAAAAAAAAAAATCTTTTTTTTTTTTTGTTACATTTTCTAAACACTTATCTGGGATAAAGCATCCAAGGTCTCCTTTTTGGAAGTTCTGTGGATTCACTGTCACAAGTTAAATTGAGAAAATCTGTTCCTTTAACATGGCAAATGCTATCTGGTGCTGTGTCTTCTGAAAATATCAGGTGTTGGGTGCCTTAGAATGGGCACTCAAGGCTAATGGAGATTTCGACCTTTATATCTCTGTGCTGCTGCTGCAGTGTGTTTAGCTACCCGGTACAGAGCACCGTCTGGAATTGTAGGAGGAAAGGAGCAGTCATCTCACCGGGAAGTGTTTGAATAGTGTGCAGCGTGGGGCCACGTATTAAACAACTTTACATCTCCGTAACACTCTGCTTCATCTTCTGTGAGAGGTATATTGGGCTTTAACTGGATGAATGCTACCGCTACGAGCGCAGAGCGAGTGCTAATTCCTGAGGGGGCTATCGGTACCCTTTTTAAAGCTGTAGTAAATAATGACTAAGTCCATGAATTACACAGAGACTTAATGCACTGAGCCTTGTGTTCTCTATATGCCCTATCTTGCATTGTACCTAGTCTACTACATACTATACTAGTCTGCATTTTCAAGTGATGTTTAGGAGGTCTTTGAAGAAGACCATGGAGAATCTCACACGTGCTCTGCTCTGTTTGCTGCACCCCGAAGTGTGGACAGTTGCCCAGAATTTGACTGAACTATTCCGACAACCTTTACTTTTTCAGCCTGGGACGAAATCTCACAGCAGCTGCTTTGCAGCAGAGCCAAGGTTGACTTTCTTGTGCTATTTCACCACTTCCAGTTCTAACCTGAAGCAGGAAACATGTTGGTGCATGAAAATTTGAGGACGTTTTCCAAACACTTTCTCACGAGGAAAAAGGTGCCGTCTGAGCTCAGATTAGATTCCAGCCACTCTGCTGGTTTGTCTCAGTGAAAGATTTGTCTCTTTTGGTAGCACGATAAATCCCACCAAAGGACAACAGTCTCCAAAAGCAGGGTATACCTCCATATGGAGCGGGAATCACCTTACCTTTATCAGTTAATTATCTTCTCCAGGCAGGTTGTCTATGTTCCGTCTGCAGCCAAAGGAGAGAGAGGAGCATTTCTAAAGGCTGATTCATCCCATCCTGAGCGCCTAATGCAGGTGAGCAAATTGCCCTCTGGATGTGCCTGTCTCTTGTTTTTTCTCCCTGCAGAGACTCTAGAGGGAACCTAGATAACCAGTTTAGACTAGACAATTTTCAGATGAATACAGATAAGCAAGGCGACTCCTGTCCTCAGGTGTGCATCTATGTGAGAGAAAGTATAGGTGATGGGAGAGATAAAGCATAGGCACAGTCTAAACACAGTGTGAGGATTATCTTACCAGCTTCTCTGTATGTGTTTGCATGCCTAGTGTCTGTATGTGTATTTGTTCGTGTGATTTTCCTTTACTCCAGGATAACCACAACAAGAGTATTCAGAGCAAACGATGTTTCCGATCAGCAACAGGTGAAACTGCCAGCAGTTGGGTACTGCTAAATATCCACCTAGAGGATCGCCACCTTCTCAAATCTCAGGAGTGATACTCTCCTGAGTATCGTATAGTACCTCTGTCTGAGATGCACAGACTCTCATCTTGGTGCATGGGGCCTTAAAGGTTCAAATGGTTTGGATGTGAAATATCTTCCATCGTTCCTGTGATTTGCATGTGAAATTGATTTTATTGGATTTATTTGATTAAGAGGCATAAGTGTTTCCCCAAGGAGTATAAATAATCGTGTTACTACAAACAGGGTAGATGTGACAATCCATAAAGCCAGGAAGTGGTCGCTGAATGTTAGCAAATTTTAGATAACGGCAGTTATTTCACAAAGTTTTGATTTCTTGTATCAGTTCATGGTAAAGAAAGTCAAAACACTTTGAAGTGACAATTTGGGTGGAATTTTGATGGATGCCAAGCCCCATCATTTTCAGAAGTACATTCCTGGCCTTGAAATCTATTAATATTTTGTGCTTGAAACCTAGAGACATTGCTTCCTCTAACTGATTAATAATTTTCTTTGAAATATTAACATTTATTATTTATCACTGCTCCCCATTTAAAAACCACTTTTTCTCCTTCAATTATGACAGTGCAAAGCTTAAAACTGTTACAGTGAGGACTGTAGTCTTCAGCAGCTTTAATTGCTCAGTGGTGGCATGTATGTACACACGCAATGAAGTGTATATACACAGACAGAATGAGGCAGTATAAGCTGCTAATGCACTACGCGGCCTGAGTAACATGCAAGGTACTGTGTGGGGATGTCACACTACCTGGAGCAAACTAGATGATCCCTTGTGTGTCACCTCTTCATGTGCACACCCCTTCTGTGATGCCCATCTTGACCATGTTGTTAGGTTAAAGGTCCTGAAAATTATATTTTTTTTTTCTTTTCCCGTTCTACAGGGCAGGCAATGGGAACTTCAAATGCCCACTTGTTAGGGGCTCTTATAATGTCCCAGTGGCTTCATCTTTCTTTAAAACCCATACTAAACAACAAGCTCTCCTGGGGTCGCACAAACAGTCCACTCTCAGAGGCCAGTTTCAAGTAGACCTTGCTTCCAAGGACAGAAAAAAAAAGTAGTGCATCGTCCATAAAACTGGAATTAATCTCACCTAAATTTAGTGGGTAAAAGTTAGGCTTCTGGTCCCAGCCTGTCAGCCAGATGCTTTTATGTTCAGTGGAGAGGGACATGTTTTTCCAGAGATAGATTGATTTAGTAAGATGAGTCCTGTGCATACAGTTTCTCTGTCAAAAAATTGTATTCAAATTTTTGAGATAGAAGTAATTTTTTTTAATCATAGCTGTCTACCAGTTCTAGGTGTAGGATGATAAATTAATGACAACCACTATGAAACAAATTAATCAGCCCGGTGTTAACATGCTTCTATGTATAAGACTTTGCTCCAAGGATAAGCCAAAGTTTCCAAGGTTTCATTGCTACACAAGCTCTTCAGTCAGATTTGCAGAACTAAACCACAGGTAATTAGAATGTAAATTATCTCATTGTTTAATATTCAAGATTAATTGTTCTTTTTTCTTATGGTTAGAATCCCATCTTTTGGGGAAAGGGGCTATTATATGCTAAGTCCACAATCAAGGATAATGTAGCAGGAAAAGTAGAAAGTTCTACAATAAAAAGTTTATATAGGAATTTAATTGGAAGGCTTTTGGTTTGGAGAAGTGTCATTATTTGCATCTCTGTTTCTATTCACATAAAACCACAAAAACTCAAGGAAAGGCTCTTATTAGCCAGCATGGAGACTCTGTCTGTCGGAATTGGTATTACTCTGTGTGATTGTTACACTTACAGTCTTTAATTGCTGTATATAATTCCGGTTGCTGTGGTAACAGTAACTTAGAATTTCCGGACTTCCATGTGCTTAAAATCTCAACCTCAAAATCAAAGTTCTTTTCAGAAAAAAATCCAAAAACAAAGGAAGACAAACAGAAGTGTTGAGCATAGAAATTTCACAAGTATTAAGCATTTTACTTGAATCTCCCAGAGCAAAATTAAACAGCGTAACTCCATGAACTTCACAGAGTTTGCTTTGGGCATGAATGTCCCAAATAGAAAGTGAACTCTCATATCACAACAGGAAAATGGGCGTCCTGCACTTATTCACAACACTAAACTCGATGGGTTCGCTGATGCTAGTGTCACTTGCCTTGGAGAGTCTTGACCTTCACCCAGGAAGACGAAAATAACTCTTCCCTCATATCAGCTGAAGGCAATCGTGGCTGCTCAGGGCTCAGGCCATGCCATGTCCTGGGTCCTGCGCTGGAAATCACTAACCGTGGTCCACTTAAGTTTGGAGTTATTTCTGACTAATTTGTGCTCTGAACTAGAAACATTCACAGCATTTTACTTTGTTATTCTCCTTCAAAATCTTCTCCTTCAAAATCTTCCTTCTCATTTCCCCTTTCTGTGCCACCCAACCATTCTGAAGAGCAGTCTGCTGGTCTGCTGGAAATGCTTCTGAGGAACAGGGTCTGTGCCACTGCTTCTTCATACTCCTGTGGCTGTCTGCCTAAAGCCATGAACTCCCTCTCATTTTATACTTCATTTCTAAGCTTTTGAGGGTCTTTGCCATGTCCGTTACTAAGTCTTATGAACTCCTGGTCCCTGGCTAGAATTCTGAGGCAATATGGGTGTAAATAATATGGGTGTCTTTTATCTTTACAGAAAGACACCAATCTTATGGCGATCTTTGCTCCCCTTCGGTTCTAGCACTGTCTCATCCATCACACCCTTAGCTACCCTCCCGTTTAAAACCAAAACCAACAGAAAACCGACCACCAGCAAAACCCTTTCTGATAAACAGAATGACACAACCCTCACCGAGCCACTAGAAAACAAGCCCATAGCTTTTGCTGAGCTTCATCTATACTTAGCATTTTTGCCATGACTAATCCATCCTTTCGCGCTAAATTTGCCATGGCAAAATGACACGCCTGGATCTTTATATTGAACACCAAACATAGCTAAACCCTTCACACATGCTATCAGGGAGCTGCTTGATTTCAGCACCAGAAAGGTCATGCCAGAATGGTCAGCATACAGAACAGCCGTGGATAGAAGGAAGTGACATATTGTTATGCAGAAACCACCTTTTTCACTTGTTGTGTATGAAATTGCAGTGTCTATGCGCATCACTCTCTAAAATAAGACCAAACCATATGGAGAGATTTTAACCTCCCTCCCATAGCAAAATTGCATTACACCATAGTAATTCGCATCTTCTTTAAGTCTTGCAGTTACTGCAGTTCTGTGCACAAACACTCTGCAGTGTTTTTTACGTCTTGCTTAGCTGGTTTTGTCAGTCTCATGCACAATTCTTTACGAATAATTCAACATCAAACTGCTTAAACTTAAACTGGAAAACAACAGAAGGAAGATAATGTTTAACCTCTTACACACCCATGATAGAAAGTCACGTACAATGAATAAATGTGGTTACTTGGCCTTCCATTTGTTCTATTTTTCCAGAAAAATGAAAACCATGATCTTGGACACTCCTGTGGTTGCTTGATTTGACATATGTTCCCAGTTTCTGTGAGAGAAGGCAAAGTACAAATGAAGTTGATTAGATCCTCTCCTTTGCCAAGTCCTTTTCTGCTCAGATTATGGAGCAAAGAAGCTCTGCTTCTAATACGTAGCAAAATATCCAAGCCAGACTTTTGCAATGTGTAAAAGTCTGGACCTTTTTTATGACCTTTCTCTTGATTAAGCTTCTGTGATGATAACAAGAGAATAAATCACCTCTAGTAATTATGAAGTACTAGCTAAACCTGCCTGGCTCGTACAGCAGTACAGAACAAGAGCACAGCCTAATGTTTCCTCTGCCTTGGAGATACCGTCAGCTCCCACCAGGCCTATGATTCTATGATTCTATGACTGTGTGTCTTGGCTGCAGCCCCTTGTGGGATATGTTGTCCTCCTCCACAAGGAGACCACCTTTCCCTACTGGCTATAACTGCTGTTGGGGGCTGCATGTGTTTTATATCTTCTGATAGCTTGGAAAACGTATGGCACCTTCAAAATGTGCTGTCACAGACGGTTCATTGGACAAGTCTCCCACCCTGGCTCATAAGCAGAGGAGAAATTTATGTTTCCTACATTTTTCCTATAGCTGCTCAACAGAGGTTAGGACAGAGCCCCAGGCATGTTCTAAAGCTTCACTAATGTTTTCCATATCTGCAGAAACTGGGCCAAGTCTGAGTCCCTTTGCAGTCCATGGTGAAACTCACTTGGACTATTGGGACAGATACTTGGCCTGTGTTCCTCAGTTTGCTTTATTTTATCTGGTAGTCCCTCGTGCTTGAGGAATAAACCGTGAAGACTGGATTTATATATCCCCTAAGGAAGAATGGGAAGTAACGCAGAATGCAGAGAAAAAGAAGAAAAAAAAAAAGAAACCGTCCCCCAAAACACTTTATCACGGCGCTGTCATCCCGCGGAGGAGAGAAGCGGGGTAGCTGTGCTGCACTCTGGGTCCCGGAGGAGGCGGTGAGGGGAATGTCAGCGGCAGGCTTGGCAGGCTCCGCGCCGCCGCGAGGCAGGGTGGAGCAGCCTGCGCAGGGTCACACGGTGAGCGGGACAAACTTGTAAACTTCTTCCTCCTTCAGAACATACCAAACCAGTGAAAGCATGCATGGCCTTAAGCTCAACTGGCCATGGCTGTGAAATACTTTCTGTGATAGCTTGCTGTGCTTTCTTCGCTTTTATTTCCTTTCCGGATGGTAAGTTTCAACTTAATAAAAAATGATTGGTTTTTTTAGGTCACATAGTATGCAATTTTATCAATCCCCCTTCTCAAGTGGGTAGGAGAACTGATAAGGTCTAACTTAACTGGCCTACTCCTGTAAGACATCTCAACTGGGGTCATACTTGCACATCAGAGCAGCAAAGCCAAGAACATGCTGCAGGTGGGAGAGCTGCTGACTCGGGAGGTGGGACTCTGCTGGGACTCTGTGTATCTGCTTTCCTGAAAGCTACAAAATGTGGTTGGTTTATTTTCTAGAAAGGGCCCTACGTTCCTTCACATCTTGATTAAATTCCTGCAAACTGGGGTGGGGTGGTCATGGTTTGGTTTTGGGTTTTTTGGTTGCATAGATTATCTTCTCTTTGGAGTCGTATGAGTTCACTCAGTGCAAGTCCCATTCTAAGAGGCGGTCACCAGGAATACAGGTGAGGATGTCTGTTACTCCAAGGATTGATTTTTCCCCTTCATTTGCCCAAGTAGTCAGTCCTATCACCCAAATCAGTGATGATGGTGCTGTAGAGGAAACTAGGAAGACAATTTTGAGGGGTTTAGGAATGTGATCAAGCTATCATAAGCCTCAAGATAACTGGTTCCTCCAAAGGCATCATTTTTTGAGCTGGACTAGCGAACTTAGAATCACAGACTCACAAAGAATCCTACAGAATCACAGAATGGTCAGGGTTGGAAGGGACCTTCAGAGATCATCTGGTCAAATCCCCCTGCCAAAGCAGGTTCACCTAGAGCAGTTTGGACAGGATCGAGTCCAGGTGAGTTTTGAATATCACCAGAGAAGGAGACTCCAAAACCTCTCTGGACAGCCTGTTCCAGTGCTCTGTTACCCTCAAAGTAAAGAAGTTTTTCCTCACATTGAGACAGAATTTCCTGTGTTCCAGCTTATGCCAATTGCCCCTTGTCCTTTTGCTGGGCACCACTGAAAAGAGTCTGGCCCCATCCTCTTAGATATTTATAAGTGTAGATAACATCCCCTTTCACTCTTCTCTTCCCCAGGCTAAACAGACCCAGGTCTCAGCCTTTCACCTCTGAGAAGGTGTCTCAGGATGCCGGTTGTGTGACCACAGACCATGCACTACCTGACCATGAGCTGCAGCCCCTCTGGCTTCACTAAGTTTCTATCACCATTGCTGCCAGAGTGTCCGAGTACTTCAGTTAGATATACGTGGGCTGTAAAGTATGTGAGGCTTTTTTTTTCTTTCTTTCTTTAAATGTGCATGTTATTTTGTGTTCCTGTTAGAGAAGGCAGATGGAAAGATTTACGCCTCGCACTTGAAGCTGAATGTGTTGACGTTTATTGTAGACCTCAGAGACTTTAGGTATCTTGACTGTCTCAGACTAAGCTTCAAGGAAGTCCTTGCCCAGACAAGCTTTGCCTCCTCAGAGAAAGTTCTGCTCCATTAGGAGAGCAGGGCTGCTGTCAGCGACTGAGACCTCAGACTGGACTTGCCTTTCTCTCTGAAGTCCATACAGAGCAAACACCGCAAGTGAAGTCAATACGGCCAGGTTCAACCCTGCGTGTCCCATTCAATTGAGATTCTCTCTCCTCTCTCTGCTGATGTGCTGCATCCCTGCAATGTCCTCTCCACTGTGGCTGATATTTCTATGAAAGCAGCAGATTTCCTTGCACCAGGTACCTCTGCTATCAGTTGGAAATAGGCAGGGATATCAATTGTGGAGATTTTCTTATCACTTACAGTTGTGATTTTATTTTGCAATATGTGTCTCTAAACAAGCAGAGGGATTAATTTTCATATGTGAAAAGATTTACTACCTGCAATATTGTATTGAAGTAGTAATATTTTTTGACCACTCCTGGAGTGAGTGTTTCAGTCCATATTTTTAAAGACTGTTAGAAAGCTAGAAATCATGGCAATAAAATAAAGCTGTTTGTTAGTCAGAGCAGAATGTTATTAACAGGAATATATCATGGGTAAGGGAATAATTCAGTCACTGTACTAACAAAACATGCCTGTGCCAAGGGCAGGACTGAGGTATTAGGAGGTTTTATTTCACCTTGGTTTATTTCACGTTCACATTTATTTCAGGTTGGTGAACCTGTCTACAGGAATGTTGAAACAGGAGTACATATTGCCTATGAAGATGGACATGGAGACAGGTGTGGGGATGGAAATTAATATCACATTATGCAGCCATGCTGCAGTCTTGACAAGACAGGATGTTTTTGTAGTATTAAATAAAGTGGGCCATGGCTTATCCTCTGCCCCTTAGGGCAAACAGCCCGACGTAACTTGTCTACATGGTTGGCACTTTTACCATTGCAGAATAGGGTGGCCTCTGAGTACCTTTCCTGGGCTTCAGGTTACCCCCCAGCATTGCCTGGGCATGGTGTGGGGCAGCACGGGTTGGCCCAGCCCAAATCCCAGGTCAGAGCAGTGCCGGCACTGGGCAGCCACGGACAGCCCGTGAAAACCTCCCGCCTGGGCCCTCGGCCCTCTTCCTTGTGCTGATATAGTTATTTTGAACTTCCCAAAGTAGTGGCTATTGATTTCTGCATTTGTTTGCTATTTGCCAACAAGCAAAGCCACTGATCACGTGCTTCATCTGCACCCTCTTTTGCATCTTTGGTGGTTATCTATAGGCTATATCTTGACATTCAACATATAAATTCATATGTAGCTTAGATTGTGTACTGGAATTTACTTTCTGCCACAGTTCTAAGATGGGTATTTACAAGAGCCACTTTTCTAAGGCAGTCTAAGTGTCCTCCTGCAATGTGTGGAAAGAGAGAGAGACGGGGACAGAGAGTGCTCAGGAGTAAGTAAAAATAAGTAAAGTTGGGCTTTTGCTCTGGAATAATGGTCTGAATGAGCTTATCCTTCCCCATCGACATAACAGAGAACACAGGGAGATTAACCCGGTTAGCTGAGGTTAACCACACGTGTCCTGGGATGCTGAGCATCCCTCATTGCTGCTTTCTCCAAGATTAGATTCACAGTTAGCATAATTGCTGTTAGTCACATTTTGTGTACCATATTTCATGTTACTGTTATTTTGCGCTTACTGGGTCACATTGCCTGAATGAATTAATAAACCACAGTTCACAGCCCGTCGTCTCATGTGCCGCTCCAGCTGAACCGCCCTCCTCTGACACTTGCCTTTGGAATCTTTAGTGTACTTCTCCCAGTGTAAATAAATGGGGTTACTTATCTGAAAAAATATTCCCCAGAGGGAAGAAAAAGCTCACAGTTGGACTTTTAGTTTATTGTATATGCTTAGGGCTAAGTACACTGCTGAAGAGAGACAATCTTTTTTTCTTTTCCTTCAGAATTTCTAATTGTAAAATATTTCATTCTACACCTTCTAGGCCAGTTATGCATGTAGCACATTAATTTAGGAAAAACAGTAAATCTGAATATAACACATAAAGCAAAAAGATAAAGGAGTGATTTTGATAGCAGGAAAAATATTTCAAGAAGTGTTTCACGCACTTTGTACAATACTCTTGTAATTACGTGTGATTAGCTGGATTAGATCTCCTCTGACAAAAACACAATTTTTCTTTAAGAAGAGAGGTGGCATGATACATAGAGGGAGACACAGTTCATTCAACACGACAGATCAGCCCATAGGTGAGGGAGGGGATATTGTTCAAGTCAACTGTATGAAGCCACATCTCTAACCGCAACATTAAAATTTCCCATGGCGGTACCATAGAGAAGATAACCAGCTTAACAAGACTGTGTAGCCTTCTCAACCATATCACCTTTGACATTACTGACATAACTGGATGTCAGCCACCCAACTGTTTCTTGAAGTTTGTCTGAGTATGCATAAGTGGCATTTTTGTGTGTCTTCTTTTATCCAAACACTGATTGCATTATGAGTCGTATGAAATCCTGTGGATTCCAAAGCACTGCAGTTAATAGGATTAATAAAGACTGCCACGAAATTGACATTTTTTACTGTCCCCAAACCAGTTTTATAGATTTCCTCTTTATTTTTATGTCTGACACTTTCCATGGCGTGATGGATAACTTTACAGTGACAGTAAATAGGGTCAGCAGTAGAAAGACTCCTCCTGAAAAACAAAGCTTGTTTGCATGGCTCGTCTCCTGGATGCCTCTCTAGAATTGGCTCCAGGTTGTGGTCATGTTCACGCTATAAGCAAAGGGTCATGTGGTCTGTGTGTAGCTGTATTTTCTCTTTCATGTTTAGCCTACACATAATCACAATTGTGCAAAAGCGATGTTTACCGCAGTCCTCTGAAGAATTTTTACTCTATTCTGATTTTGCGGGGCTTTTGACTTCAAATTTGTTTTCAAAGATCTTTCATTTGCAGCAGCTGCAAACCAAACAAGAAGTCAGTTACAGAGAATACAGAGGTCCTGATGGTGGGCAGTAAAATAAAAAGAAAAACCAAACCGATCATGTGGGAGAAGATGCCCTAATTAACAGTCTGAATTTACAGGAGGACTTACTTTGCAGCAGCCTGCCAGGTCAAACTGTGTTACCTGTATCCAGATACTTGGTCATCACCATAATGAGTGCCAGGGAAACACTAAAAATTCATAATAACTTGAAGTGCAAATACAGTATGGAAAAAAAAAATCAAGAACATCTTTTCAGTAATCCCACTCCTTATTACTTGCTGTAGGGCTGCCTGAACCAGCCTACTTCAGAGACTGTAGCTGCCAGGAGCATGGACAACTAAGCCTAAAAATCCGCAGAATGGAGTAGATTGCAGATATCCTCGTGAAAATGCTTATTTGTTCCTTATAGAATGATGGCTTAACCAAAAGGTCCTGGAAATAAATGAGTATACTTCTCTTTATTGCACTTGATTTTGGCTCAGCAGACACGGTGCCAACCTGATGTAATCCCAAAGCTTGTATTAAAACACAACTGGGGAAAACTCAGTGTATTCATATGTAAAAATGATTAGCCAACAGTACAATGATTCACAACACTGGATCTACTATGTTTCGCAAAGTTCAGCTCCTGACCTTTTCCATGTAAATATGACGTGATGGAAATGTACAAGACATCTGCATTAAACCTTGGATTCTGTCATTTTACTTGCGGCTGGAGGCTTGATGAGTTTTGTGAAAACCGCCGTGCGCGAGGAAGATGCACATGGCTGGAGAGCACTGTGCTCTTCCCCGAGGCACAGCTCGCCAAAGCGCTCCCTCTCCCAAGCTCTGAGCGCAGCTTGTAGGGTTCATGTCTTGGTATAAATCCCCAAATGAGCTTGAAATACTGCAACTTTGCTTTTCGGGGATGTTCTTCTTGCCTAAATTCATATTCATCTTTGACATTGCTACGAATAATCTCATTTACTTGAATTAATGGAAAACAAAGACCGAAGAGGTGTGAATATAGAAACCCAGGCAGTTAACGAGGTGAATAGATGCCCTTTTACAGGGGGAGTTTCTTTGTGAGTTTCTCTAACTTGCACACCTGCTTAAGTAATTCATCTTAAAGTTTATCTAGGTTTATTTGTTCTTTTCATTGCTACCTCTACTTATTCCCAAAGAATACTTGGCATTTCAGAAAGACTTCATTTTAATGAAAATTGCTGGGCAAAATTCTGAACTTATATACACTGCTGCACATCTAAATTAGCTTAATTTATGCTTTGCATAGTCTCATATTACCTAGATCAAAATGTCTCCTAATCCTACTCAACTGTGAGCTTGACTTTTTCTTCTATGCAGGTTAATGAAAGTTTTTCCAATAAGTCTGGAGAGGTGTTATATTGTTGTAACACCCCCTCACCCCCCCCACCCCCCAAAAAAAAAAAACAACAACGAACCCCAAACTATTCAAAATGGCCTTCTAAAGCTGTGTAGTTCTTATATTAAAGGAATCCTTTGCCATGGATCATCTCAATTATTTGCAGTTGCAGCCACAGGTAACACAATTTGTGATGTGTCCTCACCATATACTCATAACTTGCTCCTGACTATTGAGTCATCTTGCATTTTTATCTTGATATTTTTTCTGGGATAGTATCATGTTTAGTAAGATCTCAGGAAGTGTCAGCATATGCACATCCACAAATTTAAGCTGTTTTACTTCCCAGCTGCACATTAATTATTCAAATTTTATTTTATTTTTGTTCTTCTTTATCACTATAGTATTTTTAAAGGAGCAGAACAATTAAATACAAGTAGCAGAGGTTCACAAGTCATTGATGCTTCTTAAACCAGCAGGAGTTTTATATAAATAAAAGGCATATACAACAATTTAATTGGATTTAGATTAAGTGCAGGTTAATGCAATCTAGGGATCAAAAATCTCTCTTAGATCATCATTTATTAACAACCTCCATAGACCTTTTTCTCTATTAATTCTAGCTACTGTTTTGTTAAATCTGTTTTGAAACTTGTGACTTTAAATTTCCTGTAGCTGAAGTCACGTTCTGATAAACACTTGTCTTCTTTGAAAACGATGGGGGTGATGTATGAGGTAGAAGCACTGCAGGAGCTGAGAGGAGTTCCCAACAGTACCACAACCAAAGGGACTGTTTTTTTTTCAGGTGAAGTGGTTTGTGTGTTTCTCTGGAGATTTTCAAGACCCACCTGGATGCAGTCCTGAGTAACGTGCTCTAGGCAATCCTGCTTTGGCAGGGGAGTTGGACTAGATGATCTCTAGAGGTCCCTTCCAACTCTGAAAATTCCGTGATTCCAAGTGATGACACCATAAACTAAATGTTTTTCATTTGTGAGCAGGATTTTGGAGAGTTGGGAAGGGAAGACAGAGATCTGATGACAGACCACTTCTTTGGGATGGTGCTTTTCAGCTGTTGCTTGGTCACAGCTCATAGCTGCAGCATATAAAGGTGGGGAGTGAAAACAGAGAGGTCCTTCAGTGCTGGGACTTGCTGAGCAGAGGAAAAGGAGGGGCTTTTTTCTCTCATACGGGTAGGAAAAAAATAGCCCTATCTTTGAAGGTAAGTTTGGTTGATTATTTTTAGGAATGCTTTCTGGTATATTTAGAGCTGAAAGTGCAAAATAGTTTGTTTGGGTTTTTTTTTCCCTAATTCGAACACTTATTCGTTTCTCTTGTGAATGGTATGGAGATCTATTATTCACCTGCAATGAGTACCTAAGCCACTGGGGAAGGTTTCTCTTGCTTAGCATCTTGTGTCTGCATTTGAGAGAAATTGTTGACCTAGAGAGCAGTAGGATAGACATATACGCTCCTGTCCTCCTTACCCATTCTTTTATTTTCCACCAGTTGTCAGTGGGGAGCCTTTCTTAACCAGATGTGGCTTCTCTGGGGGCTCTGCAATTTGCTATCCAGAGAATGGTGAGGGACCGCCTCCTTTGTAGTAATTTGTCCAGCTCCTCTTTGCTCCCAAACACTTGCAGTGGAATAAAGAGTGAACAGTCATTTCCTAAACACCCATACCAGTAAGGAATGTATGCATTATTATATTGTGCACACTGGAAACACCCAGTTTATTGAGTCATTACTTACACAGAAGTGATTTTTTTTTTTTCATGGTGTTCTTTTCCGGATGTTTCCTGGTTTTACAGTCTTCTTTTTACTTTTTGAGAACTGGGGGGGCAAGTTTAAAACATAATACCTGAGACACAGGCAAACTATAGATTTAGTCATCTGGATCATGACAGCCTCTGTCTCGTTCTATATTCTTTTCCTAATAATTCCTAGTATTTAGATGGTCTGTTTGATTACTATTAATCAGTAAGGTGATAGATCCATGAAATTACCTATTATAACCCCAATATCCCGTTATTAATTAGTAACAGTGTGAGGAGTGGTGATGGAGCAGGTTTTCTGTGGTTTTGGTGGGGGTTTTCCCCATGTGCATTAACTTAAATTTTTCTACAATGGTCAATAAAATGACTGATGAAAGTCACTCAGTCTTGTAAAGAAATGCAACTCTTCACAGGTGGACCTCAATGTTGCTGTTGTGAATAATTTAGCAGACTTCCAATCTTTTCAGATACCTCCAATCTTATTTTCTGTGACCTATGTGGGTAGGGAGAAGAGAATATTATTGCACTAGTAGCTGTCAGAAATCCAAAATCTAATTAAGTCACTCTTTCTAGGTGTGTGCTATTCCATCTTGGGGAGGTAGATGTCAAGATAAAGAACAGTTAAAGTGAAAATAACAGTGGTTTTGTCTGGTCCAGCAGCATTCCTAAAACAAATAGAGCCCCTCTGTCCTTGTGGCGGCAGATACCATCTCCAAAAGTGACTGTGCAATGGCAGCGTGGCAGCAGGAGGACACAGTCTGGGCAGCGGTGAAGGGTGCTGGGGGGCGCGGGGAAGCAGGAATTGCGCGCCATGCCCCAGAAGGAGTGAGTTGCAAACCAGCCATCGTATCTATAGGGTCTTTCTGAGAATTGCCGTCCATCTCTGCACTTTTGGGGTAGGCTTTTGCTGCATTTCTCTAAGGTGTAGGGCTTAGAAAGCTACTGTGCTGTTGGGTTGTTCTATCTTCGGTTGGTATTTGTATATACAGCACGTGCAAAGGGGTGGGTATGGGGTGTGAGTTGTTGCAGTTCAGTCAGACTCAGCATCTTCATTACAGACAGTTCAAAACTCAGTTTCTCACACACATCAGAGCTCAGGAAAGAGCTGTTCAGCAAACTTCCATCAAAGGCGCCTCTGAAATTCTCTTCCACCACTGCCAATGAAATACAGTTCATTAACAATTTTTTAATCGGTCTGGAAGAAGCACCATTGTAAAACAACGAAATTAAAGTGCTTCACCAGTTCTGTAACAGTGTTTTGATTTATTCATTTTAAGGGGTTATTTCTGATGAAACTTGTTTTGTCTACATAATAAAGATATTCAGAAACTGGAAAACTAGACTACAGTGTTTGTTTTCTGGAAGCAAAATATCCTAATCTGTCTGTCACAACTTTCTGACAGCTTTTTTTTATCAGGAAACACTGAAATATGTTTTCATTCCAAAATAGGAAGAAGGAGAAAATTGAAATGGTAAAATTGTCTTTGTCTCAGCTCACTTCTGCAGGTGGAAATTCTTGGCATAGCCTCTGAGCTCCTGCTGAGGCTGTAGTCAGCAACTTAAGGCTTTCATCATACAACAATATTGTCAAGGTTTTAATGAAATTAAATGAAGTAGTTCATCACATTACTTTTCCTCACAAATGATTTATCCATGTGATACTAAAATGCCAGTGTATTAAAAATAAAAATATAAATCATGAAAGGCATCACCTAATCTTAATGTCATCAAGGGGAAAAAATCAGTTTTAGAAGACCTGGTCAACAAAGAGATACCAGATTTAAGCTCTGAGATTAGTTACGTTGTAGCTGCTCTTTGGCATGTTGTTCTTCCAACTACCGTGACTGAACTATTTCAAACAATGAAAACTATATCTCTCTGCGGACCTCAATTTAATAACTATTTCTCTTAGGATGTTTGAAATAAGTTGAAAACTAAGCTAACACAGCAGAGGCAGACTCCTGAGCTTTGGGACTGATGACTAACAACCAGCAGACAGGGATATGCTTGCTGGGGTGCGTGGCGGATGCTATAACCTTGGGCTGGTCCACCGCTCTTCATAGCTTTCTGCCTGCACCACTCTCCTACTGTCATCCCACCACTTGACTCCAATGTTGCAGGTGATGCTAGACAGACAACCTTTGGTGTGCTCTCCTGTGTCCCATGCCAAATTCCTGTCATTAAAACAAAACTTCCATAGGATGGCGTTTGTTGCTGTAATTAGTTAGGAAAAGTACATAAAACCTGAAGTGCTGAGATACATTCACAGCAGACAGTACGGGATGACCACAAGAAGGGTCCTCTCATTCTCTGCTAGTGCCTAACAAAAGAAAATGACTGACTGCAAAATGGCTAATTCCCAACAATGTTAGTTAATAAAAAACTCCACCATCTTATTGTGGGGGTTTTCCCTTCATTAGGACAGTATAATATTACTGCAACTAGACCGCAAGTTCCAAATTGACTAGAAAACTTCCAGTAAAGGTACTTCATGAAAATACAAGGAGTCAGTCAGTTTTAATTTTCAGGGATTTACTTATGAATCATTCTGTTTAGTTGTAGCCTGTCCTGTACGGTTGAATGTTACTATAAAATTTGTTCTGAGGAGATTGTTTAACAAAAATGAGTATAATTCTGATTAGAGCAAAACCTGGAACTTGATAAACTTGTGGAGAAAAAATATGTGATGTAGTTGCCTGTAATAGTAAATGGTAGAACCTGATGCCTCAGGAAGTTCTTTGAAAAGTAGTATCCCAGGTCCCTAAATTTATCTTGCACTTGACATTGAATTTATTATTCAAGTGCTGCCTTGTAATCTATTTTAAAGGCCTTCCTAAGCCTGTCAAGAACTTTTCTTTGTCTAGACATCTAGACAAAGTGTTGTCACGTGCAAATACTGATGTGGCTGTTTAGCCCTTTTCCGAACAATCTTATTAATTGCAGTTTCTAAGATAGCTCAGCAATTTTTCACTATGAGTTTCTAATTTGGGAGTATGTTATATACTTCTATTTGCTGCAGTTTTGCCAATCACATTCTGAACTATAGCAGAATAGTCACTCTTCTTACATGATTATTTTGTTTTCCTAATTGGTTCCTCAGGAAATACTTTTTCAGTTAAATACATTGGCTTTCTGGTGAACTTATTTACAAAATGGTCTTCATCATCCATTGTTGAACACTTTTGATGCATTACAATAAACTAGAAAAGAACCATTTTCCTTAACAGAAGCTCTGCCAGCTTGGTCTCATAGCATTCTCATTTTGGTGATTTTATAGTTTTGTCTTAATTATTGTTCCAAAAACTTTTCTGAGGATTCAGAGTTTGTAACTCTGAGAATTCCCCTGTTTCCCTTTTTGGAAGGAAAGGGCAATGTTTGCTACCCTGCCATTCTGTGTTTTTTAATGAGCTATTCTGTATTCTTTGTTAGAAACAGCGGCTACGCTTCTAAGAGATCTCCTGGAGGGATGCCATCAGTCAGGTGACACGCTGCTCTTTAATTTATCAGTTTAATTTTCCTACTCTTCTTATTTTGACAGCTCAGCCTGACACAGTCTGCTCTTTATCTCCTGATAAGGGTAGGGCTCGGATAGGTATCTTGGCTGTATTTTCCATGGTGAAGACTGATACTGAATCTGTGGTGCGCTGTAATGCTCTTTCTAATGTCTACAACTTAACTTCTTTCAGCCTGTCTTTCTGTACGGTTTATGGTCAGGTTCTGTATGATTCCGTCAGATTATGATTTGGCCATAGGTTTCTGAAAAATCTATTGCATCCTGGCCCTATTATGCTGCCAGCCAATGTAGTTCAGGGGTTTCTGCTCTGAAGCTGTCGGCCACAGCATGTGGACGCTTAGGGGCTTCTTTCCCGATACGGTCAATCTGCCTACTCTTATTTGGTTGCCTTTCCTAACAGCCTGACCTGTGACTGCTACCTGTCCCTCTCCATTTCGTCCCCAGTTTCAGAGCTGTCCTCTCTGGGACACAGAGCTACCCACCCTCCTGTTTCTGACATCTCTTGCAGGTGTCTGCCCGACCCGAGCTCTGCCTGGCTCCCATCAATGTTTCTCTTACTCCAGATCTAAGCGATGTCCCAGAACTTGTAAACATTCTGTGCCAGCAATCTGGTTGAGCTTTGGTTTAAGGTGGAGACCATTTTTCTGTCAAGGCTCTCCTCGTGTGCCTCCCCTAATGTCTAACAGGCTTAAACCCTCTCCCGTACACCAGGTGTCCACTGGGTCCTTGCGGGATACCTGGTATAACTTGTCTGGTTCCTGACTCTGGAAGCAAAAACATGGTTGTGGGCACATTGGGTCGAAACGTTTGTGCCGGCAGTCTGAACCTAGCTTCCAAGGCATCCATATCTCACTGTCACTGATATGCTATCATGATACAGTAAGTGCTCTGAAACATTATTAAAATGCTTGCTGTCTTTATTTGAAACGCGGTCATGTTATTTAGTATCAAGGGTTTACATAAATAAAGTATTAATCAAGAGTGGCCTCTCCGTTTCCAAAAGTCCGAATAGAATACAATTGTACAAAGAGCAACTTTTAATGGGAAAGTCAGTTTTATGCCCATAGCCTATGTGAAAACAAGATGGCATCATTTCCTGCAAAACCTATTACTGTATAGGGAGATTGTCACTTATCCCAACACAGGCTGTGCAAAGATCAATGTTTACCCTTCTCTGAATCACATATAAAACAAATGATGTGAAGAGAAGATTCACCATCTATTTAAAAACACTGGTTTCTATTTTGGACATAACATGTAAAATTTCTGTTTAGCAATTTCAGTTAATTGTTAGATTAACATTTTTGGGAACAGATTGCAAACTTCAAAATGGAAAAGATCATTTTAGGGAGGGAACCAAGGCAGCTGTCAGTGAGCAAAAATTAACATAAATTTGCATAACAGATGTACAGTAAGGTGTCTATGACAGACAATCGCTGAATATTAATGATACAGACCACGACATCATTTGCGTAAATGCTGTCTGCTGGGTATTGAAGCTGCTGCGCTATTTGCAGAAGACAAAGGAGCGCAGAGCTGAACAGATGCACCAAATACATCGATGCATCTTAATTTATGACATCCTCATGAAAGACCTTGTGGTGCGATTTCAGGTTTTATTACAAATAATTCGGAGATAAAGGAACTAAGTAATTATCTTTTCCACTACAGTCAGTTCTTTCAAAGGGGAGGGAAGCTTACTTGTGACAACCATTGTGATGATTTTTTTGTGGAAAGCCTCTTTAAAAAAAATACCCCCATTACAAAGAGTCAAATATTCATCATTATTAAAAGATTAGCGCATATTAGCATGCTTCATGGGATTTGCCACCTAACGTACCATCACCACTGCAACTGGAGTCCTCCAACAGACAATGCATTTCAATGACTCTGCAAGGAGTAAAACTGGAGAAAAAGATAGAAGTAACAGAAACTGTTTAAAAAAAATAATTACTGATATGATGTTTGAGATGAATCTTAACTAGAGTTCATCCTTAATCTGTTGTGCACTCAGTCCGTGTTATAAGTGCCACGTAAAACTGCAGCCACTCAGAGATTTAGTAGGTATCTGCTCCAGGTAGAACATTCTTACTACAGGATTCCTGCAGCTGGGGAAACTGACGTAAGTTATATGCTGATTACAGCAAAAACCGGGATATTTTGGGCCCTGACTATATAATGCGGTAAAGTTAATGAGTAAGGAAGGGATAAATATAAAAAAAAAAGCAACCCAAAACTAGACTTGTAAGCCACGTGGATAGAAAATCATGCAAGGCAGGGGATGCTCCTCATCTCTGCTGTTAATTTATCTGGGCCTTAATGGATTCCTCTCCAAGCCCATGCTACCATAAGAAAATGAATTGCTGACATGATGGATCTGTTGGTGGTGCATACAGAGTTTTATGCGCGTAGTGTTCAATTTCGTTCTTGTCAGCTAATCAGCAGCAGCCAGACTTTTTATTTCAAGGGATTTCCTTTTCCCATTTGAACAGAGAATATAGCCCAGTAATCACTCTGCAGAGGCACTGTGTGAGCTGTTATTTCCACCTGCTTTTTCCTCAGAATCTCTATCAAAGCCTTAATCCAGTAACTTGATAAAATCCTTTCAAGGTCCTGTAGGGTCCATTGTGAAATTGTTCATCTGAATGGATTGTGAAATAACATGAAAGTTACCATGTCCCAAAAAGAGCCATATGGTGATTATTTTAATGGATGCTTACTGTATGCCCAGAAGGCAGTTAACATGTTATTTCACATTTTGTGTGAAAGAATGGAATAACTGCAATCTGACGCTCTTCTGTCCAATTTTGCACCCAATGTCTTTTACAGAAATGTAGCTTTATTCTGTGTTTCAGTACACTAACAGCAGGTGATAAGCTGATGCCCAGATACACTAACAAGAGTTAATGCTGATAATCTCCTTCCTTTTAGCCTTTCTCTTGAATCCCCACCCTAACTTCATTTGGGGAAAGAGAGAGAGGGCTGAGTGGAGAAGGACCATGTCCAGGGTGTACAGAACAAGGATGAACCATGGAGCTAGGGGCTTTCTTTGCTGTGATGGAAATAATCCATTGTGCTTTATTGTCTCAAGAAATAACATGGAAAAGGTCTTGCTGACTAGAAGTGGTTTGGCACCGTTTAGGTAGAGTGAGGCTTTATACAACTGTAGGTAAGCAAACTGCTGTTATCCCTACAATAACTTCTGAGCCTTGTTGCCCAACTTCAGTCAACGCTGGCAGAGGAGATGAGCCTTGAAGACAGCTGAGGCAGCACTGAAGAATTCTCTTCTGCTATGAGAACTAGCTTAAGACTGTTCCTCCCAGTCAGCCTTGATCAACCATAATTTTCAGTTCACTTTGCCAGTAGCCACCTGGCAGGGTTTCCTGGGCAGCAACTTGGCCCAGGTGTAGCTGGCAATGAACTGCCTCTCACCTGGCTCATGAGGGATGGAGATGCTGTTGGGGTACAGGTCACCTGAAATCACAAGGGCCAGGGGAAAACAAGGTTATTAAAATGGGCATGTTGGAGGAAACCTACAGGGACGGCATTTGGATACATTCCAGCTTTTTAATGCTTTTGGGTGAAACCCAGGCTCAGCACGCCCCTCTCCATACCAATTGCAACCATTTGGTCTCAATCACACTCACAATTATTTGTTACGTGTCTGTCCTTTTGCTGTCCTGCATGGTTCGAAAAGAGCAGTGAACATGCCCATGCCTGGATCATTTAGGGCACTAAAAGGGAAAGAGTTGCAACGAATCTCTCCAGCTGATAGGCTTGACTCAAAGTGGATGCTTACACCTCCTGTGGCTGTCTTGGAAGAAAGTGGCAGTCACTGCTGACTTTAGCCAGGAGCCCAGTCGTACATCTACATTAGGTCCTCTTGAGGAATGAACTACTACACTTCCACTGAAGCCTGCAGGTAGCTCTGCCGCTCTCCTGGCTTCCCACTGGGGCTGGAGAGGCAGCCTGGCAGCCCAGGGCTTTCTGACCCCTGGAGGGAGGTGGCTTAGAAGTGTCACCACCCTCATGTGGAGTGACAACTCAGAGGATGCTGTCAAGATTGAAAACTGAGATTTAGGACCCCAGCTCTTCCAGCAGATGCATTTAAGGCGCTCAAGGTCTTTTTTGGGTCTGGCCCTCTATTCATTAAGCACAAATGAAATTAAATATGACAAATGACTCCGTATTCTTTCAGCAAACATAGAGGTTGTTAATAAATAATGCAAGCAATTTAATGCAAGGTTGAAAGCTTATCTGCAGATAACAGAACAGAACGCAGAGCAGAACAGAAATGATCTGTTCTGACTGAATAAAAGAACCGTGATCCTGGCTATTGTGGGAGTTAGGAGAGAGCTTGAGCCCATATTTGAGGGGAGGAAGGAGAGTGGGTGGCAGTTGTTTGTAGTTTCTATTTAATGTTCTTCTTTCATGTTTGGGGTTGAGTGAAAAAATTCTCCTTTAACCCCAATTGCCACCTCAAGGAAACATCTAGGATGTCTTTTTTTGCCTTACAATTTAGCAAGTAAGCGTAAGAGGACAACAAGTCCATGAGAGGAACCGCTCTGCTCCTGGCTAGGAAGACTGGTTCTGGTAGTATTTGCAAATGGCTGCATTGTCATGGGGCGTATTTGGGAGCCGAAAGGCTCCCAAAACCTGTACATGCTGTCACTGTCTTTTTGCCAGCATAACATGAAAACACTTGTCAAATAAAACGTGAGAAGCATCAGAGCTCAATTTGTTCGCTTTTACACTATTAGAAAACCATTGACTTCACTAGATTTACTCTGAATTTATCTGTATATAACTGAGAGCAAAAAACAGTTCTGCAGAAGCAATATATATTTTATTCATTCTGTTTTTCCCTAAAACAATTTGAGAGCCTTAGTAGAAGGAGCCCTAGGTTGATACATAATATACTGAGCTGAGCAGTAACTAAAATAGACCTTTTTGCCTCTGCTGCAAGTCTCACTGGGTCACTTTTTGAAAACTGCTACAACACATTTCAATAAACAAATATTTTTGTGTTCATTTGGATTCAGCTTTCAGAATGAGGTCACCTTCGGAGCGGTATCCTGCAGCTCAGGCACTCTCAGCAAGATGCGCCTGAGGAGCGGGCTGCAGAATTCGATAGTCTCTGTTTTGGATAAACAAATATCATATTTGTTCTAAATGTCATGCAAAGATCTCCTTCCATGTCTGAACAGATGGAAGCTATAGCATGGTGATATCTTCTTTTTTTTTTTCCTCTCTCTTTTTTTATGTGATACAGTAAGTTCCTCCTTTGTCTGGTTACATTGTAAATAACAATTTATTGTTAGCAATGATTAAGTTATAGTTAAGCTTCACTACTCGCATCCTTTTTTTCTGGGCTCTAAGACTACTTAATGGCCCCCGTTCCACCCAGTACGTAAAAATCCTCTGGACAGAATCAGTCTGGCTAAGCATGGGGAGGATGTACTCTTAACGGGGAGCGGAGATCCTATTGCTAAGCGTGATCCCCTTGAGGAGGCAAAAAAAAAGCTAGGTTTCTGATGAGAGGCGGGAAGGATCTCTTAAAGCTAAACTGTAAACATTATCCAAAATACTTTTGGATAACCACTGTCCTGATCACATCTACAAGCTCAATAAAATAATTGTTAGGAAATAAAAGGGTTAGAGGACAAGTGTCATGATAGAGCGAATAAAAGCAGACTGGGATCTGGTTGCTGTGGTTACTCGAATTGGTCATGTAAGGGGTGGTTCTAGCTTTTGGATGAAGTGAGGATGGTGTTAGTTTGTGTGCATCTGGAGAGTCTTACAAGCATAAGAAAAATACTAATAAAGGGAGAGAGGGAGGCATTAAACAACTTCTACATAAAGGATTCAGAGTAAAAAAAACTAAGGAGAAAAGGCACTAAAGAGTATATCAACATGAGGGCAAGAGCAGAAATGTAGAAACAATAGAACCCAAGAAAGCTCCATAAAGGACGCAGAGGTGGTGGGGGACAGGGGATGTATGGGAAGGCAGTACAGCAATTCAAACCAGGAAAAGCATTCAGTGAGACAGGAAAGGAAAACGGTGTCACCAAAATATGCCTAGGGGATGAATGAAAAGAAAACGGTGAAATAAAGGGAGAGCAGGCAAGTAGAACAGTGAAAGGTGAGAATTACTGGAGTATAAGCTAGTGTACAGAGAACTTAAAATGGGAAGGTGCAAAAAAGCAAAAGCAATAAATTTGGGACAAGGTGTAAGGGTGTAAAGAGGAAGAGCTTTTTGGTGTGAAATTGATTAAATGCTAAACATTGGGTCTCTTTTTTTATGTAGGATTATACCCTGGTGAAGTATGCCAACTCCACAGCTTCAGCTAAAAGTAATTTCCAAAACTGAGAAACTTAACTTGAAGTATCTCATCAGAATAGAGTAAGCAAAGTTTGTGGGCAAACCTTAGAGCAGCCCAGCAGCTGGATGCAGTGGTTTTCCAGGAATGAGGATATGAAATGCCAATAAGATAGACTAGGCCAGGAACAAGACCTCTACAAGAATGCTACTAAAAAATAATAATGAGAATGGTAAGGAAGTAATAAAACCTGAAGTAGGAAACTTGTATTAGTACTTGTGTTAGTACCTTCCTTTATTAGAATCCTGAGCCTTCCTTCCATCCAAATCAAAGAACGAATTGCAGCATAAAATGTTATCCCAGTTTTGAGAAACTGATAGAATAATAAAAGGGAATCTACTCAGACCTAATGAAAGTGGGCAAGAATCCACTAAACACCTACCTACCTCAAGCCTGAATTGACCCATGTTATTGCTATTAACTACTGGAATGTTCTTGGGAAGCCCAGCCAGGAATAAGAAATGTAGCTCTGAGACTGGGGGCATATGTGTCAGAAAAGCAGCTGTGTAAATAGTGAATCTTTTGTTTTGCTGGTATTTCGGAAACTAAAGAAAAAATAATTTTGGGTTGAGTGTAAAGGAAACATTTTTAAGATAAATGAAATTAACTTTGCTCAGATTACTTGCGTCATTTGACTTAAAGCAAAATGCATTGCTTAAATTGTGTTTCTTTTTTATTCTTTTTAAATTTTTTTTGTTTTAAAATATTTTTTTAGAAATTTTCTGAATGAAATACGATTTTGAATGAAGAAAATATAAACACCCTATTTTCTTTAAATATCAACACATTTTTTTGGAAGGAGGACTACTTTAAGCCTTTCATTGCTGAAACTATTCAATAAATTCAACGCGACTAGTTGATATATTTTGCTGTTGACTGAATAATTTTCTCCAAGAGATATTTTAGCCAAATCTTTCACCAAGCTGAGAGGAAGGCTGGGTGAGGGTGAGGGTTCCCCCAGGGAAAGGTGGGTGAGGACCCTGTGCTGGAGGAGCAGCCAGGGGGAGCAGCTGGGACACAGGCAAGGTACTTGTCAGTGCTGGGGTCCAGAAGCACCAAGTGGAGAAGGAGTAGGCTATAAAAAATGAAACTTTTTATGTGAAACAGTATTTCCCGTGGCCAGAAATGTTAGTCGTTTAGAAAACACCTCCATCCCTGAAAACATGAAGATTCAAGCAACCCAGAGGCAGTTTTTGCAGCTAAAAGCAGCAAATCTCTTTCAAATAGTACCTTCTCAATTCCTTTCTCAAACCCTTTTCTCAGAAGCACTGTAGGATGCTTTTTTCAAGCTGTATCAGGTTTTCTTATCTGGCAATTTTTACGTGCATGTTTTCTCACCCCTTTCTCTTGAAAAACCGCCTTTGCCCAAAGCATCCAAACTCCTCAGCAAGAGTGTGCCTTGATGGGAGCCGTCAGGAGTACAGGCAGGTGCTGGAGTGCTGCGGCGTGCTTGGATGACCTGGAATCAGGAGTCCCGTGGCTGCTTTGCATCCCGTGCTGCCGCTGCCCGCTCTCTCCGCTGCAGTCGTCTGCGGTTTGCACCTACGATCCATTGGCCTAAGCGCGTGAACTGCAGGAGAACTCACAAGAGTAACACAGCCTCGCGAGGTTTAGAAACCGAAGGAAAAGGTTAATAAATGACCGAACTGTTCGAAACAGTGAATGTGCCCAGCTGAGTGTGAGAATATACAAACTGTGGATTTTATTTCTACCTATAAAGAATCTAAGAAATTTGTGGAATACAGCTTTCCAAGCAAATTTCACACATTCCAGGAATTAAATCATGCTTCTAACTGAGGCCTTGACTGTGGCTTCTTAATGAGGAATTAAAAAGTATTCTCAATTTTTATTTCATAAATGCTCTTCTTCCTGGCTTCCTCTCCTTTTAACTTAGCTTGTTCTGTTAATATTTGAGTGTTTAACCTTGGATTTTGTTCTCCCTCCACAATACCAGAAGATCTCTAGGTGACACATATTCCTTGAGCTATTCACAGGTATGAAGGTGGTGCATGTTCAAGGTCATGGGCCTTGTTGAAAGGCGGGAGAAAGGTGAAGAACAAAAAACGATCTGAGTATTTTTCTGCTTCTTTTGCTTCTATTGAAACTAAGGCTTATACTGAATGAGGACCTTCTACTTCTTTTCGTTACAATATGAAGAGAGAGGATATTTGTCTTGGTATTTCCAGGACTAATTTTCAGTTTTGAAAATATAACAAAGAGGAATATGGGTATTGTGAATCACAGGGAAGATAGTCTCTGTACATAGCTAGTTGATGTCCTTATTGAAACATATGTGCAGAAATTTGCTCTCTTAGTGCGCTTACAGAACTGAAATGGGGGGGAGCTAAAAACAAGTTTTCATGGATAAATTCATCTTTATATTTTACAGATATTTTCAAGAAAAGCTCATGTCTAAATGAGAAATCAACACCTTCTAATGTCTAATTTTAACATTTATATTTAAAAGAAAAACAAAATCCAAAACTTCAGAGAATTAACCCCTAGCTGTTTATCTCACCTGTAACCATTAAGCAATATTTTTTGTCATTCTGAGAAAGTAATTTTTCGCAAATAAACAATTTTTGGGGGGAAAAAGATGTGTGGTTACGTTTAGATGTTTCATTAAGGTACTGTTAAGGTACTGACATCTGAAACTTTATAAGTAACAACTAGTAGAGGATGTGATGTATCCAGAACATTCACGTCATCACTGTTTAAAATAGAGAGATGAGCTGAATGTTGTTTTTGAAATGTTCTTCTTTCAGAGTATACTAGTGTTTATATGCATTTGTATGAACAGATATTTTGGTTTAGATTTTCCAGGACCAAAACAAATTTAGTGTCCAAATCCATGGCAGAGATTTATTGATCCCTTTACAGGTGTTCACCTGAGGTTTGGAAGACTGAGGTCCTCCTTCAAGCTCCATTTCAATGAGTATGCGTTTCTTCAAAAGACAGTCGTTACAAGAAGAGTTTGAGAAATTCCCTGTCAATCTCCACTCTGTCTGACTCAGTGCCAGGATCTGGACTTTGATCTTTCATATTTCACCAAAACCCACAACTTTGTAGGGGTAAAAGCTGTGTTTTTCCTCTCTAATGGGGGGGGGGGGGAGGGGGGGGGGAATCTCACTGGAATACTACCAAGCTTGGAATGGAATCTTCAATACTTTCATGCTAAACAAATATTCTTCTGTTTTGTCTACAGAAGCCTTTACAGCAACGTCTTGGTCATCAGCATACAAAGGGTGCAGGACTTTCATTGATTATATTAATAAGTGGTCTAGTGTTGAGAAACCCCCTCCGAGTACTTCATTTTTTTCTCTTTTCTTAGAAAATATACGTTATATTTCTCTTTTCCTAGCTCTAATTTTGTTTGAAATATGCTTCATTTCATTCTCATTTTGGGTGAACTCAAGTTTTAAAATGTTAAAATTGAAATTTTTCAAAATGCTGAATGTTCAAAATATTGCTAATCAGAACATATTAATCAATTTCGATACGTTGAAGAAACATGTAGCTATTTCAGTTAAGAAAAAACACAGCACCATATGTATTAAATACATATATTGAATTGATAATATTTTACTTGTGATAATTTAAAATTCTAGATTGCAAAAATAATTACTCCCTAGTCATACTTGTAACCCATGTGATGGAGTTTAAGTATAGCCAACTATTGTTGCCAGCTGAGGTCTGATCTACTGCCTTTCCTTCGTGTTTCGCAGTCCAGTAAGGAAGAGTAACTTCAAATACCAATTTCTGCCATGAAAATGAACCCCTGTGATCCACAGACTGCTCTTTTGGAAGACCTGTAGCTGTGAGGAACCTACTGCTCTTCATTAATGATGCACTGGCATGCAGACGACCTGAGGCTCAGTACTGGGAGTGCATTATTTCATTTTTAATCAGAAGTTTCCCTTTGTTTTTTTTCTTTGTAGCCAGAGGAAAGTTTCTTTTGTATTTATGTGTTCAAGATCTTGTATTCTAACCAATCTGGTCTCAGGAGATGGTTGGTTGCTTTTTTTTTCAGATGCACTGTAAAAATTATTTCCTCCAGAACAGCTGCCCTGTCAGCAGTGGAGTCAGCAATATTATACATACATTTCTTCTTTCCTTCACCCCCAATGTTATATTGGAGCATTTTTGGAGCAATGTCCTCCATAAATCTGCTCTCTTCAGTTCTAGAAAAGCAATTTGCAATGTTATGTTTTCTTCCCAAACTTCAGCAGGTACCATTGCATTCTTGATGCAAAATAAATAACAGGCTGTGATAGAGACATCTATTTCGACAGTACTGATTAACTAGCACAGCCGTGTCCCTTCCAAGCAGCAGCTCCTTTTGAGTAAGCAATCCATTTCAAATGGTCTTTGGTCTTGTTGCTCTGCTGTGTAATCCGTTTTTTGTTTGTGTGTGTGTGTGTGTGTATGGGCTCTTTAATCGTCGCCAGCTCCATCGGTTCCAAGTGATCCTTGGAAGTGTGCCAGCGTAAAAGTAGGCAGAAGACGAGAAAATTAGACCTTCTCTTTTTTTCCTTTTTTTTTTTTTTTCCCAAAGGTTTTTGTAAGTATCAGGACCTTTCTCAGAGGGTACGTGCCCATAACCGTGCCACATAACTAGATGCTTCACGCTATTTTACATGACTGACTTGTAGCCATGAGAAGCTGGTTAGCATCAAAAGCCTGCAACCAAATACATGCTAGGTATATATTATAATATAGCAAGGATTAGTCATTTGTCATTTTAAGGAAAGCTCGATGAAACCACTATTTCTGCCCGCACCAACCCTTTGAGTTTTGTTATCCCGTTCCCAGTAAGTAGCTGAGCTGGCTGTTCCTGCAACAGCAGCTGCTCTCGTTGTGCTTCGTTACAAAACAGGGCCAAAATTAGTTTACCAATTTCCATCCTGTAAAACCAACTGCAAAGCGCTTATTTCTAACTGTGGATCCATCTGAAAAGAAGGTCTCAGATTTGTTTGATGACCTCCAGCAAGGTCTACTTAAACACTGTATGATCTTTGCTGTCTTTTGTCCATGAGTACTCCAGAGGCCGTTTATGAGCTAATAGGTGGGGCTGGAGGCAGGTACCTGGGCAGAACCAAAAACTCCTTTCTAGAGGACTTGTGGTAAAATCAAAGTAGAGTATGTCAGTGCCAAACAGTGGATGAGTAGCTGTGGGAAAGAGATAAATATTTTCTTTACCTACAACATTAAGGCAGGTCGGTTTGCTCTGGCATGAAGCACCACAGGGCGCCCAATGTGCTTAAGGCTAAATAATGGGAATACTGTGTGCACTGCGGCGTGCACTGCATTTAGCAGAAAGGGTATCTTCTTCACTGAGAAGTTTCTCTATTTCTGCTTTGGGAAATTTTTCTAATAATTTTCATAAAAATTCTGGGAAAGCTGAAATGTGCGAGTATGTAGTCTTCTGCCGTGGATTTAATCATCATTTTTTCCTTGGTGTCTGATAGTTGTAGTCTTTTTCCTCTTTTACATTTTTCCTATTCTCACTGTCATCCAATTCTGGATCATGTTCTTAATTCTTTTTTATTCTGCAATTTATGTGCTGCATCTAAAAAGTGTGCTACAACAATTCTGAGATTTAATGGGAAATTTCTGCCTCAGTTGCTAGCTTTACTAGGGCTGCCTGTAACATGGATCCCTGCAGAATCCTAAGGAATAGAACTGAGAAGGGGTCTACATGGCTGAAGTGACACCAAAGTCAAAAGTTGCATTCCTTTCCCAAGGAGAGCAGCTACTGTTTCCCTGTCCAGATAAAAGGGATGGTGCTGCTCCATCATCACTGTTGCACTCTTGGAAATGGGGGGTCTGCAAAACTGGGAGATGTCATGTAGGAGTAGGAAAGTTTCCATGACCCACATCAGTCTTGCTTCATACTAGTTGAATTGACTACTGTGATTTTGTATGTGTGTCAGCATTCTTGGAAGCAGCATACTGTGAGCACTGGTTCCAGCTGAACTTCACTCAAACTGACTTCCAAGTTCATGGCTAGCTGGCCCGAGGATGTGCTCAGAAGAGAGCTCTGGTTAGACTTAACTAAGCTCCCTTAGCAACCGTGTATGATTTCCCCACTGGCTTTCTGTGTTAAAGAAGGAAACTAGGTTTGAAGATTAATTTTGGCTTCTCCCCTTCCCAGGGCGTTAAAGGTCAGTCCTCCGCTGATTCTGGTTTGACTGAGCCTTCAGGCCATTCCTGAATAGTCTTATAACTACAAAGCAAAGTTTGAGTCCTTGGGAGCAAAGGAAAGTGCTGCAATGCAGATCAGGAACAAGAAAATGGTGAGGGGAAACACCAAGATGAAAAATGACAGCCCCAGAGTAATTTAATTAGTGTTGCTAATACTGGAAGAGCGCTGATGGCAGAACTCGTACCAACCTCATGCATCAGAGTAAGAGTAAAACAGAACATCTTGAGCCGCATCCTGTGGTGACAGAGAGGAAGCAGCAGTTCTCCAGTTTGTATGGACTTGCTAGGGAGGCCAAAAGGGTTGTTGTCTCTTGTTAGCTCCAGTGGGTAGAGTATTTAGTTCTAGCCACATGGTGTGACAATTATTTCCTCTGCTAGAGGAAAATATCCAGCCTGCATCCAGCCATGTTCCCATATTTTCCTGGATCCCAGGAGAGCATTTAATGCCTGGGACTCTGTAATCCCTTATCCTCACATCTGCAAACAGTTGAGAAAATATCTTTGTACGTATGTTTGATGACACTGAAATTTTAGCTTAGTTCTTGCCTGTTACCCCTGGGTCCAAAAGAAAAACAAGCAGAAGGAGGGGAGAAAGGAAGCTTAAGAAACAGAAGAAAAAGTCAGCATAGCTGCAAAGCAGTGTAGAACCGCGTGTGGGGCAGCAGATGGAAACTGGGGTCATTTCATTTCTGTTGGAGACTATCCTACCCCAGCTGGATGACAGTAAGCTGATTGCCTTATCTTTACAGCTGACATCAGTTTAGGCTTGGAGTTTCTTGGGGCAGTACTTTGGGCAATGAGTTTCTGCAGTCTCCCACTCTTAGCTGGAACATCTAGATGCCATTGTACTACAAAAAGAATCATAACCAGTGCCAACACTTAGATAACGGTGTACAAGGCCTCCACTCTGAGAGGACAGTTTTTCCTATGAGGGTTTCTCTAACCCGTATGAACGCTGCTTCACCTGGTTTATTCCAAATTGCTCACATGAACTGCTGGTGCCTGAATTATCCATGAGAGGCCTGACTGTTTGTCATGTAGGTGGTGCCATGGGGAATAAAGTTTGTGTATTAGAATGCAACGGGGTCAAACAGGGGAGTCTGCAAATGCTGCAACTTCTCCAGGACTGGAGTTTTCCATACCTCTCCCTTTTCAGAAGCAATTGAAGTTCTCCTTTGGGAGCAGGTAGAAAAGCAAGCGCTTTACTTATATTAAGCATGAGCCTCTAAAAGACATTCACAGCATGGCACAGCTTCTATGGCTGTGCGCGGCTTGCAGCAGAAATGTGGAATTCAGGAGGGAAGGTCCTAGATGCAGACGATACATTTGCAAGGGTGAATGAGCTGCTTTCTCCTGCATGAGTGATGACATTAAACAACTCCTTCCCACCAACACCGCATTTCTGTGTCAAGCATCACACAAAGAGAGACATAGGTATAGACTAACATCCAAAACTTCGCTTGGGAAGACTCCATAGCGCTGATGAAATTAAAGCAGAGCGCTTCCTATAAAACCCATTCCCTAAATTCCCGTCTTAACCTGAGTAAATTTAAGGGTTGATCCAAAGTGCAGGGAAGTCAATGGAAATCTGACTGTTGACTTGAAAGCACATTGAATTAGGCCTACGAGGAGTAAAGGGCTTTCTACATTGGCCAAACCTTCAATATTAATTCATGAGAGCAAAATTCAGTTGTAGTTAAGTGCTTTTGAAACACCCTCCCAAAGTTGTCTATTTCAATAAAACAGTAAAGTGGTATACCCTACAACAGAACAGTTGCCCTCTGAAACAAGGCCAAGCCATTTCATTAACTTTGGACCATCAATTTAACAAAAACTTTTTTTTTTTTTTTGTCTGCAAGGGGGCATGTGCAGCAAGCCTCGGGAAATTAATTCATTTCTTTCTTTTTCTTTAGGGCAACTTCTGACAATTAGGAAGCAATTAGATGTCAAGCTAATTAAAGTAGCATTTTTTTCTTTATATAAAACAAACCTTATGTTCTGAAGTGGTTCCAATACATTCAAAGCACTGAAATTGGGCCTGAAAGAAAGGACTCACATCTGCCTCTCAAGGTCTACTCTCCCTGTAAACTCATGAATAATCATTGTCACCAGCTTATCACTGTCAGATTAGGGGCTTAGTATTACATTTTATTTAAACCTGATCCAGATGGCTGCCAAGAGATTTTCAGGCAAATGAACTGTGAGGCAGATTATCATCAAGAAACATTTTATTGTTCATGCATATGAGTGTGTTCCAGGTCTCCAAAGTACTTTATCATACAGCTGACAAACTTTTTTTTTTTTTTTTTTACTTTGGCACCCATCAACTTAATCTTCATCAGCAGTTTGTCAATATCATTTTTCTGAAGGGAGAGGAATGTCGTCTATGACCCATCCTGCATCAGATGTTTAATTTACTTGAATTTACCAAGTCATTCAATTAACAAGCTAAATAATAGAAGCAGGAATCATGTAGTTATGTGTGTCTTTCCAGACATGCAGTGACTTTGCATAATTTGGCATTGTTCAAAAAATGCTATCTCAGCATACCTGGAAAAAAACATCTGCTTTCTTTCTATTAGTTCTGGTGTTTCCCGTTACTCAGTGGATATGCTCACCTGTAATATGTTTGCAGTGAAAGCTTTTCCAGTCATAAGAATATGGAGAGATTCCTTTCGTAGTGACTGACACAAAATCATTTTACACCTCTATTTGCAAGTCTTTGATAGAGGGCAGTAGAGCTGAATACACAACTGCCGTTCAAACAGGATATCACATTTTATCTAAATCAGCTCCCGTTTGATTTCTGAAAGATATACTGTATTTAACTTTTTTTTAAACAACACTGTATGTGTGAATGTACATGATTTGCCCCTGTATAAATGAAATTAATTGTTCACTTTCATTTGTGTCATATTTAAGTTTTATGACATATTTTAATATTAAATAATATTGCCAGTTCCAAACGCACCTCAGGAAGGATTTTATCTGCAGAGAAGTAGTTGTTCCAAGCTTAATTTTTTTATAAGATCATTTCATTGGGTAAAAAACCCACTTGGGAAAAAAAAGTCTTTGTTTCTATCTTATTAAAAAAAAAATCTCATATTAAAAAAATCAGTTCCATTTATTAATTTTTGTTGCATGTTTAGTTATTTTTGATCTTTAAAAGGGCTGCATTGTCTCGTTGCACTGGAAGCAGGTGACTTCTTAATTCAGAAGAAAAGCCCTTTCTATCAAGGCTAGCTACTTAATGTAAAAAATTTCCAAAAGAAAATACTTCAGCTGTTACATCTTCTTATCCCACATTAATAATAGTATTATTTCATTCTAAGATTGCTATGCTAAAAATAATGTAAAGAGAGGCTTCTCATTAAACAAAACTCAGAAAAAAATAAATGAGAAATCTTCAATGAAACTGTTAATAAATTATTTTTTTCCCAGAGTTCCTTTCATAAGGAATTTTGAAGATACTGATTTAATTTTGCATTTGAGTTGGAACAAATTTCCCATGAAGGCGTCTGTGCTTGATATTTTACTTTGGTAAAGGGCAGCATGAATCCCTTGTGATATGTGTGACCTTCAGACTTGAAATTATCTTGTACTTAGCTTATTATTTTCTCTCGAAACATAGGTTGAAATTTTTTAAGCGATGGAGGGGACATAGACACATTAACATTAATGGTGGATATGTACCTCAGTCCCCTAGACAGTTTTGAAAATCTCAGCTGCAGATTTCAGATATGTTATCTGATGATGAACTACTGTAGTAGTATTGCATTTGTACGGATAATGGAGCCATTATCTAATCATCATTGTTCCATGTTTCACACTCTGCTTGAACTCATGTATAAGTGATTTTCTGCATGATAAGTACATTTGTTAGATATATGTGAGATAGCACATAAGGGCTGCGGCACATTATGATGGCTACAGAAATCCCAAGACAGCATGAGAGTACAAAATCCTTGGTGGTATCCAGCCTCAAGTCGTAATTCCAGCTCTTGGTATCAAACAGTGAGGCGCAGTCTGTGGGAGCGGGAGAAGACACCTCCTGGAGTACGAGAACAAAATGGCAAATAGCACAGCAAGACCCTGGAAGAGCAGCAGAGTAAATGTCCACACTCTCACCCAACAGTCCCACTGCAGTGTTAGTCAATGCACTCTGACCCTGTTAATTAACTCAGGAAGATCCTAGCATGATGAGGGGACTACAGAGTTACTAGAGAGCAGCCGTGACACTTGTCTCCTTGTATAAAATCAAAAGTTGAAAGTACTGCAACAGATATCGACATGTGCAGATGTTGGTAGGAGTCTTAGACTGTGCGGTTTGGGTTGCCCCAGGGGAGAACCTCTGGAGAGCAGGATTTCAAGGGGATGTGCCCAGCAGCTTCTAAAAGTCAAACCCCTATGTCAGCTCTTAAATTGACTCACCTTCCCGTGAGAGAAGGCGACACAGACTTGTCCATATTTTCCTTATTTTATAACGGTCTAAACTGCGTGAGCACCTCACGTGCACGTGCAAGCACTGCGTGCAAGCACTAAATAAGAAACAGGACCATAAAATCACCTCCACGGACCTGGTTGTCTCTCAAAAACCAAGATTAAGAGTCACAGTATTTCACCCAGAATGGAGACTATGCTGCCTTCAGAAATTGACTGTACAGTATGTGCTTCTCATTCTTCTGTCACATGCTATGTTATGCTAAGTTTTGTCCTATCATCAATACAAGGACAAAGTAGATAAGTTATCAAATAGTACAATGTAAATTAATCTAGATTTTCACTTATTTGCAGCTTTCTAAGGATGGTTATAGATTGTGTCACTTAGTATTGTCTATTATTGATCTCACTGTGGAAAAAAATGTCATTCATGATGTCACTACGAAAAAGTGCAGAGTCAATTTGAAATGAAAGCACGGCAATTGATGAAACAGCGATAGAAAACAACTCTGCCGTGAGGAATTTCAGCCACTCCCTTCCATTCAAACTGTAAATAGTACAATCAATGCACTAGTTTAGTATTTTTGTCCCTGTCTTCGAGATTTTGCATGAGTCTGTGCTGGCCTTCGTTTCCAGCCTGGCCTCAGATCTTGTGCCTCTCATGATGGTGTTGTTCCACCAAAAAGGACATCCTAAACGTGTCCTTCTTCTCATCCTTCTGCCTTCCTTTTGCTTCTGTAAGGAATAATTTTCATTTCCCGCTCTTCTAGATTCAAGTTCTCTCTAGCAAGAATTTTTTTGCTGCCAGAAATCGAGTCTAATAAATTAAAAACCTTCTAGGCTCCCCTCGCCATCCCGGTGAACCTCACTGCACCCATTTGAGCCCATAGACTCGCCAGGGGAGGTTTTGTGCAACACAGATTTGAGTGGAACTGGGGGCGCTCGGCAAGCAATTAGAAAGTATGGTTATAAATCCGTTGTCAAAGCTGGTTCATGGTCTCCAAAAGTGGTGCATACTTGAAAGGTAGGAAGTCGCTGCCGACAGCATTGCTCATTTCTGTACATAAGCGATTTAAATGACACTTCGTTTCTGCTGGGCTGCACAGACACAGGTTGCTGTCCATCCTCATAAGCAGAGCACTGACGGGGCTTGACATTTCCCTTCATCTGTTACAAGCTATGATGCTCAGTCATCCACCGCCGGGGCTGTCTGTGAAAGTTGTTTCTTTTACAAATCTCTCTGGATATACACTGCTTTGGGAGGGGCAGGCTTTCTTCCTGCTCTGGGTTGCAAGGAGAGAGCATCAAAGATCTCAGAACTCTGAAGCACCCTTCATTCAGAAATAGCTGCACCTTTCAAGCTCAGCACCTCTCAGGGCTTGAAATATGCTCCTTGAATGTCAGGAGAGAAATGCTCTGCTGGCAACACAAGCCCCAGCATCACTATTTGAAGGTGTTAGCTTTCTTTTCATTATTTCAGCTTTTCATGCCTGCGTTCATACTCTCATTTATGCGATGGGGAATCACTGCTAAGCACTCTTAGTGAAATCCCGGGCAGTACATTTTTCTAGTGATTAGTTTGAATATCAAACAGCTGTCGCGATGATATGTTGATGTCAGTAAAAATAATATCTGACATTTACACAGCAACCTGCATCCTCAAATATTTTCTTAGAATTATATGACAGGGAGGAATAGGCATCTGTTATGAACTCAGACAGTGAAACGAAATCCTGCTACGCTAAAACCCACAGACCCAGCAGAGTGGAGCTCACCTTGGCTCCACCCTGCAGGATGGACACAATTCCTCGCAGGAGTTCACAATCTTTTCTATCGGAATCCATGGTCACTATTTCTCTCATTCCCCTGGGTAACATTCAAAATGGGGAAATCCCAAATGGCTTTTTGCCAAAACCTACATGGTTTTATTATAAAGAAAATTTGCTCTGGAAGAAGAGGCCATCAGGATTCCTAAGTACAAATATATCAATATAGTCTCTGACGAAACAACTCCTTTAATTTCTGGCTGTCAAGCATTATAACTGAATCATATTGCTGCATCTTTTTCCTAGGCATCTGCTCTTGGCCACTGCTGGAGAGGGAAACAGGGATAAATATTTAATCTGATCCAGTACAGCAGTCCTTAGGTTCTTATGTATTATTTAAATACCTAAGACCCAGAATCTGAACAGAGTCTTCCACTGGCTTGCTGGGAAGCCTCTGCATGCAAGTGAAGATCCAGTCCAGCTTCTCTGGAGTCAGAGTTGATCCATTTGACCCAAATTAAATGCATTCCCCCCCCCCCCCCCCCAAAATTATAGATGTCTGTTTATAGTGGAGTCATAAAATCAGAGGCAGAAAACAGATTGTTCACCTGACTGTGTGAAGAACTAAGACTGTGTCTTAGAACAAGAGGAAATGGCTTCAAGTTGGGCCAAGGGAAGTTTGGATATTAGGAAGAATTTCTTTCCTGAAAGGGTCATCAGGCATTGGAACACATTACCCAGGACAGTGGTGGAGTCCCCATCCCTGAAGTTATTTAAGGGTCTTGTAGAACTAGTGCTTAGGGACATGGTTTAGTGGTGGGCCTGTCAGTGTTAGGTTAACGATTGGACTAGATGATCTTATAGGTCTTTTCCAGTCTAGGAGATTCTGTGATTCTGTGTGGAAGCTGTGATGTGTAGCAGTTATCTAACTAGTCTTTACTCTCTCTTTCTCCTCTGATCTTTCTCAGAAAAAGTTCACTTGGCACAACCAGAGTGTGCTACATTATCTACAGAAATTTGGATAGGATTCAACTCAACTACCATTAGATATTTATGGTTAGGTTTCCAGTCTCAAGTCCTCATTTAGGCATCCTCTGTGGTCAAGAAGGATAGACAGGTTCCTCCTCTCTAAGGCAGTCCATCCATCTTCTCCACTGACTCATGAAAAAGCCCAGAGAGTAACTCAGGCTAAGTGCCTTATTTTTGATGAGCTAATAATAGGTGACATGAACTTCTTCCACTCTATTGCTCATTCAGCGTGTTTATTTTGTGTTACAGGAAGAGTTTGCACCTTTCTTGTATGTGTGTATCTCAGGTGGGTTGAGAAATCCAATACATTGGATTACCCAATAGTGGCATCGAGCACAAAATCCCAGTCATGCTATTATGAAAGCTTTCTGTTCAAACCTACCGTGAGAAGCCACAGAGCATTCTAGGTGGTTTTAAGCAATTTCGTGGCAAATAGTTAGAGGATAATCAATTTGTTCATTTTACCAGCTCACCAAAACAAGTGGCGAAGGGTTGGGTCCTGGGCTGATGATTCTACCCTGTCTTTTCCCTGCAAAACTTGCTGTTTCCCATGAGAAAGAAGGAAGGGAGGCTATGCTACCCTAGACTCTTCCATTTGCTCATTAGATGGACATGTCTTGCAAATCTCAACGTTTCACCTTTTCCAGCAATATCATCAACCCAGTCATGAAATGCGATAGTTACTTATTTTCCTGCACGGTTCAGTTTGCACTGCCTGCCTGTGTCCAGCAAGCGCCGGCTGTGGTTTGCATCCTGCACAACGTCAGGCGTGCAGCGGCTGATTACCAGATAGCGCACTGTTTGGTATGCCGATGCGCAAAGAGAAACAGCAGCTCCTCAGGTGCTCTATCTCTCTATTTATTCCCAAACATGAGACAGCCGACTAGGGGTAAAGGACCTGTCAGTTGAAATAGAGGAATTCAATTTGTAACAAAAGAATGTCTTCAGGCAGTTGTTTAGACATATCACTAAGATACCGCAGATTCGCTTTATCCTCCGCTGCAAACGGCAGAGGAAATTAGCTAGCTGTAGCCTCATTGGTGAGTTTATTACCTAATGCCTGGCGAGCGAATATCGAAGATGCTGGTGTTGCCAGGCAACTGCCTGAGGATGACAGCGGTCAGAGCGTGCACGAAGACCCTGTTAGAGGAGCACCATACAGCTAAAGTCGGCTCAATTTACCATTGTGCGCCACGGCGTGTAATTAGCAGGATGGCAAGTTCTGTCCTGGAGATGCAAGTAGCTCCTTTCTGGTCGTGAGACGTCTCTGAGAGCCAATGAAGGTAAACTGGAGAGAGGTGGAGTAGCAATCCTCGGACCAGCACAATGAACTTAAGGAAATCTCCTTGTGGTCAAATATGGTCTGACCTTCAAGGTGTCATAAATGCAGGACTGAGCTTGGTGGTTTTGCGGGTGCTAATGGCTGTATGAGAAGATTGAGCGCATCTAGGACCGATGTCTGCTTTTGAACCCAACTGGCAGGGACGTCATGTGTCCTTACGTGTACCTCCCTTACCCTCCAGAACTGGGTATTTGCCAGGAGCCAAATGGTTAACTGGGAATGGCTCCTGACCCATAGGAGCTCATGAACCTTGGCCAGGAACCCTTTGGGAGGCTGCTGGTGGGCCCTGGCCAGGTGCATGGCCAAGGCTGTTCAGGTGGTACACACAACTGCTGTCCAGTACCCAGGAGTGCACCCTGACACTAATTTATGAGTAGAGAAGTAGCCTATGATATTGCTTACACTATATTTCTTGTCCAGTTTCTCATCTATAGAGTGGTGGAACCCCAGGTCCTCATGTGTCCTGCTCAGATGACTGCCAGATCCCACGAGCTTTCCCCTTGGCTGAGCAGTGCCACTATCTTCAGCGCCGCAGCAAGAGCCTGCAAGGCCATGGGGAGTCCTCGCGCGTGCCCCTATTCTGGACGCAAGGCTCTTGCACATACCATCCTTTCTCTGGCAATAATGAATCACATGACCTTGGGAAAGTTATTTAATCTCTCCTCTTAGCCTCTTCATCCCAAATGGATGTCTCATCGGCATGCATGCAGTATTCATTATTTAACAGACAGTACCGCTATTTAATCTTTGTATTAGAGTAGCATCTGGAGGTCTCAGCTGAGAGGCAATATACAAATACAATGTGAAAGACAATTTCTTCTCAAAGACCTGACATTGTAAGCAGAAAAACAGCATTGCAGGGTGATTTGCTCCAGATCCCACAGGGGAGTAGTATCAAAGCAGTATCTCTCACCTAATTTTGTGATGGCTGAAACAACACGGTTGATACAACCTTTACATATATAAATAAGAGTATATACTAAAGAACAGCACGTACTTTATGAAAGAATATTTACGATAGCCCTGAGGAGATCAACAGGGTTAGAGAACAGCTGTCCAGAGAATAGATATAGGCAAAAACATCACTTAAAGCAGATATGTTTATAAGGCATCAGTGAATACACACTAAATATTGTTCTTCAGAGGGTCTATTTCATAAAAATCTGATTTAAGGTGGAATTGATGACGTAGTTTTCATATCAGTTATATATACTGAGGCTTCTGAATGAAGTAGGGTGATATTACTTAGTTAAAATGTTTTTCACTGAAAACTGAAGATACAATGCAACCAAAGTGTTTTGTAAATTCATGTCTGTTTTGCCAAAAGGCACATATTGGAAAATGCATTAGAAAAAATTGCTAAACAATCAACACATTTGGCCAGGTCAGTTTGTAAATCAAACTTCTCAATTTTCCATTCAAATCCATTTTTAAGAATTTTTTTAGAAACTCAAAATTTACATGATTTTTTTATAAGTTAACTGAAATAGAGAGCAAAACGGAAAAAAAAAAAAATTTCAAACTTTTGCTTTCCTGAAAATAATTTGATGCTGACCCAAAATGTATTACATTTTGAACTATCTGTACCTTGTAGGATATTCTTTGCAGAATTACAATTCATGTTTTCAGGCAGACTCTTTGAGTCTCACATTCAATGAATGCTAATGGTTGTCTTAGTATTTTACTGTCTTGATTCATAAAGATATCTCTAGTAAGGAGAGAATGTAAGCATGTGTTTTGAGTAGGGTGCATGTTCTTAAAAGATTTCCCGAGCTGGTCCAAATCCAAACAAGGTATTTTGCATTATATTTTATATCCTGATTAGATTCTAGTTCACATAGTCACAGAAAATTGGATTCGTCCCCTTCTGATTTGTCAAACTATATCATGGCTTGTTCCCTGTACTTATGAATGTGGCATCTTCCCTGTGAAACCCTGGTGGGTTTTTGGATCCAAAAGAGAATGCTGAGGTTGTCCAGAGCCATTTGAGGTCAAAATGGAAACTTTATGTAGTCAGGGATGTTTGGATCCATCTCCGAGGTTGGGACAGCACTGAAGGTGCTCTTTGACTGATGAAGCTGCTCTGTGAGGTAGCAATGAATCTGTTAATCAAATTGCAAAATGTAGCCTGAGAGCAAACTCTTTTATTCCTCTGGATAATAAGTCCTTCGAAGTTTATAACCTGGCAGCAGCTCATCTGGCACGCAGCATGTTTGGCAGGAGCCTGGATATGCCCATTAGACATAAAAAAAGCCCCTACCAATGTCACTCTGCTGGCATGAAATGGGATGGTCATAAAAGTAAGAACTTGCAATTTTATTGAACCTCAGACATGGTTTTCTTTATTAGTTATTTGTCGCCTTATTTGAAGTACAGCAAAGTATACTGACTGCATGAAGGAATAAACAGCAATACATACATTTTGCAATCAGATCGCAGACCAAGACCTACCCCCTCCAGCAAACACATATTTATCTTCAAGTTGTTCGGTTGCCTTTCAGGGAACTAATCACACTTAGAGGAAACATTTCTTTGGGCAAGTGTTTGGAAGGTGGACAAAGGAACAAAGGATCTTTCTCAAAGTTGAAGAGAAGGCTACCAGCAAAAGCAACGGGCACCAGTTTCCTGTGAATTTACTGTCCTATCTCCCTCGGCTAACAGGTTTTGGTCTGGATACAGGATTCCCTACATTAAGAGATACATGGAGTAAAAGAAAAGAAAGGATTAATCCTCAGACTTCTTTTCCAGAGACCCTCAGTGCAAGGAAATAGCCAGGGAGTGTCAGCATGAAGTCGTCGTAATTTGATTAATCCGCATCCACCACATTATTTAGGATTATCTGTCCTTACAGTGATGTTCCATTGTAGTCAACGGCAATGAGCACAGTCTGGGAATTAAAAACCTGGAGAAGGGCTGTCCTGAAAGAAAATACTTCCCTGAACTGTGACACAGCTTGTTTACTTGGTGTTTAATTTAGGTTTGTTCTATTGAGTCAGTCAAGGCACCCGTCTGCATTGATGGCCAGGGGACAAACATCAGACTGAGGGTGAAACGGGGCATGCAGGCAGTGGCTTCTGGCTTTCTGACATCAGCCTCCCAGGTTCTAGTCTGGCTTCCCACTGTGCAGCGCCGTATCTTTGCAAGGCTCCCACCAGCAGCAGTTGTTTGGCCGAGGTTCACATTATGCAATGCTGAACAAAGCGATTTCCAGCAGTGAATAAAACAGACCCACGTCAGGACTTCTTGGCTTTGAGTGACTGCAGAGCAACAGCAGAATGGAGCCTTTCCCCTTCCAGTGTCCAAGCTCCTTCATCACCTCTCTTGACTCCTCCACTCGGTCCCTTCAATATCATTTGGGAAATATTTCAGAACATGGCTGTTCTTTCTTGCTTTCTTGTTGTAAAGCTATGCGGTGAGGCTGGGTTAAAAAAGAAACATCTGTGAGCCCGCCTTATTTAATGTGTAAAGTGTTTTCAGATACAGTTTATATCACTGGCCTTGGGTACGTGAGGAAATTGTAAGTAAAAGATCCCCCCATCACATCACCATTCCCACTGTGCTAGAATACGGAGTAGAGACTTCAAGAGTGGCTGAAAATTAGCCATCAAAAATGTTTTCAAGAAGGGTATTTCCTCATTTTCTGATTTCTATGGAGGGAGGGGTTTCAAAAAGTCAAATATCTCCTCTTCTGAATACTTGCACTTCAAATATGGTCTGGAGGGCTTGGGAAATTGTAGATAAGTCTGCATTATCTGCCTTATCTATGATAATTTTCTGTTGCCAAGATCTCCTATGATGAACCACTTCTTTGACAAAGAAATCATGATGCCTCATAGAGGAAGATGGAACTCAATGGCAAAATGTAATGTGAAGTCATAAAAATGACAATCTCATGAGGAAAAGAGCAGTATTTCCTTATGAAGGTGTCTGGGTTATCTGAGAACATATTTGGGAGTTTTAGGTAATTTTAAAGAGGGCATTTGAAGACCTACTAATCATCAAGGCATTTAGTGTTTGAACTGTAAAAAAAAAAAAAATTAAAAACAATTAATGAATGTGGATTCACATAGTTCACTTCTATCTTAAAAGTGGAAAGATGATCAAATCATCAAGCTCCCGCTGACACAGCTGAACCAATGCTAACACAGCTGGGAATTTTTTCCTGAAATTCCCCAGTGTGAAAAGGCTGCAGATATGCTAACACTAATATCTCAGAATTTAACACTCCCGGGCTTTGGGGAAATGCAATTCAAAAGTAAAATTAGATCTGTATGGTGGTTCAAAACTTAGATATGCATTTTTCAGTCCAAACTAATATCCAATTTAAAACTGTTCTAGAGGAGGTAAATTTAAATATAACAAGTAGTGCATTGCATTATGGGTAAGATAACTCTAAAGCCACACAAATGAAAAAAAAAAAAGCTGTACCAAGAAATTAAATGTTCTCTTATGTATCTTCCATGTCTACAAATTAACTCAGCTATTTATATTTTGATTCATTGAAGATTTTTATACCAAATGCTTTCAAGGTTATAAGCAGCTTTCTCTGTTTATTAAGTTTTGCTCAGCCATCAGAATCTTGATGAACTGTGCAACCTATATTACAGTTACTTCATATCTGGCTCGGCTAAGTTTGAGCAGCAGTAGTAAATGCTTGTTCCTTTTAAATAATTAATTTATGTATCTGTCTGTCTTCTACCTATCATAACATTTTGTGCGTTTCTGAACATTCTGGAGCACGGACTTTTGCTAGGAGTTTGAGAATAAGCATAGCTTTAAAAGATTATTGACAAACACTCTGCGAAGATCACTCAACGTAGAAATTTTTTAGAAGAACAAATGAGAGAATGTTTATTTATTGCTACAAAAAAAAAATACTGTGATATGGAAAAGAAAAGTGACTTGTCTTAAATTTAAGATTAACTTTATCCCCTTAGCTTGAGCCTTTAATCTGTAGAAAAGCCTGGGGATTTATGAGTGTTAACAGACCTGAATTTTTTATTTCTCCTTCTTTCCTTTTACTTGTTCATTTTCCATCTGTGTGTCCCCTAAGAACCTGAGAGCAATGATTGAAAGGAAAGATATGGTGATTTATTTGATACATCTCTATTCTGCCACACAGGGAGCAATACAGTTAAAACCAAGGTGATTGCTAATAGTTTAACTGAACATAAAGTTTTGAAATTCAGTGGCACTGAGTTTGCAGCTGATAGCAATACCTGGAAATGTACAGATTTTTAAATGAGCACTGTTAATCTTATAGAACTGTGTCAGTCTGTGCCCTGAGAGGTGCTCTATGTCCTCCGGTGTTCAAAATTCCTAAGGAATTTTTCCTGTTGCCAATAAGATAGCTAAAGGTCATTGTTTTAAATGTGAACATTTTAAAGTATACATCGAAATACACATTTACGATTTCTTTAACGCGCTGAGTATTCTCCGTTGAAAAATAAACAAACTATAGGTTTGTGGTTCACACAATTTTCTGCCATGTGAATTTTGATTTTAATTTTTTAGTAGAGAAGGGAACTGAGGCAAAGTCTTCATGACACTCCTACTCTAACTACTGGGCTGCTGTGAAAAGGTCTATTGTGTAAAGAATCTTTCTCTAATATCTACATTTAAAGAGTTTTGAGATTATTTCAAAGTGATTTTTTTCCAAGAAATGACACCAGGTTTGAACTAATTTAACTGAGGAGTTTAAGCTTCAAATAAGAGGTGCAGTTTTAGATACTTCTGTGCTTCATGTTTCATATTAAAACAGCTTCCAATACAGTAATAACTTTGGGGGGGGGGGGGGGGGGGGGCAGGACGACGGACAGGGGGGAGGATTCCGTCTTCTCAAGCAGGTTTCCCTGTGCTCATGCAGAGAGTTTATGTCCCAACACCTGGATTCCAAACTGAATGTTATGCCTAGGATTTATGTTTTGTAACATCTGACCTCTTAGCACTCACATTCCTTAATGAACCTGGTCCAAAAGAGGTCATATGGCTGCTTGTCCTTGCAAATTCGCTGGAATAAACTAGAAATGATTCCACAGAATTCAATGGAGTTATGGTGGTAGGATAGCATAGTTGATAGTGTCAGATCAGGTCTTTCAAAATAAGTGCAATTAGCACCTGATTGATCTAGGAAAAGCAATTTAATAACTAATGAATATTTGAGAGACTTGCTGTAGGAATGTAAATACACTGGAAATAGATACACTCAAAAACAAATGGGAAAACATAAATTAGGGGAGGAAAAGAATAAAAAATTCATCAACGTAAAGACAATAATGAAGAAGGGCATTTTAAATTCAGGAACAATATCTTTTTTTCTGAAATGCATTTTCTGGAAGTTCCATAAAAAAGCCTTTCCTCTTATGTCTTGTATTATCTGCTTATTTGGATCATCCCGAACAATTGCAGGCTTCCTGTACCCAAATCTCACTTATTGAAGCACCTGCAAGCTTCAGTTTGCATTCTTTTATGACAATCCAATAGGTATATAGAGAATGCCTATTTTGTTGTTCAGATAAAACCAAGCACTTGCTGGGTAGCTCTGTTGCATACAGATGAATATTGGGTGAATGAGGGTTTATATTTTCATTCCCCCATTTCACCACTTCCTCCCATCCCCAAGCTCATAAATTGCAGCAGAAAGGAAAAAAAAAAATAGGTTTTCTTAATTGCTGGTTTTACAATGTTTGATCTTATATCCTGTGGAAGAACGGAAAGTTTAACTGTGGCTTTAGACTAAGCGAATATCCATAAAATGGAAGAAAAGAAATATCTAAAGATTCGAGTAGCCTATGTGACATGAACATAAAATGAGGGATTAGTGGGTTTCAAACAGAACACATGAAATATACCCCTTTGCTGAAATAAATGTTTCTAAACCTCACCGCAAAGTTGAAAAGAGTAGGGCAAAAGGAAGGGGAAGAGGAGGGGGAAGGGGGAAGGAACAGGGAAGGGGAATGAGAGAACATCTCTGCCAAATCAAACCAGAATAAAAGCTGGAAGGAGTTTTCTGTTATAGCCTCAGTGATGTTACTCTTGTAATTCTATTTGGAAGTGGGAAAGATAATTGCATTTTCAACTTTGAACCCTCGCCATTCATTTCTGTGCTGTGACCTCAATAGTCTGTTTGATCGCCAGCCTGTTGAGGCACAAAGAGCAAAACAGTGGGAAATGACACAGCAGAAATCAAATTGCATGAGTCATTTTTATTTTTTTTTTAATTTCCTTTATGTTCCTTATATAATTCTGATGGCAGCAGAGCTAAAGTTAATGAACAGGAGTAAAAGCATCTGCCGAAGCTGTGTCGGTAGATTCACCTCCATGTTCACAACTGCAGCTCTGCAAAATTTATCCAAGGTCTCTTTGAAACAAGTTTTTAAATGAGGTGAAAAGTATAAGAATTATACAGCTCATGAAGGAACCATATAGTGTTGTGGTACCATAAATAAATGCTGACATTTCCTCATTAGTAACTACAATAGCAGTGAGTAAAAAAGTTTGGAAATTCAAGGGGTTTTCACCCCATTAGGCTACTATAAAATATTTACAAGGTTAAGCAAAGTGAGCAACTGGAGCACTGTGAAATGTCCCCTGTGCCTTTTACCCAGATTACTAAGGGCAAGTATCACCTTCTTCCCCTCAGGGGCTCCCAGACTTTCAAAAGCAAAAAAAGAAAAGCCCCATCGGATTAGTTTCTGGGCTTTGCAGCAGGAGGCATTGCTTGTACGTAATTGCTCGGTTTCATTATTCATGGGCTAAGGGCAAAGTGCTCAGGCGAAAGAAAGTGACGAACGCTGGGGCACTACAGGGAAGATATTTAAGGGTTCATTCAATAAAATATTTTATAATAACTTATGAAAAATTAATTTCCGGGAAGAGGAATTACCAAGCGTCTACTTAATTTGTGTGTGTTGGTATTGTCATGTGCAATCCATGTAAGGAAGACCATGGGGGACCAATTGCTTTCTCATGGGAATCACATGAGTAAGGGTAGGTTTTTGTTTGTGCTTTAATTTCAACACCTGCTCCCGGAAATTAAGTAGTGAAAGTGCTCTAATAGCTCAAATTCCCACAAACGGTCCACTGGAGTTATCTTTCTCCCCTGTATGGATGAGAACAGTGGTACCAGCAGGGTAGCAGGATGCTGGGCCAGGGGTCAGGAGCTTCTTGATTATTCTGAGCTTTGTCCATCAAGTTCCTCAGGCCTAAATCCTTACATGAGAAACCTGAATCCAGTGACTCTTGCTCGGCTCAGACTGACTTGGGGACCTGGTTGTCTGAATACTTTGGCTTGGGAAAGTTGCTTACCCACCTCTGCCTTGATTTTCCAGTCTGACAAACAAAGATAATGAAACGTAAGTGACTAGGAGCAGATTCAATAAAGATTTGGCTGCATAAAATCAGGTATAGATCTAAGACAGGTGTCTATGTTAAAAAATTGTGAGCTTGAGTCCTCCCTTCAGTTGCTACTTATCCCTGAAGGAGGTCAGATGTCACGGACACCCACTTGCTGTCTGTCGGGCATCCAGAGCTCTCTTGAGCCCATTCCCAGAAGCACCTCAGTCTGTGACGCAGAATACCTATCATAACTAAATTCATCACGGTCCGGAAACTAGATTTATGTATTCCTCCACTGAGGCTCTGGCTGCAGGCATGTCAAATTGGATTCCACTAAAAATACACCTGATATTTTGACTCGGTTTTGAATATTTTTCTGCACACTTGAGCAAAAAATGCAGAGACATCTCCATCACAGAGAATGTTTTAACCTGATACTTAGGGAGGTGGTGGACATGGAGACATAATGTAGGCCACATACCCTCCAACTACTCCAAGTAGGCTCAAGGGTTACATTGTCTGCAAGAATGCTATGGGAGAGGTTGGCTAGGAGAACAGTGGCCTCAGGCCATACACCCTCCATTAGAAAGCAGCCATCCTGCTTTTAACCAGCTGACCATATTGCATGCTGTTGGCATTAGCAATCTAATGTTTGAGCCAAGCCAGCATTAGGCAGGTTGTCTGCTCAGAGAGGGTCCTCTTAGATTGCTGGAGTAACACAGAGACATAACTTCAGGTCAGAAGGGGGCTGGGAATAGTCATGCTTTGTGTTGCGTGACGGGAGAAGAGGCTTCCCTGTGCTACCTTGATATCACCACCTTACTGGTGCAGCAGCACCGGACTGCCCTGTGGAAACGAAAGAAAAGAGGAATATTGCCACTAGTCATTCTCATACACACCCACCAAAAAAAAAAAAAAAAAGTAATTTCCATTCAGCTCCTTTTCGGAAAGGTCACAGGATCTTTGCTTCAATGAATTCTGAATGGATGCAGGCACCTGAGAAGGCCTTTATTTAGGAGATGACTCTATTCCCAGAGTTTTCCTGGTGAGTAGTAACAGGCAATTCCCTGTTCAGTGTACCAGCCTTAGCCATTCCCATTCCCTTGCAGAAAGTGCAGATTATTTTTAAGACTTCTGTGATATACCTTATTCTCCTTAAACACTGTATAAGGAGCTGAGGAACCTGCCTCAGTGCTCTGGATTTCAACTTCAGGAAGGCCAAAGCATCATTTTCTCTGTCAAAGCACATGGGTGCCAACTTGGACTCCGTCTCAGATTTCTATATGGTTTTGTTTCCCCTAAAGATGAAGGCTTTATAGCTACAAATATCACAAAAGTAACTAAGAGCTGTGCATCATACATAATACAAATTACAAGTACTTTTACAGCCTTAAGACTGACAGCTAAAGAAAAGAAACGGTTTCATCCGTGTCATGGCCGTGACTGTACTTGAATCTATGGAGCAAACGCAACTCCTGCAAGTGACAAAGCACTAGTGTTGAGAATGGGTGTACAATGCAGAGATCTGCTGGATAGCAGAATGATGGGGTGATGTCGGGGCTCACAAGACCCCTCTGTGAGGTGGCAAGGACGAGATCACGCTGCCTTTTAATTCTCATGGGTTGGGAGCTCCTGGGAATGCAGCTGACCTCCAGCACAGGTCACAGCTGCTCAAATGTGCACTGTGGCTCATGTTTGCTGTAGGTGGAAGGTTGTTACAGGAGAGGAGGCAGCTGACAAGTAAGGAGTTATGGCTCCGTCACTGCAGAGGTCAGGGATCTCCAGCTCCCTGGTCTACAAGCTGCTAATCCTTGCAAACAAAGTGTTTCATGCGGTAGCCTGGAACTCATAATACTGATGATTTTTTTTTTCATCAAGTTCAAAAAGGGTTAGATTTGGTTTGCAACTTCCTCCAAAATTCAGATTCTTAATGTAAAAGAACCAGCGCTACTTAAGAAAACTGGAACACACTAGCATTTATGGAACCATGGCAATAATAAATAAGGGATCATTGCTTGCAGTTTTAGATGCCTTTCATCCAGAATTTTCTGGATGCAGCATAAGCATTCATTAACTCATAGCCTCATGATAGCACTGAGTTATAGCTATTTAACAGATAGAGGATTGATACCAAGAGACTAAGCAACTGGGTTATTTTCACAGAGGGAATGACTGCAGAGCCAGTGATGAAAAGATGCCAGAAATTCCGGTAATATGCACTTCTAAATCATTGTGCACCATTCAAAAGTCACTGATAAATATTTGCCTTCCCGAACCCTGAGACACATTGCCCTTCCCTTACAGTAATGCAGCGTTACCCACTCAACAGTTGTATTCTCTTGTAATTCATAGACCCACGGAAGGATATGACTGTGAAGGGCGTCAGGAGGACATTTGGTCCATTTCCCCAGATTAGTCATTCCTGAGAGATATCTATTAGGACAGGCTGATTTTCAACAATATGATGTCCTTAACAGACCTCTAATGTTGGAGATCCCCTGGCCTCCATCTGTAAAACCTTTCCATTGTTGTTCTATCCCTAACATTTTCAGTACTTTTCATAAAGTCTGGCCTGCGTGTTTCTTCTTGTAATTTAAAACTGTTGCTTCTCATCCCATGCTCTGTGGCCACGAGAACCAGATGTTCCTCCTCATCCCTTCGTAACAACTTTTCACACACTTGAAAACTGTTATCATGCCCCTCAGCCTCCTCTTCTTTTCGTCCCTTTGATCTCAGGGTCACGTTTCCTTGACTTCTGACTGTTATCGTGTCTCTGCAATAGTTCTCCGGCTGGTCTGCAACTTTCTAGAAGGTTATTGCCTGAAACCAAACCTGGGGCATACCTGGGGGAGACCTGACTACCACCTGCAGTTCACAATAAACCCAGCTGTTTGGCCGCAGAACTGCTGCCTCACCAGTTGTTCCTTATCTTCCCTTCCCACAGCTGATAATTCCTGCCTGAGAGTTGCATTTGTCTCTATTGAATTTCATCTTGTTCTTCTCAGCCCATTCTTCCAACCTGTCAAGATGAATTTTGAATTTGAATCCTACCCTCCAATTTACTCCCAGTCCTTCCTAGCTTCATGTCAGCTGCAAATTTAATAAGTGTATGTTCCATTCCATAACTCAGGTCATATTGCATAGACTTTTATGAGCTCTGCGAAGAGTGAAAGAAATCAGCAAACAATTTGACAAAAGCCTGTGCTCCTAAGTACTGCGTAACTATGGAAGTTTCCTTTGGTTTTTCTAACTATATCTGAGGCTTCCTTGGTTTTGCTGCTCTTCTTAAAACTCCCAAGATTTATACTCCTGCTTTCTTTTTCAGAATAAATTTTTTAATATTAAACATTTCTATAAGTGGGTTTTAAAAGTCTGTTGTGGGATAGAGATATCAGATGTAAAACGTGAGCCACTCGCATTGTGCTAGCATTTTTAATGTTGTATTAAACCATGTAAATCACTAATACAATACAAACGCCGCTAATATGACAGAGATTATCCAAAACTGCTGACACCAACAGTCTCCAAGGGAAAATTTCTCTGTGATCAGCTTTAATCGCGCCTTTCTCAGAAGCTTTTATGTAGGCTTCCACTCATGCAGGTCAGGGCATCTGCCAAAAGAGTATTTTCCTTGCTGTTTATGTAGTGCAGCAAGTGACCATTTAGCTTAGAGGCAGGAACGTAAATCCTGATGTGTTTGATTTGCCAGGCCACGGTGGCACCTTTTCCGTCAGAAACAAAGCTCTCTTCTAGTTCAGCTTACTCAGCAGGGTTCGTAAAGCTGGATAATCCCATGAGTTTCAGCTGCTAAACCTGTTGCAGATATTTAATATAAAATGACAGAGCCACCGTTCTTTAAACTATTTCTTTGGCACTTAAAAAAAATCTGAGGCCACTGACCCATCATGAAACAAACTTATAGTAACAGTTGGTAATGCTATATTTGTCGCAGCCCTTTGTGATTTACGTTCATGAGCAATCTGAAGTTACCTGGGAGGCAGAGGATTTTAATCGAGGTTACAAAATACTGTTTGTCTCGGCTCTTGTAAAAGGCACCATGAAAACCATCCAAATCTTTAAAAACATCTTTAATGTGGGAAGTAACAGATGTCAGGAAAAGTTGTTTTTCTTAACTCTACTTTTCTTAAAAATTTCACTTATTAGTATTTATCTATGTCGGCGATTTATTAAAAGTGATTGCAAACGTGAATCCCTGTCAGCATCCTGGGTAAACTTGAATGGGTTTTTATACCTATTGTATTCTACATGGGGTCTTGTGCTACTTTTGTCTGTACAAGCCAGCAGTGTCTTCTGCGATACCCAATGATGCACCTTCTCTTTCACCCACTTCATACGGGAGTTTTTTGTCAGTAATGTTTCCAATGGTGTCTGTGAGGAGATCTAAAGTTAGTTCAGGCATTGGCTCTTTGGACTACACTACCCAGAACTCTTAAAAGGCTGTAGGCTGAGAAGGTAAAGTGTACTGAATTTTTAACTGAAAAGACTGTGGTCTTTTTTTACCCAAAATAAAAATCCTCACCTCAGATGTTCTTCATCTTTAACAAGGAAGGTATACCCCAGAACATAATCTTTAATTTTCTGCTTTCAACAATATTTCTGGCAATGTCATTTGGTTCTGTGTTAGAGCCTTTTTTAGTGCCATGGCAGATCTCTTTAAACTTTGCCTGAAGTAATAGCAACTACAGTTTGTGGGATGACTTGATCCTAAGGAAACCTGAGTATGTTGCCAAGAAGGGGTACTGACACTTACTGGCATGCATTTCTCTTTCAGGCTGTTGATATAACCTTAAGCAAGACAGCAAACAGTGCCAGCTGAAAGAACCGATGCAAATAAATACAGCAGTCAGAGAGGTTGGAGCCATAAATAACACTTTAAATATGTATGAAAAGGAACTCGGGGCACAAGAGGACTTATTAATTATTTTTCACTATTTCCTCTCGGTAGGATTCTCCAGATCATAGCTGGAATTCTTCATGTTCCTTTTGTTCCCCCAGAGGGACACTGTCATCAAAGTCTCCCTTTCTGTGATACCTCTGTTTTCCAAGGTCCGTGCAGACCAGAGACCCTGTGTAGATTAAATATTAGGTCTGGAGAGACTTTGTCCTGGTGTCACAGGGCCATTGTAAACTCCCCAAGGGGCACGTTGTAAAACAGGCTCAGAAGCAAATGGATCCGGGGTTGCTGCTATGTCACCAAACCACTTTGTATTCTTGATTCTTCTCCTGTATTCCTCAAGGGCTGGTCAGCAAAACAGCGAGCGTGGGAGAATTGTTTTAGAGATTTGTTGTTGTTATATGTGCCATCAGTTGTCAAGAGAGAAAGGAACTTGTCAGCCCAATACAAAACTGAAAAATGTATTTGGTATTTCTGCAGAGAAGAATCATTTGGGAAAGAACTGAGAGGAGTAAAGTTTGATTATGATTCTTAGAATAAAGTACAAAGACTTTGAAACTGGCTAGAAGGAAAAATAACAAGCACTTTCAAACACACTCCCTGCCTTCTAATTTGTCATGATACACCAGTTTAGACATATGGTTTTTTTTGTTTTTTGAATAATAGTCTAATATTACTATCCCAAACTAAGAGTGAGTAATGTCTCAGTTCTTTGAATCTTCACAGTATAAATCCACCAGCATAAATTCTCTTCTCAGCTCAGCACACTGAATGCTAAAATCTACCAGTGCTTGCCATATTCCCACAAGAGTCAACAGCTGATATATGAAAAGTTGTTTTCAGTTATATTATATGATATTTACTATATCTATTCAGAGATGCTATGCTGGTGGTACAATAAACAGCAATGACATTCTTATTGCTGACTTCCATATATTCTCTCTCATAGGGTAACATGAAGAAAAATCAAGGATCTCTTTGCCACCAACAAAAGGTAGAACAGTACTGGCAGTGGCATATGAACCCTATTTTTAACCAGTGTAACTTCTACTCCACCATCATTACTTGTAGAGGTGTGTGGTTGTTTATCTAAAATAACTCAAGATTGAGAAGAAGGGACATTATTTCCTTTCTTTAGGGCCTCCATGGTATGTGGACAACTGTCATAATTACCATTAGTCTCATCAGAAAGTGAAAGCTCTTTTCTACATTGTTATCATTGTTGACATTTTCTTTGGAAAAGTAACATCTTTGCCCATTAAAAAAAAAAAAAAAGCTGAATATTTGACCTTGACATTGCAGCATTGCATTGGTTTTGCATTGTAACTGACTTTATTCATTATCCCTTTCTGTCCAACTGACAGAGCTTTCATGTGGGATTATCTTCCAGTGTCCCAGAGGATATGGTGGACCCCTCAGCTTTGCAGGCAGGGGTTATACATTCAAAGCCAGCAACTGCTGCACATGGGACCTTGTGTTTAGCTAAACTACCTGGCTTCTAGAGAAGAAGAGGGGGTATGAGGAAAGTCTGTGACAATACAATAGTTCTCCTTAATCAAAGTATCTTTAGTTCCTGGGTTCTCGTTCTTTTGTGAAATATCAGCACTTCCTCTGGGCAACAGGTATTTGCCATGGCCGAAAAAAAAAAAAAAGTTTAATTGAAATTTCATCCAGAAATGTGTTGGCACTATTTTCAGTTCAGAAGAGTGGAAAATAATTTGGGAAAGGACTGAAGAAAAAAAGGTTTAATCACAGGTACTGAACAAGTGAAAGGAGTCAAGCATCAGATATAAGAGAAAATAGTAAGCTTTTCTGAAACCTGGGCTGATTTATACCTGCTATATGGATGCAATGTTACAGATGACTGCAAATAGCTTTAAAATATTTTTCTATTTCTCACTGTTCACTTGGAGTAGTTATACGTCAGGATGTCCAGAGACACTTTTTTTGTTTTGTGACCCAAAAATTTGACTTACTTACATTATATTGTCCCTCCTTGATAATAAATGAAGAGAAAAATATTGTACATACCCCAGATGAAGAGGTTACCTTCCTCAGAGGAAACACGGCAACCTGTATTTGTGGAAAGACATGGGTGGGAAAGGGGGTTTCATCGAGCTGTGATGATAACCCTCAGAACAGGTTTTGTTCCTGCATCTCTGTTAAAGGTGAGAAACACTGGTGAGATCTTGCTGAGATTAGGAGTAGACCAGAATCCCTGCAGACGGTGAGCAGAAAGGAAGTGACACAGAGGCAGCTTTGGTGACCTACGATAGCTCAAGCTGAGGTGGTCAAGAGATTCTAGAAGGGCACCAGTAAAAACCTGTTGACCCACTACTACAGCTGTAGACACTTTGTCAATGACAGAGGTAGGGTACCCATTTTTAGGATGCCTCCTAAAAATGCAGATTCATCTCACGTTCATGTCAGATTGTTGTTGCTGGGGTATAGGAAAGGGATCACCATAAATGTTTCAGCAGATGCAGGTATCTACAACAAAACAAAATCTACACTCTCTTAGCTTGCCTGTTTATATGAAGTCTCAACATGTTGGTGATGAGCAAGAACATTTAACATCTCTTATGGTCCTGTGCCTAACATTCTGAGGAACTTTGACTGTTGTGGATACTGAACTGTGAGGCAAGCATCATAAAGAGAGCATTTTCCACGGAATTCTTCATACCCATGCTTTGGACACCTAGCACCACTTTTGTAAACTAAATCATACCAGGAGTACATTGTGTTAAAACTAGTTCATCACTTTGATCAGGTGATGGTCTTCCAGGAATCTTCCAGGCCAATGTGTGATCTTCTAAGAGTTTTCTATCCCAAGAGGTGCTGACAAGGCGCATCCTTTGGTTTGACAAGCAAAAAGTGTGTTTGCTGATGAAAAAAAGGCAATATAACTCAGTGCCTGCAATTATTCTGAAAGTATGTTTACAGTGGAGTGCACCATGGCCTTAGATAATGGAGACACTTGCTATGCTACCTCTTTCTCCTGGATTGCCATTCTACGGGCTACCTCAGAACTGAATTTAGTCACATACACTTTCTGCTGTGAAACATGAACTTTGATAATTAAAGGAATGATTGTACAATGACAAGATAACAGGCCTTGTGGATAGGAAGAAGATTGGTAAATGTCATATATCTTGGCTTCAGTAGACCTCTGGACTCTCTTAGGAAGTTTAGGAAACATGGACTAGATGACAAGAATTATTAGGTGAGTCCATTACTCATTGGAGAGGAGGATATTAAAAGAGTAGGTGTCACTAATTCTTGATTAAATTAGAGGGATGGATTGAGTGGGTGTTTACAGGAGTTATCCTGAACACTATGCAATGCTTCCTTTTGTGATTTTCAAGGCAGGATGGAGAACACATATATTAAGTTCACAGAGAGCACCGCTGGGCAATATACATGTGACAAAACAGCATTACAATTACAACAGTGTTGATAAATTGGAGAAATAGTCTGGAAAATAGAATGTAATTCAATACACTAAAAAATGCAAAGCTCTGCCTTTCTGCAGGACTAGTAAACCACACAAAAACAGATCTGCAGAAAGGAACTCAGGTTTAAAATGAGTCACCAAAAAAAAATACCATTGGCTGCAAAAAAGACAAAAAAATATGCGTCCTTACTCATTAAGTGGCTCTTCCCTTTGTCTGCCTTTTGGATAAGAACAAAAGCTCTTGAATTACAGTGAGGCAAATGCAGGTTGGACACAGGGAAAATCTTTTCAGCAAGAAGGATAATGAAGCACTGGAGTAGTCTCTGGGACAGTACTGGAAACCTCACCTGAGAAATTTTTGAGAACACTGTGTATAAACATCTATGAGGAATGGCATAAGAATAGCTCGTCTCATCTGAGAGTAGAGGACTGACTGGATGACTGCTTCAGTTATTTTCATACAATCATAGAATGGTTTGGGTTGGAAGGGCTAGACCAGGTTGCTCAAAACCCCATCTAACCTGTCCTTCAACACGTCCAGGGATGGGTCATCCACAGCTTCCCTGGGCAACCTGTTCCGGTGTCTTACCACCCTCAAAGTAAAAATTTTTTTCCTTACATCTAATCTAAATCTACCCTCTTTCAGTTTAAAATCATTGCCCCTCATCGTATCACTTCAGTCCCTGATAAAGAGTCCCTCCCCATTTTCTGTTCTTATTTCCTGAAATTCCAAGCTTGTCTTCATATTTGACCATGTGTGTATTCCATTGGCTGAGAGAGCCCTACACCTGACTTTTAATTTTTCTGTACTTAAGACGCAATGATCTATCACCATTTCCACCAAACCATCAACCAAAAGAACTGTCTCATCTGACATGTGCCTGACATGTCACAGAATGGTGCTATCCATTTTTTTTCCTGATAAATTATAAAGCCATGTGAAAAACTGCATGTACTTTTGATAAATTTGCGCTTTTGGCCATTTCGCCTTCGCTCTGCCATCAGTCTGCTTATTGGTTTCCCCAAGGAAGTTTCTCTCATTCCAACCAGCTGAGCAAGTTCAAACAGCTATCAAATGGTATCTGTATCCAGTAAGGACCCTACGGAGAAAAAAAAGCTCATTATGGAAAAATACCCTCTCTCCCTTCTTCCCTGTGAGGGCAACAGATAGCGTCTCAAGTGGAGGGATAGGAGATATTCATTCATTTCTGATCTGCCATTAAAATGTTCACTCCAATAGCTGGTGATCATACTGTTATCTTTATACGTATGCAGAGGGGTCATTCCTGGCTTTACAAAAGCATGCAGAGAACTCTTTCTAGTTGTGTAATGTCCTAAACAATTACATTTTTAAAACATTTTTAATAAATTAGGATGAAATCTAAAAACCTGTGAAATCAAATGAGAGACTCCTATTGGTTTCAGCAGGGTTGAACCAGATCCTTTATAGACAACATCTAGAGGTTGATGCACTGGTTATGAAGTGTTTCTTCCCTTGTATCCAGAGCATTTGATCTCACAATAACAAACGAAACTGCAGAAATATGTACAAAGAAACACCGCAATAACATTTTAAGAATACTGCTTCTGCCTTCTTTTGCTTCCCTGTGAAATATCTGCCACGTACCAACTAATGAATAACTTGGCATTGCTGCAACCCAGTCTCCCAGAGATAAAACCTTTACACAGAGACTTCACTATTGTATAGTCTCTTCTTCTCTGCTTAATGTTATTTAATGTGAATTTTCTGCTGAGAAAGCACAAGTAGCCTAGATAAAATGGAAGTATTGCAAACTTGCCTGGCAGTAAAACTGAATTTTTGCCCGCTCCTGGAAGTAATAGTTATATCAGTGATCAGTGACATTTCTGCTTTGCGTTTTATACATCATTCGTTTCTGTGTTTCCCAAATCCATTTCTGTAGTGTGACGTATCTGTAAAATACCAATATTTCACAGAACTCTGCCCAGCACTATCATATGCCTAGAACTTCTTTACTGCTACAAAAAAAAAAAAAAAAGAAATCACGTAATACTGAAAAAGTATGAACAACTGCAATTCTAAGTTAAGCATTTAAAAATTTCTCTGCCGCTTAATACAATTATTTCAGTCAGCAGTGTTAGTGGTTTGCATTCTACGCTGGTGAAGCAGAGCACTGAAGTGCAAGCTTTGATTTCATCTAGCGAGGATCATTTAGTTAGGAGTCAAAAGAAAGTCTGCCTGAAGAGATCTCCATAAGAAATCCACTGTGACAAAACTGGAATGTGTCTGTGATTTTTCACCTTGTTTGCTTCTGCTCACTGCCTTGCTTCTGATTAATGTGTGGTTCCTCAAAGCCTAAAAGATATATGGTATGACAGGTAGGCTTTTCTTCTATATCCCTGAACTTTGTTTCTTTGAGATTTTCTTGCTGAACCAGAGAGTTAAGCAGGCCTTTCTCTGGCAGCGAACTTTTGCATGCATTATTTTTGCAGACAGATGAGAAACATTATATTATTCTAATAATTTTTTTAGATGCACCTGAATCACAAACACCTTGGAGATAGCTTGTCAGGAGGTGCAGAGAAATGAAAAATATCATTTCCTACAACAACAGCACCAGATAAAACTTTGTTTTCAAAAATTACAGAGCAGTGAATGGGTTTGGTTCACATTCAGATGAAGCAAACCTGCAAAGCTCAATGAAAATCTTGCCTGTTACTTCTGACTGAGGGATGCAAACAGCACATTACCACAAAAAGCCAAACCTCATAGGTGATTTTTGAGTTACTATCCATAGTAATAGAGCTTTCAAATCCCGCTCAAGACCCGTGTATTTTGCGTATTCTGAAGAGAATCCACCTTCAGCCATCACTGCTGGGTGACATGCTTACACTCCTTCCCTTTGACTGCTGAGATGGTACAGATGCAGCCAAAATCGTAGGGGAAGATGCGCTTGGCCTTCCCTGCTCAGGAAAGCGAGCGCTCTGCAGTCAGCCTGGCAAGGCAGAGCAAAACAAGACCCCGAGCAGAGGCTGGCTCGCAGGCACGCACGCTATCATCTCTCTAAGCTGATAACCGCAGTATATGAATGAAGGTGCCGTGCGTGCGCCGATTATGCAATATCTATCCGCACCGTCCAGTTCGCATTAGCATCAGTACGAGCATCTTATCAGGCTAGGCTGCTTTGCAAATGAATGCTGCCAGGCTGCTGGAATTATCTGCACAGTCAGATACTCATTTTTAGCTTTTTCATCATGGCTGAAGACAGCTCCACTTGATCTCAGCAAAGTTATTTTAGAATCTGAGAGTTTGCCAATGTTTCTTTTTAAAGGATCACATCTAGTCTGACTCATTACTCCTGGATTTCATTTGTCAGAGCAGCCAAGTAGTCTAGCTTTTACATTCCCAACGGCCATCATCTCTGTTTGTTAACAGCTAAATGGCTGATGCACGCATACGCATTATTCCTGTGTTTTCTTGCAGAGAGCGAGCTCTTGCTGGAAACAAAACATTAAAACAAGAAACTAGGAGGGTATGATAATCTATAGATTTTAGAGAAAAAAATGTTATTGACTGGAAATCTGTATATATGGGACAGTTGACTGAGTATTAGCTCTAGGGAGTTGATTTGTTTGATTTCTTTCCTTTTAGACTATACATTGCATGTGCTGAAATACGCTCTTGTGCGTATGTTAAATAATAATTTCTAGCAGAAATCAATACATTAATTCCAAATATGGCAATTCGTTCCCACAGTATAATCTTTATTCATCAAACTAGTGCCAGAATCTGCCTAGAAATAAGTATGTGAATGATCCCATATATATTTAGCCATCCATTTAAGCAAGTGAAGATGGTTCCGCTGGCCACTGAATAAACCTGATTTTAGGCAAATAATTCTGTGAGTTAGGGTCTGAATCATTGTAAGATTGAACTGAAGAAACTGATTAGCTGATGTGGAGCCTGAACCATGTAATTATAAGATCAGGCACAGCTGGGGTGGAATTCATTACCCAACACATTAGAGTTACCTTTCGATAAGCACAAAGAGGGTAAATAATTGTTGCTCCGCACAATAGGTATACTACAGTTTGTGCGTTTCATGTCTGCAGTATGGTGCTGCAGCCACTTGTTTTCTGATTAGCAGTGAATCATGATGATGATGATGATGATGATGATGATACACAGTTGCTCAAAACAATTTCATGTGATAATTAGCTCAGCAGAGAAAATTCCAACCACTAGTTCAAGCCATCAAAGCAAATGTAATCCAAAAACTTTCAAGTCATTAAAATTTCACATTTATAAAAAGATCCCCTCTAAACTTCTCCATGATAAAAATAGCATTAGCAGTAGAAAACATGTAAACATTACAATTGTTACTGTGACCTTTATATCATTAAATCGAATTTTTTGTATAAGCAATGTACCTTGGGTAATGGTTGCTACTAGTCATAGATCTATTCGTGTGAGTGATGCTGGGCTAATTTTGAGTTGTTAGATATAATATAGGCAAAGTTTCATTCTGAAAAACAAACAGGAATATCTTCTAAGGAACGGAAGGCCAGACAGTTCTGGGAGACAGCAATTGCAGATGCATGTGTGACTACATCTGCAGCACAGCTGTTGAGTGGGGTTTGCAATGAACCAGGCAAGCAGAAATTCCATTGTAGTAGGGCAATGAGTTAAGGTAATACTATTACCATAAATGTGCATGGTCCAGCCACATAAAACCATCATTTCTTCTTTGAAGACGTTACATTTTGAGATATAATATAATTGTGTTAATTGGAAGGAAGGGCAAATAAAAGACCAGCAATATAAGCTGGTTAGTGAAATAAATAACGTCTCTTGTTTGTGATGACAATTAAGCATTGTCATCACAGATTTTTTATCATTATTTGAAAAGATTTCTTGAACTTCACCTGTGATAAAGAATCGTATTTTTTTAAAAAAGGAATGCTACTGTGTTGTGGTCGGTTGACCCAGGCGGGACACCAGGTGCCCACCAAAGCCACTCTATGACTCCCCTCCTCAGCTGGACCGGGGACGGAAAATATAATGAAAGGCTCGTGGGTCGAGATAAGGACAGGGAGATCACTCAGCAATTACTGTCATGGGCAAAACAGACACAATTTGGGAAAAATTAATTTAATTTATTACCAATCTAATCAGAGTAGGGTAACGAGAAATAAAAACTAAATCTTAAAACTCCTTCTTCCCCCCACCCCTCCCTTTTCCCCAGGCTCAGCTTCACTCCTGAGTTTCTCTACCTCCCCACCAGCAGCACAGGGGGATGGGGAATAGGGGTTGCAGTCACTTGATCACACATTGCTTCTGCTGCTCATTCCTCCTCAAGGGGACAACTCCTCACACTCTTCCCTTGCTCCAGCATGGGGGTCCACCCACATGAGACATTCCTCCTTGAGCTTCTCCAACGTGAGTCCTTCCCATGGGCTGCAGTTCTTCACAAACTGCTCCAGTGTGGGTCCTTTCCATGGGGTGCAGTCCTTCAGGAACAGACTGTTCCAGCATGGGTCTCCCATGGGGTCACAGGTCTTGCCAGCAAACGTTCTCCAGCACAGGATCCTCTCTCCATGGGTCCACAAATCCTGTCAAGAGCCTGCTGCAGTGCAGGCTTCCCACAGGATCACAACCTCCTTCAGGCATCCACCTGCCCTGGCATGGGGTCCTCCACGGGCTTGCAGGTGGATATCTGCTCCACCATGGAATCCACGGGCTGCAGGGGGACAGTCTGCCTCACCATGGTCTTCACCACGGGCTGCAGGGGAATCCCAGCTCTGGCGCCTGGAGCACCTCTTCCCTCTCTTTCTTCACCGACCTTGGTGTCTGCAGAGTTGTCTCTCTCACATATTCTCACTCCACTCCCCAGCTGCAATTGCACAGTTTAAGGTTCCCTGCTCCCCCTCGCTTCTTAAATACACTATCTCAGAGACACTACCACTGTCGCTGATGGGCGTGGCCTTGGCCAGTGGAAGATCTGTCTTGGAGCTGGTTGGCACCGGATCTATTGGACATAGGGAAGCTTCTAGCAGCTTCTCACAGAAGCCACCTATGTATGAGAAGCTTCTCACAGAAGCCACCTCCCCCAGTATCAAAACCTTGCCATACAAACCAAATACATGTGTACTGTGGCATTTAAACTCTTCCTATGCTCATTATACAAACTAACACATAATTAGAACACTGACACTTGGAATAATTCAAACAACACTTGTAGGTCCCTTGCAACTTGAGGTATTCTATGATTCTATGAACAGTTGTAGGTCAAGAGCCATTCTGTATGGTTTGGGAGTCAGTCAACTTTGTGCATTTCAAATGCCAAAAAGAGGCCATGTGTACCAGCACTCTGGCATGTCTACAACAGCGAGAGGGCACTTTTCAGGTGATCCGTGAGCAAGGTACATTCTGCTCTCCCTTACATCCAAGCATGCTGGTAAACCTCTGGACTGTGGGGATCACCTGTCCTCTTGGGGTGTCTTGCAAAGCATTATTTGAACAGGTGCTCATAATAAGATGGAGAAGAGAGCTTAAACCCTCTTCATTCCCCCAGTAAATCCCTGCCTGGTGTACACAGAATCATAGAATGTTTAGGTTGTAAGGGACCTTAATGATCATCGAGTTCGAACCCCCCTGCCATGGGCAGGGATACCTTCCATTAAACCGGGTTACTCAAAGCCCCATCCAATCTGGACTTGAACACTTCCAGGGATGAGGAATTCCACAACTTCTCTGGGCAATCTGTTCCAGTGTCTCACCACCCTCAGAGTAAAGAATTTCTTCCTGTTATCTAATCTAAATCTACTCTCTTTCACTTTAAATCCGTTACCCCTTGTCCTATCACTACATGCCCTTGTAAAAAGTCCCTCTCCAGCTTTCTTGTAGGTCTCTCTTAAGTACTGGAAGGCTGCTGTAAGGTGTCCCCAGAGCCTTGTCTTCTCCAGGCTGGACAACCCCAACTGTGTCAGCCTGTCCTCATATGAGAAGTGTTCCAGCCCTCTGCTCATTCCGTGCCCCTCCTCTGGACCCTCTCCAACAGGCCCATCTCTTTCCTGTACCAAGGGCTCCAGGGCTGGACGCAGTACTCCAGGTGGGGTCTCATCAGAGCAGAGTAGAGGGGCAGAATCACTTCCCTCCACCTGCTGGCCATGCTTCTTTTGATGCAGGCCAGGATGCAGTTGACATGTTCCCACCGAGGTCAGTTCTCCCTACAAACAGGCAGATATGGTATTCCAGCATATCATTTACAGAGAGAGCAGCTGATAAATTAATTTCTAATACAGCATCTTCATGTTGCAGGAGACAGTCCAAGCTGATGGAAGGGCAACGTTGCACTAGCATTCAAGGGCTGTGAATCCTCTGCCTGGCTACAGTACATTTTTTTCTGCTGAATGACCTTGAGCATATTATTTGTCCTATTATAATATGAAAAAATGATTCAGGCTTCAATTTAAAACACTTCAAAATCTATGCCTGAAAAACTGTGTACGAGAGCCAGCTATTATTAAAAGCAGCACTAGGCTCTGCACTGGGTCCCCCCTGTTTCTGCATCTATTGTTTTTTATCTTCATCTCTCCTTTTGGCTTCACTCCTTTGCGTCCCACAAACCCCTTCCCATAGCCAACCTTCATCAGACCACACTCAAAATAGACCCCTTCAGCAGCCTGAAGTAACTACTTCAAGGCAAGTAAAGAGACAGAGAACAAGTCAATAAACAAGCTGATGAAGATTTTTCCCAGTAATCCAAAGCAATCATATAAACTTACATACAATCCTTGTGCCCCCAATCCTCCTGCAGTCCTTCCTCTTTTCCTCTTTGTTGTTTTGTTATTGTTCTCACCTGACGTGCTACAGCTGCTTTAGTTCAAATGCCCTTAAATGCAAGGGCTGTATCTTTTTTCTCTCTCTTTATTGTGCCTCCCATATAAATGTAGGAATGAACATTGCATTCGAAATATTTTCAGAAGAACACTTTGATGATTTACTGTTCTGCATCTTTGTAAACACTTTGTTTTCTCCCCTGCAGGGAATCAACTGCCTCTTTTGGATCTTTTGTCACTGATTCTTTCTGAGTGTTCCTGTTTTCTCTGTCACAGAGCTGAGATGGGTGCTTTTGAAAGCATTTGCTTCACACTCATTTATTTCTTGCAGAGTCATATCACCCCGGGGCTGATTCTCACTGCCTTTTGCAAACAGTTGCTCCCACTACTTGGGGCTACTGCCGCTTTCTTCCTGCTCTCTCTCTGAGGAGAGCAGCTTTTTGCGTGAGAACTGGACCTGGTTTCTGAAGTGACGGAAAGGCTGTATTTGCAACTGCACGAGAAGGGGCAAGAGGCTGTGTGGCACCGTGCCCAGTCCCTGACAGTGGCTGCAGAACAACCCTAAGCAGCCTGAGAGCAGGGTAAGCCCAGGGTGGCACCTCTCCGGGACACCTCTACGGCTCAGGACTTCCTAACCCACACCATTGTGTTTATCAGCCCACAGCAGATATTTACTCTCTAGCTGTTTCTTGAACCCATTTAGAATTTTATCTTCAAAAGCATCCTGTGGCAATGGCATTTCAAGTTATGGATTATTTGGAGAAGTACTTTTTGTGTAAAGCCTGTAGTCTGATAGTTTCATTTGGTACCTCCATGTTCTTGTCTTATGATATATAATAGCTGTCATTCCCTTCCTTCTTCATTGCCGTTCATCATTTTATAAACCACAAACTCTTTTTTTTTTTTTCTGTGCTGAAAAGTGCTGTTCTGTTTAATATCTCTTTGGACAGAACCCATTTCAAACCTCTGATCTTCCTTGCTGCCCTTCATTGTACCTTTTGCTTTCTGAACTGGGGTGGCCACACACATGCCTAGCATTTAAAACTAGGATTTTGTGTAGCAATAGAATGATGTTTTGTCTCCCCTCCTCTACTCCTGGCCTCATTAATATAGTATCAGTACATATTATATTTCTAATATATTGGGGGCAGGGGAGGGAGGCTGGATGCCATTAATCTCAGAACTAACATTTTCAAAGGAGTATCCACAAAGACTCCTGCAGTCCAAAGGATCATCGCTATTAAATAGCATACTTTGCATGTAATTCTATTGTGCAAAGAATCGTAGAATCATAGAATGGTTTGGGTTGGAAGGGACCTTAAAGCTCATCTAGTCCCAACCCCCTGCCATGGGCAGGGATACCTTCCACTAGACCAGGTTGCCCACAACCAACCTGGCCTTGAACGCTTCCAGGGATGGGGAATTCCACAGGTTCTCTGGGCAACAGGTTCCAGTGTCTCACCACCCTGACAGTAAAGCATTTCTTCCTTATATCTAATATAAATCTACCCTCTTTCATTTTAAAACCATTCTCTCTTGTCCTATCACTACACTCTATTGTGATAAAGAGTCCCTCCCCTTCTTTCCTGTAGACCCCTTTAAGTACTGGAAGGCTGCTATAAACAAATTATTCCTCTCCATGGAAATCCTTAATAAAAGGTGAAAGATTTATATTATCTGAAGAGACGCCAGGGTTCACTCATGCCATCATTTCTGGATTGCTCTTTCTGAGAAAGTGGCAGCATCTGTTCCTTTAGACTGAAGTGTTAAAAGCACAGGTTCTGATACAAACAGTAATAGAAGAGACCATGTTGATCTTTATGTAGTTTATTTATATGAAGATCATGAAGAGTAGGACCTTTACTATGTCTTCTAACAAGGAGGTACCAGGTAGTGGACCTACAGTGTGTTTCAGTTCAGCATCTTTCCTATAGGCTCTCATTTGATCCATATAAGTTCGTCTATCTCATTTCTCACTCCTTTCTCCATGTTTTCTTTGGAGTCTTATTTTCCAACGCAAACAAAAGGTCAAAGTAAAATTCAGCCCATGCTATTTGTCGTGGTTCGGCCTCAGCCAGCAACAGAGAACCACGCAGCCGCTCACTCGACTCCCACAGCCGTGGGAAAAATCAGCAGAAAAGGGCAAAACTCGTGGGTTGAAATATTATAATTTAACAGAACAGACAAAGGGAAAAAGAAAGAAAAGAAAGAAAAACAATAACACCGGTAAAGGAATACAAGAACGCGATTACAGTACCGCCGCGAAGCGCACCGACCGGACCCGCACCGACCGGACCCGCACCGCCGCAACCCACCCCCGAGTGGCGACTGACTCCCCCGCCCCGGCTAGCTCCTTTTATAGCGGGACATGGGTCACGTGGTATGGAATACGTGCCTCCCCTGCCGGCTCCTTGGAAATTAACCCCATCCTTGCCGGAACCAGGACACTATTGAATTAGCTTTCTGGTCAGCCACAGGAAACCCTGCCAAGCACACCTCGGATGCTGGACCTCTCTGGGAAGACCCACCTGGTTCTTGCAGCTCATCTGTGAGCCTTTAGGAATTTTGCCATGGGATATCTGTCTGCAAAAAAAGGACAGAAAGAAGAGAAAGGACATGATAGATCCTTCAATATGTAAAAGAGTAAAACAGAAAAAGACTTCAACTGTTTCCTCTCCCTGACTATGTGTAGCCATTAGCTTAATTGTATTAAAAGTTATGAAAATATCTAGCTGTTAGTGCAGGGGAAGCCTGGAATAAACTACTGAGGAAACCGGTGGAATCTTTCTTTGGGGAATTACTATGAAACAGAAATATCTCTCAGAGGGGATTCAGTTACATTTATGCTACCTCACTGCAAAGCTATAAACTGGACACTAGGAGGTCCCTCTCTGCTCTGCCTTGCCTTGAAATACAAACTGGTGCTGAAAACACCGCATCACCAGGCCATAGCTCCCAACCACATTGTATATGACTGGAATTGGTTCAACAATACCAGAAAAACACTTCTGCTCATATTTTTAAAGAGATAGGCTTCAGAAATCTGTTAGTGAAATAAAGACTGAAAGGGAGCATTCCATCTGGGCTAACCTTTTTTGCCGTATGTCAGCCTCTGTGAAATGTTTTATGTATGTATTCTTTGGAAATCATCTAGCAGAAACAGCTGTGTGTGCTGCCCACCTGCTAAAGCCTACAATCTAGTGTTATTTCAATTAGATTTGATTGCAGGAAAAGTTTATGAAACAGCTATCAATGATTTCATGCCATCTGGCTTCCGCTTTTCTCCTGTTTAGAGAAACCCTGTGTTTACATTGATTGGCCTTCTATATATACAAGCATGATTGAGTTTTATTACTCTTTTTATTTGTCTGATAGCAGTGTGCTTGGTGCTGTACAAACTTACAATGGAAGAGAAGCTGTCTAAGATTTCAAGATGTGAAGTTCAGCTCAGATACACACGAGGCTTCGACTGAGCACATAGCAAAAGGGAAATTGTATTTTAAAAATCCTGATTTACTAATTAGGATATATAGTTTCCACTGAGGGTAAAACATACTTTATCTTATTTTTAGCCATGTAAAAACTAAGTCTTTGAGCAAGACGGTACCCTGATTCCCTTCCAGAGTCAGCAGAACAAGAAGGAAATGGTATGAGGAGGAGTGGGTTCAGCCAAAGTCATGTCTCAGATGGGGTGGATTGCCTCTGGAGTCACTTCCTTTCCTCTGTTCATCATCGTGGGAGCTTGGACACCCAGCCTAGGCTGGGCTTACCTTCTCAACTGCCAAAATCAGAGGAGATGAATCGTCTGTTGACTACTGGCCTCCTTGGCAACTTCTAAACCCCCCAAAATTATAGAAATACTGTCTTTGGTTAAGAAATGCTCTCCCATGAGCTATTTTTGGTTTAGTAACATTTAGAAGTTTGCTCTCCTCTCAGGTGGAATATGAACATAAGTCTTTTAAAATGCTAACTTTATTTTCCTTCTCCCCCCCAATCTTGATGTTTCTGTTGTCTGTGAGGATTTGGTACGTAAAAGTCAATCTCAAACTGGCTGTCTCATTGGCAGAACAAATTTGTCTTCTGGCTTTGACCTGAATTCTGTTGTGGCAGGCTTTAACCCTGGTTTAGTTGAACTTGACATTTCAAAGGAAAACTGAAAGGTTCACCCCTGTTTGGATGAACCAGCTCTAGGAAATGACAGTTCAAACTCACACAGCCATCTTGTGTGTTTGTCCCTCCTGAGATGGACCAGATTTAAGTGCATGAGTTGACTTCGGAATTAACACCATCTGCTCACACTGTGCTTGCTTAAGGTTTGCTTGTGCCGCTTGCCTCTTCCTTCCCAGAAGGATGACGTGCTGTATGGGGCTTGCAGGTGGTCTGGGCATGCGTTAGGTTGTCAAACTCAGTGGTCTGAAGGCATCCCTACACTGTGGAAATACTATGACCTTTTGAAGCTCTATAAAAAAGAGAGACTATTCTTCCATTAGAGGATCCAGAACTCTTCTAAACTGACATTTCAGGGTTTATTCCGTAGTGCTGTTTCTGCATGGAATACTAGGTATCAACAGAAATTAGACTAAAAGAAACAGAATGCAACTGTAAACGCTCTGGTGAACGGTGTCTCCCTTTAACTTCTACAGTGCCCACTACAATGAGGATTTAATCCCTGACTTTCATCGCTTTAGGCAGGTGCAGCACAGATGCCACAGTGCTGTATTTAAAGCAGTGTGCAGGCATATGATGACACTTCCGTGGAAAGTAGTTATTTAAACACCTTGCAGACCTGGCCCCGAGCACTTGCAAGCTGAGATCCACTATATCTTATGTGCCCTCCTGTCTTTTAAAGACAGATTAAGAGCATCAGTTGTCTGTACGCTTTCCTTGCTTTCACTACGGCACTGAGTTTTCAAACGTTTTGTTTGGAAACGAAAAAACACACAGGCCAGCTGGAGTGGAAAACAATGTACTGTTACCACATTTCTAAACCAAATATTTGAAGAAAATTAACAATTCTCTTCAAACCCAATGAAAGTGCAAGAAAAGGCAAACATATTTGATTTTGCAGATTTCCGTATGAATTATTTACTACTTTACTAAAACAACTTATGCTAATAATATTGTAATAAGCAGTGCAGCTCTGACTCATGTTTGACTGAAGAGGTATGTGAGAAGAACACAGGCAACTTTGCTGTAGCCTCTCATAATCCTCTGGAATACAAATGATATAATTAGCCCAGTACCGCTGAATATATATGAACGTAGAGAGATATAGAGCATAGCTTCTGTGTACTTACAAGTGAATGTTTAAAGAGTAGCTAAACACTGCTTTCACCATTATTCATCTATATTTTTACTATTAATTTGCATGACCATAGCACCTAGTGGCTAGACCTTTAAATGTAAAAGCAGTGAGCCCTACTCTGGAAGACTCAAGATCTGCCTGGATCCAGCCTTGTTTCTTTTAAACACGTAAGAACCTGAGGCATGTGTATATGTGTGCTAACACCATGATTAGATGGAGGAATTTACAATTTAGTTCTTCATGGCAGTAGCACTCAACCTTACTGCAATCAGCTGCAAGATTTTTTTGTCTACGTATACAACACTGAGGCACCTAAATCTGAGAAATTTCAAACCATGGGATTAGGAAGCTGAAGGACTTTGGGTACATGAACCTCAGTGATTTATTCAAAGCTATTTCATGAGGTTATGGAAGAGCCAGGTCTTGACCCAGACTTTGTAAGTCCCAACTCAGACTTTGCCCCAGGATGACTCCTCCTGTAATCAACACTGCACTTTGAAACTAACTGCTTAGTGTCTATTTATCACCAGATCCATTCCTTTAGGCTCAGAAATATAAAAAACCAAATGCTACTTAGGTTCTGAAACTGTTAAGATTTACACATGTGTTTAATGCTAATCCTCTGGGCTCGGTGGGACAGATCACATGTTTACAGTAAGGAACATGGATAAGTCTTCACAGGAGTGGGGCTTAATTGTAAAAATTTAAAATCTCTATAATAACTGCCTGGTCTCCAGCTTGATGAATGCAACCTCCTGGAAAAAAGGAAGACATCTCCCCCAACACAGAAAACAACAACCCTGACGACAAGCTAATACAAAGAGTCTGAAAGAACTGGGTTATTACCATGAAAAGAAAATCAGCAATACAATTGGCAATTTAAGAAACAGAGACTGTCATTAAATAAATACATGTGCAAACCAGAGGCTAGTATTATTGCCAAAAATAGACCTGCAGAATATGGAAATGATTAAGCTATTTCATTTGAAAACCTTTCATACTTTGGGTGCATCTGATCTTAGATGTGCAGTGTGAATAAGCAGTATTTGTTACATATATATGCACCACACACATATATAATCTGTGTCTGCATGCAGAATAAACTCTAAGCGTAAGGAAGTGGATAAGAATCAGCAAAATTTATCTCAGATGATCATCTGCAAAGAAAACAAGACAAAACTTTTGTTACAAAACCTCAAATCATTATGATTTTGTTAAAGACTTAAAAATCATCTCAGATTTGTCGAGATGAAAAATGGTTCATTAAATGTCTTGAATAAATGAAGGTTTATTTATAATTCTCCATTGAACCCATGCAGATCTTTATTTTTCTGCATGGTTTCAGAGCAATAGGAAATAATATTTTGTGGTTTGACACTTTCATCTGTGTTTCACCATAGGAGGTTTTTGTAACTCTGGATAAATCTTCAGCCGGTGTAAATTTCATTCTAGCTCAGCATCTGGTCCTTATTTTCACTGGTTTTATATTAGCAGAATGAATAACAAAACTGTGAAGAAATATGTGCATAAAATAAACATGGTATTCCAAATATATTGCTGGAGAAGGACTGTTTAAAAAAAGATGCTGGATTATGCATAGAGGAGAGGATTTCAATTGTCCTGTTGACTCTCCTCCTTATCTTGGTATTTTAGACATATAAAAATTAAAAAAAAAAGGGGACAAATGGAAGAACTTGAGGAGAATAGAGCATCTGGGTGGAAGCTGGGAGTAAAATTTACATACATCACAGCATCTCTAACTTCCAGAATCTCACTTGTTTCTACACAAATATATTGTATGTCTAAGAAACTCTTAAGTGCTACTGTACTTTTGGTTGCCCCCTTGTGTAAACTATCCACAGAACAATAGAGTAAACTAGACTAGACTAAACTAGACTAGAATGGAACAGAACTGAACTGAACTGAATTACAGTAGAATACTTCAGTTGGAAGGAACTACAGTGATCATATAGTCCAAAAGCCTGTCCACTTCAGCATGACCAAAAGATAAAGCCCATTATTAAGGGCATTGACCAAATGCCTCTTAAACACTGACAGGCTTGGGGCATCGGCCACCTCCCTAGGAAGCCGCTTCCAGTGTTTGACCACCCTCTCAATAAAGAAATGCTTCCTCATATCAAGTCCGAACCTCCCCTGGTGCAGCTCTGTTTATTTCCATGTGTCCTATCACTGGACAAAAGGAAGAAGAGATTGAAGGCAATCGTCTCTTTTGACCGGCTGGTCATACTGTGTTTGATGCGCCCCAGGATGCGGTTTGCCCTTGTGGCTGCCGGGGCACACTGCCGTCTCCTGTTGAGCCTGCTGTCGACTAGCACCCCCAGATCCCTTTCTGCAAGGCTGCACTCCAGCCACTCCTCTGACTGTGATTCCTCACAGGTGCTGAATCCGGCACTTGGATTTGTTAAATATCCTCCCATCAGTCATTGCCCAATACTCCAATCTATCTAGAACCCTCTGCAAGGCATCTTGTCCCTCGGGAGATTCCACAGCACCTCTGAGTTTGGTATCATCAGCAAACTTGCTAATGGTGCATTCAACTCGTGCATCCAGATTCTTGATAAAAACACTGAACAGAACCGGCCTTAGAACTGCACCCTGAGGAACACTGCTGGTGACCGGTCACTAGCCAGATGTAACCCCTTTCACTACAAACCTGTGAGCTCTGCCCTTCAGCCAGTTCTTCACACAGCGCACTGTGAACCTGTACATCTCATGGTTGGACACTTTGTCCAATATGATGCTGTGAGGGACAGCATCAAAAGCCTTTCTAAAATCCAGAAAAACTACATCCACCGCTTTCCTTCATCTACCCAATGGGTGACCTTGTCATAGAAAGATATCAAATTAGCTAAATAGGACTTTCCCTTTGTGAAGCCATGTTGACTGTACCTGACTGTACCTGGAGGTGTTTAAGAAAAGGGTAGATGAGGTGCTTAGGGACATGGTTTAGAAGTGGTGGTGTTTTTATCAGGGTAGGTTAACGGTTGGACTTGATGATCTTAAAGGTCCCTTCCAACCTCACTAATTCTATGATTCTATGATTCTATGATGATTGCATTAAGTGCCTTTCAATGGTACCCAGGATAATCTTCTCCTTAATCTTTCCAGGAACCGAGACTAAGGGGTCTGTAGTTTCCTGGGTCCTCCCTCATGCCCTTCTTGTAAATTTGAATAACACTGGCTAGCTTCCAGTCACCAAGGACCTGCCCAGACTCCCAAAGTTTGCTCTCCTGAAGTCCAGGACTCCACTGTCCTTTTTTCTTGTTACTTTGCAAGTTTTGAACTCAACTATTTCACGTTCACTGTGGCCAACACAGCCACCTATCATCACATCTCCCATGAGACCTTCTCTATTCACAAACAACTCATCAAGGAGAGCATCTTTCCTAGTTGACTCACTGAGTACCTGTGACAAGACGTTATCTCCTACAGACTTCGAGAATTTCCAAGACCTGCTTGTCCCAGCAGTAGGATATCCCCAGCTGATGTCTGGGAAGTTTAAATCTCCTGTAAGGACAATCCAGAAATTGCTCCTCATGGCCTAGAGAGTAATTCATCAGTGTGTACATTCTGGCTGGGCGAGCGCTGGTAAACAACCACTACAACGTCTCCTTTGTTTTCCAGCCCCCTAATCCTCACCCAGAGACTCTCAACCACAGCATCACTAACGGTAAGGGCCCTGCAATCAAACCTCTCCCTTGCACACAGCGCCACACCCCCACCTCGCCCGCCATGCCGAGCCCTCCTCAACAGCCTGTAGCCCTCCATCCCAGCACTCCAGTCGCGGGATTCCTTCCACCAAGTCTGAGCACCCTGAGAGTCAGGACGCGCTTTCTTGTGTTCAGATGGAATGTCATGGTTTTATCCTTTGAGCCCCTTGGTTCTTGTCCTATCAGGGGTCACCACGGAGAAAGGTCTGGCTCCCTTGCCCTCCTTCCCTCCCATCTGGCATACACACACAGAGACATTTTTCCTTTAAAATGGAAGCAGAGCAGAAAAGAGGAGAAGAAAGGAAAAGGGGGTGACGGAAAGCATTCCAGTTTGGTGCTACTTACTCAAAATGCCGCCCCGCTTCTGCTGCATCTGATCAGGTAGCCACCTGCTCCCTGCCCACGTTCCCCACCAAAGTGTTGCACAGATACCCACAAATAGAGGGTTGGTTAAAACAAGCTGATTTATTGTCATCTTTGCATCACGTAAACATCCCAGAGGGGATCGACTCTTTCCAATAGGATGGGTGGTCCCATCCTCTTACAGGTGGTAACAGGAGCCTCCATTGCAATGGCATCTTCAGCTGGACCGGCGGAGATTCCCCAGGCTCTGCTTCTGCTGAGCTTCTCTCAAGCAGTGCCATCACCATGCCTGGTTTGTGCAGCTCTGCAGCACAGACTCCCCTGGCACTCTGAGCAGGATGGGCAGATTCTCTGCCCCCGTGTCCGGACTTGCTGCCCAGGCCCCACCAGTGTGAGAGGAAAGTTGCAAGGTCACAGGCATGGATGGAAAAGCCTGTGACCATCCGGATATGGGAGCAGAGCTGCAGACCTCTGAGGTGGAAAAGGTCCTGCTGGGTGCGCCTCGCCGTGAGCCTCCAAAGCAGCATCTCGACAACAGCCCGGCTCTCCGCCCATGGTGTGCTGTTGCTAAAGCTGGCCTCTGCCTACTCAAGGCTCAGCCTGAGCTGCCTGCTCCACAGCAAAAAGGAGCTCGATGACCATGTTCAACTTCAAGGGGCTGGTTAGCTGCAACATGCAGGACGGGGAGGTGGGCAGTATCGATAGCTGGCAGTAGCGGGACTCAGGCAAAAGCAGCCAGGCTGATCTCAGCAAGTAATGAATAAAGCAGGTGACTTTCTCCATGTCTAGGTAGGAGTGGGTGCAGAGGGTGCGTAGGAGGAACGAGCTCTGACCCCTCGGCAGCTTGTCGTCAGGGTGGTGGTGGAAGCAGGTACTTTCCCCCAGCATCTCGTCCCTCAAGCACATGCACTCCAGCACCACATGGATGCTGGACGACCTTCCTGGCAGCTGCCCCGTGTTATCCAGCTCTGGGATGAAAGAGTGGCCGGGGGGTGGCCGCAGGAACACGAGCTGGCGGTAGGATATGCTGTTTTCCTGGGAGCTCCACACTTCATTGGTGGTGTCCATCCCAACGGCTGGATGCATCTGCGGCATGAAAGACCTCTTGGAGAGCACCCGGGAGACATCAAGGAGGTCACCCACCAGCTCCTTCAGCACCTTGCACTCATCCAGCAGGCCCTGCGTTGGCAGTAGGGCGGACAGAGCCAAAGGCGCGACCCCATGGTGTGCACCACTGATGTCTTCCTCCTCCTCCTCCTTCTCTTCCCCATTGCTGGAGCTGTTCTGCTCACTGAAGCAGTCAGAGGCAAGCAGAACTTCCATGGCCAGCCAGCAGACTACAGTGAGCAGGACCAGGGCTTGTGCAACGGTTGACATCGTCCACCCCTGCAAGACAGAAAGCAGCGTGGCTTTCTGCGCACTCTCTTTCTGCTCAATCTCCTCCAGCAGGCGAGTCATCTCCTGGTGAAGAAACTTCTCACGCTGCTGCATGCGCAGGGCTGTGGCCTCACCTGGCTGGTGATGGCTAGTTAGTCCATGCAGGCTGGCCAGCAGAGCCAAGATGAGAGCAATTGCCATATCCACGGCCTGGAGGGGGTGAGAGCAAAGAGGTGTGAGCAGGGCTGGGTGGGAGGGAGCGTGGGGCTGGGGAGCGGGGCAGGAGCCACCTGGAGGTGGGGGCCATCAGGAGAGGGACTGAGGGAGGTGGGAGGGAGCAGGGGCAGAGTTTGGGAGCACGGCATGGGTGGGAGCCACGGGCTACCCCAGAAAAGCCTTTGGACGCTGCTGTCGATGGGCTTGAAGGGGCTGCAGGCCCTGGCTGGAGACAGCGTGGGTCCCGTCCTGCCCAAGGCGCCCTGATAGGCAGCCCCCGGCTGGGCTGTCCCCAGGAAAGGGCAAGGCATGCCTGAGCAGGGTCTCCCCAGGCCCCATCCCTGCCACCCAAGGGCGTCCCATGGAGCCACTGGCACCCGGCACATCCCCAAAGCCTCTCTGGGCACCTGCCACCACGGGCAGCCATAAGCAATTCTGCCCCCAGCCCCGAGGGTGGCACCGTGTCCTGCCCTGAAGGGCTCAGCTCTCTCTCGGGGTTAGAAACCCCCCGGCCATCTGCCCCGTGCCTCATCCAGCCCAGCCTTCCCCCTGCGTGCTGCACTCACCGATCAATCGCCCGAGGCCAACTGCAGTGGGGCTGCCTGGGGCCGTCCCTGGGGACGGCTCCCATTGTGACCTGTCCTGTGTGCTGCCATAGCCACCAGAGCAGCATCACCCACCCGGCAACCACCAGTCTTCATCCCCATCACCCAGCTCAGTGGGTCCGGGGCATCCCACCAAGTACAATCCTGCCCGGCAGGAGCCAGCTCCCATGGGCTCTCTTGACAAAGTGGGCAGACACCCCCCAAAACTGACTGACATGAAAACCGGGACTGTAGGTGGATGTCAAGGAGTTCTCAGGATGGCAGCCATCACGTAAGAGAGAGACTCCTCACCAAACTTTCTCATTTATATTGAATGTGACATTCATGGTATGAGATAATCCTGTTGGCCAGCTTGGGTCAAGTGCCCAGGTCTCGCTCCTCCTCGTCCCCACGTCCCCACGAGGTTCTCAGTATGTGAGGAAAGGCACTGTGGGATGAAGGTGCCTGTGAAAAATCTTCAAATTTTTGATGTGGTTTTAGGAGCATTTCTAGGATTATAATTCAGGAATGACATTGTTAAATTGCACATTAATTCCTGTCTGAGTCGCCCACGTTCCGTTCGGGTTTGATGCCAAGTGCTATCAGCTGAGTCTATATGGATTCAGTCTGCTCCATGTGGAGTTCTGCTGTCCGTGTGCTGGCCTTGCCCAAAAAATTGATGTATCTCTACAAGAAAAGGCTTCCCATCTTCTGATACTGGCCCTCCTGAAAAGCTTGTTCAGCGGGATGTGAGAAACCAGGGCTGAGAAGGCATTACACTCTCTCCCCTACCTGGTATAGCTCTAACAAGCCATAGTATCTAGACTTTCAGGGTATTGCCAGGGTAAATTCTCTGGAGCTTTTCTTATCTTTGGAAATAATTTTCTCATTATATTCATGAAAAAGAGTTCCCAGAGTTTTTTACAGAATAGGAAAAATTGGCTTTTCAACCAAATTCTTACATGGGGCTGGATATGGTTAAATACCTGGAGAAACTATTGCTCGTTGCTTCTTCTCATCTAGACCTTTTTCAGAAATGAGTTAATCTACCAAACCCCAAAACAAGCTGGGCCAGAGTGTTTCAAACTGTTCCTCAACTTCAAGACAAGCAAAAATCTTTCCTCTTTATACCTCTGCCACAAATTTTCTTTTAAAGATGCCTCTAAGGATTTGGTTGTTCGAAGGAAACGAAGAACTTTGCACAGCATTTGAAATCACTCATCCTAATATTTAAAGCACTTCTGTTAAAAGTAAGTAAGACTGTCCTTTGATGAAAATAACAAATGACATGGCATTCTGCCTTAAATCTGAGCTGAAAAAATCAATTAGCAATGAGAACAGATAATACTAAGATATATCTTGCAACAAAAGGACCAGCAGAGAGAGGGCAATTTAGAATGATAGCTACATCAAGCACAGTAGAGTTGATTAAAAATTTAGCAGTTCTGCTGATGAATGTCCTGGTTCAGATTTGGAAAACATCTATGAACTTAATTTTCCACTGATTAAATAATCATTTTATAAACCGTGTATAATTCATGTAATGTTAACTCAACAATCTTGTGAAATATGACTGCAGCTAAACGGTTAACACGTGCCCAGTGAAACAAGACTTGCAGCAGACCAGCATGAACTGGACAGGGTAACAACCCCTTATCTTGCTGCCCAATTCCTTCACATTTTCCACTGTCACTGAACACAGCACTACATATATCATTCCAGGTACTCCTTCAGGACCAGATCCCCATTGCAAGTGTTTCCAGATAAGGGTCCTTAAAGGTGGGTGCCTGAATCCAAGGTTAAGTATGTTTATACAAAACCTGCGCTTGAGAGATGCTGAACATCAATTGATCTCAGCTAAATCCTCAAGAAGTGAGGATTAATCATCATTGATTTCAAAGAAAATGAGTGCCCTCCAAAGTGAAAAACCTGGATAACATAGGTTACTCTTCATTGACTTCATCCCGGATGATTGTGGTGGGGAATTATAGTGTGCTCTGGAAAACAGCTCGGTTTTGCTGTGAAAAAATTGCAGCTGGAGTACAGGCATAGACTTACCCACACTTCTTAGAGAGGTAAGAGTCTAAAATAGAGCTCAGTAGGTCTACAAGATGAGTAATATGATGTGGACTGATATGGTGAGGAGTTGTACTCAGAGACTTAGGACATAGTTTCCATGAGGAGAACATGTACAAATAACTTAAGTTGGTTTTAAATCAACAAGAGAAGAGCAATGAGAGAAGTGAAGAGATTGGACTTCCCACATCACATCAGCAAGGATTATGAAAGGCCAGAATAAACCTATTTCTATTTAATATTTTAAGACCCCTCTAGAAAAAGTGACACCTTAAGAATATCAGCACAAGAAAGAATACTTTAAAATCTTGCATGATTTCAAGTGTTCCTAAGTGTGATTTTTACAGTTCTTCTCCATTCAAACATTGCCTTATTTATACTACAACTGATACAGAGCCATCTAGCCTATTTTGAAGCAAATGGGAGAAATGAATATCCCAATTATAACTTTTCCAAGTGTTCTCAGTGTAAATCCAAATAAAACCCAACAAAGCTGGGCTGGCTCACAGCTTTGAAATGTGCTCGAGATTTGTGTAAATATTGAAATCACATTTGCCTTGCAGTTTTGCCCGGGTTTCATTATGAGGTGTTAGTTTCACTGATGCCTCAAGGACTGTGAACTCAGATTAAAACTAGTGAGAACTTTGACATGCACGTTTGCAAAAGAGCCTTAGCGCAGCATAGCGCAGCTTTGGCTCTGCCTCGCACCTCTGAGCAGACAGCAGGGTTCCAGAATTTGGAGGCACTAAAGAAGCCAGAAACACATGGAGAAGAGCAAAAAAAAAAAAAAAGAAAAAAAAAGGGAAAATGTATGTATAAATGTATGTATGCTACAGTTAAACTTCTCCAGAGGATGCTGCAATTACTCGTATGTGGGACTTCTAGTTGCCAAGGCTTCCAGCAGTCCCTTTCCTGTTTTCTTCACCTCCAATCTATGCCAAAATATCTTATTTTTGCTCATCCTGTAGCAGATTATGTGGGTAATTTCTGTACTTGTTGTCTTGCTCTGAAGGTTATTAAAAGCTTGGAGGAAAAGCTTATCGACTGGGAGGTTTTTCTTGGCTGAGGCCCATAATAGTGAAGCAGTGCACCCACGTAACAGAGATCCACCCTCACAAGTTTAAAGCTCAGTTTAAAATCCACCAGGCACCCAAAGGAAAAGCAGAAGCCAGCCTTTAAAGGATGTCAGAGTTGCATGTGAATAGCTAAAGATAGTGAAATATCATGTGTTGTGCGTGACGTGACAGGTGAGCCACGCTCGCGTTGCCCAGGCTGAGTCCCCGAGCGGCGGCTGCGTGCTTTATCCGTGACCCCCAGGGACCGGCTGGTCTGCAGTCGGGCTTCCAGCTACTCCCTTTCTCACTTGCCTTCAAGGCATATACTGACTGATAACAGTTTATCCTCCATTCACTCCCCCTCCTTGATAACACTCGCGTCCTGCCTGTGTGATTTAGACCCTGCTCCGTGTCTGGAGATGAGAAGCGAAAAGCAGTTTCTCTTCCCCCCGAAGGTGAGAGGATACGTTTAGATTGCAGATGTTCCTTTGCCCAGCTGGGACCCCGCTTTCAAAATCACCTTTTTGGCTCATGGAGGAAGCAACGCCGTCTCAGCTAAATGCTACGATGCTTGTTCTGTCACCGGGTGACATCATGTTGCTATGGCAATGCTCGGCAGCATTTCATAGAGGATTTCTGCATTTCAGATAATGGAATTTAAAAGGGCTTTGGTCTGAACTTTTCAGGGTCGTTTCGAAACAGAAGATCCTGTTGTTTTACCTGTTATAATGAAAGGGGAGGGAACCCGAATCTGAAGCAGGGCGTTAGCAGGCAAGCCTGGGATTGCTCACGTAAAATTGAGAGGAATTGACCTTCAAGGAGCGCTAGGTATCTCCACCACCCAGTTATTTCTTTACTTAAGCTTAAGCTGTTCTGATGTTGGACTTTTCACTTACAGGCATATGCACTAAAGCACAGGCATCTCTTCGCAAATTAATAGCTATCATCCGTCATGTAAAATGGTGTTTCAAATTTACATCACTGGCTTTTACCAAGAGGTTTCCTCATCACTAGCTGTCATTCTCAGGAGGATCAGGAAGTACTCTGAGAAATCAATGCCTTCTTTTGAATAATGGGAACATCTGCTTTTGAAAGTGATGTAATTTCATCAGATCAACTTTTTAATACACACTATTTGTACTCTGTTAGATGGGTAAAAAATTGTTTAAAGAAGAGTTACAGTGCGTGAAACTCATGAATTAATTACAATCTGAAAAGGTTGAAGTTTATCAATTTCAGCACAAAGTCGTGGTGTCGTGGGAAGCTTGATTACTTTTATTAAGCAATAGAAAATCTGTGCGTTTTCAGTACTCAGATACTCCCTACATAATTGATCGCCCATGCACACTCTAGTTTTGAGAAGGAAGGAAAAAATATTCAGTGTACTTTGTAAGTCGACCAGAATATAAGTTTCTTATAAAAGTTACTTTCTTAGGAATTTCTTCCTAAGTTCTCAAGCTTTTGTTTCAGAAGAGCCTTCAAGCAGAAAGCATGCAGGAGAATTATAGATCTATAGATCTGGTCAGCATGCAAAAGAAAACACTTAAAAAGCAATAAAAAAAGTTAATCACCAGAGTTCTTGCCTTTGGGTAATTGCAGTTTAGCTGCTTCTCATTTTTGCTAACTCTTAGGAAAGCAAGGGAGACTTCAACAATATTCTAACTATTTCCAAAGTTTGCACGGGTTTGGGCGAGTGTTTGTTAGAGCAATTTGCATGAAATGGCACTAAATATGTTTTATCTTCCACAAATAAGTATCAAGCAATCATTTTAATGAATAGACACACCCAACGATATACAGACATTAATGTCAATTCTTCTATATTTATTAAATCATTGTACATTTCCTCATACATTATTTTACTAAAGTGTGTGATTCTTCCCAGACTCAGAGCACGTCTTGAACATTAATTCAAAATTGCGAGTAAACATGGGAAAACTGCAAGGCATTTGCACATTAACTTATAGCAGTTATAGTTTAAATAACCCCATTAATGTGTGATATTATGAAGTTTATTACATAGAGCCATGATGAGCGTAACGAGTGAGCAAATGGGAGTACTGCAGAATAAATAACACTCCTTTGCTTACAAACATCCCCATAAGTTACAATAATAAAGTGTATAAAGTGACAACCCATGAAGAAGCATGGTTCAGTTGGCTACACTAAACTTTCCTTCCTAGGCAATAAAAGAAGCTACAATAAATTTTTTATGTGTAAAGTTAATTTTTCATTATACCGACTAACAGAAATGCAATCAAAATGTCAGCAAAGGTTTTGGTTTGATTTAGCCCATTACTTTAAAAGATGTTACTCATCTCAAAGGTGGTTTTTGACACTCTTAATGTGTTTTTGAAAAATGTTTTATTGTCTACAGCTAAGACATCCTGAAAGTTTCCACCTTTGTAAATCAAGAGGGGAGAAGGGGGGTCAAGTGGAGTTTTATAGGTTTGTTTTACCATAAACAAACTTAGAGTCAAATGTCATTTAAACCTTCTTTGATTGCTTTCTAAAACTCATCTTTTAGCGCTGAGAAGAGAAGGGCAACAGTTTGCTCCTGGGCCAGTGCTCTCTTTCTCCGCTGTTTTCTCCAGATGACAAGTCCCATTGAAGGCAGCAAAATTCACGACAGGAATAAGCGATCCGGATTTGTCCCATAGCAAAAATAAGCTCCCGCACTGCATTTGAATGCAATGTACAAGTTTAGGATGAGCTTCCTGACTCAGGTTCCACCTGTCACGGGCAGGTGGCAGGCAGAAAGCCCGGGCAGTGCCCAGCTGCTCCACAGCCCCCAGCGAGTTCCCAGAAACTAGACTGTGAGCCTCCCTCTTTACGCAGCGCTGCAGGACTTGAGTCTGCTTAGGGTTAAGCATATGAATTAAATGGTGAACATTTAACCCCACGCAATTTGTGTTTCCATCCTAAACGATTTCAGGATGAGATACCAGGATCTGGCCTGCTTGAAGTTGAAATTTTATTTCTCAAAAAGATTCTGTCATTTTAATAAAGAATTTTTTGCTCTGAAGTGAAATGTCAAGTTAAATTTCTCACTTTTCTGGTGGGTTAATACTTTATGTGGAAAAAAATGGATTTGCAAGTATCAAAATGACCTAATTCCTTTTTTCTTTCTTTCAGCATAGTCAAAATCCTTTGTTTCAGTGAGGCCTCTTTGACCTTGGCTCACTTACAGGAGATGCAGAACTCTGTTGCAGCCGTGGTATCATTTCAGCATTGTACTGTGTTATGTTATATCACATAGGGGTTTGCAAGGGAGGGACTAGGAAAACATTAATTGCCATCTCCTGCTCCCCAGCTGTTGCGCAGCACTACAAATTCTCTGAAGCTTTCTAATGCTGACCAACACCAGATCAATTAAAATTACTAACAAAAAATGGCTGAATTGTGGTGTCTGTAGCACACCAGCTGGTGTGAAGATAAAGCAGTTGGGTACGATCTATTAGAGATACACACATGCTGGATTTTAAGCCATATTTATGATTTGCCTTGTTCCTGGGAAGAGTCTTCCTTATAGATTTGTTGTGGACGATTAAATAAAAAAGCAAACTGGGGAAAAAACCCAACCTGGCCTAAAAAAAAAGAACAAACAATGATGTTCCATATTTTCAAAAAGTGTCCATTAGTACGGTACTGGTCACTATCAGAGACAGAAACACGGGATGCTAAACTGCTCATTTTTTCTAACGCTGCCATTCTTTACTTCTATAAATCAGGAACTTAGAGTCCCAATGTAGGATTGGGATGGGATTCATCTCACCTGATTTCAGCCATGTAAATGTTAGGAATGAATGTGAGTGGTTGTCTAGCTCCCCTCCATAGTTGACAGACAGAAACAGGCACTTTAAGAGGAACGTTCATACCACCTGCCATAACTGCTTTGGGTTAGATGTCTGGTTTTTGGATTAAAGTCTCGGAAGATGAATTCCACTCTCAGTTGCTTGAGAAAACCAGCTACTCTGGGACTCCCGAGTTTCTGAAGCTTCTTTCAGCTGCTCGATACACTTGGTGTTGCAAGTAACAGACCGGCATGAAAATATACTATCATATCCCTACCTGACACAAATTTGATTGAAAATAACACTGTCCTGCATAAGTGTAGCATACTCTCATCATGATGCATGGGGAATTTGTGGCAACAGTGCATAACTCAGTGAGTGTTATGAGAATGCTCTCCATAAAGTTCAAGACCTCTAATCTCTCTGCTGGTATGTGGTGCCTGGTGAGTAACAACCGTACAGCTGGAATAGTCTTTCTACAGTTTAGCAAGAGGTGAGGTTTGATTGATAATAGATGGGGTGCTCAGTTCCCTTTGAAACTGTTATAAATCAGTCAGATAGCCGCAAACTGAAAAAATATCAGGATTAGCAAAGGATTTTTCAAAGACATTCGGAGGTTGGAGGTATTGCATTGCTGAAAGTCAGAAGAAGAACCGGGGACAAAACTGTTTTCTTCCCAGCCTCCAAGAAAAAAATGATGGGTCCGAGGTCCCTAAGGAGAAAAGGACACGGGTACTTTGAAGGGATGGCCCAAGCTCTGTGCACCATGTAGGTCCTGCTGCAGTGCTTCGGGACAATTCACCTGCTCAGGGCCCTAACAGGAAGGGCAATACTTGGGAATTTCACCTTTATGATTACAAGGATGTAGCCTGCCTGTGGGTGTCCATTGCTAAGAGCATGACTCTGCAAGTTAAGGAAGGAAATTATTCACTCTAATGAAAAAATATTGGTCAGGATATTTCAGTGTAACTACACCAATCTAACTGATCCAAGAAAATCACCAAGGATTAGAAGGAACTTCTCATTTTAAATTAAGCATAGGAAAGACCAGAAATAAAACCTCGTCTGTGAGCAACTAGGAAAGAACTGGCAGCAGTGTCTATTATTAATGCCATCCAGCCCTTGCCCTAAAGAGATCCCACTTTCTGTTTCTTACTCTCTGCCAAGCTTCAACCATTCAAGCTGAAATTTGACATGGCAGGCATCACCCAAAGGGGGTCTCGAAGCTCATCTAGGGAAGAAGAGAGACATGCTTTTGCGTCTGTAACCACCGCTTGCTGTTGTGTAACCCTAGTGGTGACAGAACTAGTGACTTTCCAATTATTATCACTCTGGCCACAGAAAGCTCGTCTTTCTTCTACAAAGGGGCCTCAACGTCAGAAGCAGGACTGGTCCCAGCTGAAGCTGTGCAGTAACTAGACACTAAAGCATTTGCTGGTGGATTTCTTAGACACAGAAAGATTTCCTTTTTTAGAAAGGGAGTTATCCACTATGTTTTTTAAAGAAAAATATATTCATCAGTTTAATTTGGGGGTCGGGAGGATACATAGGGTGATGACGAGTCATTAGAAATCTTCATAAGGAAACAACTGCATGCTGCACTCAAAGCGTGCTGGCGGGCATCATCAGGTCTCCTGCACTGTAAAAGCTAAAAAATTTGATTAGGAGAGTGAATACTTGAAACAGGCTCAGGGAGAGGGTTTCATCTCACTTAAATGCATCTACAATGCAGATGCCAGCAGCTGAGCAAATCACCTAGGACTCGATTTATATTCTGTGGTCAGAAATAGGCACTTTAAAGTAGTGATTCATCTGACCTATTTTACCTGTCGACTCCAAGAGGAATTGCACTGTGATGTAAGAGTTCCTGTTTCTTTCCAGTAAGATAACCTTAAGGGGACTAATTCAGATGTGGACTAACTCTCTGCATAGCAGACATCTGCATTAGTTGGATGAATCTCACAGTCTGCTTTTTATGCTGTGCATAGACCCTTGTGGATGGTGAGTGTAATGCTAATGAGAATATGGCAGGAAGAGAGCTTGCACTCTAGAATTCACTAGATTGCAAAGACCTAGTACCATAGAAAGAAATTCACTCCTTCCAAGCGTAGGACAACTAGAGCGTGAAGCAAGCAGTAATGTGAGTAGACTTAAGAGTTTCCATCACGAGATGGATAAATCTGCACAAGCTAGTGAAAGAAAACTACTTCAGTGTCTGAGTTTGGAGAGAACGATGAGAAGTATGGAAAGGGTGTTCCCTTTCCCAGCAAGGATAACTTTTTGAAATTGTAGCCCAGCTCTGGAAAAAGACTGGAGCATGTCTTTTTCAAACACCTCTCCTGAAGGTTCAGCCTCCATATTTGACAGAGTCAACACTGAAGAGAACTAAGACCCAGATGACACAGCTGAGAGATCCAAGAAGGCATTCCTGATTGCATGGTTGAGTGCCCTTGCAATGCATCTTGCCATTTAGTAGGGAGTATTTCTTCTCACCACTCAGCAGTCAGAGAATCTGCAGTCCACAAACTGCAGTTAGCTGCTGGCCCTGGGAGGACACAAAGGAACTCAAGAGACCATAAAGATAACCAGATACTCCACTGCTATTGGCCTAACCATGGAAAGCAAGGGAAAGACAACCACACAGGCTGCCGAGGAACATAGATCATACAGAGTCACTGCAGATCCAGAAAGTGGAAGAAGGAAATTAGACAACTGCGGAAAAGCAGCAGTCAGATGCCACCTCCATACAGACGTCATGATGTGACTTATGATCTCATCTATCAGCTGACCGGACACAGAAGAAAAAGCCTACATTAACAATACAGTAGACCAACAGGACTCCATATCTCAGCATGAAGTCAGCAGCAAGGAGGAACCAATGGCAAAGACTCAGACAGGAACTGAAGACTGGATTAGATAGCCTGAAAGTCAGAGGCCTTCTAGTTGTAGAGACGTCATGGTACAGACAAATTCCAACAGAGGTTGTGTCTTGATTTCCCGCAGCCTCAACGATTCATCAGTAAACACATACACAAAACAAAAATACAGATATTTTCAGGAAATAGCTTCATGAATAGATTTTGAGGGAGGAGAATAAATGACAGGAGAAGAAAATTGGTGAATGCATCCAAAAGTCCGTTTACTTGCCTGTGTCTAGAACCCTATATGCATTCCTTCATGGAGAAATTATTCATTCCATAACGAGATGGTTTAGCTTTATAAGCTTTAGCCTTTATGTTTTTATTTAGCAAGTGGTACAGAAAACACAGTTCAATACACTGAGAGCTCATGGGTCCTGTGAGAAAAACAGGTGGTGATCAAGCAATTAAAAACTATTATACTGGATGGTCTTGTGGGTAGTACCACAAATTCCCAATTCGATATTAACATTAGCACATCCTACCTTAGGAGTGCCTGATTTACAATATGAAGAAAGCATTATTTTAATATAAGTTGTGATATTAAAAAGTGTACTAACATCGAGTATTACGATGTTGGCAGCCATCTTGATTAACCCACCAGAGATTTAATCAGGAATCTTCTGCATTAAAAGCCTGAGCTCGTACAGGCAGAGCTGACAGTAAGAGGACATTCAAGAAACAAATTTGCATCTTCAGAGATCAGACAGAAGAGGGGCTCTGGAGTGCAAAGGCCGTACTACTATTTTAGTGGGTTTAGCCATATCAAAGTATAGAAAAAGAACAGACTTTTTTAGATCTTCATTTCAGTGGTGCCCCATCAGGAGTTTAAAAGGGAGGAAATTCATTATGGAGTTAATTGTTTTCTTCCTGGCTTGTACAAAACATGAAGTATCTCACATGCGTGTAACTTACACCGTTAAAAAATTGCACTTTATTCTTTTTCTAGATGATGTTCTTAGAGACTATCAAGAGGAAGTGTTAAGTTCCAGACAAATAAAGATGAAATAGAAGAAATTTTACATTTGAAGAGTTATAAACACATACAAAATAAAAACATGTATATTAAGTGAAAGAGTTCAAGAAACCACGAATTGTTGACACCTGAAGAGACAGCTATGCCCTGCAGTCACATATTATTTGATGTAATAAAATTTTTCTGGTACAGTTTTCAGTGTACTGGAACATTATTTTTTATTAAGACGGGAGTTAGAAAGTTCGTCCTATAATTTTCTATCTGTGTCTCATTAATTTTATTTTTAATACTCTTCTTTTATTCTCCCTATACACATAGTATTCTGCTTTATATCTTAAACTTTTAGGAAATTGAATCCAGCATCAGTTCAAGAGAATTAAATTTAGATTGCTTGGTTTTGAATGGCTAAAAGATTCAACACTGAAGAAATTTTTAGAAATGCTCGATATTGTATAGCAGTAACTTAAGGACAACCTAGTAGTTAAGGTACAGAACTAAGCATCAGGAGATTTGGATTCACTGCTTCAGGTTTTCTTTGAGAGCCGATGCAAATATCTGTGTTCCCCATCTGTATAATGGGACCATTATTCTTCCACTGTCTGCATCGCCTAGGAGTCCTGCAAGCTGCTCCTCAGAGGTACATTATTCCCTCATCTGTGAACGTTGCAAGAGAAAAGCTTTTGAATGTATTCTTTTTCAGGGCAGGAATGATCTTATTATGCTTTTGAACAGCACTGTGCAGCACTGGGATCTGAATCTGCTTGTAGCCCAGAAATACAAGTGTTAATAATAATTAATTATATTAGCACCTTTTAATTGTGCTGTACTTGTAAGCTCCTTCTTACCACTTTGCTCTGGGTTAGGGAACTCCCCATTGTCTGCTTTAGCTATCGTAAATACCACTGTTGCACAATATTATTATCGTTGTAGTTGTTAGCAATTTATTCAAAGAACATCTTATGAGTGCAAATAAAGCAAGCAGGTGTCTGCACTGAGGAGTTTATAGACTACATTAGAGATAGCACAGCAAGACATGAACAACAGAGAGGGAGCATTGGAATTCAATGCCTTTCATAGAGATAGAAAGCAATAGGCTTTTCTTTTCCCTGTTCTTTTCTTCTCATTTACTTTCTTGTTGCCTTCTTGGAGTCCTGGTGTGTTTGCAACCTTTGCATTCTCCAAACATTGGGCAAAACACACTTAGCTGAAGTTCAGGGCAAGATACAAAGGAAGTCTTGGGGGAGATTGACGATGCAAGAAACCCAGTTGTCTTTGCAAATCACTGAAGAAATGACACCTCTTGAAAATAAATCAGAATCTCTTATCCATCAAACCTGCAATTGCTCACCTCATCTCTCGTGGACAGCTGTGTGGAGAATGGGGGTGCCCCTCAGCTCCCATCGGTGTCCTATCCCACGGCAGAATTGTCACCTTATGAGGTACAGGCATTGACAAAACAGAGGGGCAGTTAATTTAGGTCCTTCTTATAAAGACCATTGATATTAGAGGTGAGATTCTTACTGGACTTTGGACCAGCTCTCTTTATTAGCCTATGTAACCGGACAAAAACTTTTCCTCTTTTTCTTTCTGTAGTTCATTACCATCTCTTGTTAGACCTTGGCTTACCTAGGACTGTGTTTCCCACACAGAGATCTATAGGAAGAGGTAGAGGCATGTGAAGCGCTCTTGATCTCCCCTGTGCTAAGAGCAGCTGATGCCACATGTCCTACTGCATCACAAAATGCAGCCACAGTTGTTTTGAGAGGCATGTCTGTCAAAGCAGAGAATGTCTCTGCTAGGAGCAACAGGGTTCAGTCCTGACTGAGACTTTGAAGTGCTCCTGTCTATCCACCTACGCCCACTAAATAAAACAAAGACGAGTTGAGAAGATACTGAAAAACAAGAAGAGAGCAGAGAAGGTCATGGGGTAAAGTCCAGGCCCACAACACTTTATAGAGAAGTTATGGAGCTTCCACAGGAATCAGAGGCACAGGGAGGGAGAAGTCGCTGTAAGCTACTTTCATTACAAGATTGTATACTGGAAATGAAAATGTCACCCCAGAGCGAAGCGTTAACTTAGTTACCCTGCAGACAACTCCAATTGAAAAAGAATTACAGGTTAAAAAGACAAGAGAAGAAGCTGTCACTGCAGCTAATAGCAGCTAGCGTCTCTTCAAGGGTAGAAAATGTAAAAGGCTGAACTGCTGCCAAAATCCATGGTGAAGCCAAATCCAGCAGGGATATTCTGTGTTTCATCAGCAAACTCTGGATCAGGCCCTTCATTTCGCCTTTGTTCCCTGCACTGAGCAAGAAGTAGTGGAAAGAAAAATGAGTCACTCTTGTAGGAGGTCGCTTGGCCCCCTTTGCCAGGTGGTCTGCTGACAGCGTATTGCTCTGTAGGGCATGTTATATCGCTGTGCTTTTCTTATCAAAATGTCAATACTTTCTCATTGCCTTTGAGTGTTCCTAGGAAAGTACATACAGACTGCAGGAAATGAAAGTCATGAGATCCAAAGGGTCGAGATAGGTGCTCCTAGGAAAAGTCCCAAGGTAGAGGCAGGAACCTGACCAAAAGGACAAACAACTATTACTTACTTATTTTTGTACGGCTGCAGTTGTGATTTTGAAAGGCAGGAATAGAAGCTTGGTGCCTGGTTCCCACTGAGTGTTACGAAACCTGTTGAAGTCGGGAAAAGTAACTACCAAGTCCCACTGTCAGCACTGAAAAATGCAGCAAACTTTCCTTTCCACCATCCTTTATTTTGGCTTCTCGGCTGAGCTTAGTTTAGCGAGGTCCCTGCCACTGTCAAGGGAAGATTTGCAAATTTCCTACCCACTTTTCCCTTCTCGTGGGTGAATAGCACTGCTGTTGCCTAGGAAAAGAGACACATCTGTGGCAAAATAGTGCTCCCTCTTAGTCCATGAAAACTTTGCCACGATTTCAGTAGGTCTGGATCTCACTCCCATGCTCCTACTCTGACTCAGCTTTGTTCCCATTTTGTGTGTCTGATACTGGGCGTTTTGAATTCATATCATCAAAACAGCAGAAGGAAGCACTAAAACTTACTGTTTGGGCTTCTCCTCTGTCCAAACTTGTCCTTTCATCCATGTGGCTACAAGCTGTACCAAAGACGTTGTCCCTACGGTCCTACTGCTGTAGCGGGTATAAAGCAGCACTGACAGGAGAGAACCGTGCCCCTGAATCTGACCCTCCTTCTTGCATAGTGCAAAAAAGTTAAGAATTTAAAAAAAAGTATCCAGTGCTTAAGTAATTATAATAACTTCACCGTTTCATTTAATGTCAGGGGATTAAAAAGTGGAAATGGCCTGTTTGGCAGCAAGATCGTGCCTCAACGCTGGATCCGGAGAGCCCAACTCCCACCAAGGTGCTGTCGGATGCAGCTTCCCCGAGGTCCCCCCCGAAGAGGTTGTTCCTTGGCACAGCTGGACTACATAGAAAAGATGACACAACCTTGGGCTCCATCAAGTTCTCCAAGGAAACTCTGCGAGTTGGTTTTCCAGGAGAGTCATGGAGACCTCATTGTAATATACTGTCTATAAACACAGCCTGAATTTGAGGCAAAAATGCTTCACACCAGATAAATTGATTGTTTACATAGAATGGGCTTTTTTAAGTAATAGCGAAAAATGTAAGGTGTGCAACAGCAACAGACAGTACTAGCAGCAATAACAAGCTAGTTACTAATGGGTTGGGATTTAGGTGTAGTTTCAAGGTAAATTTGTATTCACATAGATGTACTGAGATAGATTTTATATGAGAAAGTCAATGAAAAGAAAAATCCAAACTGATCACAGACACCCATTCGCTATTCTGCGATATCTGAATTTTATGTGCATGTTTGGTGGCTGATTACTTGGATAGAGAAAAATTTGAGGTTTTTCTCTCCCTGCAGCGTGTTCATTAAAATTCTGTTTTACTCCAGCAGCCAGCATTGTGCTGCATCCCGACAACTGCGCAGAGGGAAAGTGCCACAACAGACACATGCCAGCTGTCCCTTCCAATCCAGCAAACTATTGCTTCCCCGGGTGGAAATATAGTGTTCGCCCTTTTCCTGGGGAAATAACATATTCTGCAGCAAGACAATAGAACGCAGCTTGTTTGTACATGGTTAAGGTACACGTGGTAAACACAACAGCCTGATTTCCCTCTGCATTGCTTCAGTTTTGCACAGATGCGTACCAAAATGATTCCTACTGATCTGAGGGTTTTTTGGGCAGCCATAAAACCTAACTCCTGTTATGCTACCTCCCACATAGCTCCCGAGCTGCAGGAAGGTGTCTGGCCCCGTGCTCATTCCCACAGTGCCTGGAAGATACGTGTCTTCACAGCTGCCTCGCGCTGGGGCTGGGAATGTCTCTGTAAATTCCAGGGACCTGTATCACAGCCTTATCTCCTGGATTAGGTGCAGAAATTCCTCCGCCGCTTCAAAATACTGGCACTACACCAAAATTCCTGGATGCCTAAAATTAAGCTTCGAGGCCGTATCTAAACAAAGGTTTAGGTACCCGAAGTGGACCTTAGATGGAATTCAGGCACCTGAGTATAAAACGGTCACAATGCAGTTGCAAAATTGCCGTTCATCTATTTTCCAAGTCTATAGATGCCCAAGGCCCAGAGATGCTTTACTTTCTTACTCTAAAGTCTCCAGGAGCCTAAAAGCTGGGTTTGCAGTGCCTACATAGAATTGTCCCAGAGTTGGCATAAGTGGATATACCAGTACCTAACTCTGGTCTCAGCAACCTCAACCTTACCATTTAATATTTGGGTATAACAGTTCGTTTTCCATGGTATTGGTGGATTGCAGCACCGAAGCTGTTGGTGGCCAGCACCCCAGGGGAGGAGGCCACCAACACTGACACTGGGTTCTGATTGCTTTTTCGAAGTAACTAAGCTTAAATTTACATTGTTGATAAATCAGTGCAGCAGTTTAAACAAGAATATTTTAATATACAGCAAAAGGATTTGCTTTTAAGAAGTACCTTAATGTCTGCAGCTATTGAATTCCAGCATCCTTCAGGCCATATTGTTAGGCTATATGATATTTGAGAAGCAAAGGGGAAATGTGCACAGAAATACTCTCTTCAGCAAGTTATGCCTGGTTGGCTTTCACATTGACTTGGTGTTTGCTCATTCAGCACTAGAATATTAGGTATTTGGGCCCAGGCTCTAATAGGTGAAGGATCAGAACAGGAGGAGATTTTGCGTCAGTGTGTGGGCTGTGAATGCAACAAGGAGGTGATTAAATAGACACTGGCGGCAGAAGATAAAGTTAGCAATTATGAGGCCACTTCCAGGAACAGGCTGTCCAGAATAAAATGATTTTGCTTAAAATCAGCAGGTAAAAGTAAAAACGTCTTAAAAAGAGGTCTGCTGCGGCAACAAGATTGGGTTTTCTTTCCCTTTCCTTTAGATCTGCCAACTAAATGGTTGCACGGTTTCCCTCCGCACATATCTTGGTGATTATGTTTAATATTATTGCCTCTCTTTTCAGAACTAATAGGGCTCACATCGAAAGTTAGGCTGGAGAGCGATACTGTCTGTTTGCAATGCCAAAGCAGCAGAAAAAGGAGACTGTGAACTTTCCTACACCTTCTCACGCTGATGCTCTGAGTCCAGCACGAAGGGGCAGCTGCCTGTGATGTGGATCCCTACTGCACTCCGCCATTCGTAGGGTGAGGTGGCAGCAACATCACCAAACACTCTGCTTTAGTGCCAGTTGTAATGTGAAATCATTAGAAACCGGGCAAAGATCACAGATTTCTTCCCTACAGGCTTCCAGATTCATGACAGATGACAACCCTTTTCAGTTGTTCCTGACATGATGGGCTCCAAAATACTTTTCTGAGAAGTGAAGACCAAACCCTGTAAACCATGCACATAAGCCATCCAGCCCCCTACCCTTTGCTTTGTTTAGGAAATATGCATGCACCGTTTTCATACCGCGCAAGTTGGTTTATATCGATCAACAAGAGGTATTGAATATGCATTTATACATGCTGAGAGCACTTCAGGTGCAGGGAAAATTGCGTTATGAGACCTAAATACATGAATTTCCACTATAAGAAGACTGATGTGAAAGCTCAGCCTGCTGTAAAGACTGTTACCTGTTCAACAAGCTTGGTCTCCTTACACATTTCCACTGAGATTAAAACAGCAGATATTTTGGAAGCTTTCAGGAGCACCTGACTTTGTAAGATTTTCTTACTAAAAGAAAACACCTGAAAGAGACCTGTTCTGTTAAGGATTTCACATTTTTGGCTGATATCTTGTAAACGTAGATACCTCATAAAGGAGTCTTTAAATGCTTCCCTCTGCAACCAAATCGTTCCGTCAGAACAGAGACTACCAAATAATGTGCATATTCCTGAAACTGGTCGCAGCTAAATATAGCACTAACTACGGTGTGATTTCACAGGTTTTAGACTTAGTGGTAAAAATTATGATCATCTGGTCTCTTGTGCCTTTTGTGTAACCGGAGCTGTAGCATTTTGTCAGCGCTTCCTCCATCTACCCTGACAGGTTGTACTTCAGGGTGCAGCCTCGGATTTGTTCCATCACTGCAGGTAACACCAGTAACACAATTTCCATAGGAGTCTCCATAGAGACAGATACACCACTAAATCCAGAGCCTTATCTCTGCAGTCAAACCTTGACACATCAAACCTGGACACTGGACCTGGAAGCTTTAACTGCTACAATGAGGACACTGACAAAACTAGCCTGCAGCTAAGCAGAAGATAAGATTACCGAGGTACAAGGTTTTACTCAATTTTCAAGAGATAGTACAAATAAGCTCTACCCTCTGCACAACTAAAGGGGTGGGAGGATTTTGCTTCCATGACTTTTTAAAGGAAAAAATCCTTCAAAATCTATGTGGTGGGCGGTAGAAGACCATAGAGCCAATGACATTGATCCAGGAAAAATTGTGTGGAAGCCTGTAAAATCTGTGCGTGCTGCTATTTCTTTAGTAGAGTTGCCATAATGCGTAGGCACACATGCCATGGCATAATAGCAGCAAATAGCCCAAAGACTTACAAGAAGAGTCCAGTGTGTGGTTAGAAGACCCATGTGCTCCAAGGATTGTTTTTGCACGCAGAAGTGAGGTATTTTACAGTTATGTCAAGTAAACAATGCAGTACTTTGAGTGCTGATTTTTTTCCTGTGTGAACAAGTCCAAAGATATTTCATACACGCTTATTCTTATTCTGACAAAATATACAAAAGAACAAATGGTTCAATCTTTTCTACTAAATACAGCTTGAGGCATATAATTAGCAATCTAGAGAGGATGATTGCAAGTGAACTGGCATGAAAAGTTACACTGTTATCACAGAAGAAGTTGTAATATTTCATTAACGTTTCATGATGCATGAATTAATTGATATTTATTCACAGAGGTGCATTGGAAATAGTGGTGCCTCTTATGATAATTATACCTATTTTTCAATCTGAGGGAGAAAAAAAACTGCCTTAAATACTATGAGTTATGAGGCAGACCTTCAAAGAGCAGCATAACTACTTGTACCTACAAAAACACTGCAGTTACGTGCATTTCTTTTATATATATACATGGTTTCCATAGGTATGCCTGTGTACGTATGCTCAGTGTTTATGTCACATAACAATGCACGTGGGAATGTGAACATACATCTTGGGGGGGAAAAATTGTTCTTAAGTGTTCTTTTTATGAGAAAAAATTAATCTCCCGACTAGTGAAATACATTCACCCCTCAAGTGAAATGGCAAGAGTTGTTTGCCATCTATGAAGGTTGCATACATCCTAACCAGGATGGTAAAAACGTACCTGTTTGTGTGGGTTTCTCTCTAAGGATTACATCACTGGGTCCTACAGGCTTAATATCAGTCCTGGGTGTTTGAATTTTTAAATTCTTAATCACTGGAATCAAATGGTATGTTGAGCTAAGCTGCGAACATTTATGTGCTTGTCAACTGCTTTTTAAAGCCCTGACTGGACAGAGATGGGCAGAAGACAGGAGGATTTAGAAAGAGTTTTAGAAAATATTTCAGCAGATTTTGCCCTGCATACAGTTAATATTTATTACCATGGTGAAAAGAGATGGAATTGGTGGTGTGCTTTCTTTGTTTCCTGAGACTAGAAGGTACTCCTCCTATATGTAATAAAAGTTGCTGACTCTGCCATGAAACCTCAGACAGATGAGGAAACATCAGGAAACCTTAGAAAGGCAAGGTGGTACATGGTCAACCAGAATCAAGGTGAACAAAGAATTTGAAGAGCGGAAGCCAAAACAGAGAAGGAGGATTTCATGAATATTGGCAGTGAAACGGGTGGCACTGAATATCCTGGAAGCATACGAAAGCACAAAGATTGTAAGCACTAAGAAGATGATAGCTAAGAGGAATCGAGTACTTTTAGAAATATCCAAGTACCGCTGAGTTTCAAGTGGAAATTGCAGAGGCTCTCTCTGAAGATTCAGCTGGTCAAATGGAGCTGGGAACTGTGCAACAGAAACACGAGTTTGGCTTTCAGGGCCACCTGCAAGATGCTGATGCTGGGTCCAAGAAGATCTCTTCAGTCCAAGACTGCTACACTAAAAGGAATGGAAAGAACAGCCTGTAAAGGAGGCTAGACAACAACAAACTGTGCTGTCTCCTTGGAGTCAAGTCTCTTGACATCATTCTGGGAAGGCATTTCAGGTTCGGCAGGGAAAGTTCCACTAGTGAAATTGCATATTAGCACAAATGGCACTTCTGTACGTGATAAGACATGGAGAGTTTGGAGGGGACTGGTAGTGAAGCATTTCACAGTCATCTCCTGTCCTTGAAGACTCTCAAATTGAGTAGCTGCATAGGTATATGATGTCAGACATAAAGCAATGGTGCCATAGCAGAGGAAGCAAGAAAACCGTTCAGTGTCCGTTGCAGCATGGAAGAATCTTTCTGCTGGGCAAGACGGATTACAAAAACATAAAACTACCAAAAGGCTGAAGGTTCAGAGACGACAAGAGCAGAACAAATAGTATTCATTTTATGCCAAATCAAGAAAATAAAACAAAAATTAATTGAGCCCACAAGGGACAGAATGAGAAGGCATTCTTTATACATCAATACATCAATATATCTATACAGCTATACAATATAAGGATTCCGTGTAACAATCAGGAAGAATGTGAGTTGCTTGTTTAGGAGTATATACTTGGTTTAGTTACTGGTACTAAAACTCTGCAAGTTTTGAATGACTGGTATATTAAAACTGCAACTTCTGTTTTATGTGTGGTGTGGGACAAGGGGAAGGCAAAATATCATGACCTCTCCCTAACTTCCTGATAATTTAGAGTAAATTATCTTGAATATCTATAGAGCACATTTCAAAAACGATTAAATGGAGCAACAGTTTGTGTCTGACATAGACCTCTAGATCACACTATGGAACAGCAGAAGGTGATCTTTAAGATTGTCCCTCTAATGTGCATGTGGCGAAAATGCTTGCTGTGATGGGGGATGTCTGTTTCACTCAGATGTGAAAAATTGCCAACTTTGACATTGCTGGTGTGTCCTTGGAAAATTTTTAATTTTAAATATGAACATTCTGAAATCCAAAAAACAAGATAAAAATACAATAATTACGGATTTGAAAGCTGGGGCATATTGAGTGCCAAGCTACTGACTTTGTTGCAGTTGTCCTGTGTAAAACAGAATAAACCCCATGTATTTGCTATCTCAAAGGACCAATCTACTATATGGAAAATATGAGGTGGACCAGCTTGATTTCATCATAGCGTTCAAGAATCTATGTGGGGAGAAAAACTTTGAAAATAGAATGTCAATCAATGTATCAAAGTATCATGAAGCCCCCTAGGTTCCAGCTGGACAGAATCAGACTAGAAAAAAGATTCAAAGTTTAACCATGAACTGAGAATTGGAACAACTTGCCAGAAGTTACGGTTGGAGTTTCAATGGGAGTGTGTGATGTGGTGGTGTCAGAGTGACTGGCCGATTTTTTCCAAAATATATCCCTCATTTCATTTGTAGCTAGTGGGTTAATGAGGAGTTAATTCAGGAAAATCCTATGGGCTACATTATGCAGGGAGCTGGGGTAAATTATTACAGTATTGGAATGCAGGTATCTGTGTAAAATTTAGGAAGCCAAAACCATCAGACCCTACAGGGTGACCACAACTGAGTTCTTGTCTCAGTGTCTTTTTGGAGCACTAGAGTCCCTGAAGGGTTTAGAAAACAGCTGTCCAAAGCCTCAACGTTTTGTTTTAATTATAATGGTTGTTTCTCCAACTTTGTAGAACTAATGTATAAATCCTTTTAAATTTATGATCTTGCATTAATGGGACAGAATTCTCGGATAACATACTTTTTGCTTCATTTTTACAGAGGTCCTACTCTTCATGTCTTTTCCTTGGTTCCTGCACTGATTACATTGAAGTGCAGTTTTGTGTGGCAGGGTAGGGCTATGATTCATTGTTTGTTTGTAGGCAGGTGGTACTTTGTACGAGTATTGACTACATACTATGTATGCTGATTTGATTGATGATGGTGATTTTAGCTTCTCTTTAAAGCAAAGTGTACTGTTATTGAAATGTTTTCTCAGAGGCTTCAAATAGGGCTACTGCTAATAAAGGTATATGTCTATTTTTCTCTCAGCTCAACTGAGAAAGCTGCTCTTTTGGGATCTGCAAGACCCTACTTTGTGCCTCTGTGTCATGGGGCACCCTGAATGCCCCCTGTCCTACTGACCTTGTCCTTACCATCTCATCTACTTAACACACAGTAGTTTTGTCAACATAAGCAACTGGAAAACATCCAAAGGAAATTCAAAACAAAGAAAATATGCAAGTTTGGGGTTCAAGTGATGGTGATTTGCCATGGAGAAAAAAACCCAAAATCTCAGTGCCTTAACTCACATTACAGTATGCCCCAGACCTAATCTAGGGATGCACTCTCAGAGCAGGTACGTCTCCTGAAGAAAGGGAAGAGGTTTGCTGACAGTTTCTTGCTTGTGCGTGTCCATATTCTTCAAAAACCTAGTAATCTTGTGGTTGGCATTTTTCCTTTGAATGTATTAAATACAAATGTGATTCCTAGAACTGCTGAGTTTAGTGGTGACCAAGCTAAAGTGGTTATTGAGGTAATATTAATGCAAGGTCTTATCGAAGAGTCTGTTGGAGATCCAGGAATAGTTCTCTCTTCTTGAAACTAGGCTACTTCTCTATGGTATTAAGTAGTCTTTCAGCAGGAGGCACTGTTACCTGTCAGCTCATTGCTTACATAAATTATAGTATTTGTTATCAATCTAATCCATTTAATGCACAAGATATTGAAGAGAGCATATACACAGGTGCCTGTTTGTTTACTGGGTAGATTGTCATCTTTCATATCCATTTTCTGCTCAAGACGGAATAATATTTGAGCTGAAGCTTCAGAGTTGCAGATGTTTGATTATCATACCCTGTCTAAGCAGATAAATGCAGCCAACACCTTGCCAACTTGCATCATTATTCTATTCTGCATTCCCCGTTACCTTGCATACCTACCTATGTATATAAATCATCTAGAAAACAGGGATGAGAAGTACATCAGGTAGTCAACAAAAGCCATCCACCCATGAAAGGATGGATCAAGAATATCAAAATTATTCTGATAGACATCTGTCTAACAAATATGTCTATTAAACTTGTTTGTAAAAAAGCTCAAGTGATGGAGATTCCAGTGTCTCAAACTATTGCAGTTGTTCACAACCCTTCATGTCAGAAAGTTTTTCCTAACATCTAACCTGAACTTTCTTTGCTTCAGAGGTTCTTTCAGAGAGTTCATTTCTCTCTAAATTGGGATAGGCCATACACAAGGAATGTAAGGAAGGGTTATTCTCTCCTTGCAGAGTTATATTACGAATTTGAACACCACTGCACTTCTCTCTAGTTTCCTCTAGATTTAACAGTCCCATTTCTTAAAGTCCTTCCTCATTGGTCATACTTCAATTCCATCTCACTGCTTTCCGTCTTTCTTGGACCATAAGGCACAAAAGTGGACAGAGAATTCTAGCTATAGCTTTACCAATGCTGGGTAGCATAGAAAGATTCATTCCTATATCCTCTTTCCCTAAGTACCTTATACACCCCAATGATACTGCTTTTCATGATATTATCGCATTTTGGGTTTGTGACTCACTGTTCTCGCCAGGTCCTCCTCTCCCAAACTACTTCCTGGCGAGTTGTTCCTCATGCTGTGCAGTTCATAATTTTTGATAAAATATAGAACTTTGTACTTGTCCTTATTGAATTGAATCCCATTTTTCCAGAACATTTCTTCAATTTATCAAGTTCATTTTGCACTTTAATCTTGTTCTTCAATCTCATTACAGCCTGGCCAGTTCTGGATCATCTGCAGATTTAATAAACTCATATTCTATTCCTTCATCCAAGTCATAAGTGAAAATATTGGCTAGGCCTAGGAGAAACTGGCTGAAATCTACTTCTATATATATCCTTCTCTTCTGACATTAAATTAAAACTAGTTTTGCATCTACCCTGTAGCTGTTTCACTTAGTTTTCTTGACTTGCTTATGAAAGTTTTATGTGAAGCTGTATCAAAAGGCTTTCTAAGATATATGACCTCTATGGTTTCTTCCTTATCCCTCCAACCTGTTGGAACAGTTAGACATGATTTCTTCCTGCCAGATGCAAATAGAATAGGATTCCTCAGCCTGGAAAAAAAAGATGTCTTGAGTCTATAAAATGCTGAAAGGTGGGCAGAAAGCAGAAAACGAATGACTGTTCACTGTCGCTTAGAAGGCAGACAAAGGCCTTCTGCTGAGGCTTTGAGGCCTCAGCTGCCTTCCACAGCTCCCAGCTGGGTTCTCATGTCTCCACGTCTGGGACTGCTACTGCTCTTATCTCGTCCTTCCGTGGGACTATCATTGAGCTTATAATTTTCTTTACAGGTATTTTTTGATGATAAATAAAATTTAATATACATCAAAAGATTAATAAAATAGTACAGGTTTCCTTCACTTCATCCCAATTACAGTAAATATAGTCTTTAAGCAAGATGGTTACTTATTTACAAGGGTTTCCGAGCCAGTGATATTTACCAGCCAAGTTTGCGATGTTTGTCAGGCACTAAAGAACTGTTTTCTGGTCTGTACCACCTCTGATTGAAGAGATTTGCTCATGTTCCCACGAGGGCTATACAGCCTGGGTGAAGACTAACAAGCAGCAAGTATGAGCAGGCTACGGGGAGTGCCTGATTTGAATCAAGAAGTGAATATCTGAGAGCAAATACGTATCTCATCGGTGGGGAAAAAGTTTAGAGACTAGAGGGGAATGAAGGCTTTCTGTATCTCAGGATCAGCTGAGCAAGGGCACCTATGGACAGAGGTTTTAAATGATATTTTCATTAAATCCTGAGGGAAGGATTATGGGAAGAATTAAGCACAAGTTCATGTGTTGGTGAAAAAACACGTAGACCGGTTGCTCATCTAAGGGTCATACATATGTTTCTGACCTATTCGAAAGAATACAGGAAAAATCTTTCGCTGAAAATAGGCCAATGGGAATGAGGCTGTCACCAGGGATGTAGTTTAAAGCGGAGTTTCATTTTATCTTTCATGTTTCAAATGTTTCCTACTGGACTGAGAAAGCAGAACTGTTCTACCCTCTGCCACCACTCAGCAGCCACGTGGTACTGAGCTAATCGCATCGCTCTGCTGTTCCCTCTTTCACCGGGCAAGCTTTGCTTCTTTTGCTTTTAAACTGTAAATAAACCTTCTAGGGAAACTGTCACACAGTTTGCGCTGTGTGAACTCATCATACAATGATGGTCAAGCTCAGTTCGGGCTTCTAGGTGCTACAGAGAACAAGTAAATAGCAAGCACAGATACAGTATCAGCTTCATGACTAATTAACATTCCAGCAATGAGTCCTTTGTATTTTGATTTATAATCCATTACTTTATTCACGCCTTAAGGTTAGTCTTGGATATACAAAGCTTTGTAGGAGAACAAGATATATTATATTGTCTTCTGTTTGTTATTAATACGTAATCTGGGGTTGTAGAAATACATAGAAATCTTTCCAAAGCATTTTTGAGGGAAAAAAAAAAAAAGGGGGTTGCTTATCTCAGACATTATTTATCCAATAAAGTTGATTATATTAATCAATAAATTAATAAAGATAATTTTCTTATAGTTTACCCGAGTCATTATTTCAACTATTCCGTTAATGTTTCTTTTATCAGAATTTTGATACCTTGTTATTCTGAAATATTTGAGTAACCTGAGACCAAGAATGATAGCTCTTTATTTGTTCTTCTTCTTTGTCAGTCTTACATTCTCATTAGATTCTTGTTACCTATGCTATGACAACAGTATTCTAATTTATCTGTTTTTCTGTTCTCTGGTAATGAATTAACGATGATGGGAACCATAGCAACTGAAGCAAAAACTTCATTAAGCAAGAACAATTTTTCAGTTTACACTGTACAATGTGAAATTGCTTTCAGTAACAAAGTCTTCCACAGAATGATCACAACTAGAACAAAGAAAACGGTTAAGCTGAACCCCAGTGCAGAGGAATCTGTATTTCAAACTGTGAGATGTTGACCAGGTTTCCTCCTTAAGAATAATCGTCAAAGATAGCCACTAAGTGTCAGAAAACACTCAGGAACTTCATAGGTTTCAAGAAAATACTTGGCAGCATTCACCGTGATTCATCCTGAAATGTTATTATAGGCCAACAAAAATAGTTAACACCATCAGAGCTTTGTTTCAAAGAAAAGTTTCCCAGCTGAAGTAAATGCAACTGGAATGAACTGACACAGCATAGACAAAGCATAGCATAAAGATGTCAGAAAAGTATCCGTTCCACCCCCCTGTCTTTTCTACGTTGCCAACAGCTTTGTTATTACAAAAAATAAAAAATATAGGCATGGACATAAGCCATAATGCCTTAGAGGATCTGGGTTTAGCCCTTCTAAAAGAAATCTCACCCGACATGTGAGGATGGAGGCCTACCTACTCTCGCAAAAAGGATGGAGTTAACAATCAGCTGTGACAAAACAACGCTAATATGACATCTCCAGCAATTTACTATTCAAGAACTACTTCAGAAGATAAGAGAACTCAAAAGGGAATTAATAGTAGGAGTAAACATCCTAGCCCAAAAGATCAAATGTCCAAGGCTTTCTGTAAGCAACAAACCAGATCATCTGAAGCACAGGAACTGATACAAGGGCAAATCAATTATCCTGTCATCTAATGAAAAAGGAGGACAAGAAGTGACTGGCAAGCGCTTTGAGTTCATTGTGAACATTTTTTTATATATTAAAGATCAGGAAAACAGCCTTTTCTAACTAATAAGGCAGAACTGATTAAGAACATGAGAGAGAAAAACAACTTAGTGGGAGTCATCATAAAATGGGAGAGCTTGTGATGCATAGGAAAGAGGGAAGAGAGCAGCAAAACAAAATCACTTCGCATTTGAGGAAGACTGACTTCAATAAATTTAGAGATCTGGTAGATTTTAGCCCATGAGAGGCAAGCTTCAGCATACATGGCACAAAGTGAGATATGAAGAGAAAGAGACACAGCAAACACAAGGAAAATTCCTATGAGTAGTGGCTAGATAGGACCAGGAAGATATAATCTCTGTTGCTCTACAGGGAGGGACGCTGAAGGACACTTAAAAGGGTTCTGTCTCAAGCTGGAATAGAGAAAGAGGAAAATGCATAGTACATAGCTAATGAGGATGCTCTCAAATTGGCTAAGCTTGATAAATGTCATGCTAGCATGACTAAAGAAATCTTAGAGCCAGTACTGGTTATTTCTGAGATCTATGAAAGACAGGTGAGGCACCCGCAGGCAGTAAAGGAGCAAATGTAGTACCTGTTCTTTGAAGTGGGGAAAGGAGGCAGTGAACACAAAAGCACAAGGAGAGATATTCTGGATCAGAACGGAGGTCATTGAGCATAGCCAGTGTTAAATAGCCAGGTAAAAGTATAACAAGTAGAGAGCAAGGGTGTAGTGGTACTTCTCAGCCTGCCAGGGTCTAGCTCAGGGGCAGGTTCATGAACCAGACACACTGTCTTTATATTTAGTAATATTGATAGGTGTTTTTTCCATTAATTCATACAGTGGGTTTCTGAACCTTTTTGCGACATTATCATCCTCAGTATCCTGTTGTGAAGGTTTCCATAATGTAACTACATGTCATGTAAAGCAGTAACTGCTTCCGTTTGCCTTGAATCTGTTACCTCTCAGTTTTATTTCGTGTTCTGTATTGGAGATTGGCGCCTGGGAGTGCCACAGGTAGTTCAGAGTTAAAATGAGACTGGAATAAGCAAAATTTCAGAGGCTTGCAAGCCAAATGGAGATATTGACAACAGAAACCAACTGAGTAAATGCCATAATCCAAAACTGTGATTTTGAGCTGCTTCTTTAAATATGTCAAGTGCTGAACGTTCCTCTAGAAGATGCCCAAGAATCTATCCAGTTAGCGAATCCCCAGTCACAAGATAGTCAAATTTAACTGCTTTTGCCCAGCTAAAGGCAAAGTATTTGCTTTGCATCTTGTCCCTGAGCTCAAAGATGAGGAAGACTAGAGAGCTTCTAGATGACTGTTATGCACAGAGGTAATTTAGCTTTTTGTCTTGTGAGCTAAAAAAAACCCCATAAGTCAATTTTACATGTGGTATCCTAGTCCTGGGACCCATTTTAAAGGCTGTAATGAGATATACTAGAGGTATCAACTCAATGTCATCACAGCAGTGCAAACCAGATTTCCAAAAACATCAACAGGAAAATCCAGATGGTTTGAGTAAATGGTTTTTGGAAAGCTTATTACTGATAAATGCTATTATTGTAGCAGTGTTTATAGTGTCGTAATTGTGCTTAACTCAAGAACATTTACTTAAGTTATAGGCATGATTAATGTTTTGTGAAAACCTAGAGAAACCTGAGAGAGTTTAAGACAACTAAACAAATTGTCAAGTACTTAGCAGCTTCCATTGACTAAATACACTGCAAAAGAACTTTGAAAAAATGTGATGTAAAACATTTATCATAACAAGGCTGAAAGATTTAAGCAAAAATATGGTCAATGTAAAAGTATAGAATAAAAATTATCATGAAAACGTGGTCAATGTACACTTATATGTATCTCCATACTTTCGCAATGGCTTTGTATGGGTTTTTTTGTCTCTGATATGGGTCTTAAATAAAATATTCACTTTTGAAGAAAGATACCATGTAATATTCAAGGATTATTTCTCCTTAAAATAATCTGTAAGAACCTCACTGTTATGTCTTTAGACTAACAAATCTGCTTTAAATTTTAAATGTTTAACTTATCTGTAGAGAATTCCAGTAGAAATGAAATCCTTAGATTTCAAATAAAGCAAAATTCTGCTAAGTAGCTTCATAAATATGATGGCTCAGCAAAGGGAGTCATGAAAGTTTTCAAATTGATCAGACAAAACTGTCTGCCTGCTCGTATCTGAGAACTCTTGCATGGATTCAAACCCCTTTGACTTAGGTGGAAGAGTTGTGGTTCAGTTATCACAATATATCACAATAAAATGCCTTCTTGTCTTTGAAGGAATATGTAAATATTAAGAGAGATCTAATCTCCTGTCTAACTTCAAGATATTGGGCAAGACTCAATTTGCTTACTTTGATTCCTAAGTTGGTGTGCAGGTGGAATTTGTGTACCTACTGTTTAAAAGTATAGGTATTTGGAAGATAGCTGCAGACAGTTGTTGGATTATGGGGAACAAAAAGGAAACAGGACAAAAGCTTAGGGTTTTTTTTTTTAAAATAAAAAGCTATTTCTTGAGACTTTTACAGCAAAAATGAATTCTGAAAGAGTGGCTACTGCTATGTGAATATGAGAATTTCATCTTTGTTTTAGAGCTCCAAATATGAATACACACCATTCTTTCTCTGTCAAGCAACCTTTTTCTCTGATGATGCTACATATCTATTGCATTGTGGGCACATTATCAGGGAATAAACAACCTTGGGATGAAACTTATCACAGCAAGTTAAAACTTTAACTGTGACTCTGATGAATAACTTTTTGAAACACAGAGTATTATATACAACTCTGTTTTTATCTTAGAGAGGAAAGGAAATTTCTTTGAACTTTTCTATTACACATGCTGTTTTGAAGAAGTTTCAAAGTTAATCTTAATGGATAGATTCTTCAATTTTTTTGGCATACATATCCACATAATATACCTTTTCCCTCTGTGAGGTGAAAGGGTTAATGCATCCCCCACAGAAGAAGGTAGCTATGCTTCTACTTAAGAAGACATTACAGTTGCAAGACAGGACATGATAATACTACTGTGTCCCTCTCCTTTTTTCCATTACAAAATTATTGTACCCTAACTTTTGTGATGAGTCTATGGTGGTGAGTTGTGATTAAAAAAAAAATGAAATTATAAAAGACATAAATCATTCTCTCAAAAAAGAAAAAAAAAAAACATTATCTGAGGCAAAACTAGACCTTAATTGGTAAACAATGTTGAATATGGTCATTACCAAATTTTGAATATGGTCAAACCAAATTTGCAAGCAGTGCACAAAAGCTCTGTCAAAAACCACAGGAAAACGTAATGTTCAGCGACATAACTGTTAGATCATTCCTTACAGTGTTCTTAGGCTGATAAAACAGAAGCGGTATAACATAGGAGTAGAGGAAGAATATGGACCTTTACACATTTTTATGCCACTGCAGAAGGACAAACTTTTGGGTTACAGAAGTAGAAGGCATCCAAAAATCACTGGAAAGTGTATTTTTTTCCAGATGTTGAGCATATGTAGGAAACTAGCATGAACTCACTTAATTCCAGTGTGTGGACACAGGTAAGATTTCATGAAAATTTAAGAGTGAAAAATATGTTTCAAATTTGGCCAAGATCTTTATAGCAAAACTGGCTCGGCTGTGAAGCTTCACCATGCCAATGGCTATGGTGCATACTTTGTCACGAAGACACGGGTACAAAACCTGAATGTTAATGCCAGAGCTTGCAATGGTAAACTAATAAATTTGAGATTTTGTTGATGAATTAAATCCCATGAAGTTCAGGAATATATTGCAAATTATGGTTTTTGAGAGGCCCAAAGGCTTCTTTCCACATTTTTAACACTTTGAAAAGCCAGAAGTATGTTGGGAGCATGCCTGAAGTAGACCTGGATGCTGTTAACTGTATGATGCATGGGGAGAAAGCAGGTTTTCTGGGGAAGTGTTAAACTAATCAAAATAACATATTTGACCTCCAAAAAGAGCTGACTTATTGCAGCCAACAGGATGTAAAAATGTTGAGAGAAGCCTGCATCTTCTACAAAAAAGCAATGAAAGAAACGGCTGTGACAGTGGGAGTTAGAAAACAAGCTGAAGGTTTTCTTTGGACCTAGAAGTTTTCCATGCTGGCCTCAGGCTTACATTTTTTATCCCTGCAACTTCTCTCACCAGATAACCACCTCAAGCAGCAAAAGTGAGATTCTACCCAGGCTATTTGGAGGCTGCTATTTACATGCTGTAAACGTGTAGCGTGCATTTGCCGGTATTCTCTGCTGGGATATCAACGGGTCGCCTACTTTCAAATGGTCTTCGCTGGTAAAGTCAGACCTTTTGAACTTAACCACTAGTTTCATTCTGCCGTGGATGCATTATCAACTGTATCGAAAAGTGATCATGCAGTTGTGTTTTCCTGCTATTAGTTTTATTACCTTTAAGAGCTACCAAGAAAGAGCTGATTTACTCAAAATGCACAATCTGCACGAGCATGAGTGGGAGGCTGCGGTGTAACCTGAACTTGCTAGTATCCTGAAGATCTTGTTGGGTAAGAAATAGCACAATTTCTCTGTGTAACAAACTCAAGGCCAGCAAGCAAATTTATAGTCGTGATTTACACATGTAAACCCATCTGGAGATAAAACCAAGCTATGCAATCCTGGACACTTTATAATCTGTGATGAAAACTCTGACTTTCTTCCGAGCCTATGTACAACTTCTGTAGTTACTAGGTGCTATGAGGGCTTCTTTTCACAGTGCCTTCCTTCTTAGGCGCCTATGTTGTATATCCGGTGGAAGAAGGTTACTGCAAACCTCAGGTACTTCCGGAACTAAATGTGATCGTAAAAGTGAGGAACAGTCTTCAAAGCCTCAAGTTTCTTTCACAGGGCCAGTCAGCTGCTGGCCAAGAACTTCAAAGGAGATCTTTAATAAAGACGGGAAAGGTTAAGGTTTCCTGCTTAGTGAACAAACACAACGCAACCTTCTATGACAAATAAGGTATTAATTTATGATGGCATTGTCAGTTTAAAGTTTCTGGCAAATTTTTTTCTGAATTCCTTAGTGATAAAATTCATATAGTGACCAAAAATACCTGATGCTGGCCTCATGAATGATTGCTGTGTCTTATTTGAATACGGCTTTTTTAGTTGCCTTCCAAGACTTCTTGCAAATGGTTTGATATATTTGGGAGGTATGTACAAGAAAGTTTTTGGAAAGGCTATTTTCTCAGAACTGCTTTCATGTTATTCATATGCATCCAGATGTATGCAATCTTTTACAGCTGTTACAAGAGCAGTGCCTGAACTTTCACGCAGTTTTCGTGATATCGGTGAACGTCCTCGCACTGTTTATGGAGAGGACCTGGCAAGCTGTATTCTGCCAGATGAGAACATCAGTGTCAGCAGGGTGAGCAAACAGAGGAAGACTGAATGGCCTTCATGAAAATCGAAGGCATTATTGTGTCTAAAGAGCCCACTGAAAATACCAGCTTTGAAAACTTGAAAGCTTTCGTCTGTTGCTTAGACCCGCTGCAGGAGTGCTCTAGAGGAATAATCATCCAACAGCCAGCCAGCACCAGGAATAGACAGCTGACAGCAACTTAAAGGACTTTTCCAACACGTATCCATTTTCAGGCATTTTTGAAGGTGAAGTAACTATGGGAAGCTTTTCTCTACAGTGAAAATAACGTTAGAAAATATGAACCTGACGTTCTTTTTGCCTGGAAATACAGTATCAGACGTTGCAACCACTAGTAACTTTAGCTTAAGGAATCTTTTTCAAATGGCTTTTTCTCGGTTTATGGAGGGCTTTTACAGAAGACGATTGTTTCCACTCAGTGTGTGAAATGTGATTAATTGTAGGTGACTTTGATGGATGCTGCTTCTGAAAGCAATGAAACTCAGAAGGGCCTTAATCAATTGTGTATGAGTATCATATCCATAGATCAGAACATGTATAGCCGGGGCAGAAAAGAAACAGCTGCGCAAGCTAAGTGCAGAGCCCATCAGGCTTTTAAAAATCCTTAGAAACAAGGTGGAGATCACAACCCTGATCAGCAAGTGAACCTGTCAATCTTGAGTTCTCTCTAGAAGCTTCTGAAGGTGATACCAATGAGCCAGCTAGATAGCTTTTCTGTGGCAGAATTGAGACTTTTAGGGCTTAAGAACTGAGCTATTCCCTTCAGGCCAACTAGCAGCTGAGGCTTTGAAAAAATCAACAATAGAATATCAAAAGAAGGAACTTCTTTGTTGGCAGCTCCTGGGCCCCTGAAAACATGGCTTGTTTGAGAGATGGGAATCTGCCTCTTTCACAACTCTGTATCAAGGCCCTAAAAGAGCCGCGGCATTTGACTCCTGGCAATTTAAGTAGTGACCATCTCACAAAAAGCTCTCGGTGTCTTACCTTTGAAAAAGAAGGAGGCAAGCAGCCGAATAAAACATCCAAATTCATGTTAAAAAAAAAAGAGACTAAACCAGGCTTTTTTAAAATAAAACCTCTTTTGTATCATCCAGCAGGATTTATTGGGACTGGTAATTTTTGCTGTCCTTCTGATAACAGGGCTGTTGACCAGCCCGTGGTGGAGCATGGGGAACAGAGGAGACCCAGCCTGCCTGGGACCCAGCCACCAGCTGGGGCAATTAAGGCCACTTCTCTTGCAGAGGACACAGCCACAGGCACTCTCACCTCCTGGATGCTGAAACAGAAAACAGTCTGCAAAGAACAGCTTTAAATGAAGGCATAAAAGCCAAACTTTTCACCTCTGTGCTTTGTAAATATCTGATGTGTGTGAGGCAGGATGATCCACACAAAGGAAAAACGAGTGTGTCTCTACAGAGCAGGAGAGACACAAGAACTGCCAAACTTAAGGAATGCCAAACAACTGCAGTTCTGTTGGCCAGGAAGTATTGGGAAGTGTGAATAAATGTTACAAGAAAGGAAATGCTGAAGTACTACTAAATAAGCTGGGCTGATCTCAAATATATTTCTTAGGATGATAAAGGAGGTTTTGTGTATAAAGGCTTAGTTGTTAGTTATTTTAGTGTACTCTGTTTGGGGCAGAGTATTACCCAAGCTCTTTTCACACCTAAAGTCTGGAAAAGTTTTGCACATCTTGACCAAATGTAAAAAAAATGCACTTTTGGAACATCAGAAAAGTCTTTACATGGACATTGGGCTTGACTGGAGATCAATTCTGTTCTTCCCTGCCTTCTCTTTTAAAAGTTGAAAACCAGAGGAAGTCTTCTAACTCAGTATAAGATGTTTGTGTGCTCTTAGTATATATGCTTTCAATATTGAGTACTAAAATTTTGCTTTAAATAAAGTGAATCTTTGCTATTGCATTGTATAATCTCTTTGAACCAGCCTGTTGGGATAAAGAAACACCACGGCAGTGAAAGGCAGGCACTAACAGTCTTTGAGCCTACCACAGAAATTTTACCAAGAAACACGATTGAAAAAAAAATCTCTTGCAAGAACACAGGTCCAGGCTTGCTGAAATGTGCTTGAGCAAGTCTAGTCACATCCTACGTTTTATGTTTTAGTTTTATAAACCGTATCACCAGCCAGTGGAGCTGCTCAAAACCAACAGAGTACAGTCCTTAACTCTGTTCAGAAGATGAGCCCTTGCTTTGGTGATGTAGAAAAACATATGGTGATACACAGAGGCAACTGAGCAGGGGTCTTGCAATAGTTGAGCGTGCAGTGTAGTACCAGAGGCATTTTTGTTTAAAATTCATAGCTTTTCTAGGAAAGGAAGAGCAGGATGTGAATGTTCATACAGATCACAATATTTCCAGCAGTTGTTTCCTGCCGGGCACACAGCAAGCCACGCTGTATGTGTGCATTCAAGTGGTTTGTCAAGGCCATAGGCAGGTGTCGTTTCCCAGGTCTAGCTCTGCTGACTGGAGATGGTGCTGTCCCTGCCTCCCCAGCCAGAAGCCACTGCCCCCACGGCTCTGCTGGCTGGGGCCTCTTTGGATGCTCCTTACCCTATCGCAGGTAAAGCCACCTCACCCGTCTTCATTGGCAGATTCAAGTCACAGGCTGACTTCACCAGATATGATGTGGTTATCAGACCCCTTCAACTGGTAAAACTGTGTGAACAGGAGCAGTGTGGCAATGGCAGATCAGTAGGGTGGTACCATCTTCAGCTGTTTGCAAAATTAAGATTTGCCTGTGATTTCCATACATGGCCTCGAAACAGTCAACTGTCTGGAAAGTAGTTGCAGGGAACATATCAAAGTAGATATCTTTTCTTGTCAGAGTCCACAGACACCACATGGCATAGCTGCGTAGTGCCTGTACTTCCACGCTGACAGTTAACACATTGCTTTTCTCTTTTCTGTCCATAAAACTGACCAAATTGCCACGCGTGGCCACTGAGTAGTAGTAAGTGAGTATTACAAAGATTTCAGTGAATATACTTCTCTTAGGTTCCCAGAGCACATAGCCATCAGTAAATTCCTTTTCTCTGGAGATTCAGCCATATATGACTTATCCCATGTTTATATGTAATGCGCAGCTTCAGAGCCCCCATCTGATTTTAGATTTTAGCCCTTCATATCCATAGAGGTCCAAAAAATTAATAGAATAATAGGAAGTGGAAGGAGTTTTTAACACAGTTTTCACAAACATCATTATTCAGAAACCTGGTTCGGATCATCGAGTGTCCCCAAATCAAAATCTTCCAGTAACTGCTATCATGGAGGACTGGGTTGCATCACCCTTTCCATAAACTTATTAAGCTCCATCACAAAACAATTAGGTTCTTCTGTTCCACTGGTCCAGAACAGCAGTGCACTCACGATTATCAACTCTTTCAAAATCCAGGAAAGATTTCCTCATGACCAGATGGAAACCATTTAGCGCTTTCAAGGACATTTTTGGCTAAAGCCAAACTATAAGGATGACAGGCCATGTCGTAGAAACCCTTTTTTCTCCTATTGCAGTTTTAAATCATCTTTCCTGTACTTGGTTGATCAAAACTCTGGATAATAATGTAGAGAAGGCCTTAAAGTGTGGTACAGCAGTGCTGGTACCTGTATCTCTTTTCATGTCCATCACAGTCAATAAAGTATTTGTTTTTCAACAAAAACTTTTTGTTCCCCAGAGGCACTGGAACCTCCATCTTCCTTCTTTGTGCCCACCAGCTTGTTTCTTTTAAATCCCTCTTTCTTGCCATCCATGTTCATTGATTCGTGGTCTTTGTGCAAGAGGCCAGCATGAAGATGTGCAGCGAGGGTGTCATCATCGTAATTGAACATCGATTATTTAAAGAGCACAGTTGTTACTTTTGTTGATGAGACCATCTCTCAGACTGACATCCACTGTGAGAATAGAAACTTGGGGTAATTTACCAGACCCTTTTTATACCCCTTATCAGGATTGGTTTTGCCTTTTATTGACCTGCAATACTACAGTGTGGGATTAGGTCCCTGCAACGGGTGCCACACTCAGTGCTTTACTGACTGATAAAGACAATACCTTGATGATTAGATATCTGTGAATATTGACCTGTAATGAGAAAAATGTAAAAAAAAAGCACAGGTTGGCTTTTATACTGAAAAAAAATATGCTTAGCTCTACCAGAATGAATATCTTTTTATTTCATTTCATTTTCTTTCATTTCATTTTTTTACCAGAGAAAGCTTCCTCCCTTTCTATCATACATCATCTTGATCTTCCACTCATGCTGACAGAGAGAGGATACAAATGATTTTTGAGCTCCACAAGTATACAAACCAGCGGGTATTATTAAGCTTTTTCTGAGCTGGAAAATGCTATGCTTCAGCACCTGGTTAATAAATATTTATTTTGTTTCTAATTCTTTGTGTGAGTGAGACCCCATCATGTTTATTTGAGTAGACAATATTATGGCTAAAAGACAAATTTGCATAGGAGAATATGTTAAAGAGTATGTGTCACACCTTGGGTGTAACTGAGATTTTTAAGGAGTGAAACATCGCTTTTTATTTTTTTCAGCAGCCAAAATGTACAGAAAAACTTTGAACAGAAAGCAAATCACATCTTGACTTTTGGGACTGAGACTCCCTCCAACCCAGAACAAAAATGAAAGGCTCTCTTTTTAGATGAAGATGCACATTGGCAGGAACACTGAATATACAACAAGTATCCTTACACAGTGGTGATGAGAAGCACGTCTTTCGAGGGATGAATGTTCTGTGTAACGTGCTTTGGCCTTGGACCTAAAACACAAGACGGCTCTGGAGTATCTGTAGACTTGAAAGCTACTTACAGGATGTTTGCACATTCAGTCCCTTGTTTTCTTGTGTTGATGAAGTTGTCCTAAGTCAGCAAGACACGGAAGCGAAATGACTATTTTAACCACTTAAATATATTTAAAAAAAAAAATCAAAAATTAAGAAAATGTCACAGAATGTGGAAAAGATGCTGCTGTAGCCTGGAGGCCTTCATCTCAGCAGAAGGCTGGATACCGATAGTGGAAGAATGGAAAGGCCACGACAATGCCATTATAATCAGTACTACTGAGCAACTTAAATGCAGGTGTCGCTGCCAAATTCACCATAACAAATGAATTAGATGTCTCCCCTGCCCTTGAAAAGCTGTGTGGGGATATATGCACATAGTAAACTAAAAAGGCCTGATCTTCAAGACACTACACTGATGGATCTTTTAGAGTTACAGATGATAGGGATAGGTGAAATTTTATATTAATAACTGCAGCTGTAAATCCATGGATGCAAAATTGTTAGCAGCTACTCAGACTTCTATTGATAGGGATGTAAAAATAGACCATTTTCAGCTGTTGTGTACTGCTAGCTGTTTCCGATGGGCAAAATGCTGAATCTGCTCTGTGGTGGTTTTTTTATTTGTGATCCAGAATTATATAGTGCAGTCATACTGACATTTAATAATGGTCTTATTATTGTCCTGAAATACTTGCTCACCAGCTGCAAAGCAAGGTTTTATTTGCCCTTGCGTGCTGTGTGGCTTCCCATAGATGCAATGGTATTTTTGCTTCACAAATATTCCAGTTGGTATCTCAGGTAAGATGATGTGCTTAGCAAGAGCTGAAGCCCATCAAAATGAAGGTTAATCTACACCAAAAGATGAACTGTCATTCAATCATTGCCAGCAAGGCTGCAGGAGTCCCAGCAACCAACAGAGCTGACGATCCTTTTGGGCTTGTTTGTTTGTTTGTTTGTTGTTCTTTTTTTTCTTTTTTTCGGAGAATAATATTTAGCCAAGTTATGGTACAGACACTTCTTTCCTGGTGGTGTAAAACAAGCTCCTGCAACACACTACAGACTTGCTTTTAGGAAAACAAACAAACAAACAAACAAAAAACCCAATTCCCATGCTAGTCAGAGAAAGCTTGGTTAGATTGGAGTCTGGACCCTGGAAAACTTGCTCAGAGGTCACAAATCCTGGAGTGAATAAAGAAAAGGCTGATGTTACAAGGGAGGAAACTGGCAGATGGAAGCCAACAGAACCTCTAGCTGAAGTCGAGCCATTCGTGCCTGCCGAGCTCTGGATGAGAAGAGGCGGTTTCTGTGTCTACCATTAGTTTTTGTTGTTTGTTTTAGGGCTTACTGTAGGAAAGAAAGCAAGTGTGATGAGAAAATGCTGACTATGGTGCAGCTGAAGTGTTTGTAAAAGGGCCAAATTCACTGCCAATGTAATTCGACATAACTGCAAGCAATGGAGCTAACCCAGGGGTGAATCTGGCACCTTTTACTCTTCAGCTGTTTTGGTACATGCTCATTAGACAGAGAAGCTTGCTTTAGCCCATTAGTGTGTGCTATGTTTTTGATCCATTGCATGTGTTGCATGCATGTTGATGTAAAACTACTAATTATTAGGGCTGAGGGAAGGGGGAACATTCATTCTTTTGGGTTTTTTTTAATTAATTTGCTCTGGATACACACACATTTCCAGGTTTTCCTTTCTGTAAACATTCAGTCTGTTTGTCTCAGGGTACATCCTCCCTGAGGGACTACGGAGGGACCCTCTGCCCACACTGCAGTAGGGGGGCGTTTGTCCTGCTCACTCTCTAGGCTAGCTAAACTGTGCAGGGTTCAGCTATTCAGACTCAGCACTGCCCTAACGCGGCTACATAAAAGCAGGCTCATACCAGATAAAACCATACACTGACTGGTATGCTGTTACTTGTTACTATAGGGTCCATGCATCTGCCAGGCAAAGACATGAGTAACAACAACACTTCTTGCATGTAGAAGTGTTCATGAAACCTCCAGTTTAATCACATACCCACTGCTGTTCGTGGAGGGGAGCAGGGATGAGGCATGTATGGCTTTGCTCTCCATCTTTGCCATTTCGATTTCTTGGTTTGTGCACGTTCTTATTAGGCTTCCATCCCTTAAGAACCCCTTTTGTCTGCTTGTTAGTCTGTCTGGTAACTGCCCTTCAATGACCTATTACAGCATCAGACTGCAGGGAAGATACAAACAACTTTCCCTTCTAGGATACAAATTTCTCTCATTCATTTGACCGACTTTTTCCTAGCCTGCGGGAAAAGGCTGTTGCTATGTGCGCCATTAAATATGCTTCTCTGTCAGGTTTTCCTGGGAGATTGGGAAGGAATTTTCTTCTGAAGTTTCTGCGGTGTAATGTTTCTTTCTTGTCCCATCCAAACGTTACACAATCTTCCTCTTCTTGCTACATCTTCATCTTGTATTCTCACATATTTTGCGCTCGGCTTATTGTTTTTGATAAGAACATGACAAGAAAAAAATGTATTTTGAGAATTTTTCTCCCATAATTTTCACTATTTTTTCCTGTCGTATGGTCATGTCGGGTTCTGTTTCATTTGCGAACAGCCCTTAAAGAAGCAGCAAAGTCGGAGGGTACAAAGAAAGTTAATGGTGTTTTTGAGGTGACATCTTCACACAGCCAACTCATCAGTAATTAGTGCCTAGAGTTTGAACTCTTCCTCTTCCACCTGAATCTCCTTCTGGCAATTAAAAAGGCCACACTTTGTCAAACCCTTCAAGCCCTCCAAGATTCACGGTTTCAGGACACCACTGAGCAAGCTGGTACTACAGTAAGTTTACATCAAGTTTGCCTTGACTCATTCTTTCACAGTTATCATATGGTTCTATGCCATCTGAAAAAACATGAATATAATTGGAAAACCACGGAATTAATTTAAACGAGAAGCAGTAAGAAATCAAAACAGTTTGATAGCAGGATGATTTATGGATCATTCAAACAATTCACTCTCCTTTTCTTGTTCAGATTCACTTATGTCCTAAAAAAATAATTCTGGGTAACTTAGAGTGATTAGATTATCAAAGGCTTGTAACCCAGAAAGGAAAAGGCAAGAAATTCAGATGTGTATAATGTCGTGGCTGACCATTATTCTTTAACGAGCAGAATTCTCTCCTATTGTTTACTGGTAGTATATTTATTAATGAAAGGCAAAAGCAAGCTTTGCCAAGAGTAAGATTTAGTGTTGAGTGAACAGAGGGGATAATGCATTCACAAGAATGCTTGTGAATTCTTAATTGTGTTTTAAATAATTATTTTTAAAATTTTTGTTCACTTTTTCCAGGTAGTCAACTGAACAAAAAATTTTCTTGCAGGAATGTGCACGGGAAGTAACTTTTAGGCCCGATCGTTGTTTAATTATGAAACAAAAAAATACATTACTGAGAAAATAATGTATTTATTGGAAATAAAGTGCAGAAGGAAAGTTGAGGTCAGCCAAATGAGGCAGAGAAAGTCTCTCAGCTGACCTACCTCCAAACAAGCAAGTTCCAGTCCCGGGATCAGGACAGCCAGGTCAGCACGGAGCTGTGCCAACCAAATAGAGCTAACTCATTTATACAGCCCCTGGGAGCCGAATGAGTATGCAGCGTGGCACTGTGCCATGCAGACATATCGTCCTTCTTCCTGGGCTATCTTGGCTATCTCTCCCATGACACGGCATTGTGTAACGTAGATGTGTCCTTAGGTGACCAACCGGCCCGCTCAGCCAGCAGATCCCAACCAGCAAATGCGCAGACAAAGGGCTGTAATCATTTATGAATGCTCTGTGAGCACTGATATTTGTTCAGATGAACTGCTAAATGGCTAACAAATGGGAAAAATCTGGGACCTCATTATAGACAAGATATTAGCAGAGAAAGGAGCTAATTTCAGCCCCCTCTCCCCAATTTGTTTGCTGCTGGCATGTCAGCCAGCTGCCAAAAGTATAGCTGCATTTTCTGAACCTGGTTTTAATATTCAGAGTAGTTTTATCTTGTGTTATTTCATTTGTAACTCTTACCTGTATGGTACCCCATACGATATATTTTGCCCTCAGTGTTGAGAAGTGCGAAATACACAACAGTTCCTTTTGATATATTTCAAACATACTGTTGCGTTCACCCATACAGAAAGCACTTCAACAAATGTACTCTGCTGGTCTATTCATCTTAATGCAAAGGTCTGTTCGGAGTTTCACACTCTTCAGTCATTACTTATATGCTGCAGCACAGGGTGAATTACTCAGTAGTGCCTGAAGATCTTTCAATCTTGGCAAAAAAGGCTTTATTTTTAGATTGCAAACATTAATACCAATTCAAATTGACAAAAGCCTTTGACAATAGCCTTGGACGTATGCGCATGTATGCACGCATTTGTGGAGAAAGAGAGACCTGAGCACATGCCTGAGTGCCATCTTAAAGGCCAGGTTTTTCTGTAGTTGTAACACCAACGTTTAGCCAGAAAAGGACTTACAGTCATGTAGTAATAGATAAAGCATTTGGAATTTGCCTGTTACATCAAACTGCTTCATCTTCATATATGACGTTTGTAAGGAATTAAAAAAAAAAAAAAGAAAAGAAAAGAAAAAAAATCCTGTGCAAAATATAATACATTGTTTAGAAACTTCTTATATATTAGTCATTAAAAAACCTATCATACATATTCTTTTGCCAAGACATAACTAGAACTAGATAATTTTCAAAAGCTAATTTCTAAATCCAGCAGGCATTTCCTTATCCTAGATTCCCATAAACTGAGTCAGGTGATACAGATTTTCCCTTATTTGGGAATGAAGCTACTCTGGTCCCATTGAAAGTGCACTGGAATCAGAAGACCTGGGTGATGTGGGACAAATCACCTTACTTTTTCCTCTGCCATTTTCTCTGTTCAGCAGAGGGTGATGATAGTATTTTATTGCCTTGTAAAGTGCTTTGAGATCTGAAGATGACTGGAACCTTGTGTAAGTGTCAAGTACAACCTCATTTCTAACACCTAATTAGGCCAAATTCTACTGTATATATAAATATGACTCTTGTTAAATTCAACAGAATGTCATAGGAGGTAAGAAAGAACATTTATACAGTCAGCAACTGATACACAGATCAATTTTCAAGCTGTATGAGAAAGACTTTTAAATCTAAGTAATACCTAACCTGAAGCATCCTGATGGACTTTATTTTGTATTTCAATTCTGTCCTGTGCTTTGGTATGAAAGCCACTCTTCCAGAGGCCCAGACCTTTCGTGCCTGTAATTTTATGCCCAGCAAGGCTATAGGATCTGGGCATACCATGACCTGGGGGCAGAAGAGGAGATGGGACCTGGCAGTACTGCTCAGGGCTCAGCAGACACAGTACTCTCGGCCAGAGTCAAGGAGAATCCCCTGTCCTGCAGCTGCTGAGCATCCTTGCTGAGCCTCTCTTGATGTACTTGGTACCCAATTCCCGAATGTAGAGAAAAGTCATGATCCTGCCCCGGGAAGAGAAGAGCTGCCAGAGCTATTGGGAGGGAGATAAAGTCTTTGTCAGCCCCTCAGCTGAAATGACCAGCTAGGTGTTTGTAGAACGGAGGCCAAAACTGCATAGAATTTAGTGCAAATCAATGTATTATTGCAACAGCTACATCTTTCTAGTCCTTGTAGAAAAATCAAGCTTCTATGACCCTGGTTTACAACTGTAAGGTAACACAAAGTTTAAATTAGAGCACATTTTTTCCAGTTTGGATCAATTTATCTACGACAGAAGAAACTTATGAACTTTGCTTTCTATAATATGTAGAAGTTGTTACTAAAATTATTGTATTTAGGTTTCTGAATGCTCTCAGCCATTCCTCTGCTTCAGCTGCTTTTCTCGGAGCAGATAAATATTTGTAACAAGTACAGCCGTGTGAGCTAGCAGGGGGAAAAAAAAAGAAAAAAAAAGAAAAAAAAAGACAAAAAAAACCTGGCAAGCAAGTTCTATGTTTCTTTGAAAACTCTCCAACATCATGAATCCTGTGAGAGCTTAATTAAAATGAAAAGGCAATTTTCAAAGGGAGAAAACAAAATAAGCTTTTTTAATGGTCTATTTTTGTTCTGAGCTCAGAAAATCTCTTTCTCTTTTTCAACCGGTTTCCCCAAAACATAAATATTGGCAGCTTTAAGGTTTGTTTTTCATCCTCTTGAGCAAGAGGCAGGGAGTTCAAAAGCTTTTTCCAGTCAAGCTTAGAGGGTTTGCTCACCAGAGCTTGGATTTCTGACACAACTAGTGAGTCTAGAACAGTAAACACCACCGTGAAATTAAAGTTGCCATTTCAAGGGAATGATGATTAAACGGTAATATATTCACATTGCTGATAATTAGGGGAACAAGTTTTTTCAGCCACAGCAGTGCATAAGGGTCAAGGTCAACCAAGCCCTACACAACACCTTAGGCTCACATGATTAAGGGTTATTTTTGCAGCCAACCTCACTTGAAAAGCAAACTTCCCATCCACCTCCCTTTCGCCAGCTAATTGGACAGCTGGGTGCTGCTTTTAACATGAGTCCAGAGCAACACTTGAATGTCTCAGTCCATATCAAGACTAACCTGCTCCAGCCATCTGCTGTTAAGCTACTACTACCTGATATTTCAAAGCTTCAGAGATGGAAAGTGCTGGAACTCAGAACACTTTTTTGGATACACAGCGTTTTTGGCAAAAATGTGTGTGCCCTTTTAGCCCAAAATAAGAACAACAGCAAGCCAATCTTTAAGTGTTGACCTTTTTTTCAAACAATCTGTGTGACAAAAAAGGTTCACATAAATCAATTTGCTTCACCCATCTCTGTAGCAGTCTGACGCTGAAGTATGGAAACTTACACGTTAACTATTGATGAAAACACGATTGCAGAATCCTTTCTGACTTCACAGGTATAAATCAACAAATTATTGCAGTTGCTGTTGCAGGGTTTCAAAAGCTCTGAACACGCATGGTACTTTTCTGCTCAGTCATGAACTCTCCTGAGCACAGTCCCTAGTAACCGTGTGCTCACGTACAGTGTGACCGTCCGTAAGACCGGACTCACGGCATGTGCAATGGGGAGTCCAGTGTCGTTGCACGTTTGATGTAGCGTTCGATATTCTGATCTAAACACTGCAATGTAAGGGCCTGTGTGAAAGGGTTGTAGCAGCCGGTTTACTTTGTACGTGATAGAGAGTTACATCCCACCAAAGGGAGAGCGCAGAGCCCAGTCCTGCTGCCTGTGGCACTGCGCTTGAGCAGATCAGCTAATAGGGACACATATGCAGGGTCATTTACATACCCAGTATCAGACACCTAATTAGCAGTGGCGGGGTCTGTTTCAAAACGGAGACTCCAGACCTGGGCCGATGGCTTTATCCCTCCAGACGGCACTGCTGTGTTCATTCAGAAGTTCCCTTGAAGTGCTTTGAAGTCAACGTGCTCTCCTGTGCACTGATTGCCTGTCCTATACGTGGTGAACGTCTTTCCACTAGCTGAAGAAAGTGCTGTGCCTGTGTTTTTATTTCCAGAGGTCATTTATGGGACAAAATCAGTCTTCTAGGTGACTAGCTTAGGATTTTAAAAAACATGGATTGCGCTAGACTTATTTTAAATATTGATGGCAAGATTTAGTCAAGGTTGTCTGAGGATAACAGTGGCTTATGCAACTGGTCAGCACACAGCTATGTGCTGATCGATTTCTGTTTCATAGGGAATCTTTTTTGTAACTGGTCCAAAGACCGGCCCATTCTTTCTCCATTTATTTGTAATTTAATCTGGGTACTTAACGAATTACAAAAAATGGTCAGAAATTAGCTCATCATCTCATAAAGAAAATGCATTTCTAATTAAAACCTATGAATATGGGTCACACTTTGCAGAGGGAAGCATAAGTCAAGCATCTTTCTTCTTAATTTGTTCCAGGTCACTGTTTTTCTCTGCCTGGCTGCAAAACACTAATGGATCGTCCTGATAAGCATTCACTTTTGCATCCCTCTTTTATATTGCTCTTTAAATGTCTATTTTACTTAATGTGTCTTGATTCTACCCTGCCCCCAGTTGCAAACACACCACACTTTATTAGAATAAAATTTTATCCTTTTTGGTCCTGTAAATGAGAGTAGAAGCTGTAGACAGTTTTCTTTGCAGTACTGGCAGTTTTAAGCTTTAGCATATGTTGGCATAATAAATTCACTCAATCCAATTTTCAAGTGCACGTTCCTCTCGGAGTCAGTTTTCTAGACACTGCAGTGGGTCCCTCTAATCTAAGTTGTTTACATTGGCATTAACAGAGAGCTTCTATAGCAAAAGAGTTTAAAAAAGACGAAGTCAGTAGGGAAGACTTTTGTGCTTCAAGGAATATTGAAGATGGGTACATGAAAAGGGAGCTGGAAATGTTTCTCTGGTAAAAGGGGGGCTAAGCAGATGTCTTCTAATATAAGCATCGTTTGATAACCAATGAAAGATGAGATTTTGGACTACTCTGCCATTCTGTTGTTAAAAAGAAGCTTTTTAAAATATTGAAGAGGAAAGAGAGACATGCAACAATGAAAGTTGAAAAGAAAATGTCAATAGAATACATCTCTGGAGCAGATGGTCTAACGCAGCAATTATCAACCTTTGTCTGATTCTGACTCTTTTGTAGATCAATCGTTTTCATGCAGCCCCAGATATCAGTATCAAGAGTGGATGAACATTTATTGCTATTAGGTGAAGAATGCTGGTAGGGCTTATGATCCCTAGTTTGGTCTGATGAAATTAGCGCCAGTTACGTGCATTGTGGCAGCACATTGTGGCCTGAGGCGGATCACTGTGCTACCTGAAATGAGGGGACAAATGTTGGCTCAAAGAGCTTTCAGTTCAAGTATTAGATGGATGAAGTGGACAGAGAGACAACAGCAAGATAATCCTGACAAATGTAATCAGCACAACGGTTATAACTACCAGCCACCCACATATTGCCAAATCACAGAATCACAGAATCACAGAATCACAGAATCACAGAATTATCAGAGTTGGAAGGGACCTCTAGAGATCATCTAGTCCAACTCCCCTGCTAAAGCAGGATTGCCTAGAGCACATTACTCAGGACTGCATCCAGGCGGGTCTTGAAAATCTCCAGGGAAGGGGACTCCACAACCTCCCTGGGCAGCCTGTTCCAGTGCTCTGTCACCCTCACCGTAAAGAACTGTTTCCGTGTATTTGAACGGAACTTCCTGTGTTCTAACTTGTGCCCATTGCCCCTCGTCCTGTCACTTGGAACCAATGAAAAGAGCCTGGCTCCATCCTCCTTCAACCCACCCTTTAGATACTTGTATGCCATGATAAGGTCTCCCCTCAGCCTTCTCTTCTCCAGGCTAAAGAGTCCCAGCTCTCTCAGCCTTTCCTCATAAGGGAGGTGCTCCAAGCCCTTAATCATCTTAGTTGCCCTTCGCTGGACTCGCTCCAGCAGTTCCCTGTCCCTCTTGAACTGGGGAGCCCAAAACTGGACACAGTATTCCAGTTGTGGCCTCACCAGTGCCGAGTAGAGGGGGAGAATGACCTCCCTCGACCTACTGGCCACACTCTTCCCTATGCAGCCCAGGATTCCATTGGCCTTTTTGGCGACAAGGGCACATTGCTGGACCATGGATAATTTACTGTCTACCACAACCCCCAGATCCTTCTCCTCCAAGCTATCTCCCAGCAGGTCAGCCCCTAACCTGTACTGGTGCCTAGCATTCTTCCTCCCCAGGTGCAGGACCTTGCACTTGGTTTTGTTGAACCTCATTAGATTCTTCTCTGCCCAGCTCTCCAGCCTGTCCAGGTCACGCTGGATGGCAGCACAGCCCTCTGGGGTGTCAGCCACCCCACCCAGTTTGGTATCATCAGCAAACTTGCTGAGGATACACTCTGTCCCCTCATCCAGGTCATTAATGAATATATTAAACAAAATAGGACCAAGTATTGACCCCTGGGGGACACCACTGGTTACAGGCCTCCAACTAGACTCTGTGCCGCTGATCACAACCCTCTGAGTCCTGTCCCGCAGCCAACTCTCAATCCACCTCACTGTCACCTCATCTAGCCCATACTTCCTCAGCTTCCTAATGAGGATGTCATGGGAGACAGTGTCAAAAGCCTTGCTAAAGTCAAGGTAAATGACATCCACGACTTTCCCCTCATCCAGCCATCTGTTTCACAGATTTTGTGTGATTGATATATGTATGCCCTTCTGTGGTGGTGTCTTTGCTAAGAAAGTCACATCACCTTTTAAATCTGTGTGGTCTGTGGCTCTTTTGCCTATCACAGTGCCTGACACCTTAGTAGCAAACAGTAATACATCTGAAAGGCTCTTTGAAAAGCTGCGGGGCAGCAAAGGGGGGTGCAGTAACTCCGCAGACACACTCTGCTCACGATGAGTGAGTTTGTGGCAGGGCGGTTCACGTGATTCCTGTGACTCACAGCATTTCTCTGCTCTTCATCTCAACTTGATGGACTTCAGTCACCATCGCAGCCTGCAAGCTTGTACAGGGCCTCTATACCTGATAGCTGTGTCATGCCTTGTGACACACGTCTTCTTCTTCACGCAATGTTCTGGAGGCTCAATTGAAAGACCTTTCATCAAGGGCCCATCCTTTGGAAATCCTAGCATGTTAAACTGTGTTTTATTCCTGGGAGTGGTAACAGTCCCTCAATTCAACCCCCCACAGAAACAGTTTCTGATTAGGAAATTTAGTGGAACTGAGGCTCTCAAGTCAACTAATGGCTTTTGAAATATCACCCTGATGAGTAGAGTTTGCACGTAAACTCCTTAAACTTCTTTCTGAAGCTTTTCTTCTAGGATGGAAATAAAAAAATAACATTAATTTGGTCAGGCATGGGAAGAGAGCAGCATCCAGGCTAATAGTGAACTCTGCTAGGCTCTAATCTAAAGAGCAATTTCCCTAATTTAGATTGCATATATCTGGGAGCAGATAATGAAACCCACATCCCCTCCTTCAAGGTGAAAGTCCTAGCCAGAAAGCTGTAGACTTGTATTCAAGCTTTTCTTGAGATCATCCGTCTCAATGGATATTTAATTACACCTGTGCAATTAGGGACAGTTTCAAGGCAAAGGTCGGAGAATGCTCCCACCCACAGATTTCCTTAAGCTGTGTGGTTTGGGCATTCCTCTGGTAGATGGGAGATGTGGTTCCACTTTCCTCAGGAAGAAGGTGTGTTTCCTTCATCTTCCATGAAGAACATAACTGGGTAACGTTTACTGGGTAAGAAGGGTGATGGGACTGCTTTTCCCATCTTCCAAAGCTTTGGCTGACTCGGTGGCAGTTTCTGAAAGAAAGGCACTAGGCACCGAAGTGCAGAGCAGGCTCAGGGGTGTGAATCCTGAGCAGTGGGAAACAGCTCCACTCAATCCAGGCTGAGACCTACATTTAAGGCACATATTTTTCCTCCTGCACAGTGTGTGACCTTTTGGCAATCTGACTCTTAGCAGCTTAACTTTTTGATGCATGCTTAACCAATCCATCATTTTTGGAGCCTAAGGCTGTCGTTTGAGAGCTGCGAATCCCATTAAGCTTCCACACGCCTAAAGGTTAGGAATCATGAGGCTGTGATTCATCCCGTTCCTCTGGAGCTATGTTACTAAGGGAAGAAGCAATGGTTGGAAGGGGGGAAAAGCGGTGCTTGAATGGGGTTGCTCCTTCAAACTTAAAGAAAATGGAACCTAAATAAAGCAGAGTCATCACCCAGACAGACAGATGCTGGGGAAAGTACTAAGGCAGATGGATCATGAGGCAGATTTAGCACATTCACCTAGTCTTTTTGGAAGTACTCCCACTCCCACGGGACTGCCTTAGCTGAAGGAAACACAGTGCCAGTGGGATCTCTGTCCATCTGTCCTGACCAAGCAGGACCCCTTGGCAACAACAAATGCAAGACAAATAGGATCAGATTAAAAATAAATAACAAGGAACCTGATTATCTCATACCTCTGATGAAAGCACTGCCCTAGAAGAATGGGGAACAATCTTGGGTACCAGAAACTGTTTATGCATTTCATTTTTTTTAAAAAAAAGCCATTGGGTAAAATACATAAATAGCTTTGGGTGCCAAACCTGAATTCAAACCCAGACTTTCCCCCCACCCAGTGCAATAAACATTTAACAGCTTTCTGGGAGGGGAAAGCATTTTCAAGTCTGATGTGCAAGAGGCTGCAACAAGGTGTACATTTTCTTCTGCTGATTTTGTACCCTTTTGAATTTCCCTTGAATATAAACATTCCTGATGTGATACAGAGCAGTCATTCAGTCCTGTCAGAATAGGTGCTACGTATTAATTGTTCTGAAAGCCAGCAGCTGCGTTACATTAAAACCAATAAAGCAATTGTCATGCTTTACTTTAAAAGCACCTTTCCCAAAGTGCTAGATCCTAGTCTCAAGAGCATAATGCATAGATTACAATAGAGCTTGAAAATCTGACCACCCTACTTGCATACAAAGGCACAGCGATTTGAGATTTCAGGTTATGCAACTGTTTGTATACACTGCACATCTGAGAGCTGAAGCTGGCCTTGAACTGGAAAAGGTTTAAATAAGTCAGTCTCATTTCTTCATAAAACCCCAGGCTCCTTGTGACGCTAGTAGATGGTCTGAATCATAGCTTCATATTTATAAACCTTCGCTAGTGTTTTCACACATTTCAGAATAAAAATAAATGTATTGTAAAGTCATTCGTTCAAGGGAATTCACCATCTCCAAAGCACATATTTTTGATCTTCTAGTTATTAATCGAAATGAAAGGTTGCAACAAGAAGCTGGCAAGGTTTCTGTTTTTTCTAAGTCATTGTGGGTTTTGTTGTTTGGAGATTTTTAACAGAAGTTTGGTCTATTGCATAAGGTTCCAAGAGGTTTTTAAATTGAATTGAAATTTTTCTGTCTGTTCAATAAATATGCTGAGAAAGATACATTTTCAGCACTTAGTGAAATTAAATTTCAAAACAATTTTTCTAAGACGTTCCAACCTTGTGTAAAAATAAAAAATATCTTGTTAGGTTTATGTTGCAAAATTCATTTCATACAGTAACTACAATAATATAAACCTGCGCTTCAGAGATGCTGCAGTTCCTTTTAAAAAATGGCTGTAAAAACAATTTGTATAAATTCTGAAACATACTGGGGAAGAAACTGTGGCTTATGAATATGAAGGTATGACTCAGCCAGACTATTAGTATCACAAGGAGCCTAAGGTTTTATGAAGAAACTGAATTAATATTTGTTCAGCACTTTGAAAATGTAAAGAACAGTGTAAGTGATTATTAATTGTTGGCTTTATTATTAAAAATGGGAACTAATACCTGTGTGAAATAAATGTATTTTGGAGTAATTGCATGAGCGAGTCCACAGGTAATCTAGCAGCCTAATAGTGGAAGCCTCGAATTTCGTAATCTGAATAGAGCAGTTGGTGGAGCTTGAACATAGCACCATCATTTGCAATCCTTTTGTACAACACCCCAGTTGCAGAGTTAGATCAGGGGCCCCTAAGTGAATGCCTTGAACATATACCTGAACCTGATGTATATCAGTTTGAGGGAGAGATAAAATTAAAGACCAAAGCATTTAGAATTTAGGTGTGTCATACTCAATGTTTAAGGACTTGATCCACACTTCCTTAGAGTTCATGAGGCCTCTGTGATGCCTCTGGAGGAGAGATGTCAGGTCAATGCCCTTATCCTGTAGAAAAAAAAATCAAGATTCTTCTTGCTCTTTCTATCTCCCAATCAATCCTGAATTCCCCTGTCTTGTGTTCCTGTTGCAATAGGATGAGTGGATCATGTCACGGCCCAAAAGACTAGCATTTGGTGGTTTGGGACTGCCTTGAGTCACCAACAAACCCCTGACTCTTCTTGGCTTTCAGCCTCTTAGAGAGGCTGCAAAGAGAGCGGTCTGGATCGTCAACTTTCTGCAAGATTACTGTGGCCATTAAGTCAGCAGAAAAAAAACATGAGGATACCAATCTTTTTTCGGTCACATTTAAATAGAAAGGATAGTCACACCTGCTGGTCCTGTCAGGCTTTTCTACTGTCTTGAGTTCCCCCTGAGGTTTTAGGCAAGGGAACGCAGTTTATGGACTACAGTTGGATGCAGGAATGAATGACATGCCAAAGTGCTAATTGACTTGTGGATGAGGTCTGCTAGTGCAGCAGATCTGCGTAGTGCATTATTCAACACTGGATACCTTGAAAACTAAAATAAGCTGCTGGGGGAGTTTTGGCACCCCTTTGGTTAAACAGAAACTTAAAAAAGGTTTTCAAGATTACACTTTTCCGTTTAGGTACCTAAATTCTGCCTAAATCTCACGTCGGGCATCAAAGTCCTTTTTGGATTTGGCCCTAGGTACTTTCCTCCATTGGGACATAATATATGGTCCTTAAAATACAGCAGCTCATCTGTTTGAATTTTACTAGCTAACTCTCATTGCAATGATTATCTGATCCCACTGTATTGATAGAAAACATATGCTTCAGGCAATACCATAAAATTCACAACCAGTGAGTTTTACAGACACCAAACAAAACACCCAGATAAATCTTGAGTATTTAGTGTGTACAGTAAGTAGCTGATTTCATTTCTCAGTTGCCATAGATTTATTCATTATAAGGATATTACTGAAAATAATTTTGAATGATTTATGAGGCTCATATAGATTCAGTGTAACGTTGAGAAAATGTTCTTAATTTACTTCAGAGAGTAGATGTGGCCCCAACTCTTGCAAGCAGAATTAGTTATTTTCTTTTAACACACAAAAACTATCTCGGCACAGAAGACTTCTATATGCTTTTAGCTACTCAGTAGAGAATGACTGCCAAAATCTGAAAGGTATCACTCCCACTTTACTTAGCTGACCTTCTGAGAAATGATTCCTGCTATAGCAACTGTGCTTTTTTGGGTTGGCTGGTTGGTTGTTGCGCTAGCATCTTTGTGCAAAGCCTTAAAGACGCTCCCAAACCACCAAAAATTTTCTCTCGCAGGTTAATAAATACAAACCTTTCTTAAACAGCCAATACTTCCAAAAATAATCCCCAGCCAAGCACATACACCGGTATATCCAATAGTGTTTGTTCCGTGAATGTTTTCTGTGGAAAATCAATCCAACCAGCAGGCTGAGCAAGAGAGGTTTATCTGCCTGCTTACTCGCTCTATCTCAAGGGCCAAGTTCAAAACAGCGCTTTGAGTGATGTGCTCAGGCTGAAATCTGCTTCCAGCTTTTGAGCACCCTACTCAACTCCTATCTGCATCTTCACAAATTTGAAAGTGGCTCCAGTGTGAGTACAGGTAAACCTGGCTGTGCTCACTTATTTTCTGCATCAGAGCGTAAGGCTATTAACCAAAGTGCCAGGAACAGTGAGATTTACTTTCTGAACTGATCGTGCATAAGAGCACATTGCTGTCCACTGACAGTGTCGTAGTATTGAGAGCCAAAGTTTAACACCAGCTCTGAAACTCTTTGAATAGTCAGGGGTTCCCAGGAGTCGGGAGGAACGCATGCGAGGCCCTACCATATTCTGCTGGGGTATTGCTGCTGATTTCTGAGATTCCTAATTGCCTAATTAAGGCAGGAGGAGTACCTGTGCCAGGCTGTTCTGTTTAACATATGCTGTATAACAGGCCTAATTTATTTAATTTAAATATAGAGTATTTTATAGAAAATATCCAATATTAGCCTTAGCTTTATCTTCCAGCACTTTGCTTTAGTTCTAATATTGCTTCCCAAATTGAAGAGCTAATTATCTTCCCTGCATAGCCATTAGAGATTCTGTTCAGCTTGCCAGGAACCTTGTTTTTTATAAACTAAACTAAATTAGCTGCTGGAATCCTGTGCTCTCAGATTCTTAAATCATTGTCACAGTTCTCAGGAGCCCTTCTAACTTGTCAGTTCCTCCCTTGAACTAACCAAGAATCCCAGCAGAGACCCAATGGCATGGACCTAACCAACTGTCCTCCTTCTCCAGATCCCTGTTTCTTATAACAAGCACACTTGTTGGACAAAACGTTGGCAATTTCTGTTCATATCATTCTCCAACAGAGACTCTTCCTCAATCCTGTTTCCATTCATTGGTTATCAGCTTAGAGTCCCACATACCGTCTGGGAGTTGATGAGTCTCATTCCTAGCACAAAGTTCAAAGAACTCTGGATCACTCACTTGCAGACAGTTGCTCATAACTTATCCAAACTACACTAACACAAAATACGTTTGATTTTAGTTTTACTTGCAGGGAAGATGAATGATGGCTCCGTTTTAACTTTTTTATTTGCACTCCAATGTCAATAATGTTTAATTTGCCAGGAATAGTGTCTTACATTCTTGTCTTCCTAACGTATGTTAATGATGTCATCAAAAGCCGTCCAAGCCAAATGAAATAACACTGTATAGTCAACTGTTTGCCTGCCATTTGTTTTAAGAATAAAATGGCTTTTATTGCCCAATCATACCACTTATGCTATTGCAAAATGTGTAATTCTGAAGATAAAGCTGACCAGATATGGCTACACTACTTTCCCTCCCTTATATCAGCTATGTAAGTATACATTTACAGGTTCACAATGGGCTGGGATAAAGTGATTCACCCCTGAAAATTGTAATTGAGGAAAGTGAAACTGTCAACAGAGGAATCAACACTTGTTTGTTAATCACATTCATATCATTAACATTCATCGAAACAGAGCAACTTACAAAAAAAGAGTTGTATGCATGCACAGAATACTTCACAATTACAGCTACGCATCCCTCCAGCCAATCATAAACCCCATTAACGCATATTGGTAGTTCTTTTTGTAACTCACGACACTTTTAAGGCTTAAGATGTAGCAGTGCTTTTCTTGGTGATCATTTCACCCCAAGTGGAAGGTAGAAATGGCTTGGCCACCTTCTTTGTGATAATGGGCTTAATCACAACCCCAAATCAGCCTCTCCTGGCCTGACCTTAACTTCATAGGCATCATCATCCACTGACTAAGCAGGGCTGACTTCTCTGTGCACGCCAAGGTATCTCTTAGAGCAGAGTCTCCCTAAACTGGCCAATATCACGTTATTATTGCTTGTTGTGTTGCTTGTCTTATCATCAGTTTCCACTGCCCCAAGAGCAGAGCCAAAGAGCATCCTTCAAAACCAGCAAAGCCAGCGCCATTTATTTTGGGAAAGAAAAGGCAACAGTTCATATTTAATAATGGTTTATTATCTGTCTACTTAAGGTTTTGTATTGCTCCTGTCATTGCAGCGTCTGAGCGTTTTACACATAAAAAGGTTTGGCATTAGTTTAATTCCCAGAGGACGGCGTGGAGCCTCTGGCTCTGCTCCCTGCTATTATATTCGATAGCTGGGATTTCCAAGGGGCCCGTGGGTTTAGGTGCTTTACTCTCACTGAAATTGAATGTAATTTTTGCACTTCAGTCCTTCGGACTGTTTTGAAAGTCCCTTCCCATACCCTTCCTAGCAAAGAGGGATACAGTGACAAACAGCCAGTGTGCAGCGCAGAAAACATTAGTGGGCTGAGGATTTTCCTGTGTATTCCCATCAGCTTTTGCCCTTAGTTTTCCTCACCCTTGCGATTCTTTCTGAAACGTGAGGAGGGTGTGTGGCATGAGAAATGAAATTTGTTCCTTCTCCACAAATAGCAAGGTAACACCGATTCCTAAGGCTTTACCCAGGGAGGGTGCTGCTTACACCTCCTGAGGAGGAGGCCACTGCCCCCCGTGCCCATCCTTTGGATGTCTCTAGCCCCACTCCAGCCCAAAGAGTCAGAAAGAGAAGGGATGGCGCGTGCCTAATAAGCAAATTTAGGCTACATGTTGCCGGTGGCAGGTTTGGGGCACACTTAAACAAACCATTTAACAGCACATAACAGCACTGCACAACACATCAGACGAGGAACAAACCATATTCCATTGAAGCTGCAGGGGGATATGTAGATAAGACGAATGTAATTACCAGAGTGGTAATTTAGTCAGGATGCTAATACTCCTAATCTTGCCAAAAAAAATCCCCTCACACCCTCAAGGGATATTAATGAACAGAAGTGGTTAAAACCTCAAGTTTTATGTCTCGTTTGAAAGATCAACACAGTTGTTCTGGACTAGACAGTGTAAAACTTTCCATAAAATAAAATGACAAACAAATCATTATTTGATTTTATATCCACTAGGAGCAATAGACAGAGAGGCCTCACAGCTTCTGCAGTGTCTGAGTAATTCTAAAAATTTCAGGACTGTAGCATGTAAGTGGTAAAACATCTGTGCGGTGCAGAGTGTTGTATATATTCTTTGGAGGTTTTTTTGTCATCTCTGGCTGATAAATAGTTTTGGGGCTCCCAATGTATAGAAATGGCTAAATGGAGAGTTTACTTTTTCAATGTCTTGTTTGACTCTTAAAAGTGCAACTATCATGTCTTTAGGCTCGTTTCTACTCCTCGGTCTCAATATTTTTAAATTGTTTGAAAAGTTTTTTATGTTAAAATACTACAGTCAGTTTCATAGATAATAGATACCACATGCCATGACTCTACCTTACTCCTAAGTCTTTTGACAAGAGGTTTCTAAAGAATTAGTATTATTATCTACATAGGTGGATCCTGAATTTGTATACAAATTTAAGAAGCCTGTGTTGTTTGTAGGGCTGGAGAACAGGTTTGGGTTCTTGCTTGAGCATATTGCACAAATACTGGCGTAGCTTTTAAAAAAAAAACGGATATGGAACTGGGAATGTTGCCAGAGCTGCCCAAGGTCTTCCTACTTGCCTGGCTTCAGGTTTCTCTGAAAAGGGGTGGTTTAGGTTGGCCGTTGGTTTCACAGCAGTCTAGAGCTTATGCTTTGGTGACTACAGAACCTGAGTTTATGTGACATTACTTTACAATAGAAATGCAATTGGTCAGTGTCACCTATTGGCACTATTGAAAAATCTCTCCACTAGGTCAGCATAATATCACTTCTAATCCAGATTTTATGTTTTATAATTGAAACGATTCCATTGTCAAATACCAAACTATACTACAGACCAGTAAAGAATAAATTTATATTAAAAATGGCTTAACTTTCCAGGGAGAAGACTCAGCATTTTAGTGAGTCAATGAGTTTACCTCACTTTTCTCATTCAGATCTCATTTTACATTCACAGCAAATAGAAAATGAAAAGGGAGAGAAAGAAAACATTGTCTTTTAGCCTCTAAAAGAACTTTTGACCTAGAAAAGGTGCAGTAACCAATTCCCTTCCAAGAGTTTTCATTTTCCTACCATTTCCCTCCCCAAAACCTGACCAATTTAACACCCTGCAGAAGGGAGGTGCATGCAGAAAGGGCTGCCGTAGTTGCCGCATAGATTTCTCTTTCAAAATGCTCTAGTACTAACAACACGGTTTGCATGGCTATAAAGCATAGTGCTACACGAGGTAGCAGACTTCCTTGCTTCTGCAACAGTCACTAGTGACATATGTTATGTCACTTGAGACAGATGAATTAAACTTATGTTGCTATTTGGAAGTTGTTCACATCTATCTGAATTGTTTACAGAGGGGGAAAAAACAACTTCTTGCAATAAATTTGTGGAGCAATATACCGCTACATGGGACGGAGCGGATCTGTCTTAGTTGCTCCTCTAGAATCTGAAAATATATTGTTCAGCTGCTTATAAAATCTCAGGTGCTCTTCTCTCAGGATATGCATTGTCTTGCACGTATTTCTGTTTGTTATTTATTAATTGCAGTTTCTCACCAAGGGCATTACCTAACAGCGTGGGAGTAAGTTTTCAATATGAGATTGACCTGTGACTTGCAGGGGTGAAAAGCTAATGAAGTCGGCAGGAGTAACCAGAATGAGAGGGGGCTTTTAAAACTCTCACGCTTTCAAACCCTCTCAGAGTAAAATTAATTCACTGACTCTTCTCACCTCTGCAAGCCACATTGATGGCAAAGTGATAGCAGGTAAGAAAAGGAATATATTTCCTGAGGTTCTGAATTATTTTGTATACAGGTCATTCATGTTTATGTAATCTGGACATACTGCAAGCATCATATTTCCGTGTATCTAACGGAGAGTCTCTTTCCAGTAGGAAATCTGAAGTGTCAGAGTCTCCTTTTGATACGGTGGCACCCAAATTTTTTTCTGAAAAATTTTTTTTTAAATCTCTCTAATTTCAAAATAAACAGGACTAGAGTGCCGAGTGACAAGAGGATTTTTTTAGATCAGTTTCAGTGAGAATGCTTTAGGACGAGAATGTTGCAAAGTAATTTCATTATCTTTTGGGAGCCTGCTATACTGCTAGCAGTGGTGTTCAGTCTATAGGCAGCCTTCAGGCTGCAGTTGCTTCAGCTGAGTGAGAGAAACAAGCTCTGGGAAAGGAGAAGAACTGACTGGTGCAACACCCAAGTGTATAGAGCAGATGAGAGCAACCACCAGTAGGACAAGACTTATTTAACCTGAATATATATCCATCACGCCACTCTCTCCTATGCAGCTCTGAGCAAAATATCTATTGTTTTTCTTGGGAGATAGTTTCTCATCTTTCTCTCCTCCTCCAGTACCTTACTAACACTATTTCAATACATCAAGATCCAGATAGCTGAAGTTACTGTGCAAATGGATCCCTTTGGAGAAAGAAGTCAGGGGATTCCAGTAACCAGTCTGCTTCTTTTTGAGACTTACAGAGGTTTAGCACAGGATATTAAAAAAGAATAAAATAGTACAACCAGCGCCAAAATATAAAGTCAGTTATCTTTTAAAAGGTAGTCAAAGGTACTAATCCTATTTTCAGCACTTTGCGTAATCACCATGAACTAAATGGCCATTAGAGTACCTCTCTAACAGAAACTAATATGGGAAACAGCCACGCAAACCCATTTCTTCCCAGCCACTGTGAATACTGAAAAGCAAGGGAAAAAAAATAGCTTAAATCCTATTAGGACAATGATCCCTATACATTCCAGTCCAAGATTAATTCTTTCCCACAAGGGCATATACTACATGATTTCAACCACCTTTTCAAAAGAAAAAAGAAAGACATCTTGAAGAAAAAGGAGGAAAGACCTGATTCTTTAAAGCCATTAAACATATGCTTAACTTTAAGTACATGTGCAATATTCAGTAAAGCAGAAGCATAAAGTATAGATTTGATTTTTAATCATCTGTTGATTAAGCTCTGTGCCGATTTGAAGAGTTCTGCAGCATGCAGATGTATGAAAAAGAAAAGCAAGTTAAAGGGTTCGCTTCTTAAAGGGCCAAGTTAAACAAGATGTAATTACGGCTTCACTTAGTCTTTTCATTCCACTTCAAAGCTTCCATGTGTGGGAAGGGGTTTGGCAGGTTAGAGTCAGCTCTGGTGTCTCGTTTAACTTGACTTTTTTCAATGACCAGCCCTTTTCTAAGATGCCTAATTCTTTGAGATACCACAGGACAAATTCTGCTTACTAACTTCAAAGAAGTCACTCTGATACCATTTGGCCCAAGCGATTTATATGGATGAGCCATTACGTTTCTAATTTGGACTTTATTGCTAGCATAAAATCTTTAAAATTGCAGACAGAGAGCAAGGTTTAAGGCATTGTGAGAAAAGAAAAAGGCCCAGGACCGTATACTCTGAATCCTTTATCTTAATATCTAATAATAAACCCACAGGTAATAACATGGCCTGTGAAACGTTCCAGCGAGGTGCTTAATTAAAAAGCAAGATCAAAGGTCATTGTTTCGTTTAGAATACAAATCTCTCCCTTTGAAACTGTAAGGGAGGGGGCAGTGTTCAATAGCCTGAAATACAATGCTGTGGTTCATCGGTCCCATGTTAACCCTACTGCAAGGTCACCATAGCTGGAACGCAGCAAGCTTGTCGGCCCCTTCTCTAGTGCCGTTTTAAGGACGGCGTCTTGTGTTTGCGCTTTCTGAGCCTGATCTCACAAGCTGCATGCTGATACCAGCTGGAGGAAGGGCTGCAAGATCAAGGCCAGTGCGATCAGCTCCAGAGTGCCGTTCAGGAGAAAGTGGAACGCCGGCACGTGCAGCACAGGGGGGGGCAAGGGTGTTTTACAATAAAAGTTACCTGCATAGGTTATGATAGCACATACTTTTCCTAATTCAGCATAAAAGGGAAAGCAGGCCGTGACACTGTTAAAAATCTTGAGTTTAATGGCAGCTGTAGCACAGGGTGCGTATTGAGTACAGTAGGGGGGAAGATTTTATCACTCATAGGTGAAAGATAAGACTAGGCTTGTCATGATACTAAAAAAAAAAATCTCTGTGCAGACCAAAATCTCTTTCTCATGCAACTTAGAGATTTCAGTGAGAACATCCCAAACATGTTTGATAATTTGAATTTTGCGGGAGTTAATACCCTCATTTAACTCAGACAAACTGCAATATACTACAATTAGGCAACCTTAATATATACAAATTCAGAAAAGCGAAGAAACTATCTGTCCTTTTTTGCCTGCATGGTCTCTTCTGAACCTTCTGCTTCAACAGCAACTGCCCAGTGACGTTGTTTCCCCAGGGAAGAAAACATACCGGCTATGACACAAAGCTTACTGATTGAAAGTATCTATAAAATCTTGAAACAAGTGGATCAGCTATAGCTTTAATTACCTTTGCCACAATGTACAACAAAATTTAAATTTAAATAAGTGTGGACCAACTTTGTTGGTCTACAGTATCCTGATGATGTAGACCTGTTGCAGAGTAGATTTTCATCCCCAGGATTAATTTCCTACCGTTGCTGACAGCACTCACACTGGAAATTAAATAGCCTCAAAGCAGACGGTTTGCTTCCAGAGATTTTGGAGGAATAGGCCTCTGGTTTGGGCTGAGGCTTTCAAATTTTTCAAGGCTGTACATCTCAGTCAGCTTACCCCACGCCTCATTCATTGTGAAATAGCACCTCTTCCTGCCACATTACAGCCTGAGGAAGAAGCTAGCAAGGGGTACGCTTTTTCCTTTATTTGCAGTTCTCCTTCCCTCACCTAATGGGATTAGTATCCAGCTCTCATTACAGTAGCAGTCCAATCCTAAGGGGTTTTGAAAATCTGAGACATAACCTCTACTCTTTCTATTAATTTCTAACTCCATCGAATGAAACTTTTTTCCTTCCTAACACTGACATCATTTAGCAGCCAATTTTTTCTAAGCATCGTTTTGTGTTGTCTGACAAACCATGTCATTCCCTTGATCTTGACATGTAGACCATCTCTTCTAGTACAGCATAAAGATGGCTGGTGGCTGTCGATGTTAGAAGCAGCTATGACAATGCTATTCTCTATTTTCTGCGTTTCTGACAATTGTTTTCATTTTTATGCTTGTCTTAATCCACTGTCCCATCATTAAAATCAATATGTGGTGGTTCATATGCTCTGTTACCATACAAGTCATCTGAATAGTTAGCTGTCTTTATTTGCCTTCAGCATCACTTTCTGTGGTTCACACAGTTCTGGGCATGGATGGTTTATTTTAAATAATAATTGAATTCACTGAGTAAAATTTGTGATTAATATAGTTGTGAATTATTCCAGGAGCACTAGACACTGGTGAATAATGGAAAAATATATTTTCTGAATAATTTATTTGAAAGATATAAGAATCGTAGGATAAATTATTCAACTAATATGATTCAACTGGTCTTTAGTCATTTTTAGGGTAGCTTGCGCTCCCTCTACTGGATGATCAGCTGCTTCCAAAGGAATTGAAAAACTGTGGAGTCATGATTTCAGAATTATTTTTAAAAATTTCAAAAAATACTTGGCTACAGGACAGTGGATTTTTCAATATTGATACTTAAAGGGCATTTCTTATTGGGCAACCATCTTTCAACAGGCCAAGTTTTAGACCTAATTGCTTGGCAATGTAGGTTGAATTCAGAGAAAATGATAAATGTTACTCCTTAAGTACTATCTGACAGTCAGTGATGAACTACAGCTTGGCCAGGGTAGGCAAAGGTATAGGGCACCTGAGTAGTATTTATGCAAGAGATGTTTGGTGGCATTTATTGACAACGGGAACGTCTGGATGTGTGCAGCACCTCGAGCTTTTCAATCTTAATGCTGGTCCAAGTCTTCAATAAATATTTCACTGTCTGAACGTAACCTATTAAAATATTAATTATAGGAAGGGGTGAGTAGATGTTGATGCCATAAGGCGTGGGATGGGCACTGACACAGCTCAGTCTGCTCATCCAGGTGATCCCCTGCACACAAAGGAAAGCATCCTGTCCCCACCCCAGTCCTGACCACGGCAGCAGGTTTGATGCGTGTCATACAGCAAGAAAAACAGGTTTCATTTATTGTCTTGATTAGGCTGCCGCAATCAAGAGTGGAGCTGACTGGCAGGTACCCCACAGCAGCCAGGATTACATCGTTTGCACCGTATTGTCCCCTTTCCAGTTACTCAGCCCTCTTTGGACCTCCTTTTCCTGAGCCAGTCTGCTCGCAAATGAACAACTCATCCCCAATTAATTTTTCCACATTAGTCCTACCTTTGATATATCGATACACAAATTTGGAGAGGAGTTTTATGCTCTCCTTAGTCATCTCAGTCTTGTATAGTATTTCTGATGTGCACTGTTGTCCTTGCAAGATACCACCCTCAAAAGGCTCCCAACTCTCCCCTCTAATTTCCCATGAAGTTCAGCCCACTTTCACATAACACCTATAAAATCCAGACATCTTTCACAGAGTTAACTGTAACCCTTTCCAGCCTCTTACTTTGTTATCTGTCACATCCAGCAGTTTCCTAAGCCATGTCTAGTAGTTCTCCACATCCTGTGTGGTTAACTTAACCTCAGCCCAGGGCACCGCTGGCAGTCTAGTCATAGTAATAATAATAAAATACTATGATCTGGTCATTCTTCTTCCTCAGTACATGGTGCTCATCTTTTCTTGACTGGCCCTTCAGATCTTTTGATTTCTGACTGCCAAAGGTCCCAGGTCTGTTCAACAGACCCCACCAGACTCCACCAGAACATCTCTCAAAGGCTGGCTAAAAAATGCTGTGGAGAAGCATTGCAAGGTTTGTGATGAGTCTGATCCAACAAGTATTAAAGGAAAGTCTTTCCATTCTCCTTTTCTCTAAACTTCAGTCACGTCCCTTGAGAGTAGTTTATTCTGGCAAAAGCAAATTGAATCTAATTCTTAACTTACACTGAAATCAGTATAACTTCAGTCAAGTCAGTGAAGTGAAATCAGAATACAGCTAGGATAAATGAAAGAAAAATCAAGCCTGCTTTGTGGGACAGCAAAGAAAAAAAGTCCATAATTGCTAACATTAGAATTGGTTCTTCTAAGTGGCGGACATCAAACAACTAGATATATTCAAAATCTGTTCACTTGCATGTTACTTTCTTATCCCCGTATGCCAATAAAATAGCGTCATGCTACCCATCACACTGCTATCAGCAGTCTTTAGACTACAGCATTTATGGGGAGAGAATGGATGGCATCCCTTTGGAGAAATAAAGTGAACAGGAAACATATTCATGGCTTCCTAAGCAGAAATTCAGAGTGGAAATCTTGAATTAATTTACTTAGTTCAGATGTAGGATTGTATAAATGTTTGTCATTATTTCTAGTGTAAAAATGAAGAAAGATTCATATAAAGAGAATTTGTCAGAATACTCATCACATTTCCATTATCTAGGAAAAATGTGACTTGGGATCCATTAAATACAAAAGAGTGAACAGCTAACTCACTTCCTGATAGTTATATCAAGATTAGTTAGAGTAATATAGCAGTACAATACATATAAAACTGGTATAGATTTATTTATAATCACTCTAAAAATGGTGCTGAAGACATATTTTTGGCAAAAAGCAGAGAATGTGAGATAAGCTTAAGGGGCATAAGTTTTTACTGGCAAAATAATTCTTTGTTTTGTAACCAATATAAATATTCTCACCAATATTAAGATTCTGGAATCCAGGCATCGCTACAACAGTCCACTTTTTTTCTTTAATAACGTCATTCTTGTTGTTCCTGCCTTGAGAAGTGCATTAATATCACTAAAACACCTACTTATTATTTCATTTAGCCCAATAACAGGGAGCATCTTCAGTGTGCAGGTATTTGTAGATACAGACAGTCTTGTTGCCTTCTTCAAATAATCTGTCTCTAAGAACGTGAGGGAATTTAAGGCTGAAAATGGTAGCTGCTTTTCCTTATAGATTTGATTTCTATTAGAAGCAAGGAGGCCCATACTGGGTTCAGGAGCTCCAATACCTTCAGACCCAATACAAAACCAGAATGAGATGCCTTCAGAAATTATTGGAGAGTACATGCATGACACTTGCACTCATCTCCTGTGGGCCCGGATGTGTTGGAGAGGCTACGTATGTGCTTTTTGCCCTGTGCACGAGAAGTAGATGCATTTGAGATCTATTGCAGCTGTGGTGCACAAACAGGTCACCCGCCAGGCACGTGGCTATTGGGTCCACCACATCCTAGATGGTGTGAAACTGGCAGGTTGAGTTGCTTCACCAGCACTTGACAAGACAAGAACCAAGCTATGTCAGCCAGTTAGAAACCGGCCAGGTGGCAGCCTTTACACTGTGGTAGCCATTTGACAGATGGGAAAATGCACCAGAGACAGAACAAATCCACCACACGGAGCCCTTTCCAAGCAGGCGTGTGAAATGAATTCATGCGCTCTGAATCCCACTTGAATGCCTCAACTACAAGACCATTCTCCAGCTTGAAAAAGGAGTTCATGATGGGAAAATACGGTCTAGAAAATGCAAAGATGTAAGATACTACATAAAAGAACCAAGAAGAATAATATTTCTCTTTGTCCGTACTCGCACCAAAATTTTGGAGGAATTGAAGTCCACCTTTTTCTCACTGAAATATCTGAATTTCAGGAAAAAGATTCGGAAATATTTCAAGGAATGAAATTTCCAAATCTGGTCTAGAATTGAAAGTTCATATACAAAGGCATCTTGTTACAGGTTTGAGAGGCAGTACTTTTCGTAGTCGTAAGGAGCAGAGAAGCATTCACAGCACAAGCCGTTCTTTTCAGGACTGAAATAGAAGCCAGCGCTATCCTTAGGTTATCATGTATTCAACAGCACTTTTTTTTAGCGTGCTCTTTGTCTGAAAGCATCAGCTGTTACTATGGTTGCGAAACACTGCAGTGAGACTCTTATGTTTGCATGTGAATTGTCAAATCCCAATAATATAGACTGAAATGTTGTATGCGCCATGACTGCCTCAGACTGAAGTTTTGTGGAGCAGTTTACCTCTAGCCCTTCATAGTCTTTCTCCAAATGAGGCTAGGTTTTGTCTGTGTTAGAAATGCTGGCGACCTCTTCTTTCATAAGCTCTTGTCCTTAGAGAAGGCACTTGAAATTTGGCAGGAAGGTGAGAAACTGAAGATTCACAGCTGCAGTGGATGTTAAAAGAAGCAGAACTCCAAACATGTAAAATACCGTATCGTGTTACATACTTGAAAAAAACCCACCAAATTATTCTCTTTTACTTTATTCTCTCTGCACCTTTGTTTGACAACTGCAAAATGCAGGTGAGACTACTTATCTCTCAAAAGCATTGCGAAAATAAAGGAAAGTTTGTGGAAAGCTAAAAGTCTGTACAAATAAGCTCCACTAAAAATCCATGAAAAATTAATGATTCTCTTTGTAGAAGAGGGTTTGAAAAATGTACAGTAAACAAAGTAGGAACCACTACAAAGAACAAAGATGAAAAAGTATTGAATAACTACTGCCTAAACAAGCCTCATCCTCTCTGTGTACCAAGGCAAAGATTTAGGAGAGAAGGCATAGTATATGGAAATACTGGTATGTAATGAAGACATGATAAAGATGTATCATCATAGTACTTAATATACGAGACAGGCAAATGAAGGTAATACAGCCTGTAGGAACTCTGGGAACAAAATAGCCGGCTCCTCTGACGGCAGGCGGAGTTCTTAGGCATAAAAATGTCAACTGATATTACACATGGATATTACTCTCCGCTTATCTTCTAAACTTCACCAGCTTTTGATGTAAGTAGGGATCTAGACATGAAGATGAACTGATTTCCTGATCTTTTCTCTGTAACAGATCCGTTCAATTCAGCTCCAGCAACGCAAGCATCATTGAAAATTTGGAAAAAAATTGTAACCTGCTCCAATCATGACAGATCAGATCTTCCAGTTTCTTCCAAAAACTTAAATTTTTCAAACCTACTAGTGAGATAATTAGGCTCTCAATCCTTTCTTGAGCAATTCCACAATTTTTGCTTTTTACTCTTTACAGAAAGGTTGCACAATACTATGAAATGCCTTAAAAACGCGTGAACTAAATCATATAGCAGTGTAACCACACTAGCTCAGATACATACCTGTGTCTGTGTGTTTGTGTGCGTGTGTAGTTTGTGGTATGGAATAACAAAAAGCGTTAAGAATTAAGGCTCTAGTCTGTTATTGTTGCTGTAGTGCGGTAAGTCTGAAGATTTAGGCGTCACACTCATTTCTCATCAGCTGCCTTGTAATCCTCTAAGCACCAAGGTCCCTGCCAGTAAAATCTCCGTACGTCTGGCTTGCTGGCCATGTACATAGCTGTATCATCTATGGTACTGCAAAGCTACACAATATTCTCAGCCAGGAATTCCTCCACTACCTTACTTCTACACCACTCGTGGAGTATTGCAACCAATACAAACTACCCATGAGGGTTTTTCGCTGTGGTGGGGGGCGTCTCTCTTCACCCAGTGCTGAGCATTCACAGAGGGGGTATGGGAAAGTCAGGTTTGGCAGATCAACAGAGCACTGTGCAATGGACATCCATTTCTCCTGTCAGCATTTCCAGCTGAAGACCGGAGGCTTTCTGGAAGTCCTCATCTCAGGCAACTGCAAGCAGGGCAACACCACACAGCAGAGTGTGCCCAAGTTAATGGGGACCCAAAAGCATAGATCCAAGAACATAATTATTCTGCTTTTGGACTCAGCCTGGCTCATGTGGAGCACAGTCTGTGAATATCATGCTCAACTGCAAAGAGAGCCATCTCAGGCATATCTGCTCTAATCGATTTCTACGTAATTATTCTCTCTTCTGGTATTGTGTTGGCCATCAGGACAGCTTATGGGCATTGGGGAGTCCTGTGGTTCCTTAGGAACAGAAATGGTCCTCTTCTTTATGTTTTACATGGCCAAGCACACTTGATTCTAATAAGTCTCTGACAGGGCTTTTTGTCTGCAAACAGCAAATTAAATTATGTCTAAATATAAGAAAAAGGTGTAATGTTTATGTCATAGGAATGATTTCTCGTGAAATCTGTTTTTTTTCATGGCAGACTTTCTCATGCTCGGTGGGTATTATTAAGTCATTCAGGCCGCCGCTTACTAAATAAATATCTGAAGCATTTTTTAGATCTAGGATAAACTATACCAATTTCTCTTTCTTCTGCTGTGGGGTTGCTTATATTGAGAGGCCTTGTGACTCAGTTAATCTTTGCAAAGGAACTATTATGCCGGTAATAAAATGGGAAATGAGCACACTGCAAACAACACCTCTATTCAGAGAGTCTAGAGATGCAAAACAATTTCAGGGAACTGTAGCCATTAGCAAAAATAGCAGATTACCTGTGACAGCTAACCAGATGCATGCTCAATATCTTTGTCAGAGCTTTGACAAAGAACAGCCATCTGATTGTGAAAGAAAAATGCACAAATGGGTTTTAAAGGAAAGGCAACCAGGACGAACACTTTGGGGGTTCAACATCAGCAGTGACCTCCTGGGCTACAGAAAATCCGTGGAGGCTGCATCCCTGGTGGGTATGGTCCTAATGGTGCTGTAAAGCATCCCTTGGACATCTCCTCTTACAGCAGTCACAGGACTGAGAATCAAAGGTATGAAGGAGACAGAAAGGAACAGGTCAGGGTTTGAAGAGCAATAGCTTCAGCAGTCTTTGAGGACAATTAGCATCTTGTGGGTGCTTTAAGTTTATGTGGATTCAAAATGCTGTCAGGGAAATTAACAGGAGAAAAATCCATCAAGGGTTTCCAGCCATGCACACACCACCTCGGACTCCTCAGGTCTCTGGACAGATATGTCCCAAGGCTGGGAGAGCATCACGGGGAAGCATCACTGTCACACCCACCCTGCGCTTATGTTTCCCCCTGGACACCAACTGCCCATGGTCAGAGCCCAAACTCTGGAACAGCAGGGTCAGAGGGTCCCAGCCGTATTGTGAAGGAGCTGCCAAACACTCCAACAGACTCCATGTTCCTCTAACCCGTATCAGTGCCAGAGTAAGCAACAAGACAGCCACAAGGAGAACGTAACCATTCGTACCCAACCAGCTCCGTCACTGCAGCAGCCGATTACCACAGCGATTCTGGACCAGGGCCCTTAAAGGATTTTGTGCCCATGCACCAGTCCCTGCTCCTAAATGCTGTCTGTGCATCTCTCCTGGGGACAGCAACAGAAAACTGGGGCTGCCCACAACCTGCAGAAAGTACTAATCCTTCCTTTGCCGAGCTGAAGACCGTGCTAGCTGCTTGTTAGGAGAGAAACACCTAATTTTTGTTGCAACTACAATGACTCTTACTGCCACAGTGTGCTGTTTGCCAGGGATGCTGAGCTCCTCACAGCTCAAGGAAAAGATTTTTACATTATTTACAAAAGTAGCTGTAGCACACAGGGCTCTTTGCAGGCAAACCGAGAAGCTGGATGGAGTAAAATATGTCATGATTTATACCCTTTGTGGGTTATGCCTCTGCATGAGAGGTAGTCACAGGCCAGGGCTGCAGTTTGGACCTTTCTACTTAAGTCTGTACAAAAAAGTCAGCAGTCCTCAGACTAGCACTTGCAATAAATGTAGTTAACAACAAATGATAAAATGGTAAACACACCACCACAGATCATTCAGGTGCTCACACGAATTCTAAAATAATTTCGTCTCCTCCATTGCGTAGGGCTGTATGTCTAGTCTTCTCTATCAAGTACTACTTACGCCAGTTTATGTGGTGTACTTGTACTACATAATTCTGGTTGAATTTGTTGGGGTTTTGTTTGTTTCGCTTTTCCTGGTGACACCTGTATTCATGAATATATTAGCACTTCCGTCAGAGATCCTTGTAGCCGCAGGAGACAATTATTATATTACAAGTGTATAGGTGAATGTTGCAATGTATAGGCCCTGGTCAAGCAGATTTTAAGTGTTTGGGATGATTCAAGCTCTTAAATGTCTTACATATGTACCAATGTATTTGACAAACTTTAGACTTTGTGATCTGGCTGGCACTCATCAGTAGCATGTAAGTGCTTGAGCTCTACTCACAGTTATTCGTGTAAAAGCTATTGTAAGTCTTAATGCACACCTGGTTACTGGTCATTAACATTGAAACACAGAATCACAGGAAAATTCAGATTGGAAGGGACCTCAAGACGTCTCTGTTCCAATCTCTTGCTCAGACCAGGATCAGGTGTGAGACCAGACCGAGTTGCTCGGGGCTGTATCAGATGGAGCTGGAAAACCTACAAGGATGGAGACTGCACAGCCTCTGTGGGCAGCCTGTGCCACTGCTGGACTGTCCTCATGGGGGAAAGGTTTCCCCTTACATTTATTCTGAACATCTTTTTTTTCAACGTCTCTTTTTCCCCATCCTCCAACCATGTATTGCTATGAAGAGCCCAGCTACATGTCCTTGATGCTGTCTCCATAGGTACCTGGGGCTGCTGTTGGGTCCCCCCAAAACCACCCCTTCTCCAGGCTAAACCTGCCCAGATCCCCCAGTCCCTCCTTGCAGGGCAACCCCTCCTGCCCCCACCATTGTGGCTGTCCTCTGCTGGGCTTGATCTACTTTGTAGACATCTTTTTTATATCGTGAGTGAGACAAAAATAAGGCTGAACTGTCAAAGGTATCTATAAATTGGGGTACTGCTCTTCAACACTCCTGTGGAATACTTAAACCAAAGCAGTCAGAACTGGTGAAGTGGTCATGCCCTAAGTCAATGCTCAAACTCACTCTCATTTGATTTATAAAATAAGATTTGAAAAGTGACAATGTGGCTTTGTCACCATAAAACACTCTCCTGGAGTTTCTGTACCATATCAGAAATGGAAACCAGAGCTCCCAGCAATGTATCACAGTGACAGCTCACAAAACCCACAGTTCAGTGGTAATAGAAATCTTTTCAAACACTTTTTGTCAATAGAGCACCTCAAAAGCTTTCCTAATAAACCCTTGCGGGTTTTTTTTTTTTTTGCATAGAATACCGCATTTTTTTTTTTTGGAAATGAGCTTTCTAGTGGGTGGCCTGCTTGTTGAGCTTCTAAACTTTGAAGTCAGTGAGAACAAGGGGGATGGAGGGGATGGAGATTACACACACTGGAGTACAGACTTATCTGACGATAGTTTTGTGTTAGAAAGCAGTAGCCCAGAAGTACATTGATTTGGTAGAAGGAACAAGCAAAGCAAACAAAGAAAAGCTACATTTTAAATTGCTTTTACTTTCAGGTAGCTCTAAGTGACAGCAGTAGAAAAATGATGCAGCTCCTTGTTTGACCTTTCAAGTGCCTCGACTTCAGCTCTGGGTTTGTCCTATTTGTGTTTGCTTTTTATGAATATTCCAGAAAATGCTTTTCTTGGTAGGAAAGTTTGCCAAAGAATAAATTTCATAGGTGGAAATTCAACTCCAGGAAGTCAATGGGGCCTCATTTTTGACATTCCCAGATGACTGAGAAGAGCAGATTGAAAGTCATGATCAGTTATTTGCACCTAAAACTGACTTTGAAGAGTAATACTATCCAACGAGAAACAGAAATGGTATCATATGCCCTATGTGAGCAATAAAAACCGCTGTCTTCAATGATAAAAACACACGAAACCCAGCTAACTAACTGTATTTCCGAACTGCACATTTTGCAGACAGTACTTATTATAGGCTGTATCTCCTTTAAGATGTCAAGGGTGAAGATACCTTCACCTTTGCAGACTATTCTGGATTTCACACAGGAGCTGTGTTATTTTTTTCCCAAGTATTTTTTCTTAATCTTAAATTTTTCTGGGTTGCTCTGTGTTCTGTGGTTGCTTTGTTCTTTCTGGGTTTGATTTTGGAAAGAAAGTAGAGTTTCTTCTTTCTAAGTCTTTCATTCGTTTTCATAGCAAGCATTCTAGCTTTTCCTTGTTTTATTGACTTAGCTTTTTTTCTTGATATTTTTTTTAATATTGTTTCTCTTTACTTGGGATGTATTTTTCCTTTGGACTGTTTTTCCCCCTTCCCAATTACATCTTTCTCTTTCATGCTGTTTTTCTTTGCTCTGGCTTTCCACTTCGTTCCCCTGCTAGTATGTTTGTTTTTCAGATTGTGCAACTTCTTTAGGCTATGACTTCTATCAGCTGCTGGTACTGAGAGGAGAGATATACAATGGACGGTTCCTCGGGGACCACTGTTTCAATGCACTGAGAATGCACTGAGGACTCAGGCAGACCTAATCATATCGCACAGTTTGATTGCAGTGTGATTACCCCTGGAAGAAGGGTTGTTTTCTTTCTCCCAGCACAGAGATGGAGGTAGTCAGCACTGAATAAGAGAAAATTTGAATGACATCAGACAATTGAAATACTTTCTAAATAATGGATCCACATCCTGGCTATACAAACTAAGAATGTATTCTTATTATTGCTGAACTCCTCAGGAGCTGTGCTGAGCCCTCAGAAAGGCCCTTTCACATGGGAGCAGATGTGCAAAAGAAAGCATTTAAAGAAAATTAACTTTTTTTCCCCAGAGTTCTAGAGAGTGGATGTAAAATGGCAGCATGGGAACATATACTGAAGTAACTGCTCTAACTCAGATACATGTTTTATATAAATACACTCAGAAGAACAGATGCTTATAAATACACAGATTATGTCTTATCCTTATTTTAACATGGACCAAGCCGAGATCCCCGCTTCTTTCTAGGAAAACAAAAGAGGAAAAAGAAATCTATTAGGAAAAGGCTTTTATTTGTTTCAACTGCAAAGATTTCTTTTAGGGCTGGTTTTCACTGGAACCCCGACTGCACGTGCACATTTAGACCTTGGGCCTCCAGCCTAAACAGAGGCATAAGACCCCACGCAAGGAGTAAGAAGGCACAAATCATTCCCCATCAGCTACCAGCACCAGTGACAGGTGCCCTGCGCTACTGCTCTCCCATGAGAAGAGGGGAGAGGAAGGTAGCAGCCAGGCAGGGAGGTGCTGGTAGGATGAGAGTAATGTTGATAAGACCATATTTTACATAGAGTGGGACGATGGTCCAGTAGCTAATGCAGTATCACAGAAGTTAAGATACAAATGTTTAATTCTCTGCTCTGTTACCCACCATTGCAATGGTGCTGGGAAAATCACAAGATCCTCTGTTTTGACAATATTCAGGGGCCCGATTGCTACTAATTTTAAGGGGAATGAAACGCATAAATATTTTTTTCAATATCTGGCACTTGGTGCCAAACCTTTCCACCTCTGGGACATAGGCTGCCCTGCCTCCTCCTAGGGGTACCTGGGCATGAGTGTGTCAGGGACACATCGTGGAGATATTCGGCGTGCAGCTGGTGGAGATTGTGTTTAGCATCTTTGTTGTCATGTAGAAAGTGCAGCTATGTGTGTAGCTGCTAGGCATGAGTGAGTAGAGATGTCCTTAAGCATCAAGCTCTCCCCAGACCTCCTCCCACACGCCTATCTTGCTTATGAGCATGATTCGACCAAGTACAATCTACATAATAAATACCAACTGCCTTCAGCAGAGGACTTCTGGGGTCTTCCAGGAATAGCTCTAGGTTATTTCATCTGCCTGGTATCAGTCACATCATCCTGTGAGGGCTCCTGTATACAAGGAGCTGACAGGGCCAGCAGGACATGCCGGGGGCTGTCATTGCTGCCCCTGCTGTACCTTGAATCACAGCACGCATGTAGAGACCCCTGATATTCCACCGATAATTTAAAGAAAGGTCACTTACAGCAGAAAGCAATGTAAGTGGTTGGACCATCTGGCTTTGAAACCATTCACACCCAAAAGCATACATGTAGGCTATGCAGCCAGGCAGTCTGAGGGAAAGCAAAATGTTTTTGTCATTCATAAATTAGTGGGCAACTGAAGTAATACCCAACTCTTACTTTACCTGGCTCCAGTCTCACAAATGCCATAGGTTTTGAGGAGAGACTGAAGGAGAGGAGCAGCCCTGACAATTTTTGTCATGAAAGCTCATCAGATCGCTCGGGAAGCTTACCATTCGAAGCAGGAGCCAGGCACGGTTAGTGGAGATAATGGGACACATCCCGTGAAAGACAAAAGGAGCGTGGCGGAGCTCCGCGGGATGCTAAAGTGAGAGGTCAGGTTTGCATCCCCTCTGACACAGGAAGGGCAGTGGTGGTCCCTGAGGGTTGCTCCAGCTGAGGGCCTGAAAGGTGGCAGGGGGGACCGTGTTGGGGGACCAGGGACAGAGGTCACCCCCGGGGAAACCGAGCTGCTACAGTCAGGCTGGGACAGAAGAGCCATCCATGTCTTCTACATTCTTCTTTTCTCCCCATCCCACAGACACAATACAGTCTTGGTGATTTACGTGGAATTTGGGGCGGGAGGTGGGAGGGAGGTGTGCCACAAATTTAACACTTTGACACCATTATGGCTTTTATAGGAGCAAGGAGGCTGTAAAGAGAAAGCACAATTCTGCTTTCAATGCAGTAACAAATTGGGAAACAGAGTGAGACACAGATAAAATTCATATGACAGATAAATGAGTATTTCTATGAGAGTGTTCAAAAGAATGTTCTTTGTAAACAAGATAATCTTAAGATGACCATGCTGGGGATCACAGCTTAAAATAAATAGTAATAAAATTTAGAATTTATTTGTGAACATTCAAGTATTTTATACTTTTTCGTAAACACTGCAAGGACAAAAAATGAGAGTTCATTCATTTCCCAAGTATTTTTATTATTGCTTCTCTAGAACACCTGGGTTATCTCCTCATTCGGTTTAAGACCTTTCATCATCTCTTTATCTAATCTCAGAACAGCATGGGATCCTACTTCCACTCATCTATCTTACGTGTTTAGTGGAAGCTGATGGCAAGATAGGGAGAGGAGTTAAAGATACGATTTTAATGAAAAACAATGATCAAAATATTTGGTACGCTATTTGGAGTACAAAATGAAGGCTACAATTTAAAATGCTTCACAGGCTTTCCGCATGCTGTTGACTAGATAATGTCTACATAATAATGTACATTATCTTCTTGGCCACCAAAGTGGCAATTTGCCACGTGGATGTTATTGTTCAGTTGTTTCAGCAAGATCCTGGAATCATGAACTACAGGACAACCCTGAATGACATTTATTACAAGCTTTTCCTCCAATATATAAGACTACACATACAGATTTCTTTTTAAATGGATTTGGGTTGCCTCTGGTTCTACAAAGAGATTGATTCCTATGAAGTGAGAAAGCTCTAGTGTATCGCTTTGTAATACTGACGTGACAACATGACAGACATGGCCCCTCATATGAACAGGTTATTTATTAGATTATGAGCAAAGTTGAACACTGTTATGTGCCGAGGGAAGAACATATCTCGTCTCTAAAGGAAAACCCGTCTGTGCTGGTGAGCAGTAAGAGAGATCCCTGGGGACATGCCGCAGGAGTGATGCACAGGGGCTCTAGGTGAGATTTTTCCTCGTTCATTGTAGCGTTTGTCCATACTTTATCTTATCTTTATGTACCGCTTTGTAATATTTTTTTTCAGTCTAAGATTGCAAAAAAATCTGCTTAATTAATAAACATAGCTTATCCCTTACATAGTAAAAAAGGGCTAATACAGTAAAAGACAAAGATGTTCGCAAGTCGGCTCCTCCTTTTTGGAGGGGAGCTGGAACCCTATGGAAGATATATATTTCGTGTTAAAGGCCAGGAGATAATTAATTCATAAGACTAGTGATTCGGATAAGCAGCTGAGCAGAAAACAATTTAGTACTAGGCAAAAAGAAATGTTGCACAAAGTATGTTATAAATCCTACCATTCTCTGGAACTGAAACCAGTAGCCCTTGCAGATGCCTCCGTTCCCATGGGACCCCAGGGCTGGGCTCCACTGCCCTGCCTGCATCCCTGTCCCCTGCTTGGGGACAACCTTGTCCCACTCCTTGGCAGAATGCAGCTCAGACCTTCTCATTTTAATGACCTGGCGCCAAAGTTCTCGTGGCGTTACATTTTCTTCTAGATTACATTTTTGGACATAACGCCTAAAGCTCTTCTAGCAGCAGTTAAAGGCATATCTACACCAGCATAAACATGTCGGTGCCATCTAATTCAGTTAATTAACTGAAGCACTGTATCACCTTGATGTGGCTATGTTGCTTCTGGGTCCAGAGTTCACAGGCTTGCAGTTATTTAAGATCCCTGCATCCCACTCCACTGCGAAGGTGGATATACTCTCTCTCATTAGTCTCAGCCAAAGATTTTGTTTCCGCAGCTTACCTAAGTTAGTTTTTCTATTATTTATTTTCCTCACTGTGGTGCACATCCTCATGACCATACATCCTCATTATTGTTCTGTCCTTTTATGAAACCTCCACCAAGCCTTCTCCACTGCTTATAGATTGTGTAAAGGGCTCCTGAGTGTTGAATAACTGATCAGCTGATTTCTGAGCTTATTCTGAAGTGAGTAACTAACAGCAGAGCCACTGTTGTACATAACTAATGAGAGCGAGAGCCTTCCTCTGGGTCTCATCTGCACTCCCATATAGTTTACCCTTATTGCCATCACTGCGTTCGAAATGGGATTTTATTGCAGTGACTCCAATACCGTCAAACTCGCCACCACTACCGCTGCCGCTGCCACCAGCTTTGAATAACTAGCTTTGGGAAGTGCAGATGGGACCATTCGCTAAATTGTCCGTTATTTTCTCTGAGCATTTGTTATTCATTGGTATTTTCTGAATAATCCGGATGAGTAACATTCGAGCTATAGACTGCTCACAAGCCATCCACTCCTGCTATCAATGTTCATTACTCCTGTTGTGTGACTTGGCTGCCTAAGTTTCTGCTCTTTGATTTTTAAACAGAAGAATAACAACAAGGAAATATGACCATGAATTTTCACATAAAACATCATTTTTGCCAAAGTTCATTATTTCAAGACATACACAGTTCAGATACTTGAGAGGATCTGTGTTTTCCTCTGAAAGGACTTACACCTTCCTTTGGCCCTCCCGGGGAACTTACATTGACAATCCCACCAGGTTTACCATTCAGTGGTGGGTTTTCCCTCCTTCATATCAGAAGGCATTTCTTGATGTGAGACAGCTAAGAAATTATCATGGTTATACGTTAACAGCATGCATGCAGCTTTCTCTGCAAGGTGAAGAAACGCTTGTGTGCTCTCAAGCTCCTTTGCTTTTTTCTTCTCATTCCATTAATATAATAAAAGATGTTGCTTCTCCTTGTAAACTCTATTCCCTTTCTGAGGGAACAGAAGGAAGCCAGGGCATTTGCATATTGAACAGAATAGAAATTGTTGCATGAAGGTCCCCAAAGACCAGATGAAAATAGGAGCATTTATTTGCAGCTGCCAGTGAAATGGAGAGATATGAAACTTTGTTAGCACTTTGCCAGAAACTGGAAATTGGTGGGGAGCAAGAGCCCTGAGAGCTCTTCCTGACACAGGGAGCAGATGAATGAAGGAGCCAGTACATTTAGGGATGCCATGAAACATTTGGAAATGCCAAGAAACTAGAAGGCATTGGAGGTCAATGCTCTGGGCTATCAAAAACCCCAGAGAAATGGAAACAGCACTTTACTGGGGGTGGAGCTAAGCTGCAAGAAAGTGGTGGGGTTGTGTGTTTTTTCCAATTCATTGTGTTTCCAACAAAGTAACATCAGAGTAACAATGAGGATGTATCCAAAGCTACCACAATTAAATACCTGCATCAGATTCTTGGTTTGAAGGCATTACGAGGAAAGGTCTCCGGTTCCAGCCACCTAGAGCAAGAAGGAAACTAAGAACTTGCGAAAAACTGGCTCAGCAATGCATCCTTGACAGTTGGAATTGATTTGTTTTTGAAAATGTATTTTCCCTGTGATGTGGCAAGATGTTGGGGAAAGAGGAGAAGAAGTTAGATAAAACCTGAATGCTTCGGGAGATGTGAATGTGCTATGACAAGCCAGGGGCTATCATTATCATTTGTTTGTTGTGCAAAGCGGCACTTGCCCAAAGGAGGGGTTGTGAAGGGATGCAGTGTTATGAAGCACCGCCAGTCCATGGCTGAGCACCACTGGCAGAGACCTGCTTCTGTTGCTCACAGGCTCCTTCCTTTTCTTCAGCCAACAATAAGGTCAGTGACTGCTCCTCAATTTCCATGCTGGTCAGTCATTAAATAGTCCCATCATTAGCCTTCACCACTGTGGGAACAGCGTCCCTGTGACAACTGAAAAATGAATCACCATCAAAATTCTGTCCACACATTTTCTGTCATCATATGGAATAAAGACTCCCCACCTTGTTTTTGAGATATGTGAATCTATTCCTTGCAGAAAGGCTTGTATTTCTGCCTGGAACGGTAACACAAGGGTTTATGAGCTGACTTCTACTCCAGACCGAATAACAGACCCTGGTTCTCTCAGCAATGTCTCAGCTGAAACACATGGCATATTTCAGTTTGCATCTACCTAAATCTGATGGCAACTTTAGAGATGCCACAGTAAAGACTGTCCTAATATAGCTTCATATCATCATCCGAACGATCTTAAAAGAAAACTGTACGTATACAAACCAAACCTGCATGGAAAGGATGTGCAGTCAAATTCTCAATGATGTTGTCATGACAACAATGAAAGTCAGTAGATCACCAGTTAAAATCATCTGTGATTTGAAGCTTTTCCTGAACAAAATGGAAGCTGACTACTTTGACACGTGATGACTTTGTAAGAGTGAAGTGTGTTGCCTTTCTGGAAGAGACTGTACCACATTTTAAAAACTATATATTGCTAGATTTGAAGACTACAAGTGGCAAGTGATGCCTTGCATCACCACTAAAGGACTCAAATCTCCAGTAATTAGACTGAAATAAAGTAGTTCCTAAATTTTCTAGAAACATAGTTTCCCATATAAACCCAAAAGTTTTCATGGCGAACTCCCTGTCTTGCCACTGAATGCATCACAAATAAATAAAAGAATTCTCCTAGCACTGAGTGGTTAAAAATTCTTCAAGATCAGTTTATACAGAAGCGTAGAGGTTTTAAACAACCAAAACTATTCAAGTTATTTAGCAATCTGGTATCAGATAAACATGGAAAGCGAAAAGTTATTTTAACCAGAACTCATTGACTTGCAATGAGGACCGTGCAGAAGGGAGACGTTCCATTTCACAGAGGATTTTGTGGTTTCAAATCTTGACTTGGTTCTGAATCTAAATGAAATATAATAAAATATGGAACGGAAAACACTTGAAAACTTTTCATTTCAGATTCATAAAAAAATTCCCATTTGCTTTTACCCATTTTTATTTTCTCCTTTGCATCATGAGTTATCTCTCTCCCTCATCCTTGGCTATGTCCATGTCAGTGATCTGTCTTAACCCCTGGCTATTCATTTTCTCTTCCTAATCTCTTCATTTAACTACTTGCATACCAATTCAGTTATTGCTCTTCTTACTCCAGTGAGACCACTTTTGCCAAAGCTTTTATAGACCTTTATACGTCTTGCTCTACCACCAGCTCTCCAGCCTTGTTCTCTGAAGCCTGGCAGCTACTGCTGACACTATTAGCTTGTTTTTATTTCACTTTTCCTGCCTTCTTACTCTTGCTTTATGGCAAAAAAAAAGTCCTCTGTAGTTGCACCAAGTTCTTCTTTCCTTCTCTAGCCATCTATAACCAGTCTACCAGTTGCAAACACAAATATAATTGTCATGTTACATTGACTCATTAAACCAATTTCTCTAGTAAAGCCCACTCTACACCAAGAGGGCTCACTTATCTTTGTGCCCATCCATATCTCTGCCACTCACCCTGTGGCACAGTTTTCGTGGCAATGAAAAGCGGAGCTCTACCAAGAGACAGCACAAATTTCACTTGCTGGTTCCATAGTTTTCCAAAGATGCGTTTCATTTTAAAGTTGTCAATTGGCAATATTCAAGTTATGGATGAGCGGAAGATAATGCAGGGATACATCTCATCAGTTTTACTGGGAATATTCTGAGTACTGTGCTACAGCCAAGAGTCACAGCACAACCTGATTAGAACCTGAACCCACAAAACAGAAAGGAAAATGAGTATAAAAAGTAGATACTTCCTACAGTCAACAGCAGCTCTGTACCAGATTGCTTTACACCCTGCCAGAGTCCAGAATAACTGACTCAAACATATATGAGAAATATAACCCTGTATGCATACATTGACATATCATCCTACCAGCTCTCTACAAAGTTAAGGAAAATAAAAAGAAATATTTTTAAGCTTCCACAATACACTGCTGAGAGCATTCTTAGAAGTAAGCCCCTTGTTTTAGCACTTATTTTATGCCACAGAATCTTCAGGGGCAGATTTGTAAAAATGCCCAGGCATCTAACGATGCTGACAGGTTCCCAATTACATTTCTAAAGGTGCTTTTATAAATTCTGTCATGCAGTTCTCTGTACAATTTAGGGCATACATTAATTTCCTTTGCTCTACTCTTCCCTTCATTTCTTCAGTGTTATTTTGCTAATTTTGTCTATTCATTTTTTTTGCAAAATATTACGTGGCTCTTGAGAACAGAGTAGTTTTATAACACTAAATAGAACTTTCAGAGTCTCTGAAAACCTGAGAAGAAATATATCCATTGGCCCCTTCCCTATCAGCAGAAAGAAGTCTGACCCCACAAAAATAACCTGATGTCAGGGTGGTCTGAGGCTTGAGGTGTAAACTTCACTGCTGTGGCAGGCTCTAGAGTGATGGATTCCCTGAATTAGAGTTGTAGGTGATCAAAAATGATGAATGGGTCCTCAGTACACCCGCTGTAGAAGGTTTTTACACAGTTTTCTACCGTGGTGCGTTATGTGCAGTTGTGCTGCCTTCTTAAGCACAGGCATTTTGGTTCCACAGTGCCAAAACTCAGTACTGTGCCTGTGATAACTAGTGGTCCAGATTTTTGGTCCTAGTTGCCTAGAACCGCATGGCTCAAAAGGAAGCATCTTGGCTTCCCATCACACTGAGAACCCGGTAGCTTCAAATGAAAGTGCCTCTGGTTTACGTGGTGCTGCTGTTAGCTCTCTTGGGGACGCAGCAATAACACAACGCAGCTGCCTAGCTCGCATGTCAGTGATACTGTAAGGTTTATGCATTATACGCGATGCTGGAAAAGGGTATATTCTTTGAAACCTTCAGATGAAAGCTTCTCCAGGAATGCCAGGAATGATGATGACTATTCCCGTCCCCACCAGAGCTACTGCTTTCCTCCGAAGCAGCGCTGTGCTGGTTTGGTGATGTGCACACCGAGGAGGAAGGGCTGTGCCGGCTCCTGTGCACGGCTATCGTTGCTTCTGGCTGCAGACAGTGGCAGAAAACCGCTAGTCATGGGGCCGTGTCGAGATTCGGTGAGCAACCTAAATGCTCAGATCATCTCTTGCCTGTGCAGAGGGAAGAAAAGGGAAAGTAATTAACTCCAAGCCAAACCTATGTCATTGCCTCTGCGATGGTACTGCTGGCAATGTACTGGTGCTGCTCATTTATAATAAGTAGCAGAAGTCTCCTTCCGTGCCCTGGCTGGGCTCTTCAGCAGTGAGGATTGGATTCAATAGCGTGGTACGAGCACTGCTGCCCACAGCCTCTGATGGCTTTGATGCGAATGAAACAGGAAGCCGTCGCTCTCCGCAGTGAGCTGATGCGCAGGGAAAGTGAGATCTGTAGAGATGGGATTCAATTGTGGGAACTTTGCGGGTGTTAAATGAACCTGCTTTGGAGAGCTGCCAAGGGAGGAGATGCAGGAAAATCTGATGAGAGATACCAGGCATGAGAGTTAATTGTCTTTCGGAGGTTGGAGAAAAAGCTAAAATTAAACCATTATCAAAGAAAAGCCTTGGACAGTTTGTTTTAAAACAGAGTTAATGGCTGAAGCCTGCAGAAAACCTAATTAAAAGGGAAAAGAAAACAAATTAGGTTCAGGACTGTGGCGGTGCATTCAGAAATAGTTTTATATATGGATTTTCTGCTGTTGCCTGCTGTATTTCTGTGACTGAAAAAGCCACTACGTTGGAGCACATTAAAAAAGGTTTGTAGTTAGGTAAGAGCAAGGTATTTTGCATGGGGTTGCAGCATGAAACCCCATTGCTTATTTTGATCACCAGAAAGGACAGCTAGAAAACAGACCTTTATCTTATAGGCGATTCTGAAGCAAAGGTGCCGGCTGCTCTGAACTTCAGGTCCCAGGCCCGCAGCAAGATTAGGGCTGCCAAAAAAATGGAGCAAAATGTAAACACTACAACCACCCTGAGAAGGAATGTACGCACCATCCTTTTCCTAAGCCCTGTGACTATGGGTGGGAGTTATACCATCTGACTTTACGTGTCTGTACTCCACACGTTTACATCTAAACGCATCACCATGACCTACCTTTATACCCAAATAAAAGAGATAGGCATTTTCAAGGTGTGATTCAGCTGGCCTAGTTAGATACCTACTTTAGGAAGACATGAATCACACCCTGAAAGTGCTTGTCTCCACTGACTTATCAAACGAATCTAGAGAAATAGCTTTGCTGTAGGTGAACCTGCTCCAGCACGGGGGTTGGTTAGACTAGGTGATCTCCAGAGGTCCCTTCCAACTCCTGCCATTCTGTGATTCTGTAACTATATTTACATTTGGTGAGATTTAACACAATGCTGTGAATAACCTGGAAGTGATATTTATCATGGATTTGAGCTAGTTTCTATTCTGTCTTCCTCAGAAATACAAGCCCTAGAGAGAAGCAAAGATTGCTTTTCTTTACCGCTCTGCTCTTCATTTTCTGTGCTCAGTGGGGGATGAAAGAATTTCCAGCAAAAGTTTAGCCAAAATTTGAGACTTCTTAGGAGTTCCTAGGTTGCCTGGAAATACCTCTCACCTTCAAAAACATGTCTACCTTCCTTTACTGGCCCTGCATACTCTACAACTTAAGAGTCCTCAAATTCAGCCTTATACAATTGTCTAGGTCAGCCCTAAGCTCTTGCTATGTTTGCAAAATTTGTATGAGAATTTTGCTGGCAGAAAAACTGGTTTGGCCTACCTAAAATCCACCTACTGACTGATTTATAGACTTCCATGGTGAGAGGGGTTATAACTGGTTATCATAATTGTTTCCTTTTTCAGTCATTGACTATAATGTACCAGTGTAATTTTATCATCTTTGGAGTTCTTCTCCGTGTTCTAAGGAACATATTACAGCACCAGTGTCATGCATAGACAACTGTTGCATTAACTGCTCTAAATCACCATGTATTACAAGTCTTCCACAGAGATGAAGACAAATGATGAACTTTTCTGGCTGCACCAAACCAGACTGAAATAAGAAGCAGAGGAATTAGATACCATGAAAGACCAGCAGACCATCTAATAAACTGACCTGTGTCTGATACTGGCTAGTATGAGATGTTTCAAAATCAAGAAAAAGAAATCTTTTATTAGGGAACTATAGAATTACAGGTCAAGGGGTTTTATCTCGCAGGGTTCCTGATTATTGCAGCTCTTGGGCCAGGAGACATATACCTTTATACCCTTGGTGTTCCTATCCTAATTTAAGCTCCTATCCTTCTTCAGTTCTGCCTAAGTTTTGGATTCAGAAATACTTTCTAGGAATGAATTCCACCACTAAATTATTTGTTACAGGAAAATGTTACCTTTATCACCTTTAAAAGGGTTGCCTTCAGTTTCATGGGATGTCCTATAGTTTTCATGTTTTGAGGTGAGGCTACTCATATTTTTGTCCACTCTTTGCTGTTCATTGCTTTGTACACCTCCATCAGGCCACTGCTTATTGAGGTCCCTGCTAAATTAATCCATCTCATTATTACTAGATGTCTCTCATAAATTCTTCCTGTGCCTAATAGTTTTCATTGCCTGTTTCTAAGTGTCATGGTTTGGGCCTGACTGGCCAATGCAAACAAATGACACTAAGTCTCCTTCAATTTATTCTGTACCTTGAGCTCACACATTATTCAAAGTGAGTATATAATGGTATTTTCTTAGTTAGAGTATCAGCTAGCTTCCCATTTCCAAGTGTTGTGGGCTCTTTTCATCCTGGAGAAGAAGAAGGGGCTGAGAGAGCTGGAGAGGATGGTCTTCACCAGGACCTCCATGTGACTGCAGCAAACTCTCGAGGAGGATGTGTCAATGGAGTTGTACTCCTTCAGCATGTATCCCTCACTAGGTAGGAAAACGGTACCACACAACTTATGAGCAGGGAGCGTTGCTGGGCTGTAGCACAGGATTCAGTTGTACCACCAAGTTTGCACCCCTACATACGAGCATGGACTTTTATATTAACAGATACTTGCTAAAAAAAAAAAATGAAATTCAGTGTAAAAAGGAACAGAAAAATATTTTTTGTCAGAGCTGGTATGCCTTCTAGTTGCAATGTGAAAATAAGGCATAGGCAGAAATATCCCACAATGCTTCTCACATCTAAAGCGCAGCAACTTTTCCTGCATAATAGGATAGCACTAAGTACATCAGGTCTTCTCAGTTCATGAACTCAAGTAGCTTTTTTTTTAATAAGCAATCATGCAGAGCACAATTACTAACAAATATTTTCGCCAAACTAGCATTACGGCATTTCATCTTGAGAATCTCAGGTGTTGTCAACTTGTGATGTCAACTTTATTTTGAAACATTACAGTAGTGTCTCATTTAATTTTTTTTAACTGTTATTAATCCACATATAAAATGTCTACATTAAAAACAGCATCAATAAAGTGGGCAGTAACATAATAAAAATATCAGAGCAAACAAATGGTTGTTTGTAAACGGTTTGTGATGAATTATGGACTGATGAACAACAATCTTTCTAACCTTTTTAGATGTCCAAATATAAATTTATGTCTAGAAAAAATGTGAGGGAAAAAGGAAAGGATCACCAGTCTGGTTAGATCGAAATGTGTAGAAATACCTAAGGATTCCGTTGTTTTATACTCTCAGATATTAAGCATCCAAATACATGTGATGGACAGCTGCTCTGTCTTTGAATCTCATCTGTAAGATAGGATCATCCTTCTCTACCTCATAGCAGTGATGTGTGTATTGAAGTCACTAGTGACATGCTCAGGCCTAAGACTGATGAAGCAAGCATCTCCACGAGCAGCTGTGTTCTCCTCCTCCTTTGGAGCAGCAGAGCTTCAGAAGGTCTTATCTTGTCTGCAACAAAAATCTGGGCTGGCTCTGATGCAGACCCCCTGGGAGAATGATGATCCCTGTTCCCTCCGGGCTGCGCAGTCAAAGAAGCGCTGGCCGCAGAGTGATGCTTAGGCGGGAGCCATTTCCCGTTTATGGTGGGAATCTGACCGAGCCACCTCTGGACTGCAGGACTGAGCTGCCGGAGGAGCTTCAGCCTAGCAGGAAAGTCAAAGATAGCTTTGCTGTTGATTTCAGAGTAAAGATTTTCTCAGTCCCTTTGTTTGGCTGTAAACTAAATCACTTCAGAGGATGCAAGTGTGTACGGTCTCCAAAAAGGCACACAAGAGTTAATGCAGCCGAGTGCTCAGTTTTTGTATGGGTTACAAAAATAATAAGCTTTTTTCTACCTTTCTATTATTTGTCATGAAGAATTAAGCCACCTGGAATAATTAACTCACAAAGGCTGCCTGTGTAAGTGCTGGCAGGCAAGGCATGTTGAGCTAGGAAAACTTCCATAACAAACTTCGTACTTGAAGAATATGAAGAATATTTGAAGAGAAGTTTTTCAGTAGATTTGAATGAAGACAAACAGAAAAAAAGACAGCAATCATGGAAATGTGTATGTTATAATCAGAAATATTTGCAGTAAAGATGACATGAAATCTACAGGGAATAATTTATCAACTTTTTAGGTGTGAACACTTAAGGTTTTTCTCTTTTTTTTTCAGTAATTGTTCTCTCTTTTCAGAGAGAAAATGCCAAATATAGTTTTTCTTTCCTTCCTCTCCCCTAATCCATTATTTTTCCTTTCAGTGCTCTGATACCCTTTATTACTGTTGGTTTTGCCTTGAATGCATTGCATTGTTCGCACATGGAAACCTCTGTTTTATCTGGATATTTGGGCAAAGAACGCCAGAAGAGCTGTGAATAGCGGCAGCGGCGTGGCAGGGCAAGCAGTGCAGAGGAGCACCAGGCGGCGGGGGAGGCTGTGAGGCTGTCTTTCCATGGGGGAACACAAAGTTTTAGAGTTCGGAATGCAGCTGAGAAAGGGATAGAAAATGGGAAAGTAGATCAATTCTGCTGCCTCTTCTGTGTCGAGGTGGAGAAGGTCATTCCTGTGGACAAGAAAGCAGCTCCACAAACTGGGAGGTGGGGTGCACCTGAAGTGATGTGACAAGGGCAGGGCAGGGAAGGGCTCACACGTCTGCACAAGGGAACCATCTTCATCTCTGGGACTCTGTAATGTCAAAAATCCACCCCCAGGTTATAAGCCTCAAATTCTCTTCCAGAAAGCTCCCTCTTGCCAGTCGTCCCTCCAAAAGGAAATTCTGGAGACTGCTATGAAAATTTTAATTTTCTCTGCTGGCTTATCAATCCTCTGTGATCCTTCTTGCCCGTTTTCTTTTTCTTCCTCTTCCTTTCTGTACGCTACATCCTCCCACATGTAGCATGTAGGCATCTCTAGATTATTAATGTATTACGCCAGCAGCCAGATTTTCATATCTCTCGCAGGTGTTTATGAGAACATCTCTCCAATGATCTATGTTCATTCACTGTGAAAGTACGGTTTCAAATTTGCCCTTGAAATGTGAAACAATCAATGTTGGCAGCATTTATTCCTGCCTGTCAAATATTTTTCTCTTTCTAGACTCTATAAACAATTTAAGAATAATGTCTTATGACAGTGACGCTGCAATCCAATAGGGCCTCCTTTGCTTTCTAATTTGTCTTACATTTGTTCAAATCAAGGGGTAAGGAATCTCACGGATACCAGTGGCAGCATCTGGCTTGATCATCTCATCACTAATTGGTTCTGTGATTAGTGCAGACAAGCGATGGAGAAGGTGGATACAAGCTTCTAACGTTTCTAGGTGAGGACAGATTCCAGCCCATCTGTTACATGATATATCCACTAACTTATTCGGCTTCTCATCTTCTTGATTCTAAGGAATCCTCCTCAGAGACAGGTTAGGATTTTGGGGGGTTTTATTAAGGCAACAGTACAGTCTGCTTTTGCATAGTTCACCTTAACTGTAATGTTTGCTCCCTGCAACAGACACCAAAGCAGTATGCCAGGAGGTTAGTATGCATACTTCTACTTGCAACAAATAGCCATTTAAAGTATTTTCGTGTTTATGAAAATGTCCAAGCTTAGGTATAGAAAACTTCAGTTTAACTGTTGAACCAGTGCAACAGCTTAGTCTGAATTTCCCTCCAACATCACTGGGCAGATTAACTAAAATATTGAAAAGTCAAGTCATTTTTCATAGCTATTTAATTTTTGGACCTCCCTGCAAAGAAGAATACGCTTACAACAGTGTTATGTGCTATCATCACCTCTTTTTTTATCTCAGTGAATTTTTGGTCAAAAATCAAAGATTTGGAGCTATCTCTAAGTGCTCAAGAATTTAATTCAGATGTCTTTGACATTATGGCAATTACTTAAAAGAAAAACACATAAAACTTTGTTTCTCTGAACATAGTTGGAGCCAAGCAACTTGAGGAGCTTTTGTTCCAAGTCTGATTCAGCAACACTCGACCCAAAAGACCACAACCAATCCTCTCTCCAGAGCACCATGTTTCTGAGCCCAATTTCACTTCTTGCTTTTCTGTCTCCTTCCACCCATACCCAAAGCAATACTCAATGAAACTAATGACGTTCATGGTTGTGACCTTCTTTGAAGGTTGTTGTATAAAGAAATTTGTCTCTCTATTAGTGCCTGATAATTTGAGCTCAACCACAATACTATTTGAGGATAAATATAACTAATTAATTAATTAACTACAGGGATTAATGATATGATAGAGAACCAAGTATTGTGAGAATCCTACAAGATCTTCCCCATAGTTCCACCAAAATAACAACAGCCCACCTACAGAAAACCCTATTTTAGCTCTGACTTTCCCATGAGTACAAGTTGTCAGCAAGCACACTTTGTTTGCCAGAAGTTGTGTCTGGTTAATAAAGTGGATAAATTAGTGTTATAAATGTCAACCAGATCTGATGCTCCTTTTTCTGAGGACTATGTCTGCAGGTCTTTCTCCTCCACAGTGATATTCAAATGGCTCATTTTTCTCGCGGTTTGAAGTGGTTCCAGAAAAGTGGAGCATCCCATTCTGCCAAGTGCTGAGGAAAATCAGTGGGAACTAATAGCTGGGGTAAGGCTGACACAAGTGAATAAGGTACGCAGGATGTTGCTCCACAGAAACCTACCATGCTTAAAAGGGAGAATGGTAAAATTATAAACAGCACTGCAAGCTGGGTTTGGTCAGATGGGTGTTGTCCTGATCCTTCATCTTTTATGTAGGTGTACGGAGAAACCCAAGTAGAAGCTTAATTCTGTTTGTGCTTTTGATCTGCCATTCATTTTAAAAGCCCCCTTTGGGAGACGTGAGTGCACCCTAGCTACCTGTCATTTGTCTTCTTCAGAGGATCAAGAACTTAATCCGGTCTGCAAACGGTCCCTACCTCTCAGCAATGGCATAACAAGTATGAGACAGTAACCTCTGAAGGGATGCTGAGGAGCCAAAGTGGATACTATGGAGACAATCCTCGGTAGCTAGACTGTCTGCTGCTAGTCCTAATGCACTTAACTGCAGTGTAGAATACTCTGCTGCCCCTGATGAATATGCGTTAAGTGCCATTTTCAGTACATTACAGCTTTTTAGACAGCTGCTCGCCCTTATTGTCCTGCCTATTGCAGTTTCCTTTCTGCTGCCTGTCCTGAAAAGTTAAATGTAGCCTTCTGGGACACAGCAGCCCTGGAAAAGGTACCACTTGTTGGATCTGGTATGTGCTTGTATTCTCGCCAATTCCTCATTCCTTTTGAACCTGACGTATAATCCCTCCTAAATGGGTCCCTTTATGCCACAATTTGGAGCTGTTCCACTTGATAATTTATGCTATCGTCGCTCGTTAACATGATCCCTAATCTCAGCAGCTTTTATCAAGCTTTTTATCAGAGGTACTGCTTTGAGTTGTTTGTATTAATAATAGTTAGGAGCACTGACTAGGAGCGATGGTGTCTGCTGCCCCCGTGCCCCGCCGCGCTGGGGGGTGACCTTCCCTCCCGTACGAAGCAGCGGCTGATGAAAAAGCGCCTCCGCCTTTTCTTGTCTTCAGGTTCACACATCCTTGAACATATACTAGTTTAAAGTTTGTTTGACGTCTTAGATCAGCTGAAGGTTGTAAGTAATTTAAAGTCATTCATCTAAGTCAGCACCTAAAATGAAAGCAGCGATGGTTTATTCCATAGGGAGCTACTTGTGAGCAGCTAAAAGTGTGTAACAGTCCACCGCGCAGCGCAAAGCCGAGCTCCGTAGAAAGTAGATGAAAACCTATACAGAGTTTAAAGGGCATCAGCAAGTATTCATTTTACCCCAGACAGTCGGTACAGGGGCCACTTGTCTTTTTATCAACGGTATCTGATAACATGAAGAAATTAATAATTTACAGAGGGCAGGCAGTACTTTTCCATTAGAAGCTGTGTGCAAAGGAAGAAAGAACTGCTGGCACAGGCCGGAATGCTCCCCGCAAGGTCGTTCTGCATCAGTGCTGCAAATGTGTGTCATTTTAACCCTTTCATAATCAAGAAAAAAAATACAGCTCTGAATTACATGCCCATTTTACCTTTATTAAGCGTAGAAAATAGCCCACAGCCATGCTGGACTTCATGCCTTTGGTATCCTCTGGTCTTGCAAGCTGTGCGGCTTTAGGTGTAGCAGTTCCTTGGGTAGGACATCTCATGGGAACCCTTGATGGGTCTGGGACAAGCTGAAGAATTCCACAGTCACTGGAGCCGACACACCAAAATTCAACAGGTTACTCAGTGGGCAGAAGAATTGATGATAAGCGGTTTCACCCGAGGGGAAAACCTTTGCCCACCAGTCTTACCCTCCCGCTCCATCCCTCCACATCCCTTGCGCTATGCCCCGGTGCAGGGGACATCCCCGTGGTGGCTGCCAGCAGCTGCCTGGGCGCCCATTGCCTGCCCGATGCATACACGGCATTAACATGGGCGCTGCCAAAGGGGACGCATCCAACCAGCCTTTTCCACGGTGCCGGTCTGGATCTCTTCCCTCACCTCAGACACTGCCCCTTGTGTAACATCTGGGGTTGCAATTGTCTCTGAGCCTTCAGTGGCTCTTTCCTGTTCAGATGAGACTTTCTGAGGGAAGGGAGAAGAACGGATGAGCAGACCCAAGAGCGCAGGGACAGGGGTTTGCCACGTCATCCTAGGAAGCCAGGCTAAAATTATCAAAAAGCTCACCCAGGCCATACACTAATGGAGTATTATGGCTACGTACTTGAAAGAGCAGGAAATGATAACATTATGATTCCCAGAGAAACGCTGTCCTCTGCTACATGCCCAGCATAGTCTTTGATTAAATCTGTAGACTATCGTACATCCGTTCATGTTGTTAAGCACATACCATAAAATATAATAGATGTGCAATAGTGCAAAAACATTTTAATGTATACTGTTTATAGTTAGAAAGATTAAATAAATGCTTAGAATATGAAGAATCTGTCAAAAATCTGGAGACATACTAAAACTGCAAGATACCCAGTTTTATGCTTACACATGATTTTTTTCTGTTCCTGATGAAAATGTTTTTGAAAGGCCGTCCTGAAAAGGAGATGAAGTGGGGAAGAAATCTGAAGGATTGCCATGCATGGCGTTTTTCAATTTGTTTCTTTATTTTGTTTAATTAAGCCACGTGCGTTTCCAGAAGAGTTTTTAATGCAAATTTTTTCAACAGCAGTATGAAAGCAACATCAGACGACACAGAAAATCTGTGCTGAGATACTGTCACAAGCAGGATGGGATTCATCAGCCTTAGTTAAAAACCTCCACTGGTGCCATCGGAGCATTCTCAAAAATGCAGCCATTTATAATTTTATAATTGGCCAATCAAGGTTGTGTTGGGTTTTTTTCTTTCTAGATTAGTTATTGAAATGTATTTTCATGATTCATGGAACAGTCTGTATGTGTCAAGATTTTTCCCTGATGATGTATCAGTTTTCTTTGTAGTCTTGCTGTATATCCATCTTCCTTTTTCACACTGTGGATAGAGTGAAGGAGAAGAATTATGAAGGTGCCGGGCACTGCTCCAAAGTGGAAGCTGAACTGAAGTTTGTACTTAAAGGAGAGATCCAGTCACTTTGCACAAAATATACTGTATTTGCTATGCACAAAATATACTGTATTGTTCCTAAAATTACAGTACTTACTGAGTATGAAATGGATTTTCTGAGAACTTACAAGTAAATCCATTAATTAGTTTGAGTTAGAGTTAATTGAAAATAGGTCCTTTTGCACCTTCTGTCAGAATTTTATTTATCCCTAATGAATTCTGTTATAAAATACAGACCCTTCATTACTCGTATATCATCAGGATTCTTTGAAGCCTTTCCACAGGACATTTTCAAAGTAATTATTTTAGGAATTATGTCCCTTTATTCATCAGAACCGGGAGTTTCAAATTTATCGGTGAGACAAGGGAGAAGTGTTGCTTGGGGGGGCCCTCGGAAGAGCTCCTCTGCTCCTCAGCTGCCGCCCGCCGTTGCTCCAGCAGTTCTCGGGGGACAGAAAGAGAATGAATCATCTGTAGAGTCAGTTTGATCCAATGACAACTTAAATCCCTATAATGCCATAATCATATTGTTATTACACAATGTCACACCAGGACTAAGGTTGTCCAAACAGACAGACGTTTTTTGGTGTCTTAATATTACTGCCTTTTTCTGAAGTTGAGGGTAGCCCTCAGTTTCTGGGATCTATAATGTTTGAGAGATAATTCTACCTTCCCTATCGTCTTTTGCCCTATCTGTAAGTGTTTATTCTTTTATTACCGCAGGGTCTAGGAATTCACGTGTCCCAAATGCCTTGTACTAAATGCTACACAAACAGAGAACAAAAAGCTCTCCCACCCTGATAAGTTTGCACTTTAATTACAAAAGATGAAATAAAGAATAGAAAACCAAAGGGAAATGTACAAAAAAAGATTAGATATTTTTGGCCTGGATAATAGGCAGTGACCTCAGCCTGCTGCTGGCCAGACTAGCGAGTATTGTAAACTTTGCAGCGAAGGGTGATCTTTTAAGGAAGGATCTGCAAGAGTCTAAGGGTTTCACTATGCAGAAATCCTGGCGTAAGGGGCAACAGGAGAGAAAATATATGTGAGGTGGTGAAGAAATATACCAATGGTGCAGGAAGTTGGATAGTTGGAGATGGGTGGCAATACATTGATACGATGAAAAGTACAAGAGGAAGGAGAAGTGATGGGAGGATGTCATGTGAGAGAAGCGACTCGCTTTCACACCGCAAGGAGAGGTCTGGAAAGGGGGCGGCTCAGTTACCAGTAAAGAAATTTCTCTCTGCTTCATTTTTCTGAACTGATAAGAAAACGAGAGAAAAATGTTTTTCAGTGAGTGAGATGCAAGTATTGAGAATCCGGAAAGAAGTTTTATCTCAGTTGATGCACAGTAGATGGCTGTGTCACGACGAGTACAGACCTAAAGTCTTAAATGTGTTTTTCCTTGGCAATGTACAAGACTGCCATTAAAATGTACTTCAGCGCTGTGATTCAGACCTTGCTCATCCTCACATTAGATCCCTTTGCATGGGTGTAAACGCTGATATTCTGGCTGTCTGAGGCCATCTGAACAGCACACACGTTGCAAGCCACTGGTTTCCCACCTGTGGCTGCAGAGCACCGGTGGCCCAGGAGGCCGGGGCAGGTGACCGACAGCACGCTCGTACTGCACCCTGCTACATAGCATCCTCACCAGCTCTGTTACAGCACGGGGATTTCTTCCTCAAGCACCTTCTCAGTCGAACACACCCACTGACACCAGGGTCTGCTGATGCATGATAAACCAAAAAGGACAGAAAGAAAGAAAAAATAAAAAAGCACATTAAAAAAGGGACGTTGGAATGAATACCTGTGGTCTGAGGTGGCCCTGCCATCCCGTCTACTAAAGACGCAGATTTCAGCCGTTGCTCTCCCTCCAGGATTCCTTTCTAAGGGAAATTTGGAGATGTTCTCCCTTTCATTCTGAATTTCTTTTTGTTGTTTTGGAATTGTAGGTCCTCCCACAGAGCACAAACTGCAAATTTCAAAGCAGCTGTATTTAAACTCCGTGGAGAGTATAATGCAAACAACTTTTTTTCAGTAAAAAAGAAATGATAGATAATTAAAATACACACAGCCATTGATTGTTAAAATAGTAGATCATCACATAAATTTGCATTAATTGCACAAAAGCTGAAAGTACTTCATTAAATACTCTCATAACACAGTAACCTCTTTAGAAAATTATTTCTGGGATAAGCATGTAAATAATTACATACTCTCTGTCCCATGTAGTTTTATCTGCCTAAGCAAAGGGGAACGGAGTGTTATAGCTCAAGAGCACTCTGATTTTTGAGCAATTGATTAAAAAGAACAAGCATTTTAATGATGTTCATCAAAAGTGCTGTACATATATGAATTGTATATTCAAGTATGTGAGGATTTGAATGTCTAAACTCAGCTAAGTATGGAAAAATCAGGTGTATAAATGATGTATTGTTAGGAATCAGCGCTGAAGGTAAGGATTTGGGAGTAAACCTGATTAATTTCAATGTAAATGAGCAGCGTGATACTGCATGTAAGTATGAGGATGTAATTGGTCCATGCAGGTCCCTGTTGTGATACTCATACTGACGACTTTGTATAGAGTTTTTGTTTAATGAAAGAGTTTATTCATGGTGCGGTTTCAAATTAGTCTTTATTCTTAGGAATTCTTATTTCCACAGTGTTTCAGCATTTTACAGTATTTAATACTGTTATCCTCATAACTATCATCTGGCATGAGACAATTTCCCTTTTTGTAAAATGTTGGGATTTCCAAAGTTTTCCCATTCCAGATTAGGAAGAATATATCCAGGAATATAAAGAGTCTATAGCAAGACAAAAATGGGCAGGGCGCTCAGTCACAGGTTAAACAGCGTTGGTCAGAGGAGTTAACTTTCATCCTGCACTTGCAGGCATCACCTTAACGCTTCCTGTCCAGAAGGATCAGGGGTGGGAGGGAGGCAATCTGGAAACACAGGGAGTGCTTTGGAAAGAGGCGGTATCAGAGTATACTTACTCAGTAAAAACTCCTCACATATTTCAACTACAGTAGTAAACATCCACAAAGTGTACGGCATACTTTCTGTTTTCAATAAGACTTTTAAGTCACAATCATAAATGCCATTTCCTCTGTGAATCTATGGTGGAGTAATAGGAGACATTAGTTAGGTATTGCCACGCTGTGTTTTGTGATAGCCAAAGAGGACCCAAGAGGTGCACCTCAGGCCCAGTTTCCTCCTTAATGTGAATGTGTGAAATGTCAGTGTCCATCAATTATCTGTGTGTTACTCCTGAAGAGCCTTTGTTTACCCCTTTCCTACCCGTAAAAGATTTTTCTTTAATATTGGTAGTCTTGGCCCCAGCACTTCACTAATGAATGAAGCCTCCTGGCTCATATTTCTTTCTAGGTCTAATGATAAAGACCCAATTCTGTTAGATCTTTTCTCTCCCTCTTCCAGAAAACAACAACAAGTAAACACTTAACTCAGCTGAATTGCAACTTAACAGCTGACTGTGCAGGGCCATGCAAATCAAAATGAAATCTTAAAAATGCAGATGTAGTCATCAGAGTGCTAATTAGTAATTGGGCTGCTGCCTCTCCACTCCAGATCTTCACTTTAATTGTAAGACAGGGGGGAGGAAGTATCTTAGGGTCATATTCCACCTGGTCTTCCCAGGGGAGTGAGCATGAAGCACTCTTTTTGTGCCTGGATAGGATCCGTAGCTCTGTCTTAATTGCATTAATCATTCCACCTTTGTATCCACCTATAATAAAGTAGCAAAGTTTTTTTTAAGGGAGATAATAAAGAGACTTTCAAAAATTTTATAATTTAGTGATTCTGGTGTCATTGCTGCTGTATTGTTAAGACGTATTATTTGCATATAAAACATATATAACTGACACATTAACATATATCAGTCTTTGTACAATGGTGACAAAACTGTACCCTCATCATGAAAAATTCATGTGGTCTGTTAGAAAATCTTCATTGTCCAATGAATTAAAAGATATACCTGAATATATTAATTGTATTTAACCTGTATGCTGCCAGCTCTCTGTGTTTCTTTGTAAGTCTTGCAACACTTGTTTTCTTTTCTCAAATTATCCGTGCTTGAGCTATTTTATTCCTTGAGAATCTGAAATGTTCTTATCTGTAGAAATATTTTTCTAGGCCTCATGATTGGCAAGAAGAGCACAAAAGCAAAAACTCTAGAGCCTCAAAAACCAGGATGAGAGAGACATCTTAAACTTTTTTAAAAAAATCTTGTTATTTAGCCATTCTTGTGGTAATGGTGAGAGATACAGGTAGAGCTGTAAATCTGAGCAGGTCGCACCACATTATTTATAAAAAGCAAAGAATTAATCCCCGTAAGTGAAAATCAATGTACTCTTAATGGCACCTCCATAATTAAGCTGTTCTGAGTTTGATGTGCATTTAGGCTATGACCATTTCATGTCACTCTGGTAATATAGGGAAGTTTTCAAGATGTTGCAAAGGGGCCGGAGAATATGGACAATTAGAGCTAGTACACATAAATTATGGAGCTATAAAAAGAAATGGGTTGCAAAAGAAATTTCTATTGAATTCAAGCAAAAAAGAAACAGAAAAGAGTAGAAGACAGATTCCAATGAAAGCACTTGTCAGATCAGCTCTATTAATTAACCATAAAAATGCAGATTAAGGATACTTTAGATAGCATTAAATCCTCCTCACACAAAGCTAGTGGTCACAAAAAACTTATTCAGCAATATGAGAGAGAGTTTTCTTCCTGTCTAAATAAACATTTCATGCTTTTCCAGACAGCACAGATCGTGGACCTCTGTATGTGTATGCCTGTAAGTGATTTTTCTAACTTAGTTTTTCTGAATGTGCAACATTTGGAACTCAATATACACATACAGCAAGTGCTCACACAATACACGCCAGATCAATATTTCATGTTTACAAAATGATTTTTTTTTTCAGCAGAACGACACTTTATCTCCTCTAGTCCTTCATCCTCCCTGTCAAAACCCTAACACAGAAAAGTCATTTTTAAATTAAGAAGTCATTTCTCTCTCCTCTTAGAGACAGTAATAGTTTTCTAGTTGCTATGTGGCATGACTTGGTACGCAACGAGCTGCGCAATCAGCAAACACGTGCCTCTCACTTTGCTGTTGTGCGGTGACATTTCTGTGCCAGTTTTAGCCAAGAACCCTGCGGCTTTCCTGATCTTAGGCACTGAACTTTTGATCAACCCTGAGGGGAAAATGCAGGGAAAAAATAATGGGATCTGAGGTCTATTTTAGCTTGGAACAAAACCTCCTCCAGGCAGCAAAGGAAATAAACTAAAAGGCTGTGGTGGTGGTGAAAGAATTAGTTTCCTACCAATTTCTTTGCAAGATTGACTACAAAATCTTTACGTGGTAGACAAGACCGAGGCTTACCCTGATAGAAATAAACATTACAAATTTGGGACACATTGACCCACGCACTTGGGCACAGAGGTTCTCACAGATTGCCTGATGAGGTGTGTTACACCTTATGGTCAAAATGTTGGGATGGGTGCATGTGCTGGGTGGGGTGTCAGACAGCAAAAAGGTCCCCCAGGTGCTCCTGAGGGTAGTCCAAGACTGAATATGGTCACTGTTAGAGAACAAGGGGACTTAAAGGAGCACGCAGCACCTCAAAGGGATGGATGGATGGATGGATGGATGGATGGATGGATGGATGGATGGATGGAAGGAAAAGTGACTTGAATCTTTATTCTCATTTCGACTTTTTCTGGACAGTGTGGAGGGACACACACTCAACCTTTTGGCTTAGGTGCATATGAGAGGAAAAGTTTTTCTCTACAGGAATGACCAACAAAGCATACCATACAGGTATGACTAGTTTTGCATGGGAAGAGGGGGTTTTTTATTGTTTTTCTTGATCTTAACTAAAAAATGCATGTGTTTTGAGGACCTGAAAAACTACTGACAGTCTCTCAAGCATGCGTGATTATCCCAGGCACCATGCTGCAAATCTTTAGATACGGCTGCACTATAACATGTGATGTTGTAAACGGGCTTTTTCAAGCAGTGGCTTTAATGGGATTTCCATAATGCCGCAGTAAACATTGAGCCTGACTGCTTATCTACAGTATTTTACACCTATTCACAGTTCTGAATTTCAAGAATGCAATAGCTGATACGCAATAATGCTCTTTCTTTGCCCAACACCTCTGCCATGGCTTAGAGCATCTTGCGGCAGAAAGCAGCTTAAAGACAAAACCTGTCTCTGGATTTTACTGCTTGAGTTTCATTCACATGACAGTGAAAGCCTGCATTTTGTAAGCAAACTCCTAAAATAATTAATTCCCCTTCTTTTTTTCTCTCCTTCTGAAAGTTGTAGCACTTTCTTGCTTCGAGTTTTCAAGGAAATCTTTCCAGAGGAAAGGTCTTTAATCATAAACTTAAGTATCATCTGCCTCGTGCAGAGCTAAACATTGGAAATCATCGATGTAACCTTCCAACGCCATGAAAACTATGTTAGTTTTAAATGTGGCCTCCAAAACAGAGATAAATGAGATGCACGCAGAACTGAAGGAATCGGAGTTTGCCAAGAGGTTACAGTTTGACACACCACACCTGGAAACAGGTCATTGTGAGAGAGTTTTGTTATGAATTTTTCATTATTTATTTGTTTACCTGCACTCCTGATTCTCTTGCCCCTACTGTTCATGTAGTGAACACGGTTACACATTTTTACTTCATGGTATAGTACTTGGAGTTAATCTAATACCCCAGAAATAAGTAATGGCACTGAAGGGGAGTGAATTCAGAATACTTCAGAAGGGTCAAAATACATCATATTTTTCTTTTAAAGGAAGCACAGTATTATAAGAACCCCAAAATCAATATAACTAGGAAAAAAAGCCACTCTTCCATTCCCACACCAGAAGAAATTCTAGGCATAAAATTTAAGGAAAACAAAAATAAGTTAGATATTTTTAATGATTCCAGCATGTTTTTTTGGTAAATATGACTTCTTTTAGTCTCATTTGAAGTAGGCCCATTAAACCTAAGCACTGAACATTATGTGATCAGAATAAATTGGATCTATAGAGCTAGCCCCTCTAATGCAAAGTCATAAGGAAAAAACATAATAAACTAAGTTATTAATTTGCTGCATCATCACTTCTCAGTAGCTCAACACTTTCTGGGTGGTATAAATCTCCGTTGCTTGTTGTATGTGTCTTGGCTAATCTTATTGGCATAAAAAATACTACGAGGGTGGGATAAGATTTTTGGAAACTTTCAGATATCTATAAGGAGTCCCCTACAAATTCACAAGCAATCAGTTTGTCTGTTTAAAAACTATAAAAATCCGTTCTTGGATCAGATGCCAATCTTCCTTTCACATATTTTCTATTTGCTCTTCAAATGTATCTAGGTAATATAATTAAATATCTATCTCTCAGATGCAATGAGAATGCGATATTACTTGGCCTGGAAAGATGGTGGGTTTCATTCAGCCCTAGGCTGTGGGTCACTGTTACTCTTAGTAACAGCGCACTCTGAAATGGGCACTGGATGGCATTGCATATTCATTGTCTGGACTGTTGGATAACTTGCTTGGTCCCAAAAGTGAGGAAAGAAGGAAACAGGACCGAACAACCCGAGGCTTTCCTGATTTGTACCTTCTCAATGGTAACCACAAACAGTATTGCTTGGGAACAGAAATCTCCTCTCAGCTGTAATTCTGAAATAAACTGTATAATAATTCTGTGTTTGGGGATAAATTTTATCTCGCATTATGTGCTTCAGTGGGACTTACGCCACCTTTGTCGAGTTATCAGTTCTGCTACTTATAACCTTGGGCAAAAACTTAGGACTAGAGCTCTAAGGGCCACAGCTGTTGTGGTGCTAACTGCTGCAGTGCCAAACGTTTAAACCAATAATGGAGGGAGACAAGTCTTTTCTCTAAAAAATGACTGGAGTAGCAGAAGATAGCCCCCTTTCACCTGCAGTTAAATCATTTACTAGGTTTTGAGATAGTGTTACTGATTCTTCTTTTTCCCAAGAAGGGATAATCATAAGACTATCACCCAATTATGGCAGCTGACATAAAATGAGAAGAGGACAAGAAATGTCCTCTGATTTCCTCCCATTAAAGCCCTTCCACATGGCACGGAATAATATTCATCAGGAGGGAAAAGGAGACCAGGTGTGATCACGGCTGTACTTAGACTGTACAGAGCCCTCCCCCTTGGCAGAGAGAACCCAGCTTCCCGTGCCTGCTCCTCCTCTGCAATTTTCCTCCTATGTAATTTTGCAGTTACAGCTCCATGTCATCGAAAAACTGACCTCTCTCTGATCCCACAGGCCTCCCTCTTTATAGGTGTATCATCCATTTACAGAAGTATTGGAAATACAGCCCTGGCAGTTCCTCAGATAACATTGTGCTGGGAAACACGTGAATACCGAAGATGAAATAACACTGGACAGGGATAATTTACTACTTTTAGTTTGGCTTGTGAGTGCAAGGAGTGGTGATAGGCGTTTAAAAGTCATTCTATGAATACCTGTCACAATAATTTTCTGACATGCAAGTTCCCCTCTCTTCTTGAGATTGTAGAACAGGTGACATGACATCAGCTTTTGTTTTCTTCGGAGTTTTTTATTGCTATACGTTTTCGGAGAAGCTGAGCAGCTGTACTTCAAATGACCATGAAGAAGGAAGGTGGGTGGGATGCTGTGAGCTGGTGGCAGACAAGTGTCAATGCATGTTCAGCGGAAACATAAGTGATGAGCAGTGAGTGTCCTTTCTGAACTAAGCTGGCCCACTTTTTCTGTTCTCCTGCTGACAAGGCAAGGATCAGAAACTTTCATCAAGCCTGACTTCACTCAGGGAACATCAGCGGGAAATTTAGCAAATAATTAGCAATCAGAGTTTACTGTGAAAAATCGGGTTGTGGGGATGGTTTTTTCCATCTCAAGGTAGAGGGTTGATAATGAGGACTTCCCGTCTGACACAAATCTCTGCTTTCACATTGCCTCTCTTTCTGTTAGTCTGAAGGTTACAACTTAAAAAAAAAAAAAAAACAAACAAAAAAAAACAACAACTTTCATATCTCTTGGTTTGATTTTTTTTTTCTTTTTGATGAGAACACTCAGCATGGTTAGTCTAATTATTTTCTTCCCACTGCCTCTTATTGCCAGCCAAAATAACAAGTTTGCTTAGATAATGGTTTACACAAACTACAAATGACTTGCTCTCTCAGCCCTGCCAAGCTGGTGCTTTCCAGGGGACAGGTCCCAGAGGTGGCCATGTAGGAAGTGAAGCACCCACCATTTCCACTAAATCATTAGCGAATTACAGGTACATCTTGTCTCTCAGGACTGGGCCCTCTGCATGCAGCTCAAAGCTTAATACTTGAAGTCCTGCCAAGACCACCATTCTCTTAACCTCATTAAACACTTACTTCCTTTTATCTTGCACCCAGGAACTTATCAGGAGAAGGAAATTATTGCTAAGCACATTTAAACCACACTAGAAGTGTGATGTTGTTGGTATGGGAGGGACTATCTATCAATGCTGCTTTTCCAGAGAAACTAGCAGGGTAGCAAGGTGGTGGTGATCAGCTTAATGAGAGATCTATTTCTACTAAAATCTTCAGATTCCCATTCATTTAGGAAGGGCCAGGATTTCTGCAAATATGCCCACGCATTCTTCTGCACATTTGCTTACATAACAGGCACATTAATTATGATACCAAAAGCATGATAATGACTGCATACATCTATGTTATGCCCTTCCTTGGAGTTAATGGGCTATTTATAGAGTGAATAACCGTGAATAAGGTTCATTTCCCATAAGGTTCAAAGCAATTTGATTTAGCTTTGGCCTAAGGTGCAGAGAAGGCACAGTGCAAAGTTTACCAAGATTGGGAGGAGGGTCATCTGGAACAATTTGGTCCTGCGAGTATGTGCGGTGTAGAGCTATGTAAAATGTGGTTTCCTGAGGATTAGAGAGGTCAAAATTGGCAAGTATCGCACAGGAACTTCTGAAATACATAATCAGTGTTTTTCACAGACGTGGTGCAGAATAGGGCTCATACTGGGACTTCTAAGCTGCCTTTTTCCCATGATCACAAATAAAAACTATTGTTAAAAACGAAAGAAATATTTAAATTCAAGGTACCTTACTGTTTTTACTTCACATTCCCACTAGCCTGTATTTTAATGATCAAATAAACACCAGAGAAATATAAACAAGAGAGCTTCAAATGAAAAAATGCAATAACTGTCATTACTGTTCAGGAGAAAGTCAATTTTCTTATAAAAATAATTTATTCGCTATATTGCATCTGTTTCATTTTTTAATTTTTAAAGATAACAAGAAGTAGGACAAGAAATGAAACACTTGCAGGGGATAAACGTGCTGACCAGACTTGGACTGGTGGAAGCCACAGTGCATGCACTGCCTCCTGCCTCCTCCAGAAGCACCATTACCAGCTTATATTCAGCATTTGGGTTTGGGGGATTATTTGTATTCATACGGTGCCATTCACCTGAGGATCTCAGATGGTTTACAAGCAATTTAACCTCTCGTCACTCATTCAGTGCTGGAAGGCTTGCTCCCCGCTCTCATCTCCCCAGCTGCCAGCCTGCAACCCACCACTCGGTAGGCTTTCAAACCAGAGCTGTCATTCTCCACCGTGGGAGGTGTTCCCTGCACACAACCCTAAAGCTCCTTCAACGCTCTCCTTCAAACCCTCCTTGAAAAGCACCTTTGCCCAGATGTCAACAACGTTAAAACAAACCAGCAATTTGGCAAATGGGTATATTTCTGGAGTGCTGAGGCTCCTGCCTGTTATACCAGCCCGTAACACACTCCTGAACCTGCTGTACCCAACCATGGGCTCACTTCTTCTTCTTCTTCTTGGACTACATGATTCTTGGGGTAGGGATCAATTTTTTTGTTCTGTGTCTGTGCACTATGGAGTAGCTTAGGTCCAGGTATATAACTTCAGACTCATAGGTGCTATGACATTGCAAATATTTTAGAAATAAGTAATAAATCTGACAAATGTAAATGATCCCTCTAGATGAGAGGAAATGAGAAGCCAGGGTCTTAGTTAACTTACGGAGTACTTAATCACACAGCCTTCTAGGATACTTGAGCATACCCGAAATAGCTGAAGCTGCAATTTGAGCGATAAATTATGGAGCGTATAACGGTCATTTTTAATATTCACAAGGCTAGTCTATTCATGTTCAGAAAATCACTCTCTTTACTTGAGAGAGAAGTAAATGACCCCTTGGATACATGACAACTTTTATCACTAATCCAATATATTTCCTAGGCACATACCACTGGAGCATCGAGGACCAGAGGTACCACACAGTGAAGTGAATGGAAGGACTCCCATTAAATTGGAGAGAATTTGAATCGGCCTAAAGCCAATTAAGAAAACTGGACATTGCTTGAGCAGCACAGCATTTATGTTGCTTTCCAGTGTCTGTCCATATTCATTAATTTTTAAATGGAAACACTTTTAAATTGGTGTTGACAGTGCTTTAGCACCATAACACTGTGAAATCTCCACTTACCATTGGTTTTTAATTTTGTTGATATTCCTATTAAGAGCAATAGCTATCATTTGGAAAGGTAATATGGAAAGAAATCACACAGTTTGCATTAACTGAGCCATTGTGAGCTGGTAAGTACCAACAGATGCCTTAATGAGACAACAGTGTGAATTCTGCATGCAGCTATTTATTAAGCCTATTCATTATTGACTTTTATGGTACCTTGCATGTATTTAAAAGAATTCATCCAGTCTTGTTTAGTTTCATGCTCTTGCATGTTTTCAGGCATTTTCTTTCCTTGACACACTAGCCTTCCATGACAGAGGAAGGCTGTCTTCCTCTTCTCTAACTCATGCTTCACAGCAGACAGATGAAATTTTTAATTGAAGAATAAGTATTATTTTCCTAGTCAGGTGGACCTGAGTAGCTAAAAGAGCAGAGATGCAGAATCTAACTCATGTTATTAAGCATTTGAAAGGTATTAATCATTACTAAAATGTAATTACTTTTATTTTGTATCTTTAAATGTCCATATGCAACGGCCCATGAGCCCCAAACTTGCTGTCTGCATGTGGTAGTTGTCTCATCACAGCTACAAAAGCTGGCTACACATTCTGCCCTGAGGACTCTTAAATTAGACGTCTGACTGAAAGAGAGGGCACTGATCAAGAGGCTTTAACATGGACTGAGAAAAAAGGTAATATCAAATATGTCTGCAAGATTTGTTTCCTCAGTTCTTGGAGTGAGATGCCTCACTTATTTTGAAAATTAGAAATCCAGAGCTTTTAGAAATTTTCTGGATTTTGATTTCATTTTCTCTGTTTTAACAAATCTCACATTTATTGCTACCAGTGTTGTGTAGGTCCTGGCACAATGACAGCAGGGAAGGAAACTTACTGGTTCCCATGAAAGATGTTGAGGGACAAAGTATTTTTTTTTTATCAGAGGCCTTAGACAATGTGTGTTCTGCCCCATAAAGGTGTGCCCGCCTCTGCCAGGACACGTGCAAACAAAAGCAGACCAAAGCATAAAGTATGAGCTGGTGGAGGTGGTTTGGTCATCATGGCAATTTTGCAATTATTGCAAAAAAGTCCCATTCTCTCCTGAACTGAAATCAGGAAAAATTCTTTTCTATCTCCTTGATTGGCAGAGAGCAAATAAGTGGTCACAACAATGATATCCAGAATGTTCAGGAGTCTGAGTGTCTATGCAGTCATCTAGGCTGGGAATCCTGGCTTCTATTTTTATTTAAAACCTTGTTCTACTGGAACTGAAATGAAAATCCCCACTGGTTATAGCTTTACTTTCACATATCTTGTACTTATTTTTCACCCTATTCATTAGCTTGTTTAGAACCTGAAGTCAATGGGAATTTCAACAGTGACTTCAGTGGGAGCAGTGTCAGATCATTAAACCTCAGTACTTTTGAAAGTATCTTTTAAAAGCCATCCAGAAGGGAGTTGTGGGAGAGAAACTAAATGAAGTGATTTTACCTTACTTCAAAGATGAGGGGAAAAAAAAAAAAAAGAAAGAAAACCTGCTTTTTTCTCTTCTTTAAATACAGCATCATGTATAGCCTGAAGGAAATATTTTTGGAAGTCAGAGGACTCAAATCCTGCCCTGTGATTGTATTCTGTATTATATCAATGCCAGGTCTAATCGATGGCATGCTTACAGCAGCTCCCTTGCCTGTTTAATTAATTTGGTGATGCCTGGTGCTCTCCAAATGAGACTTGCTTTCTTCTAGTCCAGATTGTCTGAAGATTTTTTACTTTTTGTTTTTACTTAAATAGTTCTTGCTGCCTATATTGTACCCATTTTCTTCATGCATGGTGCTAGCTTGTATAGGCGTCCTAATCTTCCTACCTTGTGCCTTTTATTCCTTTGCGCCTCCTACTTCCTAGTGCTCTTCCACACACTGTAATCATTATTAATCATCTCCTTTCAGTCAGCTTCTGTTCTAATAATAGCTTTGTTGTCATATATACTTAAATTGTCCCTGATCATGTCTTATTCCCTATACCATTTACATCTTCTTTAGAGTTTTTCTCTCTGTATGTAGCAGTTCCAAGAGCCCTCGCCTCTATCTGTCCCTTCCGCCTGATTGGAAGGGTTGATGCCTTCACTCAGCTGGAGACCTCAATGCATTGTCCTTATGTCTGAACCACCCAGCTTTGTAAGGAATATGAAAGCTACGTTGAAACAATCTTCCCACAAAGTGCATTACATGCCAGAGGCTGAGCAGCGACATTGTGGGAGGAAAAACAGGGAGGTCAGAGCTCATCTGACATCGGCAAGGCTAGAGGGGGAGTTAAGCTCTAGCCTGACCTTGCAGTATTTGGGATCTTCTGGGAGAAAGGAACGCCTCTTGCTGCCAGCGTTCACCAGTTTCCTATTGAATGGACTCATCGGTTTCTCGTTGTATGTCCAAAGGGAAGAGAGGGAGGCAAAAACATGCAATTGTTTCTGCCTGTTCTCACTTAGCAGTAACACCGCCACGGGCCTGGGGACCGCAGGCAGTCAGCCAGATTTCTAGCTTGATTTCTCTTCTGCCCTGTGCTACAGATTTATTTATGCAAGTGCTTTTTGAAGCAGCAGCCCATCACCTTTAAGTGCTTCCTTGATCACCCGCTGATTTCTCCAGCCTGTCTTTTCTCAACAGTTAGGGCAGCATTAGACCTGTGAGTGATTTATAAAGAAAGGAAATGCTAATGGAGAGACAAATACAGATGGAGGCATTGGGCCTAATTTCTCCCTTCCCAAACCAAAGGTCAAGCATACATTACCAGTCTGAATAACCTTCAGATAAAGAAAACCACTAGCTGGGAAAGCAAAAAATAATGCCTTTAACATACTGCCTTGATACCGCCTTGTAAAATGGTGACCAATTTAATGGGCCTAAAGACACTTCTGAATTTCTGTGTCATACCTGAAGGAAAAAGTCCTAATTCCTCACAACCAGCTGAGGGTTCGCGAGCCTGAAAGAATTTACTGCCTATGAGAAGAATTTCTACAAATTGTAATGGCTGGCCTAATAAAACCTTACCTCTTCTTATATACCTTGCCTAAAACTCCACGTATATGCAGCAATCATTACAGAAAGGTATATAGGTGTACAAAGGTGTGTATAAAAGGCATACCAGCTTAGAAGACCCGCAAAATGCTATTTTCTTTATAAAGCTCTGCAGAGATTTGCAATGGGAGCTGTTGGTAAGAAACAACCTGTTGGTGTAGATGCTTCACTGTAATCACTTATGGCTTAGTATTATGGCAATCAATGTTACCCAAATCTTGGGATCTTGTCTGGATGCAAACCAGTAGATTCCATATTTCTAATTGCACTACAGATTTCTCATCAGAAGCACCTACCTGTGAACGCAAGACATTGGCCTGCCAGATCTGGGCCTGGACACTGCCTCCTCCTAAGTTGGTGGTAATAAATACTAGTTAGTTTGCTTTTGCTGTCAAACGCCCGTTTGTCCTGTTCTTCTTGTGCTTCCTCTCCTGACAAGTACCAGGAATAACCCCTGTGAGAGGCTTTTCTCAGCTGGTTCAAGAGCTGGATTAAAACAAGCTGTAAGCATTTATGGAACTTAAAACAGCACCTTCCTTTGGATTTCTGGAATTATAACATAATCGTCCTCCGAGAATCTGCTTTTTTAAGACCAGTCATGGAGTGTGAGTCAGTGACAGAAAGAAAACACCACACCGGTGTGAGACAACAGCAGCAATATTTCTAGATGATTGATAAGAAAAGCACTTCCCGAAGGTAATTTTGGCAGGTGCCCGTTAATTCTGTTCTCCTGCTGCCACTATGACTCATAAACCTGCCAGCAGGAAGGGACCTCAGGTGGCCACCTACTCCGTCCTCTGAAACAGGCTTAAGGTTACACTTTGACCAGACTAAACAAAGTGTTCATGGCCTGCTTTTACATCCTCCCACTGAAGGGGATTCTCTTAGCAGCTTCTTCAGTTTTACTTCTTGATTTCAACTTAAATCTTCTTTGCTGCCAAATCACTCAACAGGTATAGCAGGCTGTTGTTTTCTCTTTGTACTAACTTTTTAGTTATTCGAAGACTGCTCTCTCGTCCCATGTTTAACCTGCTTTTTCCGATCTGTATAAACCAAATCCTTTGAACGCATTCACAGGACGTGTTCATTGATTCTCTGATAATTTTATTGTTCTTTTCTTGGTTTTCTATCAACTGCTTTTTTTTCAAATGGACACATTATTCCAGGCAATGATTTCTCAGGACAAATGTAAGAGAATAGGCATCTCCTCTATGTTCTGTATGACAAACTTACAATAACAGTCCCATAATTACAATGTCCAATATGTAAATGTTGCTCTTCCGGACTGCTTTCCAAGTCTCTGTCTTAAGAAATGTCTTTCAGTTTAATCCTGGAATAAAGCAAAATCTTAACTTGCACCCAGCAGGCCTATTTTCAAGCCTGTTGGGAAACCCCAATTAGGTCTTTGTTACACTTACAGTCTTTGTGAAAATTACGGTAATACTCAAAATGTCATGGGAGAAATTCTGTATTGTAGGACTTTGGGAAAATCTATTTCTATTACCATTCTTTGGCTTGTTCAACAAAAGGAAAGGATACTGGACTCTGTCATCAAGGGCAGCAGATCTCATCCCATGATGAACATGTGGCTTGTAAAGTCAATATCCGTAACTCTCAGGGCATGACCAGTGTCACCGAGAAGGTGAACATCCATGCCTTTAAGCACCAGATATGAAGGAAGGCAATGATGGTCAGTAAGAGATGTGACATCCAAAAGCTGGTGTAAGGTGCCAACCCTCTTCTAGTCCTCTGAGAGAGAAGGTTTTGTGGGCAAAAAGTGTTGCATATGCACCTATCTTCTCTACTGGAATAGGAAACTGATGCAGAATAGCAGTATTTTTCTCAAGGTAACTAAGTATATTACACTCCAACTACCGGTTCACCAAGAGAGACTGTCAGACGGCACTCACGCAGTTTCATTCAGAATAACAAGGGAGCAGTCCTCCTCAAGGTATTGGCTTGAGTTAAAGAGGTTGAGTCAAAGATTAGGACAAAGAATAAATTATCCTGAGGCTGTTCTTGTGTTTCATCCCTTACAAAAAATCCAACAACCTAACATTTCCTCAGAGATGAAGAGTGTCTGCACACAGAAAAAATACTCTTGGGAAGGTGGATGCGGTGGCACCACCTCTTGACTGTTTCTATCCTGACCCAGACGTCAGGATTCTTCCCTGGGTCTGCTCTGTGGGGAGCGGGTACAGGGAAGATACCGATTTTCCACCATATGTATCCAGTCGGATGCAAGGCCATGGGCTTTTAGCTGAAGTACTTTAATTGCTTCTTAAGTGTGACCCCAGGATCTGGTCAGATGCCATTTCGCCTGCTGCAGGCAAGCCTTTTGAAGTGCTTGATTTTCTCTATCTGGACAGGCAGTGAAAGTTACTGTTTTGTTGAAACTGTAATGAGGATGGAATTGTCTTTTGAGAGGCTTTTGTTGAGTAGAAGCTATAGATTCCCACTTTCCTTTTATTCTGCAGCAAACTCATTACTGTGGCATTGGCCACAAAGCAATGTTTTATCCCTTTCATCCTATTCTTTCGCTTGTTAAGACAAAGCTCCATCTCTTTGCTATTATTTCTTCTTTTTGGTCTACGCAATTAATACCCGGACCCTTGCAATGTCCTGTTTCTCAAAGCGTATTGGAAATCAACAGCCAGAGCCACAATCTCGGGCAGAAATCCAGGTCCCGTCATCCACCACCAGGCCCTAAAGAAACTTTCTTTGCTAGCTTCACCTGAGGCTACATTCATCATTGCTTCCTGCTGTTCAGTCACTTGATTCTATGTTTTCTGACTTTCTTTCTCGAACAGTGCCCAGCGTCCTGCACCACGTATTGCTCTGTCTCTGACAGATCCTCACTCATACATCTTGGACTTGCTATTGACTCCAAATATTTCCAGCTCTGTCTTTGTAGAGGGTCACTTTTTTCTACTTCGCTGGTAAGAAATATGCTTAGAAAACCTATTAGGTTTGATGAGCTCTGTCCTTATCTATAGGCCAAAGACTTACCCTGTAGTAACTTCTCCATATCTGAACATGCTTTAGATGGCATTTGGTGCCAGAGACTTGCCTACCTGGCAGCAATATTTGAGGAAGGCAAGAAGGAAGATGGAAGTAGATAGAAAAAAATGAGTAACTGTGAACATTTAAAATGTGGCCTTGGGAAACCTGGTCTAGTGAGAGGTGTCCCTGCCTATGGCAGGGGGGTGGGAACTCAATGATCTTCAAGGTCCTTTCCAACCTACACCATTCTATGATTCTGTGATTCTATGAAAATTATTTTGGGTACTTAGAACCCTGCCTAGAAAAGATAGAGTTAATTTATATTCCATGTTAACAATTTATGTTTTATTATGATCAGTATTCATATTAACTTATAAAAATCAAAACTGTGCTAGCCAACACATTTTAAAACACATGCAATTTCCTTACCCAAAGGAGGGTACTTAAGATCCATGCAAGGTAAATTTCATGTGAAAACAAGGTCAGACTAGACCAGACGTTTACGATTTCAAAGAAACTCAGTATTTTGCACTGGCAACGATGCTGTTTTTCCAAGTTCCTTGTAAGCAATACAAACAGTGTTAATCAAATATGTTTGATTCAATAGCAAAGAACTGGAGCATTCCTTTCTTAAGGGGGCTTGAGGAATTGTGTATACGTGGTATGGGGTGGCTTTTTCCACATCTTTTAAGGTGTTAAAAGCAAGGACGGGCAGTCAGACAGATTTAAACTTACCTTGATAAAAAGGTGCAAGTACATAAATCAAGCATTTTCTGTGAAGCAAAAAGCTTCTCCTTCACAAGGAAATGCTGCTCAGTTTGGCACTGTAGGAAAAATTACACAAACCATTGCCCATAGAAAACACGGCATAATGAATAAAATTTGTCTTGAATTATTTATTTTTAGTGCTTTATTTTATTTCCTCTATCTTGCAAGGCCTGGAAATTGTTCTTGATGAGAGCTTTTTGAGTGTCTGAGTCTCAAATTAAAACAACACATTAATGTCTTCTATACAGTACAGAGGTAGGAAGATTAGAGTGGAGTGCTTAGAAATGCACTGGATTCAACACTTTCCACTAATGGGACCACTAGTGTGTACCACTTTAATGTACTGCCTTAAAATATATCCATAAGATACAGTATTCTTGGATGTATGATGGCTGAATAAAATTTAATAGATACACAAGTGGCAGAGCAGAACTAATCCTTTCCAAGGTACCAGCTCTGTCATAAACTGTATTTATTTTGGAATCTGATTAAAAACATGTCTTACAGCATTAGCAAGACCTTAGAGAAAGGGAAATCAAATGTAGTGTGGGCCATAAGAGATTTCAAATAGCCAGATCATCTATAATTGGAGTAATTTTTTTTCTTCTTATTGAGGAAGGATTTTTTTTCTTTTTGTGTCAGCGCCTGCTCTCCCTTTAATACCTTTTTAGAGCCAAGCTTTCCTGTCTGTGGGTAACAAAGAAGAAGCCATCCTGCTGAGTCTGTCTGTGCTGGGCTTTACGTACCAGAGATGATGACGATGAGTGATCTTCAGTCCAAAATGCCACCACACCTTAATAGATTATTGTGTCAGTGCAGCTTGTTTGTGTGATTTTAGCCCATGCCAAGCACCACATCAAGCTCAGCTCTTAGTGAAAGGGGATTTGAGAAACATGTGCCATGAGCTAAGAACCTACCTGTGAAGAGCTACCAGAGCTAATGAGGGGTAAAGGTGACGACAAAAAAACAAGGTAAATTCATTATTCATTTGAGCCCTTAGTTTGGCTACTACGCTCCAGTCTATTGCCAATCTGGTGGACTGAATGGAGACTCAAACTGAGGTCTGCGCTGTCCAGATTCCCTCCCAGATATGTCACAACAAATCACTAAATATCCTCTTGCTATTTCAGTATTCTTCTGCATATCAGACTACATTAGGGAACTATCTCGTAAAAGGGAAGAGAATAGAGAAAGCAATACAAGCCACTTATTTTTGCTTTTGAATGCAAAATATTTACCAGTATCTTGGGCTGGTAATCCAAGATTTGGCTACACCACACTGAGTCTCTTGGATGAAAACACCACCTAAAATGAAAATTTCACATAGTGAAAGAGAACCAAGCTAGCTGTAAACTTATCTTGAATATGGCAAGCAATCTAGCCAACGTAGTTCAGGATAAATTCCCCTACTACCATGCCTAAAAGTAGGCTGTATGGGATGTTTGCTTAGACATTTGCTTCACTTCTTTTCCTCCTACATCTTGCAGAAGAACTCAGAAGAAAGGCTGAGAGCATCTTTCTGACAACAGACACAGGAAGGTGACCATAGGGGCCAGCAGAAAGCTTATTCCTGCACAAGATGCCCAAACAAATCTGCTTCTACAATTTCAGTCGCTGTTTTCTTCAACATGTCCTTTGTTATCACCGCAAATCTGAACACACAAGGTAAGTTGCTGATGTTCTGTAACAGAGAACTACAGAATGCTGAGATTTTTTTCCTCTTTTTTTTTTTTTCTTGGAAGAAATCTCTTTTTCAGTGAAAGCAGATCTTTTGTACGTGAAAATGTCTATTATTTCAAGAACTTGAAATCCCGTCTGCAGAAAAGACATTTCAATTGATTCTTTTTATCAGATAAGGTATTTAGGAAGGAGAAGACTACATGCAGAGTGTAAAATGGGGCCAGACCTTAGGCTGAGACTATGTCCTGACTGTAGACACTGACTAGCTTACGCAGGCAGAGGGTTTAAAGCAAGAAGATCTGTAGGTAGACAGAGATGCATCTAAGAGAACTCCAACAAAACCTTCATGCTTCCTTAAAAGAGATACAAAAGTCTGATGGAAGTCTAAGGAAAAGCAGGAGGGTTTGCTCCCTTGCAACACCCACCATCCCATGGAAGGGGCCCTGCAATCATAAAGATTTACCTCCCTCTTTCAAAGCTTGCAAGTCTTGTTCATCCACTCTCTGGGATGGAAAGGTTGCGCTCTGGTAAGGTTTACTCCCTGTTCAGCACCACACACTGATTCAGAGAAAGAAACCTGCTGTAAGTTTCTCTCAAATATTTAACTTCCATCTTTCTGAGGAAACTTACTTATAATGAGTGTAAATGAAATTGCACCTCCAATGTATGTTACATCCCTCCAACATCCCCCATCTCCCATAGCATGGGATAGAGGGCAGAGCAAGAATGTAGGATCCTGAGCCAGGTCTGTCTTACGTATCTCAGTTTCATGTTTTTAAGAAGATTTATGAACCTAGGAGCAACCAAACTCTTCGGGGACCTTCTACCCGTGTCTTACAGACACCGAAACGCTTTATCTTCATCTGGTCCTTCCTGCTTACCTCACCGAAGTGTGTGGCAGCAGTAGAGAACCATATGGGGGAACAGCCACTTTTTTGCATCAAAAACTTCATTATCAGAGCAGGAAGTCTTCATTCCCTCTCTGTGTGGTAGAGAAGTAATCTGTGCCCTTACCCACCACCCTGTCAGACACTGCTGCTTCGTGCTTAACATACCGCATACATCAAGTACGACATTCTAATTTCAGCTCCAGCGGTAGAAAAGGAGTTCCTGCCCATAAAAACCACATGCAATAGCCTGCAAAACTCTTAGAGGGAAACCAGTCAGACTGCAAGACGCAGTAATAAGTTCCCCTCAAAATATATCTGATTACGTAACGGATTGCTGTATTAAAAATTAAATAAGGCTTGAAATATACAGCAATTTGCAGGCACTAGGGAGTGTGCCTAATAAAGAGAGTGCATTAGCTGCTTCTGCTTTTTGAAATCCAGTCTATAAATACTGTAACATCTTCCTATTTACTTCAGTGTGGGAGGACCAGACTTTGTGAACCCGCTTGTTAAAATCTGTTCCGAGTTCAGTTTGACTGACACTTTTTTAGCTATGCCTCGGTATTAATATTGGTCTAATCAGCATCTGACGATTGCCGTTCAGGTCCCTGGGGACACTGTACCTTTTGCATGCTCTAAACACTGTGTGAATGTGGAACTTGATCCTTCCAGGAAAAGTAACAGGACCTGAACAGGATCCTAACGTCTCCCAGGGGCCACCCAGCAATTCACGGGACTCAACAGCATTATGCTGGTTTGGCAGTGGTTGTGCCTGTCTGTGTTAACCCTCCAAGCGCAGTCAGTGCAAATCAGATATTTCCCAGAGTCAGACGGAGCCACTTTCCAATGGGAGCTGGGAACACAAAGGCACCTCAGAAAGATCCCACTTGGGATCACAACCTGCATCTTACAGTTCCCAAACCCACTTGAAAATCAGGCCCTTGGGGCACAGTTCTCACTGGAAGCCATACATTGACATTAAGTGAGAGGTGAATTCCCAAGGACCTGACTCACAGAAGGCCCTACAGGCTCACTTTTCATGGAATAAAATTATTCATTGCCAAGGAGAGGAGTCAGTAGATAAGTTACCAGGGGCCTGCCCTTCAGGGCGAAGTTCCAGTGCCCTCCCCAGTAGCTGTTCAGGTATCTTAAACAAAGGAGAACAGCCTTTACCAAGGAAGACTGAGATCCTCTTGGTTCATGTCTAAGCCTGGAGGCCTGGGAGGCCGGGATGCCCGCTGAGGATGCGGGCGTCCACTTCCCTCCTGAAGCAGAAGGCTTTGACCCAAGAGCAGGCCTTACCCATGAGGCCACCAGCTACAAGAAGGCATTGCCACAGGCAGTGTCCTGGAGGGACCTCTGCCTGCACTGGCGGTGGCAGATGCCCCACAACAGCGGTCGGAAAGAGCGTAAACTCAGCCGAATGTTTTGCATGAAACAGGCACAGGGGATGGCCTGAGGATGTCACACCCAGCTACCGTAGGACTGGGTCAAAAATTTTTAGGACACTGTCACGTCATTCTGGGGGTGTGCTTCCACGGCATTGCTCGTCTCCAACCATGCCGAAAGGAGTTGTCAGTCCACCACTTTTCAGGGGTGCTTTGCTCTTTTGTTTTCGTCAAGCTGCATGGGAAGCGGTAGGTAAATGAATGTGTCTCAGAGAAGCTAAATGAGACGACTGTGCATCGGGTTTGTGCAGTTTCCTTCCTGCCACATTGAAACGCATCAGCAGCCCAGTCCAAGCACACACTGGGCTAGGTTAGCGAGCTCATCAGGCATGCTGTCCTCGCCTTCTGACTTCCTCTTGGAAATAAAAACGGTGGCCCTAATGAGAATTAATTAGGGCTGGGGGTGGAGAGGGGGGATCCATCGTGTTTTTGTTTGTATTGTTTGTTTTCTGTAAACCCATGGAGGGGAAAAAAAAAATCATATTACTTCGCCATGCAATATAGTAAACGTAATAAAAAATGAACACATGGTAATTAGCTTCTCCATTAAGTATACCAAGCATAGACAATAGCAATCGTGCAGTGCTGATTACAGACATTATCCTTGCCTGGATTTTTTTTTTTTCCACCATTCAATCAACACTGCTAAATAGAAACTTCAGTGTTCAATATTATAAGACACTAGCTGGCAGTTATACAAAGATGCCTTACACAATGTCATCTGGCTGCTTGCCTGATTCTCATATTACCTTCCTGTCTTGCCTTATACGCTAATACGCATGGCTGATTAGAAGAAAAATACAGAAGCTGCTTCCTTCTCTTCTTGCCTTTTTCTCCAGCTCCATGCCTGGGGGAAAAAAGGAATCACATTTACTAATTTCACCAGCAGCGCTTAAACTGGGAACGGAGCAATTCCCTTTCAATTCTGCATTAGTTATAATTCATACACAGACACTGCCTTGCATCAGGCTAATTGGGCAGTGTTTGATTCCACTGTGAGAGAAATGTTGATTACTGTTGTTGTACAGAGGTCCTCTAGTAGCCTCAGTGAAGAGAGTCTCAGAGTTCAAAATAAACATTTTTGGGGGTTGTACAGTATCCAGGGGTTAGATGTCTGGAAACAAGATTTCAGACTGAAAATCCCAGAAGCTCAAATGACTCTGGAAAATGTCTACGAACTCCTTAAGTGACTGCTTTTGGGTGGATTTGCTGATATCAGCAGGCTCCTTGGGGAGTCAACGTACAGTTTATGCCAGTTTCTTCAGGAGGATAAGCTTTCTCGTAGGAGGAATATTTTTCGCATGTAGAAAAAATGCAGTTTTCTTATTCTTGTTTACACAAATCTGTTTTACTCTTTGATTTCTTATGGTAAAACTATACCAAGGCAGGTGTACATCCAGGTTTCTCCGAAAAGCCTTCATTTTTCCCCAGATATTTTAGCTAGGTTGAATCTGAAGTCTGGTCAGGTGTCCAGGATTTCCAGATGTCTAGCAGCCACGTCAGAGCTACTTCTATGTATCTGAAAATCCTGGGTCACTGAGCATACATATGGACGCACTTTATAGCAGAATAATCAGTGCCAAGGATGCCTCAGATGTCCAGGTGCAAGTCACTTTCAGAGCAAACGTGTCAGAGGTCCAATAATTCCTGGTGATAGCACACTCTCAGTGAACCTTTCAGGAAAAGCACGGGGAAAAATGTGGGACCTTTATGTTAGGGATAGGAATCTCTTTTCATTCTTAATTGGTATAGTTATGCATAGGTACGGATCAAAGTCTACAGGCTGAAATCTTACCTTGCACCTTAGCAATCAGTTCTGGAAACAGACTATCTTGTGAAAATGTGGGTCCTGTACCAAGCGACCCGAGCGCATGTAGGGCAGCTGGCCCTGTGTTGAACGGGGTTTCTTCTCTGAGGACCGGACACTAAACACTGCAACCAGTCGGCAACAGAAAGCTTGAAAAATATTTTTCCCTGTTTATTCCATCACCGTAACAAATATGCCTAGAATTACCCTAAGAATTTAAGGACGGACCTTCAAATTGAAACATGTATAAATATATATACACTCACGTAAAAATTTATATAGAAATCCATATTGGTGTACATTAAAACGTGTGTGTCGAACAGGTGGGAGAAACTTTAGGCCACCTACAAACCTTCTCCCTTTCTAGCTTTGTGACTGCTACACATGAACTTATGCAAATGGTACAAAACAGACACAAAGAGAAGGACTAGAAACTAAGCACTAAGTGAGCAGAGATTCTCCTTGAAACATCAATTTTTTCAAAATACATGCTTATGAAGGTGAGTTTTCTGTGGCCAGAAGGTGAGGTCTAGGACTGCCAAGCACCACAGCAGACATTTCCACCAGCTGCTGCTTTAGCCTGCATGGGAAAGTCAGGCTGGGAATGCCTCTGCTCATCTGCCATGGCCCAGGGACCATGAGCGGGAATTGCTCACAGCCCAACAGTGTCGTACATCTCTGAAGAATATTCTAAACCTGTGTCGAGTATTTATGATTAAAACTCAGCTAAGCGAGTCTGTTTTGCAGAAACATGTTCCTTCGGTAGGTTATCCGCCAGTCAATGTGTACACAGAGTGCATTTTCACTGCTGTTGCTCTTCACACATTATGATTGGGGGAAAAAAAAAAAAAAAAAAAAAAAAGGCAAGTCAAAAGTTGCATTAAAAATATATATTTTAAACCTTGACAAATTACACAGATTTTTTTTTACTGTACTTACACTTCAGAGAGTGACATAAAACCCTGCATGGTCAGCAGTGTCTGGACTGGTTTTCGTTCCCATGAGCCAAGCGATGAGCAGGATCTCAAAAAACCCAACTGCCTCCTACTATTAGAAGGCAGCTCAGTGTTTAGATGAAGAGAGCTTTAAGGGATGCCAGTCTGCTGTGTCGGTGATGAAATGCTGGTTGTTTTCTTAAGAGACGGAAGGTAGGCTGGGGAAAGGAAAACTCATAAAAAATGAGGTTCACACTAGTTATGAAATGTGTCTTTTTACCAATCTCCTCTCGTTTCCCTCAGCAGCTCTGCTTCTTGCAATGACTGCAGCACTGATCATGAGTTCAGTCTGGTCCTCCTTGCAGGTCATTTTCAGAATTTGGAGAGTATATATTAAATACTAGGCCACTTAAACAGATGGCCTCTTAACCCAGCATGTGAAAAACTACTGGTATCACCTAAGAATGCTTCAGACCTCAAACCCAGCCCCACCCCACTGGAGAAGATGTCCAAATACCCACCAAATTATGGTGTATGAATGCATAAGCATATTCCTGCAGAGGAAATACCTGGTGCTAAAGTGTTCTTCAATGCAGAAAAAACCCTCAGGGCCTGTGGTGAAAAGCTAAAGTGAAAAAAATCTTTTTTTTTCTTTTTTAAAGCAAAAAGTATAATAAACTAATAGGGAAATTCATACATTATCCCCCTATGTGTGTCTTCAAATCAAAGCCGGATACTGTTATGGAACACATCTATTAGCGAAACACAAGATACTGGTGTAAGAGACAGGGTAACTGAGTAATAATTTGTGATGTGTGTCTTACAGGAACTGCCATGAAATGATTCTTCCTGTCCAGAAAAGTTGGATTCTGCCTGATTCAGAGTAAAACTATGCATGTTTAGAGCATGAATAAATAAAGCCGCATGTTCACAGAGACTGTGGTCTGAACAGCATTTCTGTCCCCTGGGCCCTCAGCACGGGTCAGAACCATTTCCACACGAGACCTCACACTGCGTTCTTCCTGGCTTCTCCACCACCACCGCTGCTCACCTCTTCTTGTGTGTAGGCACCTACAAGGCTGGAGAGTAAAACATCCCTCATACATCACCAGCCCTTCCAAAAATACTTTAAATAAATGTGTTTTGAAGGTCAGCCGTCACATCCCTCAAGTTCCATAGGCAGCTGAGTTCATGGCACCCTCTCCAGCATCCAGCTTTTGATGCTGCTGAATAAGCAGAGTTCCTGTTCCAGCTACCTACATGACTTACTGTGATTTAGACGTCTTGTAGGCCCTTGCTTTAGAGTCTTAGGTTTTAGTTCTTTCAATTTAGCAAGAAAAGAAAGACAAAAAAAGAAGAAAAGGAAATTAAAGTTTCTCCTAACTAGATCTTTCTGTGACATAAAATGATTTTTAATTGTGCTTTCCTGTGCAAATGGTTACATCTTTGCATTAGCTAATACTTACAGCAAATTTCTTCAAAAAGCATTTTAAATGTGCATCAGTATTTACTTCAGTAATGCATTTTGTAGTTTCCTGCAGTCCTTTCATGGTGAAATATCCTGCTCTTGTACATCTTACAGCAGTCTTATTAAGTGATTTGCACCTTTTAAGTCAACGCATGGCATAATATGACATCGCATTACATCTGACCTTCTTGGTTCCCTCAAAACCACACTTCGACATAGACATATGTGCATTTTACAGTAGATATCTTTTACTTTAAAATGTGGTCACAAGAAGCCAAAGGTTGCCAGTATTACCTATCTTATCTACAGAGCAGCTGGTAAATGCATGAATACTCATTCTTACAGTCATTTTTCATCTCCCTATTTTCAATCTAAAATAATGTTATAGCTTATAAACTGCAACCAAATAAGGTAACGAACTCAGATAATGTTGGGGGGGGGGGGGGGGGGGGGGGGGATGATAGATAGGATGTCTTGGCACAAATTAAGCACAGTCAGTTAGGATCTGTAATAAATTCTGGCACTTTGCCAGTTTGCCAGCCATTAAATTAAGGGTCATTTAAACCGCAATTGAGATTTTTTTCTTTATTTATTTTAAAGAAATAAAGAATTACTTTGAATTCTTGAGCTTAAATCACTAGAAGACACTTGTCTGAGTTAAAAGAGGTATTTTTGTACTAAGCTGGCATGGGTACTTCACCCTGAGAGACCGCTTTCGCACTGCGAAGCAGATTCTTCTGGACAAAGTTTAGCACAGGGCATGAATGTATCAGACCAGAGACAAAAATGCAGTGAGGTAATGCCATGGGATAACACTGAAGTATTAGTGAGGAGGAAAGCTAAGTGCTGGCAGCCTCAGTGCATGGGGCTGGGGTTTTATGAACATCTGAAGGGCTCACCAGTGCAAGCAGGCAAAGCATCGCCCTTTCTTTCCCCACAGTTCTCCCCCTCCTGACCTGGCATTTCTTTCTCTCCATTCCTCTCCTGGACACCGCCTCTGGTTGAGAAGCAGAAGCAGTCCCACTGCTTGCACACATCTGAAGTAAAATTGGGTTGCAGATATCAGATCCAGAGTTCGTAGGGTTTCCCAGGTTGTAAACAGCATGCATATACACACACACGCATATATGTATGTATGCCTGCCATGCCATGGATGCCTGCTGCGCCATAGATGCAGACACATTGAGAAGGAAAGCACAATGAGCCATTTTTACACCCGTCCTTTAAAATGTGGGGCAGTTTTTGTCCTGTTGGCCCGTGCTTTGGGTGGGTGGAGCAGAGGCTGTCCCAGCTGGGAGCAGAGCTGACTGAATCTTCCCCCACCTCAACCCGGACTTAGGGTACACCATCCCCTACGCAGGCAGAGCCAGAGTCCCACCCCAGTTCGGTCGTTTTTCTTCCCCATCCCGGCACGCTCTGAACATAGGCGATTGATGGGAGAAGAGATATAAGTACTTCTAGCTCTGTGCCAGGCAGGAACTTCTTCACTGCAAGGGAAATGGAGTAAACACGACGTTTATAACAGGGAGATGCAGTGCTACAGCTGGTAGCAATAAAAGAGACTCCACTGTATGAAAAGATCAACTTTTACATCTGTATCATCTAAATCAGGTTGGTTTAAATGCAAATGCCTTCAGTTCTGTGACACATTTTCCCCTTAATTTAGTATTGCCTTGGTAGTGTGACCTTCAGCTTTTTTCACAAAACCCTTTTCTCCAGTGTTTTGGTGAGAGAAAATTAAGAATAAAGCTCCTGTGTAGGAGGAATCATGGTACGAATAAGCTTCTTCAGAATGTAATATTGAATTTTGCCCAATTTGCATTAATTTCTCAGTGTATTTTGTATATAGGCCCAGAGCTTTCTGTGTATTTTAATTACGTCTCAGTACACAGAGTTTTGGCTCCCATTGTTAATGTTGTCAGTGCCATAAAGTCAATGGTAGGCAACACAAGACTGAAGGACATTTACCTCAATTTTGGTTTTGCTAATTTATATAACTCACTGGGTTCCTTGCTCTTTTATGAAAGGTCTTCCTTTGCCAGCAGGGCTGATAAATCTTATGGTCTGAAAAACTAAAAGAAAGAAACTATCCCAAATATACTAAATTATTCATTTGAGTAATAGGTTTGATTTTATTTAATCAACTTTCCCTCTCAGATAACTCATTTCTAAGATCTTCTTTGCATAACTGAATAAGTCCAAAGAAAAGACGGTGAAGTGCGTAGTTGCTTTTATTTTGTTATGTCATTTCTTATTCCTTTCCCAACTAACATGCTCAGATTCTCTCCTTGTTTATTTATTTTTATATTTTATTTGTTATATTTATGCCTTTGGGTTCAGGTGTTACATTTACCCTGCGACTGCACAGCACCTAACACATCAGGGTTCTGACCTAGTGAGTATGCCTTGTAATTTAAATGCATTATTGCAGCACTTGTTGTGGTTATTGTTGTTTTTATTAAGGAACAAATGCTCTTTGGCAATTACATTCATTTGATATAGATTATTTTTTTTCAGTCATTGTATAATGTATTCATGAGTAACGATTTTCATTACCCTGGTCACCGCTCCACTGAGACATTAGCAGACATTTTTTCTTTAAGAGTATAGTCTGGTAAGCAACCAACTCTACAGAACCACATGAACTAGAGGAAATGCAGTCAAGAGAACAGAAGCTCCTGTGTGGCTGGCAGCTATAGATATAGCTTTGAAAGTGAATTTGCAGTTGGACTAGATAATCCATGCAGTTTGCTGTAGCCCCAGGCCCAGTGTTTCATCTAAATCATGGTGCTTACTCAGCATTTGCAATAGGACACGCACACTTGTGGGATTTCAGCAGGAATGTGCCAAGGAGCTCACTGACCCGGGAGGTGTCAAACTGAAGCAAATGCAAGTTTGTCATTTCAGCCTTTAATGTGGCAGTGGAGTAAAAAACATGTCAGGGTAGGTGTCGTGTAAATATTTGTTAGAGGCTGGCTAATTGCATGGGAGCGGGATGCTAACTTGAACTATGGCTTAGTTAAAAGTAAAGTAGGCAATAGGCAGCCAACGCTTTTACCCTTGGTCACCATTACCATGACCATTTAGTCACCTTTACCAGCCATTGGGAAAAATGACCTTGTGAGCGAGGAACCGGTCAGGGATCGAGCCTGAGTTCAATTCCCAGTTCTGCCGCAGGGGCTGCATGTGACAGGATTAGATGGTAATATCCTGGTTTACAATGGCAGGTGATTTTTCTGAAAGAAACAGGAAATAAACAGGTACTGAATAGCAATGTAGTATAAGCGGGGCTGATTGTGTGTGAAATGAGGTGCTGGAATAGTTATTCAGCATATGCAAAACCAGGCTTGGCCCTAGATGAACCCGCATGATGAAAAGCATTAACAGTGGTATTAAAAACAAGCCCTTCAGCTCTTTACTTACTTCAAGTCTTCATTTGCAAAATAAGGCTAATATGCTTCTTTGAATAATAATTATGTCTTCTGTCTTGTCAACTTGGATGTTTTGGATAGAGTTTCTTTTCTAGTTGTAAGAGCAACGCTGATAGCCCAGAAGTACTGATTTCAGCTGGAAGATCTAAACACTGCTACAATACAGAGAAGAGAAGAGAAGAGAAGAGAAGAGAAGAGAAGAGAAGAGAAGAGAAGAGAAGAGAAGAGAAGAGAAGAGAAGAGAAGAGAAGAGAAGAGAAGAGAAGAGAAGAGAAAAGAGAATATTTCAGTTGGGAGGGACCTACAATGATCTTCTAGTCCAACTGCTTGACCACTTCCTGGCTGACCAGAAGTTAAAGCCCATTATTAAGGGCATTGTCCAAATGCCTCTTAAACACTGCCAGGCTTGGGGCATTGGCCACCTCCCTAAGAAGCCATTTCCAGTGTTTGACCACCTTCTCGGTAAAGAAATGCTTCCTAATATTGAGTCTAAACCTGCCCTAGCGCAGCTTTGAACCATTGCCATGTGTCCTGTCACTGGATACCAGGGAGAAGAGATCAGCGCTTCCCTCTCTATTTCCCCTCCTCATGAAACTGTAGAGAGCAATGTGGTCGCCCCTCAGCCTCCTTTTCTCCCAACTAAATAATGACAGCGGTAAATTATTTTCTTAAGCCTTTCACCAGTATTTTAGGAGTCATGTTTTAAGAAAAACCAAAATCAGCCTTTCCCTGGGAATCATGGAGTTTTCAGTCAAGTATGGTAACTGAAAACAAATCTGAGAAGCAGCTTTCAAATAATACAGACCCAGGCTCTTGATTCATCTCAGGTAGTAAGGAAATATTTGAAATACAATGAAATAAGTGTTTTTGAACCAACCATACTTACTTTTAATTCCCTAAACTGGAACCGGGATTCATCATCTTACATACTAACATTCTAGTATAATATATGCTTCCTTCTCGTCTCTCAATCTCTGTGCACCTTCGTCTGCTGGTGGAATATAACAAAACATTGTATAAAATTCACAAACTGGGGAGTAAGGAATTTTGCCTTATTTGCACTTACCAACTGGGACCACCACAAGAACTGTGAAAATAAAATTGTCAGTGATATAACTGCAATCCAGGGTGAAAGTGCCTGAAATCTCAGGAGAAGTGTCTTCCTTCCTAAATTTCCAACCTGGCTTGCCAGAACTGGGAGCTTCAGATGACTCAGGTAATATTGCAGGAAACAGCAGCTTTGGGGGCATAACTGTCCTGTTCCCCCTGTTTCCCAGTCCTTGACCACAAAGTGTGAACATCTCCCAGTGAATTCACAGAGTTTCTTCTGTCCACAGAAAAGTCTAAATCTTTCAAGACCTTTTTTTAACTTGAATCTGAATGCTAAACTTTTGACTTTTTTTTTTTTTTACAGACAGAAACAGTCTCTCCTATTCTCACAAGCAATGTTCTAAGGCTTTATGCTATTATTTATGATCATTCCTATAATTTTATCTGGAACTCGTCAGAATTGTTAGCAAACTTACAGAACTCCTGACTTCACACCTAATGATAAATAAATGCTTTTTATTTGCAGACTAATGAAACTTGTTCTCTACACTTTATCCATTAAAGTTTAAGCAAACACCCTTTAGCATGTTGCAAGCACATTTAACTGCAGAATAATAACATTTTCTTTGATTAAAGCTTGGCCATCTTACAGATCATTGATTAATAGGAAAAAAAGTGTGACAGGACTTTCAAGGAGGGAGTGGCTGTTGAATGGATCTCAGATTTTGCAAAGGACTCAAATTTTTCTGTCTTTATAAGGAGTAGTTTCCTGGTGAAAGATGGAAATTAAATCAATTTTTTTAAAGAAATGTTCTTTCAGTCACTGTGATGTGTGTCTTTACATAAATACAAGTTTGTTTCACTAATTCTGCTAAATCTAATATCCTTGCAAGCTGGTCACAAAGCTTTCGTATTAATTTCATAACTCCAGAGACATTCCCCTTTTCACCTGATCATCCTTTCCCTCTCCTTTTTCTACTAAGTCTCCACGTACATTTGGGATTGGCTGTCTCAGTAATGCTTCACAGTCTTCTGAGACACAGCCTTTGTTTACCCAGAAGTCTTAAAGTGCCTCACAGGTGAGCACACACTAGGCTCCGGATATTATACTGACCGACTGGCAACACCAGAAGGTGCTAATTTTTCATCTTTTTTAATAGTTGGCCTTTATTCAACTGCTGAAGGAGAGGCTGGTGTTTCTTGCTGTTTCTACAAAAGGTCCTCTTGAGAGTTCAGGGCACTTCATTTCTTGATTGAAATGCGTACAGCCCTTTTACACTTTTGGGGGGCTGACTAACATACAACTCTTTCAGTACTACGTGCACAGGAATTCTCTGAAAATCACCTAGAGATTCGTTAAATTTGAAGCCAGGAAGGACCATTAGATTGTCTAGTCATTATATCACAGGCCAATTACATATCACTTTTACATGGAGCCTAAAGACTTATTTCTGACAAAAACATAGTTTCTACAAAGTTATCAAATCTTGATGGACATCCGAGGCAATGGGAAAAAAATCCACCTCTCCTGTGAATAATCTGCTGTAATGGAAATCGCTACTAAAAATCTGTGTCATATTTTTCAGATTAATTTGCCCGCTTTCTACTTCCAGGCCTCGATTCCAGAGGAGCCCTTTAGAAAACCGGATTTTTTTCTTCATTAAGATATTTATACACTCTCACCAAATCTTGTGTCTGATAAACAGACTGAGCTTGGTGAGGTTTTCTTTTTGAAGCATTTCCTCCAGGACTCTCATAACTTTTGTGTCTCTCTATCATTGTCTCAAATTTCTCAACAACTTTTTAAAAGGAATGTGCCAGATCAAGAGACGTTATTCTAGCATCAATCTTATTCTAGCACGTGGAAGTTAAATTCATTTCCTCATTTCTCATCAGGATCTCCAGTGTATATATCCCCAGGTGGCACTTCTTGGCATACTGTGGAAGCAGTTCTGGAATCAAGACTTTATAATCTTTAAACCCATAGAAGAATCCCATTCAGTGAAATTTCCCTCTGTACATTTATTTCGTGAGATCTATCATTTAGCCATTGCTTAATCACATTTAACATATTCAATACCGATGTTACAAGAATCCATTTTTTAAATAAGGGTCAAATGCAATGCTAAGTCTAATGTCTTAAAGAAGTCTACCCATCTATCTTAACCACCTGAATTTAAATTAAAAATAAAAAAATACATCAGGTTTGTTTCACAAGACCTCTTTGCCATAAAATCATATTGTTTCATATTTACATATTTTATCCTTTATCTTTTATTTCTTTTCAGATTTAGTCTTTCATTAGATTTTCTGCTGTTCCACCTTGTACTGATGGCAGGTTAGCCATTCTCTATGTAACTTATGTTATGCCTCTTGCTTTTTGAGTATTTTCATAAATTTAGTATTCCTCCAGCCATCTGTCTTCTCCCTGGGTTTCCAAGATACGTTCCTAGCCAGCTCTTTTGGAGATCTTGGAAAAGTTCTCCTATTTTTTAAACATTTATGTTTAATAGACACTACCATTTTCCTTACTCACCGGACTGGACAGTAATTCCTAGCACTAATGGAATGAAGTACCCCTTGCTCCTTCTTTCCAAATTCTCCAGAGCCAGTTGGCCTTTAGCGGTCAAAAAAAGCAACAAATACTTTGTTGGCTGTCTGCACATTTTGTCAAAATACTCTTCCCGTGGTTCTTTTTGTTGCTGGTGTTGTTGGACAAATACACAGAGTTTGGTGGTTCAGTTTGCTGCCAGTAGGGGATGCGAGGGCCTTATCTTCCTGTTTATTAACTGATGTTATTAACCAAAAACATCTTTTCTCAAACATGGACTTTCTTGATTTGGAAAAGGAAAGTCACACACCACGTGACCTGAGTTATAAACTCAGACTTCTGTTTCCCACACGCCTCTGAGATTTCTGTCTCTCAGCCAGCTGTCCTCGGGCTCACCCAAGGGTTCAAAGTTATTGGGAGGGCACAGACGAGCGTATGCCCTGCAGGTGCAACACTGTCAGATTTACTCCAGGTGGAACCATCCAGAGTGGTGATGGGCAGGGAGCTGAGATGAGCCGTACAAGAAGACATGAGATTTTGCCTTGGTTTGCATTGGCAAAAGAGAGTCTGAAAGGAAATTTAATAACATTGCATCTTGGGAGATGCGCCAGTACATCTGAAGGAGGAAAGTTAGTTAAAGTAGCAATGTTGACAGCAGAATAAATGGGTATACACCGGCCAGAAATAGATGTAGGCTGAAGTCCTTGATGTGACGTGGCACACTGCAGTATCCTGGCCCTGGCTCTCGCCCCCAGCAGTTCTTCCCAGTGCTGTGTCCTGTGTTTTCATGGTTCTACATAAAAACCATACTCTTTGAGAGTTACACCAGTCTACGCCAATCTCTGTTATCCTTGAAGTATTAGCCTCAGTCGCAAAGCAAGGACCACTTTTTGTCACTTTATGCATCAAATGACATAAAAAGTGTTTAGGCAGAAGATAATTTCTGAGCAAAAATAGCAAGAAAGGGCACACAATAGCCTGTCTGAGTGCTTATGCAATGCAAATAAAGATTCCTTTGGGGAGGGGGAATAGGATTGCTTTTCCCATTATTTACTTTTGTTTGCTTGGGGATTTTTTTTTCTTGTTAAACCAAAAATAATTTTCCTCTTATTTGAATAAGCATGATTACTGCAGTACCACCTGTGACAGCTGTAGCCATTATTTAATAACAAAATAGACAGAAGGTAGAAATAATGTGAAATTGCTGTAGCAAGAATAAAGAAAAAGGAGAGTTCTTTTACACTAGATGAGTGAAATGAGCAAAAGTATTTACTGTTTAGACACATAGTACTCTTCATGCATATTAGAAGTGACCTTTATTCCAAAGTTGTATCTTTTCTCCTGGTGTCCATCAGGTGTCTTATACTGAACCAATTAAAGTGTGGTGACATCCAGAAGGCAGTAGCAAAAAAGAATAGCTAAAGTAAACTAAAATGGTCTTACAAGCAAACAGGAGAAAGCACTTGGGTTTGAAATATATTTTTCTCTTGCTAGACTAAGCAGGGAGAAAAACTCTACATATCAAAAGGAAGAGAACATGTAACTGCTCACCTTGAGCTATAAAACAAAACTAGATTATCACAAAGCTGTTTATCGTTAGCATGGGAAGGCAAAGGAAAGAAGAAACTTTGAGAAAACTTTGCAAGCAGATTTTAACTTTTTGTAACACATATGCCATTCTTAACTATTCATTGACTAGTTTCTACTGTAGTTTTTGGTCCCTATCTCATCGCTTGGAAGCTATTAGCTGCAAGAATTAGAGATTTGAGGACTTTTGATGAGAAATAACGCCCATGTTGAGTATAAGGGGAGCAGAGTCCTTAAAATTAAAACCACTCTTAAAAATACCACTCATATGAATGTTAAAACCACTCTTAAAAACACCACTCTGTTGTGAACGCTTACTACTTGGAAGGTTATAATTTTATAGTATTTGTCCTCCACATTTATTTTCTCAGGTATCTGCAACAGATGACATTTACCCTGCTGCAGTGATCAAAATAGCCCTGTGTTCATCAGCAGCATACGCGAGTGTCCCTGCAGTTGCTGCAGACAAGAAACAGGACAGATAGTAGCATATTGGGAATTTTTTCTATTTTTTTCCCCCATGCAAGTAATTGCAGATATCTGTACTGGTACACCTCAAGTCCTGTTTTGACCACTGCCTGTGTGCGAATGTCAGCATGAGGTCTTCACTGCACTGGTCCCCTGTTTGATGACTGCAGAAAAGCAAAGGCTTGGTAGTATCTTTTGTATGGCTGAACTTCACTTTCAAAGCAAAGAGCCCAGAAAGAAAATATAGCATCACTTTTTATTTCAAAATAATAATTGCACAACAAGTTACAAGATGGTGAGGTTGAGTCACAGCTTGGAGTACATCTGTGATGGTTTTGGTGTCTCCTTTCTTCTGCCCATAACAAAAGCCTGGCTGTTACTGCTGCTTTTCATAAAGCACCATATTTCCAAGGTGTGGATATCCCCATATGTCAAATGTTTTAGTTGTTATGCCTCCCAAATGCAGTCAGATCATCATGGCTTTTTAATTTAATGCCAATGGCCTTAATTAGATCAGATCATCAACTAGAAAATTAAGCTACCATAAAATAAACATGTTAACACAGTGGGAAGAATCCTGCTTGCAGAGTGCATCCAACACCGCTTTGTTCTTGGATCCAGTCTCCAGCCTGGCTTCATGTTGACAAGGTTGTGGAGCACTACAAAAGCAAGTTGAATATTCACTAACCGTCCCAGGCAACAGAGACCTTGAGGATATATAGATGATGTTCTGTCAGCGGAATATATGAATGAAGACTAAAAAACCCACCAAGCTATAATGCAGCTCGGTAGTGGAGTGCTTACAAGTTTGCCATACATGCTGACATTTATTTGGGCCATCAAGACTTTTTTAGCCAGTGAAGTGGTTCAGCTATTTGTAGATTTTAAGACCAGAAGGTATTTCCCTGTGCATTTAGTTGATGTCTACAATGTTGACGAGATCAAGGGGTCTCATGCAACATCATCTGCATAAAGGTTGTAACTTCCAAGTAACTTCCAGCTATAAGATAGTTTAGAAGGATATCTAGCTCTCTTTAAAGACTTCAAATGGGGGAAGTCTATCTACCATAGACCACGCCAAGGTGTTCAAATACGTAAATAAAATACGACACTGCATACATTATTTCTTCCCTGCAGAGAGGCTGAGAAAAAGAATGAACCATAGGTAATGTATATCATTTGCCTTGCTTAATATGAAGGCAAGTCTGCTGGGCACTGGGCTGTCTTCTGAACAGAGACACAGCAAGCCCCCCCAAAACCTGAGAAGTGAGATAAGTTAGTGTTCACATAGCAGCAGACTGTTGGGGTTAAGCTTTCCACTATCTGTGTGCATCTGCCAGGTTTACCTTGGGTACCTATGTACGGCGAGGCCCTGGGCTGCGTGGAGGTACTCTGAGAACAGCACGAGATCTAACAGCGACGCGGAGTTAAAATAAACCATCATTGTCAAAGGATTCTATCTTCCTTATAGCTTCTGATGTGTCCAATACCTACAATTTTTGTTTCTTTCTTCTCCTGAGACAACGTATACTGACATTCAGTGCTCCATCATTCCTCTCTCAATAGGCAGGATAATTATCAGTCTTTTCCTCCCCAATGTACAGGGTTATCTTCATGTATTTGAAAGTCGTTCACCTGTTCAGACATAAATGGGTGGAATATTGAACACTGTAGCACAAGACACAAAAGTTGCTAATATATTTTACGCTTTCACCCATTCCCCCCCTGCCTTTCTAAATCTTACATTCAGCAAGTTGCTGGTAGCAGAATTTAATTACTGAAACACATCAATCACTGGTTTTAGGTCCATTGTGAAAAGCAAATTAGATTTCCTTGTGTATTACAAAAGCCTTTCCTTTGTTTTGCAATAGAAATGACATAGCACAGGCATGAAAAGCGCAGACAGAAAAAAGACAAAAGAGAAGAATTGGACTGTGAACATAAAGGGCATGTTTATACTGACAGACACAAGAACACCTCTGAAATTGGAACTTTATTGGCCTGATACATAAAGGCACATTAGTTAGTCCATAGGTCAATAGGAGTTAAATACAGTCTAGCAACTGCATTAACGTAAAAAAAAAAAAAAAAAAAAAAAATAGAAAGGCCAAGAATCCCCCCTTCACTAGGGCATTGGGACTCAATGAATGTAAGAATAGCCAAAGTGGTGAGAAGCCAGGTCGACAGGAGACAGGGTTTGAGGCTACAACTGCTGTAAGGGGGTAAACTAGGGAGGACTAAGCAAAAGGCAAGAATAGACTATACCCCTCCATGATACTTTCCCAGCCACCACCTGTCTTCAGCTCAGGGACTTCCTGGGTTAAGTCTGGCTTCTGTGCAGTTGGTATTCCCCACTGTATTTCTCTTCTAGTCCAGTCTCTCCTTGGTCCCCCCTAAACCTTTAGTATTCACCGCGTCCTCTGGCAGGCAGTATCACTGACATATTACCTGCTGCATGAAGAATAACCTACTTCTGTTTGTTTTGAAGCTTGTTCCTACTATCTTACTTTGATGATCCCTGGTACTTATAGCAGAAGAGACAGTGAACCATCAACCCCCATCCATCCTCTCCACCTCAGTCCTGATTTTATAGCCCTCTAGCGTGTCCCCTGTAATTTGTCTCTTTTCCAGAAAGAAGAATCTTAGCTTACTTAGTTATTCCTCGCACAGCGCACGTCCCATATATTGATAGCCCTTGACAATCAAGGACAATTGAACCTTTTTCCAGTTCTACTATATTCTTTCTGAGATGAAAAGAACAGAACAGTACAAAGACACAGACGCGCCATGCATTTCTATAAAGGCATAATGATGAACTCTGTTTTGTTCTCTATTGCTTTACCAATAGTTCCTAACATTTGCAATTTTGTTGCTGTCGTTGTTCAGTGCTGAGCACTGGGCTGTCATTTTCATGGAATTATTGATTGTATCCCCAAAGTCTCTCTCCAGACTGTAAAAGGTTAGGTCAGAACCCCTCATTTTACAAATGAAATTAGGGTGATGTCTTTCATACATGCATCACTCTGCTTTGATTCGCATTTAATTTCACCATCTCTCCAGGCTGTGCAAAGCCATGTTTTCATTCAGATATCCCTTTTCAGTTATGTTCCGTTCTTAGCAATGTTTCGATAGCTGCTAGGAGCACAACATCCCAAAGCCTCCACACAGAAGCTGGTGTCTCCGTTGCTCACATCAGCATGAGCAAAGATGAGACACGGAATCCCAGGAAAACCATTTGGACAGGGAGATACAAGAATGAAGCTGAAAGACCTTTCTGTCTGTCAGCCATTAATACCTCACTTCTTGTGGGGAATCTAAACTGTAACTTGTTCGGTCATTTTATAGATAAGAAGGTGAAATTCAGCATCTAAGGGCAACTAAGATGATTAAGGGCTTGGAGCACTTCCCTTATGAGGAAAGGCTGAGAGAGCTGGGACTCTTTAGCCTGGAGAAGAGAAGGCTGAGGGGAGACCTTATTATGGCGTACAAGTATCTAAAGGGTGGGTTGAAGGAGGATGGAGCCAGGCTCTTCTCAATGGTTCCCAGTGACAGGACGAGGGGCAATGGGCACAAGTTGGAATATAGGAAGTTCCGTTCAAATACACGGAAACAGTTCTTTACGGTGAGGGTGACAGAGCACTGGCACAGGCTGCCCAGGGAGGTTGTGGAGTCCCCTTCCCTGGAGATTTTCAAGACCCGCCTGGATGCAGTCCTGAGTAACGTGCTCTGGGCAATCCTGCTCTGGCAGGGGAGTTGGACTAGATGATCTCTAGAGGTCCCTTCCAAAAAAAATTCCATGATTCTGTGATCTGCGTGTGTACATGGAAGACTTGTCTAAGGTCTGGAAATGAAATAGAGGGAAAAAAAAAAAACATTTAAAGGCTTAAGGGCCTTACAATGAAGTTTCCTCTGGGCACATCTAGCCTGTGCCACAGCTTTCCTTGTAAAACTTGATAGTTGTTTTTATTGAGATTAGAGAAAGTGTTTATTACACCATGATAAATTGTAATTTTTTGCAGCCACGATAAACAAAGGTCAGAAGATCACTAGGGAACACAGAACAGAGATCTTGAACTTGTTTGTTCTGAGTTTAGTTAACAGACATTATCACATACAGTTTCATAAGTTTGTGTGAACTCACAACACTTTGCTGATCATGGTAATGCAGACCTATCCTATGATCCAAATTCCGTTTGAAAGCATTATCTGGTTTCTGGTCCTAATTTTAGGTGTTGTCTGCAAGGATATTACCACTTAGATATTTGTATTCTTTTTTTTTGTTGTTGTCATTCATATCCATGAAATGTCACACACAAAAGATCTGGGAAGGGTGTATTGGAGGTTTATTTTCCACTGTTGTATGTATACTTATTTTCCCTAAATTTTGGCTCCAGATAAAGTACTTTCACTATAAAAATTCCACCAGTCAGCTCTGTGATAGACTTTAAATGTTGACAGCTCATGCAAAGAGAATTACTTTGCAACAACTGTTGCAAAACAAATTTTATTACCCAGTATAGCAGTCTTAGCCAAATCCCACTGGGCTTTTTTAAATACCTTCTTCCTTCTGTCCTGTCCCCCACATGCTTCAGAGGGTCACTTAACATTTCATTTGTCCCGAGTTATTGTGGTGCCACTGCCCGCTGTTACAATTACTGCATTTCATCTTTCTCTGCAGCTTTGCTGAACTCTTTTTTTACGTTAACACAAGTGGCAACATTTGCAAAGTGCTTAGGGATCCATCTGCTCAGCATGGTATACATGTGGGATCATTACCACCACTAACAGTTAATAACCTTCTGCATCCTCCCAGAAATACCTGTATTTGTTTTGTCTAGAGACCATCTTCAGGAAATAAGACGGCACAGTTCATCATGGTCTAGGCATGCAATTGTGGTCTTAGGTCAGGGGAAAAAAAAGAGCGACGCTATGCAGTCTGGGAAGTCAGCCCAAGAGCTTCTTAAATACAAACGGTGTCAGGGCTCCGTGGGGGCGGCAGGGCAGGGTCTTGCCAGCTGGAGCTCATCCCGTCCTCTCATCAGGGACCAGGGCAGCTGGGGAGCAGCCGAGGGCAGCCCTGGCCCAGGGCATCCGGCACCTCCCTGGGGACAGGGTTGAGGCCAGGCCGGGTTGTCAACCTGCGGGTGGGGGTCAGCTGGGTTGAAACGGGGTCCTGGGCCAGAGGCAGGGCTGGGGACACCCCAGGAGAGGTTGGGCAGGGACAGTCCATCCCATTAGTGCCCTCAGGCCATGGCAGCGTGCGCTTGGGTGAACTCCAGCTGAATTCATCCTTCCATCTCTCCATCCTCCATTCCCCCCCGCCCCCCCCCCCCGACCTTTTAAAACTTTTGGAAACTAGTACCAACAGGTTGTAGCTTATTAATACACCTCCTGGGGTGTTGGTAGGCCAGGCTTTAACTGGTGCATGACTGAGTGTTTCAGTCCTGTCTGCATGTTGTGATATTAACTGTGTTTGTCATGCTACGTAAGGGCCGTGATCAGCAGCTGGCCTCAGGCAAAGGGAAAGTAATCAGTCTTTTGGAGAACTTTTCCACTGGCTGCCAAGAATTTTCTGCATGAGGAAGCCTATTAACAAGCATCATGTGAGAGAGTGTTTACAGAAAGCCAGAAAATGCTGACCCAGGATAAGGAAAACGTCCCCTCTACGTAGTTTCACAGCTGAATAACTCTCTGCTATTTCATTGAAGGGATTTATAGATAAGAATTACAAAATAACTGTACAAAAGGGCTTTTAAAACATGTTTACAGCGACAACAGCCCGGTCCCAGATGGTAATTTTTGAGATTACATTTCAAGGGACAAAGGAATGTTCCTGGGATATAATATCTGTGCAAAGTAAGATCTCAAAGGGTCAGATGGAGCATCTGACCCCACGAGCTCCTTCCTCCCCGCCTCACCTTGTGACTGTGCCGGCGTAATGATAGGCCTGCGAAAGCCTTGCGCACAAGTTAACTTCATGTGCTCCTAAAAGGAAACTCAATAAAACCTCAAGTCGTGTAATGAAAATAAACTGCACAATTACCAATGGCAGATATTCTATTATTTATAACCCATAAGGAAAAGGGCACTTTAAAATTCCTTTCTAGGAGCTTTGCCAGAGGAGCGAATATTCACATAAACTATGTCTTTTAATTCTGTTACAATTTTGCTTTTTTTAGGCTATAAAAGTATGTTCAGAGCTGAAATGTGGACTGTAAGCATTTAAGCTTTTTCTCAGAGCAAATATTCACTATTTATATCAATTCTGCTCTTTTCTCATGTTTGCCTCTAAACTTTCAACTGACTGAAGCGTAGCAAGTCCTCAGGTGCTTGCTGGTTGCCTGCCCTAAGCCTGTCACTAGGGATTTACAAAACCTTTGGTGGAGCACTGCCGATGATCTGTCATATCATGCTGATGCACTTCTGTCACCTGTGTGATCGTCCTCTTGTCACTGATCTGGAGTGGGGGGTTGGGGGGGGGGGGGGGAGCACAGTCGTTGTGCCCCATCTGATGCTATTTGTGCACAACTGCTGAGATATTTTTTTATTAGCCTCAGCTAAACCTGAAATGAAAAAAAGAGGAACTGGAACAGTTGTGACAGAAGAGATTAGTCCAACTTGTTGCCACATGACATGCCTGAAGTTAATACTCAGCATTGCTGCTTTGAAATAGTGACATTTCCATTAAAAAAGGTAGTAATCGAATCACCCTGAACTAAACCGTCTGCCTTTGTAACTGAGATTCTATCTACAATGGCATTTAACATAAACTGTAAACACAGAAAATGAATTTTCCTTTTATGTATTACCTTGTGCTCTTCGCAGATAAATTTCAAAAGGCTGAACATTTTATCGCTCTTTCAAACTTCTCCACCTTGTGCCTGTCTGTGCCTACGGAGACTGACGCACATATCCTTACGTAGCGCTCTGTGCACACGTACGGCGGTGATATCATACACGAAGTTGCAAAGCAATTTAATACACATCCTCTACCACTGCAGGTGAGCTCTGCCAACTAATTGGGTCTGCATAATCTCCTAATGTACCCAGCTTTAATTCCAGCAACAGTCAGAAATGAAAAATGCCTGATAACTGTTCCTACTTTTCTCAAGAATGACAAATCTGAAATTTCCTCCAAAAATTATACTGGACTGCATTTTGAGGGAACTTGCTTGGTTTTCCTTTTTTGACTTCGGTTAAAAAGATACCAAAATCAAGGGTTTACAGAAAAAGGAATAAAGCAAGTGATAAAACTGCACAAAATCGCTTTTTTGTTACCTGTCTTATGCACCTACCGATGGAAAACAGTATAAGTTGCCTATACACCACACTGGCCACGTCGATACTGAGCGGTGTTTCAGTAGGCGGGCAGCCACACGCTGCCCCAGCTCCTCCCAGGGCTGTAAGCGCAGAGATGACAGCGTGGATGGCTCGTGGGAGCGTGCCTTCAGTGCACCCTCTGCCACCTCCTGAAGAAAGGTGTTCACTGAGCAAGAGGCCGTGTCCCCGGCTCTGCTGGGGGCTGCGCACCCTGGGGATGCTCCACGCACAGTCGGAGGCAAAGCCGAGCTCCGAGTTACGGTGTTGGCTGTGGACTGAGCGGGTGAAGGACTCTACCCCAGCAGGTGGTGTGAATTCCCTCCTGTGGGTTCACAGGGGTGGTAGGCTGCCCCCCCCTCCCCCCGAGAGCTGCTACTGCTAACTGTTAATGAGTAACATTGCTGATGAAAGGGAGGAGGCCAAAGGAGCAATTCTAAATGACCTGGAGAGGTCAGAAGCATTGGCAAGAAATATCAAGCCCCGGTACAATTTGGAAAAAAATAAAGATGAACAGGCATGCTGCAAAAAAAGACTGAATGCTGAGCTTCAGGGAGATGGAGAAAACTCAAAGAACAGCTTCAGAAATGCGACAGCAAACCGCAAGCTACAAACGGTGAAATGGCAGCAACAAATGCAAAAAAAATAATTTGTCATATCACAATTGTATGGTGGTGCCTTTTGCCCACTGACTTCTAGAGATTTTCATGTACACAGCCACGGTAGAGAAATTTGGAACTCTGCCTGTATGCGGAGCATATATATGAAGCAATTGGAGCTTAATCATAATTAATTAAAGGTTTTGTGTGAAAATTTGAAATATATTTAGTGAAAATTCTTGTGAGGATTAATTCTTCTCACAATAATAATTTTAAATCACAAACTTCAATCATTTTCAAAAATATTTACTTTTTTTATATATGAGGGAAATTGTAATTCCCACATCTTTACTGTTAAAAAACTCTTCATGACAAAAGCTTTGCTTCTGTGAGAACAAAATAGTCTTTTCCAGGAAATATAGTTCAATCAAAATTAAAAAGTGGTTGAAAACACACCTGGTTCCTGCAAAATATTTTGACAGAAACCTCTTGTCAGCTATAGATAAACATTGCCTTCAGACTCCTGCGCCACATATTACAGAGCTAGCTCATTTTTGTGTCCAAGAACCACCTGAACATAACATCAGGCATTAATATCTATGCTATCATCACCTGGACATGAGCAAAAAAGATTCACATTAAAAAAAATAAAAGAAACAATACTTAAATGTCTATCTAAGAGTTACATGACTGTTTATTCTTAAGAGTTGTAAGTTTTCCATCTGAGACTCCAGATTCTCCAAAACAAGTTCCACATGCATGTTTGGGTCTGTGAATAAGTCATGATGGTCACTATGACTGGCCCCACTTGGCATCGGAGTGACACGAACCATTGCTGCCATCACTAAGGTCTATCAGCTTGGTAGTCACATTGAAATGCATTTGCCTGAGAGCCTTCTTGGGGACCGCTCTGGCCATGCCAAGCACAATCTGGTGTTTGCAGGCTCTGTATGGCATTACATGGACAGAAGCAATTCCTCGCTCTTGGCAGAGACGTGCTGGAATCTGGGACGTGCCACCTCATTCCATCACCTGCTTTTTACTTCCTGGAGGACATGATTTTCCATCTAAAATGCCAGTAAAAGCAATTTGCAGCATCGGACCGACTGATACAGGCAGCTTTTCTGGAGTGCAGCCCGGCTGAGGCCTCAGCACAGGTCTCATCATCCTCCTTCCTCCCTGTTGTATTTCTCATTCTGTACCAGAGCACTTTTTTTGCTCCTGCTTCCTACCCACTTCCCACACATTTCAGTGATACCCTCATATCAATATGTGCGGCTTCATGGGATCACAGGACAAGTCAGTCTGGAAGGGACTTCAGGAGGCCTAAAGCCCAACCTCCTACTCAAAGCAGGGTAAGCTGGGACATCAGACCAAGTTGCTCAGGACTTGACCCATCTGGATCTCAAAAATCTCCGATGGAGATTGCACAGCCTCTCCGAGCAACCTCTCTGTCCCACTGCTTGCCTATCCACATGGAGAAAAACGGCCTAAAACACAGAGCTTTGGGGCAATTGCTTTCCCTCAGAAGCACTCAGGCAGATATAGTCAGAAGTTGAACTCTCCTTTCCATCCAGTGTCCTCAAAATTGCATACTAAACAGCCTGTTTGGCATGCTCTGGACTGAGCTCATGGCAGTGTGACCCCTGTGTGCCAGCTTCTGGGGATCTGTGGCCAACAGCAGAGCTGTGACAAAACTCTGCGCACACTGTGCAATACTTCTTCTACCTGACACCTAGACGCGTCGATTTAGAAGACAAAAGTCAGTGTCTTCTCTTGCTATTGCTATTTCTCTTTGTTGCTACAGTGATTGCAAATGGGGACAGGTACAATGGTCATCACATCCAAAAAAATCTCTGGGATTTTTAGTGCCGAAGCAATGCCAAGATCCTTCTCAACTGAAGAAGCACGGCAAGCACAAACAGAGGTGGTATTTAAGGACAGAAGCTACAAAAGTGATAAGAATTTGCAGGCTAGAAGGCTCAGTGCAGTTGGTATATTTTCTCTGCTTTGGAACAACGGCTTAGCACTGTAAGAGAGGATTCCCACGATTTGTCACAGGCTTGGCAAGACACAAGTGAAGGAGATGCACAAGAATCTGACTGACCTTTCGCAACTAAGACCACACAAGCACATGCAATGCAATTACCTTGTGTTATTGTGATGAGAGAAAATTTCATTTCAGCTCCGGACCCAGATGACAAGTGTTCCAATACCTTATTTTTTTCCAGGAATGATGTCTGCAGGGAACTCTGAGTCATCCAGAGAGGGAAGAGATGAATAATATCCACCTTGAACTCTAGACATAAATGAGAACTTTCCAACCTGAAGTTGGGAATAAAAAGTCTGTTTGCTTCCTATAAAAGGAAGGTGGTATTTTGTGAGAAAAAACAGAACAGAGGTATATAGAATCCATCCCCAACCTGTCTAACTTCTCAGTTATTGCACAGTTATATCTTCCAACATCTTCCAGAACAACTGGTTTCAGCCAGTGTCAGAATATTGGACTAGTAAATCCTCAGCTTGATTCGGTGCAGCATCTCTCTTGCATTAGAGACACGCTGCAGGGCAGGCAGACTCATGTGAATGTTGGTAATGGTTAGCAACGTTTTGCTCTGTATGTACTCTGCCACAGGGGCTCAAAAGAGAACCGCAAAGCAGAACACTGACTGACTTGTTTGCAAATACGGGAGCAATTCTGCAGGCAACTTTGCTGTACACCCTCTCCTGCAGATTAAGAGCGCTGCTATCAGGCACACATTGTGCGGCGTGTATGGGCTTCAGCTGAGAGTTTGCACAGGGCTTTTTGTTATTTAGCTTTCTTCTGACTCTTAGAAGCAAGAAGAATCTCCTTAGGAAAGGTGGATTGCTTTGGTTGCTCGGGCTCAAAGTAAACCGGGTTTGCTAGCGGTCAGTTTCCACAGTCTGTCTGGCTTACCAGTGAATGCCTGACAGTTGCCAGTGAAAGAGCTGAACTTGTTGTATTTTTTAAATGGTTGAAGGCAGGATTTTCAGTCCAGAGAGATCAATTTGCCTGCGGGAAAGACCTTTCCAGCATCCTGGAATAATTGAACCTCTTGCATGTGTGCAAAAGATCTGAAAATGTGCAGCAAGCATTTTCTGAAGGGCTTGGATTTCTAAACCCAGAAGTAGCAAGTCTGAGGAAAACACAGGTCCCAACAAACTATCGACCTAAAAGTCAGAGCTGTTTGTGCTATTGGAAAGGATAAGAAAAATAAAGAAGGCTTTCCCAAATAAAATTTGTAGACTACTTCTATAAGTCATGACCAGCTAAATGCAAAAACAGAAATGTCAAGTGGTCTCATTTTGTTCTCTCCATTTTAGGATCAGAAAAATCAAATTTGGCCTGTGGAGGGAACTCTAGGGAGCTTCCCAGGGTGAGAAGGGATGCCCAGCATTGGGGCTGAACCTGAACTTTGTGGCTGTGACGGTGCCTTCTGCATCATCACGTCCAAAGCAAGAGGAAAGGTTTGAGCAAAAAGAGAGGTAACTAGAAAACCAGCAGCTTAGAAGCTCTCACTCTCTTCATAGGGCAAGATCCTGGAGAACAGTCTTCAGCACATACTCAAGGCCTGGTCTGAGGCTGTCCCTGTAATTCCTCCCCATTAGCGCTTACAAACCCTATCTCATTTGGGTAAGTGCTTAGTGGCTGCCCCTGAGTCATATCACCTGTTGTTCCCATAAGCACTGCAACCTCAAGATTTACATGAGATACTTAGGGGTGGACGCGTTCCTTACATGACACACGGATTATATGAAAGCACCAGTCCACCCTGTATGGTCTCTGGGTTAAACTGATCCACTCCAAATTACATTTACACAGATTCAAATGCACAGCTTTTGGCTCCAGTACAAATGAATAAAATTGAAATAATGCCTACCATAAAGGCAACTGCTCTTGCCAGCTTCTTTAACAAGGCTCTGGTTGACGTTGATTTCACCTCAAATGTCACACCAAGATGCACATATAGGGAATTTAACGAAAAAAAATGCTCTGCGTTTTGAATGGATCGAAGTACAGGAGACTTACATCACCGGAGCTCAGGAACCAGCAATGGCCTGAACTTTCTAAGTACTGTACCATCGTGAAGAATTTGTAATCCTGGTTAAGTCAGCAAGATGGGCAGCGAGCATTTAAGACTAGCCAGCTAGGCTGCCGCAGAGAGGGCCAGTGCCCAAGCCTGCATGGCAGGGGTGGCAGTAAGCTGGAGAAGCAGCACGTGGAGGTGACGGCAGAGCAGAGAGCTGGAATGACCCCCGGATCCCACTGGACCCATTCCTGGCTGGTAGACACCGAGTCATGATATTTCCAATACTAGTAGTTATTACTCCACCTATGGACAGACAGACTCGTCCCAGTCCAGTTAAAAGTTGATGATAGCTCTATTTGGTTCGCCTTTGTTGTTGTGAAACCCTTTATGCCTTTCCTTACTCTGAAAAACAATTAAATAGGATTTACCCCTTGGCAGACGTGGAGCGAAGTTGTTTCCAAATCACGGGAAGGATACAAAATTGTTCTACAGGCTTCAAAGAGTGAAAGCAGAAAACCAAGAGGCTGGAAAAGGTTTAGACACTGGTGAACACAGGGCAGAATTAAAGTGAATGAAGAAAATTCCTGGAAGAGTCAATGCACTCTCCCTGAACCATCGGATATTTTGGTTCACTTAAGCTGTGTGTTTATGTTACTGTTATTTCCTAAGTTCACCTTGGTGAAAACTAACCGACTTTGTCTTGATACAACGAGAAACAATTGAGCAGGATAAAGTGAAAGAGAATGAGCAATGACCTTTCCTTCTGCAGGGCCCATTGCTGAGAGAGGCAAGAAGAGATCTATCTGGTAATGTTTATCTGACTAAGGCAATTTACTGGATGATAGCTTTCCCCAGAAGATCTAAGGACAAAAATGGCATAATATCAACTCACAAGGGACCCACTAATATGAGCCCTAAAACGAAGCCCTCTGTGCTGAACCGACTGTATATTTCACATGTAAGCCATGCCATTGAGATGTTTAATGTTCCTCTGGAGAGCAATAGACCAGTGACAAGAAAAATAAACAAGAGCTAAAGATGAAGATGTCCTTGAACTGAAAGTGCTTCACTTTAGGAAACCCAATAAAGTGAGCGAGAAACTGTGAAGCATGATTGCATTAAAATAGGCAATATTTTTTGTGTCTTCAGTGGGACGACTCGGGTATTTTACACCATAGCTCTCCATGCAATTATGAGAATAGTGGTTTCAGCTCACTGTGTACTACTGAAATCTCCTGATGGCAAAAATTCATTTCAGCGGGAGTGGAGGCTTAACCTCTGGCCTCCTGTATCTACCCAGGTATCCTCACCGCTGGGCTGCAGCGCCCCTCGCTCCTTTCCTCCTCACACATGCGTTCCCTGAAATTTCAGCGTGTCAATAGAAGTGTTGCTGAATCTGACTTTTTCCTTGAGAACATTTGATTTTTAACCAACAATTGCTTTGTCAGAAAAATCCCTGTGAGCACCGCATGAAATGTACTAACAATCGGGTTAATCTAATAAATACCTTTATTCTCATGCAGTGCATGCCCACAATATCCCAAGCTAAACAATCCAAAAAGACACCAAAAAGTTTGCTGACCTTGCTTTCAAATGCCTGCCTAAATGCATCAAGCCACTGGATCTGGAGTAAATATAAGTAAGTGAGCAGAGATGCAAGGGTATGGCTGGTTTCATAAGGCATGCGCACAAATAATAGGAAATAACCTTTTACCAGGGTGAGATGGGAAGTGCAAAATGTCCAAAGGCATGAAATGTTTATGTAATACCAAGATTTTAAGTGCAACTGGTTCTTTTGAGATTGAGAAAATGCAGCTTCTAAAAAATACAAATTGTCTAGGAAAAAGATTTTCTCTAAATTTTCAGCTTTCCATCAGTATTTCTTCATTTCTGATGCCAAATTGTCAGAGATTCCCATTCTGTGAAGTAAAATATATTTCCATTTGTCCTCTTGACTTAAAAGTTAAACAGAAGTCAAAGTGTCAGTGTGCCTTGAGTGGTAGAAAATTCCAATTTTTTTCTGTTCTAATTTTAAACTTGGAACTTGTGTCCATTCTTAACATTAAGGTATCGATCATTATTTCCAATCAGTCATGCTACAGTCCTTATTTTCATGCCAAGGTCTTTTTTTAAGCGTGTCGAAAAGTAATCTGCACTATTACTTTCAATTACAGTTTAATAATTTATGAAATTACTTAGTATCATACCTGCAATATGTCAGTCAGGCTTCATTACATTGCAATGAGGTCTGATTTAACACAGTCATTATTGCTGCTGTTAAGGGTTTGTGGGGGAAAGATTCATGCAACTGTATTAATTTTAGCTATTTTAGACTAAAATAAGCAGCTACAGATAAATGACAATATACAGTGGGGCACTTAAGCATACCTAAGACTATGATGTCTCCTAATTGCAAACACTTGCCTCCTGGAAGAGCTCCATGTTTGGCACTCCGTTAGGGAAACGTTCTCCTAATTTCTTACAGCACATTGTTTTACAAGCAAGGATGAGCCAGGAAAACTCATGAGGAAGGCGAAGACCTGCATAGCATTCCCTGGCAGATAGCATGTGAACAGCCTCACTAGCACAGGGGCTCCTTGGAAGTGTGGATAAGGACGTCACCTTCCTACAAAAAGCATGCTCAGGTCCATCCCTGGCCTTCGGCTGGCTCCCATGCCGTGGCTACGCTGACAGTAGGTTTGAGTTTATGTCCCTGATGTGTGATACCATTGGTGGCACAAGGCAAAATAGTGTGCCAAATAATAAGGAAAAACTTTATTCAGTTCAAAGGAACTTTGAATATGACAGTATTTGGGAAGGAAGTGCGTGAAGCTTCTTCCTTGGCATTAGTTCCAATATTTACCTTTAGGTGACCAGAACCAAGGGTTTGCCAACTTTAAGATCAGGGGTTATTCCAAACTTTGAAATTAACTCAATGAAACGCATATATTTCTTGTCTGGGCTTCTCAGGGCAAGTCCTGTTTTGTATTGAAACATGAAATACTGCAAACATGCCATTGAACCCAAACATCATGTAATGTTCAGAAAGTTGCACTTATTTTTCACCGCTAATACGAAAAGCTACTTTCTCAGGTCTCAGTCTTTCCACAAAAAGTCAATCTAATTTTCTTGATCTTGTGTGGAATGCCAGGCCAGGGCAAGGACCCAATTTCTTGCCTGCGTGTATCCTAGACGGAGATAAAGTGGAGGAAACAAAGCAAAACAAAAATGCTCTTCATTTACCTGGCATTTCAACAGGAACAGAATTAAACCAATTTTTTTTTTAAACCTCCCAAATAATTGAAAAAAGCCTTTATTCCAAGGTTAATACTTCTGACTGCAGCCCCCAAGGCAATACCCTCTTCAGTTTGTATTTGATACAGCTCCAAGCGCAGGACATTGAAGAAATAATCAGTATAACTCTTTGCTGTTGCTTTCAGCTCATTAGGAGTGTTTTTCTGGCTCGAGCACGGGTGGCTGAAGATGATTTGAGGCATCAATCGGAGGGGCCATTCGGGTGCTGTGCAGCTGGGGAGCCACGGCAGCCTGGTGAGATGGGAAAGGTTAACTGAGGCTTCCGCTGGGGAGGGAGGCGGCAGACTTGAGCGTAGAATTAGAGTAGGAGCAAATATAAGGGGGAAAATGAATCACAGTATTGATGTCTGGAAAGAACAATATTATGACTATATGGATTTAATGACTGCTGATATCTAGTTCGGTGACAGGTAGTCTCATCCACGGGGACGAAAGTACACAGTGTGCTTCGAGGAGACCTGGAGGCAATCCTTCAACTCAAATCCCATGATAGGATAATACGCTATGGCTCCTTTTATGCTGGAGGTGGCATCCTTTCTAGATCCCTTCTGAGTATGTCAGTTGATGATAACAGCATAATTTGCCTTAGAAATTTTAATTCCCCCCCACACCCTTTCCCTTACAAAGAAGAAAAGCGTGAACATTTCCTTTGAGCTGTCCTGAATAAATACTTTAAGAATATTAAAAACGAGAAGTGGATTAAAGCTTTCTGACTGAATTCCAAACCATGTAGGGCGCTTTGTTAATTTTAAAAGGAGGGATGTTATAACCTTCATTGCTCACACTGTGTGACAGACGGGCATCGTCAGTGTTAAAAACAGGCAGCGTGTATCTGTGGCTACAGCCAGATGTATAATCTCTCCTGGAACAACATCTGTCTGTCTTTCCCCCTTCACAGAGGAAATTTAGTGAGGAGCAGGTAAAGCGGTTCTGTGACATCAGGGTTGTTCTACAGGAACTCCTGGATGTCATTAGCTGTTGCACTTTGTTTCCCCGTATTTTATATTCAGCGTGCATTAGCGGTTGCTTGTTTTGAAGTTCTCCAGGGTATTCTACAACGAAGTTGCCTGGTAGCAGAACAATCTGTGTTCCTCAGATATGCAAGTGACTAATTTTCCATCAATCAGAGATGAGACTTAAATAAATAAAGGTACTTCATGGGGCTGCTGTGCCTAATGATAAGCAATTATATAAAGTCAAATTAAGGCAGTTCTTTGTGAAGGTCCTGTGAAATTGGTTAAGCAAAAAGAATAACTGCACCATTTCAGTGATTCATCCTATTGCTCATTTCAGTGGGAGCATTATCTCAGTTAACTGATGCAATTAATATGAAAATGAGGAAATCATTGTTTAAGGAGATGAGGAGAGAGAGGGGGTCTTAATGTGGCAGCAGTGAAGAAAAAGAGTCACAGAGATGGAAATTTGCATAGGTCAATGGTAATGTAATGCATTTAGCACATATTCAAAGCTTAACTTGCATAGTAATACAGATCCATTAAATTCTCATTATGATGACCTGTGTCCGACACAATTCAATTTTTCTGAATCTTAATGATAAAAAGTTAATTACGGTAAGGTGAAAACCTTTTGTACTTGGTCTTAAAATAAAGCATTGAAAGGGCATTGAGACTATCTTTTAGATATGGCAGGTAGTTTCACTTCTGCTTAATTCAATATTTTATTAAGCATGACAAGATCTGAAGTTTGGCTTCTCTGTGCACTGCAGATTTTTAATGCAGTCAGTGGCAATAAATAAGCCTTTGTCTGTACAACTACAATCTAGTACTAGTCATTTGCCACTTACAGGCTTCAGTTAGGGATCGCATTCCCAGTTTATCCTGGTTTTCTTATTTTTAGTAACCAGAAATCCTATCCAAATTTGGGAAAAAGAGGGGGAAAGACATCTTTTCCCTTTCAGCACTGTAGACATACTCTAGCTTTTGTTCGCCAGACATGTCTTTGAGCCAATGACTCTTAACATGGTACAGTGCACGGTTTCCAGCAGCTGTTTCTTGTCATTACCTGATTTTGCCTCTCACCACAGCTACAGGTGGAAGATAAGTGTCTGAGTGCTGCTCAGCCTCACACCATTTCCTTCCACTTATCCTACATTTGCAGCTAATGGTCATTCTTTGACTTACTCATCCAAGACAGGGAACAAATGCGCCGGTTTCCTAGTGCTCTGAATCATGCTTGGGATTAAGCAGAAGGTGCGGAGATACGCTATAATCAGGTCCAACAAGGCAGGCTGCCACGTGAAACAGGTTGTTGTTCTTAAAAGAGGAGCGTGCCAGAGTGGCACCTTCCTTACTCCTTTGCATTAAAGCCACCATACATCACCCAGACTATGTCAGGCTGTTTTAAATTGTGATTAATTTGCATTTAATAGATTTGTAAGGCACCTTTATTAACATCTGCGTAATGTAAGTCAGGCTTAGTGCAAACGAAAGCCAAGTCCTGCACATATCATTCTCCTTGTCAGGTCCTTTTATCCTGAAATCTGCATTATGCTCACTACAGCATATGACTGGTGTTCGTGGAGGCGATCCAAGTGATGACTTTAGCCACCTAACACAGAGCTAGATCTCAGTATTCATTTGACAAAATGCAGACATCTGCAGAGCAGATGCCTGTACCTGAGCTCGTGACGCAGGGCTCTCTGCGCAGGCAGTGAAGATACCCAGCCCCAGAGAAGACACCGACACCACAGAGCAGATGGCCACACACGGTCCTGGGCCACAGTCCGGCCCCGAACATGCAAAGCTACATGAAAACAATATGACACTAATTGTCTAAATCCAAGCCTGAGATCCAGTCCCCGCCTCACTTTTAAGGCTACAATTCACAGTAGTTTAAATTGCCACAGTCCCCTGGATGCTCCAAGTCCTGCTTTTTTATCTTCTCTAGGGCTTGTCTGAGTCCCTGAGGAGCTATTTGACCTCCCAGGGAGCCCGTTCAGCTCTCTCAGCCAGCATAAAACTAACCCAGCCCCTGCCCACGCGTACACACATGCACAAAAAAGGACTTTTTTTCCCCTACGGAGCGGGCGCCGGTCAGAGCAACACCAGCGCTGGTGCAAGGCAGGGCAGAGGCTCACCTCTCCCAAGCACTGCCCTACGCTCCTCCTCGGACCTCTCATCTCCCATGATTCAGTTTCTTAGCACGACAAAAAAGCTGCACTTTTAAAACTATCTCAATGCATTTAAACGCAGATAAGCCTCAGCATCTAAAAGGAAGTGAGAGTTAAGTGGCTAAGTATTTTGTTGGGCCAGAATCCTAGTAGACAATAACTGATCTCAGTAAGAGCTAAATGTCCATTGTGGTCCAGCCTCAGGCATCTAAATACCTTTACAGATTTAAGAATACATGCTTCAAAGGTCTAGATCTTCACAGACATTTTTCAAACCACAGTTTTATGTTCTATAAAAGGTGAAAATAGACGTGGGATGCAAGCTGCAAGGTTATTCAGTCATTCTTCTGGCTGTTTTCATCAGTGTCCTTTCTGGCAACTTGCTGGCGGTCGCTTGCTGACCCCTGTGAGGTGGCTCCATGTGCGGCTGGTCAGTGAACAAAATCTAGTTGAAAAGTAATCTGGAAAAAAAAAGGTGAATCGTGAATATTTTGCTTTTAATATTTCCTGGTTTGTCATTTCACAACATGAGAAAAGTAAGAAGCACTGGATGAAACCGTGTGGTCAGACTTGGAGAAGGTGGAGAATTGTAAGAAACAGTTATGTAAAATTAATTGTGATTAAACTTAGTAGGAGAAATAACTTGTAGATCACACTAATCTTGCTTAAGGGCAGCACATTCACCATGTTACTTCACAAATACCACTCTAATTAATAAGCTTCAGTTAAAGAAGAACAATCAATAAATACTGCTATTCATAGAAAATGGATATTATGTGATGAGGAAGATTGGATTTAAAAATAGGTCGGTTTCCCCCAAGCACAAATTAAGATTCTTTTAGGGAAAAGAGAAACACCAGGTAGTGACAAATCAAGGAATAATCCAATTAAAGTTTCGTTGGTTTCATTGTTTATGAAGATCTGACAAAAGCATTTTATCTCAAGCATTGATATTTAACAAAAGGGGAATTCTGTTTCTAAAAACAGAATCTGCCTTTCAACACGAACACCAATGTATATTCCTAAAAGAACCTCTAATGTGCCGTATAAACAAAGCAACAAGCAAAAGCAATGCTAGGAAACCCTGATGACTACAAACGGCTATCAAGAAATTCACAGGGCATGCTGTGTGATATAAAATCTTTGAGATTAGATTGATTTCCTTTATTGACACTGCCCAACATTACAAATCCAAAATATCCCAGGATGAGAACAGACTATCCTAGAGATTGCCTTTCTTTAGTTGTACCAAAACACCCAAACAACAACAAACACAGTAATAATTTGCCAACAAGAGACCTGAAACATATTCTGTGATTCCCAACAGCATCTGCAAAAAGTTGTCCAAAGGAGATATTTTATAAACCATCAAAATCCTTTTCTTTGTATCATGCTTCTGTGAGCTGCTGCTGTTGTGTGACAACGTCGTGACACATTGCTGTCCAATTTCACTTGCGACCTCCTTGGAGAGTGAGGCTCTGAAGCCAAACTCTTTGATGGTATCAATGATCCACTGGGGTCTGAGAAGCTATGCTAAGGACATGAGAAGAGTCTTACAGCTGAGAAGTGAAAGCCCAGCTGCTTCAGTGCCCTGTTTCTAACTGCAGTCTGTGCTCAGGGTAGAGTACAGGAAACAAGAAATTTGAGGCGAACGTTTCCCCTTTACAGCTTCTGGGTTTCAGGGCCTTCCTGAGCTGGACATTGGCACTGAACTTCCAGTGCAATTAGTTCTGTGCAAGAGTTGCCTGAATCTCCACCAGTGGGTCTAATCTCTTTGTGAGACACTTTCTTGCAACATGTGGTAGCGAGGAGTTCCTCAGCATCTGTGGTTTACGCTCTCTGAGGTTGTCTCTCTTTCCACCTCTGTTTTGGAGTTCTTCCCTCTTTTTCTTTGCATCAAAAAAGTTGTCCAGGCATCTTTCCTCTTAATCGCCACTATGGTATCCAGGTCAGTCAAGGACAACAAGCTGTTCCAAAATGCCAAAGCGTTCGGGAAGCTTTTCACAATACACCCACGGCTTGTTGGTTCCTCAATGCTCACCAGCTTCCACCATAATCTGCAGTTGTTCTTACATAGACTGACATCCAGGTCCATCTGTATTTTCCACGCTTGTTAAATATCTTTGATCATCAATGACCCTGAATGGATTTGTGTCCCCTAACTTCAGAGGTCTGAAATTAAGCCTTTTGTCTACGCTCCTTGTCTGTGCTCTGTCTTTTGTCAGATAGATCCCTCTAGAGGGGCATTCAGATCACTTATCTGAGGCCTCTATTTTAGAATTACATTAACTGCTTCCCATGAATGCCTTTCCCTCTCCATTGATGAGGTGACTGGCTTAGACTCGATATGCAGGGTTTTGATAGCTAAAATTAGGAGAGATGACTCTCACGCTGAGTGCCTTCCAAAAGCCACCAGAAAACCCTCAAAACCAACTTTACCTTGCATTTGCACATTGTTACAAGTATTAGAAAATGATGTAACACATTGGCATGGGCCCACATTCCCATATTTCCTTAGCTCCTGATTCTGCAGTACCGAAATCAATACAGGCTCCATGCAGAGTTTTCTAAAGCAAAAGATGCGATATCATTATTTGTATTTCAGGACTAAGAGGACACACAGACCCTAAGCATCTAAGCAAACCCTCTGGAACTGACCTCCTGCCAGTCCCTTCAGCATCTGCTCTCTGCCACCCAGAGAGCATGCCCTGCCTGTAGACACAAAAAGCTTAATTCAGCCATTAGAACCACATTCAGATTTCAAAACTCCTCAGAGCTGAGGGGACAGGTCCACAGGCTTAGGTGAGGCCCGTTTCTGTTTCTAATGCCATCAGTAAACTAGAGCTGGAAGAGGCTGTATCCCATTGCCACTCGGCAAGGCCAGGCACCGACCCTTGTGCAGCTCTGTACGCTTTCCACCCGGCTACCTGCCAATGCCCACCCTGGGAAATCAGAGCCTTTGCAATCAGCATTTCTCAGGGCAGTGTCTTGCATGTCATAAATAGGATATCTGGGTTTCTGAAAAAAAAAAAAAAAAGAAAAAACAAACAAATGAAAAAAAAAAAAGCCAACTTGCCTCACTACTGAAGTCCTAGAAAATCAAGGAAGACAAAAAATGGCATCTTGCCAGGCTGTCAGTTCCCTTCTCTGTTCGTTCCCAAGCTTTTGCTTTTGGCACGAAAACATCCCTCTGCTGCAGTGATCCCTGCATAAAATTTAAGTAATCACCCTGATAGTTTGCTAGACTAAATTTTGCCGGATATGCATACAAGAACATGAAAAGCTATTTTTATGCAACAAATCTTGTTCTGTTCTAACTCAACAGAGAGGAGGATAGAGCGATGGGGAAAAAGTTACTGCTGCGGGAGAGGCAAGGGGTCTTATTATTTCACTTATAATGCAGCTGCCTCCTTTGATAGCTTTAATGCAGCTCCTTCTAATTTACATTGGTGTAAGTGAAATCAAATAAAACCCATTATGTCCCTGAACCCCAGTAGGCGATCAATGTAATGCAGACTTTTACAACCCCAATTTCTTTCTGTAATAGCAAAGGAACAATATGGGTTTACAGAAGGGCCAGGCTAAAGCTAAACCTCCCCTCCCTTCTCGCTCTCGGGCTGCAATCAGAAGAATCTAAATGGCCATCTGAGTGTGAAGACTAAGGTCAAGAAGGACAACAAAAGATCAAATGAGAGCCTGGGAGCTGAACCTGGAGACAATCTTGAAACTGAAAAATGCTCAGTGCGCAGAAGACCATCTACCAATTATGCAAAGATACAGAAAATCAGAACATTAATTAAGATTATTTTATTACTTTATTAATAATGAAGTTGAATTGAGTTATAATGAGTTAGAATGTGAAGACGATTTCTTTGTATTGTTAAATGTACTTGTTTCAATTTTACTGCTTCAGAATTGCAGTATAAAATGTACTTCAAAAAGAATAAGATACATTTGTATTAATTATAGGATAGGGGCACACTCAAAGCACTTCTAAAATAATGCGTTCCGCAGACTTCTTTCAGCATCTCTTCTCTCTGCCTGCTTTTCTCTAGTCCTCCTTTCCTAGCACTGTCATCTTCACTGTGAGTCGGCAAAACCCCCACCATTCCTGGTGCCAAAACATCCTCTGCAGCTCTGCAAGTTAAAACACTCTGCCTGTAACTCCCTATTCAGCACTTTTCTGATCTCCTCAGAAAAAATATCAGTAAGATGGACTCTTGGCTTGGAAAGCTGCAACAGGAATCAGGATACCTCCACGGGCTTCAGCGCAGCTGACTGTCAGTTTACCCCAGATGAAAATTGCCATTCTGCGTTCTCTTTTTCTCCTCATTCCCACCTCCTTTGGTCATTTTTCGCTTTGCTGCTCTTTTTAACGCAAGAAGTGTTGTAGGGATGCTGTTTGTATGAAATACATGATGTGAAACAAACTATATGCTAAACAGTCAAGAGAGAGACAATGCCCTTCCTTCCGTCTGTACTCCTGAGTCAGTGAAAGTGGCTATCGTACACGGTATTCAGAAGTCAGCTCTCTAATGCAATAGCAGTTTGCTAGTGTCGACAGCCAGAGATCCGGCTTTCTGGGGCTGGGAGTGACTTGTCTTACATTATGAACTGCAATGAGATGAAGGTATCTTAAAAGTGGTGACTTTCACGGACAGCTTGGAGCGTCCTTTTTGAGAATGCGGCACAGGAGCGTCCTAGACGAAGTGCTCTGCCCCAGCACAACAGCCTGGGGGACAAGTGAGGGAAGAAGGTACCTCAGAGGAGGAAAGGGTAGTAGCATTGCACATGGTCCCCTCAGACCACAAATTCACCTGCGCAAATGGAGAGAGAGAAGGATCCAGCCGCCCAGCGATGAGACCCAAGCACTCTGAGGGAAGAGACTTCCTGATTCCCAGTCTTGAATTTCTTCTGAAATGAAATACTGTCTACTCTCTCGGTCTCCTGCTTCAACCTTTGCATTTCATTGCAGATATTGAAATCGCCATTCTGTTTTGACACTCAAAGATGCTCTAATCAATATCACTGGAAATGTCATTTAACTTTTCACTTGGATGAAAGGTGATGCTGACATTCTACTTTTCCTGAGTTTCCCAGGAGAACATTTAATCTCTCTGACCTTGCAGATATTTAAGGAACCATTCACAAGATAACATTGCATTGTGACAGCCAGCAGGGACTTTCTCACAGACAGCATTTTGCCTACAGGGACCACGGAAAACATCTGGATCCAGACAGAAAACAATAATAAAAAAGAGCACATTATTGTTGCTCATCAGTATCACTCAGTGACATATTATTATTTCTGCCCGTTGGAAACAATGCTGTTGGGTTTTTAAAGCAAAATAATTGTGACCTATGAATCCGACAATGAGAAACTGTGATGGTAAAAGGACGTGAATAAGATTTACATGCTGCTGAATGCAGACCAGCCCCTGCCACCAGTACTAGGTTCCTCTTCATGTTTCTCGTCCCTTTGGAGGGACCGTGAATGTACTCTACGGACACGCTATCAGATTCAGGGGTCAACAGGGACGGCAGCCACTGGCAGTTATATCTAAAGAGCTCTGGCACAAGCCTCAGAGGAAAGCTGTTTGCTTTGCAAAGCAATAGAAAGAGATACAGGGGTTAAATGGTAGAGATCAGTGGGACCCTAGTGAAGCTGCTTTGGTCGGTCAGGTGTGGGCACAGCAGAAAGCAAAATAAATTAAACTCCTCCAGCTGGAAAATAAATATGAAACAGCAAGTGAATTTGTGCACTTCATGACTGAGTGAGCAAAGCTTAATTCTCTAATTATCACCTCTATTCTACCCACTGAGATAAAGAGCAAGTTAGGAGAGATAATCAGGTTCTAAAATACTGTGCCCTCTTGAATTCAGCCCAAATGTAACAGTCAGCAATCGTTCCAAAACTGATGTAGTCTCTTGAAAGATCTATAATAATATAATATTTTCTATTTTGCAATTTTATATGTCAGTAGCAAGTGAAGAAAAGCTTCATTCTTACTTACCTTTTCTAACCCACTTTTCATTGCTTATTCAAATGGTTGAACTGCAGAACCGTGCATCTATTGCACAAAAGTCCGGTTAAGTATTCTACATCACATTATTCTAAATATTCATATCCTTCTAATTTAATATAAATTCTGCTAATACCACCCAGATGTCATCTTGCATTCACAGTCTTTAGTTACGTCAATGGCATATCATGTTAGGATTGATCATAAAATTCCCTGGTTTCACAAAGGCACTCTGTGCATGTAGCTACTCTACAACAAAAAAGAAGGGGGGGGGGAGATCTTTTTAGTTTTTGCAATATGAAAAGAATAAAAGATATCAATAGAATAATTCAAAATGCTACTTGCAGTCAGATTATGCGTTAATTATCCCATGACCCTTAAGAGTGCCTGATAGATAAATAACACTCTAATCATTTGTTTCAGCACTTCAAGATGAAATTTTATTCATTCAATACCTGCACTAGATAAAAGCAAAAAAAAAAAAAAAAAAAAAAAAACAGAAGAGATTTGATTTGGGTCCATACAATTAAGAAGGGTATCAAGGAAGCTGATCAGTTCCTCCTTCTTATCTTGTCCCTTTCTTCATTAAAAAGAAAAGAGCAGTTAAGAAATAAAGGTCTGGCTGAATAGCATCTAAACACAAAGAGGAAGACAAGCAAGTTCACGCAGGAGGTTGTCAGCAGCAGAGCTAGCTGCAGCAGGCAGCCAGACAGCAAGTCAGCTGGTGGAGCTCAGTCTTGAACAGGTGACAACTCTGAGCACAAACTTGCTACCACAGTATACCCCTTTACAAAAATGGTTGTCACTGTGTGTTGAATGTAGGGAAAGGGAACAAGGGAGGGAAGTGTATAGCCTTAATAGCCATAGGTGACTGGAAGAACGATCACCGCTCTGTCCTTGAACACTTCCAGGGATGGGGCATCCACAACCTATCTGGGCAGCCTATTCCAGCGCCTCACCACCCTCAGAGTAAAGAATTTCTTCCTAATACCTAATCTAAATCTACCTGCTTCCAGTTTGACCCCATTCCCTCTTGTCCTTTCACTACACTGCCTGATAAAGAGTCCCTCTTCACCTTTCCTGTAGGCCCCCTTTAAGTACTGGAAGGCTGCTATAAGGTCTCCCTGGAGCCTTCTCTTCTCCAGGCTGAACCACTTCAACTGTCTCAGCCTGTCTTCATAGGAGAGGTGCCCCAGCCCTCTGATCATCTTCGTGGCCCTCCTCTGGACTCGCTCCAGCAGGTCCGTGTCCTTCTTATGTTGGGAGCCCCAGAGCTGGATGCAGTACTCCAGGTGGGGTCTCACAAGAGTGGAGTAGAGGGGCAGAACCACCTCCCTCGACCTGCTGGCCATGCTTCTTTTGATTCAGCCCAGGATGCGGTTGGCTTTCTGGGCTGCAATCTCACATTGCCAGGTCATGTTGAGCTTCTCATCAACCAACACCCTCAAGTTCTTCTCCTGAGGGCTGCTCTCAATCCATTCTCTGCGCAGCCTGCATTTGTGCTTGGGACAAATGCCCACACCTCGAAGCTGCTTTGTGATGCTAATCAATATGTATGAAGTAGAAACACCTGGAAAATGCAAGGTGGAAGGATGCATAGGTTCCAGGATAGACATCTTTTAAAATATTTTCAATATTAATTAATCCAAATAGACAAATAAATAATCATGAGTTACTTGGTGCAGTGTTTGGTAGGAGATATCTCCCATATGTTCTCCTCGGCATGATAAGAAAGCTTTTTTTAATTTCATCTTGTTGATTCATGCTGGTTTCCAGACTCTGAGTCTTAAGTCCCTACTTGTTCTTTGTTCGGTACTTATTTGTCAAATTTCTCAGGATTTTCCTGAACAAAGACTGAAGCAGCGGTCCGCAAGCTTTCTCCACTTGCTATGCGACATGCTGCCCAGGAGTCTCCAGCTCTGAGCTATGGGCACAGCTGCGTGGAGATACAGGCATTTTCAGAGAAGTGTACCAAGCAGGGAGTCAGAAGTAAAATACAGAGGAAGATAACACAATGCTGACCATCAGCTCACCCAGCTAGTGAGAGGAATGGAGGCCTCTCCTGTTGCCTGGGATTACGATCCGCAAGCCTGGAGCTAAATGTTTCTACCCCATTTGCAAAAAGAAAAGCAAAGGAGGTTCCACCTCACACGATCTGATAATCCAATTACAGCATCCCTGCGATGTCAAAGAGCCGGGTTCAAACCACTCTTCTGGATGATTTGATTTTTGCCTCTTCTATGCTGGGGATCCCTCCTGTGGGAGCTATTCATTGTGCACACGGCATTAAACATTTAGCAGGGACTGAGACCTCAGCTTCCTACATCTCAGCTGAGTGCACTTACCAGGGGGGTATAGACTCAGTCAGACCAATTAGTGTTTAACTTAGAATTGACCTGAATTGAAGCTAGCCGAACAGCTCCAACAGGAGGAATACCCATGGAGAATGGCCGATAGCCTGGCGTGCCAAGTCATTTTCCTGGTGCATACGACACCAAAGCCTGCTCGGAAAATAGAAATTTGAGTCAGGACTTCCCCTTTCGCAGAAAGCACTTGGTCATTTTGGGACCCAAGGACTAACCCAGAGGTTACAGGTGATCTTTGCATCACTAGTGCCTGAGGTCACCTTGTTAAAAAGCGTGTGGGAATGGCTATTCTGAGAAAGCAACTGTGGGTCTCCACGGGCAGGGGAGGGGTTCCAGGTGAGACGATGGAATATCTGTGCCCAAGTGCACTCTCCCACATTTTGGGTGAGTCTAGCCCTGCTGTGCAGTCCAGACCAGTCTGCTGCTTGACAAATAAATGGAGCAAACGAATTGGACAAAAATCGAATTCTAGCCTTAGTAATGATACAATTCCCAAGGTTTCTGATGCTGTCACTCATTTCAAGATTACAGGTTTTCAGGACAAAGCAGGTGGACGAATATGACATCAGTGTAAAAATGTCAGTATCCTCTCCCTGCTGTATTGTTGCAGTGACAGATATGCATTTCTGCCACAAGAAGAGTTACAGAAACAGACAGGTCATGCTGACAGGACAATATATATATTTTGTGGGAATAGCTAACAGTGCCAAAAAAAATGGTCCTGCTATTTCTTTAAATTTGAGTGATTACACAGATAATCTCGTGTCTCTCTGAATCACAGTTTACAGGTCTTCACTGAATCATTTAATCTCAGCAGACACTGTGCTGTTCCAGTATCCTGATGGGCATTTTCTCCCTGGCATATGTTGAAATTCAAATTCAGTCCCTGCCCTGTGCCAAAAAAAATTATCTAGATTATGAACTGGAGCTGTTTATTTCTCATTATCAGCTGACATTCAAGGCATGTTAAGAATTTTCATTGTATGGGGTATAACCAATGCACTCACATGTCAGCTCTGCGGCGGAGACAAAATCGTTCTGAAAAAATACCAGTTCTCCAATGATTTGCCCTAAAAACATAAACTTTCTGTTAAATTTGCATGTTGTTATTTTAACATTTTTATGCTTTGCCATTTCTCTTCTAACTTTGGATAGAAAATGATGAAATCACAGAAGACACCTGCTTCAAAAATCAGGAAATCTCAGCAGATAAAAGAAAGGGGTTTTCTGGGTGACATAATCAGCTTCACTTTCAGACTGAGAAGTCTGAAACAGCGTGGGACTTCTCTGGACTTCTGAGTGCTGCTCATTAAAACTCAGTATAAACTTTGTCCCATTTTGAGATTCTTCTGTATTAGTGCTGACTGAGGTATTAAGCACCTATAAAATGTGTCATATAAAATTTTGAGTACTATAAGATGCTAGCTTATAAAAACTTGCATTAATGTAACATTCAGGTTACAAACAATAACGCTTAAAAATCAGGAAATGTGGCAAAAAGTCAGCCATTAATTCTCTTCCATTTGCTCCATTATACGGATTATAACACAGGATTTTTCTGCCTGTTATTTTATTCCATCTTTATTCCCATTGATTGCTATAAAATAAGAGCATTACAGCAAATTATCTGTAATCATAAGACTACCTATTTTTTCCCTCAAGTAAAACAGTATAATCCCATAAATACAGCTGGGCATGCACTGGATTTCTCTTGTACAGAAAATTCTTTAATTAAAAAAATCCTAATCCAAGATAGAAGGAAAACCAAAGCGATAAGAGAAATTAAATTCCGAAAGAAAATCGTCAAATGGCATGGGGTCTTTTAGCATTAAAATTAAACCATTTTATCTGGAGTTTGACTTGCTGCAGGTTGTTGCAGTTGCTAAAAGTTCGTATGAGCGCAAACTGCATTTCGATACATTCACAGAAGCAGGATCTGTTGAGGTCCGTTCAACACAGAGATCCCTGCTCTGCCTCACAGAGTTTCTGAGCAGAAAACTCTTAAAGGCTGCTGATGTGCTCTGTGAAAGCATACTAAAGTGTTTCCTGGCAGTGGAACAGTTAAATTTTTCCCTAGATATCTGATAGCAGTAGTGTCAGAGACAAGACACAAAGCTCTAGCATCCTCATCCCTGGGTGTGCTGGTCCCTTGGAACCAGCAATGCTGGTCTACCATAACTTTCTGTTACTTGGCAGTTCATTAAATTAAAACAATAAGGGGGGGGGGGGGGGGGGGAGCAATCAAAACCTGCAAGTGAGTTGTTCTGTGATGAAAAGACCAGAACACTCCCTTCTCAATTAACCTTCCAGAGCAGAATGACCAAGCGCTTGCCGAAGTAAAAGGATTACACCAGAAAACATCTTACACCCAGTGTTCTCTATCAGCTTTGATCCACAAGCTTAGCAATGAGCAGTACAGAAGCTCTTGGAGCGAGACAAAAATTAACAACAATTTCGTTTGTACAGGACTGGATTTCCTGTGATCAATGTTTGTAAATTGCTGGAAATGACATAGAAAGGAGACCAAACGGTAAAACTTCACAAATAAATTTTCCATGCTTAAAACTAATCATAGGTCTTTTAAGAAACGAATGCCCAAATTTAAGACTCTGTTTCACAGAATCACAGAATCACAGAATTTTCAGAGTTGGAAGGGACCTCTAGAGATCATCTAGTCCAACTCCCCTGCCAGAGCAGGATTGCCCAGAGCACATTACTCAGGACTGCATCCAGGCGGGTCTTGAAAATCTCCAGGGAAGGGGACTCCACAGCCTCCCTGGGCAGCCTGTGCCAGTGCTCTGTCACCCTCACCGTAAAGAAGTGTTTCCGTGTATTTGAACGGAACTTCCTGTGTTCTAACTTGTGCCCATTGCCCCTCGTCCTGTTACTTGGAACCATTGAAAAGAGCCTGGCTCCATCCTCCTTCAACCCACCCTTTAGATACTTGTACGCCATAATAAGGTCTCCCCTCAGCCTTCTCTTCTCCAGGCTAAAGAGTCCCAGCTCTCTCAGCCTTTCCTCATAAGGCAGATGCTCCAAGCCCTTAATCATCTTAGTTGCCCTTTGCTGGACTCACTCCAGCAGTTCCCTGTCCCTCTTGAACTGGGGAGCCCAAAACTGGACACAGTATTCCAGTTGTGGCCTCACCAGTGCAGAGTAGAGGGGAAGAATGACCTCCCTCGACCTACTGGCCACACTCTTCCCTATGCAGCCCAGGATTCCATTGGCCTTTTTGGTGACAAGGGCACATTGCTGGGCCATGGATAATTTACTGTCTACCACAACCCCCAGATCCTTCTCCTCCAAGCTACTTCCCAGCAGGTCCACCCCTAACCTATACTGGTGCCTAGCATTCTTCCTCCCCAGGTGCAGGACCTTGCACTTGCTTTTGCTGAACCTCATTAGGTTTCATAGTTAGTCTCCCAAACACATGGCCTCGTTTTGCTAAGGTGCTGGAGCTGCCATTCATCTGCACGTTCACTCTGAAAGATGAAATTAGAGACCACGGACACGCACATGTACAGAAGTTTGCAGATTTTGCAGTAGCTGTTTCAGTTATAGTTACTGTCTATTAGCAACAAACAATATGCTTAACACATTAAAAAAAAAAAAAAAAGAACAAAAATGGAAACAAGACTTATCCAAAAAGGTCTTGAAGTATCAAAACTAGGATGCGTTAAGCATCCTAAATGGAGAAACAATTTGGAATGTTCTCATTTTATTCTTATTACTTTTAGTCTTGTGGAGTCTGTGGAAGATGTCAGTGTTTAGAGGTTTCTAGCATTATGCTTTAGTCATTATTGATGAGTGTTTACAGTTCTCCAGGTGGAAATAAAATGTTAGACAATAGCCAGCACCCCTGTCACATCACTGGATAAGCGATTTTCCATCTCCAGAATTCAAAAGCACTACAAATGGATAACAGCCCAACTTTCCACAGGCGGGAATTTAAGAACTTACAAAATATGCAGGATTTTCTCATTGAAGAATAATACCATTACAGCTAATGGAGAAGCAGAATGATTTGTTAGAGCTATTGGGAAAATGATTTCAGCAATAAATGTTGAAGTAAAAGAACAGGAACTAATGAATGTAAAACTGTCTATGCAACTGTAGAGTCATGCTTCATAGTGCTATTGGCTTGGCCCCAGCAAATGCCATCTTCAAGAGAGAAATTTACGCTCAGTTGCCCATTTTCCTCCAGCAGATGATGACGAAAGAATAAAAATTAATCAAGTTGCAATCAAAACATTACTCAGATGCTCACCTTAAAGAGTTCCTGTTACAAAAGGAAAGAACAAATCAAAAAGCAAAATAAAGTAGTTTTCCATTTCATCCCTAGCTGCCAGGCTAATTCTGGGCTTGGTTTACTGGTTGTTTCAGACGAAATGTATTTTTAAAAGCCTTTGAAAGAAAAACAGGTACACAGGGTTCCCTTCCCCTTACGTGATCACCTCTGACCATGCTAGTGCAACTCTTCTCTTTCTGACCTACTTAATGTTTAATTAACTTATGTGGCTTCAAAGGATGAGAGTGGAGAAAGGTTTCTTCATCTCCAACATTGAGATGGAGAACTCATCCCCTCTCTTCTCCACTCTCCGAATCCAAAAGGGGCACCAGGGGTTTGGTGTCTCTGCCTCCGAGGTGCTCGGTCTCCTCATCAGGAGCCTCCTGGGCACTGGATGAATGCTGAGCTGTAGCCTGGTAGGTGCACAGGAACTGCCGATGAAATAAGTGTGTTGGCTTTAGAGAAAGACCATGCCATGACCCTGAGCAATTGAAGAGACAGTGGTACGTAATTTTACAGTCACAGGTGACAGGTAAGTTAGAAGGAAAATTTAGAAACCAGAGTGAGCCCAAGATTTTGGGCTCTGGAGGTAATTGAGGAGTCTGGATCTCAAGAACTGGTCTGTAGTGCCTCAGAGAGTAGGGAGTTGAGAAGGAAACGCTTTTTCAGGCTTAAAAAAAAGGTGATACTCTAAAGGGGGGGGGGGGGCGGGAATGGTTCATTTATGTAATTAGCAGCTGACATTTTACACTTTTGTGGGTGAATCCCCATGTATGAAGTACCCACAAATAAAAGCTTCACATCCATTTATAACTTCACTTTTTTAGGTGCTGAAACTTACTGAAGCAAAAATAAAGCAATGAAGTAAAGTAGAAGGAAGCAGACTGCATTTGTTAACAGCCTAACAGCATGGCCGTTGCCTAAGGCCAGAAATAGCTGATGGATGATACGACAACAGTCAGCAGACAAATCCTCATTACAATTGTAAATTTTGTGTCCCAAACAATTTACTGTCTTCACTATCATCCCTACACTCACTTTTTTTTGCGGCAGCAGCTGCACTACCACCTTTCAGTGTTGGCATAGCTTGCTTATTCTGCGTCCCTGGCACAGACCATGAACTCGGAGACCACCACCGTCAAAGTAAAATGATGGTTCTGGAGGAACATCATGGCAGAGGGACCAGAGGTAATGTCCAGATGTGTACTGGCCATCCTACAGCATGCTGACAAGAAAGGCTGTCCAGTGGGGGATTTTCTGGGGAAAATAAATAGGGGAAGGTAGCACCTGCCCATGAGCAGGTGCAGCACACGGTCCGTATCACATGGCAGAGAGAGGATGCGCAGCCACGGCGTGTCTGGCTGAACCGTACTCTCATGTCCTCGGTTCACAGAAGACAAAGTCTTCAAAAGAATACAATAGCATTTGAGCAGAAAACTTAGGGAAAGACTAGGTACTCGGAAACAGCCACGATTAAGTTTGACCCAAAACACATCCTCCTGCCTGTCGATGCATATAAATATGTGGTTGCATGCTCTTCTCCACCCAGCACTTTTTTAAATATAGTCATACAATTGCAGACCATATCATAAAGTGCACACAAAGGGATAAAAGTAAAGAAGCCTAGGCAATATTGACCTCTCCTTCCCTTAGCATCTGCTGGTTTTATTTGCAACCTACAGAACGCTTTTTATACGTAGGATTGGTGTTGCTCACATTACAAATAGGTGAAATGGAATATAACACGCAGAGCTAACCTTCAGTCTGCTGTAAAATCATTGGAGTAACTAGACTAACACAAGTTGCAAACGTGGTCTGCATGTAAACAAGGAATGTTTTTTTCTCGACTCATGTATATTCTGGTTGGGCGCTGAGACAGACGAGCTCGATGGAAGAAACTTAACAACTCGCCTTCCGAACCACGACAAAAAGTAAAGTGGTGAGAGTAACTATCTAGCTGCTTGATTAATGAAAATAGTCTTCAGTGTGAAGCCTATGACTAACATGTTCAATAGGTCTCTGTATTGATAAATTACCATATATCTCCAAACATGCTATAATTAGGTAATAGGGCAGAGCTGTAAACCTAATTCAATTTTTATTGATGTATCTCAGCTCTGCATCCCATCCTGTGGGACCATTAGAAAACCAAAGGGTTGTTTTTGTACCTTTCTAATTTCAGAGAAATACATCCACCGCACTCATGGAAATCTTGCAGTTAAGAGCTATTGCTGAGGGCACTAAACAGGCAACTCATTACTCTTGCACCATTTTTTGTTAATTCTTCGCCTTTTTCTGTTTGTTCCTGCCTTCTAAGCTCACATGAAACAGAGACAAAATGGCAGGCTACTTTCTCACTGCTTAGGTGTTGCTGCCTGAGCTTCTGTTTCCCATTTTATTTGAGCTTGGATTCAGCTCATCTATACATTAATTGATGTATACATACATTGACTCTGTTTCTGCCTGAAACGAGGAGAAGTGCCTGTGAAAGAAAGGGCCATCTCAACTTACCAGGTCCTTAACTAAAAGGTATCAACCTCCCGTTCCAGCTGGAAGGATTGAGTCTCCTTTTTTGTTTTGGGTTATTAGCCTTTGGTTTATAAGAAGTGCTGCAGTTTGCTCATGTGCTCAGCAAGGCAACCAGAAAAGAATTAAAATTCACCTCTGGGATCTAATTATCCCATCCTGCATGTCATTTTGCACAGTTCAGGAGGAGAAAAAAAATAAATAAAGGTTATCAAAATTTGCACATTGGAATAGAAAAGTTACTGATCCAGATACCCCTCAATTTATTTCACATGGAAGAAGTAATGACCTGAATCATTTTAAAGGTGAAATTCAAAGAGGAAGCAAACTTTTGACTAATCCTAGCTTTACATATTGCCCCAACCCATGAACCAAAGCGTGTTTGCCATTCAGGTTCCCCCTCCCAGTGGCAGAGTTTCAACTAACAAACATTTTGTTCATTATCCTCCATGGTTCTTTTGCCTTTTCCTGGGCTTACCTCTGTCCACAGCCTAATCATCTCCCCAGGTTGCTCCGCAGCCTGGCAGGGTCAGACACTTAGGTAATATAAAGCGACTTATTCTGCGGACTTAGAATAAGCCAAGACAATGCCATACACCTGCCAGCTGAGAACCGGGGCACTCTGTACAACTCTTTCTCAAGCACTGGGCTCCCGTAGCACACCAGGATTCTTGGGTAATAAGTTCCAAGGGAAACATCAAAAAGGTAGTTTGACTGAATTAGCTTCTGGAATGTTACAATACACTGATATTTCCTTACAAAGGCAGATTAAAAATTTAATTTCTGAATGTCTAAGTTCCCTCTGGGAATTGGATGGAAATAATCTTCAACTCTTGTGCGAGTGCAGAGAGGTGATTTTAGCAAAGTTTATAACACTAAATATTTAACTATTCCTTCATATGAGAGTGAGCAAGCTAAAGACTCCTCAATAAAACTCTCGATTTCTTTAACAATCTATAGTTAGTCTGCTACTATTTCACTTCAAATATTGATTTATTTATTTTTCTGAGATGTCTGTTGCCTTGCCATTATTCCTTGCCCATTACTCTTTGGGAGTCTTGCATATTTTTTCCACCAATCGGTTAAGTTTAAGGGCTGATTTACAGATAAGTCAGACTCTTCAAAAGCTGTGGCTGTTGGTCGTCAAACTGTCTTCCTCAGAGCCACTAAAACTGCGTTCCCTTCTGTTGCTATGTCTAACTGCTTGTGCACAGAAATATATGCTCCTTTAGTTATGAGATGTCGGAAGGCATCAAAGAAAAAGATTATAGGTATTAATAAGAAGCTGCTGACAAGATGGCCATTGGCAGAAAAAATCACCCTTTCATATAAGACATAGGAAGCTAGGATTTTCCTTGCTGGATAGAAAGACATGTTATAGGTAGGAAATAATTTTTATTTGCCATTTTATGATATGGATTCTATTATTTCAAGACTTGTAAACTGATAAACAATAGCAATAATAGAGGACTGGGCATTTTGAATATTACTGCAGGGCTTACGTTATAGCTTTCTTAGTTCGCAGGAATGTATGTTATACTTTCATCATGAGGTAAATCTCAGGCTTTGCCTAATTTATGGAAAGACAAAAACACCACTGGTTAGAACCAGCAAGCTTTTTCAGAGAGGACATGATAATTCCACAAAACTCCATACTTTTCAATTGACAATACTAGATCATTTGAAATAAAAAAAAAAAAAAAAAGGCTGTTTCCATCTGGTCAGCATCTGTTAAGCTCCATGTCGCTACAGAACATGTAAGATTTTTTTCCTCTAGCGTTTGCTAAATTTGACCCAATTTAATTTCAAGAATCAAGCAGATGCACATCTTAGAGAGATAAAAAAGACAACCTTCTTTATACCTGCTTTTGGAGATACTTGTACTGATAACCTCTTATATTAAATAGAGCTGAATTGCTTGGCCCCTTCTACGTGCTGATCCCAACTCTTTTTATTCCAGTTCTCAGGGATGCTGTGCTTTAATGAAAACCACTATGGAATAGAAGATATTTTATATCCTTTACTAATAATTAGCTGATTTCATTGGCCGGTGACTGTGCAAAACACATAACAATTTCTTTGGTCGAGGACCGCTTCCTAACCTTATGAGGCAAACAAGAGATGACAGGGGGAAATCGGCATGCCCATGCTAGGTCAGAAGCAGCACTAACTCAGCCTGTCCCTATGTCCCAGCTCAGTCCTCTGTCCCCTCACCCAGGATCTCTGCTCACGGTCAGGTACAAGCAAGCAGCCAGCTTACAAGCTGCAGTTACTGCTCTTATATCTCTCACAACAATCACAAAGCCTTTTTGTAATTTACTTGATTCTCTTCACATGAAAGCTAATCACAGCAACAAACAAAGGCAGTTTTACCTATTAGCATCACCTGGTTTTCATACTTGTTAAACACCCAGCTTAATCTTTTGTCACTTCAAGTATTGTAAAATATCCCCTTTGATAAAATACAGATGACAGACGTACATGTGAAATATATGTCTGCTGTATTAGCCAACATTGCATATTTTTTGGCGTCAGTGGGTTCCCAGCATGGCAAAGCTGGAAATCCTTTGTTTATATGAAATGCATTTTCATCCAAAATGCCTTATTACCCTGTTTATTGGGTCACATTTGCCTATTTTATACCACTGTTATTCCACTTTCCCCAGGGAATCACTACTGATTTGCAGCAGTATTAGATAAAGACAAGGCCATACCGCACCTCAGAATGACTTCAAGTTTCCTTTATTTTGTGAAAGGTTGATTTAACATTAGATCAAGCATCTCTCAAGATCTTTTCATAAAATTGAAGTTCTACTGAAATATCGTGTTTTGAGATAATCACATGCCTTAGAAGTCATGGATTATGTGTATCATGTAAGATATTAAACCTGTCAAGATGTTGTTTTTAATATGTCTTTTAGTTAAGACCATATCTTGACATGAATTATTCCTCGCATAGTTTCTCACACACTGGTTCAGCAAGCAATCATGCACTACATCCATCATTTCTGTTGCTGTCTCACCATATGTCTCAGAGGGGGTGGAGGGGGGAAGTTTCCAGTTAATCATTTTTTTGCATTTGGTATGCAAATCACTTAAAATTGAACGATGTGGCAATTTCAAACAGCATTGTCCTAAGAAAGACTGAAGTTTTAGTTCTGAGTTAAGTTTGATACTGGGTGGCTGGTTGGGGTTTTTTTGCTTGCATTTTACCAAAATTTTACAGCTAGAAAAAAGTGCTCGTGATAATCTCTAGCCTATTTCCTCCTCGGAGATACGCTTGCAAAAATTGGTTTTATATTATCTTAGCGAGAAGCTTCTGCTTGTAATATTTCAAACCTTCTTCTGTCCTTGGCTGCCATGACATTCATCCATCTGACAAAACGGATTAAAAAAAAAGTGCCAGCCAACGAGTGAATGCTCCTTTAAGTAAATTTGCTAGCCAGGCATAAAGGGTACTGTGCTCACTGAGGGCTACATTGGCAGCCGCATCCTCGAAGGTCTTGTGACTCCTATAGGCAATGAGTAACACAGGGCAGCAAGACTCACGACAGGACTTTCAAACAATGGAGCTTTTGCTTTTAAGAACAGTCTGTTTTCATCCACTGTGAATTAATCCACAGAACAGTGGCACTGCGTAGGTTGCTCTTGGATCTCTGAAGATGCATATAATGAGATAAACAATGGTTTGTTAAGTTTCGGATTCATTTTCTAACCTCATGAAAAGCTCTGCATACTGCTTCTCAGTGCTGGGAGTTGTCCAGCCATAAATGCACATCGGTAAAGCACAGTAGGCTCAAATTTAGGAAACAGAGCAGAGCCTGAATAAAACCTTTGCACAAAACCAGCAAGGCACTGAGACCTGAATTTCTTGGCTATGTAAGCCGGGTTTTCTGTGCGGTCAGGCTTCGGCTGGACACAGAACAAGGCAGAGATGGGGAGAAGGGACATCATGGATTTTTCTCCTTCTGAATTTTTTTCTGAGAGGTGTGCACTGTGCATAGCCTAGCGGGTAGTGGCTCAGGCTGCCTGCACTTGCTTTCTCTGTAGATAGTAGCAGGGAACCATGGAAGCTATCACCACCAACAACAACTGGTTTTGATTTCATACTTTCTCTGCAATTAAGACATATTTTACAAGCAGCTCCGTTTTGCGGGATCACCAGGTCAGCTTGGAGCCTAGCTCATGAGACAGATACAGCAGGTTACTGAGCATATTTTCATCTTTCTATTCAGCAAGAAAAGCTTCGTATTTCTGATAAGGGTTCCTCCTACGCACAGCACTTACACACAATCCAATTAAACAAAAAGTGGAAACAAAGAACATAGGGTCAGATAGGTTTCTTTTAATGTTAGCCAATGATTTTTCCAGTTAAAAGCACAGAGATATGTGTAGGAGCAAGGATGGTATGCAGATTTCCTTCTGCCAGGTGACTGCAGAAACTGCTAGATGATAGTCATATTTCCTCTCGGTCCCCTTTTGATCTATTGAATTTTGAAGGTTTTTCTGAGCAGTGAAACAGCTTCAGTCAGAGAGACAACAGATGCTCTCTCCCCCCTTATACCTCACTTCAGCTCCTGTACCAGCATCATAGTGGTTGGGCCTCTCATATGCAGGAGAGGTGAGAGATTTGGGTTTGAACCACCTCCAGTGAGGCAGGAAGCTGAGATGGTGTCTCTAAGATTCTTCACCAGTGATCCAGCTTTCACCGTAAAATTAAAATATATATATTTATTATCAGGCAGCTGTGCAGTTTAGTTTCCTTCATACGTAAGTGAGAGCTGAGAAAACAACTCTGAAATTACAGTTCTCAATATATGCACTTTAGTTTTGCCTATTTTAGGCACCTACATCATTTTTGCAGGAGATCCCTATACTGTGTCCTGGAAAGCAGTCCCATTAATTCCTGCGCAGAAGAGCTACAAATACTACATTCCCCACTATCGACAGAGAAGTGGCTGTTTCTCAAGCTGCCTGGATATTACCAGTGATCAAATTTCTCAGCTGAGAGTATTTCTGTTATTCAGGAGGTCTTGTGGTTTAGTCCCCATGAGGGCAATTTTGTCCATCATGAGGTAGTTCTTTGGAGCTAAGCTGTTCCACTGTGCCCAGTAATTATTAAGGTATTTCCCTTCCACACTGAAATTTTGAAGCTGGGCCTGAACGCCCCTGAGTTTCCTTCTGTTTCGCACAAAGAATATTTGGCTCTTGAATGGGGACGCAATGCCCTCCACAGATACCTGCCTGGGTCCTCCCACCCGCGGTCACTAGGCCACTAACAGTTCCGTTGGTGAACTGCAGCTCAAAAAACGCCGACCAAAACTTCTGCGGGTCACGTTGGTATTTGGGTCTCAAAGTATTTGCCTGTTAGGTGTAGAGCAGGTGGGTGCAGAGCAGCCTGAGGCAGAGGGTTTCTCTCCCAGGGCACCCCTGTGCTATATGCAGGAGGAGGATGTACCATCTTTGTCCTAGATCAGTTGGAAAATTACTATCTTGCTGTCCTAAAGAATACGGTTCTTTTTTATTTTACTGTGAGAGTAGCGCCTGCGGATGTGACCCAGCGCTTGATTCATCTCCTACAAAAGGAACAAAGAACCAGATGTGTATGGAAAAGGTAGAACAGTCTTTGGCCACAAACCTCAGCTGGGGAAGGCCTATGAAGGGCTCCATTTCACACCGCTCCTAAGGGGAAAGGACACTTCGTCTTTAGCTGAAAAAATAATGACCAATCTCTGAAAACCATATATTTTATTTTCCCTGGGTAACTCATGGACATTTTACAATGGCAATAAAGTTTTAATTTAAAGCATCAATGATGCAATCTTTCAAGAGGTAATGCTTGGTTTAGTCTCTGGCAGCTCCTTGGTCCAAACCTCTTGGTCTTCACTTTTCATGGGCCATTAATGAAGAGATGTACTGCAGAAGAGAAACTTGATCCATTAAATCCATGCCACTAGTTCTTTTGTCCTCTTTATCAATTGTATCCAGATCCAGGTAGTGACTGGAATTTTCCATAAACACCTATTTCTTGTTCCATTTTTCTTTCCTCTTTGGGCAGTTGTTATTTTAGTCTAAGCATAGCTTCTGCCTACAAGATCTCTTGCATGGAGACGAAACTTGCTATGAATACTGATATTTTATTGACTCATTTTATTTCTCAGAAAAGCTATGACTTTGCATAACTCTTGATCTGGAATGTATTGTTTTGTTGCCTAAAGAAACATTAATCATAAATTCAAGAAAGACAGGGGAACAGAAATAACAAAGACGAAACTGGAACAAGAAATGCATAAAACATTGGAAAGATGTAAATAAATTCACCAAACATGCCCGTTAAATCCTAAGAATATCAATGATTTTATAGAAATAATTGCTTACATGCTAAAGCAAAATGTTTCTGATCATGACTGTTGTATTGTTTTGATAGCCCAAGATATTCCACTGTCTGAAGCATCTGAAGCATTGAAGTAATTTTCCTTTCAAAGTAAAAAGAAATATCAGATACATAAATAGAACTAACAATAAAGGCTTTTTTCTACAAAAAAAAAAGTTAGAAAAATTTTGAGTAACTTATTTTAAAGAAAGATAATGAAACCAGATTTTCATTTATTCTGAAAAAAATGCTATGAACCTTTTTAGCATAAATAGATATTCATTTTTAAATCTCTTTACTTGACAAGCTATTTTCTTTGAAATATGAACCCAGAAAATTCTCAACCATTTCAGTATCTGAGATCCTAAAAAGCAATAACTTTTGCTTGGTGGCAATTTCTCCATGATAGCCATTTTGCTATGTATAATACTGTGTAAGCTTCTTACGCTTGCTTATCACCTTAGAATTTGAAAGTTGTTTAACAATATTAAAGAAAGACAAAAATTGTCTTCCAAATACGATGGTGGACATTAAAACAGACAGACATGGTCAAGCCAAAGCTTCAAAAATATCTATTCTATTTTGGATGCTCAGTTTGAATTCTTCCAAGCTAAGCACAGAACAGACAGAGGATCTGAAATTAATGGTCCTGTGCTAATGACTTAATCAAGGACACTCTGAGGAGGAAACTGCAGAAACGTATATGAATTCACTTGATGCAGTACTATTCCCCATCCGACACTGCCTTCCCCTTCCCATCACAGTGTGGTGGGAGGGTCAGTCAAAACTGGTGCTCGTCCTTCTTCAACACCCCGATGGAGGTTAATTTAACCATACCAATGGCAGGAGGAACCAACAGCTGTTATAAGAGGCTGGTCAAAATGTCTCCGATCTTGTAAAAACTGGCCAGTCGAGGAGTTTCTGTCTAACCATGTTGGATATATGATTTGTGTTGAAATACCACTCAGAGGATGGAACCAGGGACATGGTCCTTCTGGTGAGGGTCCCCTTCTTTTCCTCTGGGGCAGGAGGTTCTGGGCATAGGGCTGGGAGAAGCAGGACAGAATAGCTTGCAGACCTCTGGTGTCTGACCGCACCAGCATCCCGCTATATGGTGAGAGTCACTAGGGATGGGCGTAAAGGAGGGAAAGAGCAGTGCCCATTTGCTCTTCTGGTGCCTCTTCTGTATTTACTCATGGGCAGGAGCTTCAGCATCAGGTCCTTAAGTCCACGAGGTTTGTCACTTAAATCTGGGGGGTCTAGCACTGTTACTCAGCATAGAGGAGTTCAGAAAATGCACACCCGAAAAAAAAAATGTTTCCAATGTTAAGAAAAGAGAAAAGGATTACAAGAGCAATGAAAATGCTATACAAAGGCTTTACCTGTTCTCTACCTGTGTCACTTGTAGAAGATTTGGATGGATTTTAGCTACAGGGAGTCAACTATTCTGACTTTGTATACAGTAAGGACTGCACAAACAGGCATCGTCTCCATTCAGATAATACAATCAACCTCTTATTTCCTTACATAACACAGCAGCACCAGAGGTACATGTTGTCTCCATTTGCTGCATAGCCTACCTGCTTCCACGCTTCATCCAACACTCTTCCTCTGCAGTAAATTGAGCCCACAATCTTCTTTGGCATGTGGATTTTCTTCTTCTCTTCTCTTCTCTTCTCTTCTCTTCTCTTCTCTTCTCTTCTCTTCTCTTCTCTTCTCTTCTCTTCTCTTCTCTTCTCTTCTCTTCTCTTCTTCTCTTTTTCTCTTCTCTTTTCTTCTTAACAACTTCATCAATTAAGTCAGGATGCCAACCAAAAAGCAATATATTTTTTTCAGAAGCTAAAGGGGAAGAAATCCAGCAGCAATGAAACTTAAATTATGCATTTTGTCCTGTTTATGAACTGCTGAATTTCATTGTAAAGAAGCTTTTCATGTGTATCACTGTTTCTCTGTCTTTTCTTTCTTCCCTACAAAGACATGAGTAACTCGCATCCTATCTAATGTGGCACTGGCCTGTAAAAACCACCAAGAACACGTTTAAGAGAAAGGAGAGAAACACTAAATAAATGTATATTTATTTTGCTTGTCTCAGAATACGTACACACACAAGCAGACACACATAGAGTTTTCAATGCGGTTTACTAAAACAAATCTTCAGGCCCCCAGCAACAAACAGCCAGTCACTTATTAGTAAGAATCCAAATGTATATTACAGAGTCTGACTACTTGTGCTTTTGAGATGTAAATATCAAAATTGCTTTTTGAAGAAGTAAAATGTAAAAGCAGTTAAAGTTCAGGATTCAATTTTTTCCTCTTCTTCTGATAAATGCATTTACATTTTAATTTCCAGTGTTTTCAATTTTCATCAGTGAAAGGCTGTATTTCTGGATGAAAAGCACAATAATAAAATGTTCTCCAGTCCATAATTTTCTTGTAATTCACAGAAATGATCTGAGGGCATATAGCTCACGACAATATATATTACAGCATTCAGTGCAGAGAGCTCAATTGTTAGGGCTATAGTTTCAAACATATGTATATTAATGAACTGGCTGTGGCTTCATTAGAAATTCCTATAGAGCTTTTTGCTGACATAGAATCACCACTGCTGTAATCTTACAAATCTGCAAAGATTGTCAGAACCGTGCATGTTATTTCATTTATTCAGTCAATATAAGTGTCAATGCCAATTACACTGCAGAAATCCATATAATAGTCCTATTTTTTAAGCCCATATGGCACCATAGATTATGAAAGGAACACAACAATGCAACATGCCATGTCTTACATAATTTGGCAAAGCAGCGTGGCTTTATTTATAAGAAGAACACGCTATAAAGCCTGTTCTGCTTTTATTGCAATCAGTTGCCTTCCTGCACTCAAAATGATAAAGCAGATTTTGCTAATGTTAAAAAAAAAAGGCCCAAAGAAACACTGGAAACATTATTGGTCTTTATCCATACCACGGGATAGATTTTAGCTACACACCTGAATCACTCTGGCTACTAGAAACTGAAGAAAAAATTATTGTAACTTGCTGAACAGACAACAGCATCTACAGTTAACAACTGTTCAATGCGGTACCCATTATAAAGAGTAAGATAGGTGCGCAGAGCTATAAAAAAACATAGCGAAGCTATTCTCGAAAAAAACCCTGGTACATCAATAAATAACATAAGTTGAGAAACCAGAGGATAAGGCAAAATCCGTCGGTCAACAAAAGTCTGGTAGATAAAGCTGGGAAGCGAGGCTGAAAAACGGCACAGAAGGGAGAGTGCGTTGAGCACGCTGCCGAAGAATAGAGACAGGCTGCAAGTGACACCAGGCTTCCTTGGGGGAGCCTGCGATTGCATCTCAGCACGGAGAGCTTGCCACCCTGGGGAAGTGTCCCTCTGCCCATGCTAAGGAAGCCCAGGGAGCCATTTGAAGGCTTTGCTCTTTGGGGAGACTGCATTCTTCTTTATTGCAGATACTGCAATGGGTTTTTTTCTTTGCTTGCAGCAGACACCTTGCCCTGCTCACAGTCATTTCTATTTCCCTCTCTAAATCTTCATTTCTCCCTGGCTGGGTTTGTGGAAGCTCCCACCAGCACTCCTTGCACCTAACTTATGTCTTCTGATCAAGTTTCGTTTTTCAGGTTTGCTCAGCCCTCTCCTCTCCATGTGGCTGTCGGGTTTGTTACCCTCTTTCAGTGCAGAGAGATGGGACCAAGACGCACCTATAGCCCTTCCTCCTTCAGCTCTGGTGCTGTTGAAGGCACTTCCCACACGCGTCCTTCTCCACCTCCACGTCACCCCATCTGGGGAGAAGACAGTCTCTTTTAGAATAGGAGGTGAAAAAGCCTGACCTTAGCAAGCCAGTGACTGAGAGCTGGCTGCGTTCTGGAGATACATCGCAGGATAAGCATCGGGAAGATCTGTTTAAGCCAAAAGTTAGAATTGGCACTGACATCACGGTTGTAAAGGAGGCATGAGCCACGTCATACTGGAAACAAACACACACACACAAAAAAGGCTGGTCTGGGAGTCTAACTTCTTTTAAGAGAAAAGTCCATAAACATAAGAATGAGATTATGTAACACAATGCTCGCTTGCTCGAATCTGGAGTGTCCCCAGCCCTGATGCAACAGATACAATTTCAAATGTGAACATCATATGAGCAGTAAAATACTTTAAAAATAAGAAGGATGCATGTCTGGTTCTATAATAATTATTCCTCATCATATTTACACAATTATATGCACTATTCTAAACATAATATATGTATATTTATTGACAGAGTGATGTTGTCAAGATATTTTTCCGGAGAAAGCGTCTACAGAGCCAGTGCTGAAATCTGAGTATTTTAGTAGATTTGAATACATTGTACTTGTTCCCTCACAAGATCATGTCCTTCACATTTTTGGAAACTTAGTCAAGATTGCCGTGTTCACTCATCCTAAATTTATTTGACCTTAATCCATGCTTGCTGATGCACTCAGAAAGCCAAAAGGGACATAGCAGACATAAGAGATGTGCCTCGCAGCAAGGAGCAGTGTATTCTAATGATCATTTATAAACCACTTCAGTTCCCCAAGATGTGCTTTAGCATTGGATTGTAGTTTTTTCCAGCATCTTAGAAGCTGTTCTTAATAATAAGGCAGATTTTTCTAGCTGCTAGAATTGTTTAAGTTTATGATTAATTTTGTATCAGTTGTGATACTAGGAGGACATACTCGCCCCTAGTCACAGCCCATACAGCCAAAGAAACGGAATTTTGCTGGTGAACACCTACCCCGAGTACAAGCAGGTAGACGGGAGGATCTCTAAGACAAAACTCCCTTTGATTTCTCCAGATTATTTTTTTTTCCCAAGTTAAGGCTGCAGGACTTGGCTGTGAGTTTGCAAGTGCCAAGGAGCTGAACCGAGTTTTACTACTCCATTACTCATGTGTCTCTATTTTTCCCCAAACTCTTTATATAGCTGCCACGGCTCCTCTGCACCTTGCGAGAGATGGATGAGCCAAGAAACACCTCTTTAGCAATACCTGTAGCACTTGCCAAGCGCCAAGTCATCTATTTTACGTAGGATATAAGCAGCAGCTCTGTGCGCTAGACTGCAGGCCAACTGTCCTGTAAATAAATCCTGGTCTTTTCAAGTTGACCCTCTGCACACATTTAAACACTTCATCCTGCAGGACTCGGGGCCACGCCGTGACGCACGGCAGATACAAGAAGGAGTCTGCAGCCACAGACGGCCCCGCAGTAAAGTAGGGGGGACATCAGCAGAGATGGCTTCCCAGAAAAAAACAATTACCAAAGTCAGGATTAGAATTTGACCAGGAGGTCGCTGCTCTCTCCGCTTGCCCAGGTACGACTCTGGGATTACAGGAGCTGAGGTTTCCCTCGCTGTCCTTCTGGGCAGTGAGCCGCAGTGGACAGTGAGTCCACAGTGGGGCAGAGAGGACAAGGGAAATAAATAAGAGGATAAGCCACGGCCTGCTGTTACCTGTATATTGTATTCTCCACTACGGACGTTTGGCAGAGGTGTTTGTTTCTTAGGAACCACTGAAGCTATTTGCACGCTGCTTGTACCGCAAAACGACTGATTGTTCCTATTCATAGGCAGGGCTAATTTACTTTTCTGCCAAAGCAATTTTCATGGAGAACAGAGTTTTAGACAACAACTGCAAAAAATTCCTTCTTTATAGAAAGACACGACTGACAAGCAGCAACCTCCCTCACCCCAGTCCAAAAATGCAGCTTTTATGCAGGAGTCTGAAAAAATCTATAATGGGTGAGAAGAGGAAAATCACTGCATCCATTCAGGGTTACTTTTTGCTCTCCTAGCGTGTACTTCTCCAAGGGGCTGGATCCTGCAGGATGATAGCAATTGCTGCGGTTTCTGTGCATGCTGCGGCATCACCACTGGCCCGACAAGGTGAGGTCACCGTGCTGACCAGCGGTCCCACTAAAGTGCTGTGACCACTACATGCACAGGGACACTGAGCATTCGACTTGCTGGGGGGATCCTGGGGGATTTTATAATATTGTTTCATTAGTGGACACTTGGAAGTGTTCTTCCAAGATCAGGTTCTCCCACGCTTGGGCAAAGCTATGCCACAGCAAGCCACAGGAATGGCCTTCTAGCATGCAAATAGCTACCACGGTCCAAAGGACAGTGTTCCTCCCACTGCAGCCAACTGCAAAACTGCCTAAGGGGCACGTGCGGGACTGAATTAAGCCCACATCCTCTTCTGCAGCACAGTCGCTTCCCCTGTATCCCCCTTTCCATTTAAGCGCAGGCACAGAAGCTTCTTGGTCAGCTAAGGATGGTCTCCTCAACCCACCGCCTGTGCAGAACATCTCAGCACATCTGAGCTGTGAATGCCTGCCCTCCCCGCGACGTTCTGCAGCCCACAGTACCGTGCCCTGGCTTATCCCAGGTACAAAGTGAAAAAAAAAAATACTTAGAGCGGGCTTTGGTTTTCTTAGTCTGTAGCTTCTGGATTTGGTGGGCTTTTCTGCTTGCAGTTGAGCTGACTTTCACAGCAAATAGCATAGATTAAGTTCTGTGCTCTGAGCAGGGATTTCTCATTTCATACATCATTTATAACTTTCTGCAGTGATTCCACAAAGTCAGTATCTCTCCATAACACAAAGATGAGAAGGATGGAAAATATAGCTGAAAAAGTGACAAACCTGCAAATTGCATTTATGTAGAGTTCTGGTGCCACAAAGCTTCTACAGCAATTTTGTGGAAACCTAGCAAACTCAGTATAAATAAATTTGCAGTTTAGGAAAGTTATGCATTTATGGATTTCAGCACAGTGCCATATTACAGCTTAGCAGAGATGCTAAATATCTCTCGCACAAAATGGAAATTAAATCTGCTGTTCTATTTTGTCAGATCAGGTCTTTGCCTATGGTACACTGGGCATAGATTTCATTACTCTTCCCTCACAGAAGTTGCAGTAGCAGTGAAAAATCACACAAACAAAACCCACTTTTGCAAAGGTTGCAAACAGTAAGTACATCAGATTGCTCTATAATGGCAAATGACATCTTTTTTCATTTTCTGTTTCTCTGGGATATCCCATCCATCACTCATTACCAGAAATCGAGCAGAGGTTACTGTGGAAGAACCCCAGTACATTTTGGTGACATCCTGATTCCAGTGAAGCGAGCAGCAAAATTCCCACAGGTTTTATTAGAGCCACAAACTACTCCTTTGTACTCAGTGCTTGTTTTTACAGTCAGAGCCAGTTGCCAAAATGCTGGTCCTCATCCTGCTTTCATAGCTGGATAATCAGGATTTACTATGACCTAAATTAGTGAAGTCAGAATGGTGTAAATGAGAGGCAAACTGGGGCCATCTGCTGTGAATTTCCAGACACCAAAAAGGAACTGAAGAAGTGAGAGATTTTCTTACCAGCCTTCAACTCCCAATGGGCAAACGTTTACAAAGAAAAGTCCTATCGTGCCTGTCACCCGTATTTAACTGTATCTTAAGTCAATAGGAAATAACGTCAGTAGTATACACACACTCACAAACACACACATATGAAAACATAAAATTGAATTCAGGTTGAAATGCTTTTCATTTCAGCACAGCATATTGCCATCTGATAAAGAAAAAAAATATATATTATTCTCTGTCTAGCTCTTCCAAAGGAAATAATACCAAAGGTTTAAGAACATGCATTGGCTTCCTTCCTGATAGGATTTAAAATGTTCTTTTCCAATGTAAGTGCAAAACCAAACATTAAGGTTGAAAATCAAGCACACTAGTCACGCACATTCAAAACTGATGTGAAAAACCTGGACTTGCTGAAGCCAGTGGCACAACTCCCACTGACTTCCATGGGGCCAAGATTCCATCCAGTGTTCCTAGGAGAACATTAAATTGGCCACATTACGTATGAATGGACTACGCTAACAGGCGTGATTTATTAAGATTTAGGTTCAACAAAGAAATCAACTGAATTGTGGAAAGTATTTAAATTAATGTATCTGTAACAACAGGACCTCTAAATTAAGGTAGCAGTCAAAATCTTATATTTGGTACTGCCTGATTTCTTTCTTTCCAAAGAAGCATTGCAGTAAGGGAATTTTGAACTTGATTTCCCACTTTTCCCAGAATAGAATAGCAAGAGTTATCACCTAACACAGGAGTTTTATCAAAAGCTTCCTTAAAAATCAAATGAAAAAAACTTCAAATCAGAATATATTAAGGTACAAAATGTACAGAGACATGAGTAAATGATTTTGTTCTTGTTTTTCTCAAACCAATTCCCTACTTATTTTTAACCCAATTACTTCTCTACTGGCTGCCAGTAAAATTTAGATCCAAATTTTTCTGCTAAACAAGTGAAAATGTTTGGATAGTAAGGTCAGATTTTCTCACATCTTAATCAGGTTGCTTTCTGACTTTTTTAATAACAGAAGTAATTGGGTACATTAAAACTGTAATTCTTTAAAGTCCGAGACAAACATCATAATAAAATACCAATTTCTATAGGGAAAATGCTAGTATAAGAATGAAACCAAGAGGATTTTATTGAAATTACTTCAAAAGCCTATAGCAGTTAACAGATTAATCTACTTTCTGTAAGTTTTGTTGCATCTTAGGTAGCTTTATAGGACTGGAATTATATATTCCGTTACACGGTTGCTACACCTCTTAAAAGGCTATTAGTTTCTTCTCTCTTCACTGTGGCCAGAACAGAAAAGTAGATAATTTCATTTGCTTTCCCATATTGCAAAGCTGGAACATTTTACTCATTTTGCTTTGCCCAGCACCTTTGTTTGGCCTCAAGCATCTCAGTAAGCGAGAGACTAAGCTGTCATGCCCCGCCAGTCACCCCAGGCTGGTCGCATTCTCCTGCCACCCTGCAAGGGCAGTGCATCGACTGGCAAAGGGCGGGCAGGCAATAACAGCACCCTTCTCCTTCTGACTGTGGGAGAAAACAGCTGAAACAACACAAACCCCACAGATTCCCGGTGTGGGCAACCACTGATATGGAGGCAGGTGCTGGAGACGATGCTTTGGGGTGCAAGCAGGGCTGGCACCGGAGCAGATCAGCCCTTCGTGTGGACGCACGGCACGGGACACGGGGCACCACGGCACCCGGGTAGGGCAGGAGCTCCTCTGAGACCCCAAAAATGGCCATCAGGCAGACCCCGAGCGTGTGGAAAGCACACACAAACCAACTACTCAGAATGATTTTAACTTCCAAGAGCAAAGAGTTGCCATCCCCACCCAGCCCCAAACAAAGTATTTCCAGGCAAATCTGTACTGAAAGGGAATAAACTCTGACCACGGCAGGCAACTGTCAGAAACTCTAAATAATGAGATTTGGTTATAGGCATTTCTTAATGTGGAACAGGAGCGGCAATGAATATGCTGGGACAATGCAGGGTTTTTTATTCTCTTTCTGTGGAAGAAAATAAATGGGGAACTTCATATATTCACTGGCTCCAAAGCCAAGAAAAAAATAATCACAACCACCCAGCACAACCCATTGCACAAGCAAGTTGTATAACTTCTTCGGAGTGCTTGATTAAATACTCTTCTAAAAGATGTGCTTTACTTTTGCCATAAACACATCAAGAGATGCAGAATTTACCATGGTCCTTGATAAATTATTCCTTTTCTCCCTGCTAAGAAACCACATCTTCTTTCAGGATTCATTTTATCTAACTTCAATTTGCAGCCATCTTGTTATGCCTTTCTCAGCAAGATTGAAAAATCCTCAGCAAGAGCCTTGCCGAAGAACCGTGCTGCATTTTTGTTATGCGCTAAGCAGCCTTCCTTCAAGCCATCTCTCAACTTTCCCTTTGATAAGGAGTTCAATCTGTTCACAGCTTCTCACATCACGACACTTCACGTTCAGCCACTGGATCTCATTTGCAGCCCCTCTTTGCTTCGTAGCCCTTGCAGTCCTGCCCTTTAAATAACATTCCTGTTTTGTCTTGCATACACTCTCTCATTTGTGCTGCAGTCCTCACAAACCAGGGGCCTCCCGAACACACCATCAGCACCCTTTCTCCAGCAAAACTCTCACAGAAACTCAGCTGTTAACCTCCGAAATACAATCTGCTCTGTCTCCCCTGCCCTCTGAAATGACATGATAACAACAAACCTTTACAGCAAGTTCAGTACTGAGACTATTTTAAAAAGCATCAGCTTGTTTTAAACCTCATCCTACGAACACACTGTGCCCTGGATCCTCTTTGTAGCATCATGGGAAATACAGACCACCACAATAGTTCATAGAATCACAGAATGGTTTAGGTTGGAAGGGACCTTGAAGATCATCTAGTGCCAACCCCCTGCCGTGGGCAAGGACACCTCCCACTAGACCAGGTTGCCCAAAGCCCCATCGAGCCTGGCCTTGAGCACCTCCAGGGATGGAGCTTCCACAGCTCCTATGAGCAACGTGTTCCAGTGCTTCACCACCCTCAGAGTGAAAAAATTTCTTCCTAATTTCTAATCTAAATCTACGTGCTTCCAGTTTGATGCTATTCCCCCTCGTCCTGTCACTACATGCCCTTGTAAAAAGTTCCCCCTCAGCTCTCCTGTAGGCCCCCCGGTAGATACTGGAAGGCTGATATAAGGTCTCCCTGGAGCCTTCTCTTCTCCAGGCTGAACAACCCCAAGTCTCTCAGCCTCTCCTCATAGGGGAAGTGCTCCATGTCTCTGATCATCTTTGTGGCCCTCCTCCGGACATGCTCCAACAGGTCCATGTCTTTCCTATGTTGGGGGCTCCAGAGCTGGATGCAGTACTCCAGATGGGGTCTCACCAGAGTAGAGTAGAGGGTCACATCCCTTGACCTGCTGGCCGCACTTCTTGTGATGCAGCCCAGGATGCGGTTGGCCTTCTGGGCTGCGATCGCGCACTGCTGGCTCATGTTGAGCTTCTCGTCAATCAGCACACCCAGGTCCTTCTCCTCAGGGCTGCTCTCCAGCCACTCCCCGCCGAGCCTGTATTTGTGCTTGGGATTGCCCCAAATTACTTATAAATCTAATTACTTAGATTGCCTTCTCCTTTCCTTTCTGTTGCTTTTCCCAAGCATGACAGCTTCCCACCAGCACGATGCAAGGGCAGGTTTGTCCACGGGGCTGGACAGGTACTGCCCTCCCTCCCTCGCCCACCTCCTCCCACCCCCCACAGCTTCACCTGCCCACAAATATTTCATACCATGCCTCACACTGCTATTTTTTTCTGTCTGTGAATTTTTTGCACAGTGGAAAGAGAATACAATTTATTAGTTGAATCCTGTGGGTTTTTCTCAATATCGCTAGAAGAAGCCAATATTTTACTGACTAAAGGAAATTTATAAACAGCCAATTTCTAAATGAAACAGATGGCTTATTAAAAATGAGCAGTCGCTTCTTTGGCACACAAAAACAGTTTTAACTCTTTTTGTATTATAATATTACCGGCTTTGTGTACGTTACAAGTAAGAAGAGTGACAGTTATCATAGACCCACCACGTTAAGCAACAAATGAAAAAAAATCGGTTTTGTATTTTTGTTACAGATTGCAAAGATCCTGTTACCTTCACTTATATGTATGTAACAGAACTAAGTCAAAAATCAAGCTAGTATTGAATTCACGAACAACTGTTGGTTTCGGTTATTGCCAAACATTTGCAAAACTGATCCAGTCCTGCCAGACAGAAAAATCACCCTACTAGACTTCTGAAGTGACTGCTGACGGCATGGTGCCCCTTCTTCAGCTAACTCAGGCTTAGATCCCTCACCCGGGGTGTGGGTGATCAAAGTTAGCCTGAGACATGGAGACTTTTTTTTCTTCTTAGAAAGTGAACAAAAACCTCAAAAATTCAGACAGCCCAAAGGTGTAGCCTAAACAAACAATGACGTATGAGACAGTCTTAACTTCATAATTGCATAAATCGATAAAGACACATTTTCTTGCAGCACTGGACAAAAACCTGGAGGGCTTTCTTTCGCTTTTCACCAAAACTCTCCAAGAAAACCTTTATACCTATATCTATGGGCACATATGTATTAGAAAGCTGTAGATGTGACATTAGAATACAGCTTTAATTTCTAAGAAGTTAGGGGACTTGGTTTCTCTCCATTTATCATATCTTATCAGAAGACTGAAAACAGCATGCTAGCCTGAGTCAAAACCACACATGCCCAATATTTCCTAAGAGAAGAAAACAAATTAAAAGAAGACAAGCTTGCCTGTTCCTCATGCAGAGACTGGGGCTGTTCATCTGGACCAACCTCCTGAGCTAAATCCCGAGACTTGTGAGATTTCTTTTTCTTTATCAGTGTACTGTAGGAAAAAAGAAGCTTTAAATATATTCTTCTGAAACTGAAGAATATTGCTCCCTGAGAACATTAATTAACCTAAAGAATATTAATACATCTATATCTAGGTGAGAAGTATGATAATTCATCATCTGAAATCACTATTTGGATCTTCTTCACAGATACAGAGCAAGTAAGCATTGACCTCTAGAATTATTGTTGGCAGCAAAAGGGGCTCATTGCATAAACTCCATACATGCCAGCAAACTAATATTTTTTTGGCCAAGTATTTGCATGTTTGTTGATTATCTAGTGTGTGCAGCTTCCAGAAACTTTAATCAAGAACTCACCATGGCAGAGAAAAAAGTTATCACTTCAGTCACAAATAACGGTTAGCTTCCCCAGTCTTCCCAAGTTTGCCTACACTGTACTTTTCTAGAACGATGTTGCTGACACTATCGTGAGATATTGCTATATTTAAGCTAAGTCTGAGGATTTCAAAAGACTTTCAAAGAAAGAAACCTCATGACTTTCTACAACTGGGTCTCTGTCTTGATGCTATGAATAATGAATTTGCAGTAATTTCATTTAGAGGGAAGCAGAGAAAAAGGTCACTTCAAACATGGGAAATTAGGCAATGTGATTCTATCAGAAATCGTGTTGAAAGGATTCATTTCTTCAAAAATAAAATAAAAGAGCAGCTAAAAATATTAATCTTGTTCCACAGACGTTTGATAGAAAAGAACACATAAAAGGAGCCCCCAGCCTGTAGGAGATACACTGCCACATCCAGTCTGTGATGCAGTTAGACAAAGAAAACACATATGCGTAGGCTGCCTTTTTCTTCAGTTGTTGCCTCCCTTCCGTAGGCTCTTACGTGTTGGAAATGCTGCAGCTGCTGAGTGCCACACCGAAGGAAACAGCGTGGGCTCCCACTGCTGCAGGATTTCGTCCAGAATAGCTGAAGACACTGGCATTATCTCGCCACCTTTTCCAGGCATTAGCAGAATAGTACAGGGAAACAGAGTACCAGAAGTCCCGACACATCACACGTACAGTGATTTGATTTTTGAAATGCCTTTAGCCAGCAGGACAGCAACTGAGGGCATTTCTAATATCCACGTTTTATCAGATCATCCTCTTTAACCAATGATAGTTTGCGACTCTGATAGGTGTCTGCACAGCCTTTAGTTGCTGGCCTCTCCTGTGATAAAACATGGTATTTTCTGTCTTGTAGCTACTCTCCACCCTAAAAGCGTGTCTTTTGTGCATTGACAATACTGGATAACATTTATCCAGACCAACAGTGATTGATATTTTCAAGTCTTAAAATATTAGCAAAGTGGCAAGCATCTAATTGCTGTACTTGGTCTAAAACCAGAAATAATATCCAGTCTGGGCTGAATTAAAAGCCAGACAAGTGACAAAACCAAGAGGATTTGTGTGTGTGACAGTGCGCTTGATTTATTGCCTCAGATTGCCAGCAGTAAAAGGCAGTGTCAGTACTCATTTTCAGGTGACAAAAGATATAAAGAGGTTATTATAAGGACTCCAACAAGTTTCTACAGGCCTGATCTAGGAGAAGATAGTAATGTTAGGTGTTACATAGGGATGGAGAAGAAACACAAGAGACTGCGAATAACTGGCCATGGAGGAGCTTCCCAGAAAGCAGCTGAGAGCTTCAACCCTTGAGAGCTGTATACACCCAAAACACAGATTTTCAAAGCTTTTATCTAGTCCTGAGGCACTGTTAGCTGCTAACAAATAGTAAAGTCCCCCAGGCATGTAACGTTTTGCTTCTAGGCAAAAACCTCTGCTCAGAAACGAATTGCTCAGCACTGAGCTCGTGCCTGATTCCCAGCAGGACTGGCACAGTAAGGTCCCTCGTCTCTACCCTGGTGAAGCCCCACAAGGTCAGGCGTCCTGGCTATACGTCCCCCAAGCAGAGCAGACAGCATACCCTTTGGACCATTCACGGGGTCTGTCAAGGGAAACACGCTCAAATCCCTGACACTTACACAACCCATTTCTCAGAGAAGGACCCCCAGGATCCAGCTCCAGGATACTCAGAGGTGAGCCACCGGCAATAAAAATCAATGGCAAAATCTCAGCAGAGTCACACATTTCACACTTGTCTCTTTTATGCTTTCAGTGGGCCACTGAACAAAACACAGGTAGTCAGTTAGGGTGGGTTTCACCTTGTCTGATTTCAGCTGCCTGAAAGTTAAGTGCCTGTTCAAGGGGATATTGTCAAGACAAGGAGAGAGACGCTTGCAGGAGGCAATTTATCCCATGCATCTCAGACACCGACCTTAGGATCAGCCAGCTCACTCTCTGGAGGGGTCCCTTTCTCTTAGCAGTTTGGTGTATGTATGTCTGTACTGCAGGACAGTGCAATCCATGGTGTGTGCTGTAGTCCTGGTCACCCTGCCATCAGCCCGGAGAAATGCTGGGGCTTCTGGGGCTCCCCCCCAGCTCAGATTTTCCAGCAGAAGCAGCCAGGGCATGCAGAGGGACAGCAGAAACTCCAGTTTCACCCCAGGATGCAGTTGGGTTGCAGCTGGAATAGACATCTGAGGATGAAGACCATGGAGCATATAGCAGCGCTATATATTGTAATATAAACACAGCCCGGATTCGTAGCTTAGGTGAAGACCCTTTTAGCCAGATAATTAGGGGAGATTAATCCAGAATTTAATGATGCATACCTTAAAGATAGTTTTAATGGCACTTACGAAACAAATAACACGAGAATAAACCTTGAACACACACTATCTCACTATCTTTTGGACAGAACTCATGCTAATGTCAAATAGATTTTAATGCCGATTACATTTTTTTTTATTTAATATATTACAGTAGATGCTAACAAATATAGCGCTGGATTTGAAACAACTGTGATGCAAAGAAAAAAATAGAGATATACAGGAAAACATTTTCCAGCTTCCAAAATACTTCTCGGATTTCAGCATATTTATTATTACACCATATTTATTTATCTTAATTCAAGCTCCTAATTCATATTCATTGAAATTTCACTTAAAGGGAGCTTTACATAAATAAGCAGCAAGCTGGTCATATTTGTTCTAACTTTTCTTTTTTTTTTAACTAGAAGTGGCCAAATTACAGATAAAAAGAAGCTTCTTCCCCATTCCGTTTTACTCTCTTCTAAAAATAAGGTCTTAACTGGTGTTACTTTTCAGAACTATTATACAAAATTATGTCAGAACTAGAAGTAAGCACATGCTGCCTTCAGATACATACCATTAAAATGGTACCATTCAATGTTACAGTGTTGAGTTAGTAGTGCTTTTTTTGCCACGACTAAGTCTTTAACACTATGTTACCCTCATGTTTTGGGGATCCTACACAAAACGAATGGCATTTTGCATATTATTCTTTACTGAGCATCACAAAGAAGTGGACTAGATGAAGGCTGGTCTGCTAACCAAGTACACTTATTCTCAGGTTGTTACAGGTTTGTTTTGAATTGTCTCAAGTTTCCGGGGGATTTATGAGCTTAGGCATGGAGCTATCTGCATGACAGAGGGTAGATGAGCGAGGAGACATGCACCATCAAAAAGCGTTATTTTCACTTACAAATGGTTGCTAAAGAAAATGCTTCAAAAGGTACTAGAATAGCTGCTTTGCTGCAAAACAGGAAATTAACTAATGTACTTTGTTTTATAAGCATATAAGATAAAACTAATAGATGTCTGACATACAACAAACAATGAAATATGGGCTGAAAAGGAACTATTGTGAGCAAATAAAAAACATTCTCCTGGAGCTGTCTTCTGTAATCTAAATACAACTTAACAAAGTGAGTTAAGACCTTTCTGGCCTCTTTAGAGAATTGAAGTACTTGTGCAGCTCCCTCATCCAGCCCATTTCACAGGTACAGTGCTGTCACTGAGCTCTTGATCTCAGATAACATCCATGGCTGTGCCACCAAACCGCTGTCCTAGCAGCCTTTTGCCCAACAGCTATAGGAGTTTCACACCAGGTTAGCCAAGAGAATGAGGGAGCTTGAAGATCTTTGGTTCTCGGTTGCTACCAAAGTTTGCTTTTGGAGGAAAGTTGGGCAGCAGCGGGATGCTCTCTCCCTCCTTTCTGCCCTTTCCTTCGTTATTTGGGAGCTGTCAGTCTGGTGACACCTTCAGACTGTATGGTTTCCTCCTGTCCAGAGATGCCTAGCCACCGATAAATGGGACTGCCATTAGACTTGACAAAAAAAAAAAAAAAAAGAAAAAGACTAGTTTGACAGAGTGCCTGGCAAATTTAGTTAGTACTGGTAATCATAGCTGGTAATCTGGAAATCCTGGACAAATGCAGATTTCTGCTACATGGGGTGACTCCACTGTGCCTGCCCAGAAAGCTCGACACGTTTTGGCTTTGTTGCTTACATCCGCTGTCTTTGCAGCACTGGACATTCTGCACACGTACCTGGATCGCAGTGTTACTGTTCTCAACACATCGACAGATATAAATCCTTTCTCATGTGCAGTAATCACTGCGTGCACGCTACATGGCACATATACATATGGCCTTTCGCGGGACTAAATCAGAAGCCCAGCTTCTACGGAGCTGAGCCCCTTGGAAAATACTGACTATGAAACAATCAGATAGGAAGAAAATTGGTTCTAGGGCTTAAGAAAAGAAGCAAAATAGGTGCATACGCCGCCATTACAGCTTTAAGAGAACATTTTCTCTTCTGGGGATGCAAAGCGTACGGAGCCCTGCAGGCCTGCACCTGGACTGGCCCCGCTATCGCTTCATCTCTTTGAACCTTTGTCTGGCAGAGGCTGTATGAAAAAAAAAAAAAAAATAGGTTTGTACCATCTACCTACAGCACGTGCCGTCGTGGGTTCACTAGAGCGGTTCTGATTTACCGTGTCTGGTCAGTGAACGGTACACTGAGCCGGGCAAGTCTTTGCAGCCAGGCGAGAAGCAGGACAGACAGGAACCTGGTGAGGCAGATCATTCTCAACAATAGTCTCTAATGCAGAATGAAGTGGCAGAAACAGTACATTATGGATATTATCGTCATTATCTCTTGCTACCTCTAATAGGTTTTTATATCATTTTGCTCATTTTTATAGCTTGCTGGCTCAGAACAGACATTCTTCGTAATTCACTGGAAGAAATGCTTGATTTCAGCTCCCCTTGTTCTAACCATCCACAGAATGGATGAAATAGGGATGTGACCGCTGGGGTAGAACAACCCTTTCTTGCATGATTCAAACTAAGACATTTCTAAAGCATGGTATTTTTTATACACGAAGGGATAAAGGAAGCTTCCTTTTACATTTCTTTTGAGCGAGAAATGTTTTTTAATTTCTTTCTGCTGATGAACAAACTACAGAAAGGCGCAAACTGGGCGAAGCGCAGTCCTCATGAAGCTGCAAGGAGGGATTCAGCAGTGGGAAAATCTCAGAAGACTGTGCAAAATGGTTACACAACCCCCTGAACCAATATCTGTAGGATTTTCCCAGAAGAGAATTGAGAGTCTGCCTCTTTCAAACTGCCTCAGGACGCGGAACAGAATGATGCCTCATTATGGAAATATCATAAGTTGTTCCAAAGTTTTTTATCATCTGAAAATGAAACCTCTCCTATGCGAAGGCTAACAACAGGTTAGCAATCCATGTTATGCTAGAAACCCCACTGTAAACACAAAATAATTTAAAATCACCGTTATCCTGGGGGTGTGCCAAGAGCCTGCATCGGGGCAGCTCTAGGGAGCAGGTAGGGCGTGCTGCTTTCTACCTCTTCCTTCAGCAGTTTATTGTTCTTCTCAAGTATTTGCTGATATAAGCGACGTCCTGGGTTTCTGTGAGCTCTGCAGGGACACACACCCTGAGAAGGGAGCACAGGGAAAGCAGAAGGGATCCGGTTTGGGGACGCAGAGGGAATGAGAGCCAATGGGGTATTGCAGAGCACGGAGGGGAAAGCAGAAGCCCGGGGGCTGCAGAGTCGGAGCTGGACTGGGAGGAACATGACAGCAGAGAGAGGAATGAGCGTGGGGTCCCGGGGGAGGAAAGCTGAGTCTGGAACCACGGAGCTGTGCAAACACGAGAGTTCAATGGAAAAATGGGATGGTGCATGAAGCATGTGAGAGGTAGGAGGTCTGGGATGAAAGAGAAGGAATTTGCCACGGGTACGGGAGAGAGAGGGAATGCAGCCACCAGCAACGCACTGCAACGCTCATGGACACTTGCGGCGGGGGGGTTAGCTGCTTGCAAACTAAAATAAAACTTAGCTACCGAGTATCATTACAGAAAGAGGCAGTTCCAGGTGTCACATCCACTGCTGTTTCACACCAGTAAGTCTTTATTAACCTGCCCACGCATTTGCCTAGTATACCCCGCTCATACTGTTATTTCTGAGTATTCTGCTGGCCCTGCTCTTACTACATTCGATAAGTGTTTTTCAAAATGGTGGGTGTTTGGTCTGCTGTGGGAAAGGAACAAGAACTCACTGGGGAATGCAGGTGAGTTTTCTGCCTTGTTTACTCCGTATTCTTTTCTAGACCATGCATTATTCTCTTAATGCCTTTTCTTATTTTGTTAAGGTAAGTACAGTCAATTCCTACAGTCTCTCTTCTTTAGAGATTTTTCTTACGCTGTTTATCACTCACAGTGTTCTTTGCTAACCCTTTCTAGTCCTGCTTCCATCTGGGCTGGGCCAGTATAGCTCCGGCTGTTCTAGATAAGGTCCAACCAGAAGCGTCCTGGGTGACACGACAGACGGCAGTCACACATCCCCTGAAATACTGTATACGCATGTATACAGTATACATGTATATATGTTCAGTGAGCATATATACATGTAGGAGTATCTCTAAATGTTATTATGCCACTTAGATAAGTACAAAGACTTGCACTTGAGGAGGAAGATAGTAGGTTTGGGATTATCCTCATTTCCTGTGGGTGTTCAGTCTAATCTTAGACAGGCTGTCAAGAAATCTCTATTCCCAACACAGCCAAACGTAACCTTTATCTGTAGGAAGTTCTATTATGCCGGAGACACAGAGCCTTGAGCACAGTCTTTATCACAAAGCTTTAGCTAACACTATACATAAACTGAACGCCAGCCATCAGAGGGCTGAAGCACAAGGTCCAAAGCCTTGAATTTTCTTTAGGGCTCTGAGCGTGGGTTTGGGGAAGAGAAAACATATAGGTTGCGAGTTGGTTGTTCTCTGGAGTGCCAAGCCTTTCCATGCAGGTTGAGGGGATTCCCACTGCCTGTAGGAAAACAGACTCGCAGGGAATGGGTTGGTGTTTTTGAGGCTGAGGTAGGATCCTCAGGATAGCTGCAGAGGTAGAAAACATTATATACCACTACACTGCTATGCAAGTGCTTGTTTGAAATCATAGAATCATAGAATGGTTTAGGTTGGAAAGGACCTCGGGTACCGACTGTGTAACCTCTTGTCTAGTGTCTACAAATATAAGTTAAATATGGCAGAAAAAAAGAATTAATCCTCCAGGGACTCTACAAGGGAGAGTGTCATGGGGAACGCTGACGGGTCCCAGATATAGTCTTCAAGGCTTGTGCTGTTAAATTCTCTACACAATACACGTTCACACTCTGTGATTTTTTAAGGACGACCAAAATGTATAGAGTTTATTATCCCTTTTTGGCAACTGGTGTCACTATAATGCTTTCTACATATTTCTCAGAGATAACATCCTGCTACACAGTGCTGCATTGACTCTGGAGTGCCTCTATGTAAATGAAACTATCAGCACCAAGGAAACAATAGATATATCAGCCAAATATTGTTTTCTTCTCCAAGCTTTGGAAAAAAGTTGTATTCGATGAACAAATATTACTATGATTATAACTTCAGGATCCTTTATTTCATTTGAGAGCTGTAAGCTTATGTAAGTGCATGTTTAAGATCCATATTCGACTCTGCTTTTTTTCTGCATGCATCCTTGTTTGCAAAAAGAGATAGCGCAAACCTCATCTTTTCCCTTTAAGTTCTCCCTATTAAAGTGGATGCTGATGATTTGGCTTTATCTGTTGAAACTGTTATTGACAATACATTAAGGCCACACACCACTGGTAGTTTGGTCATGAATACCACAAAAATAGGAGAAGCACATTTTTAAACAGGTGGCTTCTTACACCACTGGTTTTCTCTTCTAAAACTGGGACTAAATTCTGATGAAAGGGATGCATGTATGCAATTGCTAGACAAAAGCTCACATGTGTACAAAGCAATGGACCTGTGCCCATAGATTTCTTCCAGATGCCAGTAAACGTGCCAGTCTACCTGTATTTTTCTTAGAGTTACTGTTATAGCATTTTTCATAAATGAAAATACCTATGAATCCGGTCTGTAAATCAACCAGCTATAATTTTCAGCCTCAATAGTGGTATGATATGACAGACACAATATGTTGCCAATCCAATTTCTTGATCACAGTTGACTTTCTTGGACAATGCTGTGAGTAGTAAGAAAACAAAGCCTTTCTATTTCATAGTAATGCCATGGTACTTTAGTGACAGCGAAGATTGTTGCTGAGAATCCTGCTTATAAAACTGACTTCATACAGTTCCATCCTAGGATACGTTTTTCAAGTTATAATTATCTAATTATGCATTCATTCAACATGAACTTTGTCTTCACATGAAAAGATACAATATTATACAGTTTAAAATAAGAAGTGGAACTGCAACCATGTATTTTAGTTTTGCTTGCAATGCTAGAGTACACGCAGTCAGGCTAGCTTTTGAGAGGAAGCACAAATTAAAAATCCGTGTTATGAAATGCATTTCACGTGAATAAATGTCAAAATGGTACACAGTTTCACCCCTTGACTAAGCTAAGGATCTCATTTAATATATTAAAATGAAACTACATAGATTACAACAGAGAAAATATTAGCAGAGTATGGAATTCAGATTATTATTACCTGCTATCCTACAGAGACTGTCTAAAAATGAAGGCTTCCATTTTCTTGTTTTTCTACTTCAACTCACCATCCATCCTGCTCACTTTTAGAAATGCTATAGTTTGGGAAACCTATACTGGGGTGGCAGACGTAGCCTGCACATGCCTATGGGTGAGCTAGTAATGCAGAGCTGTTAAATCAAGCGAGCAGATCTTAGGAGCAACACTGCGCATTACAACCTCTGCATCACACAGCCCAGTGCCGTGACTGCAGGGATACTGCAGGGTGAGAGTGTACCAAAGGTACAGCCCTGTTTACAAGCCCTTCACAGTACTTCGCAAATAAAAATTACCGTCAGATAGAAAGGAAAAAGAAAATATAGATTGCCCTGTGCTGTATTAGCAAAATTTCCTACAGCAGTGTGTTTTTTCAAGGATAAGCAGAATCTGAAACCTGCTGTGCTTTTTAAAGGCAAGGAGAAAGAGCTAAGGCATCTGCACACACACAGCAAGTAGCTAATTTGGGAGTCCTTTTTCCTACCTGTATCTGGGAAAAACAAACATAAGCCTTCACAGTAGAAGCCCCATTTTGGAAGCTTTTTCCACCAGAAGGAAGTATGTCACAACGCTATCGCACGGACACTAAATGTACGTATGAGATGTGAAAAAGCCAGAGAAAATAGTTTGATTAATAAGGCAAGCAGGCTGCATTTAGCCATTCCCTGCGTGACCGTGAGTCCTGTTCCATCATTAGGTAAGAGTACAAATAGTTAAACAATAGCACTTACTGAAGCCTCAGGTGCTTAGCTTGCTTAGGGGTGATATGGGAGAAACTATCTAGCCAACGGCCATTTATGCCTTCCTCCTGATCTACTACTTACCGAAATGTTTTTCCCCACCGATAAAGGCAGTTAGGCATGATTTTCCACGCACCTGCTTTGGGGACTTGCACAGCTCTGTAGCCAGTTCAGCTGCACAGGGGGAAGGCTATAAGAAACTTGGGTTTCATTGTTTAAATTTTTAAAGCATTCATTAGGGTAGGTGAGATCGGATCTCATCCTAAGAGAGGACGAGACCACCAAACAATGGTTGCTAAAAGATATGAGTATTTTGGAAGAATAGACTTCTTCCCTGAAAAGAGGAAACGATAGAGACAGAAACTGCTTTCTGCTGGAAAAAAACATACCACATATGCAAAACTGGAAGATGCCTAGGGGAAAAGACAAAGTTGATATCAGTGTGAGTGGCATCTTGGGGAAAACCCCAGCTGACAGAAGGAGGCTGCATAGAGGGAAGAGTGCTGGGAACTACTAGACGACTGACTGGCACATATGTGGTTTCTGGTGATTAAAATAAGCCATTTAAAAACAGACCTGCTTGAAAAGCAAAAACTAAATGACATTATACTGGATGGAACAGCTACCAGATGGTCCAGTTACCAGCAGCTACTAGATTTTGGTGTTGGGTTTTTTTTTTAATACACACATGCGCTCATACGAGCAAGCGCTCATGGGCCAAACTGGACTGTAAAAACCATCTGGCACTGCCTGTGTAAGTTTACTACACTGCAAAACCTCATTCTCTCTGACATTATTTGTGGTTTTAGAGGACTAATTCCAGTTTCAGCGGGGCAACTAGGCTGCAATCTGGAACACGAAAATCAGAGGGCATGGAAACAAAGCAGGGAGCCATAGGGTGGATTTTCAGCTGTGAAGAGACAACTTCCAAAAGGAGAATTAACTTTACTTTCTCTGTTCCTAACATGAGTAATGGGATAGTAAAAAGAAAATTCCCCTCATTCTTTGCTATATATCAAGACCTGTAAAGGTCTCCCCCCACCCTGTACACACAGCAGAGCTCCACAATCCTTTTCCAACTAAGATTTTTTTTTTTTTTTTGCAGTTACCCACTGATTTCTTCTGTATTCTACAACTCCTGTCCATTAGGACATCACAGCATTTGATGAGTTTCTCTTCTCCATTCACTTGTCTACTCCCAGTTCAATTCCACTTTCCTGCCTAGGCATATTAAGGGGATTGTGATCATCTCCAAGTGTATCCTAAAAAGGAAGGAGACAGTATCTGCCAACATGCACAAAAGACATTCGATATGTCATCACAAAGCATTTATAAAATACACTCATAGTATTCATCATATTAACATCTCCTGTACATCTTTTTCTTAACTTTTAAGGAGGATGCTTAATGTGTATTTCTAAAGGAGTTCATTCTGGTAGATACTGGGAATTATTTCTATAAAGCAATCAAAGCATTAAAAAAAAATTGGAAGCCTGCGTATCGTTGTACCAGAAACAATGTCCTTGCCCTGTGGTCTAATCTGGCGAGTGACTCAATACAGTTAGTATTCAGTTTAGTTTCATTAAATAGTCTCCTTGGCTGCAATGCAGAATTGTCGTTTGATGTAAAGAAAAAAGAAACAAAAGCAAACAACAAATTTCATATCTATAAATGTGCATCTACAACCAGTATAGAGCTAGTGTTCTAGCATATTAAAAGCTACATCTGCATCATATACGTTAAGTACCTATTCCCTCCCAGCTGTAACCTGTATCTGAGGATAACAGTGCTTCAATGCTGTTGCTGGACCTAAGTCCAGGGCCCAAATTAAGGCTTAACACATGGTACAAACATAGCCCAAAGTAAGTGCTTGGCCCACGTTTAGCTTCCAGTCTCAGAAATTCACTGGCAAACCTTTGAATTGTGTGAACATGAACTAGCTCTGATCTACAGAGCATCTTGACAAAGCTTAAAGCACTGCAATTGGTGCCCAGGCTACTAACATTCCCATATAGCCCACCTGTGAGAGCAGAGGGGCTCAGATTTATTGAATTTATCTATATAGACTTGTCCTTGCTGTACTACACCAAGAAAATTCCAAGTCACGTAAACTGTGGCCAAGGGCATTTACACAGGGACTGGATACGGTTCAGTTTGTTTTCAGTGTTCCAAGATGCCAATTTAGAACCCAGAATTAGGAGGTTATAAAATTTGCGAGTCTGCAATATAACAAGAAAGATACTTGTGAAGGAGATAGCGGAAGCTGCAAGCTCCCCTCTGTAAGGCTGCTAACACTGTAACCAATTCAACCCAAAGCGTTCCTAGGAGAGTGGCAAGTCAGAGAAAAAGTTCTAAAGGGCCAATCATCACTATATAACCCATTCTAAAATTAATTCAAGTTACAGATAAAACCCAGAAATGCTCTGGTCACAAAAGATGATACCTGGAATGCTTCTTAGCTATTTTCCCCACAGAAACACTCAGGAAAAGTGAACCAAATAAACTAACGTGAAAGCTAGGATGGCTCACTGGGATTTTCATAATCCCTTTTCCTCTCTCACCCATCTTAAATGCATTGTTTTCATGCTTGAAAACATCTGATCCACAGAGCTTCAGCCCAATTCTCTCCAGAGGTCAGGGACAACAGCTCAGCCCCAGCTCTGATTACTCGCTATATATTTTAGACTAACTTTTAAAAGTAGAAATATCAGTCACTAGAACAATTATAATCAGGCCGTCAGCATTTCATTTTACAGTAGTGGAAACACTGAGCTTCTAATATGATAATTCTGTGGAATTTAGAGAAAGATCCATCCCCCAAGAAACTCCATATCTCTCCACTGAATGTTAGAGCAGTCCTCTGAACTCTAAAGGACAACCTGAAACCCACAAAGCCTTCACACTTAATGCCCTTAATGGAATTTCACTGATGGAAAATAGCTCTTCAAAACTTATTGTTGCAGTGCTACAAATTTATTTCTTTGCTTTAATTCCCAAGAAGCTGTATACAAAAATGTTCACGAGTCAGACTAGAAATTCTCAGCCCTTTCCCAACCCCATTGCAAAAAAAATATAGGCTAGAGGTCTCACTTCTTCAACTTGTAATAACCATTCTACTTAAAAACAGTGGCACTAAAAAATATATACTTTGTTTCAAATTTGGTATATTTTAATGATTTCTGATTCATTTGGACTCAGATGGAAAATGCAACTTTGCTGATGGTACTGTTGCATACAGCTGGTCACACAAACTAACAGACATTCCTTTGGATTTTTAAGTTTTGGACAGAACTAACCATCGGGGTGCATTACTAGACACATATCATTGGCCAACCCTACCAAAAGATGAGATGTGGGAGGCTCTTCCCAAGGAGGACATAATCAGATGTGCCATAGCACTGCATGCTCTGCTCCTGCGCTCCTGGAATCCCAGGTCACCCGATATGTCATCGTCTGTTTACAACCAAAGGGTCTCACTAAAAGAAAATACACACATGCACGGTTATGCCCACCCTTCTGCAGGCACCTGCCTTGCCTTTCCTGCTTGCAGTTACAAGGCGTTGGCTAGAGGGGGAAGAAAGGGTTAAAAGAAAAACTGCCTAATCTCCATTCACACATTTGTCACCTTCCCCCAAAAAAGCTGCAAAATTTGAGCAGAGTATGCCATTTTCCTCCCTGACAGGTTAATCCGTTTATTATTCATCCATTTAATGAAAATACTGCGTCTCCGTGCTAAGAACAAAACAAAACCTCCAACAACACTGGTTCTCCTTAAATCACATTCATAATCTTGCACAATTTGATTCGTCTTTGAATTCAGCTTTATTTTTTAACTATAAGTTAGAAGCAGGAAACCTATTTCTTTGGCTCTTGCATTGTTGCCTCTAGCCACATTTATGGAATGTTTTCTGGGTTTTGCAAAATTATCAGCATTTCATTACCTGCTTCTGCAACAGCCATGTATCTCCTGTGAAAAGGTCACCCAAAAGTTAATGAACCTCATGCTTAGCCAAACTGCTCTTCACTTGTGGGACAGAAATTTTCATGAAATTCTGCAAGGCTCATCTTACAAAGTTTCTTGAACACGCTCCAAAAAAAGAATAGTTAGTAAGTCATGGAGCAAATCTGTTCCCTTTTCACAGGCAACTGGCTCTAATAAGCTTTCTGCAAAAACATGTGGCTCGAGTTCTTAATGGCATCATCTCTAAAGGAAAACTACAGCAATGTTTTGAACCAGTCACAGAAGTATTACGACTACGTAGCTATACAGAACAATCATATTCCCTTCCAGGCTTTAATTCTTCTAGCAGATTCCCTGTCTCCACAGGAAGCACCTCTTTTGATGCACCGCATACGGATTTTTTTCACAGATTCATCGTATTAGAAGACCGGATTCATCATCCATTCAGGTAGTATGCCTAGATTTTTCTCTTCCTCAGGCATTTCCTCATGATAACTACCTTGAGTATGGAAGCATTATATAATATTGCATTTTGAACTACTGAATTTCATCCCACTCCTCTTACTCCCGTCCTCATTTTCATCTTATACCCCAGCCTTTTTCTGTATGAACAGTGCCTCCTAACTCCAGTCAGTCATCATGCTCCACCCTGTTTCAAAGAAAGTATTAATGAAGGTATGAAATAGGAATAGCCCCATGAACAATATTTTATTCTCTCTCTGATACTTCCTCTCCCAGCACTGATGACTGTTGTCATGTTCTCTGCCTTCCAGTTCCTTCAGGTAGCCCCTACTCCAGCAGCTTCCACTTTGGGACCACATCAAATGTTTGCTCTCATCAAGGAGTGACATCAGAGAAGTCCAGCAGAATCTATTCTTCATAAGCCTGTTTTATTATATCCCACTTTGCCTTTCTTAGATCTGAATAGCAGAGAAAAATCTGTGGCCATTTATTGCACATTTAGTTGGAGGTCACAACATCCTGAAACACCTTTGTGGAACCTGATGCTATCTCGAAAGTGAAACACCACAGTTAGTTAGATTTTGAATCTGATCTACTACCTAGAATAACTGTATGAACAAATTGCTGGAAAAGAGGACTAGATGATTATTGATATTTTATTTAACATTCTTGCACCAAGGAGTATATTCAAAAGGAAAATATATTAAAAAAAAAAAGGCATAAAAGACAAGGGCAGTTGTTTTGGGGCTGTTCTGCTTTGCATCACAGGCAAATCGCTCCAACAAGAAAAGGGATGTTTTGTCTCTTTACTCTTAGAGGAAACGATTACAGCCTTAAATGTCTGTAGGCGAACTAGAAATAGAGCAAGCCTTGAGTTTAAGGGATGTTAATTCAACTGAATGCAAAATCTGCTAGACTCTGTGGTGTTTGGATTCCATTCACTGATAACCAAAGTTGCTAATTCAAGTGAACTGTGATTTCCACCTACATCAGCCACTCAGTTCAGACAATGCCATTCCCAAAAGAAAGAGACTATGTTATCTAATGCTTTTGGCTCATATTCAGGAGCTGGTGTTTTCCAACTAGATGAGGCTATGGAATTTAATAAAAGGCGCGTTCTGATAAAAAGCCAGATTCACCACAAGGGAAAATTTTAATCGGACTACATTATTTTGAGGGAAGAAACCCAAAAAGGTTGGTAGAAGCTGTAAAAACTTCTGGTAACCACTAGAAAAAGACTAGGCAACCTCAGAATACCTAAAGTTCAAAAGATCTGTGGTGTGCATCATTGGCCCGGAGATGTTAACCTTGTCTCTTATATATATCCCATAATCACCCTTCCCAGTTGATTATTCTTGATTCTGAAAAAAAGATCTTTATCTTTATCTTTCCTTTGAAATGTCCTGGTTTCATCCTAATATAAAACAGGAAAGGAATTCGTTGTGGGAAACAGGTCCTTCTCCAGCTGCATTACCAAATCCTGAACTCAGCCCACATGGAGGCCTCCCTGGGACTTCAGCCAGGGTTGCCTTTTCCATGGTTTCCCCAACAGTAATACAAGATAACAGCTCACAGAACTACTGAAGGTTAACTGTTGGAAATGAATAGTACTTGCAGAAGCGTAACTCTTAGGGCCAGGACTTGTAGAGGCACAACAGGGCTTGACCAGGTTCAAGCCTTGAGGCAATGCAGCAGATGATCACAACTACTCAAGCTGGAAGGGACCTCCAGAGGGCTCGGGTCCAACCTCCTTACCAAAGCTGGGTCAGCTGTGAGATCAGATCAGGTTGCTCAGGGCTTTATCTAGTTGGGTCTTGAAAACCTGCGCAGACAGAGACTGCACAACCTCTCCAGCCAAAATGTGTATTTTAAAACATCTGTTGTTCATATGCTGCCTCAGAACAGCAGTTTTACCAGGCCTGAATATCCCACTGGTTTTAAGTCAGCAACCAGTTCTACTTATCTGTCTTGACAGAAGTCATCACCATGGCATCTAAGCACCTGGAACAATTACCTAAGGGACAATATGGAAATTGCAAGGCAGCTCCCATCGCAGCTAAGAGGACTCAAGGGCAACGCGATGCCCAGTACATCTTCAGGCTGCCAGGGGCTAACGGCACACTCTTATTTCACCCTAAACCTGGGTGACTCCACTCCGGCATGAAAAGTCCAGCTGCCCGCCTGCAGTGAAAGCAGACGGCGCTTCCCAAGCTGTCAGTGGATGCTCGGGTATCATCACGAGCAGCACAGAAATACACCCGGGCATAGGCGGAGCGACAAGGCAGGTCATAAACAAAGTAGATGAGGTTCTTAAAAATAGCAACTCTCTCAAAGAGGTTACTCTTGAAAATGTAATGACCTGCACTTTTTTCTTTACCTGTTCCTGTAACTACACAAACTCCGCAACACCATCACTGCACTTCTTAAACTGAACAAAAATAATGTTTCATACTCTGTTTTTGACGAACAGACATAATGAATCTGTGCAGGTTCATTTGTTCTGGTGGACTGCATGCCCTTAGAATAATTGTTTAACCTAGCTGTAACTTAACTTGATTTCCTAATAATACTGATCAAATTTCCTCAAGCTGTCGGAATACAGACCATACTTAAAGAGCAGATTCTAGGTATTAATAGTCCAGAGCAAATGGCAGTTAGACAATTAAAAACTTATTTTTTTCTTGCCACTGGCAATAGACAAACAACCAACGAGATATTTCAGCTTAACAGCAAGGCTAAAATCAAAATACCTGTTGTGAAAAGACTTACATATGTCTCCATTTCAAATAGAAATTCAATTTTCCCACAAAGCTTAGGGAAACATATCAGTATTCATTCATTTTCATATGAAACCATGCACTGCTGTACATTTTGGTATGCAAAAGAGGTCTTGGAATGGGGCAGGGAGAGGGGACGTCAATACTGAAATAGCCTCAGATAGAGCCGCTTTGCAAGAGTAGCACTTACACAGCAGAGAGCTCAAGGACTCGCTGACCTTGGGTATGTTACTGACCAATTACTCCACAAGGAAAGGACATTAGACTGCTTGGACCTAATAAGCAAAGCAAACACTTACCAGCAGGAATGGAAACACCTGTATTTTTTTTCTCATTCCATCATCTGTTTACAAGATTCATTCGAAATATTAATAAGTGACATTCATTAAGTCCGGATGCTAGAACATGCAAGTTTATGAGGTCTGAGTACTGGCATATTAATTAATGTCTATGGTTCACAGTAAAAGAGATGATACACACCACTCTACTTATACGGCTCAGTTTTGAGTTGTGGGAGTTTCTGTCTGTAATTGAGAGCTGGGGATGGGAAAGGAACAACTACGACATGTAAAGCAATAGACTTCCTAAGTTCTGCTTTTAAAAATACTTTGATGACTAAGTAAGCGTTTAAACGTTGAGAGAGATTTGGAATGAGATCTCGCCCGGCTCCCAGTCAGAATACCCGATGCAAAGCAGAAACAGCTATTTGGATAAAAAGACGAGTTTGTGTTATGCACACAGAACTTTTCTGAAGTTCAGAGGAAAAGTAGAGATTGCCACCTGCTGACGAAACGGAGGGTAGCAACGGGCATGAGGAAAAGAAGCACTTGCAGTGAAATCCAGGCTCTGCCGAAATCAACGGGGATTTTGCCACTGATTTCAGCAGAGTCCGGATCCCACCCTTGCTCTTAACTTGCCTGGCCAGCCAAACCACGGCGGGTACTCATAACAGCCCGTAGCTCTCTACTTTATTTGTGGAAGAAAACAGCTGACAGCACAAGAAACATAGCCAGCCAGCAGGTCCCCGGTTCTGTCGGCTTCAGGTTATGAGCTCGTATTATCATAGAGTCATAGAACCATAGAATGGTTTGGGGTGGAGCGGACCTTTAAAGATCATCTAGTTCCAACCCCCTTGCCATGGGTAGCGACACCTCCCACTAGACCAGGTTGCTCAAAGCCCCATCCAGCCTGGCCTTGAACACCTCTAGGGACAGAGCTTCCACAGCTCCTCTGGGCAACCTGTTCCAGGGCTTCACCACCCTCAGAGTAAAGAATTTCTTCCTTATGTCCAACCTAAACCTACCCTCTTTCAGTTTAAGATCATTGCCCCTTGTCCTGTCACTACAGGCCTTGGTAAAAAGTCTTTCTCCATCTTTCTTATAAGCCCCCTTTATATGTTGAAAAGCCACAATAAGATCTCCCTGGAGCCTTCTATTCTCCAGGCTGAACAACCCCAACACTCTCAGCCGGCCCTCATAGGAGATGCTCCAGTCCTCTGACCATTTTTGTGGCCCTCCTCTGGACCTAACAGGCGCATGTGTTTCTTGTGGTGGGGACCCCAGAGATGGACACAGTACTCCAGGCAGGGTCTCATGAAAGCCGAGGGGGAGAATCACCTCCCTCGACCTGCTGGCCATGCTTCTTCCCATTCAGCCCAGAGTACGTGGCTATCTGGGCTGCAAGCACACATTGCCAGCTTTTGTCCCCTTTTTTATCCACCAATTGATCAAGTGAGGAAACATCTGATCAATGGGGTCCTGCAGCAGTGTGAGGGCCCCATATGAGGTGGCTGATAGAGACAGGAGGCAGTGCTGGACCACAGCCAGGGGCACATCACTGCTCCATCTCAGGCAAGCGTGGAGGTTCCTCACCACACCAGAGAGAGGGCTGCAGACACAGCCAGAGTGGCCATAGCCACCAGGAGACACAAGGCCTAGACTGCACTGCATTTCCCAATGAATAGAGGGCAAAAGAGGGGAGATGGGGACCCACTTTGTGCTCTAAGAGGGGCCACAGCTTGTCAGACTACCAGAGGATCCACATAGAATGGGGACCTTATAAATGCCTGAACCGCAGAAGAAGCTTCAAGCCAGAGCTCACATTTTCTTAGACACCAAAGTTAATAATTTCTGGATAATTCTATAGGAAAGCATACTATATCCAATTAGTACATGAGAACAACTTCTTACTTTACCAGGGACAGCAGCCATCATCATGATGTTATATTACTAAATCCTTCCCATACTGACAACAGAGAATAAATAATCAAGGAAATACTTCCATTGTTTTCTCTCTGAAACACAATAGTCTATTTCAACAAGACCTGCATGGCATGCACTACTAGAGACATGTAAAATTATAAATGCTAAAGTATAAATTTCAGCATGCTCTTTTTTTCAGATTTTGGAAATGTATTTTTCAGTCAGATTTGAATTGAAAGCAAAACATCACGGTTTTCCATAAAACTGAAGATCCAGCCTGATGTACTCAGGAGTCACTGCAAGAGGCCACTGGACACAGGACTGGGGCCATAGGAGTTTGCCTGGCTCCCTCACACAACCAAAGCCACACAAAGAAAGTTAGAGCACGTCTGGAGAGACATTCCTTCTGTATGGCCCCAAAGAACCTTGTGTGGGGCTATTACCATGTCATTAGCACCTAACCTCCACATTAAACCATGCTGCAGGAACCACGTCAAACTCCTAACTGTCCTAAGGAGTCCCTCCCTTTCTCCTACCTCTCAGCTACACGTTCCTACCCCTGTGCCTGCAGCACAATGCAGTTTTGCCTGCTACAGATCTGTACCATAAAATGAATCAATAAACTGATCCAGGCTTCTTTTCTGCAGAGAGAGGAGAGATTTTTTCACCTGGCTCAGTTCAGTGATATGGCCTACATGAAACACTCACGGATAGTTATGTGATGGCAGGTAAAACAGCGATGCAGACATAGGAACGAGCAACCTGTTTTGGCAAGGGCTCCTTAAATTCCTTAAGGCAGCTTCAGTGCCAAAGTCAGACTATCATAGAACTACGGGACCAAAATGTTGTGGCTGTTGCCCAATAATGTGGAGCAACACCAACAGATTTGCCCCACACTTCAATCAGGAGTGCACTGAGGTAGAGGCAACTAACTATTTCTGCAAAATGCTTTCAGGCTGCATACAGAGTAAATTGGATCAAGTTCATGTCCGTTACATTAAAATACACACCTCCAATCCAAAGGGAAGTGAACAGGGCATTGCAATGCCCTGAGCTTCACACGCGTGTTAAGCAAAACCAGCAGTTCCCCAATCGTCAGAAAACAATTTATTCTTGTAAAAAAAAACACGTTGCTGCAATAATGCTCCAAGTGAAAAGAACTTTTCTGTGCTGCAGATGCAAGCATACGCACTGAACCCACAGGTGTCCCACCACCAACTTGTGTTCATGACTTCTAAGCAAGTGATTTGTTTCGGATAGGTAGGTCATTGTCATTCATTCATCTACTCTCTTGCTTCCTCCTGTCGTCCCCGCCTCCCCAGTCAACAGACTTATCACCCACTAAAGTTGATGCTTGTCTCAGAATTGCCATTTTGGAGGAAGTGGCAATCAAATCCCAAATTGGCTACTACTCATGGTTTTGAAGGGGGCCTAAAAATTCTGCCCACTTCAGAGTGTCTAGCCAAAATGTGTAAGTCATGCACCACTGCACAGACAGAGAGCTTTGTCGTGGAGGTGAGTTTGGGGCTGAGGAAGGTTGGATGAGCTCTGCGGATCACTGCTTGCCTCTTGTAACAGGGAATGTGGGAACATGTCGCTCAACAACAAATTACAAAGTTTTCTGGCTCAAAATATTCAGGCCACTTGAGGGAATATGCCCCTTATACAAATATTGGAGACCTTTGTCCCCTGAAGACCTAAGAAATTAGGTTCAAATATACATAGCTAGTGAGTTACACAAGTGTCCCCAAGGTAAGACTTTGACACAGCATCTCGGAGAAGACATAAGGAAGAAAACCATAAGGGAACTGTTATCCTGGGAAAAAAAGAAGTGATGACCACTGTTACAGACCAGAAGAAATGGAATTATGTGGTCCTTGTTTGGAAAATTAAGATATTACACTGAAAAAAAATATATATATACCTCAGATCTAAGCCTGTATGTTGGCAGAAGAAATAAAGACTTATAATAAATAGACATGTAAACACTATCAGTATAGACACCAGTATATCTGAACTTTTTAGTTTGTTACTTTATGTCAAATTGAGAGAACTGTGAAAGGAGGGTTAAATGAGAAAGCACAAGGAAATAAACAATTGCAAAGTTTTAATGAGTTTTGCAGCCCTTTAAAAAACATGAAAGACCACTGGAGATTTAACAGCGAACAAAGGCAAGATAGAAAAGGAAATCAGGTGCATGTTAGCAGAGATAAGAGCAGCATGCAGCCAAATAGCACATACTTAACAAAAATTTTCACTTCATTATATTTAAACCTTGAAGAGAAACTTTGCTCTTTTACACTATCACAATATGAAGCCTGAAAGTAAAATTGTGCTTTGAGACTTTAAATAGATCATGTCTCCCTGGCAATTTTAATTAGCATGCTTCTGTTTATACAAATGTGTCTGTGGGGAGCTGGTTTGAAGAATGGAAGAATAAGCCTAGATGAGTATATGGAATAAATTTAGTATCCATAATTTAAGTTTTCTTTGTCTGCCCACGTGCAAAAGGACCCAAAAAAAAGCATAAAATTAATATTTTTAAATAATCCAAAATCCCTGTTCATTTCAGGCATTATTTACATTTTACTAGCTTGCTCATATGCGAGTGCAAATAGCCATCCCAAATAGTGTCACAATTACACAGAGCAGTATTTCAATAAAATGTAATTGTGAGAAGTAAATTCTAACTGCAGTTAAAGTGGAGTTAAAAAAGATTGGGGGGGGAGAAAGAGGGTGGAAGGGGATGGAGGAAGGAAGGAAGGAAGGAAGGAAGGAAGGAAGGAAGGAAGGAAGGAAGGAAGGGGGGGAGGATCTTCGAAATAGTTAGTCAAAAGACTTTTTGCTATTTTGTGAAAGGAAGAGAATTTGAAAATATCTCTATAGAGGAAACAGATGTGGGAGCCCCCCCCCTTTTACTCTTAGTGTTTTAATATCAGAGGAGTAATCTATAATATACATCCCAGGAGAATCTAGAAATACTTTCATCTGCCCCAGAGGTTTGGATTACTTGTCTAATAAGTTATTTTAATCCGTCCCTCAGGCAAAGTGAGAAATTTGGCATATGGCAATGCTGTCCTTCCCTCCTCTGCTATATATAAGGTAAAATCCCACACCAATTTACATGCAGTACTCTACCACTACAATTAATGGAACAGCAGCAGGGAAAGTCAAGGCATAATCTAGTGCTATAGATATTTTGGGGGAATAGATTTCACAGACTTTCACTATTTACCAGCCTTTATTGAGTTCTGAAAGTTCATGTATCTCTCTCCTGACTCCCTTCCTCTCTTGAGATATTTTATTGCAGGCTTGTAAAGAAAGTTCTGTTGTGCTGTATAGGATTTTAGTTGATGGGGAGTGTGTATCCATCATATTTGTGATAATCTTGTCTCTTCAGATTCTTTTCAACAAGCAGTAAATCCCAAATTTGGCTGAAACAAGCAAGTACAAGAAGAATATTTCAAATTACACAAAAAAAAAAATCCAGATCTTGCCAGGGAGATTTTTGTATTAGTTTTTAAATAAAGCTGATTTTAACAATCACTTAGTAATCAAAGCTCCCAAGCTCGTGTCAGGAGAGACACACAGACCAGGATACATAGAGTTGCTCCGTTTGTATGAATAGACAGACTGTGGGACAAGCTGACACACTTGGCTTGGAGGCAGGACTTTGTAGCACCAGTCCTGAGAACCTCCTCTCCCATTTAGCACTCTCAGCAGCTACACAACTTCATGGTCTCCCTCCTTGTTACTTTAGAAAGCAAGAAAAAAAAGACAATAAAGTATCCTTGTCCAATGTGGGCAATTATTCATTCTGTCTCGGTGGAGGGAGAGTTGGAAGCTGGAGCTTTTTTCATTAATGGACAGAAGCAGATACAATCAAAACTCTGGAAAACTTCAGACTCTGTTTTCTCACAAGAGAAATCAAACAGTCCTGGGAAAGGACTTCAGACTAACGGAGACTCAAAGAAATAAATTTCCATCTATACTCGACATTCAGACAGAGAACACTGTAACCACTTTACACCATTTCCTTTGATGTCAGCAGCCTTGGCAGGACTGGAATATTTTGTTATCAGTAATAAACACTGCAAAACATCCCACTGTGTGTGTCACTTGAAGGCAGCAGTCTGAGGGCCAAGGAGATTTGTCCTCGTTTCTCAGGCCAGGTGCCTCGGCTACCAGCCTCTGAACCTGACACATGTTTTCAGCAGGCCAAAAACCACCTTGACCCTGCCGCATGCAGAGGCATTTCCTTCCCTCTACAAAAACATCTACTGGCACTAGCTGGAAACAGCGGTGTTACTGCAACGGTGAAAGACAGAGATGGAGAGCAGGTTCTTGCTCAAGTGCCCTTAGGACAGAGGAGCAAGCGGAGCTTAGGCTGTGGAGGAGAGCAGAGCATTACTGGCATACAGTTTGCATTTTAATTCTCTAAGCCTTTCGTTGTTTTTCTAAACCTACCTTTCTTTCTTTATGTTTGAACTGCTCAGACATTTCAGAGAACCCTGAGCAAGCAGGTACTTTGGATGATCAGGTTTCATTTCGTTGATCCACCATCACACAACAACATACAGGAGAAAAGGGCATTGCCCCAAATTTTTCCAGCACCTTACTGATAAAAGCGAAGAATATGCCTTTTAGTTACTGTATAATGAGAAAGAAATTAGAATTGCCTTTATGTAAAGCGGACCATACAGCTGGTTAAAAGAGCCTGCAGCAAATGGAGATAGCTTTAAGACATTTCTAACTACAAAATTAATCTGCTGAAGTGCAATGCTGTTCTCCTAAGAATTACTTCTACAAAACAAACTGTATGACATTAACAAAGCCGATCAGGTAATGATCATTAATGCACAGCACCAAAGACCATGGGGTAAAATAAAAAAAAAAAAAGGACAGGTTTGTGATGTCTGAGGCAATGTCTGGAGAAGAGGCTGCAGACAAAGCCCCCTTGCCCTGCGTGCCCGGACGGGGCTGCAGACAACTCGGCTGGGTCCAGCAGCTCTGTGACAGTAGCGCTGCGCTTCAGCTGCCCAGCCTCCTTCCAGCCAGAATACCCTTAAAACAGGAGAAAAAGGCTCTTGCAAAGTTGTTTTCCTCCTTTACAGCCTCAATAGCTCCTTTTTCCTAAGCACAAAAGGACAAAAAACATGTATTTTTTTACAAATCCCATTGCTGGAGCAAGCATCACACTTCTCCATTTCAGGAAGGTTTCAAACCTTGCTAGGAGCAAATAAAAGCTAAAAATACCAATACATTCAGCTTTCTTACTCTTGTACACATTTAAAAATGCTCTCTTCCTACTGCAGGATCAAACTCGGGATGCTTGAATGTTTGGGATTGGCATTGGTAATACTGTTAATACTTTTCCCCGACTTTCCATCTTCCTCCAGTATAACAAATGAAACAGAACACCTTGCATTTCTCACACTCCCCACCATGAGTGAGCGGGTGCGCTAGTCTGGGATTGTTTCCCCTTGTCTGACTCCTACATCAGTTCCTATTCAGAAAGCAGCTGGTCTCTGAATATATTCAGAGCTGGTTATCTCCATATACAATATATCCTAGCAGATCCAGGCTTCTATTCTTTTTTTTTCCCCAGGAAACAATTATTTTGCTATTTGTCAGCCTTTCTCCAACCCCTGCCCTATAACTTTTGAAACGGTTGGCCAATTTTAATGAAATCTGGCAGAAAAGCACGGATCTTAAAGACATTAAAATCCCATCATCTTTGTGCAAATCAATAGGTGAGGAGGAAAGACTTTGAACAAGCATTATTATTTCTGCTGTTTCACTGAAGATTTTTTTCCTTATGTCCCACTTTCTTCTGAACAAGTCCCGAGGGCTGCCCTTGGCCTGGAAGTCCAATAGTTTGGGGTACTCTTCTGGGTAGGTAGGAAAACTCACGGCTCCCATTTAGGTATGCCACCTGGATTTACAGTGGGACAAGCGTGCAACACCCTCTTCCTCTCTCCCTGATTGATGAAGAGCCAGGCAAAGATCCCAGGCATGCTGCTGGGGTATCCAGTGGGATCAGCAGTGGACTGGGAACGGGGGAATACCCTTGACTGCACCTGACCCACAGCCTCGATTCGCCGCCGGACCCAGCAGGGTGGTGTGTTCCACCTACGCCTCCTTCATACCAGCCCTTTCTCTGCACACTCCCACCTTGCCAATGACTTTGGGTAGAGTTCTCTTAATTGCCCAGCGGTGTGGACAACCAAGCACGGAAAGTAGGTCAACAGCAACAAAATGACCCATCTTGATCCCTCCCTCCACTCCACCTCTCCTGAAAGAATGCTGTTGGAAGGTGACTCAGCGTCCCTTTTCCTCTGAGCCTGTGGCACCCTCAACACAAAAGAACAAGTCAAAAGCCCAAATTATTTTTTTTCCTTTTGTTTTTATTTTCCTAAACAACATTCTCAAAATTGTCCATGGAAAATACTACCTTTGTACTAGATACAATAGCTCTTAAGTTTTACATGAAGATTACAACAACCAAGGCTGCAAAAATGATGGCATGAGCAATTTTGAGCACCCTATTATTTAGAAGCAAAGTCCTGCTTTGATCCATCTCCCTGCTGACTTCAATGGAACTACACTAGGTATAAATTAAAGCAAAATTCAGTCCATCAGCTCTACTTTAGGCTTCACGCATCCCATTTAAGCAATGCCTCCACCTTGATTTCACCTTGCTGCAGTCAGCAAAGAATGCTGATATAAAAGGTGTCGTGCTTTCGCGTAGCCACTCACTCTGCCTTCATGTTTAAGCTGTACCATTTTACCTTACCATTAAAATTACATTTAGGCAAAAGTGAGAGAGCGTGCTCTCTCTAGAGAACAAGCCTCCATTAAGTTTTTCTCCATCTCCCTGTACACAAATAGTAAAAACATGTATTTTCCAGTCAAAAACAAACAGCAAAGTAAAAAGTCTATTACAGAGAGCGCAGTCACTCATTCCAACATTTTTCATCTGAATGGAGAAATAAAGTGGTATTTCTCCACCAGGCAGGAACCTACATTTCAAAAAAAAAAAAAAATGCTGGGATCATCAATCACATTAGTGGGAATTACATGTCCAAACCCTTAGATGCCAATAACAATCGCACACATATTGCCTCAATTAGTCATTGATTGCTTGTGAAGAGGTAAGAAAGCTTTAGTGCCTCTCTCCCTTCCCTCATTACCATGGAAGAGTGAGGCCCAGAGTCCTACCTTGAGTCGCAGCGATGGCCACATGGATGGGCTTTCCTCTCACAGGCAGGTCAAGGCTCCATCTGCCATTGAAGATTTCTTTCTGGTTACAGAAAAAAAAAAATCAAGTCTGTGGATTAAAGCTATTTGTGACAGCAATCTTTTTTGCTCTCAGATGTCCTCCGCTAATCAGGCTCTACTCATCTTCTTGCAAAATGTGGAGATCCAGGAACTCATTCTTTGGCCTTGACAGTGACATACAATGAGAAAAAAGGGAAAAGAGGCGCAGCCGTAACTTCAAAATAATGTACTTTAAAAGCATCACCTGCCAACGAGGTATCACATTGAATTTCTGAAACTGGAAAAAATAACCCTAACCTTTCAGATAAAGTTACACTTATAACTTTAAATCACTTTTACATATAAAAGCTACATAAATAAAGATGAGTTCATTTCTCTGCACAGTAATGAAAAAGTCTAAGAAAATGCAGTTTGTTGAAAAGTGACTTTTGAGTCTTTACAAACTAACCAGTCAATCCTCCCAGCAAATACAACCAAAAGTATTAGCTACTGAATGTGAAAACCTTAGAATCTTTAAAGAGCACTTCAGTGCATCGATTTGCCTAGCCACCGGAAGGAGCTACCTACCATGTGCTGTCTCCATTGAACTAAAGCATCACTGCAACCACCACCCTGCTCAGCTGTGGTGGGAGAAACAGGATCTCACAGGACTTTTAGTTTTGCTCCAGGAATCTCTTTAGAAGGGACCGAAAAGTATTAGAGGTGTCAGCACAAGGTCATGACAGGCCAGTTTAAATATAAGCTTCCCTTTCATCACTTTAAAACACATTGTCCTGTCAGGTTTTTTTATTTCTGCCAAGCCTTTTGCTTGCCAAAGGCTTGCCTGTGGAAAACACTTAGGAAAGGCAGCATCCTACTGAATGAAAATACATTTGCCATTCCACTGGGTAATACACTGAAGCCATCAAGCATCACCTTTTACATAGGGCCTACTTGCCACTGCCAAATGAAAAAAATATAATGTATGTATATATATGCTTGAACAAATAAAAACACTAGTAACACCTGCAAAGAAACACGGCTGTAAAGCCAGAAAGAGCACTTCAAGCATGCTTCATTAAACAACAAACAGTTTATCCAAATGTTCTTTATTTCTCCAGAAAAGATGATAAAATCATATCCTGCAGCCTTGGAAATACAAGAGTATTTCACCCACCACAACTATTGCCATGTAAGGATACAGCCATCGCTCTGATCACATCACAGCTGAAGGTATAGTCCGTGTCTTGGCTACATTTTAGTCTTGCAACTAGAGCTTTTCATGCCGCAGCTCAGCTGAAGCCACATTTGCTGTTATCGACGAAGCATAAAACCTCAGCACTGCTGGCACCATTTCTCTGCTGTTTCAAAACAGGGTGGACTAGATCGTGATTATTGATGTTGCTCCTAGGCATAATAATTTTGCCTTTCTTGGAAAAAAATCTGGTATCAGCAAGCATCAGAAAATCTGAGACTTTCTTAAACTAGAGACAATTCTAAAATATACTGTTTAGGAACAGGGACAAGCAAATGTGAAATACACATCAGGAGGTGCACATTTATACAACAAACCAATTAATCATTGAGGGTTCTGGGTTTTGTTGTACCACAATAAACAATACATAAGCCACACACCAAAGGAACATAAGCCTCAGAGAATGGAGCAACCATGGTTACACAGATGGTGCAAGGCACAGGCATGTTACCACATATGTAGAGGAAGAAATGAGCAATTCATCTGGGGCAGATCTCTAGCTGGTGTTGGGCAGCTTTAAAGCTTTTACTATCCAAGAATCTGCTCAGGCATTTCAGTCATTCCTGGTGAAAAGTCTTTATTTTTCCTAGAAAACTCAAATGGCTTCTAAACATCTCCCCTTTCTGTGTACCCTCGCTTCTAAAAGACTAGAGAGATTTAAGAGGAACATTATGCTAGTAAGCTTTTCAGCCCTATAACTCAATGCTGACAGCAACACTTTATCGTTAGAGAGCACAGAACTTTGCTGCAACACAGAATTCATCACAGAAACAAAAAACAAACTTGTTCACATCAGTACTTCACTTCTAAGCAAAGTGAAGGATCTTCACCTTCTTACCTTCTTTTTACCTCTTCACCTTCTTTTTACCTCCTTAATCCAGCAGTCACCTGGATTTCAGATACTTCATAAATTTGGACTCATTATCAGCATACACTGAATAAACAAAGTTTTTGGGATAGAGGGGAAAAATGCACAAAAAAGTGCATTTTACTGAAAAAACCAGAAATCATCAGCTAACCTGCCAAATTCTGCTACCACTTTTATCAGCGATGGTATGAACTGACTTCAAGGGAGTTTAATTTCATTAACACCCTGGAAATCAGTTGGGGATGCCAGTCACTCTGAATTTGATGCTTGTGGTAAGATCTCTGCAACACTGTCTGAAAAAGGAAGAGCTATTGCAGGCAGTGCTTTATTTTGACTTACACTACTACCCATAACAGGATTTCCAAATACAACATACTATTTTATTACTATTGAGGAGCAGATTTTCTGCTTTGGAGGTGGCATAATTATTCCATTTATGTCCCCCAATTATTCAAGCATAACCTGGGACAAAACGATGTTAACCTGAAATCACAAGCTGCGTGGCTTGCTGCCCTAATAGCCATGGCTGAAATAGACCTGTCCAGCCTTACAGCCTCGGGTCTGATTCAGGACCAAAAGCAAGCCTGGAGCTAGGAAGAGTATGGAATAGTCTCCCAGCCCCCAGCAGCAGACAGTGCAGGTACGTTCTGAGCCAGAAGCACTTTCCCCAAATTTCGTGACTCGTCATACTCTCATGTACTTGTCCAGTCTCCTCTTGCAGCCATATAAACTTTTTGTTTCCCCAATATCATATACACCTTTTTGTTTGTCTCGTATATTAGTATTTTTGCAGCAATTTAAATGTTGCCTGAACTTTAAGAACTGCAGCTGGAACTAAGAAATATCTGCTATCTACTTCATTAAGTGAGAAGATACTAAGAAACTTCCTGGGACTTTTAATATTAAATATATGTCAAAAATATTTTAAAATGAGAGTGTTTCCCTAAAAGAGAATGTAAAAGCAACTGTAGTCATTATCAGTTTGTAAATACCCATAGCAAGGGCTGCAGGTTGCAGGATATGATGAATGGAATATGAAAATATGAAAAATTAACAAATAACAGTAACATTTTTTTAAAGCAAAAATATTTCGCTAAAAGTTCCAAATAAAGTAAAATGCACTGCAGTCAGAACCCAAAGTATAACACTATCATACTGTGATTAGGGATCACAGACGTAAACACTACAAATATTCTGAATTACTTTAGAAAAAGTGTAATTCAATGTACAGAAAAATCTGCAGTGCAAGACAGAAGCCAAACAGACACTATATGTAATTTAACTGTTTACATAACTGAAAATGTAAGGAATGAGGTGAATATGGAAAAAGCAAAAGTTAAGGAGAAGTACTCTTAGTATGTAATTCAAAGCACAGAAAAATCTTTCACATCAATTAGGGTATGGCCTGCTTGTTGCAATGCTTTCAGACCACTGGCCATAACTGATCCCTGACAGCCCTTAAATTCCCAAATCTCATTAATACATTCCTGCTCCCTAGCACGTTTCCTTCACAGCATGTTCATTGACATAGTCTGAGACAAAGGACACAGATATTCCGGGTTGCCCGTGACATCTTGTGCATGAATGGTATACCATTCTGTGAGGGAGGTATCTTGCTTGTGCTGTTAAAGTAAAGCAGAATTATTTTTCTCAGCTTCTGTACCACCCTTGATTGGGACGGGGGACGGGGGGGACCCTCCAAAGAAACATTCACAAACTAAAAAAAAAAAAAAAAAAAAAAAAAACCAGAACATTGACATTGCAGTGCCTTTTCTTTACATGAAATTCTGAAAATGTTAACTTCCTAGTAAAGTCTGACATTTTCATTCACTATCACAGTACGTCACACACTATTTCTAAAATTAGTAGATGCATTTACTGCCACCCTTCACTGCTGCCCTTTCTTGCTTACTGCTACATGATCTTTAGTCAGCAGCGATGAAATTTTTCTGTATTGAGATGTAACAGAGTCAGTATATCACACAGTTAGATATACCGGTAGGGACTGTACCAGGATCCGAGCTGCAGGTTCCCCACCCCTGTTAAACTTCAGTGCTTTAATCCTTCTAGATGTCTGTGTGGAAAATATGACACTACACAAATAAAGGCCAGATTTTTTAAATTACTCCGGTATTCAGAGATAAAAATCTCACAGTACTTTTAAATACTTGTCAGATTTGTTTCCTTCCCTGGAGTTCTAAATAGTCTAGCAATACAGCCTGCTTTGAAGTCTGCAATAACAATCCCAACACTCGTGCCTTTATGATCAAACTGATTTTTAATGACCACTGCAGAGGGCAATTTCTAACATTTGTAGCTGGACAAGATCTCCAGTCATGACGCCACAAAAGTTGTGTAGCCAAAACACTATTATTGCCAAGTCCCTTTTCTTTTGCTGTAAGTCCCTTTCTATTTTTTAAGTACATTTTTATACTTCCTTTCATCCTTACCCACCCTGGTTAGGACAGGAGCTCAATCACCTGGCAAGAAGAGACTGGACAGCTATACCATACCCAGTGCAACAGCACCTGTCCCTCACTATAATGAAATTAATCGCTCTATTTCTAGATTTTTTGTTTGTTTGTTTACTGCCTCTGGCGTCCTGTTTTAGTTATAACAGGTCAGCCGGGCCAGCATCCTGCACTGAATTCAATTTCAAAGTCTGTGGAAACAGAAGACGTCCAGAGGAGCCGACAAGAGCAGTAAGAGACACTGAGGAGCCTTCAGAACAGCATATGACACAGCCACGACTGTAACACTGAGGCAAACGAACAAAGTAAGTGGCAACCAAGACACGGCCTGAAAACATTTGTATTATAAAAGCAGGTGGGAACGCACTGAAACCTAAAGGAAACATGCTTAAAGCCAGGTATTTTCAATGCCATCAGCCTATTGCCTCACCCAGGCCTCTCAGGGCTACAGAGCCTGAGGAAACATAAGATATAGGAGCACATGTAAAGACCTAGGCTGGACAATCACACTCAAAAGAGTTGCAGTCAATGGCTCGATGTCCAAGTGGAGACCAGTGACGAGTGGCATTCCTCAGGGGTCAGTACTGGGACCTGTACTGTTCAACATCTTTGTCAGCGACATGGACAGTGGGGTTGAGTGCACCCTCAGCAAGTTTGCCGATGATACCAAGCTATTTAGTGATGTAGACACGCTGGAGGGGAGGGATGCCATTCAGAGGGACCTGGACAGGCTGGAGAGGTGGGCCCAAGCAAACCTCATGCAATTCAACAAGGCCAAGTGCAAGGTCCTACATCTGGGTCTGGGCAATCCCAAGCACAAATACAGGCTCGGCGGGGAGTGGCTGGAGAGCAGCCCTGAGGAGAAGGACCTGGGGGTGCTGATTGACGAGAAGCTCAACATGAGCCAGCAGTGTGCGATCGCAGCCCAGAAGGCCAACCGCATCCTGGGCTGCATCAAAAGAAGTGTGGCCAGCAGGTCAAAGGAGGTGATTCTGCCCCTCTACTCCACTCTTGTGAGACCCCACCTGGAGTACTGCATCCAGCTCTGGAGTCCCCAACATAAGAAGGACATGGACCTGTTGGAGCATGTCCAGAGGAGGGCCACGAGGATGATCCGAGGGCTGGAGCACCTCTCCTATGAGAGGCTGAAAGAGTTGGGGCTGTTCAGCCTGGAGAAGAGAAGGCTCCGGGGAGATCTTATTGCAGCCTTCCAGTCCCTAAAGGGGGCCTACAGGAGAGCTGGGGAAGGACTTTTTACTAGGGCATGTAGTGATAGGACGAGAGGGAATGGCTTTAACCTGGAAGAGGGCAGGTTTAGATTAAGCATTAGGAAGAAATGTTTCACTTTGAGAGTGGTAAGGCACTGGAACAGGTAGCCCAGAGAGGTTGTTGAGGCCCCATCCCTGGAGGTGTTCAAGGTCAGGCTGGACGTGGCCTTGGGCAACCTGGGCTGGTGGAAGGTGTCCCTGGCCCTGCAGGGGGGTTGGAACTCGATGATCTTCAAGGTCCTTTCCAACCTAAACCATTCTATGATTCTGACACCCTCGGGGTGAGGGCAGGCGCCACCCCAGAAGCAAAGGCGGGAGGGCCGGGGCGAAGAGCCCGTTAGCGGCCGTTAACAGCTCCCGGGATCCCCGAGGGTAGACATCCCACCCCGCCACTCCCTCACCGCCCGCCTGGCCCCGCCCCCTCCGCCCGGAGACCCCGCCCCGCCCCGCCGCCACCGCCCGTCGTAGCGCCCACGGCCCCGCCCCGCGCCTCGGGGAGGAAGCGCGCGGCGCTGCCCCCACCATGATGGCGGCCAGCGCAGGAAGGGGCGGGGCGGGGCAGGGCGCGAGGCGGGGCGGTGGGGGCACCGCCGAGCAGTGCGGCAGCTGCGCGGCGACGGTCGGTCGGTCGGGGCGGCGGCGGCGGGCGCCCCCGACCTCACCCTGGTCGCAGCGCCCAGCCGCCGCCGCGCGGTGCGGGGAGCCGCCACCGAGGAAGGCGGGGGCTGAGGGCCGCCGCCGCGGCGGCCGAGCCCCTCACCCGCCCCCCCCCCCCCCTCTCTGCCCCGCCGCCGGATCGGGGCCCCACTGCCGCGGGCCGCGAGCGGCTCCGCCCCCCTCCGTCTCCTTAAAGCGCCCGCGGCGGCTGCGCGCGGCGCCGCCAGTGCTCGCTTCGCGCCGATGGCGCCGCTCTCGGCGGCGGCGTCCCTGCTTCCCTTCCCATCGCCCGCCGCTTCCTCCCTCCGTTCCCTTTCGCTTCCGGGGTCAGCCCTGCCGCCGCCGCTGCTCGGTAACCAGCCCCGTCCCGGGGTCCGGCCGGCAGAGCCGGCAGCCGCGCCCCGCGCAGGCCGCGCCGCCCCGCCGCCCCCATGGCCAGCAACCCCCAGCCGCAGCCCCCGCCGCCGCCGCCCCCGCCGCCTCCCCCTCAGCAGCCGCCGCCGCTGCCGGGGGCCGGGGCCGCCGCGGCGGGAGGCGCGGCCGAGCCCGAGCTGGTCTCCATGATCGTCAACCACCTCAAGAGCCAGGGGCTCTTCGACCAGTTCCGCCGCGACTGCTTGGCCGACGTGGACACCAAGGTGGGGGCGGGCGGGCCCGGCGGCCGCGGCGCCCCGGGGAGGGCGGAGGGGGTGGGCCCGGCGCTCCGCCGGCGGCTCCCCCCCGGGCTCCGGCACGTCGCGGGCAGGCTGGGCCCCGTCCCAGAACGGCGGCGCCCGGCTCGGGGGTTGGCGGCGGGTTGCGGGGGAGAGCGCCCCGCGCTCGGCGCGGGGAGCGGCCGCCTGGGCCCGCGCGGAGCTCCGGCCGGGCCCGCCGCCCCGGGGCTCCGCTCGGCGTCCCCGGGGGCGAAGCTGGAGGCCCGCTTTTTAGAGAGAAACGAGGGGTTGGCGGCGGTACGAACGGGCCGGGTGTTGCGGAGCGCTCCTGGCGACACGGGCGTGCTGAACACGATGTCATCGCCGCGCGGGAGCGGCTGCGCCTTGAGTGGGGTTTCGGGGGGGGGGGGGGGGGGGGGGGGGGGTTCGGCGGGCCTGGCGCTTCCAGCCAGGCCCCCGGGAGGCTGAGGGCTTATCCTAAACCCTGTTGTCCCACCTCTCTGTTGTTGCCTTATAGCCTGCCTACCAGAATTTGAGACAGCGCGTTGACAACTTTGTTTCCAATCATTTGGCAACTCATACCTGGAGTCCTCATCTCAACAAGAACCAGCTGAGAAATAACATTAGGCAGCAGGTTCTCAAGTAAGTGACAGCTCAGGGGTGTGTCTGTGTGAACATGCTCAGGTACCATGAGAGGTGACGGAGGCTGTTGGTCAATTGTGGAGTGTCTGCCTTCTTCAAAGAAATGTCTGAAGAAGCTTTTTTTTTTTTTTTTTGTGGCATTTAAAACGTGGTATTATTTCAGATAGCAACTCGCCATCACTATTAATCAGAATTAGACTGCAAATATTGTTTTGTCTGATCCAAGCTAATGCAGGGGTGGAAAGCTTGTTTCTGATATGGGATGTAAAACCCTGGCTAAAGTCTACCTTTACTGTTTCTTTTAAGGGAAATGTTAGTAAAATTGCTATTATCAAGAGGTTTTGAAGTAAAGAAAATTAAAAGGATTTAACAGACTAAGATTTGCAGAGTACGAAGCTAAATTCACAAAACAAAAAGCTGGATGTAAATCTATCTAGACAGAAGAGAGGTTTTTCAGAACTGCTGTTACATCAAGATGATGTCAAACACTTAACCTCATGTTTCATTATTTCATGAGCGTTCCTCTAGTTTTTCTTCTCAAAACTTAGAGTCGTAAGAAATGTTAGGAAATTTCTTCAAAGTAGCATGAGTTTGGTCACTAATTTGAGTCAGACAAGTGGTTTGGGAAGAAGTTTACTTAGTTATGCTGTAGTGATGCCATTGATAACTGGTATTGAGGAGTAGTTTTGTTTGAGGGGAGTGGACCTGTTGTTGTTTGGATGGGGGTTTGGTTCTTTTTAAGGAAGCAATGAGAACAAGGGGCAATATATGTTCCACAAAAGATTACAAGGGTCTAGAGGGAACCTGGGGTACAAAGGTCTCTATTGCCATTTATTTGATTTTACTGAAGATTAGGCGAGTTCTGTAAAGCTGCAGAACTCTGAGGTGTCACACTGTATTGGGCAGAATATAACTCTAGGTTGATGATGACTGGTGTAGTAGTTGTCCCTTCTGTAGTTCATCTGGTTTATGCCGTGGGAATTGATAATATCAGGTTTCTTCTTAATTTTTTTTCACAAACGTCACTTTTACAATAAGATAGTATTTCTAGGCATGACCAGTAATGACATAACAGGCTGTTTGTTGCATTAACGCCATGTAGTTGGATTGCTTTGTTTCTCTAGTAATTTTTTCTGAGTTCATAAGGTGTAGAGAGGACTGTTGAAATACAGGCAGCTGGCTAAATACATACCTGAAGTGGTGCTCAGAAGATGTTCGTGCTTCATTGGGAGTTCTCGAGAGTGTTTACGTCACATCTAAATGAGCATATTTCATTAAGATGTTCTTGAAAAAGCATATTTTCTTATTATGTATTCATGTAACTTTGTTCCAGGTCTGGAATGTTGGAATCTGGAATTGACAGAATTATTTCTCAGGTTGTGGACCCAAAGATCAACCACACATTCAGACCTCAGGTGGAAAAAGCTGTCCATGAATTTTTAGCCACATTGAATCACAAAGAGGAGGCAGGCCCCAGTACAGCTCCCAGTGAGGAGAAAACAGATGCTTCTATTACAGTGCAAGGTATTCTACCATTTCTCTGAGCAGTCTGTTAACAAAAATTTGTTTAACAAGGAGAGGAAAGAGAGACTAGGTTTGCTGTTAGCGCAAAATTGTTAGGATCATTATGAACAAGCTGAGCTACAGGCAGCAAAGCATAATATTTGTTGCTTACTGTATGTATAAAGGTAGAAGGCAAGAGAGATACCGCCATGTACCACCATGTCACTCTCTTACTTCTGCTTGAGATTGCAAGGGATCAGTTTACTGTAGGGGAAAAAGCTGGTCTCAGGGTTTGGCCATCTGTGTATTACAGGATCAGATAAGATATAGCTGTAAGAGAAGAATGATGTATTTTTTTTATGCCTTGGTAGATCAGAAGAAAATTATCTATGAGACAGCTGTCTTAATGCAGTTGCTGTGTACCATAAAATTTGACTGGCTAGGGTCCTCTCAGGAGCTTAAGTTCTGCTGTAAATGAGCTAATCTTTAGTTAGTTTATAAACACAGCTTTTTTTCTTTACTATTTTCATTTATGTTGCCTGGTATCGACTTCTAAACGCTCCTGCAGGTAACTGTGCGTTTTTTCCCTTCCTAAGAGACTCCACAGCAGTCTATCTATTTGTAACCAGACCCCTTATTTAAATCTTAGCCCTTTTCCTGTGAGGCCCACTTCCTTTAAAGTACATGGGTTAACAAGCTAGCTGCAGTTCTTAGTGCTAGTCCAGTTAACCCTTTCTCATCCATCTTCAGAGTTGCTTGTAAGAAGATGGGAAAGTGACAAGGTGTTTCTAATAGTCCTGTTGTTATAGAATCAATATGCTGAGTCCATTTTCCATGTTACTTATGGAGATACCAGAGGTATGAAATACAGACTTTCAGCTAAAGTATTCTATACCATGGTTTACCAGAATCATCATCCCATTTGGGATGATGGTAAAGTTGATCAAGGATTGTGTTCAGAACATCCTTCCCATAGACAGTCCCTGCTTTTTTTTTAGCTGGTATTAGGAACAGCGGTATGACACAGAGTAAAATGAATCTCCAGTAATCAGATGATAATCACCGCAGGAATGCAACTTCTTGTTCTTTTTTTGTTCTTTTTTTCAAACCAAAATCTCTAGATTCAAAATTAGTCAAACCTTTTAGTTAATTTTACTTATTTTAAATAATTACTCTTTCTCCTTTGACTTGCTTAAAATTCTGTCTGAACGGAATTATGGAAACTAAGATGAACTAAAACTATTTTCTTTCTTACTCTTCAAGGTATCTCTGCTACAGCTTCTAGTGGCAATGTAGCTAGTGATGCAATGTCCATTTTGGAAACAATAACTTCTCTTAACCAAGAAGCAAATGCTGCCAGGGCTTCAACAGAGAACTCAAATCCCAAGAACAATGACAGAGTTGCAAAAAGACTCTCATCTCAGCAGAGTGTGGATGGTAGCACTGAGAGAGAGAGAAATGCGGAGGACTTGCCAGACAGAGAGAAAGCAATTTGTGATCTTTCTGGAGAAGGGGCTGAAACGTTTGCAAAGTGTGAAGATTTAAACGAGCTTCCCTGCCCAAATGAAGAAATAAAAAATTCAGCAAAGGATACAAATAATTTGACTTTTACAAGTAAAGATACAAGTAAAGAAACTCAACAGGAAAGTGAAGAGCAAAAGAGTAAATTATTAGATAAATGTGACAAGAAACCAGACAGCACTGAAAAAGGTGAAAGAAGAAAAGAAAAGAAGGAAAAACTTGACAAGAAGACTGACCATTCAAAGAAAAGTGATGATTCTACGAAGTCAAAAGAAGAAAAGCAAGCAAGAGAGTCGGAACCAGTGAAACAGTTAGTACCAGAAAAAAATAGCAATAAATATAAACCAACTGAAAGCACTAAAGAAGGTATGGTGTGGGCAATGCTCTTCCTTAAAATATGGATATGGGCTTTTTTTTTTTTTAATCATATTAAGAGGTAAATCAGAAGTATTTTTGGAATGTAGGTTCTCTGCTTGTTCTGGCAAATTTGTCTAGCTAGCCACAGCTAGGTCTTGGTTCATCTCCCTTAACTGAGGTACCCACATTAAGAATTGGATGATCTTTGATTCCTCAAGTGTGTGATTGGTCTTGCCTTATTCTGCCAAGTTCTCTCCATGATTCCAGTGGGCATTTAAAGTTTCTAGTTGTAGCTCAGGGTGAATTTTATTTTGAGTAAACCAAAGTTAGCCTAAGAACATTTCATTAAGGTGTTACAAATTTTTAATTTTATTTTTCCTATTTCGTGTTCTTAATATAATTTTGTTTTCAGTGGAAAAATCACTGTTTTGGTAAGAAAAGTTTCTCAAATACAGTGTGCTGCATTACAGCCCTTTCTTTCTATTTTTTCCTTTGCAAGAAAATACATCATTAGATTCAGATATGGATGTACTCAGTGACATCACTGTCAGCTCTGTCCATACCAGTGACCTTTCTTCCTTTGAAGAGGAGAGTGAAGAGGAGACTGTAATTTCTGACAGTACTGAAGAGGGGGAGATCACATCAGATGGTAAAATAATTAGGTTGTTAAGTAGAAAGAAAGAATATGCAATGCTTTCATTGAGTGCATCATATCATAAATTTGAGGGTTTGCAGCATGTTTTATTGTACTTATTTATGAGAAAGAATTTGAATGTGGAATGAATAGTATTTGTGCAATTACAAAAGGCAAGTAGTGGAGATACTTTGAATGTTTTTTCAATACTTAGACAATGTTTAGAATGTATCATCTTATGTGTACTACGGTATTTCATAGGTGACAAAAACACTTAATGGTGACATATCTGTCACTTTCCTATGGGTTTTTTTCCCCTCCCTTCTGCCATGAATTTGAGTGCTTGAATTGGAGTGCTTTATTTGTGACCCCAAGGTAGTGGTTGTAGATGACTGCAGATCAGGTCAGTTTTAGAGCTTTAGGATTGCAGGGATTTCCAAATTCTACCTGGCCACAGTAGAAGAAACATGAATGGATATAGTTTTAAGAGTTTGGAAACACCAAATCTTTTTATTGACTGGGTTACCTATTTGTGTTCTCCTTGTCTAGAGCAGACCTCAGACTCTGATTTCTGTGGATATGTGGCTTTTGCAATTAATAAGACTTTCCACTTCATAATATGGACTGCCTTACTGCCTGAATAAGTTGTTTCTAGTATGCTGTGAGCTGATCTTTTCTGCTCTAAGAATATTATTTAGAAGCACCAAATTACTTGCATATTCTCTGGTATTGGTGTTACCTTTAAACATCATGGATTACACCTGTTGGAGCATGTCCAGAGGAGGGCCACAAAGATGATCAGAGGGCTGGAGCACCTCTCCTATGAGGAGAGGCTGAGAGAGTTGGGATTGTTCAGCCTGGAGAAGAGAAGGCTCCAGGGAGACCTTACAACGGCCTTCCAGTACCTACCAGGGTGCCTACAGGAAAGCTGGGGAGGGACTTACAAGGGCATGTAGTTATAGGATGAGGGGGAATGGCTTTAAACTGGAAGAGGTTAGATTTAGATTAGATATTAAGAAGAAATTTTTCACTTTGAGGGTGATGAGGCACTGGAACAGGTTGCCCAGAGGAGCTGTGGAAGCTCTGTTCCTGGAGGTGTTTAAGGCCAGGCTGGATGGGGCTTTGAGCAACCTGGTCTAGTGGGAGTTGTCCCTGCCTATGGCAGGGGGGTTGGAACCAGGTGATCTTTAAGGTCCTTTCCAACTTAAACCATTCTATGATTCTATTAAATGCTTGTGAAGTGAAAACAAGCCTTGCATATAATTCAGGGACACAAGTAATTTGTACAGTATGGACCACAAGTGCTTTTGCTGTATTTCTAATAATCCTGATAAAACTTACAGATTTATTTATTTTTACTTGAATAATACTTATGTGAGTATAAACAACAACGTGTTTTGTGTATATATTTGACTAAGCCTATCTAGTTTTACATTCTCAAATATAGTCCAAATTTTTTTGGTCTAGGGAAGAAGCTTAATTTAATACATACCAGAAATTATATTCTGACTCCTTATCTGGTGTTAACTACTAAATATGATATGTAAAAAGGCAATATGATTACAGGCAAGAGAGGAAGCCCACTTGTTGTATGCCAGTTTATTTTGGAGTTTGTATCTTGCAGTTTTTTTGCTGAATGGTGTGCACAAACACATGATGATACCTTTCAGCTTTTCATAATCTAGTGATTTTTTGACAGTAAAGGATTTAATTTTTTTAACGGTTTATGTTTTACAAGAAATAATTGTTAATACATTTTGAGTAGCTTTGCCTTCTCAAAAGTTATGTTGAAAGCACTGCTCTAATTTATCAATGTATCTCTGCACTTCACTAACCTTTCTTCAGATGAAGAGGAGAAAAACAGCCAAAGTAAGACAAAGCCTCATGCTAATGAGCTAAATGATGGGAAAGCCAAGCCTGTTCGTCATGCTTATGTTCGCAAGCCTTTCTTGTACTCCAAATATTTCAGTGATTCTGATGATGAACGAACTGTAGAGCAACGCCGTCAGTCCATTGTAAGTGTGGATTTTGTTACTGCTTGCATTCTAGCTCCTTGAACATTTCAGCACAGAAATTCCACTTGTTTGGTGGTGGTTTGTGAGGGGGAGTCTCCTGTTTCTTCTTGCTCTGTTCTTCTCTCCCCCCTCCCCCCATTGTCTTACAACTTCCCCTCCTTCAGACTTCCACCAATATTGTGTGATGTGCTGTCTAGGGGAGTGCTCTGCTGGTTATAGTTTGAAGGCTTCTGGTGGTGAAAGTAATGACGCACTTTTCTTCCATCTTTTTCCCTCACTCCAAAGTGAACAGTCTTTTGGTGTTGACAGAGGATTTACTAATTACATGCAGTGTCTTCACAAAGTCACAGCAATAGGTGGATTTTTTTCTCAACTGAGTGATTTGATATGGCAAGTAAGAACTGCTACATGTATGAAAAACCTGGTCTTCAGTAGATTCACTGTATATAATTATGGTTTGGGTGGAAAAATTAGCCTGTGTCTACTTGCAGCCTGCCTTCAATGTGGTTTTGTGTAGTTTGGGCTTGTGTTGACTACTACAGGCTACTTCATTATATCATCTCTTCACAAATGTAGTTATTGTTGTCTGTGAAATCAGTAGTTTGTAGTATGTCTGCAGCCATTGAGAATGGGAGGAGAAGTTTAAGCACATTCACTATGTTCTGTGGAAGAAGGACGAGCACACAGAAGAGGGAACAGCAGTGCTTTTAAATCTTTTTCCTTTAGCTAAATATATTTATTTTTTTTATTTTTGTGTATATATATTATATATACACTATGTGTATATTATATATATACATATATAAATAAAATAAAAAATAAGATACGTTCTTTGAGGAGGTCTCATAGCCTCAATTTGCAGTGTTAAGCAGCAATGAAACTCTTTGGAACTCAGATAGTTTCACTTCACAGAAATATTGGAGGATTCCATTAGAATTCATGTAACAATTTCTAAAGACTATTTATTTTCCAGTTTGCCTCAAGCTACAATGTTCTGTTTTCGGTGGGTTTTAGATGTACATTTGTAGTCAGAGAATACTCGTTGACCTAATGGTGAATTGTTTTCCTTGTTTTTGTATCTCCAGGCCAAAGAAAAAGAAGAGAGACTCCTAAGAAGACAAATTAACAGAGAGAGGCTTGAAGAAAAACGTAAACAGAAGGCTGCAGAAAAAACGAAATCCCTAAAAACTGGAAATCAAAATGCTAAAGGTATGAGAAATCTAACATCACCACCCCCCCTCCCCCCCGGCGCGCTTTCTCTCTGGCAAAAAAAAAATTCAGAATAAAATATTGGCAACAGGTCCCTAGTGATTTCCCTTAAAAACCCAACATTTCAACAGTGATGTAACAGAAAAGTGTGTAATGCAAATTACTAATAAAAATTTCCATATGTTCACTTTTTTTGTATGTTGTTTCATATATCATTACGTTGCTTTAAGACAATGAATATCTATATACACTAGTGTTCCCCGCTGCGCATTAATACTCTGTGTACTGCTTTCGGTCACGTTTATAGCTGAAACAGTAATGTAATGACATGGCTTATTTATTTCAGCATTTGTCTATTATTTTAGGAAAAAGTGTCTTGAACTTAGAAGAACCTTCATCAAGAAGTCTTGAGTCAAAAGTTACTGGTACCAGCATTAAGGATGTGCTTAAAGAACAGAAATTTTTAGAAAAAAAAGTAGCCTTGAGCAGAAAAAGAAAAAGAGATTCAAGGTATTCATGTATTTGCTTAAAAGGAATTAAGTTTTTGAATATTCATTTTTGCAGATTGAAAAGGTTCTCTTCTCTTTGCAGTTAGCCTTAACCATTTTAACAATTTTCTCTTAAAATATTCACATAATTTTATTACTAATAAGCATGAAGTTCAGGCAGAAAATCAAGTTATAGGTGCTTAAATACACTGCAGCTCAGACTACAGTAGCAGCCTTTATGTGGCTTTTCACACACAGAATGGTAATAAAGGCATGAGAATGGACAGGTTTTAGATGTTTGTGCATTTAATATGTCAATTGACTTGGCTTGGTCTTTAAATTGATGTTTTACATAGATACGTACACGTGTATGTATCTATCTACATACAGGTATGTATGTTAAATGAACCAAGTTTCTGAAAGATAAAACCAGTATTTTTAAAGTTCCCTTTCCTTCAGTAAGGGGAGAGTGGATTTTTCTCTATGGCAAGGAGATCTCATATGCATTTTACAGGGACAACTGTAGTACTAATACTGTTATACTAATATTCTCTGCTCTAAAGCACTGATGTCCACAGGATACCTGTGAAGTTGGTACACATAACTTTCCAAGAGGAAAAAAGCTTGGACAAATTGGCTAGTCAAAAGTAGTGTAAACATGTTCTATTTCAGTATTTTTAATGTGCATTTCTCTCTCTCCTTCAGCTTTCAAAGCAGAAAGTTTACAAACTAATGTTAGGCTGATACCAATTTTTCCTTTTCTTAATTGTCCAAATACCTGTTTCAGGCATGCTGAAGATGGATGCAAAAAGAAGTATGAGCCATCTGAAGAAGATACTAAAGAAATACAAAAGACAAATGAGGTATGTGTTTCTCAAATATAAACCTGATGATCTTCCTTTTTAATTGTAATAGTAGTTGTTCGTGTGTCCATACCAAACTGTATAATATTACATTCGTTCTTATGAATTATTTTTTTTCTTCTAGTTCAGTTGGGTTAGTGATCTGACATCGGTGTAGTAATGTTTTCTGAAGTCCACTAGCCACTAGAATATACAGTGTATGTATTCGGTGCTGATGCAGGTTGTAGTAGAACACAAGATATAATTTAAGCCCTATTCTGTGAAGCATGTTGAGTTTTAAAAAAGACCAAAGTATGTCTTATGTGCAAAGACTTTAGGAGCTTGATCTATTTAAACTTCTCACTGGGAAATTAAATGAAAACTGAATGTAGTCCAAATGGTAAAGGAAAGAGAATTTTTATGGTGAGAGTTTTTACTAACGCATTACTAACAAAAAATAAAAGTGATAGTTGGAAGTTCAAATGGAAGTCTAGATTTATATTTTGTGAATTTTGGGTTTTGTTTTTTGTTTTTTTTAAACAGACAGCATAATAGCTGTTTAAAATAATTTATGGAGTATTTGGAATTGTGATTGTCCGTTTAAAAATCCATGTAAATCATTTGAGAAAGAAAAATCACTTACAAAGAAAAGATACTCAAGTTCAAACAGACGGCTTAAGGTTAACTTCTGTTGCTTTGGATTTTCCCACAATGGCAGATAGTTGAAATGAAAATGGCAAATTTCATTTTCTTACTGACTATATTTTAAGTGAATTTTTATTACAATGTCAAGTGTTCTCTGGTGTATTTTTATGGAGAGTTTGCCCTTAACAATTCTGTTACATAGTGAAGGAGCTGTGTAACATTTGCTTATATATATATAAACTTTGTTTTATAGACCTGTGAAAAAAATTCTTCCAAAGAATTGAAGCATAATCATGGGAAAAGTGAAATCTCTAAACAGCTTAGAAGACTCTCGGAATCAGTGCATTCAACCGAGGAAAGCAAAAGTGATTCTAAAGCGGAAAAAGAACATAAAAGAAAAACCTCCACCTCTTTTCAGGCTGAAGGAGCCCAGCAGGACAGTGAAACAAGGGATCCAAAACGACAACTGGATAGAACAGAAGTCAATACCGAAGAACTACAGAAGCAGAAATCCTTGTTTAAAAATGAAAAACACCCCAGAAGAGATAGTGACACAGAAGTTCAACATATGAGAAATGCTGCCAAAAAAGAAGCCAAGTCTTACAGAGATAAAAATGAAAAGGAAAGAAGTGCTTTAGAAGATAAACTTTCTTTAAAGCACAAACATAAAGGAGACAGTATTCACAAATCAAGTGAAGATGTTGAACTCCATTCGTTTGAGAGAAGTTTGAAAGGAGAGGATGGTGGTCAGAAACATAATCAACAAATAAAGGTTTCTTCAGATGACAAATCTGAAAGAAAAAGTAAACACCGAAGTGAACGGAAAATATCAGTAACAGGAAAAGAGGGAAAAAGTATTCCTGAATCAACCTTAAAAGCTGAAGAATTGCTGCGTAAGGAAAATAAAAAAGACAGACATCTCTCAACGGAAAAATCAAAAGCAGAATACAAGTCCAAAAGGTCCCTGAGTGATTCTAGGCCACAAAGGGATTCCCTAAGTGCCTCAAAGCATCTTGCTTCTGCATCACACAGAAGGAGTGAAAGCTACTCAGAAGATAAACATGAAATAGAATCCACTAACTCTGATTGTAATTTGAAACAAGAAGATGGTGTTCATAAAGATAGACGAAGATCTAAGAGCCTTGTAGAGGACAAGATTTTGTTAAAGTCCAAGTCAAAGAGTCATAGCAAACAATTCAAACCATCTGAAACAGAATTACAGGAAAATTTAACAAAGCAAGAGACTGGTCAGAAACTAGACAAAGATAAGAGCATGGAAGAGAGTGATTCAGACAAGCAACGCAAATCCAAGCATGAAGACAAAGTTTTTGATGAGAGTGGTGCTGAGGCTGAGCTTGTAAGTGGCACGCAGTCAACTCAGGGATCACACAAAGACTTTAGTCACAGAGTTAAGTTGCATTCTGGAGAAAGAGGATCTGTAAAAGAGAAATATAGAGGTGATAAAGATTTAAGCAATTCCAAACTAGAAAGAAGGTTCTCTGCTGAAGGTCACAAAAGCAGAAACTTAAAGCACAGCAACAAGGAAATAAAGAAGAAGGAAGAGAGTACGAAATCGGAAGATAAAGATATTAAAGAAATGGATACTGGGCATGAAAAAGTATTAAGCGTCACAGTGGCAACGGATAAAAAACAAAGTAAGAAGATATCCTGTGAAAATAGAAAAGGCAGTATATCAAACCAGGATTTACTTGGAGAGGAAAAGCAATTGGCTAGCACAACTGAAAGCAGCCATGCTCCAGCCCCTCAAAAGTCAAGTATGAATACTGATGACTTGCGTTCTGGTCGTGAGAAAGAGCTGATGGAAGTTGATTTGGAAAAAACAAAAGTACAGGAAGCATCTAACATCGAAGGAAAAAACATTCGAAATTCACTCCAAGCCACAGATGCCGAGTATGCAGCAAAAGAAAAAATCTCTCTCTCATGTAAGGAATTAAAACACAGCTTGGCAGATCCTGGAGCTTGTGAATCACAGTTTCTGCCGGCAGCTGAAAAAGCTGTTAAACAAGAAGATATCCCTAATAAACAAGTTGGTGCCTTAGACGCTTTGTCCAAACAAGCTTCCATGGATCAAGGACCCGATAAACAAGAGACACATAAAATGAGCGTTGTGTATGAAACAAGTGGTAGAATCTTACTGAATGTTCCCAGTAAGGATCAAACTTCAGAAGATACCAGAAGACCAAAGAATTTTAAAACTGTGATAAATTCTAATTCAGATGATGTTCCTTTAGCGATTAATTCTTCCAGAGAAGATGCTGCTGATGCAAAGTCCACGGATATGGATATCTCATATTTTACGGATTCCATGGGTAGTATGTCTAAAGAATGCCATAATTCAGATGGGACTTCTTTATTTGAAGATACTTTTATTTTGAGGAATAATGCAGCACAGGTTGTGTACATGGAACAAGATAGTGCAGTGCCAAGTTCTGTCATGAAAGATGATGGTGACAACACCACTACAACAAACAGTATAGAAAAAGATAATGAGGTGCCCCAGCCTGATGAACAGGCAATGGAAGACAGTACAGCTGGGTTACCTAGTCAAAAAGATTATGATGAAGCAGCAAAGTCAGAAAGCACTCAGGGAAGCGAGTTGAAAATAAAAAAGGAAAACTTGATGACTGACATAATTGAAGATTGTGGAGATGTAACAACAAAAGAACTTCTCTTAAAAAGAAAAGAAAGAGAGTGCTTGAATACAGATCCTTCCACAAATGTAGAAAGAAGCACAACGATGGATAATGTAGAAAAGCATGAGGTTCATGGTACTGATGATATGATACAATCTTCCTCTGTGTTAGTGCCTGAAAGAGTTCCTGAGGAAACAGTCAAAGGCTCTGGTATAGCCAGTGAGCAAGAAGGGAATAGCATGATTGGCATAGAAGATAAGAATGAAAGCAATGCAGTAGGTACCAGTGCAGGAAGTAGTTTGTACAGCAGCCTACAAACAACTCCAGCTACTGTGATAGGAACTAGCACAGAAAAGATCATTGAGAGCACTGTAATGGCCACTAGTACAGGAGAAGAAAGAGCTGAGGGTGCATCACATTCTGAAAAGGACAGTGATGCTACAACTACTTGCTCAGAAGAAGAAAGTGAGGTGACGTTAATCTGCACAAGCATAGAAGCTGATGAAGGTTTCACAACAGGCATATGGGTAAAAAGTAGTGAGAGCGGCAGTTTCGTCACAGGAGCAGATATTGGTGAGTGTACTGTTGCAGCAGCTGAAGAAGGCGGTGGCAGTGTTGTCACTGAAGGATTAGCAGAAAGTGAAAGCTTCCTAACAAGTACAGAAGGAGAAGAAAATGATGACTGTACCATGGTCGATGCAGAAGAAAGCGGTAAAGATTCAGTCAATGCAAGTGGAGTAGAAATTGAAGACAGCGTGAATAGTGCTGGGGCAGAAGAAAAAGATGATGCTGTGACTAGTGCAGGCTCCGAAGAAAAGCGAAAGACCTCAACTTGTGTAGATACAGGCAAACTTGAAAGTTCTGTGTCCTGCTTAGGTGAAGTGGAGAGCGATGGTGCTGTAACTAGTGCAGGGACAGAAACAGGTGAAGGGTCAACAAGTGGTGACAGTTCAGGTGAATTTAGGGGCAGTGTGAGAGCTGGCCAAGTAAAAGAACACGAAGGTGCTGTGACTTGCACAGGTGCAGAAGAAAGAGGTCATAACTTCATCATCTGCTCAGTGACTGGTACAGATGCCCAAGGAGAAAGCAGTGTAACTGGTGCATGTATTGCAATGGTCACAAACAACAGTGCCACAACTGGAACTAGTGGTGACAAATCTGAGGATACTGTAAATGGTGAAAGTGCAGTGACCAGCACAGGCATAACTCCAGAAGAAGATGCTGAAATTTCAGTAGTGTGCACAGGGCTAGAAGACAGCAATGAGGGGTTTGCAGTTTGTTTGGAAGCTGAAAAATGTGAAAGTCTAATGGACAGTACAAGGGCAAAGGAAGAAGCCAGTATCACTACAGTCAGCGTAGGTCTGTGTGATGATGAAGGTTTTGTGACTAGTACAGGCTCAAAAGAAGAAGATGAAGAAGGTGAGGGCATTGTGACCAGTACAGGAAGAGGAAATGAAGAAAATGAGCATGCTTCTACTTGTACAGGAATGGAAAGTGAAAATGCACTCATTTGTATAGGTGCAGAAGAAAGTGAAAGTTCCATTATCTGCATAGTTGCTGAACAAATGGAAGCTGAGTCAGGAGTGGCTGGCACAAATATAAATAAGCTTACAGTTGACAGCATGACAAGTGCAGAGAAAGAAGCTAATTGTGGCACAAACTGCAAAAATGCTAAAGGGGTTGTTGAAAGCAGCGTAACCAGTGCAAGTCCTGCAGATGAGGGTGCCTTGACTGTGCATATAGGAAAGCATGAAAGTACCTTGATTCCCTTAGATGCTGAGGAGTGTGAGGGTCCCATGACTAGTGCTATGGCAGTGCAAGATAAGGGTCAGTCTGACACTGAAGACGATCGTGAGAATGCCATGATTTCCTTTGGCAGCAGAGAACTTGATGCTTCTATAAGTAGTGCAGTTCCAACAGAAGATGAGAATTCTCTCGTTCCTGCTGACATAGAAGAAAAAGTAAAAGGTGATATAATCTCTACCAGTACAGTTGAAGAAAGTGATGCTCCCTTACATTCAGCCATGGATGCTGAGGAAAGTCCACTTGCTGTTGCAAGAGCAAATGAAAGCGGGGGAAGCTCTATGATCTTAATAGACACTGAAGACACAGAGGTGCCTATGCCCAGTACAGCTACAGAATTTAAAGATTGTGTGCGTGCTTTTAGCAGTAAGCAGGAGAAAGATGAGTGCACTATGATTTCCACCAGTATTGCAGAAGAATTTGAGGCTCCTATGTCAAGTGCAGCTATTGAATATGATGGTCAGCTTCCCTCTGTGAAGACAGAAGAAATAAATGAGAGTGCTATGGTTTCTATAGATATGGAAGTATATGAGGTTCCCATGCCTAGTGAATCCGGTGCAGGAGGAGATGATAACGATGATGAAAGTCATCCAACTGCTAGTGGTAAGGAAGAAAAAGATGAGTGTGCTATGATTTCCACAAGTGTTGTGGAAGAACAAGTAATCCTAATGTCAGGTGAAGTCACTGAAGAGGCGATTCAACATGTGTCGGATACAAAGTCAAAAAATGAAACAGTAATGATCTCTACAAGTACAGCAGAATGTTTTGAAGGTCCTATGTCTAGCATAGCTATGCAAGATGAAAACAAACTCACTGCTTCAGAAACAGAAGGAAGATATGAAGCTGCTGTGATCACTACAAGCATGACAGATGAATGTGAGATAGTCCTGATCAGTGCAGCACCACAAGCTGAAGGTCAGCTTATTGTAGCAGAAGGAGATGAAGATACTGTTATCTCTCCAAATGCATCAGAGGAATGTAAGATTGTGGAGACTACTGCAACTGTAGATGAACAGTTTGGACTAGCTGCTTTCAATGCAGATGCAAAAAGCAAAGGTTCCTTGATTTTTGTGGGAGAATGTGGAGCTCCTGTGCTGAGGGTTGCCACCAACAGTGAAGACCAACACGCTGCTTCAAATATAGGAGATAAGGAGGAGGGGGCAGTGATCACTCTGAGCACAATGGAAGAATGTGATAGTCTCTTCACCTTTACAGTCATAGAAGAAAGTCAACTTGCTGCTGAGAGTACAGAAGTAAAAGACAAAAGTGAGGAAATTTTTAATACTGCTAACCAGATTGAATGCATCTTATCGACTACAGGCCCAGAAAAAAGCAGTAATTCTTTGCTTGTCATTGATAGAGAGAATGATACCCATGAGAGTGGTGTGAGGGGAGAATCAGCAGCGTCTCAGACCACAGTAGACAGTGAAATCACAGAAGCAGATGAAAACTCAATGAACCTCATGAGTGTAGATGAAGCCATTTGTGTGGAGATTAGTACGGAGACTGCTGTGAGTCCAAGTCCTTCCTCAGAGGCAAGTGAGGAGGATGAGCAAGCTGAAGATGTTTTGCATGAGGATGTTACGTCAGAACTGTCTTGTGTGATTTCAGAAGCAGCAGCAGAAAGTGAAACTCTAAGGCATGTAAATTATAAATTTAACTCAAACTTGCTTTTAGAAAGTGACTTCTCTGAAATCAGGACTTCCTTGCCTAGGGACCAGGCTCTTTCCTTAGTTTCTGCAAATGAAGTGACTGTAAATACCAACCATGGTGAAGTGACAATAGAAGCAGAATTAGGGGAAAAAAGTGACTTCCCTGCCTTGCATGTAGAAGAGCTATACAGCAGTGATGACAAAACAAACTTGGTCAAAGTGGATGATATTGGAATTGAAGTTACTTTTCAAAAAAGTAACGCAACCTTTAATTCAGGTGAGGATTTCTTTTTTCTTTTTTTTTTTTCTTTTTTTAACTACTCAGTTTATGAGCTGTCATAAATAGATGCATTTTACCATTATTGTATTAAGAAATAACTTTCAAATATACCTGATTGCTTTGTTGGTTGCAAAATAACTATTAGTAATATATTTAAGAATTGGTGATAAATATTTAAATAAGCATGTGATTCTGGGAGCATAGGATTGACGGAACACAATTATCTGAGGTATGTTGGAAAAGAATTAAATGTTATTAGAGTGCAGAAAAGTTATTAAAATACATTGACTTAAAATTGTAAGCCTATATATGAAGTGATTTGCAAGGACTAATTATCATGGAGCTACAGATGGGTTTTGTTATTAACGTGTTTTGAAATTCAAAAATGCTTTATAGGCAAGAGGATGCATTTCATTTAGACATAAGTTTAACATTTTAAGAAGGTAACTTAGTAATTGTGAAGGTTAAGAGTGGCCATCCTTAACTGCAGATTTTCTCTGGGTGGTTATTTAGTGGTCCTACTCACAATTTGTTCTCTTAGGCTGAATTCTGTGTTGTGAATACACTTGAAATGGTCCTCCTTTGTGTTACAAAGGAATCAGTCAGTCATCCTAAATAAATTAGTATTTTAAATGAGCAGTGATGATAGGTATCTATTTTAAATAGAAAACTTAACTTATGATAGTATGTGACGTTAAGGATATCATATTTTATTTCCAGCTCCGTTTTTCTGGAAGTTAACATTTGAAATGAACTTGTATGGTTGCTGGTTCCTAAAATACAATGTAATGAACGTCCTGCTATTTTCAGCCTTTCTCTTCTTTGACCGTCCAGAGTAGTTGAAGCACCAAGTTTATGAAAATTAATAAATTCTGTAGATGGCATAATGAAGTCAAGATTATGACTTCATTATAAATTTTGGAGAAATTAAACTGTAGAAAAACAGTAGAGAACTCTGCTTATTATTCTTTATACCAAAGCAAGTGGAATGAATGATGCCGATCAAGTACTTTTAAAACCTTTTCCTTCTCATGTCTGTCTTGGCTATTATTTCAAAAAATGCACTAACATTTTAAAATGTGAGTTTAGGTCCAGTTTCTCAAAGCTTGGCTTTATTCTCTAGTTTTATTGGTATTTGGGGTGAGAAAGCTCACTCTGCAGATTTTGGGATCTTAAGAATTTGTCAAGGAAATATGCTGATCTAGTTATATAAATACTATATAAACTATATAACTATCTAGTTATATAAAGATTCAGTATTTATAGAACAGAGACAAACATGAGCTGTGAAAATGTAAACTGCCACACTTAGGGTATCTGTCTTGGTGCTTTGCTCAATCCTTGTTGTCCATTGATGTAGCCTCTGTAAGTACCAGTGGTAATGGTAGTCTTATTTTGTGGACCTCAACCACAATTTAACTACTTCGCATGCATCATTGATGAATTACCATGTTATAACTACTTCTTTTTGTTTAGGAAAAGTTGTATAAACAGGCTTTTGAAATAGACGCTCAAAAAGGCTGTAGAAGTAATATGAAGATGCTACCTGCATGGCCTGTTTTTCAGATGTTACAAGCATACAGCTGTTCCTGTGAGGAGTAAAATGAGTGGGGTTTTGAGATTTCCTGAAATGATATTGAGGAGCTACTGAGTTCTCAGTCTGTATGGAAATTGGATAATTTCAGTGGTTACAGTTTTAGAACTAACAGATTTAGATCTTATTGTCACTTAAAGAAAAATATTATCTCTTCACTCTGCATTAATTAATACAGAGGTAATTTGCTGTTTGGAATTTGGTCCGAAAATCTGTTGTTATTTTTTAAAGGAGAAGCAAGGAAAAAAAGCCAAAGTCAGAATTCATATATAAGCTATGGTAAATCCCAATAGCCCATATTGTCCAATCCTTTTGTATGTAAGCATAGAAGTACTTGTGTTCTTGCAGGTGCCAAGCTGTTTTTGTTGAGCTGGTTTGCTGCAGACAGACTTGCTATTGTTTCCATTGCCTACAGGAAGGGATTAAATTCCTTTACTGTGTTCATGAGGTGGTACTGAGAAATAGCTTCCTACTGTAGCATGAGATAAATACAGCATAATGTAATCTAATAATTTTAACATATTTGTATTTCATTAGGCAATAATGCAGCTTTACCAAAGTTGGCAGAAGAACTAGAATTTGAAACTAACTTGAGAACTGAAGAGGTATTTATGATATTTTGAAATTTTTGATTATTCTATTTCTTGTATAATTATACATCTTGCTAGGGTTTCTTACTATACCTTCTGATTTTTGTGCAGCAAAAATGGCATTTGCACTTCAAAACTTTCAAAGGCTCATTTTTCAGATTATTCGGCTGTGCTTTTTGAAGCAGCTGGCATTTAAATTGTGGGCTGTCCATGTTATTCTGTGGTAGAACCAATCCCTTCCCGCCCCCCAGCCGTGCTCCTCCCATGACCATAACATCCAAGTGTGCTTTTTTTAGAATTGGTTGTACTGTATGCGTGTTGCTTGTTATAGTACTTGTAAAATAGTCAATCATATGTGCCTTAGCACTTACAGTTGGCAATTGTTGGTGTTTTGAAATTGTGAACGTACGTTGCTGTTCATTTCATTCTATCACTTCCATGCCGGTCTTCAGACTCGCCCATCCTCTTCTGTGTGTTTGAGGAACACTTGCTGCTGTTCAGTACTGCGATAACTACAGCCCGTTATCTGCTGTAACAGAAGAGTAGGTCATGCTGGATAATCCAGGGTATTGGGGCTCATGGTCACTTATAGCTTGTGTAAAACCAAAGTTGAGCCTATCCATTTGTGTATCTGTGCTGTGGTCCATACTAGACAGGATTCCAGATGGGTTAATACTTCATTCAGATACAGGACTGGATCCATGTATTCGTATCTTGCCAAACTCTGATAATAAGCATTTTGAGGGGGAACATGGTTCAGAGACTCCCAAGTATTTCTGAAATGTTGCATCTGCACGGGGTTACTGGCTTCAGCTCCAGGGTTGAGTATTTCTCAACCATGGTTTTGATGCCTGGGATGCACTTCATGAAAATGCAAGTCAACTTCAGTCTAGTGGGATTTATTGATTTGAGTTGAGTTCCGCCTGCAAACACCTGTACTGTTTCCCAGCATAAGATGGTCCTAGAGTCAGTATAGCCATGTTCATATAGCACTGTATCTGAGTTTACAATGTTCAGATCTGACTTAATGCCATATGGAGCTAAGCGTACTTATCTATGCCTCAGTAACATATAGCTGATATGCAACTTGAATTTAAAAAAAACAAACACATGAGTTGAAGAGAGTTCACTGTACCTTGTTAAATATTGCAGATACACTTTTTTTTTGCATATGTGAACGTTTCTAGAATATTGCTCATATTTGGAACTCGGAGAAGGCAATGCACCTATGTGCCTTGATTTTGTGAGATTTCTCTTGAGATCCACTTGTTAAACTGAACTCTGGTACCAGTGTTAACTTACTTGTAAGGTCAAGGTTATGGCGCTGTACTCTTCAACAGTAACGTGACTAAGCTCTGCCGGTGTTCCTTATTAATATTTGTACTGCTGTCTTAAGAAAATGTTTGAAGACTTTTATAGATCATGATAAGACAGTGTTCATCATGACATGAGGGAGGGGACTAAGACATACTTGTTCTGGATGTCTGCGATATTTTTGTTTCCTTTGATTTTGTGTTTAGCCACAACAGCCTGAAAGTCCAAGAAGTGGAGAGGGATATGTGGATCTTCATACTAAAGAGTTTCAAAAAGGTGACTTTTATACTGATAGCCATTTACTTTTCATACTGATTTGACTATTATGATGGGGTGGGGTGGGGGTAGATTTGATATGAGTAGAGACATTGAAGCAGAACCTGCAGAAGTCTTGGAAAGTTTCTAGGAGCTCATGTGGCTTTGTATTTGGTCTGTGGGAAAGGGGTGGGGGGAGAGTCAGCTTCTTCCAATACGATATGCTGAAAGAAAAGTGGAAAGCATTTAGGATTTCAAAGTAGTAGACTGCTAACATTCCGTTTAAAAACAATAAATACAGAAAAAAGTTTGCTTGGGAAAGATATAGAAACTTTGCCAAAGAATGGCTTTCTTCCTTCTAAACTTAGAACATCCTTGTTTCAGGTATTGTGACAGGCCCTTTGAGGATATAACAACAGTAAATAGTGTACGACTTTAAGTCACATAGGCTTCACAGAAAGATGTTTTTTTATAATTTTTTGTTTATTTTTTGCTCTCTGGAAGATTAAAATATTTCTAGCCATCTACTGAAATTTGAAGAGTACTTATAAGTAGGTAATCACCTAACTATAAATCCAATTAGTCAACCTGGATCTGTGCTCAGTAATTCCTTTTCCGTGTATTGAATTAATCTTAAATGGAAGAAAAAAAAATAAAAATCCCTGTTTCCCAAAAGCACATTATTTTAAAATGTGTTGCAATTGTTTGGCTTTCCTATTAAAGCAGAAACAAACCCCTACTTTGTTCCAATCTTGATGGATTTTGTGCTCCAGATGGATTACAAAGATGTTTACAACACTACCAGATGAGAGTAAATCCCAAGCTAATGGAGTAACAAGCAAAGCTAAAGTGAATTGCGAGAGGTACCAGTGATGCTGCTGTATATAGAGTCCAAAAAGGTCAAAGATGCATTTTCTCTTATGAAAAGTTGCAGCTGAAAGCCAAAAAGCTATGAAAGGACACACTGTAAAGATCACTTTCAAATTTTTAGACATGCATACCAAAATAACTGTTTACCAAATAGAAGACAAAGCTAGAAGGTGAGATATGAGCATCGGATTCCTTTTTATTCTTGGGTCAGGTCAAATTCACATACCTCGTTTAATGTTGGTGTGTATTCATCTAAGTGATAAGAGACATGCTCTGCTCACAAGAAAGAAAATATAAACCCTGAGAATGGGTTAGAATAATGTGGTCTTCAGGACAGCAGATTCAAAACTGTAACCAGTTTTTCTTTACTGTGAGGTTTCTTTGAAGTGCCTGAAAAACTGTGCCACTTCACATCACTCAGTCACCCAGACAGACAGTACTTAAAATTTAAAATGTGCAGATTGAACTAGATGTGATAATCTTGTTCCATGTAAAATGTTTAACAAAAATCCATTTGTTGTGTAAATCATGTTGGATATGACACACACTGAAGAATAATGCTTTGAAGCTCTTGGTAGAGGGTTTTTTTCTTTTTCTCCCCCACCACACAATAATCTCTCTTTATATATATATATGCATATATACATATAGTTCAACGTACGTAAAAGGAAGTTGTTTAAAAGACAAATGTGTGTCCTGTCATGAGTATGAACAGCAGACACAGTAGTTTAGTAGTCCAAGATTCCTTGGAATGTAAACAAATCATTGCTGTTTGAGTGGGTAGGATCCAGCTCTTCGTTTGACACTGCTTTAAAAATTGAAAGATGTGCAACTAAAGAGTATAGCTGTGGAAGAATTGTTGCTAAAACGTATATATTTAAGAAATGAGGTACAAGTTATATAAAATTTGATGTAGAATAGAGTGGTTTTATTGGATCATAGGTTTATGTTCTTGTTTTAGCTGAAAGGAAAACTGGTTGGACTGTTTAGCAGTGTTTTTTTTTTTTAATTAAAATATTAATTCATTGCCCTTATGAATCAGACTTAAGGGTTTTGTAGAATGCTTGATGGAGCAGCTTCTTTATGATTCTCTATGTATGTATGAAATGGATTTGAAAGTTACAGAATTTTTTCAAAAGTGCAGAGCACTCAGCTCCCATAATTAATTATTTTGCGCATTTTCATGATACGGAAGGCAAAGGCTGTGGTTTATTAGAGGCAAAGTTAGAGTACAGCAGAGCCTAGCAATTGGGCAATTTTCATATGTGCACTGTATCAGCTACAGATCTCACTAGTACAATTATGCAAACTTTAGTTTTATGGAAACATAATGTTACACCATAGTTTTAATCTCATTTTATTTCACCCCATGATCCAGCATCTAAGGTTATGATGGATAAAATTCTGATTCATTCAAATACCAGAACTATATTTGAAGTGTCAAATATTTCAAAGGTGACAGCCCCATGATTGCCTGTATTTTAGCCATAAAACGATTCTCAGTTATCCTGTTCTTTAGAAATCCATAATCTTTATGGGTTTGTTCAAATATTGTTAAAGAGGAGATTGGATGCCTCTTATTTCCAATGTTGAAAGTAAGTCTTATATAGTTTCAGGTACTCTGGAATCCTTTCAGAGAGGTGAAGTAGAGGATACTGTGATGCTTCACTCTTGCCTAGCCTTCCTGATTATTTTTCTAATTATTTTTAATAGATTTGCTGCAGAGGAATATTGCTTTAGAAAGAGAAACTTTTCATGTAAGTTCTTGGTTTTTAAATTTACTCTCTAAGTCTGTGCTGCTTTTTTTGTCACTTGCATTTACTTCTATTTACATTAAATATTCTCTAAAGGAAAATATTATTTTTGTATATGCAGAGCCTATGTATATTGAGACTGTGCAGCTGTGTGAGTTGATGTCTAATTATTCTTTCAAATTTGCCAGTAAATAAATCTTCTTATATTGTTGTTCCACAGTCTATGACTATTTCAAGACTGTTGTTAACTGGCAGAGTAGAGAAGTTTGATTGTCCTCCTAGAGAATAGAGGATAAAGATAGGGATTATTCTTGGGGCTTTTGATCAGAACTAGAAACCTGTTATTTTAATGCAGTCTACTATTTCACAAGAGCTTGGAGCTCATAATTATAAAAGACATGACTGTGGGAAGGTTGCAAATGTAAAGTGTTTCTTACGGAGCAGAAACAAGACATTTAACACTGATGACAAGCTAAAAAATGTTTGTCGTTTCTTAAACTTGAGTAGTAAATTTATTTATTACTGTATTGTAATGCTGGTTGGCCACATTTTTGGTACTAGCAAGATACTACTTCTGTTTCTGCAAGTAGGAGAGTGTCTTTTTAAATACAAAAATACTTTTGTGTGAATTGCCATGATAAGCTGCTTTTAAAGCACATAGTAGGATGCTTAATTAAAACTGACTTTTTTCATTGAAAATAGCATTTAGAAGTTTTGAAAATACTACAAGTCAGAAGTTCTTTTGTGGTGCTATCTTACAGTAGTAATAGCATTACTTGGGCTTTAGAAATTAATTACTCTTGTAATATTGCTATTTTCCATCTTAACATGTGTTGTACTTGAAAGTAGCAGGTAGAGAGAACTTTCTCCCTTCTGTGTTTATAAACTTTATGGAAGAAAGAAGGTAAGGAGTTATCTTTCTCTGTGTTTTACGTATAGGTGGAAAACTTGAATACCCAGATAACAGAAGAACATAGATCTAGCGGAACAAAATGTAAATCTCCAGGAACAACAGATAAAGAAAAATGTAAGTGATACAGAACTACACAAATTTGTGTAAAGCTTTTCTGCTGTAAAACAAAGTTCTACTGTGATTAGGCCATAAAGTGGTATTTTGGAGGAAAGAATGGAATATGGGGAATTCAGAACTCCAAAGCAATCGTTCTTCCCAGAACAACTTTTAATACTACACTTAATAAAAACATGGTAACAAATTTAATACTGCATGGAAGAGTATTATAGTAGCTTTTTTGATTGTAAGTGAGCAAACTTTTTTGCTTAGTCTTCAAAATAATTTCTAATTTTATCCGTTTTAAATAAAACACATGGAAGAAATATAAACTGAGGAAAAGTGATCGTCAGAGGAAAATCTAGCCATTCAATAGACTTTGTGAGGCTGGATGCTTCCTTTTGTTGGATTGGAAAGAACCAAGTTTTAGTGTAACCTTATGTCTGTCCAGAAGCAAAAAGTGAGAAGGAAGTCAGTCCACTGAATGGCATAAACATTTCTAAGTTAAAGTTAACTTCACAGTATCACAGTATGCTAGGGATTGGAAGGGACCTCAAAAGATCATCTAGTCCAATCCCCCTGTCGGAGCAGGAACACCTAGACGAGGTTGCACAGGAAGGCGTCCAGGCGAGTTTTGAATGTCTTCAGAGAAGGAGACTCCACAACCTCCCTGGGCAGCCTGTTCCAGTGCTCTGTCACCCTCACTGAGAAGAAGTTTCTTCTCAAATTTAAGTGGAACCTCTTGTGTTCCAGCTTGAATCCATTACCCCTTGTCCTATCACTGGTCGCTACTGAGGAGAGCCTGGCTCCATCCTCATGACATTCCCCCTTTATATATTTATAAACACTAATAAGATCACCCCTCAGTCTCCTCTTCTCCAAACTAAAGAGACCCAGCTCCCTCAGTCTTTCCTCATAAGGGAGATGCTCCACTCCCTTAATCATCTTAGTTGCCCTACGCTGGACTCTCTCCAGCAGCTCTCTGTCCTTCTTGAACTGAGGGGCCCAGAACTGTACACAATATTCCAGATGCGGTCTCACCAGGGCAGAGTAGAGGGGAAGGAGGACCTCTCTCGATCTGCTAACCACCCCCCTTCTAATACAGCCCAGGATGCCATTGGCCTTCTTGGCCACAAGGGCACAGTGCTGGCTCATGGTCATCCTGCTGTCCACCAGGACCCCCAGGTCCCTTTCCTCTACACTGCTCTCTAACAGGTAGCTCCCCATCCTATACTGGAACCTGGAACTTAGAAATAAGTTAGACATTTTGTTGACATAATAATTATGAGACTGACTATGTAATATCTATTCAAGCTCTGCTCTCAACTGCTTTTGTCTTTTCAGCATCAGAACAATTAAAAAAAAAACACTAGGATAATTAATAATGTCATTTTTTATAACAGTTTTTATTCTGCTTGTTACAATTTTGATTTGATGAAGTGAGTAACTAGAAGCTATGCTGTATTTGTTATAGTGTCCCACATAACATCAACTGCTTCCTTTTTCTCTGGGTGAGTTGAAGTTAAGGTTGATGTTTTATTTCTTGATGTGGTCAAATTTAAGTTTTTAGTTTATCTTTAAAAACAAACAAAAAAAAAGAACCCCACCTATAACATAGAAATAAAATGGAATTCTTTTTTGTAATTGTTTTGTCTTCCTTCCTCAAAGAGGAATTAACATAACTTTCTGATTATATTTTTGTAAAGAAGATGCTACTTTTCAGAATCGTTTGAATCACAGTCATGATGAGCTGATATAAAAGTGACATCAAAATCTGACAAATGCAGAAGGCTCTTTTAACATTTGAACTGTTGTTTGGTTTTGCAGGCAACCAGCTGATTGCTCAGGATGAGAGAAAAGATGATGAACAAACTCAGCATTCTAAAACGAAATCTGATAACATCAAGGTATTTTCAAGCACATTCTTTTAATGTTCTGCAATTGTAATATAAATAAGATGGAAGTCTTAAGTTTTTATTTCTGTGGCAGCTTATTTTGGGAGGTATTTTCATTATTAAGTGTAAAACATTTTTGCATTGTCTTGAGTACAAAATAACTGACTATATATAGAATGATATTCACTTTTCAAGGGGGAGACAATTAGAAAAAAAAAAAAAAAAGCAGGAGCCTGTGTTGTACACAGCACCTGAATCCCTTTGAAGTGTGGTGGACCGATTTGCAGAATAGTTAGGAGCTTGGGATCACATGGTGCCCAGCTGTCCCGTCAGATCAGCGTCTTCGTGATTGTGCTGAGATCTGCAAGAGGGTATCGGACTTGTACTTGAGTTCTGGGTTTGTGCTGATCCCTTCTAAGTCAAAACAGGAGTTCAGGACAAAATAGCTATTCCTTTTAAGAGTACATGCGAAATATTTGGGTCTATCTCACCCATTGATTTTGATGAAGCTTCTCAGCGTCAAAGTTTTTAAGAGACATTAGAAAATCTTGAGGAATAAAATAACTACTCGTATATTGGGGTATGGTGGTTGTTCTTCTTAGTGTAAGTAACTGACAATGATCTTTAATTTGTAGTAAGACACTCTTTTCCTTGTTTCAAAATAATTTAGGAAGTTATTTCAGGTGATACAGCAGAAGTGTCCAAAGAAATTGATGTAAAGCATACACCTCCTAAAAGTACTGTGGAAGAAAAAGGTAATGAAACTGCCCATTCCTGGCAATTTTCTGAACCCATACTGAATGCTAATTTCTTTTCATTTGAATGATTCTGAAAGAAATTAGGAACTTGATTCCAGTTTGATCCCAGTAAATACTTGCATATATTCTCTAGTTGCTGTCTGTTCTATTACTGCTGTCAAATACTGCATTAATCCTAGTTCCTTTAATGGTGAGAGCAGATTTGATGTTTCTGCTGTGCTATCACCCATCTACTCCATTATTGCTTCAGTATGTATCTTGGCTAGGAAAGCTAATTGCAAATAAACAGGTGGATGGGGAAATAGCATGATTGCGGTATGTGACAAGAAGAACTTCTAACTCTGGCCACAAATAAGAGATGTCCTTCTATGAAAAATCCAAGACACATTCACCATCAAAATCAGGCCTGTTTGTTTCGGTAGAGAAACAAAGTATCCAAGTTGCACTGTCACAGTTGACTTATTAATTGCACTAAAATAAATAAGAAATGATCATGTGTCCACAGTGTTCATAGTGGCTTTGACGTAACTTCAGTCTGTCTTTGGGTGAACAGTGTGCGTATCTTCCCTAATATTAGTTTGACCTACTAATAGTTTTGTCTCTCCAGTGAGCATGTTGACAAGTCTGAAACTGTTCTGCAATCAGCATGTATCCTCAGCTTTCTGTTTCATGGAATGTGGGAGAAAATTCAATAGTGGTTTATATTTATCTTACCATTTTATAGTGGGTCACAGTCTTGACCTTTTGTTTTTACTTTAAGTTAGAAGACCTGTCTAACTCATGTAGTGTTAGGGAAGCATTCTGGCAGACCAATTATTGTTGCTACAAGGCAAATAGTATTAATTTCTGATGGGTGTTTAGGTTGTGACTTGTATCTTTTTCTTTGCCTAATAAAACAAAAGTGTACAGTTTCTCTCTTCTTGTTTTTTGGTTTGTTTTTTTTTTTGTATGTGTGAAGATGAATTTACCATTGAACAGGAAATGTCTGAAAAGGAAAAGCACGGCCTAGAATCAAACGAAAATTCTCCAGAGGTGAGTGGTCTTATTCATGTTAACTGAGATAATGCAGGTTCACACTGAAAATAAGTACTTTGTCTTTGTATTTTGTTAACAGCAATATTATGGGTTTGACTTCACCAACACAGAAATAGGTGTGAAAACTTATGCTTGGTAAAGTTCTGTGTCACAAAGTATAAACTCACAGACCATAAGACATCAGTGGCTGATTATTGAAGTAGAAATAACTCCCTTCCTACATTTAATAGTACTTATAAATTGTACAGAAAGCAATTATATAGAGTTGTACTGTATAGAAGTCATGTTTTCTGAAAACCTTGTAATTGAGATGTGGATAGTTTAGTTACTAGCAAACATGACTTGGCTTTACAAAAATATTATCACTCAACAATTCTAAAACTATGTTATCTTTTAGGCATATAGTTGTGATATTCTACAGTGGTGGTTGTAAACAAATGTCTGAACCCTAGTGATTAAAATTGTCAATGGTCTCTAGAAATGGACACAGTTCTCATAAATATGCTAGGTTTTGTCATTTGCTTTTTTCACCTCTAATTTGGAAGTGGAAGAAGATTTACAGAATAAACTGTTACATTTGTTCACTCAAGGCTTGAGTGACTAAGAGCCGTTGCGGGGGGTAGACATTGCTAGACTTCAGTAAATGCTGAATGAGGCACTTAACCTCCTTTCCTTGTAAATAGGAGAAAGTCTGTTATTGGGGATTTTGTGATCTGAGATGGGGGATTTTTGTGATCTGAACCTCTGACCATACTCATTACTTCAAATTGTCTTTCAAAGCTTAAACTTCAAAGTAAGGGGCCTTTTTTACTAAAGGCCCTGTTTATATAGAGAATGTCAAAAATCTGTACGTTGGGATAGCTGGGATATTGACTGCTTAGTAGCACTTGCTCAGCTGTTTTAAGATGTAGCATGTGCTATGTGGCATTGGGAAAAGGGGCTCACAAGAGACAAAGTTTGGAGTTGTTGTAAGACTGAAAAGATGTGGTGGGATATATAGGGTAAGCAGGCAGCATTTGTGAGACCAAGTGGTAGAGTTGTTGGGGGGCAAGGGGGCAGAAGGCACTGTGTTCTCAGGCATGCTTTGTGCCTGAGGCCAGCCACAGAGAATTTTGTATAATTGGGAGTTGTCTTGTTTCTTTTCAGCTATATCAATGAATTTCATAACAGGCAGTGTGTCTTCCTATGAAACCTGCCTCATCTATATTTATCTATTTTTTTTTTTAACTGAGGAGCGCTGCTGCTGCTATCACATTATGAAGTTAGCAGCAATCTTTGTATTATACTGCTCAAATGCTAACTGTCGATTACAGTAACTAAAATGTTTTTGTCCTTTACTTTTAATAGGAAAATCAGCCTGTAATAGTGAAACGGAAAAGGGGAAGGCCTCGTAAATACCCTCTTGAAGCTGTACAGCCTGGTGGTAAGTAGTTCATAATACCTGTGTGGAAAACCAAGGAAAATAGTGACATTCAAGTTCTGAATTCATATTTCTTCCCTCAGGTGGGGAGTCAAAAGCTGATATGAGCACTGGGAATGTAAGTGCCTTTATTTTGTTTGGGTGCATATAAACACAGTAATTCAAGAGCCATTTATCTGTTTAACAGTTAAGGGTATTTCAGAAACGTCTTATGGAAAACTTGATAATTGAGATCAGTCTAAGCAAACAAAAATTATTAATAGTATCTCCTAATGTAACTGAATTTTGTAAGCAAAAATACACTGTTAAGTCTGAACACAGCAAATAGCCTAACAGGATCAAACTTAGTACAACATACTTAATACAAATCTGTTACACTGGCTAGCAATGTCTGTAAAATAAAGTATTGTATAATGCAGTTTTATTACCTATATTACGATGTGTACGGTTCATTCAAAAGGTAGGCAGGTGCTGGTTGGTAACTTAAGAGCTCATGAAACATACCTCTGTCTTTTAAAGCTCAGCAATATCTTAACTTCTTAACCACGAGAAGTATGTTCACTGCTAAGAAAGTATTCTGTTGGGAGTGTTTCTGGAATCCAGTTGGATTACAGCACAAGGGTAGTAATGGATCAGGCATATTTGTGGAGTACGACCAGTTGGATTTATTTTGGTGGAAGGCTCCTCTCTTGGGAATTCGTGTATGTCGGAATCAAAGCTATCGCACATAAAAGAGGTGATTTTAAAAACAAAGTTGTATTGAAACTCACATTTTCTGTCTGCTTGCCTGGTGATGCGCCAGCTGGCATGGGTGTCAGAAGTCTTGGGAATTTACCTAGGCTATAGATAGCAGGAGTTCTCATCCCTGCTGGTTCTGTCCCCACAGGTTTTCAGGCAGCCCTTTGAGTCCTGTCCCTTCTACAGATCTGCTGGAGTTTTGTTTCAGAATTCCTAATCTTTCCTAAGCCGTTTTTTCTTTCCTCAATATTAATTTAATGAAATCTAATTTGAACGGGTGTGGGTTTTGGTGTTTGGTTTTTTGTTTTTTGGGTTTTTTTGTGGGTGGTGGTGTTTTTTCAAATAAGAATTAAAACTAATTTTAAAATCCCACTCAAAATAGATACACCTTGGCAGTCCTCAATACTGGAACAGAATCATCTTGTTCTAGTCTGACTATTTTAAAGGCCCTGTACCTCTTAGTGATGACTGATTGGTGTGTCAATCAGTTACAGGCTGGCTCCAGGAGGAGCCCTATCTGCCCTCTATCTGAGATAGTGGTTCTGTAAGGTGAGATATTATCTTTGCATGACAGTTTCCCCTAGGCTGCTTTGAGAACATGTTGCTACTTCAAAGGAAGCGGAGACATCCTAGTGTAGTTGTTTGGTGATGAAAGCAACTGGATTTTTTTGGACAGTCATCACAGGGGATTATGTAATTATACATAGCTCTTTCTGCATTCTGAGTAAATACAAAATTCTGGTGGTTTATAGTTGTGCAAATCTGTATGTGTGATTACATAAAGTGACAGTACTGAACTTTTTTTGTATTGTTGATAATTAAGTTTTCAGAAATGTGTTTGATTGAAACTGCCTTTAACTTTGTCTTTTATTGCAATGACTTTACTGTCAACTAGTTTACTGAAACTGCTCTGATTTCTTTCATTTATGGGCTGATTTGACTTGTTTCAAATTTTTATCATAAATGGAAAAATGCATGCTAGTGTCGAGAAACTCAGTACAAACTTTCTGTATGCTCATTAGAATGTTCATGTTTTCTAGATTTGCAGATATGTTCTACTATGAATGGGAGCAAGTTTCTGTGTTTATGTAATACAATCCTGGATTTTCCTGATTTTCTGCAAATTAAAAAAAAAACACTTTTTTTTATTTCAGCTGCAGTTTCCTATTTTTGCGTGTAGAGGAAAACCGCCTCAAACAGGTAAGCATATGATACCTGCTTTAACAAATAAAAGATGGAAGAAATAGAAGAGGGTTTTAAAAAAAAAAAAAAAAATCACATAAGTCCTTCCAAAACAGCATCTCTGGCAGTCAGTATTATCAACGTGTGAAAACGTCTTAGTAAACAGAACAGTGAAGACTTGTCTGTAACTCCTACTGAGTTTATAATTTAAAAAAGAGCAGCTTCATAAGAACTTATTTCAAAGATGCAGCAGCACTGTCAAGTGCTGAATAATGCATTGCAGAATGTACCAAATCATTTGTTTGTGTGGATAGGCACATGGCAGAGCTTCAGAGGCAGGTAGGTACCCCATCAAACTGGTTTTTAGTGACTGTTTTCCATTTCTGCTTGCTTTCTTTCATACCGCAACTGTCAGTCACACTTTATTACATTAACTGTTTTAAAATTTCAAATTTTGTTCAGTTAATTGGATTATCTGTGGATATGTATCTAAAGAGCTTAGTGGTGGCTTAAGGGGATGTTTCTTCCCCCTCACAACTGCTGTAAGATATTTAGAAAATGATCACTTAACTTTACACAGAAATGTACTTTTAGTGCTTCAAACTAAAGTCGAAAAAAGTGAAATACTTTTCTATTTCTCTTTCCTATGCAAACATCTGTGATTTGTAAGAGGTCAAACTTTGGTGAATTTTAGATGGCGTAGCTAATTTTTCTCAAGTGTGAGTCTAAACTGCACTGGTTTTTTAAATGTGTCTTTTTAATAAAACAGACTTTTAAATCCGTTCAGGAAGCAGATGAACCTGAAAGGCAGGTTAAAAAAGGGGTTTGTAAAGAAATACAAACACTCACGCGACAAATCTGAGAAAACAAGTCTTTGAAACAAATCTTATGGAGTTTCCAAAAGTTTAGGTTTCTACAGAGGTATTAATCTGGCTTCATTGCACACATGGACTATTTCCTATTTTCTCCGCAATTGTTAAAATGTCAGCTTTAATCCATATGCTTCAAAATTGTCTCAGGAGGGTTAGCTGGTTGCATGGTACTTGGTTTCTATCAACTGCAAAGAGAACAGACAAGAATGTGAGAAAGGTGTAAAAGTACATTCTGGTTTGCTTTTTATTCAAAAGGACAGACACCTGACTGCACTTAAAGCTTAATTTAGTGTGTTAAGTAACATTTTGTTTTCCAGGTAAAAGGCTGTTGATGTCACAGTGATATTAAGGAGAGTGTGTAAAGTGGATGAAATATCCTGTTAAACTCTTCATCGTATGTTAGCATTCATGTGAGAAAAGGGGTTGAAAACCCCTGGCAGTGAAAAGAAAACAAAGTGGAATCCCTCTATACTTACTCTGGTAATTTCTGGGTGTTCTGCACAAGGGTTTGCGATACGGACAGACTCACATGTAGAGTGGGATGCAGAGACTTTCTTTTCAGTCAGTACAACTCATGCAGTTAAGAGACATCTGGTTTCTGAAGGCAGCATTCTCCCGTAACACTAACACTGAACTTGAAACTAAAATTATTTTGCACTAATCAGTGGTTGCTGCTGTAAGGTTAGTAAGATTTTTAAATACTATAGCTTATTATTTTTATACTTACCTTGAGGCAAAAGTACTACATTTTCACGTCCTAAAGAAAGGGTTGTGTCTGTTAAGAAAGGCGTGTCTTGGATTTACATGGAATATTCTTCTATCAAAAACTATTTTTCTACAAAATTGCCAAAGCATACCAGAATTTTGAAGTATCTGTCTTTTGAACACAACAGAACTAGTAAATATTGGTTATATGTTAGACTTATTTTTTGTAAAATCCTTAATACAGTGGACAGTCCTATGTTTGGTTGCATTGCTTTATTGAATAGTTAAACGTCTTTGTGTTTTATTTCATTTGCTTTTGTGTAAAAGTTTTTTCCCTGTAACTTTAACAAAGGAACTCCAAAAAACTTGTGTGTGAATTCTAGTATATGTTTCTGTTCTTTGAGATCTATTTACGAGCTGTTGCATTGACATTCTTCTGTTTGTTCTGTGAGCGTAATTAGTGATGGGTTTAGAGTTTGTGTTGTCTCTTGTGTAGCTTTCAGAAAACAAAAATAGGCAACAATTTTATGGCAGCGAAAAAAGGTATAAAAACGTGCTTTTGTTTAGGTTCCTTTGCTCCTTCTATTGCTAAGGATTTTTATCCTTGCAGTCTTGCAGATAATTCCATTTGAAAGTTCGAAAGCTTTGTAAAATAATCTCTTTCTTATCGTAGAGTTAGTCAGGGTAGAAGTGGTAAGCATTTACCACGGAGAGAGGCCAGGTTGAGACATGGGTTGTAGGGTCACAAATGCATTTTAACATGCACAGGCCAGTCTGTAAGAAGTACTTAATTGGAAATAAAAATTACTTCAATGGAGAAGATCACGTAATTTGCATACCAGGTATTAGACAGGTTTTAAGTATTGTCTTTTTGAGCTACAGCCATGTTGGTGCTTCACCATGGGCATAGTTAAGCACTAGAACAGATTGCCTGGAGAGACTGTGGTCTTGGAGACTTTCAAAATTGGATTGAACAAGATCTTGAGCAGTATGATCACATTAATTAATTTAGCCATGCTTTCAATAGGAGGTTGGACTAGATGACCTCCAGAGGCCCCTTCTAAGTTAAATTTTTCTGTGATTCTGTAATTGGTTGACAGTAGTTAAAAGGGGTAAATAACTTTTGCTTTTTCATTAAAACAAAACAGTATATGCAACAAAGCAATAAATAACGTCAGTCATATAAAGCCTTACTACTTAAAAAAAAAAAGAAATTAATCATTGTCCCAGTCTTTGTATATAACAAAATACAACAAAGCTGTATTCTGAATTAGATAGATACTTTAAAAAGGAGTTCTTTCAAAATCCGTCAGCTTTGCAGAAAGATCACAGATGCTCAGAAAACATTTGAACTGATTGGCAAAAGATTTGAAGTTCAGAATTAAGTTTTGTTCTTTCTTTTTAGGTGCAGACATACCTAATAAGAAAGAAACAACAAATGTAAGTGCAACCATTTTAATTTGTAAGTTTATAAGCAGTATGTAATGAAAAGTTACTGTCTTCTATTTAAATTAAATTGTTCTTGCCTCACTTGCTTCCATTTTATTTTATCAGGAAGATGAAGCTGAGAAAGCAGAAATGATTGTGCGTAAAAGGGGAAGAAAGCCCAGGCGTTCTCTGGTTCAATCAGAGGAAACTGGTAAAAACATGAAACTCTGCTATTCTGACAGAATGAGAAGATACTACTGTTCCTTTATGTTTACTAATAGCAACAAGATAAGCTTTATTCAATTTTCCTTTCTCGAGGAAAAATCATTGAGTTACAACTAGTGTAAATATTATGTAAATATGTGTAAATTGCTATAATCTCATGTCAGAACTGCTACATCCCAGATGCTTCTATAAAGCCTCATGAATTTTCTATGAATTCTGGCTATGAGCTGCGTAAGTAAACGATGGTGAATGTGTTAGCAAGATTTAAGTCAAACAAGTGTGAATTAAAAATGTTGAAGGATAAAGGAAATGGAAAATTACTTACTTAAAATGGGATTTGTGAATAGAATACCTTTTCTAAAGTAAGTGTCCATATCCTTTTGGAGGGCTTTTGGAAAATTATAGCACATGTGTAAAATTTTACATGGACAGAAACACTGGAGCCAGAAAGAAAACGTCGGAAATTAACGTCTTCTGAAGACGAACTAAAGGAGCAGGAAGAAGGTGAGGAAGAAGATGGTGAGGAAGATGATGAAGCATATTCTGGGGCCACAACGAGATCAGCCACAAGATTAGAGGCTCAAAGGTAATTGTGTGTAGAGACAAGCTTTTTTTCTAGTGGGTTTTGGGGTGGGTTTTTTTGTTGTTGCTTGGAGCAGGGGGAGGCGCGGGCGTTGTGTGTGGGGGGGGTATTATTATTTTTATCTTTAAATTGATGAGAGCTTCCTAAATAATTTTGGTTCTAATTCTAGTACTGCTCTTCTAGGGATGAAGAGACAAAAGGGGGTAGGTGGGGAAACTATTAGGGTCTCAAAAGACATATTTGAATATGTCAGAAGGTAAGAATTGGTCCTGCTAGCAGTCTTCATCCTAGTGATGTCTCAGAAGTTGGGTCTAAGGGCACTTGGTTCTGTTAGGTAAAAAGGGACCTCTGACTCGACTGTGCAGTTCACCATTTAATATTTGGAACTGGAATAAGGTGAAAGCGTAATTTTGCCTGCCTGTTTCTTTTTACAAATATTATCCAAGTTAAATACATGAATCTGCAGCACTGGAGGATTTCATTTCTAGTATGGTGATCTGCAAGCTCAGAAAGCAATCTTACTGCAGAAGAGCTCTTGCAGTAACTCACTCCTGTAGTAGCAAGAGTTCTGTTTTTAAGAAGCCGTTCTTCATCTCCCTTAGCATAGGTCTGCCTTTTTGTAGGCAAACTGAATTATAGCAGAGCTCATCCTCTTGACTCTGTTATGGAAGCAAAGAAAGATATCTGCTTTAGGAAGTTCTAATTTATGTTGCTGCCTTTCAGAACACAATTGGAGTCCAGACTTTGTTTTTTGTGTTCATGGTGAGATTTCTGTAAATTCACTGGATTTACTTTGCTCCAAAGGATATATTATATGTTAGCCTTCGGGGCTTATTTGAAGCACTCTTCACGGTATGCTCTAGAATTCTTAATTTCAGAGCTGAATCATAAAGTAGTTATGTAGTCTTTATTTAAATCATAGAATCATAGAATGGTTTAGGTTGGAAGGGACCTTGAAGATCACCTTGTCCCAACCCCCCTGCCATAGACCCCCCTGCCACACCTCCCACTAGACCAAGTTGCCCAAGGCCACATCCAGCCTGGCCTTGAACACCTCCAGGGATGGGGCCTCAACAACCTCTCTGGGCAACCTGTTCCAGTGCCTTACCACCCTCAAAGTGAAAAAATTCTTCCTAATGTTTAATCTAAACCTCTCCTCTTTGTTTAAAGCCATTCTCCAAAAACTGTGAAGGTTTACCGCTAAATTGTAATGAAAGTTTAGATATTAGTGGGTTTGTTCTGATTGCTTGTGGAAACATCTGTTTTTCTATTTACCCGTGTGTGTGTTTTGTGTCTCAGATTTCCAATGCTATCTTTCTAGCTCTGACTAGTAACAAAGCATCTCTATCATAAGTTGCTGCAAACAGTCTGTATTTTATAAGTATTGTTTGGGAATGATTCTGTGAAGAGGCTGCTTCTTCATCTTCAGCATTGTTGGATTATCGTTTTTTCTGACTCTTAAGTATGTCCAAACTATGAGGTTGATCACCAGTAACCAGTTTTTCGTGTTTCTGAACTGGATACTGAAGCTAATGAGTTCTTTTCTTTACACTGGATAAGCAAATTATCTTTTCTTCTGCAGCCTATTCACCTTTGATGCTTTTGTTTTTCTGCTGGTACTACAGGCTTTTTTTTTTTTTTTTTTTAAACATGGACACATGTACCGGAATTATCACAGATTTGGAACTAGGATTTTTTAGTTAAATACTAAATGTAGTCAGTAAAGTAGCCTTTTGATTCAGCATTTGATATGAAGAAACATGGCTTTGGCATTGCAGTTGGCATCTTGAAGCATACAAATGGGTTTTTTTTTTCACTGTTTCTTTTGGCAACTTTGAGTTACTTGTTGCAAGTACTGTGCAGTCTTAATTTTCTGCACTTGGAATGCAAGAAGAAAGTGACTTGGTAAAAGTATTTTGTTATGTATACATTCATCATTCTTTTGTATTACAGAAAGCAGCCCAGCAAGCCAACCACACGTGCAACTTCCAAAGGCAGCAGTCCAAGTTCAGTTTCTCCTAGAAAACGACAGAACCTAGCAGCAAAAAAAAGATCGCCAAGTGATACAAAAATTAATAAATCTCCTCCATTGACACAGTAAGTATTAAAGTTGAATCCACTTCTCTTACTTGTTTTGGAAGACACTACGTTGATCCTTTCCTTATATGTTATATACTGCTTCGAAATCTGAACAGCAGTCTAGGTTCGTGCTGTTCTGTTCTTTTATGATATATAAAAGCTTTTAAAGGATTTTCTTCTGTTTACATTTTTTCTTTTTCTTCATTTCTTTAACATTTTGAAGACTAGAATTTTTTTCTTTCCATCCTCAGAAACCTCTTGGGAGAATCTGAAAATGCTGTTATGCAGTATTTTAACTTGAGCTGTGACTCTTTCCTGAATGGGGGGAAGAGCTGCTGTGGTTCAGGTTAATGCAACTTATGATCACATGATTCTAATGCTTTAATGATCTTTCTAAGATCAGCTGATAAAAGAGGAGAAACTCTGAGAGTCCTTATATCGAGTTGTGAAAATATCTCCCTTTCCCTCCTTCCCTGGTACACTTTTCATAGTTGAGATCACAGTGTAAAATCACAGTGTAAAATCCCAAGGGAGTAATAAATGCGATGCACAGTTGCTATTCTATTTATCTTGTAGTTACCTGTAAAATGGGTCATATGCCAAATACATTTAGTTGTCATCCACTCTGAAACATGGCAGTGTCTTCAAACTGAACCTTGGGAACATGTGTATCGTGCACTGATTGGCTGTTACAGTTCACTTCATGTTAATTACTTTGCATGGTTATGAATGGCCAAGAGTTCAAGCCACGCTTACACTTGGTTGCAGCTGAAATGTGGTGGGTTTATGTATAGATGCTTAGAGATAAGGGTACACCATGTCTGCCCTTTACTCCCTCTTGTGTATGTGAGACAAGCCACTGTCGCTATTCTTCTGTCTTTGTAAGACAGAGTACAAGATAATGTAGTTCATTATATTATGTTACAATCCACAAGTCTTTCCAAAAGAAAGAGGAGGAAGGAGGAGAGCTCTAGCCCCAAATTCTACATCTGGAGCACTCCAGCATACAGAATTAGTAAGCAGTACCCTGCAAAGATGTGATGGGAGAGTGCAAGGTCTCCCTGTGGTGTGTGCTGGTATATGTTTTAGTAGTAGGCTTTTAAATAATATATCCTGGTAATTCATCAGAGATGGACGATTCCATCCTCTAAACAGGATTGTGACTGACCACCCTTTTTGTTTTACAAGTCTTACCATTGTTAAAATAATTATTAATAATGCTTTTCAGGTTAAAGGTGCAGTGTACCAAGCGTAAAAGGGAAGATAGCCCAACAGTGGTACGGAGGAAAGGCCAGCAGAAAACAGAGGAGACACCAGTAAAGAAAGCAAAACGATAATCTTTACCAACTGGTACTGTTCATGGAAGATTCAAAAGAAAAAAAAAACAAACATCTGTGCTTCTATTTTTTTTTAAAGCAAAGGGATTTGCACGTGCTTGTTTCAGAGGTCTAAGTTAATCAATGCAGTACTTTTTAAGTTACATTTTAAACAGCTTTATAAACTATTGTTTATACAGAATATTATGTACATTTATTTCAGATGAAAAATAAGTTTACTTTGTACCTGAATGAAAAACAAAGTAGTTATATATTTTATCACTGACTTGGAAAGTTGGGGTTTCCCAATGTGACATGCTAATGCAGATGCTTCCAACCCATGAGGCACCCCTGGGCCTACTAATACACTTTGTATATAAACTTGTAAAAATAGGTTGTATTTTACTCTGTGTATGAATCTAATCAATGATGGACATTTTATTTATTATATGGAAAGCATTGGTCTGTAAACTTTAGTATATACCTTAGGTTTTTTTAATTATATATTTTACATTCTATGCAGATGTCAGTAGAAAATTTCCCCTCTGCTCCCCCAGGGCTGTCTAAAACCTGAAGTTCTCTAAAATATGCTCAGACAGTTGGTAAAGTATTTTTCTCGCATGTATTAAAGTAGTTTAGCATAGTGAAAGGGACTTGGCTCCTTTCTGTTCACATTTGTGACAAAGTATAAAATTTAAAATGTAATCTTACTAGATTATATTTTCACTTGTGAATTTACTACCAACCTCAAGAAATAAATAGTATTAGGTTAGATTTATTCACAGTCAGCCAACACTACCCTGAAATCAAACAGTTTTATTTTGCAACTAAACACCTGTTATTTCAGTATTTGTCTTTTTCAACAGAGGGACCCATTGAAATCAAATGTCACTTCTCCTAACTATAGAGCTTCAGCATTTTATGTTACATTTTATACACAGGTATTAAAAATAGAACCTGGTATTATTGCCAGAATCTTTTTTTAATGTATATTAACTCTGGTAAGAGCAAATGTTCAAGTGAAGTTGTATATAAAGTTAAACTTTTCTTATGATCAAATGTGTCTCTCGTTATGATGTGATGAGTTGCCAAACAATCTGAGATTATTTTAAGTGTTTTGTTGATATTCTGGTTTATAATTAAAAAGGATTTGGGGCCGGGGGGGTGGGGGGTGGAATTTGACTCTTTTTTTTTTGTTCTTTTTTTTTTTTTTTTTCCTCTTTCTTTTGTGAGTTTTTTTGAACTTGTTGTAAGGCAGATGTTTCCGTCAGATATTCTGCTTGGTTTCTTACTGAGATTTTTATATAAAAATTATAAAATGTTTGCCAAAAATCTGAGTTGCAATATTTTATTATCCTTTAATTGTATTGCTGTGGAATCTCTTTTTACAAATGTATTTGGTTGGAGCCATATCTATAAGCTTTACCTGATTAGTGTCTTTAAATGTCTACAGGTGCTTATATTTTAGCTATACAAACAGTAGGAAAAGTACCTAACCATTTACCAGGCTTAGTACACCATAAAAGCAGGTGCACACATAATTTTTTCCCTAAGCAAACGAGTCTAAAGGAAGAAAACCTCTTTGCTCTGAAAATTAACTCCTTTTGATTTCTGCCTTAACTCTGCTGCCATACTAATGCATACCTTGCTAACATACTGCTGATATATACCTGTGTATTACTAACACTACACTGTTTATGCACTTCTTCATATGAGTTGTAGGATAAGTTGAATCTTTTTCTTCTTTTTTTTTTCTTTCTTTTTTTTCTACTTTCCTCCCTGTAGCATGCATGGACCAAAATTGTAAATTTTTTCTCAGCCTTTGTTCTGTAAGACTAGACGAGCCAAACTGCTTTCTAGATTTTTGACCATCTTTGGAGTCCTTCCCTGCATCTGTTCCAGTTTTGTTTCCTTACACCTGAATTCGAAAGTGAGATTGCTCGAGAGGTTCCAAAGGAAGCCCCACCACCACACTGTACATTATTATCGTTTATTCTCTCTCTCCACTGGTAGTACTTCTCCTGCCACAGTACAGTTCATATTTGCATATTTCACAGGCACATCTCTTCTGATGGATTATAATGATTGCAAAGCTCCTACTCGTAAGTGTCAGATCTTCTTGACTGTCTGTTGTCTAATGATCTCGGTACAGAAATACAACCCTGAAGATCAGTGATGATCTCTCAGAGTTAACCTGCTTAGAAGGTCTTCTACTGTCCTTCCCCTTAGTGATGGATAACATTTAGGAAAATCTTCTTGTCTATGGAATGTATCTTTGATCGTTCATTACATTATTCTGTAATATGAAGGCATCAAAGGAAGAGCCCAACTTTTACTTAAAGGCAAAGGGAGTAAGTGCCAATATCGCAAACTATTATAACTTTGGCACGCTTCGCTCACTGTTGCATGATAGTAAGGGAATAGCAGCATCTTGCTCCTTTTCAACAAAATAGACATTTCTGCCCAGCCACATCAATGTCAATCCGTGTTTGGAATTTTTTTTTTAGTAGTTTCAAGTGCCCGTCATCTAAATTACTGTTATACTTTACAGCAGACCACTACTGTACCTGTATTGAAGCATAACTTGGACATTGAATGGTTACAGTTTCCAAGTTCTTAATATGCTGTCTCTCAGAGCCCTTCCTGAGCACAAGGAAGGAGAGGGGGCAGAGGAATCCGTTTTCCCTTGGGTGCAGCAGGAGGCACATCCATCTCGTCCAGAACTTGGGCTTGTAGTCCAGCTTGAACCTTGACGTATATATAAAGGCACTATTATTTTCCTACCCTGTGCAAATTTAGAGTGCAGGAAAAAATACTGTTCTGCACTGTGATAAAGCAGAGTGTCCTCAAAGGGTTTTATGGAGAGACTTGCTTGAGACAGTTTGTTGCCACCTTTAGTGCGAGAACGTGGCTATGTTTCTAAACCACTTGGCTATTTTTTTTATGTTACAGTGGCTTGTTTTTCTTCCAGTTCCTTCTCTTGGACCTGCTTCATTTCTCTGAATATTAAAATATTCAGTGAACCAGAGATGTCCAGGTGGAAGATGGAGTTCAATTCCCCCCGCTGAGTTTTACAGAACAAGAACTTGAATCCTGCTTACCATACCTCAGCTGCCTCTGTTAACCAGCTGACTGTTGGCTAGTTGTCAGTATCTCTTCATGTTTTCTAGTATATTCTACTTAAAGGTTACTTACATCTCTTTACTGTCTTCGACCTAAAATACTACGGTATTGTCTACTGTATAGATTTTAAAACACAAATGGATTTTGGTTGGTTGGTTTTTTTTTTTTGTGGTGGTGTTTTTTTAAACCAACTGAAGGGTCATCAGTAAAAGTTCATTTGCAGTTTTCATTTTTTGATGGGGTCTGGCAAGCTTGTAACTCTTGCAACTGGTGAAATTTCTCTCTAGAACCTCATCCAAAGTCAGTAGGTGCACTCAGCAGCCACGGCAAAGATTTTGCTGATGCTGGCAGATCTCTGAATGCCTCAATTTTCTATTCCAACAGCTTCTCTACTAACATCTATTTCTCAGTTGGTTTTCTTTTTATTTTTTTTTTTTTTTTTAAGTCTGGGACATCCATCCCAGAACACACATGCACTGTTTCTTCTCCCACAGCCTGTGTTCTGAGAGCGTTGTGTACAGAACAGCCTCTGGCCCTGATCCCTCAGGGGCTGCGTACCGGCCAGAGCTGCCTTCATCTGTCCAGAAACTCAGTAAAAATTTGTCCCATAAAACCTGGCAACCAAGAGCAGCAAGTGCTGGTCATAGTGACTGTCAACAGACATCCACTATCATGCAAGTCCAATACAGGTTCAGGTGTCAATACTAAAAGTGGTCAAAATCTGATACCTGTATCAAGTTCTGCATTGGGAAAAGATCATTTGGCACCACAGGTTCTTGTCACTCCTTGCTTTTTGGAAGAGGTAGTGGGACCTCTGTGATGCTGGGAGTCGCTGGTCTGAAGAGAATCACTGCCCTGAAGCTGGGATACACTGAGTGACTTCTACATGTCCTTCCAAAGCAGCATTTGATTTCCTTGGAGCTGTTATCTGTTTATATTGCAAAGAGTGAATTTAACTGGTAGATTTTTGTTCTTTTCCCATTAAAGTCATTCCATGGGAAATGTTTTCCGTTTTAAGATTTAACATGAGCTTCTTAACAAAGGTGACTGCACGTTCATATAGCATACGCTTATGCCAAGCTCTTGATAACTTAGGTATTCTCAACATTGCCTGCTCGGTCATTTCATATACCAGCTCAGAAGACTCTTACCTTCACGGCTTCAACAGCTTTCCATCTATTTCATTTGCTTGTAGCTTCAGTTCAGAGGAAATTGCCCGTGTCAGCCTTCTGCAGGTTTTGGCAACTTCTTAAAGATACTGTGCTCACTTCTTCCAGTAGATTCCTTGTCCTAGCTATGTATGTCACACTCCATTACTTCCATCAGCTTCCATCAGCCTGTTTCAAGCAGGGTGGTTTTTTCTACTAAAACATGAAAGTTTAAACACTGAGGAAATTCTATCTACGTTCTAGTCTTTGTTTCCAGATTCTGATGTTTCACCAAAATTCCTTGAAAGGCTATTTCTGATTTAAACCCTCTTCCTCTTTCAAATCTCAGCTTTTTAGCTCTTGTTCTTGCTAGCTTCATGAATAAAGTCCAAAAGAAAAACATAATAAAAATAAATGTTTCTCTGGGAGTCCCTAGATAGCTGTATTTAAAGCTGGGAACACAACACTCTTGCCAAACAACCAGGGAAGAAAAATATGGTTTGAAATGGCCGTAACTTAGTAGGGCAGGAATAGATTTTTGGCACTGACTGCAATTAATTAGCCAAGGGTGGGGTTTCATGGTCAGCCTGTGACTGCAAGGCACCTTTCACCTTCCCTCTTCTTCTGCTCTGTGGCCAGTGCCTTCCTCCATGCCAGCGTTGAGTTGTACAGTCACAGAGCGCTGGACCGGGAAGCCTGAAATTACCTCAACAAAATAAAAATGCAGATTAGTTTTTAATGTGGTCAGTTGACTAAACCAGCTGTTGATGGGGCTGTGCAAATACTGGTGCCTGCTCAAAGAAGATGGCTGTGTGGCAGAGAGGGAACGTGGAATCGCCCTTCTGTTGTACCATGGATTTAGGTGCGCTTAAGTTGGTCACCCAGGTGCACCGTTAGCTCTCAAATGCATTTATGGTACCTCTGTATCAAGTAATTGGTGTATAAATGAAGAGTGAGCTAGTTTGTGGGTTTGATCTTCTCCTTGTGACAAAACAAGGCGGCTTCTTGCAAGAAGCATGGATTATCCAACTGGTCAGGGGTCCTTACTGCCTACCAGGCAGCCAGAAGAGATCATGCAGTTTTTGAAAGCTGAAGCCACACAAATTCAGAGTAGCTGTCATGTGCTGTGTCACTTCTCGGCAGTGCAGGTAGTTTAACAGTTAAACCCGCTCACAGGGGTGCAATGGGTTGTCCCCTAGTGGGACGCTTTAACTTCTGGCATGGGACAAGATTTTTCAGGGTTCTTCAGGAACTGACGCCCCATTTCTAAAACTGATGTAAAGACTGGGGTTGTGCTCAAAGGTTAAACTGGATCTAATGTTGAAATATCTGAATTTAAGCCAGCTGGCTCCCTGGAGAGGTGAGGAATCCAAATGAAGCATCAAAGCTTCCTGTATTAAGAGACTTAGATCCTCAGATGCAGTCCACAAAGTTGAGCAAGCTGCCCTGGAATCCAACAGCAGGCCTGTAGGAAACATCTAGGATTAGCTCCTCAAGGACAATCATGTAGTGCTGGAAGATGATATCAACCCTTCACTTAGGTTTCACCAAGGATGGGCCTTTGTTGGCCTTTCTTCCAAGGACACAAAGAAAGAAGGCTTTTTTTATGCTGTGGTTAGAGCATGGGGGGACTTGAACCCACGTGTCTCAGGAAGGCAAGGCTGTAGGCTATCCAAAGGTGGGTACGATTTTCTCTCCTCTTAAGATATTTCACATCCCATGACTTGTCCTACTTGCTGAAGCAGTAGCTAGGGACTGGGTCTCACTGTCCACGTTCCACTCCATAGCAGGAAATGGATGTTAGGGACATACGTGTACCACCATCTCATTCAGTGTTTGCCAAAAAGAAACGTTTAGGCTTTTAATTCCAAGGTAAGCTTCATGTCTGTGGCTCCTGAACAGGGGAGGCGTCTCTTTCCACTGCGAGTTGGGTGTTAAAACAGATTTTGAAGGGGTGTTTGTCCAGCTCGGACATCTCACCAGACACCTGGTTGGCCTGGCTGCTTCCCCGGGCACTGTGCAGGATTCCTGCTGAGGTGGGGTGACACCCAGTGGGCATCTACCTCCGAGGAAGGTATCACAATATTAATTATTATTAATGTAAATCCTTTTATAATCGCAGGCCCCTTGTTTCTCTGTGGCCTCAGCACTGTGGAAATTCTTCCTTTGCTGCTTTCTAGAGATACATTCTAGGTCAGGGCAGCTGAGTTTTCCCACGTTGGAAACAACTTATGTGAAGATTATTTTTAAAAAAAAAAAGCCTTCATAGAAAAAAAGATAAAGTATCACCAACAATGAGACTTTATTGTTTATTTTGTGTATTTGTTTTGGGATGGCAGCAAGATATACCGGCACTTGAAAGGCAAAGTGGGAGCAGCCGGGGGAGGCGTTACTGCCTTTTGATGTACTGCTTTTTTCAACATCTCACAAGCTCCGCTTGGGAAACTTGCAGCCTCGGTGTGGATGTGATGTAGAAATGACAAGAGAGGCAACCGATGACCTAGGCTATGCGGGAGGACAGACTGGGTTACTTTGCTGATCCCCACTAGCACCGAGATCTAGATCTTTATTAGTGCAACCTAAAAAACTTACGCTATGCAGGACGTGATGGGTGGAGCAGGCACAGACTAGAAAGTAGAGGTGAAAAGCGAGTACTGAAAAATTATTAGGAGCACTTTGCTGGGACTGGTGGCTCTAATGCCGCCCCTGTGCTTGCTGTAAGCTCAGCTTAGCTTTTATTTATTGAGCGTTCGCAGACACTCACTCACCTCTGCTGAGAGCTAACGGTGAATGGAAGATGCGGGTGCACTGTGGGCGCGCACCTCCGTCCTCACCATTAACATCTCTTATCGGCACGCTAAGGTACTCCGTAATGTGGAAAAGCCGTCTGAGAGCCCTGATCTCTAATGTCACCAAATGCATTGGAAATAAATATGATTTCCACTGGGGAAATATAGACCTTACTGTCAGCCCTGAGTTCAGTTTGGAGATTCCGCACCTGCTGCAGTCGTGGTGAGCTCCGTTGGGGGCTTTTCCTAACAGAAGGACGATGTTTATACGTGGCTCCAGCTAAGCCGTGCACAAAGTGCAGCTCCATCAGCCGGTGGGAAGAGAGCTAAAGTATAAAAAGCTCTACCACGTATTTCAGCATCATTTGGGCCCTCCCTCACTAGCGAACCACACAAATAGACCAAAATTGTGCCTCATTTTTAAACACGGTTCCTTTGCTGGGCACACAGCCAGACAGCGCAGGCACTGGTTGTGCTTCTGTGTGTGTACTCAGGATTTAATTGAGAATAGCAGAGGCATATCAAACCTGTCAGTCTTATTGTTAGCCGTACAACTTGACCCTCTAATGACGTCCCTTCCTTTTCTAGATTTTATTGTAACATGTCACCCATGCTATTCAATGATTTGTATAAGTCAACATGTATTAAAACGAATGAATAAAGAGGAATATATTAGAGAAAAATGCTCAGTAATCGCATTCGTGATACTCCAGCACCAGTTCCAGGATTTACATTTAAAAATGTTACAATTAAATAGTCGTTTCTGCTATGGTGCCCAAAGCAAGCAGACATCTGGAATGCGACTTTTCTTTTAGACAATGAGAGGTTCACTCTGCTCTTTTTATATAAACAAGAGCTAAGAATTGCTCGGTAATATAGTGCTTATTTAACTCTCTTCAACCAGGATTTTTCAGGCTAAGTAAATAGGCAATATAAGGCCACTTTAAAAAAAAAAAAATTCGACCATGATAAAACTTCTTTCAACTAATTTTGAACTTAGAACTCTTTTTGGCCCTCAAGCACAGGATATATCCTTTTGGGGAAGCTTTAACCACAGTAAAACGGGACTCCGGCACTCCTGGGCACACCCCCAGTGAGATGCCAGCTGCTTTTCTGCCTCGGAGGAGGACAGAGACGGAGCGTGACAGCGGGAGAGTGAAGCCACCAGGGACGCGCATGATGGGCTGCTGGGCCATGGGGCGGCACTGGCAGCGGGCACCCTTCCCCTTCCCCGCTCCCTGCAGCGGGGAGTGTGGTGGGACTGCCAACCAGGGGGGGTGGAGGTCGTAATTAGCCGGTTCGTTTCTCTATGCGGATGCAGCTCTGGCAGTCAGCTGCCTGGTAGCCACAGACTTGGGAGGAGGCAAAGACTGGCTGGTCCGGCAGGCAGGCTGCCTAACCAGATCCTACAGATCTCCAGCGATGGCAACACCCCCCCATCTCACCTGACCCTTGTTGCTGGTTAGATTTAAAACATTTTTTTCCTAACCTGAATTTCTCTGTTGCAATTTATGCCTTTTATTTCCTATATGACCGTATCTCTTTACAGCAGGGTGCTACCCTCTTGAAGACTCACATTTTGCTTAGTCTACTTTTGTTTCTAGTTTTGTTACTTTTCTGTTTTCAAAAAACAAAACCCCTTTTTGTTCTCAGCTTGCAGTGTCTCATATATTTTCTCCCCCTCTTTCCCCACTGAATAAAAAAAGAAAAGAAAAAGAAAAGGAGGAAGAGTGTGGAAGCCTCAATTTAGAAAGCATCATAAAGCAAAGTTTTCTTCTGTTTTAAAATAAACATATAAAACAAGGGAAGTGTTCTGCATTAAAAAAAAGAGGTTTTTTTTCAACTGTTCAGACATCTATGATTTTATTTATATATTTTTCTGACTTTTTTTTCATACAAAGGCTTCAGATTTTTGCCTTGCAGTTAAGCTTTGCAGGTATACATTAGTTTACCTTAGCCTGGAGCTAACAGACCAAGGAGCGTCTTCAAGGGTAGCCAAGAAAGGAGAAAGGCAGCTGTGCCATATAACACATTCATGAAGCTTTACTGTTACAGACATACTGTTAACTCCATTTTTCTTGCGCGAACAAAACACTGTCCAGTTACCGTTATAACTTCGTAATAGATGTTCATACAATTTTATTGTATTTTCAGAATTGGGGAAGTTTTGCTTCTGAAAACAGCAATAGGCTCAGGGTGTAAGTGCTAAGTACTTAAAATAGAGTTGAATAATATTTGCTACTATGATTATATACCACAATGGCAATAATCCAAAACAGAATAATCCATCACAAGTGAACACAAAGACAAGCAAAGGCTACCACAGTAGTGGACGTGGGGATGTGTTGTACTGAGGCACTTTATGAGACAGAGAAGGAAAATTCTTCCATTCCCTCATAACGGTCTCCTTTTTAAGAAAATAATAAAATGTTTGGGTTTTTTTTTAATTTCACTTTTCTAAGTAAGTTCACTTAATTCTTCTCTTGAGATTTGTCAATTTGATTTCTTGAAATAATGGAATTGTTCAAAGATACCAGTAAATACAGATCTCATTCCTTTGTTCCTCTCCCTCCTTTCACATCTTTCTCAAATTTTCACAGATTTTATCACTTCTTCTATTTGAAAAAAAAAATAAAAATGAAAGAATGGGAAAGTGACTGGCAGCTTTTTAAAAAGGGAAAGAAGTCCACTTACTTTTGTTTTCACTTAAGGTCATCAAACTCGAAACTGTCCATCTGCACCAGCTCTTCAATTTTCAATGACCAGGGGAGAGAGATGGTATGAAGCCAAGGTGCAACACATCCACTGGACCAATACTTGCTCTGTGCTCACCCAACAGCTGGAATATCGTGCCTTGGTCTGAGTGGGGTCTGTCAAGGGTGAATATACCAAAATATAAAGAGAAAATCTTTCAGCATATTCCAATAAACTGTTAGGGGCCGGAATCATCACAAGGTGAAGATCCTGGTGCTGCTGGACTCCTTGGCAGCATTGCCAGTAAGGGAGACGGCCTTTTTCCCAGCAGGGCTGAAGCCACACGCGACTGGTTTTTGAGACTTTCCCAGCCGCCTTCTCCTCCTGCAAAATCCACACTTGGAAGGCAGGAGAGGGACTTGCCCGATCACTTGCCCTTATCAGACCCTCTGTTTCTGCGCACCTCGCTGCGGAGGATTAGGGGGACGAACAGTGCAAATCCCCACCAGAAAAGCGATTGCTGTGCCGCAGGTTGGGTGGGAGAAAAGATAAAAAATAAATAAATAAATAAATAAATGGTTTTTTTCCCCGCACCAGATAGTCCTAAAATAGCCACTAGATGGCAACGGGTGCCTGCCAGGTAGCACGGCGCGCACCCTGCGCACACACGGGCTGCAGCCAGAGCTCGGGGGGGGGGGGGGGAGGGGGGGATAAGGGGGAGGTAACTTTGGGGCACACCAGACCGGTAAGGGCACGGCAGAGGAGCAAGGAGGGGATGGCATGCGACGGTCCCTGGGGCCACCCCTGCGGGGCCATCCTGACCTGCCCGCCCAGCCGCTCCTCCTGAGCTGCGGCGCTGCGCGGCTCAGCCCCGGCAGAGTGCCGCCGTGTTTGGCAGGAGTACCGACTCCCAACTCGATATTCGTGAATATACTGCATAGCATGCCGCGCATAGCTCTAAATCCCTCTGCTGTTACCTTTATAGATACAATATATCATATTAAATTCCATATAACTCGGTGCTATGTTTATGGGCACATCGAACTTCTTGAGGAACAAGATTTGGAGGTTTATGAGAAGCTATCCATTCCAGTCACAGCTACCTCGCCCAGACCTTTCCGTTTCTCTCGTTTTCCAGCCCCCCTGTTCCTAGCACTTCGCCAATCTAACTCCCTCCACTCTCACATCTCATCTGATCTCTCACTGCTCAACATCCTTCTGTTCTCATCCTGTGCCCCCCGGTTCCCTTACAGGCTCCCTCTCAGCTCTCGGTTCTCCGTTCCTTTCCTCTCCCCCTTTCTTTTTCCTTTCCCTCATCAGTTTATTGGATACTCTTGGATCAGGCAGGCCCTGACCTCTCCCTCTACCCCTGTCCTTTTATTTCTTCAAAAGTCATTCAGCTCCATTTTTCCCTCCTCTCAATCTTTTTGCAATGACCAAGAACTTTTGTGGATGGCGAAAGTAGATGGTAGAAAGTAGAAAGTAGCTCTTACTAGCCACTGAGAGTAAAGATGATAAGAGAAATTGTGAAAATAACTATGAAAGCAATTATAATCCCCTTTTTATTAGCTGCCCTTATTCCTCATTTTCTGCAGTTAATGCTGATGTGACTGGAATCACCTTTCAGGCTCCCAGGACGCAGCAAGCAAGAACCGGGACAGAGTCAACATCCAACACCAGCTGAGCCAGCAGGTGGGAAAATAAAGCCCCTTCTTGAAGAAAATCATCAAACACTCTCTGCATCTTGGAGAAAATGCACAGGGGATTTCTGTATGTCAGCTGGGGCCCAGATGCTAGGGCACATGACAAGGGATGTATGTCAAATACAGCCAATAACGTCCCAATATTTTCATAAGCTGGTCTTATCACGAGGCTCAGAATCAACACTTTTTGAAAAGGAGTTTGTTAAATGCAAGGGTATGGCACTGAACTGTTCATGAGAAATACCACTACCACATACCATGTCCAAAGGGCTAGGGCTACCGAAAAGAAGCCGTGCACAGATTCCTGTTGTGACATTGATTTGTAGATGACAGGCTAGTTTTCAGCTACACAGCTGGTAGTCTTGTCTTCTCCTCACTGAAAGGATCTCACTATCTCCTTATCCAGGTGTTCTGACATTTAATATGCTCTCCATAAAAGCAGCTGCTACCTTATACCAAAGCAGTTACGTGACCTGCCCAGGCCTGCTTCTCTGAAGTCCCCATGTACTAGAAAGTAGCTCTAGGAGCTGTATTAGTGCACCTGGCCAAACGCAAACCAAGAAGCAAGGCATTTGTGGTTGGAAGGTTGCAGTTCTTCCATGCCACATACTGCCATAGCCCCCATAGACTGCAGGGATGCCACCTCTTCGCTCCGAGGGTATTGCCTCTCTTCTAGAGGCTGCCAGCAGTTCTCAGGGCTTCACGGTCAACACACCTTATGGCTGCAGAGATTTCTTACAGTTAGCCCTTCAGAAGCCACTAAAATAGGTAAATTAAGCCCTGGGAATGAAATGTTAAAGTATGTGAAGGTTCTTTGCCTTTGGATGACTTTGGTCCCCTTCATAACTGTGGGCAAAGTCAGAGATCTGAATATCAACAGGAGCACAACTGATCAATGTGGATGTATACCATTCGTGTTCGGGATGGTCAGTCAACCAGACAATCATCGTGACAGCACAAGGAGATTAGACTACAAGGACTTTGTTGCATATTTTCCAGAAGACTATACTGGAGACATCTTTTTGGAGCTATGAAGCATAAAACTTTGCTTTGTTAAGAGTTGCATTTCCTGATGATGGATCATATCAAATGCAAAATAGCATATTCTCCTGCATAGCCCTTCTCAAAAGGACTCCCTTTGAAACAGATGTGTTGCACAAAGCGTACACTATGTGAAAGATACCAGAAGTCCTCCAGAGGTATGGAAGGACAGTTGATTGATAGCAGCATTTTTGGCTGAAGATCGGGTTTTAAAGAGTCCTACAGGCAACAGGCTACAGGGGTCCTATATGGAGGTGGAATGCTGACTGTATAGAGAAAAGCGTGGGGGTTTTAATCAGCCCTCATAAAATACAGACAATGCTGTAGAGCACCAGAAGGCCACACCATGCACTACCCTCTTTCCCAAGCAGGCAGAGCAGAAAGCTCTCATTCCTCCTGCCAACAATAACCTCACCCATAGCACGGGAAATCACAACTCACCGTCTTGAAAGTGTCTTTCCAGCCAACACTCCTTTGCCTTCCCCTTTTTACTCGCAGGCAGATTTCTGCATCCTTTTGTTGTGAAAAACCTCCTGGAGAAATAAAAGGACTTTCTCAGTTTTCCAAGGGATTCATAACTGACATTTTTCCTACCTGTATGTCTGGTCCCTCTCACATTGCACAAGTTTTCCACTAAGTCACGGGAGTCCTTTAGTACTGGAGACTCCTTCAACCATCTCATTTACATTCATGCAATGAGTATGGTGTAAACTGCCTTTGTCATATTATACATTTTTATTCTTTGTCATATGCCTTAATATTTTTTTTCTTCTGGTTGGTAAATCCCAAAATGTGTCTGGCTAATACATTATTGAAATAGCCACTTCTATGACAGGCATGCCCTGAGAACCCACCCAGGCTGTGCTTCCCTCAATACCATAGAAGTGCTCAGGAGGAGGCAACCTATAAATCAGAATCTCTAAATTTAGGTGAAGACAACACTAATGAAGATGGGAATTCTGAGAAGAGAGAATGAGCGTCATAAGGCCAAGAGAGGGTGCATATCTGCAGTCGTCCATAATTGACATGTTCAAAGTCTCTATTCTCTAAGATACACACAGAAAATATGAACAAGATCTGTATTGCCTGCAGAAAACTTGTATCATGTTTGCTAATTTTCGGGCAGCCAATTAAATCTGCATGTGAACTGAACACAACAGGGTCACTAATTTATTTGTGAAGTTTATGTAACTATTTGTATTCTCACTGAGCAAGCCAAAAGAATGAGTGATTTAATGTAAAAGCTGTGTTCAGATGAAATGTACAGTCACTGTACATACAAAATCATTGCCAGTGGAAACAACCCACACAGTGAACCTGCTAATTGCCCTAACTTCATAAACCCAACACGGCATCCAAGGTCTCCATGCTCAAACAGCTTGGCTTGGCTGCTCCACCACAGGTCATCTGACACGGATTGCGGCAAGGCCAACGCCGTGGCCGTGTCAGGCAGCTACAGGCACAGGCTCCCCTGCCACACAGCAGGTAAAGCTGGGGCCTTGTTTTCCACCGGAGGTGTCAAAAAGCTCTCAGGGAGGCTGGGGTCCCTTCAGAGAACAATGCTACCACGGACGGAGGTGCTGGGTCTCACCTGCCTGGCTTCCCTCTCTGCTCACTGGAGGGATGGGTACGCTCCCAGGGACCAGACCAACCACCCTGTGCAGTTACCCAGGGAACTCACACCACTGGTTTCTCTTCAGACACATGAAATCAATCACACGGGCCTGGATCCAAAACAGGACGGACACACCACGATTCTTATCTCTGCAACACGTCGTGTTTGAGGCACCTGAGTCCAGCATTGGCGCTCCTGAGTCGGACCTGCTTCTCCGAGCAGGTACCCCGGCAGCCAGCGCTGCACGCAAGAGACTGCCCAGGAAATGCACAGAAAAGCCACCTCCTCTCTCCCCAGTCCGGGCTGCCTGTTTGCTGTGAGGAGGATGTGGGGCTAATGCATCCTTAATCTCAAGTCCTGAAATTTTTGAGTAGTTGAGGATCTGTGTAAATTTATACCGGGTAAGTCCCAAACACTCCCAGATATTACCTTTGATGGGTGCCTACTCCTGATATGAATAATAAAGAGATAGGAAAATTAATATAAAATGACTGTTGACTTGCTATCAATAAAGATGTGTCTCTTAGACAAAGGTGTGAAATTGCTTTATAAATGTAAACAGTTCCAGTACCCTGAGAGGGCGCCAGGCTTACTTGATTTACCTAAGCGTCAGAAGCAATAAAAATATTTAAATGTTACCCCAATGTAGCCATTGATTTAATTACCAACTTAGTCCATTATATGTGAAAAGTGAGCTCAAATATTTCAAACAAAAAGTAGGAAAGGTTATTACTTATTTATACATTGAGGAGCAGTGGTAAAGGAAACCTGGACTTCATACGATGTTGTACCAAATAAACATCTAATGATTAATCTGTGCTATGAGTGTTCTTAAAAGCCTAGAGAGTTGCACACAGCAAATGCATCTGCTGTAATATGGCAAATACTCACTAAAACATTCTAGTAAATAATAAGGAAAAATTCAGAACAAGTAGATAGACCAGATACTGTATGGATGACATACATATATGACTTCGGTGTATTTCATTCTGTCTCTACTTCAATTTTTCTATCAGAGAGTGCAAATGAATAGAGTACGCCCCCCTTCTTACAATTGCTTGAAACAGATAAAAAGATAAATACAGGGGCTAAATATCACAATATTTATTTCACAGAAAAATTCAAAAGCTTTAGTTAATGACTCTGAGATGCATCTCGCCATTTGGATACGCTGGTTTGCTTTTTATTAGTAAATCAAGTTCATCTTGTCCAGGTTGTATTTCTATCCTACAGATAAATTCGTCAGAAGACAAGGAATATATAGCCATGCACTGGGCTAGTAGAAAAGCCTAGCACAAAAATAAGGAAAGAGTCAAAAAGAAGATTTATTTCAAAAGACGGCACTAAGCGGAAGAAACAACCGTATATCTTCACTCTTTCTCAGGAGCATGATGACTAGACAGTGTGTGTGTCTTATGCTTTTCAGGGTCTTGCAAAGAGGAATAATTCAGGAAAAAAAGTGCTGTGCAGTGAAATGAACTGCTGGTGGTTCAGGTTTTGTGCTCGGTACTCTGCATGCTAAGCTTTCACTTTTTATTGTAAAGATGAAGCACCAAGAGGGAGATTTGGATTGATTTTCCCAAAAACAGCAGCTGTGAGCAACAAAACTGGGCCAAATCCTGTCATCATATATACGTAACCAGCAAGATTCAAGCCCTACTTTCAGTTTGGTTGTAAACTCCTATAGGAGTGTTTGTGTTTGAGCCTCCCAGCCTTAAAGGACACGGGCTTTTCCCCATATAAGGAATATGAGCAGAGAAGGGGATTGCAAGCCAGATATTAAAAACTACTCAGCTAATTTGCTAAGAGGTTGTCAAGTTAGTAAGATTAAAGTTCATGCTGTCAACTTCATATTTGCACATTCTCCAAGTTTAATATTCAGTTGGATTCTAAAAATCATTCAGATTTTTTTCTCTTAATTGTAAGCGGTATATCCTTCTCTCACAGAAGTCCGGAAGCATCTTACAGTTGACATCCCAGCAACAACACGGGATCCTGACGTCAACTGCAAAAAAGCAATTTGAAGGCTGAGTGTTGCAGCAGTCGCTTACATGAGATCCCTCCCGAAATGCATGGAGAAATCCTACTAGGAACTTGTTTTAGAGATGTACGACAGTCACCTACTGTGTAGCTATGGTTACATTCACTTGGAAATAAATTGTTATTATTTAAGAAATAAAGTCAAAATCTGTTCAAGAGGAGACGACCTGAGAATTTCCTTAAAAACCAGCAAGTTGTCCAGGACATGTTTATGTGCCGTTGCTGCACAGCCAGAGAGGAGCACAGCCGAGGTAAAAACCATGAACCGAATCATCCCCATCACCGACAGAGTGACAGGGGATTAAAATTCCTTATAGGAAAGAAGCACTGTTTGTACCATCGCTGTCTTCCACCTAAGGCCCTGGAAGACCTGGCAGGAGACTCTGCAAGTATTTGCACCACTCTGTGTGTATCAGGAGGAAAACTAAGAACAAGTTTGGGGAGACAGCTTCCATCTCGGAAAAAAATATCACCTCTAATTAGGTATGGCAAAGGTATTACCTACCACCATGTGGGCTTTGGGAAGTGCTGTGAAGATGGCTACAGTGTGAGGCAGCCCTGGGCCATGCCTGCCTGCCTCTTTGGCCTGCCTCGGAGATGAGTTGGGACAGAAGTGGGACTGAGCCAGCCTGGCTCTGCCCTGGGAGCTGGTGCATGGTGGCTACATCACTAATTAATTTCCCATACTGGGCAAATCCTACCCTGAAGGAAAGGTTATAACATTTCCTTTTTCCCAGTGCAAGCTACTCCCTCCCAGGGGACCATCTGGGTCTGTTAATAGAACAGTCTATATTGTATAAAAAGTGTGTGCTCTTCACGAAGGCTTTTTTAAGGTTTTGCTGCCACTTTTGTGTACGTGTGCGTCCTCTTTCACGTGTTTATCTGATATTTTTATAAGATGCCCATGAAGCAGAACACATCCTTCCCTCTTCCATCGCCTCATGCACTATATGCAGTGCTTCTGTGAGCGAGTTCCCTCACACCTGGAAAGAAAAACCTCTCGGGTGACTGCAAGAAGCCACCTCACGCTGCAGCCAGCCAGGCTCCGCTCCCGCTTCCCCAGCCCGCACCGGGCATTGGCACTGGATACTGGGACAAGGCACTGGTGTCCTCACACGGGGTGGCCTTGCCCTGGCCCACCACGGTCCCCGATGTCCCCACGGACCCGCCGGGCGGCCGATGCCGGGCAGTGCGGCGGGGACGCCTCTAGGTGGGGCAGCCCGGCTGCCGGCCCCGCCGCTGCCGGTAACGGACGGGCGAGAGAGCCTCCTCCGCGGGGTGTCGGATACCCCAGCCGGGGGGGGTGGTGTCTCTGGTGAGCGCACGGAGAGGCACTTTACGGGGCACGGCGGGGTTTGGGGTTTCCCCGCTGCAACGTTGCACACGGCTGGAAAACGGCAGATCCGACACAATTATATGGGGTTTCGGCGGCTTCCAAACAGCGGGGAATAGGGGGAGGGGGGGAGGGGGGGGGGAGGGATGCGGAGCCCTTATCAGGGGTGGGGGCAACGTGGAAATCGTGCGGACATCCCCGTTTCAGGCGCTGCCCTGCCCGCTCGGCTGCCTCTCCCCCGACCGCCCCCCTCCCTCCCCCCCCGCCGGCCCGAGCCTTTTCCTGCGGGGAGGGTTTGCGACCAGTTTACACCACCAGCAGCACCACCCACGCTCGGAGGGAGCCCTGTGCCCGCCGCACGCTGTGGCCGGGCAGCCCTTGCCCCCCCCCCGCCGCGGGGCTGCCCCAGCTGCGGGCGGCGGGGAGCCGGCTGCGAGCCCTCCACCGGGGCGGCCGGTGCGGAGCGATGCCGGGCCGCCGCTCTGCCCCGCATCCATCCATCCATCCCTCCCTCCCTCCCTCCCGCTGCCCGTCTCCCCCGGCGGGGGCTGGAGGGCGGGCGCGGCGGGACCACCCAGCTGGCCCCCGGCCGCCGCAGCCCCGGCACCGCCGGCCCTGCCCGGCCTCCCTCCGCCGCCGCTGCTCGCTCTCCTCCCGGCCTCTTCCCCAGGCATTTCCTCCCCCCAAACAGTAGTTTTCTGCTGGGGAAGAAGGCGCAGAGATCGCCCCGGGAGGCGGGAGAAGGGAAAAAAAAAAAAAAAAAGAGAGAGAAAAAAAGAAGAAGAAGAGAGAAAATGAGGTGGCTGGGAGGGAGCTGGGTAAATTAGCGAAGAATTACAGCCATTGTAAACTAACCGCAGGTATTTCCAAGAGCTTGGACGCGAAACTTTGTAAATCAGGGACTTCGCGGGCTGGAAACTGGCTGTGCCGGAGCTCGGAGGGCGGCTGCGCCGGGGGGAGCGCCTTGTCCTCCCTCCCCCCCGCCGCTCCCCCGGCCCCAAAGCAGCCGCCTGTTCTGCCTCCTGCCCGGCGCTCTGCAGCACCTGAGCAGAGCCCCCCCCCCCCCCAAAAAAAAAGAAGAGGACGCCGGAGAGCTGCCCCGGCCAGTCCTGCCCGTCTCCGCCGTGCCCACAGCCCCGCTCCGGCCGTCAAGCCCCAGCCCTGCTCCCGCGACCCGCACCTCCAGCCTTTCCCCTTGGAAGCGCGGAGCCCTTCCCCTCTCCCCGCCTCTCCACCTACTCGTGTCCTCTGACCCCCCAAATTTCATCTCTCGGCTGTTTAGCACCCTTTAAAATGCCCGCCCAGGGCAGCCTTCCCACACCTCCTGTACATCGCCTCGTAAGTTGATTACTCGCAGCTTCCTCAAATGCCTTTTATTTCCCTTCAATTCCTAAAAAAAAAAAAAAAAAAATAATAAAATATATATATATATACCCTTTGGCTATCTCCTGAGTGTATCGTGGCACCTAAGTCTCGGGTGGCAGAAGCGATGGCTTTCCGGGGAAATACCTGGGTGGGAGAAAGGGATAATAAGTGAGCCCAAGCGAGGTTATTAAAACGGGCTGAATTCGTTCAAAAGGATAAAGCCTGTTCTCGCTCAGTCAAGCAAAGGTGCTCTCCGGCTTCGTGCTGCGTATGAAAGCGGGATTGTTTATTTTATTAATTTATTTTCCGCGCAAGAATGACGATTGAAAACGTTTAATTCGCGCCAGAGTCGTTGATAATCAATTACGGTGGCTTCGTGGTCTGCTGCGAACAGGCGCCCGTCTCCGTGGGATCGAGTAAGGAAATGTTGGAGGTGGCCGCTCGCCCGTGAAGGAGCAGGTTGCCACCCTGGGAATCGGGCTCGCCGAGCAGAGCCGAGTTTGGGGCTACCATTTTGATAAACCCCCCGTTGTCGCCTCCCCCCAGCAACTAATATATATATATATATAATTCAGGGCGGTTGAAGCGCGGGCATTTAATTTCTCGTGGAGCAGCTCGGCGCCCTCGCCGGGATTTTACTGTCAGCTCTGAGAATGGCAATAACGGCTAAAATAAAGACAAGCGTGACGCCTGCGGGCACGTTGGTGTTTTGGCGACGGGTCGCATTTATACCCTTCACGTGCGCGCGATAGGTTTCCCAAAGCTCCTCGTTCAGGGCCGTTTTCTTTCCGGGAAAGGATGGGTCCGGGGACGGCGGTCTGCCCTCCCGAGAGCGGTCTTTTAAAAGCCCCGTGGGCCGAAAGACCGTCCCTAATATAAAACTGGCCGCGCTTTTAAACAAACCGGGCGGTGAAAAGCCTGTTTTGTCACAACCGCTCATGGCGCTTTTTATATATTTTTTTTTAATATATATTTTATTTTGGCATTTACACCCGCAGAGCGGGCGGCCGACGGGGCTGGCTGGGCGCTTTCCCCCGCCGAGCCCACCATCCCGGCGCGGCGTCGCCGTCCCCTCGACAGACCCTGCCGTAAGCCGTGTCCCGAGGCTCAGCCTGCAGCGTTGTGTGTGTGTCGTGTCCCCCCCCTCCCCGCCACGTTTTCCGCCGTGACCGGACCCTTCCCCGCCGCCGCCGGGCTGCAGCCCTCATTGCCCGCGGCCAGAGGGGAAAGCACCCTGGAACTCTTATCCTTCGTTCTCCGGATGGGAACCACGGCTCTCCGCCGAGGAGCGGGACACTCGCTTCGAGGCGACCGGCGGGGAACGGGGAAACGTGGGCAGCCCCGCGGGCCACAAGGGGTTAAAGCGCGGCGCGCCCCCGCGGAGGCGCATCGCTCCGCGGCGCGGCGGAGGTGGGGGAGGAGGAAGGAGCCAATGGGCGGGCGGGCCGCGCGGGGGCTGCCCAATGGGAAGGCGCGGGGCCGGCGCTGTCACGGCGGCGTTGAGGGATGACAGCGCCGCCGGCAGAAAAAGGCAGAGGGCGGTCCGGGGCGGGACAGAGCGGGGCGGAGGCAGCGCCCGCGCCGCAGGGAGGGACCGGCGGTGGCGGCGCCCGCGCCCGGCCGAGCGCAGCGCGGCGCAGCGCGGCGCGGCGGCCCCGGCCCTATGGGCGGGCGGGCCGGCGGCGTAGAGAGGCTGCCCCCGCTGGCGCCCGCCCTCCAGGCGGCAGAGAAGGGCCCGGCACTGGCACTGGCACTGGCACCGGCACCGGCGCGGCCGCGGCCGGCGATGCGGTCGCCCAGCTGAAAAGGCGCGGCGCGGGACCCGCTGCTCGCCCGCCTGGCCGCCCGCCGCCGGGACATGGCCGTCCGCGGCGGCAACGCCCTGACGCCTTTCTCCATCCAGGCCATCCTCAACAAGAAGGAGGAGCGCGCCCGCCACGCCGCGGGGCGGCCGCCCCCACCCCCGGGGCCGGCCGGCGGCTGGCGGCTGTGCGGCGCCGTCGCCGAGGGCCCGCCGCTCCCTTCGCCCGCCGCCGCCGCCTCCCGCGCCCCAGCCCCGCGGACCCCGGCGGGCTGGGATTCGGACTCCGCGCTCAGCGAGGACCCCGAGGGCGAGCGGCGCTCCGAGGAGGAGGGCGCCGGTGGTAGCGCCCGCCCCGCCGAAGCCGGTGGCGGCGGGGGTCGGCCGGCGGCGGAGGAGGAGGAGGAGGAGGAGGCGCAGCCCCCGGAGGCGGCGGAGCGGGACGCCGCCGGACTCAGTGACAGCGAGATGTCGGCCGCCGTCTCAGGTAGGGGCGGCCCCGGCGGCGGCCCCTCTGCACCCGCGCGGGGAGGGCGGGAGGATCCCGTTGCGGGGATGGGAGGCTGAGAACGGGGGACATGGGGGCTTTCCGTCGGCCCCGCGGGCCTGTGCGACGGGGCCGGGCTGTGCCAGGAGAAAAAAAGCCCCCGAAACGCGTCCCGCGGGGCGAGGGGAGGCCGGAGCGGGTTGGGCCCTTTGCCAAGCAGAGGCCGCAGCCCGGGAGGGCGCCCGGAGGAGAGCGAGAAACCCCGGCTGCCATCGGCGGCTATCCCGATGGGGGGGCGCGAAGCGGCTCGGCGGGGCCTCCGCCCGCCCCGTCGCTGCAGGCGGGCGGCGAGGAGCGCGCGCGGCCGGGTTTGGGGCCTCGTAGGAGCGGGGGAAGGCGGGTATCCCGGTGCCTGCCGGCCCTGACCGCCGTGCTCTCGCCCTGCCCCGCAGATCGCAGCCCCCCGGAGGAGGAGGACGGAGCGGGCAAGTGCGGGAAGCTGCTGCCGGCGGAGGAGGAGGCGGCGGCGCCGAAGCCGCGGAAGAAGCGCTCCCGCGCAGCGTTTTCCCACGCGCAGGTCTTCGAGCTGGAGCGGCGCTTCAACCACCAGCGGTACCTGTCGGGGCCCGAGCGGGCCGACCTGGCCGCCTCCTTGAAGCTCACCGAGACGCAGGTGAAGATCTGGTTCCAGAACCGGCGCTACAAGACCAAGCGGCGGCAGATGGCCGCCGACCTGCTGGCCGCCGCCCCCGCCGCCAAGAAGGTGGCCGTCAAGGTGCTGGTGCGCGACGACCAGAGACAGTACCACCCCGGCGAGGTGCTGCGGCCCCCCTCGCTGCTCTCCCTCCAGCCCTCCTACTACTATCCCTACTACTGCCTGCCCGGGTGGGCTCTCTCCACCTGCGCCGCAGCCGCCGGCACCCAGTGAGGGGCACACACACATCCCCCCCGCTCCTCCCCAGCCCCCCCACCACACACACTGGCAGCCAGGAAACCCATCTCCCCTCTGCCACCTCCCCATCCAGCTTCTCAAATCCAGAGCCCCAGCTGCAGCTCTCAGTGCCTCGGACAGTATTTATTATTATTTTTATTGGTATTTTTATTATTAATATTATTTGGATGGTTCCTCACCCTCTCTTCTTCCAACGTAGGACTTCTCGGCCACCCCCGCCCCAACCCTCACCCCGTCCCCACCCTGCCAGCCGAGGACTCTCGCAATTCGGCACGACTAGTTCATGGTATCCATGTTGTCAGTGTATTTGGTGTAGACTTTTTGTTTGTTTTATTTTGCTTCGGATTGGTAGAGACTCGATCTTGTGTGGGAGAGAGAAAAAGAGAGGGGGAAAAAAAAAAAGAGAGGAAAAAAACCAACCAACCCTCAAAACCAAATGCAGCTCAGAAGAGGAGATCAAGGACTCTCTCGGTGGATTGTAAGGAAGATGATTTTTGACGTCTGTTTGAGCCCTTGGTCTTCCAACTCGTTGCAAACTGAGTGTGCCTTGTATGGTGCTGAATGTAAGGAAGCCTCTTTCAGATCCCCCCTGCTCTTGTTGCCCATGTTATTCCTGTACTCCATGATCCCTGGCAAAGGATAAATATGTCACAAAAGGGTGAGACTTATATCGAAACTCCCGACTTCTTCTTTTCCTTGTTTCCTGAGATCTTTCCGTGTTTGGGGAGGGAAGAGTTACGGATTTTTCGCACTTTCCAGTTGTATTAAAGTTGTTGTTGTTGGTATTATTTTTATATTCAATGTGAATATTTCTAGTCAGGCTTTTTAAGAAATCGATGTAACGGGAAACTTTAATACCATCAGTGCCTTTTACAGTTCTTCTGCAGACCTCTCCTTCAGGGGCGGGGATTTCTGATCTGCTCGGCAATGTAATTACAGTCTCTTTCTTTCAAGGTAACTCATTGCTTTTTTTCTTCTCCCCCCCCCCCCCCTTTCTCTTTTAATGGCACTGTGCACTCAACTAGATTATTTACTTCAAATGAATTGTGAATGTTTGTAAGCTACCCGCTGTACTTTTTTTTTTTTTTTTAATTTATAAACTTTAGTTTAACACTTAGCTCTGCCGCGTGTGTTGTTTCTGAGAGCGGACACGGATTTCCCCAGTGACTTTTTCCCCGCAGCAGACTTCGGGCTGTAGTTCAGACCACGTCCCTCCTTTTCCCACTCGCACGGAGGCTGGCAGTGGGCTCTGGTGGGAGATGGCAGCTCCGGCGGTGGGGATGGTGGGACCTGGCGGAGCTCTCGCCCTCCTGTCCCCGGGGCCGCTTTGCCCGTGGCGCAGCGCCGGTGCCGGTTCCCTGCTTGGGAAGCGAAGGGGCTATTTGATAACGCGTGCCGAGGCGGGAGCCATCCCCTCTTCAGCGGGAGAGCCGCGATCGCCGGTTTAATTTTCGGCTGCCTGGGTCACGGTGAGGATGCGGTGCGCTCGGAGGAACCGCGGGGACATCAAGTCGTTTTTCCCGGGCGAGGGCGGCCTCGCTGCGCGGGATGCCACGGGCGGCCCGGCAGTTGCCCGCTTCCACGGGCCGTGTCAGCTTAAAATCTTGGCAGCTCCCGGGGAAAGTGCGTGGATGGGCGGCCTTTTTTCTCTCGGCTGGGGGGGAGGCCGGGGCCGGGGGCCGCGGGCGGGTGGAGGCGCTCTGACCGGGGCTAGCGGAGATGGGGCTTCGCCGTCGCCGGCGCAAGGGCCGAGGCCGTTTGTATCCCGACACAGCCGTGATAGCCGCTTGGGGCAGCCTCCCGCCTTGGACCGAATCGCCTCCAAGCCTCCGCGGCCAGCCCGGGCCCTCGGCGCGGTGCCGGCAGCGCATCCCCGCCGCTGCCTGCCGTCCTCCGGCCCCCACCCGCCGGGGCCAGCGCTGCCAGGCGGGGCGGGCAGCTCCACCCGGGGGGCCGGGGCCGGACCCGGTGGTGGCTGCGGTAGATTTTCCACGACGATGGAGCCCTGCCGGGGGCCCCCCTTTCACAGGCGGCCGCGTTGCCTGGGCGCCGCCGATTCTCCGTCGCCGCCGGCTTCTTTCCTTCTCCGCTGGGTCGTACCGGCGTCCCTCTGGCTCAGAGGAAGCCCCTGCTGCCCCATCGCCCCCCGGCCGCTGTCCCTACGAGCCGCCCCAAGAGGCAACCGGGCTGTTTCTTCGTCAGCCCCCTCGCCCCGGCCCGCCCCGCTTGTTATTTCGCTCTCCCCAGGCTCGGGTGAGATGCACCCTCGGCGGAGAGAAGGGGGGCCGCGGCGGCGGCTTCCCGGGGACTGTCCCGGCCCCAGCGTGGGCTCGGGACGAGCTCTCCGCTCCTAAAGTCGTCAGGGCATCGGGGGGAATGCTTTGGGTTTGGTTGTGTTCCGCCCAGCGGGTCGGCAGTCCTGCCGGCGAAAGGAGCGCTCCAGATGTTGCGGTCCTGGCGGGAAGGGTCCTCGATAGAGCAGACCTTGGCAGATGCGGGAGGATTGACATTTATTAAGCCCGATCCTGAAACCCTTTTCTTTTTTTTTTTTTCTTTTCTTTCTTTTTTTTATTTTTTTTTTTTAATAAACTATTTCCTTCCGCCTTTCCCACCGCTTTCCCTCCTGGGAAAATGAACGTTTTGGATGGCAGGAGCAGGGCCCCACGCACTTGGGAAGGTGACAAGGAGCCCTTGCTGTCCCGCAGACAGCTCCGTTTTCTCCTTTTCTTGCTCCTGGGGATGTTTCTCTTGCCTGCGGCCCCGTGTGAGGTTTGCAACCCCACACAAGCCCTAAAACCGCTGATCCCCATCCCAGCTTCGATGGGACGCTTTACACCAGCGGGGGGGTTTGGCCCTGGTGGGGATGGGGAGGCAAGGAGGCGGGGGTGGATTTCGGGAAAGCTGGTTCTGGTTCCTATCGGGCTCTCTGTTCGAGAAAGAGGATTTTTTCGAAACCTTCTTTTTCCCGTAGGACACCGTGTTTTATTATTTTGCTTCGCGCTCGCTGACGGACGTAGCGCGGTTGGGAACCTCCTGATATGAAGAGTAAGCGTCGGTCATTAGAGCTTCCCCGGGGTTCCCCCGGCTGTAACTGGATGACACACGCAGGATAGAGCGTCGAACTATTTTCCTTTGAATCCGGTAAAACTAAGGTGCATTTTACTCGAGACAGAAGTTGCTGCAAAGGGTGATCCGAGTGAAGTTACTCGGAATTTTATTTATTGTGTTTAATATCGAATATTTACGCGCCGAGAGTTTCTTCGTTTGACGTTGACAAAATCCGATATTTGAGAAACGTCAGTATTTTGCATGGGGAAAATTTAATCGATAATTTAATGGAATTTTACGGGAAATTGGAGGCGTTTCTATTCCCGTTTTTATTGATAATTTTACGATTTGAAATATAAAGCAAACGCTCTGAAACTTTTTGTCTTTTCTTAATTAACTGTACCAAGGCCAAAGAAATCAGTCTGGATTTTCGGCATTTAAGTAATCACCAAAACCTGGGCTCTAACGCTCTCTCCGTCCCTCCCAAACACACATTCAGCTCATCCACGGCTGCAACATGAAAATAATCTCCCTAACGATATGTCCCAACTTCGGCCGCTCTCCCAAACCCCGAATCCATACGGGAGCCGTGAGAATCATTTTCCATCCGGCCATGGACAAGCTCCAGCCTTAAAGAGAAAACAGTCGCAAGAGAAAGAGGGAGAGAGAGAAAGAGAAACCACGGCAGCTACAAGACATTCGGCTGTTGAAATGTAATGTAAATTGTGTATATCTTCGCATATGTCTCCATAGGCGCTTGTGTTTGTGTATTAAACACTCGCACAGACGCAGACACCGACTCTGCAACTGGGAGACTGACTATATTTAGATACCTCCCGCTCGCTCGCAGGGTAATAAAACAGGAAACCACGTAGATTTCCAACACAACCTCCCCCTCCCCCCACACACACTTGCTTGTCAGGTAACCAGCGACGCTTCCCCGGGAGGAGGAGAAACGGCAGAAGATGCCGGAGCACCGGCAGTTTCCCCCCCCCCAGCCCCCGCCGGGGCAGCGCAGCACCTGCCCGGCCTCCCAGGGGGTCCCGGCAGCCGGGGGGCAAAGGTGGCCCGGAGGTTAAGGGCCTCTCCCCGGCAAGCCCGGGAGCTTTGGCAGGCACTTTTCCGCTCTGCTTCTCCTTCTCAGGGGGAAAAGCGACGCGCCCGGAGGGCGACCCCTGGGCTGGGGAAGCCCCGCTGCCCTCCTGCCGGCGGCTCCCCCGGGGCTGCAGCACCGAACGGCCGGAGCACCCAGCTCCGTTCGGAGGGCCCCGCAGCCCGAGGCAGGGATGCTCCTGCCAAAGTGGAGCCCGAAGCACGGATGCTCCGGCCGCGGCGGGCCGGGAGCGCTGGGAGCCCTGCCGAGAGCCAGGGCTGACCCAGGCGGCCGAAAAGCCCCGCGGCCAGGGGAGCCCTACGGCGGTGGGCAGCAGTGGCTCCAGCGAGGAGCCTGGTTTTTCCTCAGGTGATGGGGGGGGGGGGGGCAAGAAGAAAAAAAAAGGGAGGTCTTTCAGCCCCGGCCACATCCTCGAGGATGCTACTACTTCTCGCCTGTCCGAAAGCCTTCCCAAAGCAGGGTCTGCTTTCGGGTTGTTCGCTGCTGCGGGGAACAACGTGGTTAACCGTGGAGCAAATGAAACATTTCCCAGCCGAGGCGCAGCGCATTCAGCGCCGGGACCCCGCACCGCTCCCGCCTGGGCCAGCGCTCCTTCCTCCGGGGGCGAGCAGAGCCGCTGGTGGGCGCGGAGGCTCTGCCCGGAGACCCCGGCTGCGCCGGGCCCCCCGCACCGCCCGGTCCCCGGGGAACCGCCGTTCCCCCGCACCGCTGCAGCTCCTCACGGCGGCTGGCCGGTGCCTTGCTGCGGGATCGCGGGCGGGCTCTCACCCACAAGTGGGACTTGTCCTTTTTTTTTTTTTTTTTTTTACGTGGTTTGTGTTTTTTTTTTTTATTATTTTTAAAGGGAAGGAGAGAATTTCGGCAATCCGCACGCAAACCCTCGCTTTCTCCCCGGAGGGATGGAGCGGAGCGGGAGGGCAAGGCGAGTTCACGCCCGGGCCCGCCCGGGGTGGGGGATGTCGCGGTGCCCGGCGAGGGCCGGTACCAGCCCGGGGCCGGCCAGGGACGAGGGCTGCCCTCCTCCCGCCGCTATCGCAGACACCGCCCGGCCCAGCGCCCAGCCGGGTCCCACGGGCCCGAGGGGTAAGCCCTGGCCAGATGATGAGGGTTTTGACTCCTTGGGGCGGCTGAAGAACCATTCCCTCCTTTTTCCCCGGCTGTTTCCCCAGCCCTGTACTGGAGCTGGGAGAGGTGTTAGCCACAAGGCTGGTCCCAGGTGATGCTGGCGATGAGTGCAATTGTCGGGGCACTACTTGAAAAAAATAGCAGCGGGGAGTGGTGGCTGCAGAGCCGCAGGTTACGCCGGTTTGGGGCTCTCAGGTGCGCCCGTGGCTTTTTGCCTTAATAAAGATATAGATCTAGGTAATAGCGCTTGTAGGTATTTCAAACAATTTTGGTTTTCTTTCTTAAAAAAAATAAAAAAGCGTGGGAGCTGAAAAGGCTACATGCAGCCTTTTCATGCACGGCCGATTGACAACCAAAACAGTGCTTCCACATCAGCAAGAACAGCCAGAAAACCATAAAACGGGTGGAAAGGCAAAGAGGGGTCTGATTTTCAGCTTCCCGGGGCTGGACGGCACCGGCCTGCGAGCGGGGGAACAGGCGGGCCGGGGTGGCGGGAGAGGGTTGGGGGGCGGGTGGCCGCCGGGCCGGGGCCGGGGCAAGCACCCACGGGGCAGGAGTCGGCTGCTCGGAGGAGGGGAGGGGGAAGGGGGACTGACGGCTTACTGCTTTTATTGCTCTGCGGGGAAAGCAAATCCCGCGAGCCGTGATGGCTCTGAAGGACACTGTCTTCCCTGCCCGCTGCTTCAGAGCCCGACCTTACCTCTCGGCTCTGGCGGTTTGAGGACCCTGCTCGGCACCGATGATCTGCTCCCCGTTAAAGCCGCCCGACAGCGAGACACCCCCCCCCACCCGCTTTTTTCCCGGGTCGGGGTAAAATCATTTTGCCCATGGTCTTTGCGCTGCGCTTAAACCGGCCGGGGAAACTCTTTGTGTCGCAGAGGACTCGAGTGATAATTAGGGACGAAATGCGCGTGGAGAGGACTAATATTATTTTTGGCTTGTGCGGGAATAATACAGATTTGCAAATCGCACGAATAAAGCCGGGGTAGGCTGGGAGGGGATGGGGGGGGGAGGCAGTTCTGCTGGCTGCCGGCAGCACTCGAGCTTGATGCAGGCGAGGTTTGTGGAGGGCTTTTCTTCTCGGGACAGCGAAAACGAGGGACGGGGTCGTGTCCGGGATTTGTCTTTTGGCACTCGCGGGCGGTACCGGGCGGCGGCGGCGGTGTGTGCGGGGGCGATGCGGGAGACGGCAGGGGGGTTGGCGGGTGTGCAGCCCGACAGGCAGCCTCCGAGGAGCCGCGGGGCCGTGTTCCTCCGTGGGGGATGTCGTGAGCGGTTTTACCGGGGTGGCGGCGTCGCCACTCTGCTCTGCACGGTGGCACAGTATTTCTAAATGAACGTAATTTTTACTCGGCTAATTAAAAAAAAAAAAAAAAAAAAGATAATTCCAGCTTCTTTTATTCAGTTAAGTATTAAAAATAATCGGAAACGAGGAACTTCTACGGACATACTACATTTTCCCAGCGACCGCAACAAGAAAAGAATATATCTGCTTATTCGCTGGTTATGAACACCACTGTGTACCAGTGCAGGCTGTCATTTTGTCAAGTGACTCTGAAGGTTTCTTTCATTTGTCTAAAATTTTACTAATTTATCGGATTAAAAAAAAAATAACACGCCTGGAAGAAACTGAAGATTTTTCTCGCTTTTATGGAAAACGCTTTTGCGTGTTGCTGTAAAAAGTGCGGTCTGCGCCGAGGATTCGCGGATCCCGGAAATTTGTACTTAGATGTCTGTATCAGGCTATGGTCCGGGTGATCACAATGGCATAGTTTTACCAAAAATACCTCCAGAAGATGCGGAAATATCCGCTTCGTTTTTGGGAACAAATGATTTCGCTGAAGAACAATAGGGAACAAAGGGAGAGAGGGCAGAAAAAAATTATCTATCGCAAGCCCTCGCCGTAATGGGCGAACTCTAAGAGGAAAAAACGACATTTTATCTTAGAAAAAAATATATGCAATCTTTGCAACGTGGAAATTACTTGTAAACCGATCTCGCCTCGGGAAGAATCTCGTTTCCAGAGCGGTGGCAAAGCCCTTTTGCCAGGCTGGCGCGGCGGGGGTGAGCGGGGGCTTGCGGCGGGGCAGGGGCGCGCTGCCCCCCCACAGGAGCGGGGGAATCGTGTCCCCGGACGTCCCCTCCTGCCGAGGACTGGTGTAACTACGGGACATGGAGACGTGTTCCTTGCAGAGGGCAGCTTCCGGAATCCTCCCCCCCTCCCTTCCCCATCACTTGTCTCCTCCGGGAGGTGCTCGGGTAACCGCCCGCCGCCGCAGCATCCCGCCCGGCTCCCTGCCCCTCGCCTCCCTCTCCCTGCAAAACCTTCTCTGAACGACCGAGCGCCTCTCCCCTGTCCCCCCACCGTCAGCAGGGCCAGGCAGGCTCGGGACAGAGCCCTCGCCACGGGCCACCGCGGGCAGCGGAGCGGCATCGCCCGGCGGCCCGGCTCCGGCGGCGCGGTCGCCCCGGCGCCTCTCCCGGGCCCTGCCAGCGCCCCACCGGGCTGCTCCCGGCCTCCCGCGGCCCGGCAGGGAGGGTCTCCTCAATGCCAGGCCTGTGTATTTGTAGTTTGATTTCGCACGTCAAGGATAATTTCTTCATACAACTTAATGGACGCGGCTTGACATTCATAATGATCGCTAATCATTCAAATTATTTTTGCTAGCGCCCAGACATGTTCCAGTTGTTGTGATAGATCGCGTTTCACCCATAATGACGGACAATTACCATTTCTAATTCGCCGGCTTTTGACACCTAAATCCACCCACCATATGTGGCTGAAACGCGCCGGGCTCGGCGGCGAGGCCCTGATGACATTTGCAGCAAGCCCCTCTCCTCTGAGAGGGGCACCTGGGATGCCACCCCCCAATCTCTTCTTCCCCCCCCTCCCCCCCCCCCCCCCCCCCCCCGGCACCCTCGGCCCTTCCCCAGGCCGCTGGAGCTCGGCAGTTTGCCATCGCCAGCCCCCGGACGGCAGCTCGGTGGCCGTGGGCGTGAGTGGGGCGAGCCGGCGGGGACAGAAGTGAGCCCCCTGCGGAGGGGTTAGTCCCGCCGCTCGCCGCCCCGCCGCCCGCCCGGGGCTGGGCCCGGACTCGGGGGGTCACACACCTCGGAGAAGGCTCCGGCGGGGGAAGCGGCTCGATTCGGGAGCCCGAGGCGTCTCTGCGGGCTGTTCCCTTCCCGCTGCCCTCCCTTGGGCTCCCAAGGCGGCCAGGGAAACCCCTGCATTTATGGTGCTCTCAGCGCAGGCGAAAAGCCCCCATCCTCCTCGACGTGGGGACATACGGCCTTGAACCGAGCTCTATGGGACAGACAGAAAAGGGGGGGGGGAGTGGGCTCAGCTGTAAAAAGGGCGCGGAGCGCTTTCCGTCACATTCATCAGCTTTCCAGGGTCATTCACCTCCGCGGTTCCCCTGGAAATCCGATGCACCCGATGGAAGGTGTCTCTGCGGGACCTGGTGCACCCGATGGAAGCAGGACCGACAGCTCCGCCGCCGCCGCAGCCCCGCTGTGCCGGCCCGCCTCCGGCCGTCGGGGCCCCCTTCCCGCTGCGCCCCGGTGCCGCCGCCCCCCCCTTCCTCGCCGGGCCGGGTTTTGCCAAAAGCCACCTTGTGAGGATTTACCCTGGCTGATTCCTTTTTTAAATTTTGAACGAATGTAGCCGTGGTGTTCGGTTTTAACCCCTCCGCACAACGGAAACGCGCCGCAGCTGTCACGACACAACACCCCCGGCACAAGTCCCGGCTCAGCGCTGCAAGGCGACACACTCCGCGTATTCTACACATCGGCCGGCGCCGCTTTCTTTTTTAAGACCTAAACATTCCTGCCGCACTAACGGTTAACGAGCCACGCGAAACCTTTCCTTCGGCGGGGAATAATTCACTGTGGATATCCCCGTCGCCGCTGCAAGGAAGGGTCGAGAGGGAGCGACCAGGGTGGGCTCCTGATGCTGTGCTGCTCTCCCCCTCACTGCAGCGCTCACCGACGCAGCCCAAGGCCTAGTTAGAGCGACAGAGAAGCACAGACAGGGTCACGCGTGTCTCCAGCGGGACAGGCAGATCTGTCCGAGGGCTGGCGATCACCGGTGTGAGGGTCACACGCCCGAGCGAGCATGCCGCGGCATTACCCGGGGTTTTTCAGTGCCTTCATCCCCTTTCTGTGCCCACCTGAGCGCCTCTATAAAACCCACTCGTGAACTCAAGCCTCCCCGCACACAGCCGTTCCCCGCTGCCTTGGACATCGCTTCCCTTCATCGCAAAAGTTTAAAACCCACCCAAAACCGACAGCTCCGGTTTAATACCGTTTAAAAAAATATATTTTTTTTTTCCTGCTGTTTCTTCGCTGGGCACCCACGAAAAAGCTGCCGGCGGCGGCAGGGCGAGAGGATCGCCGTGCCCTCCCGAGGCGGAGCGGCCGGGAGAATGCTGCAGGGATGCGGGCGGGGGAGCTACCAGGCCAGCCGTCGCCGCCGGACACCCCCCGGATCCCCCCCCCCCCATCCCCATCCCCGGTCGGGGCGGCGAGAGGGAACTGTCGGCGGCGGAAAAGTGCTGAATTTGGCCTCACCGCCGCCCCGCACCGCCCCGGCCCCGCTCCTCTGCGGGGGGGATCAAGTCCTCACTCCCCCCCAGGAGTGACCGCAGCCCCGCGAAGAGCAAACACACCGAGCCCCGACTTGGACGGCTGCGGGTGAGGAAATGTGGTTTTCAGAGTCTTTTTAACGGAGAAAGTGGAAGGATTTCTCCATCGAGATGTTTGAAAATTAGGACTAGCGGGGATTGCCCGTCTGAGGTTTTCTCGGTTCCCGGCGAGGTATTTTGATCAGGGGTTTATTTCTAGTTAAACTTCCACAGCATGTCTGAGGTGTTATTGCCGTTTCCCCAAGAACTAAACAAAATACTTTCTCAGCCCTCGATTTCGAGGTAAAGACGACGGAAAAAAACTACCAGCCCACTTACGTGTTAAAAATTAGGGCACTGCGAGTCAGCTAGTACCGACTGACTATCAGGAGCGAGGGCTTCTCGCTTGGGAAAGGAAAGGCTGGTCTGAAACTCCCCCGGTCCTCAGGCGGACCCAAACACACCGCAGGGGAATCCGACGGGGCGGACGGGGAGTTTGGGAGCCGCTCCCTCCTCTGTATCCTCGCTGCCCCCCGCCCCCGGCATGCGGGACTGCAGCCCCGGGTCTTTGCCATCCCTCTCCCCGGGTGCTTTATGCCACCGGCCCTTATGTCCGCAGGGCCCCGAGTACCACCGTGTCTGCACCACCTGGATCCTCAAACACCTTCACATCCTCCCTCCCCTCGCCCCCAAGGATCTGCCCGGTGTTTGGTCAACGGGAGAGTGCTCGACTTGAGTGTTCTTGCTCAAGCAATGACACTCGGTGAACGTTTTGCTTGGTTGCACCTGCAAGGTTGGGGGGGTCCAGAATCACATAATGCAAAGGAATAGACCCTTGTTCCTCAGTGGGAGCAGGACCGGGGCTCGGGCGCTTTGGCAGTGCTAGGAAAGTCATCAAGGACACCACAGTAAGAATCCCCCAAACTCAGCAGAACAATAATTGCTAATGACCTTCACGGAGTTTGGGCATCCTGGTGTGATTAAAAGGTCTTTAAAGTTCCTTTCCCTGCAGAGACTCTGCCAGGTGTCTGGACTCCAGATAGCTCCATTTCTGCCAGGGGCTTTTGCCACGTTTTAGACCACATTCGCACATTCTCTACTCTGACCTTCCCGTGCTCACCCTCATTGATTATAGTGAGCTTCCTAAAACAGGCAACAAGACAAAATCATGGCATTTAAGAATTAATAAATGCATTTTCCTGTATGTCTTTCACAAAGATTAGGCTCTTACTGTATGTGTCACTCTAGCTAGCTACAGAGACTGGTGATAGATGAATTTGGGGCAAAAAAACCCCAACAAAACAACAACCAAACCCGAACAACCTATGTCTCTATTCTCCGTTCGGATAACCCCAGGGAAAGAAAAGCAATGTTCCAGCGACATAAGATCCGTTTTCCTTGACAACTTTGCAAGATACATTTTATGTCTTAACAGACCATCTTAAACGCGGAGATCTCAGAGGTCTGGGTGGGAGCCAGACCTGTCCGCAGAGAGTACAGTTTTTCCGTTCCTTCCGTAGGGTATTTTCGAGGTATTCTGGGAAGACAAAGGTCTCTTCGCTCCCTAGCAAGATTTCCAGAGGGGCATCAAGGAAAGCACGAAAACCTGAGTGCTGCTCGGTTCTGTTTCCCCCTCCCGAGAGATCCAGCTGAACCAGGCTGTAGTCCCCTGCTGCCTTGGTACGCGGTGTCTGACACTGCCATCTTGTGTTCTAGAGTTTCAGCTATTATTTACAAAATCAGAGTCTCTGGCACTACGTTTCAACGGAAAGGCGTAATTTGCAAAGGAAAAGGTGTAGCTGAGTCTGCAGACCGTTTAACACGTGCTCTCAAAAGGAGGTGCCAAGCGCCCGTTTTATTTAAGATGCTAAATCTCAACATTTCAGCTTCTAGCTAAAGAGCAAAGTTTAAGCCTAAGGGAGCCCGTTGGATCTTCTTGAAGGACAGCGGTGTTTTTTGTGTCTATCGTGGTACAACTTAGGCTTTGCTGATCTATCAGGTCTCTCCAGTAGCACTTTCCTTCTAGTTGTGTTTGCCACTCTCTAGGAAGAAACTAGCAGAGTTTATCTATCCTTTGTAGACACAAACATGAAAGTTATGGCAATAGTTTCCTGCATATTTTCTGCCTTTGCTACCACCGCTGTAACTGCAGGCAAATCTCTGCAGACTCACCAGGCAGTTTTGGTGAACGGCTTCACTAGGTAAAACTGCACAAAAGAGAAAAGCTACGGAAAATAATTCAAACGAGGCAGGGCAAGGAAGTTTTACCCTAGTTTAATCATTTGAACTGACTGGCACAGGTGTCTGGACCGTAAGGACAGATGGAGGTGAACCGAAGGTAATATACCTGTTTTATACCCACCAAAAACATAAAAACATTCTGGGGAGATGCAAAGGGAAGGGTAAAATGGAGACAACAGAGACATCTCTGGAAATGCAGAAGGGCTGTCAAACCATATCTTTAATTTTCAATTATCTGTTTTTTTTTTGTCCTTACAGAGAAGGCCTAGTGGCATGTTAAAAGACAATGACCCAAAGCTTATTTAATGTTTCCTGACTTTTTTTTTTTTTTTGGTATGTTATGACCTAGATTACTTAAACATGCTTTTCCTTTTTAATTAAAATAAGTATAGATTGCAAATCACTGTATCCTTTTAAAGTATTAGAGTCATATAAGAATGGTGTAATTAGAGTAAGTGATGAAAACTTTCTGGTCGGGACTTCAAAACATGTCAAATTAATAATGAACAACTTGAGTAAGGTGTTGCAAATAATGTTAATTAAAAATGTCCACGTGCAGTCCCTTTGAGGGCATGTGAATAAATATCTAACAGTTTCTATTGGGGTCTCAGTTTATACTGAAAATGAGGAAGTCTTTATAATTCATAACTATTACAGAGTCTTTATGAATGGTCTTTCTCATATTTCCCACTGGAAACCATTAGATAATCTGTTTTTATTATACAGAGCCAAACATTTGGCTTAATATTTTTGTTTTAGAACAGACCACAGAATCGTGGGGATATTAGCCATCTCATAATTTTTAGGGGTGCCTTAAAACCATGTACATTTATACCTGTCTTGAGAGTTTCTTAAAGTTACAATCTTTGATCCCTGTTCTCCTAAAAATGTTACCCAAGATACATATAAAACAGGCATTAAAGGAGTTTCCTACTCTATGTTTCTTCATTAACCATCTACCTTACCACCCACCGATGCTGTGGATTTAAGAGTCTACATAATTGAGTCCGTAAATTAACAAAAAAATCCAGACAGCTGGAGCAACCAAGCAGTAGATGGTACATTGGCCTTAATGTTCTCATATTAGCACATTAAACAAGCAGAAAGGGAGCTTTTAATTATGCCTGTTTTTTTTTTTTTTTTTTTATGGCAACAAGATACATGTCTTTCCCTGACCTTCCTGCAAAGTCAATACATTTTGGGGCCAAAGCTGAATTAAGAGAGATAACAAAAGTGTGTGGATTGAAGGATTATTCTGAGTATCGAAGAAGATTGTAAGTACAAAGCAATGAACTTCAAGTGCAATCCAAACTGGTGTTCAGTGTTCTAAACTATGAGTTATTCAGCATTTCAAACTGACAGCTTGTAAATGTACATTTTATTAAATGCAGAGTAATAAAATTTTGTAAGTTTCTGTCATTTTGAATTTTAGTGCCTCAGACTGAAGCCTCCAGCCTTTTAAATCACAACTTGTACGAGCACAGCTCTAAAGCATTCACCGTTCTTAAATGTGTGCTTTTCAAAACCTCATTATTGCCTTTGCTCACAAAATGTCCTCATCAGGATCCAGGTATGCATGTCTCATGTCAATGGTAGGCTGACAGGCTCGTGCCCTCTGTTGTGTTTACATTGTATATCGTATAAAGCTTTCTTCTCTTCATTCTCACTAGGCAGAAAATAAAACAGGGTTAGCAGTGATATCACCCTTCAGACCAGCCAGATTTTCTCCTTTGATCTCCAAAATATTTCTTTGCATGCGCATGGCAAGAGTCTGGCTCAAGGATCCTTGTTTAGCACTTGAGACAGACATCGAATGATTCAGGGCAAATGAAAACATTCTAACACCTATCAGTTAAAGCTGAAATCTAGCAGGGAATATTTTGGAAAAATTCTTGCATGACAGAGTGAGATCAGTGGAGATCTCTGGCAACATTTTAATGGATAACAGAGCTTGAGGAGAAAGCAGTTTTGTGTAGGCAAAGGATGGCAGGAACTTGGCTAAACAGCTCAGACATTTATGAGACCATTTTTTTTTTTTTTTCAGAAGATTACAGCTGCCACTGAAGCACCAAAGTGAAGTGACAGAATTGTGCAGCATCCAACAGGTTTGCAAATGCCAGCAGAGATCTAAAATCCAGCCACTTCACTTGATGTGCTCCAGAAGTCACAGATACATACGTCAGTGTGTGTGGCTGGGGGTGTAAGTGTACATTTGACCATTTAAAAGGAACAATATCACCTCAAATATTATATTTTCTTCTAAAAATGTGTACTCTAATTAAAAGTAACCATAGAAAATCAGTCGAAGCATTTCTAATTGTGTTGCACGGTGAGAAAGATTAAAGAGCCAACACATCTAATTGTAAGTCTGAATCTCGGTTCTCATAGATGTGTATTTTTCATAGTATTTCATCAGGTCCATGCAATAAGCTGTGCAAGCTCTTAATTAATTTAATATATTGACAAACTGAACGTGAATTTTAGTCTGTTATTAACCAGCAAGAACTTTGCCTGAGTAAAGTAAAGTAAAACCAATAGGATCTGATCTGATTAGATGCTAACAGGATACGTGGTGGAATCCTCAAGACACTGAAAATAATACCTAATCTCTCATTAGGAATAGTTGCATATTCTCAAAGCCTTAATTGCAAGGTTTCCGCTTGGTCTACTTGAGTACAGAATTAGCTATGCAAATTCTGTCACAGTTGTTGCTTTTAAATTTTCCTGGTGTTCTTCTCCTACCTCTCTCTTCCTTACTATTTTCTATATTTACTGAGTTACTAATACATCTCTATAGTTTGGCTAAACATAGGTCTGAGATAAACATGCCATAAAGCTCCTCCAGCTCCGTCAAGAACACCTATAGTTTTGGCAGCGGTAAATTAACTGCCCTCAAAGATGCAAAATTTCTGGGGAGGAAATTAGTTTGGGAGCACATAGGCTAGCATTGAGCAAAAGCGTTTTGGGTGAGTTGTATCTTTTGATATACATATCAAAAGAAGAAAATCAATACAAAGTAGGGTTTGGAAAATCAGTTATCCTAGATATGTAATTCTGCCGGTCATACTCAGTTATAGGTTACTGTCAGTTAGTTCTGATTTTAGGTCGACTTGTGCAACAAGAAAGATGGACAGGAAAAGTATCTAAAATTTTAGCCGTTTGTCATTCCAGCTGAGACACATTACCAGTGGGTTGTGAGCTTTAGTGTGTTAAATAATATAAGACAGAACAAGAGGGAATGGCTTCAAGCTCCAACAGGGTAGATTTAGACTGAACATTAGGAAAGAATTTTTCACAGAAAGAGTGGTCGGGCACTGGAATAGACTGCCCAGAGAGGTGGTTGAGTCACCATCCCTGGATGTGTTTAAGAGACGTTTAGATGTGGTGTTGGGGGATATGGTGTGGGGAAGAACTTTGTAGAGTAGGGTAGATGGTTGGACTCGATGATCCCAAGGGTCTCTTCCAACCTAGACAATTCTATGATTCTATAATTAATATCCAAGAGAGTACATTTATTAGACCTATGACAGGCCAGCTGCTAAATTGGACCATGATGCCCAACTGCCCAGCCAGGACATCAGCTCTCCAGTTTGCTGGATCTCACAGTAGCAGAAGTGGTAAGCAGGGACTTGTGCCCGGCCTCGCTGCTCATGTCACGGCTTAAGTCACTGATGAAGATGAGTTCACGTGAAGGCAGGAGGCTGTGGTGTGGGCGCACGTTCGTTTCTGCCAAATCTCTTGCTGTGGTGTGGTAGCAAGTAACAGAGGGGATGATAACATCGCAAACTGCTGCAGCTGTGTGCTCTCTGAATGTGAGTCAGAGCCTTCTGCCACACCGGGTAGTGACACGAATGCCCGTCAGGCACAATAGACATTTCAAAGCTGATTAAGACATGCTACATTTAGCTATTCAAACAGGGATCATTTCCTGCCAAAGTACACCAGGGCAGTGAGTGCTTCAGTCATCTCCGCCTTCATGCGCTGATGTGCTGCACTGAAATGGCACAGCTGATGGACGGCGGGCTAGTTTGTGGAGGGAACGCTAGGCTTCATCCTTTCTTACTCTGTATCTTATATAGTCTCTAACAGCAGTACATAGCTGAGTAGGAGGCTACGAAATGACACTTTACAGACATTTCAAATTCATTTTGGACTGGAATAGTTGTCTGCTCAAGAAAATCATGATCGGGTGTCTGCAATCAGTGCAAACCTACCTCTCCCACGAAAGTTTCACAGCAAAGTGTGCGTCCAGCTGAGAAATTCGAGACTGAAGTGTGCACCTGACTGTATGGCTCATATATTCACAGCAGCTAAAATCTGCAGTCAGGCATGAGGCTCTCAGTTCGCCAGGTGATGTACACAGGTATAGCCAATAGATCACATCTGTTCCTTAAAAATTGCAAATTGCCACCTAGGGTTAAAGAAAGAAACAGAAACTTGCCACAGTCACAGGGGAGAACCCAGAAACAATGAGACAGTTTTATTTAATATGACAGACAACTGTACTGGATCATCAATACCTTCCAGCTGCCAAGATACTTATAGACAAGGAGGTTGAGCAATGAAGGAGCGGAGAAGTAGGCTCTTGTCCCTTCACATCTGAGTCCCTGTGTAATCAGACTGGTAATGTTTTTTCCCATACAGTATGGGAGCTCCTTGAAGAGCTATGCAGATGCATAACCAAAATAATTTGAAGTCTAGAGAGATGTCTTTCTGGAAAAAAGCTCCTGGAATGGGGATTCAAGTTTTGCCAGGTGGATCACAACCCAGAATATTTTTCTATGCTATACAGAGACTAGTAAAATAAAGCCTAGGAGTCTGGGGAACTAATTAGGTTTGAGCACTCTGAAAGCATGGTTGGTATGCACTGCAGTGAACACATAGGTATAACAGTCACGACTATAACATCTGCAGCTTAGTGTAGGAGATAAATGTATTTTTGGAGAGGTTGAGGTAGGAAACCCTGAGCTCTAATCTTGCCTTTGAGGCTGATATCATATATGACTTTGAGCAGGTTAGTTAGACTTGGCAGGAGTGGGGGGGATTGCAGTGGGTTTTTCATGTCAAGATTGATTCAACTCATGTATGTGCAGTTCCTTGGATGGAGATCAATAGCGAATGATTATTGTTGGAGAAGCTGATCATAAAAATGCTTTAAGGGATATATTCACTATCATGGGAGTCTTAAAAATAATTTGCAATTAATAATTTATTCAGAAAATTGAGTATGTCTTCTTCTGAATTGTTCACAAGTAGATAATATCTTCACAGATTGATAGATTATATAAAGGCATTTACTGATGTACCTCCAAGGGACTTCTCTTGGCATGAAGTTCAGTGTGAAAAAAGAATAATTAATAAGGACCTCCAGGCAAGTGAAAAACAGGACACATTGCAGCACAGGTTTACTTCATCTGTCAGATTAACATGACAATTTGCTGAAAGATTTTTTAGACAAGGGCGATATTGTAGATACCATCTATGTGGACTTTGATAGAGAGTAGCTACTCTCTATCAGTCAGAAAGGTGGAAATCAGTAGATAAAGTGAAGATGGGAGAACTAGCTAAAGACAAAATGATGATGCATACTACTGAAAGAAGTATCAGGTTGCAGGGGATGGGCTGCCTCTATGATAAGCTTCAGGTGCAACTTGTGTAATGCATTTCTTAATGAGCAGCCCATAAAAAGCAGGATCAGGCTGGTTAACTGGTAAGAGGATGCTGGGAAGGTACAAAGGAGGTTTGAGACATTGGCTGAAAAGAAATGGATGACTGTGGGCTGAAACACTTGATGTGGAATAAGATTCAGCCATATAAAGCGCAAGGTCATACACCTGAAAACTAGTAACTAAATGTTCAGAAGATAAGACGAGACATTATAGCTAACAATTTAAGGGGAGAATGAGATGGCTACTAGATCTATTGGAAATGTGACTTTTTTTTTTTTTTTTGGTGAAAAAAGGCAAATGTAATTGCAGTGGTCAGTAATAAGAGCTGGGGCAAAGGAGGAGGAAGGGGCACACTTGAATGGTTATGCAAACCTGCAGTCCTAGATGCTAGAAAATAGTCCTAGAATTATTTTCCATGTTGTTATAAAAGGAAGAAAAAAATAATGGCTTTTTATTGGACTGGTAACAGGTCAAGACTGTGAGAAAGACAGCTTTCTCCGTTATGCTAACAAGCATTGTGGTTTGGAGACAAGGAACAGGAGTGATCCTCTATGTTCAGGTAGGAAACTTCAAATTTGCGTGGCCCTCTCAGTGGAAGTTGGATGTACTTGGTGTGAATTCCAGTAGCCTCTTCTCTAAATTAGTTCTTGTTCTGAAGGTCTTTTTGACTCTTTCTCTAACTGTTGTTATTCCCCCTGGCTGTTGCTGGATTTTCTACTCCGGCTTGGCTAGTGTGCTTTCCTTCAACATTGAGAAAAAGTGTTTACCACACTGAAAATGCGGTGTGGTTTTACTAGCAGATTCGGCTAGTGGAAACACCAGAGAACTTGTTTGTGCATTCACACAACTGGAGAGCAAGTTTCCAATGTGGGTTTTTCATGTTAGCTGTGGCCAGAATTGCTTTTCATGTCTTAAATACTAGCCAGGTGTCAGTTAGGTTTTTCCTTTTCCACAATGCAAGGAAAATTTAGCACCTTACACAAAGAAAAAAGCTACTACTTATTTTACTCTTCTCTCCACTGTGCAGACAGCGTAGAAGGAGATTGTTGTTTGGGACCATACGCTTTGGTCGCTTCTGCGGCAGGGAGGATGCGGTCAGCGTTCTCTTAAACATTTAGCTTGGCCTCCATAGTCCCGTGCTTGGTGAACCTCACTGGTCCTGTTTTACTGGGTAGTTTGTGGGGAACAGCTGGCTAGCGGTTCTTCCCTGTTTTATTAGGCAATGTAGTTCATAAAAGTTGCGGCCTTCAGTTTAACCATATTCCTATGTGGAAAGTCTTGTTCACTGCAGCGTCTGGGCCAGAGACGTTTACATCACTGTAATCAACAAGCACTTAAAGCAGTTACTCCTTAAATGACCTTAGGTTAGCAGGAAGCAAGATGGAAGCATGCCCTTCCAAAAGTAAGGATTTCCAGCTTGAGTAGGAACTGTTTTTTACATGTATAAAAACAAGTGATTATTTACCGTTTCCACTCAGTTGTCAGTCTCGTCAGCCGCATTAATCACCGAGTCTGACTCAGGGCACAGTAATTGAGCAGTGCAGAAGGAGAGACTATCTGGTAAAGGCATTAGAGATGATACTAATGAAGAAGCAACAGTTTGTTTTTTATTTGCAAATCCCTAGTGCAAGTAAAATTAACAGCTGCTTTCTACTCTGCTCCAGAGCTGAGTGGCAAAATCAACACAGTAATGCAAGCAAATATCTTAATATTTTAATTTTTTTTTTTAATGCACATTCCGCCTTTTTTTTGCAGCAATTTTGCTTTTCTTTTTAAGGACACTTTCCTTGTTCAAACAGATGTAATGGCAATTTCCACCTTGAAGAAGAGGAGGATCTATGGATCCCAGCTACAAAGACTTGAAATAGAAAAGTTGATATGAATGAAACGCAAAAGCAAATGGGTGTGTTTGTGTGAGCACAGGAAGAAACAGCAGAACAGAAGTATTGTTGGGGCTCGTATTGGTAACAGAGGACACAGCTCCTGTCGATCACTCTGAGAAATGTGTTGTTTCCATCAAGTCTTGAAGAGGACAGCAGAGATGACTTGCTAGCTAACGACCCTGCATTCCTGACAAGGATGGCAAAAAGTTTGCAAGCTCTCACACATGCCGTTCTTTTTCCTGTCAGCCCAGAATTCCACCTCATTCTGCTTGATTCACGGTTTTCCCCTGAGCCTGGGAGAAGCATACGTCTATTTCCTATGTAGGTAGTGATTTTTGGCTCTTCTGTAGGTACTTGCATGTAGGAAATGTAACCTTATACTATATTCTAAAAAAATTCATACATTGACAAAGGTTTAGTTTGCATTTGTACAATTTGCTTTTTCAAACATAGTAGATTGTGTATGCTGCAATTATTTAGCCAGGGTAACTTAAGAACAAGGGGGCAAAGGAACCAAAACTGGAACTGTGCTATTTCTTCTTCAAACTGAAACTGATTACCAAAAGTTGTTTTCTAATTAAATTGGAACAAAACAGTGTGGAAAAAAAAAAAAGTATTTCTGATTGCCAGCTCAAAACAACAGCAGAAATAAAAAGCAACGGCTTGCATTGAAAAATGTGACCAGGAGGGTGCAGGGGAAAATATGAGGGAGGGAACTGGTGGCCTCCAAGAGAGGCACAGAAATAAGCAGGGGCCAGGAAGGAAAGTTCTTGTAACCCAGATGAGGAGTGGGCTGGGTAGGTGGCCCTGTCTCCCGTGAGGGAGGAAGATGTTGCACAGGAGGTGTGGACTGCGGAGAGTGAATAAGAAGAGACTCCCACACTTGTCTCTGACCCTCAGAAATTCCCATACATTTTTCCCAGCACCAGCTTCCTACAACACCCACTCGAACCTTCCAGCCCTCTTTCCCTACCTACGTACAACCTCTGACTCCTCCACCGCTGCCTGTCTCCTCTCTTAAACCTCTCTGGCCCCTCCTGTCACGCTCCATTACCTCTGTCCACCCAAATTTACTCTGCAGTTGCAGTGATCCCACTTCAGGGGAGCTGCCAAGCCTTCAAATACTCCAGCCTTTTCTACTAAAACTGAACTGGAACAACTTCAGTAACAATCTGAAGAACCAGACCAAATGAAAACATTTATTAAACTCACTGCCAAGCTGATAAACATGGAATATTTAGTAGTGGCATACAGAGGTCTTATAGATTTACAGACCTTACAGGCATACAAGGTCTTACAGACTCTTAAAAGTCCTCAACTGAAAGTGAAAATCTGCATGGGCTAAATCTAAGTCTTCTGGGTTTGCTTTTCTCAGCACCCTTCCATGGAGTCCTGCAAGGTGTTTTCAAACACCCAAGGCTCCACTGATCAATAACTATTGGTTTAGGAAATTGAAATGAAGCCATATAGCTCTTCCCTCCCTTTATCCGAAGTACAGAGATAGCAAGCTGGCTATACCATTTGGTTTCACATACTAAAAACATTGATTTAATTCAGTAGAAAGTGCTCAAGCCAAGTAATAGGTCAAAACTTGACAGAGCTGGGGATACCATTATCTTCTTACTTAGAGCCTAAATGAAATATGGGGATTTTAAAACTGTTGCTGTCTCCTTTATAATTGACAATATTCTCAGGATTACCAGTGAAATTTCTTCATGGAGAAATAATATAAAGCATATAGAAAACAAAAGAAAAAATATCAAAATTCTGACTGGATGTCCCGTAAACAATATATATTTATTTCCTGTGTCATTGTGTGACCCAGCATTTTTAAGTGAAAGTTCTGTTCAAAGGCACTGTTCAAGGATTTTTTCTTATTATTCTAAAAATGCAGAAGAGTTTCAAATTATTGGCGTACTGTCATCAGTGAAAAAAAGTATTTGACTGCAGTGTGTTCAGTTTGTTAATTCCAGTGCTTTTCAACATGCTTCATATATTTCCTTTACCTTTAAAGTATGAAGTAGTCGGAGACTGACTTTCTTTCATCCATAAAAAGTTGTTCACATTTAGCAAATAACAAACCACTTATGACTGCAATGACAAAAACATTTCAATTTGAAAACCTCCCTGGAAGGGATATGCTGGTACCAACAATCTGTACCACTCCACGTAAAATAAGCACATCACACCACTAATGTGCTTGCTGAACACTGACAAATAAAAAGATTTGTAACCTGATTGTTTGCTCCGTTATGCTAGTATAAAGTGAAATAATGGTAAACAATGCTCTTTTGTATTTTTATTTTTAAACAAAGCTTTAACTCCAATGGACAGCTTTAATCTTGTACACTGATTTTTCATATGGTCAAAAAGGATTTTAGTACATCCCTGTTATCCATACATTTAACAACTGCAAGGAGACTCTCGGGGGTTGAGCTGTCCCGTTACACCACTATGCTGTCTCCTGGGGTAGTTTCCATTCATCCTTCTCGGCAGTCAACAGAGAACATGCATGTTTATCCATATCAAGTATTCTTTGTATTTCCAAAATCATGCCTTAATATATAAGTACTTAAATAGATCAGATATACAGCTTCAAGACAATTTTATGCCCATGAATGCCATATTGGAGATGAAACAGTTCTTTCTATATTTTTCACTCATTTAGATGATGATGATGCTAACTTCTAATAAGCTCAGGTGATTTGTGAAGGAATATTGTCCAAGAGTAAAATTAAGCTTGGGGATGTGCATTATAACACAGATGTTTCTTTGTTGTATTTCAAATGAGAATACATGTAGCCTGGAAACCTGGAACACCTTCCTCTCTGATCATCCTGCTTTTCGTACACAATCTGAAACTCATTACTTATCCTGGGGGGTTGAATAGAACCCTCCTTCTCCCCGGAAGCACTGGGAAGCTTTGAATTCATCTCTTACGTTCCTTCTTAAGGTGACTGAGGCAAAATCGGCAGGAATATGAACAGTTCCATAGATATTTCCAGTGTTTTATGGATTGCGTGTCTGCTCTGATGTCTAATGTCAGTTGTACAACCATTCAGTATGTCAGAAATCTTAAAGGAAAATTCCAAGTTTGTCCTTGTTGCTCTTCCTTCCAAGAAATGCTGTTCAGCTGAGCCCTGATGCTGATCTTGCTGAAGTTCCCAGTTGGGACAACTTGCAGTATAATTAGGCTAAAATATGTTTTGAAGTGGAAAATAGTTGATGAGTAATGTGTTTAATTTGTTTTGAAGCATGAAGAAAGTGACAAAGATGTGTGCCTGGTTTTCCATTAGAATTTAAGGTCATCTGCCTTTTTTTTCTTTTCTTTTTTTTTTTTTTTTTTCAGAATGTCACTGGGAAAGCATTTGGCCTCACTACTGCAAACACTTTAATACATGAGTAATAAAGAATCTTCTTGATTCTGCTGAGGATTGAATAAAACAGTGTAGTTGTAATATCGGAAATTTCTGACATCCATTTCAAAAAGAAAACCTGAGAGACTGAAACAGGAATGATTTCTGTTCCGGCACTATACAAAGCTGTTCTAAAAGTTCTTAGCTTGATACAGTACACCTATAAGATATAGTACATCTATACTTTAAGCAGCTTTAGTTGTCTCTTTTGTTTAAACTGTTGTATAAACTATGCCCAAAGAATTGTTATTGCTCATCCTATGGAAAGGATATGTCAAATAGGGGCTTGCAGAGATCTGGTACTATTGGATATCTTTATTAATGACTTTGGAATAGAGAATATGATTCTTAAAGTTGCAGATATAAGCATGCATTTTGGAGGACAAGACTATAAATAAAATTATATTGAGAAATTGTTCCTGGAATATAGGATGAAATTCGATGGGGACATGCAGAAAACACTACAGTTAAGCAGGAAGAAATACTCAAAGAAATTCTGATAACAGGAGGGGATTCAGAGTTTTTTCAGAAACAGTACGAGTCAGCAATGTCATACCGTGAAGAAAGCAAACATCATACTGGGATATATAAACAGGAGTCTCGTATGTAAGACACATGAAGTAATACTTCCAGTCTACTCAGTACTCCTAAGGCTTCAACCAAAGTACTGTATCCAGTTTTTGGCACACCACTTGGAGAAAGTGGAGAGAGGCCAAAGGAAAGCAACAAGAATAATCAGAAGTCTAGAAAAGACAACCCAGGGAAAGGCTGAACGAAGAAGAGTTGTTTAGTCTACGGAAAAGAAGACCGACTGAAGACATGCTCACGGTTTTCAAATATGTGAACGGCTGCTGCAAAAAAGGAGGTTATAAACTGTTCTCCGTGGTCATTGTACATAATAATGGTTTAAAATTCAGTTAGGGCTATGTACACAAGTTTTCCTACTAGTTGCCTAATTGGATAGAAGTTCTGAGTGGTGTCCCTATCAGGGGGGTTTAGGAGAAGGTTACGCAAAGAGCTGTCAAGAACAGCTGAGCTGCAACCTGGGGAAATTAGGCTGGGCTGGCAGCGGTGCTTGCTACCCCATTTGCTTTCTGTGTTAGCACATTTCTTTAAAAATACTAATGTATCTTGCTGCCGTGCGGAAGCCCAGCCAAAAAAAAAGGGACTTGGCCATGCAGGTGGACGTAGCCAGAATGCAAACACAGCCCCGTGCTGGAAGCGGATCACCCGCTGCCCGGAAGCACCGCAGACCACCGCTGTTACGCCTCCAAAGGAACTCCCTCAGGGAATTTCCCAGGTTTTATTTTCCAAATCTTCAAGCCGCCTGCAGGCCCCGCTTTCCCCGGCGGCCTGCACCCCGCAGCCCACACCCCCGGGAGGGCCCCACGGGGTCCAGAGGGACGGGCGGCCGCCCCTCGGCCGGGCAACCCCACGCCCCGCGGCCGGCGCCTTCGGGATAGCGGCGCGGCCCGCGACGGGCACGGCCGTTGGGGCCGTTAGCCCCGCCCCGCCACCTCTGACCTCCACGTTCCTTAGTTACCGCGCGGGGCGTCACTTCGGGGCCAAACCACCGCTGTGCGGAGCGGAGAGTCGGGCTGAACCATTCGCCCCTCCTCTGGGGGGGGGAAGGGAGGGAGTGGCGGGTCCCCCCTGCTTGCGCCCTTAGCGGCGGTTGGACTTGTTGCTGTAAGCGCCCGCCCGCTCGCTCCCCTCTCCCCCTTCCGCTTGTTGGTTTCGTCCCGTGCGGGCCATAGCGACGGCGGGCGCGCTGAGGGAAGATGGCGGCTCCGGCCTCTGCACCGCTGCCGGCTCTGTGAGCGCGGCGCTCGCTCCTGTCCCCCTTCCCCTCCTCGCTCCTGCACCCCGTCCTTCCCGGCTGCCCTCCGCCTCTTCTCCTTTCCCGCCGCGGGCGTAGGGACCATGTCGGACTCGGAGGAGGAGGAGAGTCCGGACCGCCAGCTCAAGCTAGTGGTGCTGGGGGACGGCACCACTGGCAAGGTCAGTGCCGGCCCCCGCCGGCAGCGCCCCTCTCCTCTCCGTCGCCGCGGTGCCCCGAGCCCCCTTCCTGGCCTTTCCTCTCAGCGCTCCTCCCGCCTCTCCCGCTGAGGAGCCAGCAGCCGGCGGCGGCTTCTAGTCTGTCGCGCTACCGTTGTCGCGATATTCGGCGGCGTGACGCCGACTGACCGCTCCCCCTTCACCACCCCGGCCCAGCACTTCCCCGTTCTCTCCCTCGCTCGTGTGGGGCGGGGGCGTAGCGGAGAGCCGGGACGAGCTCTCGTCGTTTGCCGGCCGGCCGGCAGGCAGAGGCGGGCTCTTCGCTCCGGGGCCGCCCGTGTCCGCTCCCCGCTCGGCAGCGAAACCCTCTCACGGGGTTTCCGTACCCTCGCGCACCCGAAGAGCCTCGGTCGGCAAACCAGGCGTATACGGCTCTAATCCAATTTTCTCCAGCCTTAATAAAAGGGGCGGCTAACAACGTGATTGCTATGGTGCTGCCTGGCATGGCGTTTCCCGCCGATGCCCCGGCGCGGCAGACCGGGCACTGGTGAGGGGGTGGATTGCTTGGCTGGAGCTGCCCTCGGCGGCGCAGGGGATGGGGTGGAGGCCGGGCACGACAATTCGCGGTTCCCGCCGAGACGACGAGCAGGGAAGGTTGCTTAGCTGGGTCTCCAGGCTCTCTTCGTTTCGGCTTCAGAGCTGATAACTTCGTGAGGTGGATAGAACAGTTTGCGTCTATTTAAGTTTCAGAGTTTGGAAGGACACTTCTGGGTCAATTTAGTTATTGTTTGTGACTTTTACGTGTTTTTTTTTAATCATCAATTAAGTACTACTTATAAGCAGTTTGTTTATAAACAAGTTACAACTGTCTCTTTAAAAGAAAAATTTGGACAAATAGAGACCAGAAAGCAAAAGACGCTTTCTTACCCATGGAGATAGTCACTGATCTTTACTTACATGTGTGAACATCTCTATTGTAGTATGTAGCCTGATTCTTTTGTGACATATGTACTAAATTAGTTATTTAATTGTATATTTGGGGAATACAGTTTTTCCTCTATCATTAACTTGAAAACATGTGGAGGCAGAAAATGTGCCTGCCTCGCAGTTCAGATGCAAAGTAGAAGTATTCTTAGACGTGGTGTAAATGAACTGCCTGTCGTTAATAGAAATAAGCTCTTAGTGAAAGTACATACATAGTTTTGCTCACTTATGCAGAGCTCTATGAAGAAACAAAACATCTTTTGTTTCCAGTGATTCTAAACCCAGTCTGAAGTGGTATTGTATTCATCTGAGTAAGTAGATGGACGATTCCAAGTGATTGTGTGATGAGAGCATAATAAATGCACAGGATTGACAGCTGAAGTGCTGTTTCTCTGGTGGCTTTCCTCAGGAGTTTTCCATTCAAACTGAGGAATCCTTTCACTACTGCTGTTCAGCACCTTGTGGCAAGACCTCTCGCCAAACATAGATTTTCAAGCGTTCTTGAGTTTTGATGTATATTCCTGCTGGTTCTTACCTCTCGCACGGGAGCTGCCACTCACTGAATCTCCTGCTGGCTCTAGGAATCCTGTGCTTCAAGTGCAGTTTATTTTGCATAAGCAGCAGCTATGCTGTGGTGGGCTGTTTTTCCTCCTGTCCCCCCTAGATGATGCTGTAATAGAGGCTTCTTCCAGCCATCCTGATGGCCTAGAAGCAAACACTTGAAATAATAGATTTATTGTAAGATCTTGTAAAAATAAAGAAGTGATTGGGTCATGGAATGGAAAGGTAAAATGTACCTAGTGCTATTTCAAGCACCTCAGAAGACTAAATCATTGGGGTTCCTCTCCTTTGTTGGCTACTCGTTCTGCTTACTTGTTGAAACATGGATATGTCTCTATGTTTTCAACTCTAAATAGCCTGCCTCTCACATCTGGTTCACAGCTGGTCTTTACACACGTGCATACTTAGCCTCTTATTTACTGTACAAGACATTGGGTTTTCTCTTCCTCTGTCACTGGGATCGTTGGGCAGGAGGAGTGTAGGAAATAATGGAATATGTCTTTGCAATATCGCACCTCGTGTTTAGTGTGAGATGTTCACATTTGACTTCTTTCCATTGTCTCCCCCCCCCCCCCTTTTCTCCCTGTTGGCCATGTGGGGCTGTCTGTCTTCAGTTCTTCAGGGGGAAAAAAAGTCTGTCTTTGTGAGTCAGCTGGCTGAAGGTGAAAACTTCTTTTTTTTTTTTTTTTCCCCTCACCCATTGTTTAGAAGCGATGTGATTCAGGTTCTGTGCAAGGGTAGCAGTTTAAAAACAAATTAGTGTCAGGTCAAGCTAATGGTAATGTTTGTGTTTTCACTAGCTAGGAATTACTCTATCCATGAGGCAAGGGAGGGACATTGTGTTTCTGTTCATTTGTTTTGTGGTGGTGGAATGAATAATTGGATACCTAGAATTTTAAGGGTAGGAATAAGTACTGCTGGAGCAAGCTCTAAGGAGATGAAGGGTAAAACGGGAAGAAGGAATGAGAGTGAAAGAGTGAGACAGAATAGAGTCTGGAGAAGTATTAAGGTAAAATAAAGACAGTAAGGAAATGGTAAATTGTTGAAAAATAGAGGAGAGCAAGATTGGTTAGTAAGAAGATAATGATAGAGAATTATTTTAATGAACTAGATAAACTAGGAAAAGAATTTGAAAAGAAATTAGAAGTGGTGACAGTGTGAGATGAAAATAAAAAGCAATTATTAACAGTACTTGGCTCTTTGATTTGCATTACGGTAGGGAACATAGATACACACAGCAGCCTTATGCACCTAGGTTTTAAATCAACCCACTCTCCCTGAATCAAAATGGTTTTCCATTAAAATAAACCAGCAGTACTAGTATGGATTGAAAAAAATGGCATTACAATCCAGATTTTTCTACTCTTGCTATGCACAGATTGACTTAATATTGAAGTATATAACGATGCTGATTTGAGCTAGAACTACTCTGATTTGCTACTGTTGAAAAAGGTTTTGCGCCTCTGGAAGCAAATCTTGGAGCTATTCATGGGAAGGGAGGTCCTGAAAAATAAGTGTGTGGGAGGAGCAAAGCAGATGAGGTTCTGTCTTTCTGCCAGCTGTTGCAACTGGGGCTAAAGTACGGTTGCAGAATCATCCTACCTTTTCCTTCTCCTCTTAACAACAAATGATGAGAATGAAAGAGCGAATGCTCAACCTGGTGTGGGAATTTGCAGGAGCTGAAACGTAGGCTGGGATAACAGTTGTGTCCTGCTTGCTTTAGGATTTTTTAGGATGCCAGATTTTTAAGCATTGTGCCAATTCTGGATCTTGTTGTCTCACATGGGCTCAAAAACCCATCAGTGATGACAAAAACATTGTCACTGTTCAGTCTTGCAAATGGAAAATTGCATCAAGTGTCCTGTGCAGATTGGCCTAGCTTCATAGATGCATACCTAGTGTCAAAAAGTCTTGATAATTTTCTCTTTTTCAGTGAACAAAGTTTCATCAGTAGTTAGGAATGGGGTGGAAAGACATCACCTTCAGATGACAGAACTACTTCCTTTGTTTACAAAACAAAGCAAGGCTAGACTGTTCTCAGTGACAAATGCTCTGTTGGACAGTTACGTGGTTTTATGGTAGTTAAAGCATTTTGTTATTTAGCCTAATGTTTCTTTTCATTTTTTTCTGTCTTAAAAACCTTGCCAGTAGGGATAGGACATGACCAAGGGGTGAATGTTGCTGTGCTTGGAGAACAGTATTGGGAGTGAAGGAAGGGATAGGTATGTGTTGCTTTTTGGAAAGTGGTTTCTCAACTGGCAGGTAAAGTTGTATGTGAATGGAAGTACATGTCTTCAAAACTATATGCTTGCATCCCACTGAATTTTCGTTCTAGTTTTTTTCTTACAACTATGATAGTACATTTTGGCATCACTTTCTGAAAGCTTTCTTCTATAGCATTTTACTCAAAGAATTGCCATTAGCAGAGTTTTCTCTATAAGTTTCCATATTGTCCTGGTGAGTAGTCAGTGTCAGTTAGAGCTGGCTATCATTGCTTGTTCTGTTTGACTTGACTGCTACTATTTCATAAATATTATTGGGTTTTTATCTATTTACTCACTACATAGGTACTTAGGAACAGCTTGTCAATTTATACTGTGAGTGGTTGACACTGAAGAATAGAAGCAAGAAATTGTCTTGCCTCATTGTGAGGTTTAATTGCATCTTCATTTGCTCCCCAAAAAACCCTTCCCAAATATGCCATTGTATTTTGCACTTAGAATACTGTAATTTTTATTTTATTATTTTTTTTACTGCTGTCTTGATTTCTGCATGTTAGAACCCAAAGACTTTTTGTTTGTTTGTTTGTCTGAAAGGAGGGAGTTCGTAACACCATCCTTTGATAGTGTATTGCTCTTCAGAACAGGATATACACATTTGCTTTGAAGTATTTAAGACAAATGTGTGAAGCTGCCAAACTGGGTCTAATGGAAAGTCAGCTATGGAAGTTGGTGACTTGGCTGTCTTAGTGCAGATGAGAAGGAACAAGGCTTTCTTGATATCATACTATCATCTGATCTCAAGATTAATGGCTGAAATTTTATGAATGGAGCATAATCTCTCTTTTTTTTTTTTTTTTTAATGGTCACTAATCACTTACTTATTTTTACAACTACAGTTCTACTGAACCGTTATTTAACTTTGGTTATGTTTTACATAGATTGTACTCAACATATCCTTACAAGCAAAACTGTCATGCAGAATCTTTTACGCCAGGCATGGCAGAGCACAATTTTGGGATTGAAGGGAGTATTTGCATTGTAGAGGTACTTGAATATGCGTTGACATAACTTCTCTGTTTACTGTTGTGGAGAAGTTTGAACTGTTGCTCATAGTATTTTGTGGATAAATGCTTGTTCTGTGAATAAATAGAGGATTCTAGTCTGGTAATCTAACACCTTCCTTGAGCTTTAACATTTATTGGAAAAAAAAAAAATTGAAAAGGAGTTAGTCAATGATTTTCTGCTATAAATTCCTTTGCATTCAAGAGCATGGCAGAGGAAAACTGTTTAAGAGAACTTTGCCATGCTGTTGATTACTTACTGCTCTTATTGGTTGGCTGTTAATTGACTGTATGTTGTTTATTTTTACTAACACCCTTAGAAGCCCTTAGGGAATATTGAGTGTCACAGAGTGATAAAGCTAATATTTACTGAACCCTTAAAACAAGAAGGGAGTGGTTGCTTATTTAATGGGGATCTAAATTAGTGTGTTAGAGAACATAGAATACTATGATATAGTCAGATGATATTTTAATCTGTATTTGGGTACTAGTTACTTTTCTGAAAAGGAAAATCTCAGAGAGAAGACTGTGTGGTTTATTCCTGCAATGTTCTTATTCTTATCTATGTATTTAAGGTCATGACAAATTAAAAATAATGTCTTTGTAATCTTGACATCTAACTATTGTGATGAAAATAATCAGTTCTACTGATTATTTATTTTTTTTTTAGTAGTACAGTCTAAATCTGTATTGAATTTTATTTTGTGCATGTTAGTATTATTGTCACATAGCTGTAGGCAGAATGTTCTCACAGTTTATCCTCTGTGGTCTTCACCCTTTCCACAGTGATATAAATATATGAGGATACATGTGCTATTTCTAGTTTACTTGCTTTTTTTCCCAATTATATATTTATTTTTAGTCCTCTTGGGGCTTGAGTTCAATTAAGTACATGAAGGTGTTGCTGTAGTCTTTAATTGATTTTTTTTTTTTTTTTATTACTTCCTAAACATATCTTCTGATATCAAAATATCATTTATTTTATGTATGTATGACAGTGATAGGAGTATAAATGTCATAAGATTTACTGTTTTCTTGTTTCTATGTGTTATTTACTTCACAGGTAGTTTAATAGTTGAATAAAAGTTTGCCTATTCATATTAGAATATTAATGCTGGAGGTCTGGTGATCATGCCGTCATACAAAAAAAAGAGCAAATTACCTTTTCTTTCTGTGTATGTTTGACATTATTAGCATAATTTAGATCTTTATTATAACTGTTCTATTAATCGAACTCACCTATTGTCATTTTTCAGAGCTATTTGCGTTATTTTGCTATGGCATTTTTAACTAAATGTGCTCTAACAATTTCTAATAGCAATTGATGTAACTCAGTTCTTTGGGTCTTGATGAATGAAAAGTTGGCAAAAAAATTCCTTCTTGCCCATTTTGAGTTTTCTCAGTGGAAGGGTTTTGTGTGAGTATTAGGTGTTTTCCCCCTATATATGTAAATGCATATTTAGATTCTTTTTTTTTTCCCTGCAATTACTTTTTTTTTTACATTTTCAGATGTCATGTCAACAAGAGATTTGTAAGTGTGCGCTACTAATTTGATGTAGGATGTATTTTATCTGTGACATTCACTTTTAATATAGTATTTAACTTTTTCCACAATACAAACTTTGTTTTCTTTATAATTGCTCTTATCTTTCCCCCTTTCTTTTTTGAAAATCTTAGACCGTGGGGCTTTTTTTCCTCTTTCTCTCCTATTTCCATTTTTTTTTCTTTTTTTTTGCCTTGCATGGAGAGCTTAAATTGCTAGTGAAAGAATATAAATGCCTTGCTTCGTTACTTTATGTGGGTTAGTTGTGTATCCTTTTAGCAGTATGTAATAAAAGCTGATTCTTTATTAGGTTAATAGTGTATTGGTCTACTTTCATAAATCCACAAAATATAAATTGAAGAAATAAGTTTCCAAAGTTCTGCTTAAAGGAATGATTCTGCAAATGTGCATTCTTGACATGAGTTTAGTTTTTTTCCGTGTACAAGAAATTACTCTTCCTATCTTAGACTTCATGTAATCCCTGATCCTGAAACTTTGATGTATAGTGGCAGGAATCCTGCCACACTTGGGAGCCCCTATGGGACTGTACACTGTGCAGATCTTTGTTCCCTCCCAGAAAGTTGGTCTTGGATCATGCTGTTCTGTACTAGGGAAGGACCCTTGTTTTGGAAATGAACGCTTTTTGAAAATAATAAACTGTTCAGGTATGAATAGTGTCACTTAGGTTTGTGTCAATTTGAGCATACTAATAATACCTTATTCAAATCTGTGTAATATTTTGTAATATGAGTATCTCAGTATCTTAGAAATAAAAAGAAATAAACACACCTTGCTGCTTTTTGCATAATTTAGTAGCCTTTGCCACCTACTTTTATTATGTTGAAGCTGGCTGGAATGCTTGTCAATCCAAATCCATGAATGCTGTCACCATGCATTGATTTAAAAAGTGCTTAATGGTATTTTGTACTTCTGGTTTAACATCAAATTTTTTGGTCTTTAAAATGATAAAATGACAACTTAATTTGATATTGTTCTGTTTTAGACATCCTTAGCCACACGTTTTGCCCAAGAAACATTTGGAAAACAGTACAAACAAACTATAGGACTGGACTTCTTCTTGAAAAGGATAATATTGCCAGGTAAGAGAATAAAAACTAACACTAAAAGGTTGGGCAGCAGTAAGACTTGCAGAAACGGATTCTTCAAAATAATGTATACTAAATAAGCTTAGTATAGTGCTTTTTATAGCAAACTAAATTAGGTTATTCAGAGAAAATCTTGTTAGTACGTTCTTGCCAGGTGACAAGGGTTATGCGTTTGCAACTTCTATCTTTAAATAAAACACTGAATTCAAATAAAAGGAATGCTATCTATATTCGTGACTTTTATTATCTGTGCTTGAGTTTAATTGCTGTCTGTGTAACATACAACAATGAAATGGAACTTTAAATATATTCATTGAAAAATTATGTGTGTTTTGAAAGAAATACTTTTTTTTTTTTTTTTTTTAATGAAATACGCAACCTGTATTTGAGTTGTGTGAGAGAAGCATAATGCAGCTATGGAATTGCAGTGCTCTAATATGTGAATGCTGTTTTATGCAAGGCAGCATGAAATTGCTGGCATTTAATAGACCACTAAAATTTAGGGTCCCTCGGCACTCATAAAAATACAGTTTGAGCATTCAAGATGTTTCACTTCATGACGGCAAAGAAACTATTTAGATGCCAATTGCAGCATACTGCATGGAAAATGCGAAGAAATAATTAAAAAAGAATAGTTGCTGGTAGAAGTTTGTCTCCAAACAATTGGGGCTTTAAAATAAGTCTTTTCATTCATTTGGGGTCACTCAGTTTCTAAATATGACAGTTTGTCATTAAATTCAATTTCTTCTGATTTCAGAAATCTGAAGAAGTTAGAAAAAGTATGTGCAATTATTAAAAGTTGTAGTGAGATTTGATAAAGTTGATGCAAGTTCTGTAGTTCTGTCTTTTTCCTTGTGGAGAGTGGGGAGGGAAACAAACCCAGAAATGAAGAATTTTAGCTATAACCTGAAGTTATAAGAAAATATATAAAGTTCCTGAACTTATTTTGTTAAAATTATATTGCCAATAACTTCTTGATTAGTTTATGTATTTTCTTAAGTGAAACAGAATAATCTCTTCAGACTATTCCTTCATTCACTATTTTGGTTTGGCCATTTTGCAGTACTTTTTTAGTATCTGGTGAGTGATAAAGTACCAAATTTCAGTGCTTATTTCTCCATAAAATCAACAGAATAATTTTTTTATTGTCCTGCTCATGGTTCTAAAAATACCAGTGTGCATAATACTTAACAGCAGTACTTGCAAGTAGAATGTGTACACAAATCATGCAGTGTGCATGCTGAGAACTTGTATTTTGCAAGTTTTTTTTCCAGCTGTTAAACATACAGAAGCTATTAGTACATTACTGGGATTCTAAATATTCTTGTTGAGTAGAAAACTTGGAAAATTATCAACTATTGATTCATTCATGTTTTACTTTCTTCTAGTTTATTTTGTAATAAAATCAGAATGTAGATGAAAATAGCACCAAACAGCAACAAAGTCCAGACCTTGATTTTCCTCATTTATCATTAACAAAATTGTAACATTTGGGGAATGTATTCATATTCAGGAAGAAGCACTTTTCTGTAGATTGTCATTCTGGTTTTGCCTATGCCTACATATGTGTTTAGGTATATATGGATTTCTGTGTTTACAGGTAATCTGCAGTGGTGGTGGGGAGTGAGAGGGAAGGAAGAGAAGGGGGAGGGAGGTAAAATTTCTAAATACTGGAGTGGGAAGCATTACTTAAGTAAGCGGATTTTTCTAATTTCTTGATTAGTTCTGGGTTTGCAGACCTGCTATGTTTACTTGAGAGGTTAACTCATACTACTGCACAGAAATTATAATGTGCATATGAGTAGGAAAAAAAGCCTCAATTTCTCTTATTTGGTAGGAAAATTGGTGAATAACTGTGGTTCATTATATGTATTTTTTCTCTCCTTTAAATGTAAGCGAAGATTTCGACAATTAAAATTACTGATTTCTAGAATTGCCCAGAAGTTTACATTAGGCTGCATTAGAAATGCATTTTAGCTTGTAAAATACAGTAGTTTTTTGTTATTTTTTTTTTCTTTTTAAAAATAAAAGCTGTATTTGTGTCTCGTTGTTTTAATAACTGATGCAGTTTTGGAGAGAAAAAAGTGAATATTTTACATGGCAAAACAATATGTTTTAATACAAATAGTTAATCCTTTAATTTTGAAAAATATGACTGTTCAACTGTTGACAAATTCTCTTCATGCAGTTTGTTCAAAATATTTTTTTCAAATGCAAATCAATTTCGGTGTACTTATTGATGCACTATCTTGTATAGTCTGGATGCAACCACGGCGTCGATTTTACTGCTTAAATAGTGTATCTGTTAGAGGGTCTGCTGATAGAGATTCTTGAGAGACATAGTTGAATGCTTTTAGGAAGGTTGTGGGTGCAGTCCAGTAAACAGGATTCTTCTGTTAAAAAGATTTTTTTAAGTTGTCAATGCAAAAAGTGGGCAGACTCGTGTTTTTAGTTCCATCTTGACTGTGCAGCACTTCAAGTAATGTTAACCAATGCATTGAGTATGCTTCTGCAGGACCACTACTGAATCAGCCCAGTGGCTTTAGTTCATACAAGAAACAGTCTAGATACCTGCACTGTATTCCCTCAGTTATTTTAACTTTGCACTTGTGTGCATTTTCTACAGCGTAAAGAAGTGCTAGTGTTTTCTTGTTCCTTATGAGTGTGTTGTGTATTATTTTCATGGGATTCTTCAGTTATGTTTATTGGTACATTAACCTTGTTTCTAAGAACTGCCTTATGCATAGTTTCTTTTTGTTTTGTTGTTATTCTGCAGCTTGTATGTTCCTCTTAAATCTATGAAAAAATAGAATATTTCAAACTCTTTGCAGAGAACTTCATGTGCTCGTCTCATAGTTGTTAATTAAATATTTGCTAGGCAAATTGTCCGGAGCTTTTCCTTTTGTCAGAACAATCCTAACATCCTTCTTTCTCCCCAAAAATCAATCTGAGTGCAATGCAAATGTTACAAGACCTAATTGAAAAAAAAGGGGAAAATTAAGCATTTTGCACTGGAGATGATCAGTATGGATTTCAGGAGTTAGTGAGGTCTTAATTAAGAACCACTTCACCTTAAATGAACATTCCAACCTTTTTTCCTCAGTTTCTTTTTTCTGTTGTTAGTAAAGGAAAGTAAATAATTCATAATAGTGGATTTTTAAGTTGGACAGACACTGTTAGACCATTTAATTTAACCTCCTGCGTTGAAGTTTCTCAGAAAATTTCATACAGTTATCCAGGTACTAAGCCCAGTATGCTGTGCATGATTATTATTATTAGGAAAAATGAAGTTAGAAACTTTTTAAAGCATTTGAACACACAACTAGGCATCTGAAATTTGTTGAGTTTGAAAGTGATAATATTTATAAAGCTTTTTTTCCAAATATCTGGCATGGATGACATGGTAGATTTCCAGTAGAATACATACAACCAAGTTAGGGATGGAATACTGCAGCATGGTGAGCTTTTGAGCATGTTTAGTTTGTTTACCCACTGAGAATGCATAGTAATTTCAGACTGAGTTCATGTTTATCCACACCAGATGCTTTATGGAAGACTTTTATGCATTGTTTGCAGTCACTTATGTTCTAAGCTTTAAAAATAATTAATTAATACATAGTATATGCACTGTCAAGACAAATAAGCTTTTTATTCTATGAAAGGTTGCCTTTATTGAGCTGGAGTGTTTACGGTGAATTTACGAAGCTCCATGCAGAAATGTTTTATCTTAGTATTCGATAAAAAGTGTAGTTTAAAAGTACTGTGAATAAATTGTCTCGCGTTCATCTCTATGTAAGTAGCAGTTTAGGAAATCTGTGCTTTTAACCAGATTAAAGCAAGATGCATCATTAAAATATAGTGTGGTATATTTAATACCACAAGTAGCATCTATTCAGCTATGTGGTTCTAATTTGCTGCTTACATTCACTGAGGGCTGGGGTGTATTTCCATGGAGCACACTCACTTGCATAACTAATATGAGTGTGTTAGTTATAAATTGGTGGCTGAATAGATCACATTGTGTAAAGTTGTTAGTAACATAAAATAGTTTAATTAAGAGTATGTCTTTGTTAGCAGCCCAAAATAATGTGTTCTTTTTCACTTGACTCAATGGTTGTGATGTGGAATTTGTTGCAATTTTATTTTTTAATCTAGGAATAAAATAAATGGGCAGTTATGGTTATTTGTGAGTATGTAGAATTGTTATTAACATGTAAGTCATGTGAGTTTTATGTAGATGAGAAAAATTTTCATCAGACTACTGATTAGAATTCGGTGCTTCCAGGTAATCTGTACAATTTTGAAAACAGTTCTCACCATGTAAAATGAAGCAAATTATACTTCAATAATGTTTGTATGCATGTGGTGACATACGTTGCTGTGTGTGTATGTTTAGTCTGTGGGTTTCCAAGTTGTTAGCTTGCAGAGTATGTATGACTTGTAGCATAGTAAATATTCTGTGTTTACACTGATTTTTTTGTTACTTTGTTTTTTAGAACCTGTTAACAGTTTCAACATAGCTTAAAGACTGTGTAGAGTAGAAAGATAGATCTATTTTTGGTGTAGATTCTTCAAAAATGAAACTATGTAAATCATGTTCCATTTAGTTCCCTGCTTTGGGGTGGTGGGTGGAGGAAATAATCGTAGTTTGCATCCTCAACTTAGATGTGTGTCAGTATTTCCATGTTTTAATCTGTCAACTATATAATTCTTCAACTGTACAGTACTAAGAGCATCACTACCAAAATTCAGTTACTGTGCAGATTTTCCCCACTTTTAGATTTGTAAAGAAAATTTGGAGGGGAGGGAAAGGACACAGAGTATGAAATAATGTGGTTGACTTGACATTAATTGTATTACCTTTTAGTTCCAAGTACTGCACGATAGAACTTTCTCTGTAAATTTTTACATGTTTCTTCAGTGAAATATGGCATATAATTTCTATTCAGGAATATTAAGCTTTATGCAATTCCAATTCTCTTCTGTTAATACTAAATATGTTAATATTTAGCTATGGTTTTACTGTATCTTACTGACTTAGCTGGACACAGGTGCCTTTTATCCAAATGATACGGTCATGTTTGTGTTGAAATTTAGTTACTATTTATTGTATACTTGTAAAAAGCTATTGCTGTTGATGTGCTAGAGCTGTATTGTCTGCCATGATAATGTGTCTTTAATTTTACTTGTATCTAAATTTTCCTGGTTACACAATATCTGTATCATTTTCTTTTTCAGGAAATCTGAATGTTACTCTTCAAGTGTGGGATGTAGGGGGGCAAACAATGGGAGGAAAAATGCTGGATAAATATATTTATGGAGCTCAGGTACAGTATAAATGATGATAATTGTACCCATAGTAATTACATAAAAATCACTGAATTTTTGTTCTTAAAATTATACATCTTACAGGTTGCTGTTTCGTAGATCTCAAAAATGTTGAATCTCTGCTTAACCTAAACTTAATTGGTGTTAATATGCAAGTCTAATTTTGGTATGTAGTTAGTTTTTTAGAGCTGCTTTAAAAGCAAAGCAAGGGTGCGCATTTGTAGATCTGAATAGCTCTCAAGAACAGATGTATGTTTTCATGCTTTGTGTCTTGAGTTAAGGAAAGCAATCATAGTAAATAGTAAAGGCTATTTGGATATCCACATGGTAGATATAGTGGCTGCTTTTAGAACAGATGCCTCCTGCGGGGAAAAAGTAGAAGGAGGAAATTAAGAGCAATCCTACACCATTAAACTCATACATGCAACTGGGGTTATAAGAGGGCAAACAAAAGGAGGCAACCAGGTAGCTAAATATTTTTGCAGAATTCCTATCCAATGAAAATTATTTCTGAGGTTAACTAAGCAACTTAAAGTGAATGGTTGGATTCAGTAAAAGCTAAATATTATAACAGTATCTTGAGTTATGAGATGGTTTAGGAGGATGTACACCAAACTTCTTAAACACGAGTGATCCTAAAATGTGCTCTGTTTGTTAATTTGGAGTTTGTAATGAGAACAATAGGCATAACGGCATAACATGTTTATTATAGAATGTTATATTTATCTGAAAAGAAAACAAATGCACCTATTTTTTCCCCCAATACTTTTAAGCAATCGGAAAATGGAATCCTAAAACTTTTATTGGACAGAATCTTTGTACTAATAAGTACAGCACAGAAATGGCTAATTAAGGAGATTAGGATTTATTAGTTAATAGGCTAAAGACAAACTTGTTAATTTAACATTTCAAAAAATGTCTGAATGTTCTTAGCTGTTGCATCTGTTTTTATTTTTTAATAAAATACATTTTTGCTGCCTTGTTAAAGACCTATCAAGCAACAGGAGAAAGTGGCTTCCATGACAGAGGAAATTTGATTAATCACAAATTGTTGCCATATGCCCAAAGTAAACTCAATGAAGGAAATAAAAGGCTATTAAGTTTTTCTGTATTTAATTTGGTGATAACTTATGAGTTTCTTATCAGCAATAGCAGGTCAAAAAGTTAATACCAGTGCCCTAAAGTAGTGAAAAATTTGGTGTCAGTAAACCTAAAGTTACAAAAGTTTGATATTTAGTCATTCTGAGCACATTAACAAAAAAACCCGACATCCAATCTCTTCTCCTTTAATCCTCCCCCAGCCCTCATTGTAACCCTAATTTTTTTTAATGAACTAACGGCTGTTCTCTCTCCCATTGTTGGCATATATTTTCTGTGTCTGTAATAGGCTTCTCATCATCAAAGCTGACTTGTAACGCACTTTTCTATTAGCTTTGTAACAGCACCTGTTAAACACACATAAAACTAACTTTATTTTCATCTGTTCATGGAACACCATGCATAATTTGGGATGGCACTGCTTTCAGCTTGTTTCTAGGCAGAAGCTTATTTCATGTTGAACATCTGTAGCTTTGTAGAAGAAAAAGAGGAAAGGTGAAGTAGAACAATTAGGAGTATTTAGAAAGAAAAATCCTTATAAGTACGTATAAAAATTCCTGTGAATGGACAGCAAAGCAGCAAGAAAGTAATTGGGAAGAGCTAGGAAGGAATTAGCAAGGGTAAATTGTGCCCAGCCAACTTGTTTGCCTTCTGTGGTTACATGATTGGCTCTGTGGAGAGGAGAGCAGTGGATGTTGTTTACCTTGACTTCAGCAAGGCTTTTGACATAATCTCCCATAATATTATTACAGACAAAATGTAGAGTTACAGAATGGATGGGCGGGCGATAAGGTGACTGAAAAACTGAATGGATGGCTGTACTTGAAGGGAGATGGTCCATAGCTCAATGTCTTACTGGTGCCTGGTTATAAGCCGTATTACTTAGGGGTTGGTACTGAGTCCTGTCTTTTATTAATTCTTTGTACAATTACAGAATGGTAGGGGTTGGAAGGGACCTTCAGACATCGTCTAGTCCAGCCCCCCTGCCAAAGCAGGTTCACCTACAGCAGGTTGGACAGGAACACATCCAGGTGGGTTTTGAATATCTCCAGAGAAGGAGATGTTGGAACAAAATGGAACAAAACATTGCTTGTAAGTTTGCAGATTACACCAAATTGGGGAGGAATGGTCAACATGCTGGAGAGTAGGGGTGTTATTGAGAGAGACCATGACCAACTGAAGCGATAGACCAACAGGAACCTTTTGAAGTTCACTGAAGACGAATGCAAAGTCCTGCATCTGAGACAGAATAGCCTTATGCAGACTGGGAATCAACTGGAGAGTGTCCAGCAAAGGGCCACAAAGCTGAATAATGTGCTGGAGCATCTCTCCTATGAGGAAAGGCTGAGAGCAGGTATTGTTCAACCTGGAGAAGAGAAGGCTCAGAGGGATCTTATCAATGTATGTAAATACCTGAAGGGAGGGTGCAAAGAAGACTGAGCCAGGCTCTTTTCAGTGGTGCCCAGTGACAGGCTGAGAGGCAGTGGGTACAAACTGAAACACAGGAGGTTCCCTCTGAACATGAGGAAACATTGTTTTTCACTGAGAGAGTGACCAAGTGCTGGCACAAGTTGCCCAGAGAGGTTGTGGAGTCTTGATCCTCAGAGATATTCAAAAGCCATCTGGACATGGTAAAAAAAGCAGCTGGCTTTAGGTGACACTGCTTGAACAGGGGCATTGGACCAAACGACCTCTAGAGGTCCCTTTCAACCTCTGTCATTCTGTGAAATGGCTTTTCAGAAAAGAAGGTGAAGGTCCTACTGGAAAAAAAGCAGTTGAATTGGGAGTCAGCAATGCACCCTTGCAGCAGTAAAAGCTAGCTGAATACTGGGCTGCATTAGTAAGAGTGAAGTAAGCAAATCAAGAAAAGTGATTATAATCCTCTCTGACATTTTTGAGGCTACATTTGGAGTCCTGTGTTCAGTTTTGGGTTCCCCAGTACAAGAAAGCTTTTAAAATATTGACGCAATTCTAGTGAAGGTTGCTACAAGAGGTATGTATAGCTATGGTGTGTTGCACTTGGTCAGCATGTGTGGTGCAACTGGGATTTTAAAGTACCTGTTTGTAAAGTACAAAAGCTGTACATATACACAGAGAGTAGGTGATTTGGACCTGTTGCAGAAATTGTGTTCATCTGCATGTATTCTCCAAATCTAAATTGTTAATTTAAATTAAATTTTAAGTACATGCGTAGAATAGCTTGCAGCATGTCTACAGCATGCGTCATGCTTTTATCCGGTACTGGCAGATGCCCATAGCCTTGAATAGACTTCCATCTGGTTGATCGTCACGAGATTCAGAAATCACGTGTCTGAATTCTTGGTTTTCTGCTCAGAAATCCAAATATATGGTAGAAGTACTTACAAAATACTAAGACCAGCTGGAGATGGAAGTTTTGAGACGCTACAGCAGCTGAAAAGGTTATCTTAACAGCAAGTCTGCAGTTCACTTGATCTTGGTTGAAATTTGATCAGGATACCAGGAGGAGTAAGTGGAGCATCCATCTATACTTTGCTACAAACCGTGCCACTGGAGGTTTCCTTCTGTTTGAATGAGCTCTTTTGATTAAGTTACTGTTAAGGTGCCATTTTTTGACTGAGGTCCCTAATTTCTTGTGCCATGTTTTAAAATGAGAGTGCCAGATTTGAGGATGAGAATATACTTAATTTGCTTATGTGGTTGCAGTTGGAGAAATTGCAATTCACTTGCTGTCTTGAAGCAATTTCTTTTTTTCTCCATTCCCCCCCCCCCCCCGGTGTTGCTCATCCAGAACAATATAGTTGCCGCATCCTATCTTGGTAGCTGAATTTCACTCATTGGTCAGAAGAACTCTGCAAGCTGGGGGTGAAAAGAGCTCTTTGATCGTTATAAATGAAAGGTGCTAATAAACAGCTTTCTCTCAGTATTGATTGAAACTGACACTTTTATCTCAGAATTGGGAGAGGCTAAGAGTAATCATATAGTCAGTTACCACAGTTGAGCTGATAGACAATAGCTCATTCAATTATGGCAACTCAGTTGCATATATTTGAGGGACCGTATCCTCAGCATCAGCAAAGACAACAGTGGTTAAATATATGTAGATTGTAAACTGTTTTCACCTGTAAAAATAGCATTTCTGCAGATGTGCAAGATATCATAATGAAGTTAATCTTTGCTAAAATGAATATTCTGTGACTAGAAAAAAATATTTTAGAATTTTGGTCTGACATTTCATGAATATTAATGAACATTTGAAAATTAATTTGGTTCCTTTGTACTGAAGTCAGTCATAAGTTGAGGGCAGCTGAGGATAAACCTGAAGAAGAAAACGTATGGTTTTAATTAGTGTTTTCTGTAGCTTTTTTTTATTGTGACAAATCTCGACATCAACTTGACACCTTCTAAATGTTGATTGTCTAGTGTGAATATATTGCCTGGTTACAACACTTCCATAATAGCAGTTCTGCTGTTATTTGAATGGTAAATATTTCAAAACTGCTTCCATCTCTTAAGTGTAATTGCTGCCCCTACCCACATATCTAGTTTAAAATATCTTTAAGAGCTGGCGTATGCTACCTCATAAATTGGCTTGTAATAGAATAAGAGTACTGCAAACTCTACCTTCTCCAGAGACCAGCAAATAATTTCTGTAATATTCTCAGTTTCCAGTGATCTGTTTTTGAAAATAATCTGTAATTCCAAAACAAAAAGCACTCACATATGCACTAATGTAGGCAAAATGTCTCGCTTGCCAGAGTACAATTGTGCAAGCAGGGTTTATTTGCCATGTTCCAGGAGACTAGAGAATTAACGTGCTGTTCTCAGCATGTTGTCCTCCATATGTTTCAAACCTTTTTCATATCAGGGAAATGAGCTACTTTTGTGTACAAAGGCCAGTGTTAATTTTCCGCCTTAATTCCTTATGCATGATTGGGAAATAACAGCTTTTATACTTTTGCTGCATTCTATATTCCATATACTGTAAGTTTGTGGAAAATATGATGTATTTTTGTGAAAGCAATGACGTCTATGTTGAATAGAAAAAGGTGAAATAAATTTTAGTTATGGATTTATGACTAGTCCTTCATTAATTATCTGTATCATACTAAGCTGCTTATAGAGTGCTGCTGTGGCAAAAATTTAAACAATAAGTGTTCTTTATGACCTGGATGCCATGCTGCTTTTCTGTTTGCATCTCTGAGATGTCATACCTGCCGTCTTTGCTTCTTAGGCATAGCAAATGTTAACAAGATTCAAAAAAAGAATGGTTAAGAAAAGAATACGCTTCAGAAGCAATGTTTAGTTTACGGAGACAGGGAGCAAATGGAAGTTAGGTGAGCTCTAGTTGCAAACTTTGTTCAATGATTTCTTTCACAGTAAATCCACTGTGAATACTCTTTCTTCCAAAGGTGTAGGTAGGCAGCGGCTGGCTGGAGGACATGTAGCAGAATAGCATTTTGATGAAGAATTAGAAGCAGAGTTGGCCAACCTTAAATGATCAGTTTCTATTAACTTTATCTTACATCTAACTCTGATTAAACTCTTTAGTGCTGAAGATGGTTTAGATAGTCTGCTCTGCTTCTGTAAAAAAGTTTTTTCTGCAAGCTGGTGAGAGAACTTGACCACTAGTGAAAGAAGTGTGCCATGTGCACTCTCATTTACAAATTTCAGCCTTACGTCTGTGTGTTTTTTTTAACCTTTACAATACCTGTCCTTCAGCCTGAGTTTCTTCTTTTCCACTGAGCGTTTAATAACATCAGTGTGTCCTTCCTAGACCAAGGCTTATGTTATGAAAGACATGCACGAGCATTTGGATAGTTATAAAAATAGTCAGGAGAAGTTAACTGAGATGCATAATTCTTAATTTCCTTGAAGGAACTGGTGGAAGCTGCTTCTCAGAAATTGATAGCAGCCATATAAATATAAGGAACAAGAACTCATTTTGCCAAGGAGTTGATGGCGTCAAAGGAAGAGATTTGTATTGCTGTCATATGGAAATCGGAAGTGAAGGGATCTCAGGATCTGTTGCCCTTCTCCAAATGTATACCTGTATAATGCCTATTTCATTTTTATTAACCTTCAGAAATCATTCAGTGTTGGCGTCTCTGCTGTCCTTCAAGGTGGTGTATTTCAGAGCTTCACTATTCTTATTGTTTACATGTGTTTTTTCTAGCATGTACCCTCGCTATAATCTTGCTGTAAGTTAAACCTGTCGCTACATGTTGTGTTGATCAGAGAATTGTAAGGAAGTTCAGGGTGGAAGGGTTCTCAGGAGGTCTTTAGTCAAACCTCCTGCTCAAAGTAGGGTCAGCTGTGAGATGGGACTAGGTTGCTCAAGGCTTTATCCAGTTCCTTCTTGTAAACTTCTAAGGATGGAGGCTGAGCAACCTCTTTGCACAACCTATTCCACTGCTTGAATCTCCTCATGATGAAAAAGCTTTTCCTTTTATCTAGTTTGAATTTCTCGTGTTCCAACTTATGCCCATTGTGTTTCATCCTCCTGCCATGCACTGCTCTAAAGAGCCTGGCTCCACCTCCTCTGTAGCTTCCTCATGTGTTAGAAGGCTGCTTTTAGGTCCTCCCGGGGCCACCTCCTCTCCATGCTGAAGAATTCTGGGTCCCTTAGCTTTTCCTCATAGGACAGACTCTGATCATCTTGGTGGCCCTTTGCTGAACTTACTTCTGTTTATTGATGTCTTGAGGAGCCTAAGACTGGATGTCTTACTTCAGATAAGATTTAACAAGTGCTGAGTAGAAGGGAATAGATACTTGATCTAGTGGCTGTGCCTCTGCTAATACAGCCCAGGATCACATTGGCCACCTTTGCTGCCAGGGAACATTGCAGATTCATATTTGGCTTGCCGTCTACCAAGACCTGCAAGTCATTTGCAGTTGCTCCCCAGCTGCAGGGCTTTGCATTTGTTGAATGTTGAAAAGTTCCCATTTGCCTGTTCCTTGAGCATGTACACATACCTCTGAATGGTAGCCCTGCCCTCAGGCATATTGGCTGGTCCTATGTCTTATAGTTTGCAGTGTCATCTGCAAACTATGTATGAGCATTTAAAAAGAGAACTCCTGTTATCTTCTCTTGAAACTTTTACCAGCATCATCATGCCTGTCATCACTCTTGTGTTTGTTGAAACAGTCCGTTTTTTTCAATTTTCTGATGTCAGTCATGGTTTCTAAACCTCCAATATTGTTGCTGGTCTTTTCTAGTCTAACCTTTTCTTGACATTCAGTGTCCAAAGCTGGATGCATTATTTCACCTAGCGTGTTTCACGCTAGTGTGATATTTTCCTTTTTCCTACAAAATAAGCTTGACATATTCAACTGTGATATATATAATATAACTCCTTGATCCTATTGCATAGAGCTTGTGACAAAGCCAGATGTTTCCTATTGTGCAGTAGATTATTGTTTCCTCTGAACCTGTTGCGGTATTTATTGAATTGCATTCTATTATTTTTAGATTGTTTATCATCATATAATCCAAATTCTCTTCAGATAATCTTGCAGTCTCTACCAGTTTGTTGTCATCTGTGACATTCATTTAACAAGCATGCAAATCTTTTTATGATCTAAGACACTCCTCATGAAACTGTCAAGTAAAGTTGGGCTCAGACAAACGCCTAAAAGAACTGACTTGAAAAAAATCTTTTCTATTGACAGTGGGTCATTGGACCAGCTAATTTTGTATACATTGTGTTGTTTTTTTAGAATATTTGTGAAAATTTCATGTGAAGAACAGTGTGCAGTTGTAGGGATTTTTTCCCCAGATGTGAACACCATGAGAACAAGTGCGACAGAAGCTAATTCTGACTTTATTTCCTCATTTACAAGATGCTTCCTTTATTAGGGTATAGTGGAAAGCAGGGGCAGAAGACTCAATAGTTGAAAGGAGAGTGATTTGTGAGAGCTGATCTTAGATTTATGGAGGAGAGAAGTTGGACATTTGGGCTGTTAATAGGCTGTGCTTCATAATATTGGATATTAGCTGTGAGGAATCCTCAGTAATGTCTGTTTTGAGTATTTGTTACTTTAGCCTAACCGAAAACCTCTGAAATACGTAGGACTCCCTTCTTTCTGACTTTTGACCACATTTTTAGTTTCTCCTTTGAAAGTTTAAACCTTGCCAGTACTTCTTGCTTGTCTTCTACAACAGTGGAGGAAGGGATCTGGCCTTTCTTCCCAAATGTGCAGAAATGTACGATTGAACTGCCTTTTTTTTTTTTTTTCAAAAGGGAACAGTGAAACTACAAATAATATTAGCTAAAATAAAAGTCTTTCTCCAGTGTGATTTTTCTTAATATTGGCCTGAAGTACTTTTTGGGTTTTTCATAAAGCATATGCAGTTTTGAATATTTCTAATATAACTATTGTGCTATTTACTGAATTGCCATTTTTTTTTTTTTCTGCCCTTGTAGTTCAGTTAGCATCTGAATTTAGAACACATGGAATGCAGGAAAAATAATAAAATGTGTTTATTACAGAAGCTTATAATTCCTTTGATAATTCCTCAAAAGAGGCAATGCCGTTATTTGTTAATGCTCTATTTTATGATAACAATAATAATTTAGACTGATGCAAATTTTACCATGTTCAAATATTTTTATAAACTGTAACATTTTAAATATATCTTTTTATTTAGGGTATTCTCTTGGTTTATGATATTACCAACGGCCAGAGCTTTGAAAATTTAGAAGACTGGTATAATGTGGTAAAAAAAGTGAATGAAGAATCAGAAATACAGCCACTTGTGGCCTTGGTTGGAAATAAAAGTAAGTTATTAATACTTAAATATTGATTGAAATACTCTGGACGTTGCTTTCTGTTGAAGAAATGGCACAGGGCATATATCTTTATTAAAATGAAACTACACACTGTCTTGTGTGTTGTTGCTGTGTATAGATGACATATTTGGGTGTACCTCAGGATTCTGGTTCTGGGCAGTTAGGTTAAGGGACTTGCTGCATCATGCTTTGCCTTGCCTGCAGGCTCTCTGCCTGTGTTTTCTTTACTTGGAGAGCAGCACACAGGAGTAGAGAGATCTCTTTCACCCATGTTTGAATTTGATAGGGCTTCAGGATATAGCCATGGCTTGCATCTAGAATGGAGAACTGGGAAACATTCCTGGACCTAATAACAGGTATATTTTGTGGTTCTGTATGCCAAGAGACAGCTAAATTAACTACTTGTGTAAATTATTTAAAATAACTACACTGTGCACTAAGCATAATATTTATATCGAGTTGCTTATTAGGCTTTTTTTGCATGCTATCTGTAGTTTAGCACGAGGTTACTTATTTCCTGTTGTTCTGGGATTTTTTTAACCGGTCCTCTTTTTGATCACGTATGATATAATGATTTTGTTGTGACCACCAAAATATGCCACTTGAAATAACATCACCTAGTTAATTTCCTATTTCCCCCATTTCCAGCTAAGAAATATTACAGAAACATCCTTATTAGCATATCTGAGGTCTTGGTCCTGGCTCTCTTACCTTTTTTCAATTGAAGATGATAAAAGAAACATAAAGCAATTTTAGAAACGAAGTGGTGGAAACAGATACAGAATTTTTAAAGAATCTAAATATGGTTTTTTTTGAACAACAAAAAATAGATTTGATTTTTTTTTTTAACTTTCCAAGTAATTTGTGTCTATGTCGCAATGTCCATATCATGAACAAAACTGAAAAAAAGACCTCATCTAGCAAGGTAGTATTGTTTAAAAGCATTTGAAAACAACATAGAGACAACACTTTCATTCAGAACCTTTAACTCTAGTGTTGCTACTGTGATGCTGTAACATTTTATGATATTAATGATGAAAGACTACTTATTTTCTGGGAAGAAAACAGAAGCTCTTAGAGTTACAATATATAAATAGCACTTCTGAAAGTATAACATAGACAGTGTTGTACTCTAGCAGACTAGAGTCAATAATACAGATTCTGTTGAAATTCAAATGAAAAATATTTTTCACTGATTTATATTTTGCCCCAAAATTGGACTTCCTAGCTGGAGTTCTGCAAATCTCATGGAGTATTTACAGTAAGATACACTGTAACATAGGATAAATAATGTTCTTTTGCTGGAATGACACCGTAGAGGTAGAAAATCAGACACTGGTTTCCATTTGAAGGAGTTTTATCTCTGTTATATACCTTAAGTATATATATCTTTCTGATATACATGCCTGCAATTCTTTAAAATCCAAGTATTTCCTTGGGAGCATCTGCAAGTAGGATATAGTTTCATAGAATCATCGAATGGTTTGGGTTGGAAGGGACCTTAAAGATAGTGTTCCAGCCCCCCTGCCATGAGCAGGGACACCTCCCACTAGACCAGGTTGCTCAAAGCCCCATCCAACCTGTCTTTGACCCACGCCTCCAGGGGAGACTGAGATTTTGTAGGTGAGCTTCCAGATAAAGGCTGACACTGACTAGTGAAAGGGCTTTCATTTTATGAAAATAGCAGGTGAAGGAACAGTGTGCTTGCTACCTTGTTTTCCTTCAGAAGCTGTGTGTAAAGAAAAAAGGCAACCTCTCCAAGGGTAAGTGTAGGGTACTGCATCTGGGGAGGAATAACCCCACGCATCAGTACAGGTTGGGGGCTGACCTCGTGGAGAGCAGCTCTGTGGAAAGGGACCTGGGAGTCCTGGTGGACAACAGGATGACCATGAGTCAGCAATGTGCCCTGGCGGCCAAGAGGGCCAATGGCATCCTGGGGTGCATCAAAAAGTGTGGCCAGCAGGTTGAGGGAGTTCATCCTCCCCCTCTACTCTGCCCTTGTGAGGCCGCATCTGGAGTACTGCGTCCAGTTCTGGGCTCCCCAGTTCAAGAAAGACAGGGATCTGCTGGAGAGGGTCCAGCAAAGGGCTACGAAGATGATTAGGGGATTAGAACATCTTTCATATGAGGAAAGGCTGAGGAACTTGGGTCTCTTTAGAGAAAAGAAGACTGAGGGGGGAATCTTATTAATGCTTTCAAATACTTAAAGGGAGGATGCCAGAGGGATGGGAGGAGTCTTTTTTCAGTGGTGCCCATTGATAGGACGAGGGGTAATGGGCACGAGCTTGAACATGGGAAGTTCCATCTTAACATGAGGAGGAACTTCTTCACTTTGAGGGTAGTGGAGCACTGGAACAGGCTGCCCAGAGAGGTTGTGGAGTCTCCCACTCTGGAGATGTTCAAAACCCGCCTGGACACTGTCCTGTGCGACCTGTTGTAGGTGGCCCTGCTCTGGCAGGGGGGTTGGACTAGATGATCTCCAGAGGTCCCTTCCAACCCTGACTATTCTGTGATTCTTGCTTTCATGTGATCCTAAGCATGTTTGTTGTTGTTGCACATGTCGAGCATGCAGGGGATGCTGCTTACTGAGGTAATTTTTTTGCTCTACTTTTATTTCAGTATGATAAAAATTAATAGCTCAATATAAATAGCTGAACTTCTTTACTCGGTGATAAGACAGTCGTACACAATGCAAGAACAATAATAGCTTTAAAGCCAAGAAAGCCATTTGATGAATTGATGAACGTATTTGACCTCACGCATCATACAGGAGAAATACTTTCAGTCATTAGTTTCTGTTTCAGGATTGTACTTGCTTTTTGAGCTATACATGTCTTTTAGGAAAATATCCAGGTATGCTTACTTAAAAACTAGAAATGTCTATATCCACAAGGAAGTTATTCTAACACTTAACTTTCTTTCTGATGAAAGTTTTTGAAAATTGCCAAGAATGCAGTCATTTTCATTCATAGCAACTGGAAAGCATTGGGCCAGTATTTAGATAAGAATTTGGAAGCCTAGCTGAAACCATTTGCCTACATTTAGTGCTGCTCTGTTAAGTATACTTAGCTTGGGCTTAGGCTCTCATTTGACTGTTTTCACTTACTAATACTGTCTGAAAGAAATGTGTATTTTTTTGTTTTGGAGTAAATACACTTGGGATCTCTGCTGTAGTGCGTCAGAAATAGGAATAAAGCTATAGTTTAAAAAAAAAAAACACTTGGAAGAAAACAATGAAAAATACTTTTCTTCACAATGAAATATAGAAAACTGTACCCATGAATCTTATTAGATGAGAATAATTTCTTTGGATAATTTTGTCATTGAAAGTAAATTACTTCAGGTATAGCAGTATATGGTGCATAATTGTGTACTAGCTGTTAAATTCTATATAAAACTCCATGATTTGTTAGTGGTTTTCTGTATCAATTTGTAGTCATTCTGTTAAATGTCTTAAGTTTGCAGGAATTTCTTCAGTATTCCACCAAACTTGAAGAAATCATTCAGTGCTGATTTAAATGAATCAGTGCTAGTTTTGACTATTCTATTGTACATTGCAATAGATTAGAAGCATGAACACAGTAAGCTACTGCATGTCTGTTTAAAACATGATAATTAACTTTAGAATGGTGGCAATTTATTAAAATGTCCTATTGTGCTTGTAAGAGATTGATTTACTTATGAAACATTGGAAAAGTAATTTCTGCATACAAAGCTCCAATCGGTCTCCAGTCTCTCATCCATCAGAAATTTATATGAAAATAATAGTAGCATGAATTGAGATCTCCTAAAATCTGGACGTCCCCCCTCCCCCCTTTTTTTATTTCTTTTTTTCTTTGGGACTAGCTAACATTAAGGAAGGACTGTAATTGCCTGCTAATTTATTAAAAATAATTGGGACAACAAGAGCTTTAGAGATGCAGTCCTCCTTTGTGAAAGCGGTACTTCATTTAAGGTGACAGTCTTCCTCTTGGGTGCTTAGTTTTATTTTTAATTCTTCCTTCCTTCCCTTAAACTTTTTTTCCATAACCTGACCTGCACATTTGGTTAGAGAGAGTAGAAAACTGATTTAAGTGAAGACCTTGCCCAGACCTGCTTCCTGCACTTATGTCCGATTATCAGTTAATTCTCTGTCTTTCCATATAATTTTGTCCGTGTTTAGTAAACAATAAAAGGAATTGTAAAAATTGATGTAGAATTTTTCTTTTTCATATTAGTTGTAAGTAATAAGATCTTAATAATCCTAAAATTTACAGTTTGCATTGAATCTTAAATTTAACTTTCCTTGTAACTACTTTATGGTATTTTAATCTTATTTAATAAAAGTATATTTGAAATGTGCTTATTTTTTATTTCTAATACCACTTAATTTGCACCAGAAATAAGGGAGTAAACCTTATTCTTAAGATTAACAAATGCTTTTGAGTTTCAATGCAGTAACCTAAAACTTTTATAGACATGTTGCTGTCAAATACTTTGACTTATATTGTATAGGGTAAATTGAACTATAGTTATCAATTGAATGAATTGTGCTTTGTGCACTTAAGGTCTTTGCTTAAATTTGGTATTGACAAAGTTCAGTAATCGTGGTGGATCTTTCAGTTGTTAGTGTGAATTAGAGATTTTACTGTGTTTTGTGTGACTGATGTGCTTCTTTCCTTTCTACCTTGACTACTTTACATATTTTCCTCTGCATTAATCTATAGGCAGACTCCTCAAGTGTTGTACCAACATTTTCAGTGGATATATTGTAAACAGAAAATTAACCCAGGCTGCATGGGAGCTACTCTTATTTTGATTTATAGCTACCAAGATGGTCTTAGGGCGGTGGTTATCTGTAGCTTATATAGGGGGTAGGAATTATCAGGTACCAGTGTATAGTGTATGGATGAATGATTTCTATTCTTAGAGATATTAACCAGATCCACTCCTCAATAAAGACTAATAACTCAGATTTTTAAACAGTCTTCATGACAGATGAGGGCACAGAGGAGAATGCATCAACACTAATGAAGAACGTTGACCGTTTGTTCGTCTTAGCCATGATTAATGGATCTTGGAGTGCTATCTCTGAACAGGAAGTGGTATGTTTTTACATTGGGAAGTTTAAAGGTTACATTTTAGTGTACCCTTTAACTTGCATTTACATACAACGTAAAATGTTTTTACCTATCTTATCTGAGCGCAGAAAGAAACATTTTTCAGCCCCAATACAAATGAATGTTTGGTGTACTGTGTACTAATGTGAATTTGGCTGGTAACAGGACATAACCAGTCTGTTTTGGACTCTGTTACTGCCTTATACACTTAGTCTCCCTGGTTGTACTCAGAAAATTTCTTCATTAATACTCATGCTGAGATTCTGGCTTATTAAAATTCAGAACTATGCATTCGTTCTCTTGTCTCTCCTGACCTCCCCCAGCTGTTTTCTGTTCTTGTTTCCTGTGGGCTTGCACTTGTTAGGTCCTTCACCTGTAATTAAGACAAGTGTTGAGCAGCAACTGCAAAGACCCCTGTTCCTTTGAGTCTTATGCCTGATTAAACTAAAGTTCCTGTATGCTTGACAGCAGGTCCAGTCACCTGAGCCTCACACATGCTCCTGGGATTGGAGGGTAAACTCCTTACATGTAGAGACTCCCTTAAAATGAAAACCTTGTCCTGTGCTACGGTCAATTTACCAACTCATTTGAATAAATGTAGAATGCTACCCTGTTTTAAAATATGTATAGAATGTTTGTCTCAACAAACTTGTAAGATTAATAGAAAATTGCAGTCTTATGGATTTGTTTGTTTCAATGGTCAGGTAACTTTTTAAAAAATTAGTTTTAACAAGAAACTGAAATCAGTGAAAGGGAAAATCACAGGTGAAAATGATCTTTTATTCATCATAATAATATATTTCCAACTCAGTGTCTGAATGTGCCTTATATTACTTTAGGGATGGGAGCAATCCAGAAACATACACATTTTCGAGTGACAAAATTACCTTGCTTGTTTGAGAGTCTGTCTTGCAAGATTTTGATCCTAAATCATGCCTGGCATAATAGAAATAGTGCTGGCTACCATCACTGCCAAGGTGATCTAGTTATGTCTGTTAAGTTACCGTGTGGGCAAGTCTACTAAACTGTGATATATGCCACACAGAGGTACATAAATGGAGCCTGAGCCTCAAGTGTGGTTCTTTAGAAAGTAGCTGAGCTCACAGAAAATTATACAAAACAAAAGAAGGAAGGTTTATTGATGTTGTGTAGTATTTACTTAGACATATCCCATTGGCTGAGAAGGGAAAACACCTGGCAGGATAGATCATCAAGGATCTGGGCATATGTACTCCATTCTGGCCCCAATCTCCATGTAATTCACTGTGATAAATGTATCTGTTGCATCTGGTTGCAAATCAGCCCATGTTTTACTTGGACCCTTCTTTCAGAATCCTTAATAAAATGGTGTCTTGGATGGGAAGTCACAGTAGACAGAGCAGCTGCTAAATAAGCTGGTTAAAGGCAGACTTTTAGACTTCTGGACTTTCTTCCAGTGCTGCAACCATTACTGGAGCATCTATACAGGGCAGATTTTGATGGTGGCTCCCAAAAGCCAAGTGGCCTGTGCCAGAGTACTAACAAATAGAGTAGAAAGGGGAAATCTTGTCTGTCATGCTGCTCAAAAGGTAATTAATGATCATTATCGTAATTTTCTGCCCTGCCTGTCTTAAGACCAGTTTCTGATGTTTGACATAGATAGGATTAGCTAGTAGAGAGCTTGGGTTTTTATTTATGTTCTGCCACAGTATGGGATTCAGTACAGGGATTGAGTAATACAAACAGCTTGCTCACAGAAGATATATTACTGTTATACCATGAGCTTCAGACTTGTACAGCTAGGCAGAGCCCTGATATAAACAGGTGTAATTCTATGAAAATCAATGAATTTGCATTCATTTGAACCAGGACAGATTAGGTATTGTACAAACTGTTTGCTGAAATGAATGTTTTCTCATTCAGATCATATGGTACTTTAACAAGAAAGTGAGGGTAGTTGTGAACTAGTCCAACTGATAGACTCTTCCTATGTTACGCTTTTTTACTTTAGTAAGTGTGAATAACTTGGTTTCTTCTTCCTGCACTTAAAATCTTGAGGCTGCACTTCAGTTTTTTTATTTGCACACATACGTTTTGCCTGCTAAGAGCAACCAAGAACTAAGACCAAGTTCAAGGACCTGGTAGAATATTGTTAGTGTAGTTGGAACTCATATGGCAGTGTGACAGAAGTGTCAGTAAATAATATATTCTCATTCACTAACAGTTATGCTTGAATTCAGAAAAATCTTTAAGGATGTCATTGAAAAATGGAAGTAGAAGTAAACCGTTTAAATACAAAGGTTAGAACAGTATATGTATCCTATTTTTATAATAATACACAAATGAGATGCTGAGAGATCTCTTACTGTTTCCATGGATTTTTTCTGTAGTTTATTTAGCAATGTAGACATAAGTCTAATAAAAAAGATGCTGCATAAACCATAGTCCAGGCTGAATGTGCTTCTGTTTTTGGTTTAGGTAGAAATGTTTTTTCTGGCTGCGTCCTTCATACTTAGGTCTTCTTACAACAAATGGAAAGCCCTTAATTGTACCTAAGGGAATAGTTAATCTACAGTGGACATATGGTGGACAAAAGCTGAGTCTAGTAAATGAAAAAAATTATAAACAGAAAATGTGTGAATGTCTGCACAGTCTGAGAGTCATGGGAGATATTGTACTGTTGAATTGTAGCTTATTTAAGTTAATTTGCTATTCTTTTCTGTTAGTCTATTAACGGAAGTCAGTGCAACGTAAAATATGTAGTTTTAAAACCCAATCAATTTAATGTCTGTTTCATTGGATTGAAAAAAATACCTGTTTTTTAGGCAGAATAGAATTTCTTTTCTTTGCAAGTTGTCCTGCTCCCACCTTTTCCGTATGACATAAATGCAATTTGATTTCATTTGTGGAGTGAAGCGCTCTGAAATTTTTAAAAGTTACAACACTTGATTGGGGGCAGTTAATCAGTGTTAACCCTGAGCAGCTCTTGGGCTTTATGGATTCAAGCATTATATGTGGTTGCACTGCTCCAGCAAAAGGTTAAGTATTAATGGAAAATGTTCACAGCTCTTTTACTCAAAGAAAACATGTTACTTGTAAGTTTTCTTTTGATTTTACTTTTACAGTTGCATTGAATGTCTTCATTCATTTAGCCATCCATAAAGCAAATATTGTTGCACATGCAGTGGATAATAAGTCTTTTTAGGACTACTTGTGTGGTATGTCACAGATCATTAACTGCAAGTAACCACCTGACTTGAGGGAAGTCTGGAAGCATCATTACAGTGAAGTAAGCTTTTATTTCTGTATCACTGCAGCACATTGATTTGTAGGAATGTCTCCATTAGCTACTGTGGAAATATATTCTCATATATTATTATTCAAGGAAGTTGATGAGAGAGGATAACCACATTTCAAGTGTGAATAGGGCATTAGTATTAGAATTTTGGACAAAGTGGGAAAAAGACAAGTGCTATTACAGCATTATTTTCTATTTAAAAGCTAGGTGAGTCAGTAAACTAACCCTTTTGTAGTGCTTCACAGTTTTAGAGTGAGACTAATAAGATATATTAACAGTTGTACAGTATGTGTACACTGCAACTTTGACTGAAATTGAATATGTTTACTACTCTGTACAGGCAGAAAGTGTGGAAGAGAAGTTTCTTCCTAATCAGCAGGGAAAACCTAAGGTTTTTCTATTTATTTCAATGAACATAAAAACGTAAGATTTTTGTTGGAAGTAACCAGTAATTATTTCAGCTCTGTTTAGAGGATGAAGGATAGCCTATGTTAATATGGTAAATAATCATAATGGATAACCTCCATTAACATGATTAAATAGGAGTTTGTAGTATGAAAAATGCAATTCTGAAACATTGTCCTGAAAATATTTTAGAAAATTTGAAGTTCTTACAGAGATTAAAGTTAAGATAATACTGTAGGGTTATCTTGCTGTGTTGCTGTTTTTTTGAAATAATTTGCTGTCAGATCCTTTAAGAGCAAAATACAATAGGAGACCAATAAATGAGTAGAGTGCTCAAATCATCCTCTCTTTGTCGCATAGTATGAACTATGTGCTTGCAGAGTTAAGAATGAAGAAGAGAAAATATGGGGAATGTATTACAAGTATATTTTAAAATTGTATAATTGTCAGGACATTATCGTATTTATTGGAGATTTGCAAGAGAAGAAGTAGAAAGTAACGGTACTGTTTCAAGTTTAGTCCACAGTTATAGCTCCATACACTTGATATAATGAGACATTCTGAGTTTATGAGGCCCATTTCAGTACAGGAGCATGTATACTCTGCTAAATGTGTGGCTTTTTTGATAGATCTTTAAGCATATTAATGTCTTCATGACATTATCACCTCTGGTTATGAAGTCTTCATTGTTTCAGTGTTTGAGATGGTATGTCCTGATGGGGTTCTGAATGAGCTGCAATTTCTTTGTGCTGTGTACTTTGGTTTATTTTATAGGTCATTTTTTTTTTGAGGGGAAAAAAAAGATATTTGAAAAAAGGTATTTCATTATTTGTCTGTGCAATATGAGACTGCGAAGGTGTTACCGTGGGAGTAGCTACTAAGCCAGTATCAAACTATGTTTGGTCTTAATAGTTCACTGAGATAAGCAGATAGTTTATATGCAGACAGCACTGTTATTGTTATTTACACTCTGTGCTTCCAGCTCTCATGGTATGGAGCACAACTTCAAAATATGTTTGTTGTTTTCAAAGGAGAGTTCTAAGATTCTGTACTGCCAAAAAATCAGTTAAAAATCAACTAAGATTTGCTGAAACGTGTTGATTAAGTAGGTGAAGTACAGTGATGGTGAATATTAAATTAGTAAACTAGTTTGTTTATTTAAAATAAGGTTTTAAAAAAGAAAGGCTTTTTATGTACATTGTACGTGTTTCTAATTAAAAAATACTGAGTTCCCTGTGAAATTTTCATGATCTATTTTAGCATTTTTAACTCAATTTTTTGCAGAAGTAGTGCTTTCAAAGCTTTATCTTCATTGTTTAATGATGCAACAGTATATTTGTGCATATGACAAGGGAATTATAAATATGTGCCAGATATGTAATTTCTGCTGTACCCTTTGAGAACGTTCAATTTCATTCTATCCACTGGTCCTTTGATGCTCTGAACACAAGGAGCAACCATCCCCTCTCATCCAGATTTGTATTTTTAACAAGTAAAAATTTTTACAACTGTGAAATGAGCCATATCACATTTGCTGCATTCTTTTGTTCGGTGTGGTGAATCACTGACCTTAAGATAAAAATTTTAGTTGTTTACATAGGTGTAAATTTAGAGTGTGTTTAGTGATTTTGGATGAGCTACTCTAAGTTTTATGCTGGTGTTGTCACGACTAGCCCCTAGATTATAGTATCATTTTGGGTGACATATATATATATATATATATATATATATATATATATATATATATATATATATATATATATACACACCATGTAGTCTTTCTTTTGTGGTAAGTATTGTTCAGTAGTTTTACTTAATTATGTGTGATAATAGGAATATGTCATACTAGTCTAATACTAGTATGTGATGGTAGAATTTGAAATATGTATGCAGAAAGAGGAATAACGTTATCTTATTCTGACTTTGACTAGAGAACTCATTCCTAAGCATTCCTACATAATAGCATTTAAAAACTGCCATCAGGATCATTGCTCTTTTGTTTCAGATGCTAAACAAACACAAATTCAAACAAAGCAACAGAATAAATAGTTGAATGGAACACACAGACTAGTAAAATGTCTTAAAGGCTTGCTTTTTTGAAAAAATACTGGGATATAATAATTATGTATACTGAGGGCAAATTTAACTTGAAAATGCTGGATTTTGCAATCTTAAGCATTTTTTGTGGTAGATAATTTAAAATGAAGGCTGGAAAAAATAAGATTTATACAGATAACACACCTGTGATACTGTTGAGAGACCCTCAGTTACTAAAGACTTACTTTATACGTTTACAGGAAAAGTTTGAAAAGTCATTTGCTGTAGGCATGCAGAAGGAAGAAAGGAGTGTCTAGGAGTTGTTGGTCAGGCTAAGTTGAACTGTTCCAAAAATATTTTTATGTTCTGCTGCCCACATAGAAAATGGTGGCATTTTGGAGTCTACTTTGCAGTCCCCCTTCAAAACCATTATGGAATAACTTGAAGTATTTTGGTTTGGAGGTGCCACTGTGATGTCTCGTGGGAAGTGTAGTGCTGATGCTTCTCTTCTCATTCCCATACAGGCTATGCGCCTGATGCTATGGATATAAAGACTGGTTTTGGTTTATATTTCCCTTTATGTCTTCCATGATGTATCACATCCTCTTAGATATGATAGGCCTTTGTGAGAGTAATACTTCATGGATACTGTCCAACTGGCAAATCCAAACTTGGGAGAAAATAAGAGTGTTAAGACAAACAAAAAATCCCTCTCATTAGGCACCATACTGATCTTTCTGAATCAAACTGCTCTTGGTTGGACTTTTTTTAGGGAGTTAGTTTTATATGGAAAAACGAACCTTTTTGAGCAGAAAAGGCAGTTTTCAGTGTAATAAAAAACCCCCTAGTAGTTCTGACTGATAATTCTGGATTAGTCCAACTGTAGAGAGTTTCCAGAGTTTTTGATTTTGATCCATTGTTCAATTCTAAGATTACTGTTGTAGTAGCTTATTTTAATAACATTACCCTATACTTGCAGATAATAGAGGAAAAAAAGCCTAGTCTGGTTATATTGCAATTCTGTAAGTTTAAAAATGGTTCTGTATGAAGAGTATTGACAGTTCTTTCACAGCAATATTCAGTAAACAATGCTGTAAAGAAATTTTCTAGAAAACACTGTCTAAAGCAGTTGTAAAATATGGAATACAAGTTCAGCCTATAGAAAGGTTCTGGGTTTTCCTAGAAGTTACTTGCTGCATTACTCTGTTAGTCCTTGTCATCCTACAGTAACTTCATGCTATAGTAACTGTAACTTTCTACAACACTACTGATGTCTATCAGGAACAAGCACTGAAAATGTCTGGACTTAATAATGTTTGAACTTACATGTTGTGTTTTCTTTTTTTTTTTTTTAATATGAAGGGTTTTTATTTCTTAAGTTGTCTCAAGCTACACCGTAGAAGTAAAGGATACAACGTAATAAAACAATAAAGAACAGTTATTGTAGAGATCTCTATTGCCAGCTGATGCACTGTCTAATTAATAATTAACAATTTTCTTGGGCTAGCTTTTTAACATACATATGTTAAGATGACTTCCTCTTACACCATAAGTTTTGCAGTTTTATTTTGTGAATGGTGTATCCAAAATGTTTTTAGAGAATAGTTACTAGTGTAGTTGCATGTTTAAGTGGTTGATCACTAGGGCAATAATGCTGGTTTCTGAGCACAGCCAGTACTTTTTCCAGCTGCTTTATAGTGATATCTTGAAGCTTAAAATGTAATCTATATGGGTAAGCCACAAAAGCCACTATATATTAAAGCAGACTCTGACAGTAAATCAAAATTGAACAGCTGGCAACACTACTAAACTCATAAACTTATTTATTAAAAAAACTAAACAGAAGAATTATATTAAAAAGAGAGGAATATGTTCTACAGACCAGTGGATATAGCTTAAAACCTGGAAAGTGCTGCAGATTAAGGACCCAATTTATGAACATCTGTTCTGGCAGTTTCTGTAAGATTCTCATGTTCTTTACAATAAAAGTGTGAAACATGTTTTCCCCCCCCCATACTAATCATGCTTTTCTGCAGTCCATAAAACTTGCATTGAGCCTTATGCAACGGGGCCTGTCTGCTTTACACACTTGCTAGAGTGATTACTATTCATGAAAGAGTAAGTACTCTAGCAATGTCACAGTCCCACAGTATACACTTATCCTGAGTTGTTCTAAGTGCTCTCATTGGCTTCAAAAGCAGTGAAAGAACACTGAAGTTTCCTTCATATACTTAAACTTAAAGTGTGGCAATGAATGGAGAGCAAAACGTACAGAAAAACGTCTTGCATATGGTTTCTCTAAAATTGAAGCATACCTACAGATCTGCTGTTTTGCCCTTTAACAGTCACCAAAACAACTGTTAACACCCCTTGTCTCTTAATTTTGAAATAAATCATCATAGAATGATTATTTTAATGACTATGTTTACGCTGAATAGTACCTTACATTTTTGTCATACTGTCAGGTATGTGGGGATAAGCTTTAGAATGTCTTTGGTCTGCTTTGAGAGGGAACTGAAAAACCCTAAATTCAAAACTGATTGTCTAGCTCCACTGTCAGAGGTACTTTTGCCTTTGACATCAGTGTGACCAAGATTTGGTTTGGAGATTTTAGCCACAAGTCCTGTTTGTACACAGGTCAATCAGGCTTGATCTGCGTGGCACAGGTCATAATATTTTGCTCTCTAACTCTTGCTTCATGTCTAGTAATTCGGACTGAACTGCAATAGATCATTGTGAAAAGGCCATCATTCTTGCTCTCGAGCAGTGCAGACTCTACTAACATCTCAAGCCTTGCTGCCATTAGGAGGCAAAGTCAGTCTCTCAACAAAGTCAGAGATTAGGAAACCAAGGTGCAAAGGAAACCCTGAGCAAATACGCAGTAAAACCACTTTCCTTGTCCTCAGCAGATTATATTGCTTTATGGATGAAAATGGTTACGCTTTCTTTCCGTTTGAATAGTTTCACTGTGTTTTGCCTTTATTTACTAGGTTGCAGAACCATATGCTTTTATAGTTGTTTAACCTGAGGAGAACATTTCCAGCTAAGAATACTCAAGACAGGAAAACCTCTGTTCTTCTTTTGGGAGCTAGCTTCTCATATGTTTAGGGTCATACAGACTGACAGGAGGGAAAAGAAACAGGATTTCTGATATGGACAAAAAAATATCTTCTGGGAAAAAGGCATTTTCTATTTCCAGGCCATCCACTTTTGAACATTTTTTAGTGTGGGTGCATCTCTGTGGTCTTATTTGTAGTGTGCATCAATTTCTGAGATTGCTCGGCAAATTATTTTTCAGCCAACTTGTGGAATATTAAGGAACTGTATTTCTGCCAAATGTATATTTCTCATTGATAGTTCCTTTTGTCTTTTCATTAAGCGATTGTTTATAATTGATTTATGTATATTTGTAGTGCTGAGGACAGTACTATCAGGCAACTAAACAAAAAGCGTCTTATAACCACTTCATAGTTATGGAAGTTGAATTTTCTTTCCGCTCTTGTCTAATATGAAACACGTTTTGTTAGTTGGTGCACTACGAATCATTTTATCTGTCAGTGGTGCACAGTGTATTAATCTCAGTTCTTAAAGCATGATTTTATTTGTAGAAGGTTCAGAAACATTAGTGCTATATTTGCTTTATCAGTGTATTTACCTGTGGTGAACTTTTATTTATTATGGTTGATGTGTTAAAGTGCACAAATGTAATTTATATACACCTGCATAAAATGTTTTACTTGTGCCTTGGGTTTCATTTGTCAAACTGTGCCTTGGATTCAGAAAGGAACTAACCCAACAGAAATCGGGGCTTCATATCATCAAAGGCAATATTAAGTTATGTCCCAGAGGAGCCCTAGGCAGGTATCCAGATTTTCATGTTTTTTTATTGGACCTGACTAGAATATTCTGGATTCCTGGTTTTGATTAGGTCAGATTTTCATATTTGTTATGAGTACTTTATTTCTCATCCTTGAGTCTCTCGCATGTGGGTGGACAAGGGAGGCAAACAGATGACTGTGTCACTAAATTTTCCACCTGCCTCCCTCTATTAGGCTCTGCTGTCCAGGATGGATTATGTCTCTTTTCTTGCACTTTTTTTATTGTCTCCATTCTATTCACACCTAGTCCCTTGTGTTTGGTGCAAAGGGAATGCTCTTAAATGTTGTTGATTTTCTCTTTCATTCATAGATCTTCTGGGAGTGCTGTTTAATCAGCCCGATATGGACACCAGGTTTTTGTTCTTCTTTTCTTTTAAATGGTTACTTTTTGAGAAGTGTGGGTTACTTTGCATACTTTTTCAGTATATTAGACATCTTATTAAAATTCTAGAAGCTTCTCTGGCTGAATAAATTTGATGGATGAACTACTAAGGTCTGGTTTAAATAGTAGCTGTAGTAGTACACTGGAAAAGATTTCTTTTGGAGCTGTTACAGTCTACAGGGTATATAATCCACATGGATTAATGTGGCATTTCCTTCATAATCCTTTGAATTTTCTGCCTTAAAAATACTTTTATGTTTTTCCTAAGCATTTTATTAGAAAGGACCCTTTAAATATGTGGTAATATCTAGAATTATTATATTGTCATTGTGTGCTTTTGTACTTAAAATGTACAAGTAGAAATAAAACGTGGCATTTTTATTCTCCTTTCTTTCTGTGGGTTTTCTGTTTGTTTGCTTGAATTTAGTATCTAGTGCTATGTATTAAGTAATTATGTCAAGAGGGCATAATTTTTGTGAATATGCTGGTGCTTAAAAATGTAGACTGCTGTCTGGTGGGATTTTCAAATGTGGTTAAACCATTGCTTAGTTGCCCAGTAGTTGCTTTGGTACTTTAAAAAGTCCCCCTAGGAATGCCTGCTTGCTTCTTTCAGTATCTCAGTACTATTGTAAATCTGATTCTAAATGTTTTAATTAGTCTAAAAAGACATCTCAATGCAGGGGAAGTTCAATTCTTTTGAGAACCAAAACAATAAATATATGGCAATATTAGTGAGTTAGTTCTGAGTTGTGTCTCTGAGTTTTCTGAGTTCCCGAATGTATTTGGGAATAATATTGGAATCTGTGAAGCCACTTTGTTCTGGAAGTAATTTTAGAATTGCTCTGAGGGAAGAGCATAGTAGATAGCCAAATTCTATTATATTTGCAAAATACAATTTAATTTAATTTTGCAAAACAATTCTCAAGAAACATAGAGTTAACTTCCCATTAGCTAATAAAATCACTTAAGCGTGGTGCATACTTAGTTTTGTGAAACTTGTGTGTTTACTCTACCTCACTTCTTGTTCTGGAATTCTTTTCCCTAGCATCAGCACAGCTGCATCATCCATTTCCACGGTCCTTTTAACCTCCACTTTTAATTAAAAAAAATTTAAATCAGATGCTGTTTAAAGCTTCCCCTTTAGTTTTGGGAAAATAAAAGTTCACATCTAGCTTAGGCGTGTGTGAACAGCTGTTAAAAGCCACAAGCAAAACGATACTTATAAAAGTGGTGCGGGGAATTTTAAGAGCAAGCTGCCAGTTTGACTGTACTTTTCAATAGTTCTTCACTTTCAGCCAAATGGTTTTAACAATAATTTTCTTTGAAAAAACCCTGTGTTTTATAGATGCAGCAGCCCAAGCAGTTAGGGCAGTGGTAATAAGAGGCAACTTGCCGTTTCTTTTTAACTTTTTATGAAAATTTTCTTTGAATCTGGGGAAATTGCTCATTAGAGAGGTTGCAGGGGCTGATGTCCACCCGTGCCCACCCACCATGTAGGTACATCTGTCACCATCTGACTCTAATGAGGGACCTTGTTCATTGAAATTCCCGAGTTCCAAGACTAAGCATAAAAGGATAATACTTCCCTCGCGTCATATTTTGCAGACATTATAGTCGTGCTCAAGATTTGAGATAATAATAGGATTTCTTTTTTGTCTTGATTTACCAAATTTGACTAATTTGTTGGACAGAAACATGCAGAGAATTTTTCAGATGTTGAATATTTAAGAGAAAGAGGAAAGATTTAGACCGTTCCTTGTTCAATCCATCTTCTGTACGGTAAGGAGCTTTTGGAGAAAAAAAAAAAATATAGTTCCTTCAAGAACATTTTGTCTTTACTGATGGGGGAGCTAGAGTATAAAGTGTTCTGTGACCCAATAGCCATGTGTATGTATGTCTGGAATTCATTTGGGCAATTTTCTTTGGGCCTGTCCTAGCTGGTCCATTTCGTAGGTGAGGCCTCATTGCTGCAGCGCCTTCCCAGATGTGTGGTGGCAGTCTGTCTGAACAGGCATGACCAGTCCCAGCAAGTTACCCTGTGGTAGGGGGACAATAAATTTGCTTAGCTCAAGCTTACTGTTTCAGTGTGCAGTAATACTCATTCAGAGCATGCATATGGATGTCTTCATACAGTTTGGAAGTCTGGCAGATACATGGCTGTAGCACAGGCCTGGACTACGTGTGGCATATAGATATAACCTTGTATGTGTGAGTGTGACGGAACAAGCTTTGCATGGTAACTTGTGACGATCCACTGAGGTGAGATGTCCCCTGTGCCACAGTTTCTAATTAAGACTTGACTTTTTTGGGGGGGCAGCAGAATGATATAACCATAAATGCTTTTGAAGTTTCTTCAAAGCTGCAAGTTTTTTAAAAAATAGAGGTTGTTCAGATGTCTGTTATCTTTTAATTTTACCTGGCCTGTATTAACTGGTGCTGTCACTAAAATGGTCCGTCTTGGTATTTGTTGCTTTGTTACACTTCTAACTGCTGTGTTGGGGTTTCCACACTTGGGTTATGCCTTCAGTATTACTTTTGCCCCTAACAGTGCAGCCTGCAGTGTGCAGCCTAATGTTTCGGCTTTGAAGGTTTGATAGACTTTTAGTTGACACACCTCTCTTTGCAACATCCCCGTGTTTTCTTTGCATGGGCAGCTAGTGAAGATGAGTTGTGTAGCCATGTGAATTCTTTTGAAGTTATTTTGTCGTTATTTTCTGCTTATATGCCTAAATATGTTATGACTTCATATTATTAGCAAGCAAGAACCAAAAAGTTTGTAAGTCACTTCCAATTTCTTAGATGTATCATTTTTGTGTTTTTAGTCAGAATTCCCTAAAAAATGTCCCACTATCATTTCTGAAAGAAGAAGAAACAAGGACACCGAAATGCCAAGTGAGTGATTTCCTTCATCACAATATCCCTGGTGCCAAACTGTAAAGGTCTCACAGGACTCTGTCTATGCTGGGACTGTAATTTTGGGTATAAATCACAGAATTATCCTCAAGAATTGGGAAAAGTTTAGGTGGTCCCAGTCTACGTGGTGTATATAGGAGGGCAATAATGACCAGAGGAATGGAAAAGCTTTTATATGAGGAAGGATGAAGTAAATTGACTTCCTTAGCAGTAGAAAAAAGACAAACGGGTGTATAAAACCATGAGACTAGAGAACAATTATATAGCATCTTTTCAATATAAATCCGAGGAAATCTCATGCTGTTTTATTAAAGAGCAAGCTTAAAATAAACAGATGAAATTACTTTTTCACACTGTGAATAATTAAATCCTGGAAGTCCTATTCATTGAGTGTTGTAGAAGCCAAAAGCGTGTATGGGTTCAGAAAGAAACCGCAGAGATTTGTGAAGGGCTGGTGCACCCGTGGCTATGAAACATTTCATCTGTATTTGTTGCAACTTGGAGATGTAGTGTCAGGCTGAGGAATGCAGATTGACTGAAAGTGAGGTGTGTATCAAGGAATGGTTATTGTAGTTGTACTGTTTCTTATTTTCCTGCTTCAATACCTGCTGTTTGACCACTCCTTGAGGTGGCATAGGTTGTACCAGACCTTCAAATACCAGATTTAAAAAAAAAAAAAAAAAATAAAAAAAAAAAAATCCTGAACTTGAGCAGTTACAACTCATGCTCCTCAACTCCACCCTCCAAAAAAATCCCCCAGAACAGTGAATGAAACACCTCCTTGCCATTTTGCCATCAGTGCCGTAGATTGTATAGCTGTATTTATATGTATGACTTTGTAGCAGCTTGGTTGAACAGTGCAGGTGAGAGAATGTGACCTGGATTCTTGTGGTTGCTCCACAGTCTCTCGTTTATTTTTCAGTACAACAGTCTTTGGACAAAGTAATTAATAAGTCTGTGGGATAGAGAGAGGCACTGAGTATCTGATTAATCCCTAGTGATCAATATTAGGCCCTCAGGGTCTTTATGATATCTGCTCTTAACAAATTCAGCTGTGTTAGTCATGCATACTCTTCTGAAATCCCCACTTCTTGCCTAGACTATGTAAAGGATTTTGTTTTGCTGAAAAGTTCAGAAAATCTAACAATATATTTTAAATGGAAGTATGATAGTGACACAATTTTTTGAAGAGCACTCAGTGATGGCCCAAACGAATGTTTGACCATTAACTAAAGTCTTTTTACTATACTAATTCTGAAAACTTCACCCATGGAAATTATGCCTGTGTAAACTCCATGCCCTCTTAATGTATGTTAGAAGAGGAGGAGTGTACTAAGTCGCAAAGAAACTAGGTCATCATCAGGGCTGTGCTAAGATTTTAGTAGATAATACCTTAGGGTTATTTATGAAGGACTTGTTAACTTCTTGACTCATATTCTCCCTTTCCTTTTCAAACCTAGCAAAGGAAGTGCTGCTTATCCTTGAGGACTCCTAACTATAAAAAGTAGAGTGGGTTTGTTTAACTGATTGAGGTCATGACTGACCAAATGATCTGGGAAAATACACTTTCGGAATCTAAATTCTGCTGTAAGTCAGATGTAGCTGATTTCTCTAACTTGAATAAAAATTGAATGAAGCAGAAACTGTTAAAATTGTTTTCAGTTTTGGGAAGTTTTAGGAAAAAAAAAAGTGTTAAAAGTTTGCAAAAAGAAGTCCCAGGTGAACCCTAACTTGCTTGCTTAATTTTTCAAATTAAAGTGAATCTTGACAAAAAACTTTCAGACTGCCTACATGTGTAGGCAAATTCAGTTATTCTCAGTGTTGTATTCCCCACAATACTCAGCCTGGTCTGAGGAGGCTTTTGTCAACTGTAGTTGTGGTAGCACTGTATAGAGAGTTGGTTCAGTTCACCAATCCAACCTAAACTGAACAGAGCAACAGGAGGAGTTCTTGTTTGAATGAACTCATAGATTCCTTTTATTCTGCATTGGTACTATCACATGAGAATGTTTGGAAGTGTTTGGCCAGGAGCACGGAGAATGCCAGGACCGTCCATTTGATTTGCAGTTACATTAGCTTAAGCTGCTGAAGAAATTACCACTTTTCTAACTCTAGTTTCAGGCCAGCCCCTCCCACTAAACCATCTACTTTCTTGATAAAAGCTGTTTTGGTGTAGGCTTTTATTTGGTTGGTTGATTTTTTTTTTTTTTGTTGGTGTTTTGGTGGTGTGTGTGTTTGTTTTTTTGTTTTTTTTTGTTTTTTTTTTTTGTGTGTGTGTGTGTGTGTGTGTGAGATGGGATGAGGGGATTGGGTTGCTATGGACAGCCAGATGGCCAGGTTAGCTCCAAGAAGAGTATGGACCTTGCTTTGTTAGATCTGTAACAATAAAATTATGCACAAAATATTTTCTTATTCCTTTGAGTCCTTTATGCATTATGTAGCTCTAAAGTCTTGGATGAAGTTGTTAATGATTTTTGTTCAGTCCCTTGTAGCTAGCCTAATGAGTTGGATCCTCTTGCTCATCTGAGACAGGTCAATATTGTGAAGTTGCAGTATTAGTATATTCTGTCTTAGTGTGTCCACTGTTCAATGTTTTTAATTTGTTTGGAAAAACAGTAGATATGAATATTGTGGAAGAACCTTTTGTAGCTTTTTCTCAGTATCTGAATAAATTGTAGCTTTCTATTAAGTTAATGAAGTTTTGGACTGAAGTGTTCATATGATAAGAGATTTATGTCAGGAAGAAAGAAGCTACATGCTTATTCTACTTGGAGGCAAGAACAGTTATTCAATACAATGATGAATCAATGATTGATGTATTCATTGAATTTCAGTTTGTTTTTTTTTTTTTTGCCTAGGTGACTTGTTAGTGATAAAGAATTATGTGAGTTGGAAAATGTGAGAGGTTTGTACAGTCCTACTTACACTCTCTGGTTTGAAATCATCATGTTGTTGAAATATAAATAGTTTGAATTCATTTCTTTGTAGTCTTTGAAATGTTGTGGCTCAATTTAAGAAATAGCTGATAAATTTACTATCAGTGATCTGAATATGTTTGGGTTTTATTTCTCCTTTTACAGTTAATTGAAGTATGTTGTTATTCTTTACTAAACTGTCTTACTCTTTTCTTATAAAAAGTAATTTAATATAAAGTGGAGTTGTACTATTAATTTTTTTAACTGCAAGTTGAAAACAGTTTGTTTTTTTTAATAATTAGTTACAGAAGCTTCCAAATGGAAGAAAAACTGGGCTGATGTCAAACAGGATTTGGTACACATGGAACAGTTAAGCAGTAATAAATTGCTTAGTAACTGAGTAATTTCACTCAGATATGTGCCAATCTTGCCTCTACATTGAAAAAAGTTTGGAAGAAGAACTGATGTTTGAAATTGCTTAATGCTGGAGGTTTATTGTAATAACAATAATACTGACTTGGCCTGATCTTTGAACAGTTTAAGGCTTGTTTTTTATATCCCAGTGAATGATTTCATGTTCACTTATAATTTTTATTGTGGGAGAGCTCCCAGAGGGGTATGTAGGAGAAGCACTAAGTGTCTCCAACTCTTTATTACATCTCCTGGAAGCAACAATGGAATCGGGCATGGAAGGGCCCTGGAGCTGACCTGGGTTGGCTCTGTTAGGAGCAAGTAATTCAGAATATTGGATAAAAGCATCATGCTCGAGAGGATAGCTAGTTTTTTAACATGGCTGTTTGGCATGAAATCAACAGAAGGCTACCTGTGGAAACAGTCTATATAGATGGATGCAGCAGCATCTATCAAGAATGCTGGAGTGGGTCCTGTGAGGAAGTGTTAGTTATTCGGTAAATGCTTTTTACAGGAAGAAGTTTTGTATTAATTTTTCATTTCTATGGCTTCATGAAACCTATTACTCTGAGATATATTTCTATGCATTACTTTAAGAGCACTCTTTTAGGAACTGCTATGCAAGGATAAAGCTTTTCACTTGATGTTACAGTATGTCCGGACTTAGTATTTTTGGAATAAATTACTTGTACAACTGTGCCTAAGCTTACAAGGCTGTAGAATGTTTCAATTATAGGCAGAAATGCAAATGTGTCTAACATTTTGGTGGGGGGAAGGTAGGTGGGGTGGGTTTTTTTTGTATTCTGTCTATAATTACAGACTGCATCTAATCTCTTAATAAGGAGGTATCTGCCTTTAATAACATGAAAAATTTAGTTTTTCCTATGCACTGGTGAGACTGACTTTGTTAAATTGCCTTTTGAGTCTTTTTGAATGCTGACAAGGAATTTGGCCCTTCCGAGCTCACAGAGGCTGCAGTTTCACAATCGGTTGCTTTTGCGGTAAAGCTGGTTTACAGCTTGAAGTTAGCACCGCTGCCCCACGGGAAATCGGATCTGTGACTTGATCTGGGCTAAACAGAACACTGCAAAAAGAAATGGCTATTTTTAACATGGATTAGCTCATTGACCTTCATAAGCTCATACAAGTTGTATGGCCTTCTAAGTAGGTGAGGAGAGAATAGTGCGCCGTGGGAATGAACAACCAGGAGTGGGACAGAATGGTGAGATTTTCTGAGCTTTGGTGCTGGCATCAGTCTTGAAACTGTGACCAGAAACTCTCGCTCTTGACTGCAGAAACAGATGTGAGTGACTGGAGGTAGGACCTAAGAAATGTGCGAGTTTTCATTAAGATCCCAAGACCTTGAGTTGATGAATTGTAATGAGCTTTATATTTTATGGCTGTCAATCCAGTAAATCTTTATGAATTTTAGAATGATAAATCATTTAGTAGTGTTCTTAGTATTTAACTGAAGATGATTGTACCTTGTCCTGGGATTGACAAATTCCGTGATGATGTAGTAGATACATCAAAATTAGAGAAAATATTTGAGAGAGATGAAGAAAAGCTGATCCATCTATGGCTTGCAGATACATTGGACTAGCACCATCTTCTGAATGTTTAGTACATTACAGCTTTATGTCCTCACTACGGTATTAAAGAACATTTAAAAAAAAATATTCACTCAGCTTTGAATTTCAGTAATCACAGTACTTGTAATATCTTTTTTACACTCTATAGAGTTTATGAAATAGTTAAACTAAAACAAAGAATATCTATAGTTGAATTAATGAGAAATTAAGATGAATTTTTTTTTTTTTTTACACTTTAGCCTCTGTCCTAAAAAGTACATTTAATATTACAAGGAGGGAAGTAATTTTGTTAAAAAGCTGCTGAAGTCCAGCTATTGTCACTAGTAGCTCAGCTAAAGAAATAAATTTAAGCAGGTTTTTGTGTTGTTTCACTAATCCTGATAAAAATAATTTCATGTTGAATCAAAGAAGGGTCTGTTGTTATTTTTCTGTCAGCAAGTTTTGTTTCAAGAGTGCTTGGGCAGTCATTAAAGTTCAGTATAGGGAAGTTTGGCAACTACTATAAAAAATGGTAATGTGTAATCTAAAGAGAAACATATTTTTTTAAGTTAGGCTCACAGAAATTCATTTGTCCAGAGGAGTTCATGTGAACATTTTAAAATACACATATTGCAGTTATCGTAGTGTTAAAAAATTTTCTTACAACATTATGAATCAAGTAATTCTGTGTTTCTCATATGTTGCTCTCTGAAGGGTACTGTTACATTGGTGAGAGAAAAATGTAGATTCTAAATGGTATAACTTTTTTCTTGCTAGTGTCGCTAAAACATTGGCAATTAGAAAATGACGTATCACTTGAAACTTAGGGTTTTTTTTTTTTCAATGTTTGTTTAGTTACTGTGTGTGTGAAGGATACTGGATCCAAAAAGTGAAATACTGTATTTATTGCTTGTAGAAACTCTTAAGAATGTGACAAGAAGAACTATAGTTGCAGAGATACAAAATAATTATTACATATTTTTTATGCTTTCTTGTGTTTGAGTTATGGTACTTAATTAACGGAATTGCCATTTCTCTGAGATGGTCACCCTAATGCTGTTACTGTGTCAGTTATAATTTCATTAGACATTTCATTTGTAATGCCAGTGTGTTAGAGCATGCCTCTGGGGACTGGAATTCCAGCTGTTGTTGGGCATCCTGGGTTGTGGTTTGTGTGAGTACAGGTTGGTTTGTTTTGTTTTCTCAGTGTTGTTCAATAAATAAGCCTTTCCCAACTGTGTTCCTGTGCTGTGCTGGTCACTGTGACTGCCCAGTGATTCTTACAGTTGAATTAATATAGCAAGAAAAATCCAGCTGGAGAGATTTTTACATGGGTGTTCTCCTGTTCCAGCCATTCTCTCTCTTCTCCTTGTCTCCAGGAAACAGCTATTTATAAAGATGTTTGAGTCCAAATTAACAGCTTTAACTTAGCAATTCATTTTACTTCCTTATTATCAGATTTTTCATTAGCACAAAGATTAGGAAGCCTGAACACAAGTGTTAAAGAAGATGAAAGATGATTTAGTGCACAAAGCAATAACTTAATGGTTCAGTGAAACTTTGTGTGATCTTAAGGAAGGCTTTAAATTTGTCTTTTCATATGTGGTTCATTTTTCCATTTATAAAAATAAGAATAGTATGTGCCTAATTTACTGGGAAGAGAATTAGTCAGCAAATGATCTGTTAGTAATTGCGAAGTGCTTATAAACTGGCAGTAAGGGCCAGACTGGATAAAAAGCGACAGTGAACAAACTTGCTTTCCACGAGGAGCTTGTAATCTTAGGGCACATTTCTCTGTGGAAAGTAAAGACTAATTAACCAAAGGTGTGAAATTAGAGAACATTAAAGTCCTGTGAGATGATGCTTTTGAGAGTGTGGCATTAATTTGCTGAAGCTGGACTGTTCATTCTCCGTACGAGCATGCACGAAAGTGTTTCATGTTCTTTCATTCGCACCCCTGCTTGATTTGTTAATCTTACCCTAAGGGCATGTTTACTTAGGTCTGTACACTGCAGACAGTAAACAGAGATACGTGGTAAAATCATCTGCACAGAAGTCTGTGCTGCCATATCTAAACTCCTTGTGCCCAGATTAATGCATTTCAAGTTAGCTTGGTCATCTCTTTCCTATGCCACGAGATATATCTTCAACATACTTAGTCACTTGAGTTGCAGGGTGGGGAGATGGCAGTCACATGTGCCTTGCATTCTCCTCTCCTGCTCTCTGTGTCCTTGTGACACCCTTTTAAAAAGGCAAAAAAAAGGCAGGATTGTTCCAATTGTGTTTTAATCCTAAAATGATCCTACAAGGTGACTTACTTGTTTTTACTGTATTTGTTTAATAATATCATCTTTTTTGAATACTTGTTCCACAAATGTCTGCATTAGGGGTAGGGGTAACGAGTACCGGTACCTAACAGAAGGCATCAGACTCTGACTGTCAGTGTGATCTCAGTCTGTTCAGTCAAATGATAAATGGCTGAAATAATTGCTGCCAAAAATTTATTGAAAAATGAAAATGGGAAATGTCAAGCTGAGAAAAAAATATTCTTATTTTCTCTTTAACTGTCTCTTCAAGCTTTGCAAGCCAGTCATCTGTCATCTTCGTTTTGAAAAGAAACTTGGGTGTATTGTTTTTTTTCTTCATAAGAAATTTCACTTTGGTATGAAGATGCCTGCTGTTTGCATTTGCAAAGGTTAACATACCTTCTTAAAAACGACCTGTCATTGATCAAACATTCTACATGCTTGTTGTTAGGCAAGAATCCTGTCACACTGTGTCCTCTGTAGTTAGCTGCACTTGGTGTGCTGAGATGGAGATGTTTGCTTCTGGCTGCTCTTCTTGCTTTTTATTGAAACCTATTTTAAATCTTGGAAATGTTAGCCTTATTATTTTTTTGCCTTCCAAAGATGAACAAGAACTGCTACGTTCTATAGCTTTAGAAAAAAATGCTGTAATCCTTTATTTAACAGTATTTGAAAGTCTCATTTAATATGAGATGGTTTTATGTAGAAAACTTCATATAAAGACTACAGCTACTTCCATAAATACAAATCAAAGAGAACTTTTCATGCCAAATACGTTCATTCTTTTTCTTTTTTCTTTTTTTTTTTTTTGTGTTAGAACAACCTATTAGCATCATCAACCTGATTTTATTGTGTGAAGGATCCTTATTCTAAGAAGCTTATTACAGATTTTGTGTCTTCGTATATCATTCTTTGAGAGGAAAGTGAATTCCACATAGGCTTTGTACAAATAAGTGGAAGCCAATAAGAGAGGTATGCATAAAAACAGGCGAACCTCACTCACAGGCAAGATGCCTTTCTGTTTTTTACTGGAGACCTTTCATTTCCCATATTAGGCATACATTTTCTTGTCTTGCATCTGTAGGAATTTGTCTTTTGGTTTAGAAGGAGCTCAGATCACAGATTTGGCATTTAGAAAGTTGTGTTTTTCTTTAATAATTGACAAGCATATTTGCTGATAATTTCTAATTTTTTTAGAGGAGGAAGTGTTAGTGTTTTGTGTAAATTACAGGAGTTTTTAACCTATCAATTTTTTTTTGTAAAATTTTTTTGCAGTAATTTCCTGTTGTAGCTGGAAATGTTAAGTAGAGTTTTTTAAGTATTAAAGTGCAGTACCAGCTATTATTATTCTGCCTTAGCAAGTCTTCTAATACAGCATTTGATTTGTTACTATGTCCTCATAGGGAAGCATCAGCAGTAGAGTGTACATGACAGTGAGAAAGTAAACACATGCTTGCAATCAAATTAATGTATTTCATCTGTCTTCAACTAATAACAATCTGTCATGCTATCTATCTGAGAAGGGGCATAAACAGTTTATTTTGTGTTTGGAATAACTTCCTGGAGGTAGTTAATGTGACACGTAGTTTGTCTGACATGAGTATAACCAGATCAACACTCTAGATGTTTTCTTGATAACCTAAAAAAATTACTGAGAAAATCTGTACTGGAACTATATTTATATTCGTTTTGAGCTTCCTTAAATCAGAGTAGTGGCATAGTTTTCAGGACTTCTATGAAAGAGTTTTCTTTTCTTGGCAGTTACACAATTTTAGTGTGAGAAAAAGATTTAAATTATTAATAAAAATTTAACTAGAAAAAGCTGCAGTTTGCATTCTGACATTTAGGTCTGAATATTCGAGAAATATGTGCTGTAGTAATTTAAAAGTACCAAATCAAAACTGATTTTAAAAAGCTAGGTAATACAGAAAGTCTGATAGTACTGCAGACTTCGTACAATTTGTTTTCAAATTAATTTATTATTATTTCTGCGTAATTCTGGTTATGTTACTATATCAGATAATAATAATTGTTATTAATAACATCAGATATTTGTTGTATCAGATGAATTTTTAATTGGCACAGGAAGAACCTTTGTGTCTGCTTAGAAAATGAAAGTGCATTTGCTTGAAGTTCTAAGTAACCCATTCAAATATTCTTTAAAAACTAAGGCGTAATGAAATAGCTCCATCTTTTAGTGGGAAAGCAGTAGGTCACTGCTAAGCTGAACAATAAAAAGCTAGGGAGGTTTTTTGGTTACTTTTTTCCCTATTTTCTTTGGAGTCATGGCAGAGTTAAAATTAAAACTGGGTAGTATTGCTTATGGCAGAAGAGGCCTGAGAGGGGTTCCTTGTGGCCAGAGCTGTGGGACCTGTCAAGCTATGCTCTGCTGAGGTGCTATGGGGCAGAGGTCTGATAAACTGGGCAGTAAATCCGGTTACCCAGAATGCTACTGCCAGTATTCACCATGATTTCTGTTTTATTCTTTAGAATAGTTGATGTTAGGGCACGTCTTAAGAAATCCTATTTTTATTCCCTTTTTTGTGCACTTTTGCATGGGGGAAGCAGAACCTTCATGCTCTGAAATGAAACTGACTGTGCTTGTTGAACAGTGTATGCTGCATGGAGATATTACTGTATAACAGTATTGTCTTCATCACTCTGTTAGGTTTTCAGGTGCTCAAGCTAGGTTTGTTGTTAGGAAATCAGTCTGGAATAATACCAAAAAATAGGATGAAAAAGAGATCATCATATACAGCCCCCTTTTTTATGACCCTGGAGTATTTTCAGAAGAAAAAATATGTACATAATTTTAAGCACATGTAAATCAAATTAATAAATTATTAAAGCATTTTACTTGTCATGTCTGTGTGGCCTAATCGTGATAGCTCATTATTTAAACATTATGTAATTTTATACCTTGTGTGAACAGCTGCAAATACTTTGCAGAAAGATTTATACTTCTTTTTTCACGGCATAGTATAAGAGAATATATTTTTGTGTAGTACCATAGATTAATATAGGTGTTTACTTATAACTTTAAAACTATCCTTGATTATATTTAAATGTGAAATAGTTATAATATGCATGATAACTACAAAACTATATAGTTTTAAATTCAATTGTGTTTTAATATCAATTTTAATAGCAAACACTGTAAATATCAATAAAAGAAAAAGTTTAGTTTAAACAGAAGAACCACCCCTATGTAACAGATTCCCTCGCAGTTATTACGATTACAAGCTTTGAAAGTGAAAGATGGGCAGATTTGGGTGGAGAGGCATCTCTTTAGCAAAATTCTCTGAACTATCTCTTTCATGTTACTTTTCATACATATGGTTTAGAAAATGGTTAGGTTAGTTATCACTGGTATAATCATTGAAAATGAGAGTATAGTGCCTTATAGTTTACAAGTATAATCTCACGATCCAGGAGGAATGCCAACAAACTATTAAACATTCAGGCTTGTTTAACATGCATTATGCATGCCACACAGCTGTTTATGCCATTCTGAACAAGTACTGTCACTATTTTTTTAGCTGAATGGAAGTACCTGTACAAGTTATGTATGTGTTTCTTCCAGAATTATCTGAAAGGAAGATTCATGCAAAATAGATGTTTTCTGACTTCACAAAACTGTAGTTTTACATGGAGTTCTTCTCCAGTGTTGTTATGAAAGAAGAGACTGGCAGCCCTATGGGAAAGGGAGATAAATAGCATGAGTAGCAGCCTTTACATTCTGCATAAATGATGTTCTGTTGTCTTTTTAGAGTATGTGCAGTTATTGGCTCGAGTGATAATATTTAAATAAAAACACACTAATACTACATTTTTGGCATTTTGAAAGATTATAAAACCAGAACATTCATCATTCTTTTAACTGATTGTACATATTTTAAAATACTTACTGGCTTCATGTTTGTACCAGTAGTATTACTTTGGTAAATTTTTAAATACATTTTTATGTAATTAAATTAAAGATAATGCAGCTGTGGGACTTGATATCACACTGTATTCCTTGAAGCAAGCTCTGGCAAGCTGATTATATTTGTTCTAGTTCATTTCAGTGAAGCAGGTGAGCTAAAGTATTATTTAAGCAGTTTGACTATTTTTTCCACATATGTATGGTGTAATGGAATAGAAATGCTTGTTTGTCCCCGTACAGTCGTGCTATGTGGCTTGTTGCAAGCCTTTTTTATCTTGAAGGAATGGCATGTATATGTAAATAGTGTAAGAGAAACAAATATGGCATTAATTCATTTAGCATTAGTGGTTTCAAAGTTTCAAGTCAAAAATAGCAGAATTATTCAATCAAGACCGAATTCCTATTGAATGGCTGTGTGTGGGTAAAGTACCCATTTGTGTTTTACCTAGCACTTTCTAGTGTTTTTCTATTCCCTTGCTACTACCCAATAACTTAAAATTTCAGTGATTGACTCTTAATTTCTCAAGTAAAATTATAAAGAGGTTTGACTACAAATAACTATTTATGCTGTCTCAAGTGTTTACTCAGAATTTTTCTATGGTTTGATACCTAGCCTTGCAGTCATTTAAAATACAATTTCCTTTTCCATTTTGAGTTAACATTGTCTATCAGCTTTTCACTGCATATAAGCGATGTATAGCAGCAATTCAAAGCGTGATGAAAATGTTTCCATAAATCACCTGAAGATGGGATCTAATCCAATCTCTCTGGTCCTAACTTAAAACAACTATTTTGTCCTTGCCTTAGAATCATAGAATAGTTTGGGTTGAAGGGACCTTTAAAGGTCATTTAGTCCAACCCCCTTGCAATGACCAGGGACATCTTCAACTAGATCAGGTTGCTCAGAACCCAGTCCAACCTGACCTTGGATGGTACCAGGCATGGGGCATCTACCACCTCTCTGGGCAGTGTGTACCAATGTTTCACCACCATCATTGTAAAAAAAGTTTTTTCCTTATATCTATTCTGAATCTACGCTCTTTTAGTTTAAAGCAATTACCCCTTGTCCTGTCACTACAGGCCCTGCTAAAAAGTCTGTTCCCATCTTTCCTGTGCGCCCCCTTTTGAAAGGCCACAATAAAGTCTCCCCAGAGCCTTCTCTTCTCCAGACTGAACAACCCTGACTTTCTCAGCCTGTCCTCATAGGAGAGATAGGAGAGGTGCTCCGGCCCTCTGATCATCTTCGTGGCCCTCCTCTGGACCCACTCCAACAGGTCCATATCCTTCTTATGTTGAGGGCTCCAGAGCTGGATGCAGTACTCCAGGTGGGGTCTCACGAAAGTGGAATAGAGGGGCAGAATCACCTCCCTCGACCTGCTGGCCATGCTTCTTTTGATGCAGCCAAGGATATGGTAGGCTTTCTGGGCTGCAAGTGCATGTTGCTGGATCATGTCCAGCTTTTCATCCACTAGTACCCCCAAAGTCCTTCTCATCAGGGTTGCTCTCAATCCCTTCATACCCCACCCAGCCTGTGCTGATACCGAGAGTTGCCCTGACCCAGGTGCTGCCCTTGGCCTTGTTGAACCTCATGTGGTTCATGTGGGCCCACTTCTCGAGCTTGTCTTCTTTGAAATGTCAATTGCTCTCCACAGAGGTGACCATGATGGTGTTTACATCTTTTTCCTTACAAGGATTCTGCAGTTTTCTTCTCACCTGTTTTTTTTTCCTCACATCTTCAGGAATGCCTTAGAGGGAGTATCTTTGGGATTTTTGTAGGAGTTACATACTTGTCTCTGAGATTCCGTTTTCTTTTTTCACCACATTAGATTTCTGTGTAGTCTCACCTACAAATCAAAATTGAACTCTCCAGAGTTCATGAGAAACAAGTCTTTCAGCAAGCCTTACCCGTTTTTGCTACAGCAGACACTGATCTATGCTGGTTTCATCTACAAGGTGAGATTTTTCACTTTGATCTGCCTGGCTTGGTGGAAGTCATGTCTGGATTCCTGAAGTTCCTAATGTATTTTTATTGTGCCAGTATCTTTATGGGATACCTGTACGTACAAAGGTATCTAGATCTGTTAGTTATGGAACAGCAATTTATCTTGCTAGTTTTAATTGAAATGATTCTTCACACGAGACAAGCACAAAGGTAGATGTTTGGTTTGGTTCCAGAGAAACAAAAGGTTAGAAACAGAGTTGCAGAGGAGGACAACTAAGACAATGGAGATAACTTTTGGAGAGTATCTGGCAACCATGTGTTTTTTGTAGTTGTCACACGAGCTTTTTAGTGTGTATTTCAGGCATAAAAGTGAGCAAATGGCAGCAGTCCATGCTGAGGATGCTTTTTTCTTAGAAAGCAACTTCAAAATTACTTTGGGGATGATGAGCCCCTTTTTCTGTCTTCATCAGGCCAATCAGGGAAACAATACTATGACCTCTCTCTCTCCTCCCCATTGCTCATGATGTCCCTCTGCTTCTCCTGATTTCAGTTTTCATGCGGTTTATTTAAGTATTCCATTTAATGCAAATATACTAAGTGACATTTTAACTGTTGCTTTGCTAGCTTCTACTTTAACTGCCATTCCTGTTGGTCCCATTTTTAAGACCTTTAGAATTTTAGAAAGGATACATCAAAGACATGCTGTCCCTGCATTCTGTAAAGTTTACACATCTTGGGGTTGCTTTAGCTTTTCATGACCAGAAGACATAATTTATGAATGTAGATAGCAGTTTGTATCCAAGCACTTAATCCAAAGTACTGGTTTGTGTGCTTTAGCGATTCACTGCTTGCAAATAGTTAAATCTCTTTTCATTTTTTAAACTGAAATCCTTGTGTGTCCTTTAGACATCCCATTGTGAATTTCTAGCCATCAATTTAAATTCTACTTGGTAAAAATGGACCTATCAATTTTCCCCTGTCTTTGACATTCACTTCAGTTGAGGAGGATGACTGTACCATCTGGCACATAAACTTTGTTTTGGGCCTTTCCCTAAATGTTTGTATTTGATGTGTGTCCAAATCTTGCAGATTCTTTCTTTGAGACCTTTGTTAGATATGACCTATTATAACCTTGTAACACAGTTAAAATGTTCTTATTTTGCATCTTAATTTCTGTAATTCCTTTTTCTTGGCCAATGCAATGTTATCTAGTCATTTAGAATATTCTGCAAGATCATTTTCCTGCTTTATACAATCAAACTGTATTTATGTATCTGATTCGCTTTCTTTCTATCCAAAACTTATTTGTCTTTGCCTTTAAACTTTTCGTGGCTTAAGTGCATTCTAGTATCATCCTTCATCCCATGATATCTATTCCTGCTGTTAATTGGCTCATCAAACCAGCCCACATTGGCCAGCTGTTAGTTTTCTTTCTATAAAGTCCCTGCATTCCTTATAAACATCTTTTTAGAAAATCATTTTTCTCCTCCGAATCCCGCCTTAAAGTCTTTTTGCTGTGATGTCTAAATGCAAGCTGGACAAGACTTATCTCCTGGTGTGCTAAGAATTCTGCCTGTCGAGCTGACCAATGTCAGATGTTTTAAAAAAAAAAAAAAAAAAAAAAAAAAGGACTGGAGGGTAACTATTCAGTGTATTTTAGCTGATCTTCATTAACTGTCTATGATTGTGTCCTTAGCCTGTGGCAATGCAAAGTAATTTGAGTTAGCATAGTCGTCTTTCATTGACTGCAAACTGCAACTTTTTATAGTTAAATATTTATTAACTCTTGAAACCCTTTTCTTGTACTAAAACTGTGCCCTCTTTCATTGAGAGCTAATGTAACGTGAATTGCCTTGCATTTACCGTGGGCTGAGAGTGTGCACATGGACAGTTACCTGGCACTCATCTAGCATAACAGTAACCGTACAGTTCACAGCAGACTGTCTATAATTCAGAAGACAAGGTGAAATGCTTGTGAGTGGGGAGAGGGACTGAGAATTACACAACATTTGGAAACATAATATCACCTTGATTTTCACTTCCAGTCTTTTAGATTCTAGGATCTTGTGTGCTTTTAATTTCTTTACTGTATTAGAGTATATGTTCCACTGACTGTATTTTATTCTTGATGTTTCTTCAAATAGAAAATAGGAGGCATGTGAGGATATGATTTCCAATATGGCAGTGGTATTTTCTTCCTGAAAGAACATAACAGGTTGATGAATTTTCACTCTATTCTTTCCTTTCTGGGAAAGAGTTTGAGAGAGATTGTAACTTGTGAGCTTGTCTTTATGGACTTACATAACCATGTTATGGTATTTTAGAGGGATACGCTGTAAATGTTATCTATCTATCTATTTATTTTTATTGTAACCATGTGTACGTTTTTGGAGTTTGGGTATAGTTGAAGAAATACAGTGAGTGAAATTTGGAGGTGGGGTTAAAATTCCTTTAAGAGCTTGTCAAATAAAAATAAAGAAAATATGTATTTATTTTTCCCCAAAGACTAATCTCACTGTTGTGTTTTCCAGGCTGCACTTAAAGCTAATATGTGAAGAGTAAAAATAATAATAATGATACGGTTTAGGCAGTATGCTGTATTTGATTCTTAAAAGCGTTGCAACAGAGGCTCGCTTCTGGTAGTTATTTTTCAGAGAAAAAAGTTAAGTAGCTGTTATGTAGACTGCATGAGTTTTTAGCAAAATTGTTAACGACTTTAGATTTTATCTTAGTAAATGTATTTGTCCTTCCTATTCTTTATGAAACTATATATTCTACATTTAGTATTATGAAAACCTGTACTACAAACACTAGTGTTAATAGCTTAGTATTTTAGTCCTTCACAAATTAATGCCTGTGGTAACTGGATGATTTTAGGCCTGTTCTTATAAACAAGGCCTTACTGATGTACAAGGAACAGTAATATGTGGCAAAAACTCCACATTAACCAAGGTAAGCAGTATAAATGGGGTGTAGGAATCCCCTGCTAGACTAAAAATCTCCAAGAGAAAATCTCCAGAGCCTACAAATTAAAGACCTCCAATATCATTTTAAAATAAAGCCTTTTATGTAGTAGGAGAGCATTTTTTTCAGCTGATAATCAAATGACACTATTATGCAGGCTTACTAGATTTGCAAATTTACAAGTTTTTACAAGTCAGTTGGGTCCCTTCCTCAGGAAATCAGTTTAAGGTTTTTTTTCCTGTATTGACTCAAAGAGCCTGGTTGTCTTTAAATCCTTCTGAATATATTTGCCTTATAATTTGACGGCATTGAGTCAACACCCTTATAGGAACTGTAATGCAATAAAAAGAGAAACTGTTCAATATAGTTTCCAGTTACCTTAGGATCAGATTTGGAGAAACTGGAATGTACACAATAAAACCTGTGCAAGACTTGAGCTCCATGTTGTTTTGGAAGCAACTAGTGCTTTTCAACATAAAATACCATTTGAAAGCTTTGCTCTGCTTCCAGTGGTTGTAAAACGATAAAAACGAAAATGCGTGTGACACTTGAAATATACATTTTGCTGTTTTTAATTTTCTGAACCATACCTTTGTGGAATTGAAAACTTCATATACAAGTAACTAAGCATCAATGGGTTTACTCAGTTCATTTTTTTTTTTATTATAGTGAACATTTTTGATCTACCATGTTCTACAATAAAAGACTTTATACCTTGTTTACATTTTTTACTTAGGAAAAAATGCGTAGATTCAGATGCGCTTGGCAAACTCTATTTTGTAAAAGTCTCTAGATTACACTGGAATCTCCAATATGCATGATGCTTGCAAACAGAATGTGCAAAATTTAGTTCTGTCTCAGCTTTTTGTATGTAGTTAGCAGTAAAGTTGTTAAAAATTTCTTGTGGGTATTTGGAAATAAATTTGTCCTAAAATTAATTTGAGGTAATTTTGAGGTTTTTATTTTGGAAAATGATTATAAAAAAGAAACTTGTATTTGCATACATCTGTGAAGGAAAATATTACACCTGATGTGTTTACAATGAATAATTTCTAAGACATGTAACTAAACGGGGTCAGTTGTACTAATTTTCCTTTTTTCAACTTATTTTCAGTTGACTTGGAGCATATGCGCACAGTGAAAGTTGACAAGCACCAACGATTTTGTCAGGAAAACAATTTCAGTAGCCATTTTGTGTCAGCCAAGACAGGAGATTCTGTAAGTAAGACAGACTTTCTTGTAGATGGTTTTTTTTTTTTTTATTTATTTTATTTTTAAGAAAGCCATTATTCTGGGATATGATGTAGCAGCTTTATTATACTTCACATATGAAACTACTGAGAGCTTTGGCTGCTGCAGGTCCTTTTTCCCTACATACTTGTGTGAAAAACAGAGCTTTGTATAGTTGTATATGTTCTTTATTAATTACAGTGGCTTCTCATCTGATTTGCAGTTTGAGGTCTAGATTTTAATATGGAAATGGTCTAGCTTATTCATCAGCATGAGAACGGAGACCAGCTGGATGTCGATTTGCTGTCAGCCAAGTAGTTAAATGTATTTCTTCAATCCAGGTGGAGTCCCATCTATGGACCGTCAATACAGAAGCTTTCAACAGTTGATAATGTCACAAAACTCTGTTACAATCAAAGTTTTTAAAGTTGGCCCTGAGCTGTGAGAGACACTCTCTCTGCAGGTCCATTGAAATGTGAACATTCTGGTATTTGTAATGCTTTGCAGAGCACATTTTTGAACAATCTTTTGACTGAGCTAACTGGGTTATTTGTTTTAGTTGGAAGCCTATGGAAAAAAAAGGTTCTTTTTCAGCTGACTGTATCAGTCAAATTAAATCACATTATATTAGGTTGCTTGATTTCTGTCACGTGCCTAAAGACTTTGCCCTTCCCATTAAACAATCCTTTATGTCTCCTATTTATGACAATGTAATTTATTATGTTATTGAATGGTAAGACCATGTTCAATTATTTGGAAGTATAATTCTGTAACACAAATGGAATCACTTATTTTAAGATCTTTGAAACTTCTACACTGGACTGCCTAATTTTATAATAAAATGGTTATTCTGTGAAGTCTAGCAATACTGTTGTTACAAATGCAGTGAATTCTGATTCTCCTTATAGTTTGTGTTAAATTTTTGGCATAAATTTTTGTTTAAAGCGTGAAAATTCAAGCTTTACATGCTAGAAACAAGAAAATAAATTGTAATACTTTAGCCAATGAAGTGTGAATTTGATAAAATATATTCCTTTCTCAAGGAGATAACCTTTTTGTGGAATTTGGTAATAAGAAGAAAAAGTAGTTCTTTTTATAAGGTTGATAAATTTAACATTACAAATTATGAAAGAATCTTTATATATCTTCTTAATTGATTAATGAATTACAGCAGTGTCCCACTATATATATTGATTGTAATTTTTTTTTAAACTTGCTGTTTAAAGCCAAAAGTAAATCTGAACATACCTAGAACGCATTGACTAGAAATCTCTGTTTAAATATCTACTAACAAAAGAAGGTATGAGGTGTAGTTTGCAGTGATTCATTTTTAGTTTCAATATAGATTTGAATTAACTCTTACCACACACTGACCTTTCAAAATCTTCATGTATTTGGGTAGTTGTGCAGGAAAGACAGGGTGTTTACCCTAGACAGTGATTTCAGAAGAGGCCGTCCACTGCTACTGTGGATATAGACTAGAGGAGTCTTAAATACTCAGTGATTTGTTTTGTTTACCTCAGATTTTTTGAACAGATCATATGCAAAACTTTACGTACGCATTTTACGTACATAGTGAAGCCCAAAATGTCTCCTCAGAGGAGAAAAACTTTCATGAAAGATTCAGTATAGCTAACTGTCTTACTGTGTATCAAATTGCATAACTAAAGCACTGGACTCATGCCTGATGTTTTCTGCACAAAGCATCCTCATGGCAGGTGATCTAGCTCAGTACACCTGAGAGCTTGGTGTGGGTTAAAGTAGGTATCTGGAAAAGGTAAGCCTGGTCAGGATTTCCTTTCTTGCTGTGTGGATGCTAGTGAAATAGACCAGTAGTAGACTAAGTAGCTAGAGAAAGAGAAATTATTTTGGAAGTTACCATGGCTTGTTTGTTTTGCCACCAATTCATTACTAGTTTCTATGTCAGGTGTAAGAATAGATTGTGTAAACGGTATTTTTTTGAATTTTCATTGAAAATGATTAAAAGCACTTCCACAGGCCTTACCTTTTGGGGATGGCAGCTGCATGATGAAAAGCAATGTTTGTTAGTAGTTTAGATTGTGAGCTCAGTCAGGTAACTATGTAGATTATATGTAATGTGTAGCTTGACAATACAGTGTTCAGCAGCAGTGCAAGCTTAAGATGCTCCTCTGCTCCTCTTCAACATCTGTTGTGTTCTTTAATCTCATTTAAAATGCAGCTGCCTAAAGAGGAAGATCGGTGGACTGGATTGAGATGAAGTAAAGGAGTTATTTAGATAACATGGGGTGGCAAGTCTATCTGTCAAACCATGTCCAAAGTCTAACTCTGCTAGGCTAGTGCATGCTGTACACCATCTTGCTTGTTTCCTAAATAACTTCTGTTCAGTATAACACTCATAATGTTTTGCAAGACTCCTCAGAACAAATGTATCATTGCTTGGCTTTTGTATCGCAAATGTTTTTTAAATGCGTGCAGTAGAGATTTTGGTGATGTTGATCCACAGTTCTGTTCTCAATTTCAGAAACTTGCATCGCTGTTGCACAATACACTGGTAATATATTTTTGTGCTAAACATTAGTGAATACCCTTATTCATATTTTATAGCACTGAGAGTAGTATTTGAGAGGTGGGTTGTGTAAAAGCTTGTTTAAACTTAGGTCTCTGGAGGCAGAGTAGAAGTGTTGCTTAACAATCCAGCATACTGTTCTCTTCTTGTACCATTGTTGAGTTATTTTTTCCAATTTTTAAACAAAATTGAATGTACCAGATGAAGTTATTTTCGGATCTGTTTTGCACAGGTCATAATTTTGTATATCTCATTGTTTACAGTTCAAGAATGGTTTGATATATTTGAAAGAACTTCAAGGATGTCTGTTTTTAATCATTTAAATGCAATTTAATTTTTTTCCATAGGTCTTCCTGTGTTTTCAGAGAATTGCTGCTGACATACTTGGCATCAAATTAAACAAAGCAGAATTGGAACAATCTCAGGTGATTTTCCACAAATACATGTTTTCTTATAGTATTTTTTTTTAGTATTAAAAAAATAGTCTCATTGCAAATTAACAACTGTCCTTTAAAGCAAGCTGCATCTATTGTTCTGAAGACAATTATTGACTTTCACAATAGCTTTTTTAATATAATAATTCTTTATTTATCCATCATGATAAACTTGCTGAAACAAGAAAAATTAGTAAAAAACTTCAGTGTAAGAGCTGTTTGTTTAAAAATAGTGCTCAAAATTGTTTTAGAAATTAAAACCTCTCTATACGTGTGCATATACAGGTATCATGGGAGACTCTTGTACATACATTAATTACTGTACATTGATGTCAGATACAGTTGTTATGATAATTGTTCTTTTTTAATTCTTTACATATTTAAAAACAAATTTAATTTTAGAACACTACAAATTCAGTGATAGAAGGCATAAGCTTCTGTGAGTGGAAATGTTCTAAATCAATCTTCATTGTAGTCATACAGGAAAAAAATATTATTTATCAGCCACAGAGTCAAGAATTAACTATGTCAAATCCTGTGTTTGGTTAGTATCAGATTTCAGTTTTCATTGTGTGCCTGTATAATACAGGACAGGAATACTTTCCTTGGTAGTGACTGTCTGCCTCAGGGAAGGAATACTAACTTTGTAGTCACTGTTTCCCATTTAATTCTGATGTGCAGATGAGAAATGAATCCTATTCTGGTTCAGCATACCCATTCCCAACAGCGGGCAGACCTGTGGAATTATGTGTTTGGGTAGATACTACGGCTCCCTGGGATCTGCAATTATTTTTTTTCACTGTACCAGTCCCAAATAATCTCCCCCGAAAGGAGCTGCATAGTTTCTGCCTTTGCATTTTGTGTTTTGTTCTTTGTGTTACGAGTGTTATCTTGGGGATTTTCTCTTATTTCCTGTGCAGTAAGAAAGGGCTGAGAGATCAGAATGTTTCCCGGCAATAGGTGGGAAGGTCAGCAAGAAGATTGTCCCCATTCTCTTATATTGGTTACCAGTGAGTTATGGATGCGACTGTAGTGATTTCACTGTGAACGCATGGCAGAACCCTGCTCCATGTCCTGCTCTGAACTGTAGCAGAGCTTTGTTGCAGTTCATGCTGTTCAGTAATTGAGGTATGCAAAATAGCTCTAATGAGGACATGGTTTTCTGACTGTATGAATTAGCGAGGAAAAGAGGTTTTCACTGTTTTTAAAAAAATTGAACTATATATTAATTAAAACGTGAGTACTTGCTTAACTGTATCTACCAGAGTTGGAAGTCACTTAATTTTTATCAGTGATTTAGGAGATCAGAACTGTGTTAATTGTTCAAATAAGCAATCAAGCAAGAGGTTTTCTAATATAGACACTTTTTCCTTACCACCTCCTTCTTCCTAGTTCCTGCTTCTAAAAATAATTTTCTTGCCAGGAAGACTGTGTGCATAGGTTTAAACCAAAGTTTTTATACCAACAGTGTTTCAGAAACTTCGAAAACAAAGATTATGCTACTGAGGCAACCCTTCCTATATAATGATGTTTGAGATTACAATATACTTATTTTAAGTTTACTTATTGAACCAAAAGGTAGCTGTTCTAGTGGTGTAAAACAGTACCACAAAATAAGTCAACAAGTTTATTTAAAAGAAAGGCAAAACATTTCTTATGTACAGCTTGGTCTCCTGCTTTTTGAAATATACAATAAACATGTAATTTCTGAAAGTATTTTGCCACAGCAGTGTTTACAATCTGAGTTGAAGTGGTTAACTAGAAAAACTGTATTGCAAACAGTAAAATGGTAAAATATACTTGTAGTGTGTACCTAAAAAGCAAAGCTAAGGAGATTCGAAAAGCTGTAATTTATAGGTAGAGAAATACCATGTCTTTTCAGTGATCTTTTACTTCTGAGGCGCAATCCATCTATTGTTCTGAGCTTTATGGTTATTTGCATATAAATAATTCAGCATGTAGAGAGTTCTTTAATTTTTCTTTGGTTGTTTAGCTAGCACTGGAACATCAGTCTTGCACCTCTCTGTCCTGTGTGGTGGTGCGTTCTGGTAACTCAGGTGTAAGCTTGTAGATAGGTATGCAAATACCTTAAATGAAAAAGAGAATATGAGAAATGGGGTTATACAGAAAGTTCTAGCTTTCTAAAGAAAGTGTCTAATTTTAGGTTGTTTTTTAAAGTTAGAACCTCCATATAGCCCTGACTCAAGAGTACGCAACTTTCTGTGTCAAATTGGTATTGGCTTTAAGTAGGCTTATTCCTACCTTAGTATTGTAATTACAGGTTTTAATTTTGTTGAGAAGATCAATGGAATATGTAACATATAGAGCATAAAAAATTGATATTATGCAAATTGTATAGTAGTAGCCTATAAATATTTAATATGCATAAATTACATACTCGCTGTGACCTACACATTGCTGTTAATGTGAATCCAAGCTATAGTGATTAAAAAAAAAAGGTTTAAAAACCCCTGAAAAACCAAGAACAACAAAAAAAAAATCCCAACAAAAGTGGAAATGAAGGTAGTAAATGGAGTTGGACAGAAAAGAAACTTCAATGTTGCTCTTGAGGTGCAGCAGAAGTTACTATGTAGCGCTACGCTGTGCGTGGAGCTGAAGAGTGAGAGCTGGAAAGCAGCTACCTGACTTTGCAAGGTTCTGTTAATCAAGCGTCATTTCAGTCTATTCTGAACAAGCAATAGTTCTTTGTTATCAGTAAGACATTTGCTTCCTTTCAGAGTGCTATTTTGAGTGGGCTGTAGGAATTGCCCAAATTTAAGTCTGTGAGAAACCAATGGAATTGTATTGGAGTGTCTGTCTGTTAGCTCTGTCTTAAGGTTCATTGTTGCATGGAACCAAATACCTTGGTCACTTCTTAAGACAGAAAAAGTAAAGTCTCTATATAAAACAGGAGAAGGAAAACTTTAACCTTCATATCCTCAGGGAGATGAATAGAAGGACATTTCTTGCGAGACATTTATTAGTCTGCAGTGGAAAAGACTAATTGAAATAATGTGGTGATGCTGTTTCCCAAAAGCATGGAGCTGGTCTTTTGGCTGGAAGGAGGTGGTGTTAGGTGATGTTGCCATTACTAGATTTCTGGTTTACCACAGACTTTTTGTATGACAGGTACGGGTTCCTTAGTGGGGTGGGGTGCTGGGGTTGGTTGGTTTGTTTGTTTGTTTGTGTCCCCCTCCCCCCCCCCTTCACATCTGTAAGATAGGCACAGGGCTTCCTTAAATGGTGGAACAGTTATGTGAATGTGTTCCTTGAAATTTCTAAGTGTTTAAAACTGTAGGTATTGAACTATAAAAGTAGATAGATAGATAGATGGATGCTAGATAAATACTGTAAAGAAACAAATAAAATACAATAGTAAGCGTGACATCCTTATATCAGTAAGTGTGCAGGTGTTGGCTTAGGTTTAATTTTTAAACAAAGAGTAAAATACATTTTAGTTTTTACAAATGTGCACTATTTCTATACTGGATTATATCTTTGAATTTTCCATATTTTGTGTAATATGAGGTTTCCTCATTTTGAAAAATGAGAAGGTTATTGCTTGAATGTGTTTGTCTGAGAACATCAGATGTCTTCATTTAGTCTAGGTCATAACAAAGTAAAAGATAAAATACTGAGCTTGCGTAAGAAGCCAACAGTGAAATGCTATATGTGAATTATATTTTATTATGCATTTTTTCATTGTTGCTGATTGTCTCTTTAAAAATTATTTCTCTCATTTTTGATTTTATGCCTGAAGATCATATTTCTTGTGTTTAAAATATAATTGTCACAGTCACTAGGAAGATCTTAGAAGTGACTCACAGGTGGTTAGAAGTGAGTAACAGGAATCCCAAACGCATTATTTTAACTTCTATGAATTTGTGGGCTTGACTCACGCCTTTTGAGCTTTGGCTACTGGCAGAACTGCAGAAGCCGCTGTGAAAAGTGGATGGGGTTCTTGGTCCCCTTCAAATTAAGGGCAAAACTTGTGTTAATTTAGGTGCAAGAACAAGCCTTAGAAATTTAATTACTTACCATGCATTGTTTTTGAAAACAGCTGCAGCAGTTTAAGATCTTAATGCAACCCAAGCTATTTGTTACTGCCCTTTTGCTGGAATTTATCACTCCCACAGCAGAATCAGAAAATGGAAGGTGATCATGTGCCTTGGCCACATCAGGGTGAAGTTGAGGAGCTTAGCTTAAACTGCTGCTGAAAGTTGTTTTTAAGTGGAGCTGCCAGACTTTGTGCTGAAGCGGATGAGGTGCAAGTACACATTACATTCCACCAGCTCTCCTTTGGCAGCAGTGATCTCCAACAGAGGAATAGGACAGACATTTGGGGGTGGTAAGTTTTTAAACTGTCTCAGCTAGAGCTACTAAACCTTGTCTGTTAACATGCTGAGATGAATGTTAATCAAACCTCTGTTTGGTCAAAACTGTGGTGAAACAACGAACTAGATTACTCTTTATGCGTGACTGGAAAGTAGAGCCTGTTTTTGAAGTGAAACAGTTCCAAAGTAAGAAAATTGCAGATTCTGACTTATTTTCAGTCCTCAAAATCACAGGGGTCTGATGAAATTTGAGGAAATAGCTCCTTTACTAATCAAATGTTTTTCTTTCTATATTTTTTACTTTCAACCGTAGTGTAAAAACTGCATGGGGTACAGCTTTGTTCCTTGGCATTGGCAAGAGCTAGCATTTTTGTAAGTGATGTGTAGTTTTCTCTTTAACTAAATGCCAGTTCAGCAAACTAGGGTGTGTGTGCGCCAGCTTTGTACAATAAAATGTTTGGCAAATAAGTCAGATCTGGAATTCAGAGCACCTGCACCAAGAAAGGTTATTTCTTGTTATTGACAGTGGTTTGAACCATGGCAATGATACGCCTGACACAGAAACTGATATGAAAAAGCCCAAGTTTTTAATTACCGTGAGGTTAATAAAAGAAATGCTGCAGTGGTATTTTTTTTTTACTCTTATTTAGATGAAATTCCTTTAGAAAATCCAAGTCATTTATGATAGTCAGTCTCTTGCTACAGTGTGCCTAGCATGGGTCACTAACCTGCCTGTGTTTACAGGATGGGATTTAGACCACTGTTTTGAGGAACAATTAATTGCCTACTGATTGCAAGAGTCCCCCCTGCGCCCCCCAGCTCTAGTCAAAAGATTGGTATGAAGAAACTAGGTCCTGTGAGGTCAGATAACACTGTTTAATGCTAAAACTCCTACTAGTGCCTTACATGGGATTTGGCAACCTTTCCCTTGATAACATCAGGCCAGGAGTCCAGTAAATCATGAGTGTTGTCCACTAGATAAGATAATATGAATGTGATCAATTAAACTCAAGAAGAGTACATCAGCAGCTAATAAATCGAGATCCTTTACCAGCCAATTCAGTTATTGTTGCTTGTTTGACACACAGGTTTTATTTACAGAGGTAATCTTTAACATACGCTGTTTATATACTCATATAATCCAGTTTATGGATTGTTTCCTTTCAAAATAATGATATTTGTTCGTTTTTCCATTCATTTTAACCTTGAAAATATATTGTATAAAAGTTGAAATATTTAAGACAAAATTACTAAACTGGTTTGGGGTATCTTTCGAAGCAAGCCCACCTCTTACTACTTTTTTTCTGAAATTGTTCTGTGAATTTTTCTCCCCTTTGCATGAACACTGTATTAATAGTGAGAAAACTTTCAACAGTTTTGTTTGTCTTCAAAGGGAAAACTGAGAGCCTTTTATTTTCTTACATGAAGTAAAGAAAAAGAAAAGCTTTGCAGCACTTAGATGTCAGGTTGTTAATTTATGTCACAAAATTTATTTTTGATTACATATTTAGTTATAATGTGATAGTTGTAATGGAAAGATGCATGTGTATGTCTAATGCGCTTGTTACAGTTGGTGATAGGAAGCTGCCTAATGTGATATTTCAGTACCCTAGACTTAAAGGAATAGGCCATTGTCATCTTTTCTTCCACTGGATTGCCTTCCTTTTTATTCTCTCCCTTCCTTCTCTTGCTTTAATACAGTTCAATTGATTGCATGTATGAATATTTCACTTTGGTGCTTTGAAAGGCCATATATTTGAAGAAGCTTGAAAAGCAGCCCTGATGCTGACCGTGATGCTTTCAGCTAGACGTGTTGCTCTCGTATCACCATAAGGCCTGAAAAGAAATGCACTTTTGTTTTGCTCTGCATAGTCGTTTTATGTCATTCATTCATTCTTTCAAACTACTGATCAATCTCTCCATTTTTTTTTTTCCTTCTCTTTTCTTTTCACATTCTTCTCCTTGCCCTCTATCCATTATGTTGATACATGATTAACAGCATGTTGTCAGGGCAGGACTAGTGAAATATCCTGAAGAAGATAACCAACATCACAACACTTCCAACTGCCAGAGCAAAGTCTGCTCAATGCAGTAGTTCAGGTATTGATGGAAAACTTGGTTTTTTTCAAGCTGCATTGCTTTTACATGAAGTAACAACTGTTACAGTAAGTTCTATGGGGGAAAAAATATTTTTTTTTAATCTGTAAGCTCTTGTAATACTTGACCTATTAATTTCAGAACTACGTATACAATTACATGGTGTTTCTAATAACCAGATAGTTCATAGAAATTTTGAAATACTTCATGTTACTGTATTAGGAGGATCTTTCCGTGTTCTGTATTCAAAATGTTAGATAGCTGCCTTGGATGGAAATGGACACAAAATTGGAATCTCATTTCCTCCTTCTCATATAGGAGGGGCCAACAGTCTTATCAAATGCTTTGTAAATAGAATGGATAATATCTGTTGGATCTCTATTAGAAAATAGAACCTCTGCATACCATAAATATTTATTTGTGTTAATTTAGTCTGTAGTCCGTCTGCCTATTAAAGCTTTTTTGAAATATGGTTGTATTTGAAATTTGCTTTGTATTCTGTCCATATTTTTCTGTGAAGTGCTTGGAGAAAAGACGGAAATACAAACTTACGCACAATTTTCAATTACAATTTAGGCAGTTATGCTTAAAGAATGCATACTATAGTCTTTGTAAACTAATATTGTTTTATTATTTCCATGCAAAACAATTTTCATGGAAGTAAATCTGTATTCATTGCTTTTGCAAAAAAAATCATGTTCTATTTGTAGTGTTGTGAAAACTTACCAAGGCACTTGCTTCTGCTTAGTGTGGATAAAATGGTATATACAATGAGAATTAGCACCTGATAAGACTTTCTGTAAGGTAATGAAAAAAACCCTAAACAGTGTCTGTTTTGTCTGTGGTTTTTTTTTTTCCCTTCATATTTCATAGTAAAATATCTGTTGAATGCTTTGCCAGCACAAAGATTATATTTTTCTGATTGTTACTGTGTTTTCTTTTGTGACAGAGGGTGGTGAAGGCAGATATTGTCAACTACAGTCAGGAGCCTGTGACAAGAACCGTTAATCCTCCTAGAAGCTCAATGTGTGCAGTTCAATGACCATGCTATTCTTCTCTGTTTTGATACCTTTGGCGGTCCTCCTACCTGGACACAGGCTCTGGGATTACCAGGAACTTTAACAGCGACCATTGCAACGATGCAATTAGAGGTTTCAAAAAGGTGTTGCTTCATTGTACGTTGAGAAACAGCGGGCAGTTTTTTTGACTGGGCAACATTCAAACATGAGACCACACACTTTGAAAAATTAAGATCTATATTCTTTTAAATTATATTTAAATAAAGCAGTATAACTGTGTTTATGTTTCCTCCTATCTATTTGACTTATACCGGAATAAAAATGGATGAAGAAGTCCTGCATTCAAAATACTTTTAAAGATATTGCCGTGGAAGGGTATTTTGCCAAAGCAATTTGTAAATTTTTTTCTCTTTTTTGTCTCCTGTGATCTGAACTAACACTCAGCAAAATGTAACTTGGAAAAGCTATTGCTGGAAGAATTTTAAGCACATAATATATTTTATCTAGGGATAATTTGGAAAGTATTCCATTAATATATATACATAGAGCAAAATGTATAAATTGTATCCAGTAAGAAACAGTGCTTGAAATAAAGCTGTAATATAAAAATAGTTACTTTTCGGAAGTCTCAAGTTGTCTTCATGGATGCTCTGAAAAATGGTACTGGTTTTGTGTATTTTTATTACCACATCAGCATTTCTTCTTGCAGTAGTAGATATGCTCATATGTCTTCATGAATATGGATGAACCTCAGTCGACAGTTTGGGCTGTAAATGTTGAGTGATATATTCAGCATGCATTAGAAACTGTTGATAGATCAATTAGGATCAGTCATTTTTAATAACTAACTGAATGACTTTTAGCCTGGTACTCTTTTCTTTCTAGTTCAGAGTAAATGACAAATAAAGAGCTGTCTGCTCTGTGATCATCACATTTCTCCTCTGTTTCTTTTCTAGCAGTCTCTTTTAGACATGCAGTTCTCTGCTGCCACATCTGAATAGAAAGCTAAGGAGAGAGAGAAAATAAATAATAAGCCAACTTGATTCCAAACTAGAAATCTTTTCCTGTTTTAACTCTAGAATGTGTTTTCTTATAAAGTACAAAAAACATTTGGAGATTTAGAAAATTAATGAGGCTGAGTGAAGGAAGCTTGTATATCACAAGTGAAAATGATAAGGTCCTTCAAGTGAGTGTTCCTATTAAGCTCTTCAAGCAAGTACTTAATAGTTGGAACTATTAAGCTATTAATGGTTTAATAAAATAGTTAAACTATTTTAACTATGTTAAAAAAAAAAGATTGCAGATGCAAAAATGTTATTTGTTATTATTTTGTTATGTTCCAAGTTCATTGAAAAGCTAAGTTCATTTTTAAAGCATTCAACATGCAGGTTGACACATAGTTTTATAACTGCATGATAATTACTTAGTGTTGTTAATATTTTATCTTTCAAACGTGGGAAATTCTAAGAAACAAGCTGAGATAGAGAAATTATTCTACACTAAGGTAGGTGTGAATTTGCAGTAAATTATTTATTCTAGGGTTACAGTCTGTGTTCTTGCTCCTGTCCCATGGAGTTCACGTCTCACTTCATAGCTTTACCCTTACAGTTCAATCCAGCAAAAAGGTGAACTATCTTCTGCTGCCATCAGATGAGAACTTCTGTTCAAACATTTTTTCCGAACCAGCTGATGAGTGTTTGAGTTTATGCCCTCCAAAGCATGCGGTGAGTTTTTTTTGAACCCTTGGATTTCTTGGTGTGCTTGTGTCCTGCACTCTGCCCATGTGTTAAAATGTTCATGAAAACTGCCCCCTCTTTGAGGAGCTGCGCACAACCTGGCTCATGGAGGCTACAGCCACCTTTCTCTGGTGCATGCGAGTCAACTTCATATTCCTGCCTCCCAACTAATATGTAGCATGGTCTTAAAAAAAACAAATAGTGCTTTTCTTTTAAAAACTTCTGTAATCTTACTTTTCAAAGGAAAATGCTTTTTCATAACTTGATATGCAAAGCCTGTTATTGTTCTGAATAATAAAAATCTTTTGTTTTCACATTTGGGGTAATCCTGCAGTATGAAGGCTGCGATACATCCCAATCGAAGCTATTTTACAGATGGATTTTGTTTCTCCGTCTCATCACAATCTTTTATTCTCGGTGCCTGTTTTTCTAGCTGTCGTTGATGTGCGCATCCTTTTGTATTTTTTTCCCATTGATCTTTTCACCATTTTCTATGTTAAAGCCCTACCTCCTCTGAAGATATTTTTGTTTACATTTCTAAGCTGCTCTCATTCTTCCTCCCTAACATACATGTGTACTATTTATGCTAACCAGGAATCTCTTGTCTTCTGTGCCCCCAGCCCTGCCTTTTGCTGCCCCTCTTAACCTCCTCGGATTTTCTGCGTTGCATACTGACTTCCACTCTCCCTGGCTTTCCCTACCCTAGCTGCCCCATTTAGATCCATTACCTGTCCACGTTTTAATCCTTACAAACGAGCTTTGCTCTTTTTGCTCAACCCTGGGGACCGCACCCTGAGCCTTGGGATTCCAGCTGCGGTCTAAATCCTTAACTGTGGTAACTGCCTTTGAAGTGCTGCAGCAGCTGTGGCTGAAGATTCAGGGGCGCCTTTGCCATCACTGTTGCCCAACTTCCACCAGGCTGAGCAGAAAGGTCAGAGATAATTCTGGAGGATTAAGCAACATGGAGAGCGGGAGTAGAGGCTGTTCTGCAGGGAAGGCACAGGCTACCTGGAGGCTGAAGGGATAGAAACAAATTTAGTCGGAGAGGTGTGCAGGGGGGAGGCAGGCGAACCACCGCCCTGTGCCCGGTCTCCCTCCGTAAGTAATGATGTCCCACTGCCGATCCACATGATTCACATACGGTAAAGCTTAAGCATGTGCCGTATTAATGCACTTAAAAGTTTTTTTGCAAGGTGAAAAAAAGGTTGCAAGCAATTCAACAAACAGTAACGAAGTTAAATAATGCAACGCTTTCCAAAAGTGAGGCGACATACGCTTAATGTCCGTTGACGTGGGGAGCGGGCTGGGGCAGGGGGAGACAAGTTTTTTGCTGAAGCTGAGGCCAGATGAAGGGAAGAAATGTGTTCAGGCCCTGATCTTACGCAGATCCACGCTGGTGAAGTGATCTGCCTGCTCGGAGCTGTTGTAACTAATCATTTCAGTAACAGCTCTGCAGCTAAAAGTTGTTTCTAAGTTCAGCTCCTTGCTAGGGTCAGGCTGGTGTGATGCGGTCAATACCAGTAGGTGCGTGGTCTCTGGCTGCACGTTAGATTACCAGTGCTTTTAAAACAGGTATTGGAAGCATTACTGAACTCATGCAACTTCTTTACCTCTTGTGGTGCTAAAATTTGGTGGGGTGAAATTAAGTCTCTCACAAACAACAGTGTGAAGGTATTTTCCCTTACGACCAGCTGCTGTGAGTGCCACAACCTGCAACGGGTTCATGATCTCCTCTCTGAATATGTCGTTCTTTTGACGGTTCGTAAGAGTTATGAAAACACATGAGGCTTCTTTTTAACCAGAATAACTTTTTTTTTTAAGTTGTAAAGGACACATACAAGGTCAATAGAAAAAAATATGTGAAGTGTGCTCTTTTGAGGAATTTGAAAATCCTTGGTGTTATCTATCTGTATCATCTATTTACCAAAAAAACCCTGTTCCACAAAGCACTGTTGGGGTTTCACTGAAACTAAAGCGCTTTTGGATCAGGCGGCTTCTAAATACAGAGCTAATTTGCTTGTCAGAGTAAATTTGCAAATTCACCTGATATCAAACCTGGTAGCCAAAATTTTATAATAGTTTTATATATTACTAAAATATTTTTCATTGTAAGTTGGCTATTATTTTGCTTTTCATGATGTTGGCAATTTAAGCAAGTCGAAATCACCTTTTTGCTTTTTACATTTATTTTATATTAGGAATATGGTTGCTTTTTCCCAAAAGAAGGTTTGTAATCTTTGTTTCATGGTGATCACGACCTTTTCGTACAAGTTGTGGTAGAGAGTACCGTTGAGAAGGCGTCCCTGTTTCAGCTGTCCCTGTTTCATGTGTTGATCTGAGACCAAAGATTCGGGTGTCGCTGGGAAGAGCAAGTGGCGCTGAAGCCTTGTGGCCACGTACCCCTGCCACCTTTGGATCCCTGCTCTGAGCTGGCCCAACAGCTGTCACTGACTGAAAGCAGAGCAAAACCCCCCATAACTTCTCGTCTTCAACCCTTTTGAAATAGATCTTGGTATATCTAACTGGAACTGTACTGTCCTGTTTGTTTTGTCATTGACAGAAGACTAAATTGCTGTTCCCTAACATAATTAGCAATTTTATAATAATGGGAAATTTTCTGCAGGAGGTTTTTTTTTCTTATTTAGAATACTTGCATTCGTTTCTGATGTAGCTGAGGGGTTTGTATGAGGGGCCTGATAGATGTATTTAAAGTGGCATTAACCTTTATAGAAATTATATTTACAAAGCTGACATGATTAACTACTTTTCCTTCTGGAATTTGATCATTATTTCCCAAGCAAAGAGGTTATTCTACAATATTGTGTTCTTTTCTTTCTCAGTTCAAGTACTACTGCTTAACATATTGTCTGATTTCTTTAGGCTGTATTTATTTAAAACCGACTCATAACCACTTAAAATGTCGAACTAGCTGAATGCTGCTGAAAAGAAAAAGCCAAAATTTATCCGTGTTTGCATAGGGGTAATGGCATACATACGAGATTAAAATTCCAGTCCAGATAATTATCCGTAGGAAGCAAATTTGTACTCTGATTTCAGATGCTATGAATAGAATGTGATTAGAATTTAATGTGCTACAGTTTTATTTGCAAAATACACAGGTCCTGTATAAAACCTCTTTTTATAAAGTGCTCTCTAGAAGCCTTGGGGATCCCTGTTTAACTTGCAAATGCCGAAGTTTGATCTTCCCCAAATAGAAGATAGTGAAGCTCCTGAGTTCCACGAACTGATTTCTATTTTCAGATTCCCATAGAGAGCTGACTGTTCAGCCAATTTAAACTTTTTTTTTTTTCCCCTACTCCACTTCATCTTCGTGCATTTTGGCACCATTTTGAACTGGAAAACTTCCAGTTAGCTAATTGGCCATTTGCCTTGTTTTATGTGGGGGTGATGTCAAGTGCTGAAATAACCAATTGACTGAAAGCAATCTTGTTTCAAAGGTCGGTCGGAACCAAACCTCAGAAGGTACCAATTTCAGGTTTGTTTTGTATTCAACCGCTACACAGGGTTCCTTATCCTAGTGGACGAACCTCGGAGAAGAATATAGATTTGAGGTCAAGAGCCTGTGTTTGCTCAGATACCACATTTAGAGCACTGAATTCTGCAGGAAATAGGAATCCAGATCTTTTTTTTTAATTTCACTTTCAGGACTTTCTCTACCTCTACTCTCTAATGTCATATTGGCAATCAATATTTTTATAAAAATATTAATTCAAGTCCCCATTTAAAACCAAAATGTGGTAGTTATACATTGGTTCAGAAAAGCTTTTCTTTTAAGGATGAGTGGACAAAACTGCTTATGTTGTATGAGGTTTCACTGGCACAAGTGAAGGTGTTTAATGCACATTAATAATCATCTTGACTTGTTATGATCTGCTAAGTATCCTATGTTCTGCTTTCTGCTTTTCTTATTTAGAATATTCCTTAGAATGAGAATGACTATAAATACCGAATAAAATACCGAACTGATTTTAACTAATTTGTGCCTCAGAAAACTGGATCCTGCAAACTGCTCCAGGCAAACATTTTTTTCTTTGCCAGCTCAACTCCATTTCTGTCCTTTCCTGGGCTGATCCATACCAGGTAGCTTGCAGGATCATGACCTACTAATCCTTTTTGATTTCTGGTGAGCTTTTAAAAACAAAGTAGACCAAGAAACATCAAAGGAGGATTTAAAAGACACACACCGTGCCCTGAGAAGTAAATGTTGCTTTGGAAAGCATTCCCTCCTTCACAAAGAGGTGAATGCTGTGGTTCAACACTATTCAGCAAAAGCACTTAAGCATATGCTCAAAATTAAGCGTATATTTAAGTTCCCTTGAAGTCTGCATGATTTAAGTACACACTTGAAGCTAAATCCATTCTGGCATACTTTGCTGACACAGAAATCCTGGCTCCATTGAAATAAATGCCTTTGAGGCTAATGTTCTTTCGGGAATTTCAGCGTTGTTTCTTAAATTTTCTACCCATTGTGAAGGTTATGAGCTAAAGCCACTCCCAAGTTAAAAAGAAAAAAAAAAAAAAAGAAAAAAGGTATTTCTCATAATTCCGTTGCTTTTCCGATAGTTTCTCCTAGCGTGACTGATAAAGAAGTTGGGGGGGAGGGGAGGAAGATAATGAAATGTGGTTCAGTTGTGTGATCAGCGCATTTACTTGACATTGGGGCGAGTTGCTGTTTTTGGAACAAATGCTCCTCAGATCCATAATGAATTGAAACCAGAGAACGGAATCCGGAGCCGCTTGGCAAGCCTCATTGCAAACCGAATACCGGACTGATAGGGCAGGAAAACATATCAAGCTCCCATTTGTAGTGTCTGAATTGCAGATCTGGCGCAGAGGATAAACAAGAGCCGGTACTTCTTGCTCAGATTTTGGAGGGGTGTTTGGTCACCATCTTGGAAAAAATGAAGTGTGATTTCTGGATATATTCCAGTATTTGTCAAAGAATGGTGAGGCAATGTTTAACTGCATAATGGAAACTAGAGAGAAATTTTGACATCCCACTCATCAATCCAATTGCTTTTTTATCTCCCCACTGTCTTGGAAAGAGAGCAAAGTGTAAACCAACATTTGGCACAAATGGGCTGTCTGTGCCATTTAGCAGCAATTTGCATGTAATTGGTAACAATTATATGGACAACCCATTTATAACAGTGAGTGAGCTCACAACCTAGCATAAACTACAAGAAAACCAGTCACATCCCCCAGGAATCACACACTGATGTAAGAAAGGAAATGGAAGTCTTTCAGTTTAGCCTCTTTCCTGGTTTTATCACCCAGAAATTTAGGGCTATAAATAAGCCGGTACACAACATTTACAGTTACACATTCTCAAATTAAAAGCTCAATTTGTGTTTGTGCCAATTAAGCTTGAGTATAATCAAGACACTTAAGAGAGTGCTCCCTATCTTTTATTTTTATTATTATTATTATTTATTTATTTATTTTTACCACTATGGTTCTGCTAATCTTTCTGCCCCCAATGGCCAACCTTTGAAAGTCAGAGTTTAACTCTGGCTCCATACAGTCAAGAGCTGAGTTGATTAGATGGCTGCCCCATCTCCTCCATCAATAGCAGCTGCTGGCCAGCCAGGTCCCCAGCAGCAGGGATGGAGGACAGCCAGCGGTGATGCTGCAGCACAGCAGAGCATGCTTGGAGGAAGCCCAGCTGGATTTTACAGTCACAGAACTGCAAGTTAATTGCTCGAGATACAATTTGTTTGATTTGTACACGTCGCCAGCAGTTGAATTTCTTCCATTGCCTTTTGGATAAGACGCAATCTCTTTTTTTTGGTAGGTGAGTGCAAGTTTACTGTAGTTGTTTAGTTGTGACACCTGGTTGGATGTTTCTGCATCCTCCTGGGTGTGGGCAGCCTTTTCCTCTTTGGTTGAGAAGTTTGTTGCAGTGCAGACTCACCGTACTGGTTCAGGTTGGACACTACCCAGGTTGTGGAAGTCTGGAAATACCAGATGAATGTTCACATTCCACGTGCAGAGCAAATCCAGTTCCCTGCAGCTGTTATATAGGTACGTACCGGAGGCCCGTGCTCTTGTATTATACCTGATGCTGTCTGCTATTCGTGCTGTCTGTGTATGCACTGCAAAAAGATATATTGGAGTTCATATAATTCAGTCCTGTTAATAGCGTTTCATTAAAATAAATATAGGGGGGTGAAAACTCAGAGTGATTGATACTGGGGAGTGGGAAATCCATGCCTCCAGAGACAAAGCAGACTCGAGGAAAATGCAACAATTTCAAAATAAAGGCGGGTTTTGTGCACATCTGCCTCATCTCCGTAGTAGCATAAATCATGCACGTGGGAGAAGGCTGTGGCCGGGGTCCATGCAGGGTCTTCTGTATCAAGAAAACCCTTCACTGATCTGTGGAGCGGCCGTGTGGAAAGGTAGAGAAATGCTGGAGATGGGATCAGCACAAGAATTGTGCTCTTGGCTCTGCATTTAGTTATAGGATAAAGTCCTGTAACTCCTTTTGTATCCGCATGCTTCAAAGTGACCACTTATAAATTATTACTACCCTCTGTGCACACGAATCTCCATTATTCAGTAGACGTTTCTCTCGCAGGGCACAGTTTGTGGCTTTTGTGAACAAAAGTTCAGGTTTTTTAAATCAGATTCTCAGCATTTTCCAGTTTCCTAGGCTGAAGTAGCAACGGTGAGGCCAAACCGCACTCCAAAAGAGGAAAAGAATGTTGGTTTTAATGTCTGTTGTTCATCTGAGGAGGAAACAGTGGTACCACGCTCCAAGGGTGCTTTGAGATATTCGCCTGAACAAGTAAATGCAACAACTTTCAACATTTACTAGCAACTGACTGGAAAGCAGTGTAAGAGGCACAAATCTGCGAAATAACGGCACAGATACTTGCAACCGTGCATTGGCCTGGTCTGGCAAAATGTTTATGCTGCCAACAGAAATATGGTACATTATGGCAACTGTAGGGTCCACAAAGATCCCCAAATCATTAAAAATGATCTGCTACTGGTAAAAATGCTCTTTGTCATTCCGCACATGAAAAACAACTTTCCTGTGGGGTTGCAGAGGGCTCTGTGCCAGCTGAGCTCTTAGGAGCATCGTTATTTGTTTCTGGGTATGAAGTTAATCAAAGCTGCGTGCTGTACCTAGTTTGAATCATCAGCAGGGAACTTCACTGGGAAGAAAGAAGGGGGGTAAAGGTGCTTGGCAGAGATCAGTTTACGTGTGGAAACTGCACTTTGCAGCTTATCTACATTTCTTTTCTGGAATTTTACAGAGCTGGAGATCTGTTACCGCGGCAGCTTTGTCAGACATTAAAGATTTCCTGCAATAAGGAAGTTTAATTATTCTCCAATATCAAAAGTATTCTGACCATGACCGCTGAATTTGTCTCAGCTTTGAGAAAGTTTGAATCGGGGTCCTTGTGCAGGCACCGACCTCATTAACCAGCTCTCGAAGTAATTGTAGAAGCTGCAGTATGCGTTAGGAGAGGATGGTATTGAGTAGCTGGTAGTTGTTCTGAGCTTTGTGATTGTTTCTCTCTTCTTCCCACCCAGCATGGTGGAAGTGCTGGGCAATGAAAATTGATGGATTGCTGGATATTGGTGGGATTTTAAAATTTTTTTTTGGTTTTGGTGGTTTTTTTGTTTGGTTGGGTTTTGGGATTTCTTTTTTGGCTGTTTATAGAAACTTACTGATCTAATTGACGCTAACCTATTCACCAAGAAATTCAAACGATAATGTCTTTGAGGTTATGAGGAACTGGGCTTTGCAGATGAGTGTTTTCAACAGAAATTGTCAGCGTGGCATCTCTGGCTCCGAGTTGGAAGAAGCACAAGCACTTCTTGTGTGCCTTTGTACAAACCGCTTAAGCTGCCTGCGTCTCGGGACTCTTGTCAGGGTGACCATCATAATTCACGTGGCAGGGCTGCTATGGGCTCTTGTGGGAACGTCCTGTGCTTGTGTACGGTGGTGGTGGAGTTGTAGTTTTGACTGATACCTTGTCCAGGCATGGGAGGCATCAAGCAGTGTTATGTAGGGTTCTTGTTAATGCTTCCATTGTGCAGCTGTGCAGTCTGACCGTGTTCCTCTTATAGCCAAATACACGGGGCAGACCTGGACCAGGTGTATTTCGGGTAACGAATAGGTTCAAGTTTATAAAATTTTTCCCAGCAAGGTTAGCTGATTGTTTACATCGTACAAGCAATAGACATTAAAAAGTGTTGTCCATTTCTGCTTAGAAGACACACAAATGACAGCTGAAGGCAAGTGATCACTAAGGTATTTTGGCAAAGCCTGGGGATGGATGAATGCTCTGCCTGCCTGACTAGTCACATAAGTCAGTCTTGGGATTCTTTTGAATTAAAAAAAGAAAGATTAGTCCAAAGCCACCTTTTTTTTTTTTTTTTTTTTTTTTTTTTTGTCTTTAAATGTTCAGCTCATTACAGCAGTGGTTTCTGTTGTATACTTGGCAGCTGCAGTCATCCTCAATAGCGACCGTGCATCTCCCTTCTGAGCATAACTCATTCTTTTATTGCTATGTACTTTAGTAGGACATTATATTGCTTACACACACATGTACGTCTGTGTGTATACAAATATATAAACCTGCATGTACTTGTGCACATATACATCTTGGTAGTTGGTGCTTGCCACATTTTAAGTAGATGTTTGGTTCTCTCCTCGCCTGTCTATCTTTACTCTTTTAACCCAGATGTTTCAGTACGGCTAGAAGCACATACTAAGTCACGTGGCTAAAACTTGGAGATACCTACAATTATTAATATTATATATTTAATAGAGTTGTCTCTAGGCTATGTTGGCTACACTGATAGAGTAAATTAAGCAGGTCCAAGGAGCTCTGCAGGGTGCTGGAACATGGCTGCTTACACCGCTGCGGTGCAGAAGTGATGTGCCTGCCCAGAGCTCACCTACTTTTAATTACATGGTGCAATAAGAGCTGTGGTGGGAAGCAGAGAAATGGGAAGACGGATGGAGAGTAGATACACAAACCAGCTCTTGTTGTCATTTCTCCAAAGTGCTTGGAAGTTCCCAGTAGTATCAGCCTACAGTATTTTAAATCCTCACTGCACTCTGCTGTCACTAAGGCAGCACAATTACTTATATGGCCGTGTTATAATCTGGACTAGGACAATGATCCAACTTCAATGTGGAAGAGGAGCATAAGAGCATCAGTTTTCATTAGAAAACAGGATCGATGTGGCCTGGCACAGGTTTTTTAGGCACAGCTGAGGGGACAGTGCGTGACCTGTGGCACAGAAGCACCACCGGTCAGTGTTTGGGTGAAGACAGCTTCTCATGGAATCACAGGCCTGGGAAAATGTATAGCTCTTTATGACCTACGTTCCTCACACCGTGCAAAAGTTGTAAAGAAAAGCGACCTTTTTCTCATCCTTCTCACCACTGTCTGACCTCCTCTTGACATCGATTCCCACCTGCAGAAAGTCAGTCTGCAAACATGTCCTTTCCTGGGCTCCCAGATACTCAGTTCACATTGTTTGGCTGGTATGTTGCTATTAATGGCAGAAACACAGAAGACAATAATGATTTGCAAGAATTCCCCCCCCCCCCCCCCTTTTTTTTTTTTTTTTTGCCAAGCCAGCTGCCTCATCAAAGAACGTCTGGCACCAAAAGACAGACCTGACTGTGTTTCATACAGGGGATATTTCAGAGATGCCTAAAATGAGACACTGAATACCTCATTGAGTCCTAGGGTTACCCCAGGTTTTGAAAATGGATTTTTTCTGTAATTTCTTTCTCTGTAAAATAATGTGGTGGTGTTTTTTTTGTTTTGTGGGTTTTTTTTTTTTTTTTAAATTCAGTTAAGAAAGATTATTACCTTAAGAATAAAACGACCTGCCCCTTTACTGTACCTCTATAGCGGTTTCTTGAAACAGCAGAGGAAAGAGGGAGGAAATGCACTGGGGTGCCCTTTCAGCCTATCTGAAATCTGTTGCAAAGAAATACTTTACATTCCTCTCTGGGTTTTCTGGCATTTTTTTTTTTTTTTCAGGAAAGGAGCAGTTGCTGTTTTTATCATACCTGGCTTTTCTCTCCTTCTTCCATCTGATGGTAAGTGACTTGTGGAAGGGTGTGTAACATAATGGCAAAGCAATGCTGATGAGAAGCTTTCTCGTGTAGTTTTGCTCCTGGCTCAAAACCTTCCCCGTGTGAGAAAGGCGCCTTTGGCATATGGCTGCAACTGAAGCTAATGTAGTTGTGCCTACCTGCATCAAAGCTGAAGTTGCCCCCTTGTGCAGCAGCTATAATCCCTAGGCATAGCCTGTTAATTTATATTTGCAATGTAAGTATGTTATGTATGTAAGTGCTTATGCCATGTCAATGATGGTCAAGTCATTCAAATCTAAGCATTCCTCTCCCATTTGTGTGTTGGGTTTTGTTTTTTTTTTTTTTTGTTTGCTACGGGAAACATGGAAGAATATTTATTTGCTATATTTATCAAAAAGTGGTAAAACCTCAACTGTGACCTGGAATCACGGAATCTTCAGAGTTGGAAGGGACCTCTAGAGATCATCTAGTCCAACTCCCCTGCCAGAGCAGGATTGCCCAGAGCACATTACTCAGGACTGCATCCAGGTGGGTCTTGAAAATCTCCAGAGAAGGGGACTCCACCACCTCCCTGGGCAGCCTGTGCCAGTGCTCTGTCACCCTCACCGTAAAGAAGTTTTTCCGTGTATTTGAACGGAACTTCCTATGTTCCAGCTTGTGCCCATTGCCCCTCATCCTGTCACTGGGAACCATTGAAAAGAGCCTGGCTCCATCCTCCTTCAGCCCACCCTTTAGATACTTGGAATTTCTGTTCAAATGCAGAAAGAAATGATGGCCTCACCCAAAGAGCTGCCATCATAAGTAGGGCTCAGGAGCCAAACGTAGATGCAGAAAGTAAAGGGCTGATTGAGGTATGGTGCACTTTTAGAAGTGGAAACGAGAAGCTCTGTAGATTGGATTTTGACAAAGGTAACAGCCCACTGTTTGCACTATCCGTGATTCTTGGTGACACTGATTTTGCTCATTAAAATTACTTATTGGACTCTGGTAAAGGCTGAGTAGCCTTTCTGTTTCCGCTTCTCAAGGTGGAGGCCAAATGAGGCCTCCTGAATTCCCAGAGAGACCAAAGGGAGTCTGTCCTCAAATTCCTACTATTCAGAATGGTACATTCATATATAGTGTAAATGGTAATATCCACAACGTATGTTCAATGTCAAGAAGCTGCACGGTTTGGGTGCAACACCTTCCAAGTAGAAGGCAAGAGCTGGGGGCATGACTTGCAAATTTGCTGGCATCACCTGTGCCATCACTGCTAGGTTCAGAGAATGCGTTAACTGTACGGGAACTTCTGTGTTATTGACTGAAAAATTTACGCTTTGGCGGTTGATGGTGGTGTTGAGGCAGATATCCAGTTGGAAAAGCAATTGTGGATAAATGCTGGCAACCAGGCATTTAAAAAGAGAGCCAGCTTTCGTGGATGGGGCCCTCAGATTGGGGCCGGGACACACGGGCTTCTCTCTCTGGTTCTGTTATGCACAGGCAGTAATACTTCGGGAAATCCGTACGTGTTGCGTGGCGAGATTACAAGGTTTCTTTTACTTCAAGCCTAGATTAACACTTCACAACCCAAGGAGATAGCTGGAAGTGTTATAGGGAGGTTTACATCCTTCACCTGAAGAGTGCCCATTTTAGAAAATGTTAAAATCGCAAGCAGTACAACTAGTTATGGCACAAAAACAGAGGCTCTTTGATTCAAGGTTATTTCCACACTAAACTGGTCTGGCCTTCAAAACATTTGCTGAATTTTAATAAATAATAGATGCATAAAGGACTAAGGGTTTATCCATGCAGTTACACAGTTCTTAATCTGCTACTTAATAAAGTCAGGAGATGGGTTTCATAATAGTTGGACTCCTGCCCTAGATTACTAATTGGTTACCATTTACACTCACAGAGTCGTTGACCTTTCAATTTGTAATTTATGAGAGAGTCTTACATCCGATGATCATTCAGAATATTTTAGATCTTACTTTTTATCCAGACCAGCTGAATAAATGTTCTAAAAAGTCACTGGGATTTGATAAAGCTGAGATAAACCCAAGCCCATTATTTTTTTTTTTTGTCAGTGTGCTGCTAAATTATTATTTTTTTTAACTTGAGACATTTTACTTGTTTTTGAAGTTGCAAGTAGGAAAAATTGATCTGCCTTGGTCTCTGATGTTAGGAGGTGGGGAGACTTCACATGAAGACTGAGTGCTCCTGCTTGCTGTGAGATCTGTAGAAGCTGACGTTGCAGGGGTGGTTCTTCTATGAATTATTTGACAAAAGAAAAAGTTAATTTTGCCTCACACCTTTAACGGGGGTTTACTACCAGGGCTGATACTGCACAGTGGAAAACCGGTACCTCTATGCTGTCACGAGATCGCTTGGTCTACAAGGATGAAACTGCTTTGCTGTTGTCCATGTGAGCATGTAGAAGGTTCTCAGCTGCACTGCCGTCCTACAAAGAGGAGCTTCGAAGGTACAACAGTGGCCGAAGGGGTACAGACTGGCCTCCAGTCTCAAGCATTTGGCTCAAAGGCCACCGGCCTTGGCCCTGGGCATTTACACTCAGATGGTGGACTCTCAGAGGAGGAGACGGTGCCAGGACTTTCTTCTGACTCCAAGCTGCTGGGGACTCGGTGTTTGAGAGGCTAACAGAGAGCAGACCACTAGGGTTTAGGACAGTAAAGATTTAAATTAGCGTAGTATTCCCCACGCGGCGCTCTGGTTTCCTCTGAGGAGCGAGTGCAATTTGTGCGGAGGAGATGTGTTTGACCCAAGGCACGCAGCCACGGCTGCCTTGGCTGTGTTGTCCAGGTTGTGCCCTGCAATGCAGCTGTGTTTGTCGGGGTGAGGAGAACCTGTAGAAGGGGATGGAGAGAAACACAGGCTTTACAAAGGGAATCTGGGTTTGTGTTTGTCAGTGACCAGCTCATCAACACAGGCCCTTCCTCCACGTGCCGGAGTGGGCCGATTTGACCGTCAAAGCGGGTGCTAATGGGAGAAAATTTCCAAGAATATTTTTTGTCAATTACTGTAGAGACAAGAAGTGTAACATTGTGTTTAAACTCAAAAGGAAAACCCCCAGTCTTGAAGCGTGATTTCATGTTACTGTTATTTTTAAAAAAACCTGAGGTCTGCGAAGATAGCAACAGTTATTTCAGAATATGTAATATATCTTGCTTTTTGGAAGGGTTCAAAAATACACATAAACAACACTTTTCATTACAGCTGTTAACATTGCCTGCTTTTCATAAGATTACCTTCCTCTCCTGGGCACGCTTTGCTGGGAACAAGCCCTTAAAGCAGTGCAAAATGAAGCAGCACTAACCTTGAAAGTGGCCTTTGCAAGGGAGTACTTCTCTCTATTCCGGGGGGTGATTTTAACCCCATGGGCTTTTGCTTTTTCTTTTTTTTTTTTTTTTTTTTTTTTCCCTCAGTTCAGATTCGTTTTCCCTAGAAGCTGGTGTCGTCTTTTATAAAAACCATTGGCAGAGCTGCCGCAAAGATTTACCAGGTGACATTACCCCATTCAAATTCCCTGCCTTCAGTTCGTAAAAAAAAAAAAAAAAAAAAAAAAAAAAAAAAAAAAAAAACACAAAAACAAACAAACAAAAAAAAAAAAACCCAAACAACAACAACAACAAACCCCCCACCCCAACAACAACAAAAAAAAAAACAAACCAAAAAAAAACCCACAAAAAAACCCCTCTGATGAACTCTGGCTGTTTGGGCTGGTGTTTCTTCTCTCGAGTGGGTCTCAGGAGTCAGAGAGGAGCTTCATCAGAAGGCGTTCAAGGAAGTCAGGGTTAAAGCCCACCTTTTAAAATTCTTTTGCCGGAGTTACGACTTGGATGGAAGCCTCATTCCCTAGGTGTGGCTGGGACTGAGATTACGTGAGGAATTGGGTGACTGGGGCGTGGGAAAGTGTGGAAGGCAAGAGCCTGCCAGAAGGATTGGGACCAAGCGGAGTGACGGAGGATGGAGACGGGGATGTTGTGAAAATACGTGCGTGGCTGAAGCGCTCGGTTACTATGGGGATGTGCAACACCCCATTCACCGCTGCCGAAAGGAATCCTGTCCTCACGGCGCGGCTTTCGTGCAGCAAATAACAGAACGTGCCGCACCTTTCTGGGTGAGGGAGGGAGAAAATATGCAATATCTGGGGGAGGGTTTCTTCAGGGAAAAGAGTAAGCGGTCATGTAATGGGAGAGGGTGTCAAAATGTCTATGCCGGAGCAGGCAGTGCTATGGCGGAACGGGCAGCTTGAACTCTGGCTTTTTGCTAACTTTTCAGTTTTTGGCTTTTGCAGCCTTAATGTTCTTCCATGTGGCTTTTCTGAATATAATATAATATAGTATAATATACACTGAATATAATAGACATGTATAAATAAATATACCGTGGTGGAACCAAGGCTGCCATGTGACATTTAGTAGAGTTTAAAGCAAATTATCTTACGTCTTAATTGGGTTTTCAGTTAGATTGAGCTAGCAATGTTGTAAAAAGGGACCTTTTCAGCTTCTTAAAATACATCCCTCAAGATTATTCCAAGTTCCCACAGAAGAATTGCATTGGGAATGTATTCATGTTCTTAATATTCAATCGGTAATCTGTGTAAATTCACTTTAGGCTGTGGTTTTTTTTTTCTTACACCGGTTGCTGCAAGTTATTCATGCCATAGGATCATTCCTTGGTTTTGCACGTTATTCTTTTTGTTTCCTTATGGAAAGCTTAAGACTGAAAAATGTGCTACCTTGTTCTCCATTTCCAAGTTGCTTAAGGATTTGTAATGGTTATTTCTATGCTGTGAAACAAGAGCTTCCCCCCCCCGCCCCGTGAATGCAAAGCTTGCCTGCGCGTACCCATGGCTGGCGTGAGAGGATAGCTTTCGATCCACGCGTAGTCCCCCTGGCTGGCTCCGTGCGAGCAGTAAGTTGTGAAGATAAGCGCTAGCAGGATCCCAGGCCTAAGCAAACAAGCAGGGTGCAAATACCGGTGCAGTGAATCGGCGGAAGAAATAATCGGCGAGGGAATAGTATTTGCAAATAAAACTCGATGTATTGGCCTAGCACTATTGCATAAAAGATCTGGAAAAATTAACTGCTGTGATCATCTGACAAGCGAGCAAAATTGCCAATAGTCACTACCAGTTAAGCTTGGAATTAGTTAGTCATAGCAGACTTGAAGGGTAAAAAAAAAAATTAAAGTACCAATATGAAATGCCAAAAATAACTGCAGATAAAACAGAATGTTAATATTTTTTTTCGCTTTCTCTGGCTTCCTTGCCCCTCCCCATCTGGTATTAATTTTGATTCGATTTTAAATAATCTTTAAGACATCAAGGGCGTTAGGGCTTTGTAGCGTTAGAGCACTAGGTCTGCTTTTCACATTGAAGTGAAAAGAGTGCACCTTTGAAGTACGCTCGTGGGTCAGAAAGGAACACCCCCACCCCCTCTTTAGAGTACAGCGAACCTCAGATGTGTTTAAATATTGGCTTGATATATTAAGTTTGAAAATGTTTTGGAGCAGTTTTGTTTCCTCTTGAGCTTTGTATCAGCCTTGAGGGGGATGCTGCTGACTCAGAGACAGATGGAAAGATGTATTTAACAAGTGGAAGATTTAAATGAAATTCTTGCTCCCACCCAATCCTACACTGCACAGTCTGGACTGCGCTGCGTGTTGCCTGCTCCTTAATTATCGTCAAAGCTCCTATTACCTCTCAGAGTGCAGAATGATGAAGGTCACAACCAAGAAACTATGTTTTTATGCCAGGCGAGCTTTCTTCCTATGGCTTCTCTCGCTCACGGGGCTTTACAGAGTAAGAAGGTGATCTTAAAGCGCACTGTGCCAGCAGCATGGTAGCATGCTCTGCTAGTGAATAAGGTTTTATTTTAGAGGTTGCCTAAATTGTGAAGGGATTAGGAATTCCACTTAGACATAGTGCTCATTCTCATAGCAGGGGAGAGGCGCAAGTTTTGTTCTTTTTTTTTCTTGCTGAAGCTGTTTAAGCCATTATTCAGGATGCCATTACTCGGCTGATCAGCAGCAGCTCTGGCCGCCTCTACAAGGCTTGCAGGAACTCAGCTGGAGCAGGACCCCCTTCCTTGGTGGGACCAGCACTTTGTCAGGTGTCTCACGCCGCCGGGGGAGGATGGCAGGGAGTCCCGCGGGTGCTGCGGCTCTGGATGTCTCTGCTTGGCCAAGTGGGCACACGGCACTGCTGAGAGTAAGACAGTGGTGACACGGCGACCTGCTGCAGACCATCGCGCTTCAGCTACTGGGTATTTTGATTACTGGGGGGATGTGAAGCAGTGAGTTTGCTTTTCCTTCTGAGGGCAGCTTGGGAGGTCCGGGCAGGTCTAAACTGAGAGGCTTTCAGCCTGTACAGCCAGAGATGTTCTTGGATGGCCGCCTGGAGGTGGGCTGAGCCCTGGTATTGTGGTATGAGCGCTCAGGAGATGGTGGAGCAATACAGAGTCGCTGGCTGGGGCTGCCAGGAGCTGCCTCTGCGGGAAGTCGATAATGCGGTGTAACAGGGAGGGTCAGCAGTGACATAGTTCTCTCTCCTTCCCGTACAGCACAGATCCTTTACTAGAGCCTCTCCCAGAGTAATACCACCCCCCTGGTCAGGTTGTGTCTTCATATCCCCTTTTTCTTTTTTTTTTTTTTTTTTATGTTAATGGGAAGTATGAGGTCAGGGAAGCATCTCTGATAGCATGCTGTGATATTAGATGGTAACGGCGGTGTCTGCCTTTTGGGATATTTCACTGTTTGCTCATCAGTGTTAATGTGAACTAATTTGCAGTAATGCAGGGCTATGAAGTTCTTTATATGAATAAAAAAAAAAGACTTAACGAGAATAATACATGTTTTAAACCTGTCCTTTCTCTGTCACGGTTAAGAATGCTGAGTCATCAATATTCGCTGTGTAGTAGATAGTTTTATGAGGAAGGGAGCTATTATAAGCATAAGATTTACAATTCCTTTGTCTAACTTTGTGAAACAAATTAATTTCTCAAGCTACTGCCTGAAAGAAGACATGCCACTGTTGATTTATTGCCTTTGGTCAAATACTCGCATAGAGTTTGATCCATCTGTTAGATTGTACAAAGTTTTAGAAAGATTAATTGAAGCATGTAAATTACATCTTGTTGAGGTTTCTCCTTGTCTAACTATGTGTCTGTCAAATAGATAATTACACTGATTAAATTTGTCAAAGAGAAGGAATTCTATCCAGATGTATGAATAAATGTTTTGTGCTGTTATAGCAATTAAAATCTTCAGTTGAGGTAACAGCTTAAGGAAGCATTGAATTTATTAGACTTAATAAAAAGGGGGTGTTTCCATGAAACCACCTGTGAGATTTTACAGCAATGAGAATATTTAAAATATTTGTTACATTTCATTACAATAGTTTATTTTTTCACTACGTTTCTTTCAGTGCATAGAGAAATACAGTGCTTTGAAAAAAAAGTTGTTCACCTGTTTTTGGTAATCACATGTTCAGATGGGTAACGTCAGACCTGTGGTAATGTTATACATAAATACGTTATACAACGGTAAGTTTATAGATTGAATTGCTGTATTTATTTAGGAAGCAATGAAGTCCTTAACTAATAGCAGAATATGAAACTACGGGAATCTCAGACTCTCATACCCTATGGAAAGCAGATGGGCCTCATAGACTCTTTGCATAAATTCTAACTCCATAAAGACTGATCTAAACTTCTCAGCAAACGTTTAATACATCCTGCGTTTCCTACCATGACGTAATTTGCTTATCAGACAAATTTTAGAGCAGCTTGGTTCCAAGCGAGGACAGAGTAAGTCTGGGATTCACAAAGACTAAAAACTCATGTGCGTAACTTTGCCGTTTAGAGAGTTGTACTGGGGGAATGCAGCACGGATGCGTTAAAGCACAGGAGTGTAGTAGGCGTGCGGAGATCAAGAACGCGGAACTTCTAGTGCTTTCGGAGACAAATCTTTCATGAGCTAGCACCGTGTGAATTTGGTTGCCTTCAGTTAGAGAAAATGTCCTAGATCTGCTGTCACATCGTAAGTAGTGTCAACTACACACGGGGACCAGTAATTAAGTAACAGGTAGGAGCTGGGATTGCTTTTGTTTGAACTTTGTTTCTTTGTGCTAATCAGAAGTATGTCTTTACCTTCACTTACTACACGCAAGAACATCTCTCCAAAAGGAACTTTATTTTATATTTGAATGTAATAAAAAAAGAAGAAAAAATGATTCTGTGGAGCAGTGAGAAGGTAAAAGAATAAAACAAACAATGATAATTGTACTGACTTCTTCATATGTGGATGTGAATAGTTCCAGTAATTGCAGTGAGACTGCTTATGGTAGTGTGGTAGTGAAGTGTTTGTCTGCACACTATGACTGTGTTCATTTATTCTGTGGGCATGCTTTTGGAGCTATACGAGACATGGGAAACGTATATAAGACACGGGAAATGTAAAGCTATCCATTGTATATTCTCAATATTCTGAATTTGAGTGGGTGTCCCCCTCTCCCCCCAATAAACCTGTATTGAAAAAATGCCTTTAAGATATATAAAATTCTAAATTCACCTACAAAAATATAAATTCACTATGAACATAAAGTGAACGTTTTAAATTCACCACGGACGCAGTTTGGCTAATTCAAAACCTACGTGTTTCTGTTGGACATCTCTAGAAAGTGAGGACAAAACTATTGTCTTGAGCAGATGTGAGGAGAAGCTTAGCAGAACCTAGCGATTTCTAAGGATCTAGAAATATTTAATCTCCAAATTTTAGTGGGAATTAGCATAGGAATTTGGATATGAGCAGATAAACACTCTTGTGGAACTGGCCCCAACTGAATTTCAGAGAAATAACTGAAAAAGTGCGTGCTAACACAACAGATCGTTAGGTATCATCAGCTGGATGTATGCATAGCGTAAGAGCTCAACAAAAATAGGCTTAAAAATTTATTATTCAGTTGGTTATTTTGATTTAAAAATAGTACGCTTATGTTTGTGACTGTGTACATCGGCAGAATTTCAGACAACTGACCCAAATGCTGTAACCCCCGAATTGTTCTAGAAGAATACAGGATCCTGATGTTTGGATGCTCAGAAAACTGAGGAAAATAGTTATTGCTTTTACTGTAATTCAGCACTGGGAATGGAATATTGTGTTTAGTCTCACAACTGGTTTTCATCAAAATGACTTAAAATCATATAGCTATATCCATTTAAGGGAAGTGCTCTTTTGGGGGCTAGTTTTGAGTTTATTTCAGCGCTGGGGTAACTCCACCTTTAATAGTTTAATGATTTGTTGTAATCTGTCTTCATCCTTTGAGCAAAACTAATCTTTATTGAAGCACCATGTCAGGGATATGCATCACCCAATATTTATCTTACGTTTGTACATGCGGGATAATAATAATTCCTAGCTATAATTTTATTATTATATAGAATTCAGGAGTTTGTAGTCCACTTGCTTGTAATTCATGGCACGGTGTCCTGGTTTGAGGTGAAATTTAGTCTTGCTGAATAACCTCTTGCTGAATTGCTCAGCGCTATTTCTGGATAGAAGAACAGAAGAATTGGAGTCAATTGGGTTTGTACTGTAAACTTGAGAAACACTCAGCTTCTAATAGAAGAGTGACTATAACTAGATTATTTCAATGTGCCTAACAGTACATTTAAGACAAATTAGTTATTTTTAGTCCTGTCTATCATAAGGAATTTTACATGACAGCTGGCTGATGAGGCATGAATTGGCATTCTTCAGTGTAACCGAGACGACCCTTCCTTGCTTCCAGTCTTTGCAGTCCCTCTGCTAATCTGACAGCTCAACAAAGGTGACCGGTGTCTTTGGCTTTTGAAAGAGTTCAGGTGATCTAAGCCCAACAGCTGTGTGTTTTCTCCCATGAACATCTGGCACTCATCCTGGTATGTATTGTTGTATGTTTTGTTTCACGTGTGCCAATACTGCCTTAAAGCTACTAGAAGGCCAAAGTTTATTTTGGCTGAGTAGTCAACTATTTAGAATAGACAATAACATAAAACTGCTCGTTTCCCTCCAAACTCCTACAGCTGTTTTGATAAGTTATAAAGCAAAGTGGAAAAACTAGACATGACTGCAACTGGAAGATGGATTCTCTGGTGCATCTGCAGTGGGCTCACAGCTTGGGTGGTTGCAGGTCAGATATATAAAGGAAAAGGGATCGTTTCACACTGGTATCCATCATTAGTAGTAACTTAGGACAAATATTAATATTAGTGAAATCAAAGCTCCTTGAGTTTTAAATGGGCTAGTTACATGTAATAAACTACTTAAAACGTGATGAATAGCTTTACAATTGTAGCCTCTTCAGCAATTAAAGGTCCATTAATTAAATTTCTGGATCTCTTTTCTGGATCACCACAATTAATCCCCTAAAATTCAATATATTAAGATGAATCCATCAATGGCAGTAAGGGTAAACCTGCCGCTGGTTAAAATGTGGAAGCTTTTTCTGAGCAATGACGTGACAGAAAGATGATCCTGATGTATTATTTTATTATAATAATTTCTAAATAATTTGTGACTGTAATGACTTCTCTAATATAGGAAGAAAGGACAAATTTTTAAAGCAAGTAAGAATCTTGACCAAGATCGTAAATTTATGCAACTTTAATCAATGCGTTAAACCTTCAGTCTAAATATGATCCCTGAAAGAAAAAGGTTAAGTCACAAAAGGTCTGCTAGTGGGTCACGAAGGAGAAACTATTCCTGTCTGTTCTGCAGAAATTCACATTTAATGTCTCGGTACAAATTTAGTCAGTGGTCTGCAATGGAAACTTCAGGCGGTACGTTCCCTTGTTCGCTTTCACACGTTCATCACAAATTACAGAACTGCTCAGTTCTGTGCAAGACACAAAATGGCAACAGTCCCTTGCTCATCGAGTTTAGCGCTTAAAGGTGGAAAAAGAATACGCACTGGGAAACCCACTGGAAGGATTAATTTTCAAGTTATGTATTTAGGCAGAGGAAGATGGAATTAATTCAGAAGTGAAGGTGGCATCTTATTTATCATAAACTCCACTTTTGTTTCTCTTTTATGAAATGCCTCAAGCTGTCTGTTGGACCAGCCATTTCAGGGTGTTAGGCCCTATAGGGCCTGCCATCTTTGTGTACGCTTTAAGACAAAAAAAAAAAAAAAAAAAAAAGGCAAGTCAGCGTAGTACAGAAACCTGCTAGCAATTATATGTAGCGAGGAGAAACTAGTTTGAGACAGAAGAATTTTTGAGAGGATTCTGCCCTTTCTAGTTGGAAGTTCCATTAACTTCAGGGTAGTGTGGAAAAAAGCCAATCAGAAATAAAGATGAGATGGGGCAGCTAGAAGATACTGCTCTCTGGGCAAAGGAATGAGACGATTGTTCAGTGGTGCCTAGAAGGAAACGACAAGCTCTGTTTTTGTTGAAAATGCTTAACAAAAGGGTGTTAGGGGAAAACAGTTTTGGGTGTTTGAGTTAAATGGACTGTAAGGGAGAGGCATGGGAAAGTTGGGTGTGTTTTAAGTGTTTCTGCATCGTACTTATACTTTCAAAGCTGTTATCCTGCCTCTTGGGTAAGTAATATTTAGAAAATATTTATAACATATGCAGTCAACTTGATGTTTAGGTCTTTCAGAGCCTAGGAAAAAAAAAAAAAAGGAAGTAGCAGCAGTGTTAACGCAGTTCAACCCTTGTGTACTTAAATTGTAAACTCATGGAGGAAGAATTGTACAGGGCTATGTTTGCACAGTGCTTGATACAGTGGGGTCCTGGCTTCTGTATCTTATTATACTACAAATAGCAGACAAGAAACATAACTACAATACACTGTATTTTAGAATTTTAGTTCAGACAGTAGTGATCAAGCCGGTGGTAAAATGGGATTTGCACATGTATAATTTGAAATTAAATCCTCAAATAAGCCAGGAGAACTATAGCTGTAGGGGGAGTAGATGATCAGAGATCAGAGGCCAGTTAGTTAGTGGGAGGAAAAATGGGCTCTGGGGTTTCCTTTGTTTCACCCATATATATCCGTAACCCATACAGCTGCAAAATTACCTTAGTTTGGCCAACTACTGCCTCCCTCTTCTCTCCCCTCTCTAAACACATGGTTTCTTTCTACTCATACAAACTACAGCTGCAGAGCAAGTAGCACGCAACACTAAGGCTAGTGTTACACTAGCCTTGTCATTCCCATTCTTATTCTCTTCAGTACCTGCGTGTAGCCTTCGTCCTGGGAAGTAAAGGCGTCTTCTATAGCCTGATCCATTTGTAACTGCCTTTGGTTGCTATTCTTAACACATACCTGATATATTATATTGAAAGACACAGGGCAGTATCTTTCCTTATCCAGCAAAAATGTTTGTTTGGTTGGTTATTTATTTATTTTTTTTAAATGATAAAATGAGCAGATAAAATCTTGGTGAGTTAGCACAATCCAGCTATGAAATTTGTTCACAAGCTTTTCTTGTTCTTCCATCTTTATGACTGGAACATAGGATCCTTGCATTTTTGATGCTGGAGGGAGGTGAATGTTTCAATGGTAATATCCATTCTGGTCTTCTTGGGCAGCCTTGTTAAAATCCAACTTCTTCCCCTCAGGGATCGCAGAGAAGATCTCGGCTCTGCTATTCTGCCTGCTCTGCTCGAGTGGGAATCCCACCGCTTCTGCCTACAGGAGGAGAGCAAACAGCAGCAGAAATGAAACCCAGCGTGCATGTGTAAGAGGGGAATTTTGCTTAAGGCATCCGAAGTATCGTGGGAGGCTTAAGATAAAAGTTGTTTTTGTGTTTGGAGTGCAGCTGTAGAATATCTGACCTCAGGCTCAATAGCTGCTAGGCACTTTTAGCTTCATCATTTGATGGTATGAAGTTTCAAGAATGTTGATTCTGTACCGCTAGCATTTTAGATGCAGTGGATGCCGCCTCTAGTTCTTCAGCTGAATTCGCTGGAGGGCATGAACTCAAGAATTTTTCTCCTCATTTTATTGGGTGGAAGAGACTGATACTAACTTTACGTGAAGGTGAATTTTAAGTATCACTTATTAAACTTCTTTTTTCCACAAAGCCTACAAAGAGAGTCGCAGGCACCTGGCAAGCTGAGACTGCTGCACTTCAGGATGACCAGTGCCATTTTCTTCGTAGTTTCCATCTGCCCATCTGCGTTTGTCTGTTCCTTCTTGTCTGATACTGGAATTGCAATGTGTCTGTTGTGGGGGTCATTCTTCTGCTCAGGGTCAGGCTCCACCTAACACACTGATGTCCATGCTCAGCACTCGTTTTCCCCGCAGCTATTTAAAACACAAACAAAAATGGGTTTAACAACACTTCGGGAACAGCAGTCAGCACCTCTTGCTCTGCAGATGCCTAGGACTGCTGTTGCTTACACGCACAGGCTAAATCAATCCTCACCTATATATATGTATACATATTTATGCTCACGTCACTCTCGCCACAATGCTTCACAGTGCCAGAGGCTTGGGACTATATTCTTTTCAGAGGAGATCAAAAAGATATTCCCTGTCTCAGTGTGATGCGCTGCCTGAAGAGATACATTTTGCCAGATCAGGCCAAACTGCAAAAATGTTTTGTCTGTGGCTTCGCTTTGCTTTTTTTATAGCCATCATGCAGGGGTGACGTTAGCTGGTAGGCTGATATTTTAAAGAATGACTATATTCTCTAGGAGTCCCAGATGAACTATGAGCTCTGTATGAGCTCTCACAACACCGGACGCTTGCATTGCAGTAGGGTACGAAATCCTTCTGCAATGACTCAGTATCCCAAATACTGCACGCATTGCGTGTAAAAATATTCTGTGCCGTTTGAAAATGGAAGTCAGTCCCCGTATCTCTGTAAGCAGGTTGACATCTTCTCCCAAGCATTTGAATGAAGGAAAGGAGAACTCGTTTTGTCTAATTTCAAACACACTCAGATATCATCGCTTTCAAGGTTCAGCTCAAGTTTGAACATTACTGGGTTCCTGTTTCAGTTCAAGATTGTGGTAAAGGGGCAGGGGAAAAAAATCAGTGAAAATATAAAGCGAAAAAGACAATGGAGAACTTCTCTCTCTGGAAAAACAAATATGGAGGTTGAGAGTGATAAAGAAACAGGACTAGGAAGGGCAGAAATTTTTATGAAAATGTGAACATTCTCTGTACTACATGGGCCAGTCGCTGTGCTGGGTTTCGAGAAGTTTCTTTATCCACGAAGAACAGGTTTCCATTTAACATTGCAGTTAAAAAAATAAATTTCCCCTAACATAATAAAAAAAGTTTAAAGAGGGAAGAAAGAAGAATTTTGAAAACTTTGGTCTCGCTTACTACCAGTATTCACTAGGAAGATTTTTCACAAACTTTTCAGCTTGGGAAAACTTGTCCATCTCTTCCCATCAATTTTTCTTTATTTCTTCAGTGTTCCAATTGAACAGTTGCTGCATGTCCAAGTCTGGCTGGCTAAGGTGTGATAGTACTAACTTTCAACACTTACTTTACAGTCTATCTCTTTTGCCTGTTTCTCACCCCTCCTCACTGCATAATGTGATATGCGGCAAATCTAGTACTACTTGTTAAATTTCCTTGGTAAAACAAAGATTTGCAAGTATGTTTTGCTTGCTTGCTTGCTTTTTTTCTTGCGGTATGTTTATTGTATTCCTTACTTGCAAAAATTATGTCGTGACTTGCTGCTTATACTGTCTACAGTGTAGCTGTATCCAAAGGACTGGCTGGGAACAGCTGAAGGTTGGAAAATTTGTTCTGCTTTCAGCTGAACTTTTCTCTGAACTTTGCTTTTCCTTGCGTTGCAGGATCCCTCTTCTGTTCAGGTGCATAGCCAGGGAAACGTGGAGCATGGAAGCTCTTGGAAAGAAGATCGGAAAATTTTCTGGGATCGATACTTAAGTTAATGCACCCAGTTCTTCTCTCTCCAAAAAGAAATCTCATTTCTGGATGTTAATAATTTCTCCATTTTGTAGACCAAACTAGTTGGGCAGGATTGCCATTTTGTGTCCACATCTACTGATTCTGTACCCGTGCTAGCCCGGCAGGAGAGTTGACAAGAACCATGGTTTTTGACTTCCAGTGTCAAAATATCATAAGGTTCATTAATCTTTTCCTCCCATTCCTCTAGATTTTATTTTCATGCTATATTTTAACTGACTTGTAATATAACAACGCCCCTCTCTTTGTATGGACTCTAATCCAGTAAAGGTATTTGGGCACAATGGTGCTCTGATTAGCTTCCAGTGGTGATCAATCCTTCCCCCCCCCCAAATGGCAGTTGTTTATATCATTGGTAGTGCTCTCAATTCTGACCAGCCTTTTCTTATCAGTCAAGTCCTTTTTCAACACCTGGACCTGGCAATGGATTTCATGCATCTATGCCTAAGAGCTATTTTAGAGCCATTAACCACACCAGTGCTTACAAATGTAAATGCTGCACTCTCGAAGCAGCATTCTGCTTCCCAGTCCCCATATTCCACTTCTTTCTCCTCCTCTCCCTGTCCTTATCCCCTCAAATTATTTTAAAGTAACCCTGTGATTCAGACCAGGCTGGGATCTTCAGCACTCTGTCCTGCCTTTCCAGTTTCCAACCTCACATTGACTTCTAGTAGGAGAAAAAAAAAAAAAAAAAAAGGAAAACAGAAAAAGGGTTTTTACTTTACTGAGGCTGGCTTTAACATCTGCCTGCTGTTGGCACTGGACCAACCTGGATGTTTAACAATGCTGTACTCTGAGTTGGCCAGTAGGTGTCAAAATAACCTGTCATTTGAACAACTGCAGCGTGTTACTGATGGGAAACTGATAATCTTTTAAGAAACTCTAGACAAGACTTAGGGTCATCGAGTGTCTTGTGTCTGTACCCAAGAGCAGAGTTGATGTTGCAGCAACTTATCAAGAGTTTGGCGCTGTTGTAAATGACAGTATTACAGATGCTGTCTCAAATCTGGTGAAACCAGTAGATGTTGAAAGTTTACCCAGGCTAGTAAAGCTGCGCAAAGCCATACGCTTCTCTGACTGCCTTCCCTCTCCCCCAGTAATACTTAGGACACTAGACGTAGGCTCTCTAATGGTCTGCATGTAGTGCTGCCATAAATTGAGATGAACACTTCATTTTGCTGGTCGTGTTGGCTCTGTTTTCAGTCCTTTTGTCCCATCTGACCTTAACCCGATTTTTCTGAATGTCTTGTGCCTGAAAGCAGACCCGACAAGATGAGTTTTGCCCTCAAGGGTGCAAGGTGGCTCTGGCTGACTTTAGCACGCAATGACCCTGTGAAGTAAAATAGTGTAGCCATTGCATTCAGCACCTCACTGAAAAGTTAGGGAACCCCTGTACGTACTCAGGTTGTTTGGATTATGAACAATTCTTATGTTTTTTGAGCACTTTGGTTTAGAAGACAGAGAAATAGTTGATGGTTTTGTATTGTCTTCAAAGTCAACAGCTCATATAACATTCATGTATGTGTTTATTCTTTTCAGCCTGAACTGTTCATACTTGCTAATGCGTATGGGTACATTCCGTGGTCTCAGTTTACCAAGATGAAGGTAGTCACAGGTTTGCTACCCTGAAACTTCACATGCTTGTACAATTCTCGTTTAGTATTATGAAGGAAAAAGTTTACGTGGCTCTATAATTGTAGATTTTATAAACCAATTTTTGTGTTTCAATTTACCGATGAAACAGAGTAGAAACATAAGCAATGAACAGAGATTTAACCTGTCTCCTTTGAGGATGGAGTTTTATCTGATTTTCTAGTTTCCTCAAAGTGCTGTATGTGAGTCTGTATTTGGATGACTCAATCTTTGTGAAGGGCGCTGTTACTATTAATTTCAGTTTATTTCAAGTTTGGTCACCCACATGTGGCAAAACAGGCAGCCCTTTGGCTGCAAGGAGGATTCCAAGCACATGGCTCGTTGGAAGATTGGTCCCCTGAAAATCAGCCCTCTGCCTCTGTTCAGGATGGTGATGCAATGAATTAGCTACAGTAAATGAAAGAACTAATGACTTAGCAGAAGCTTCACTGAGAAAAAAATCTGCATTTATTTGGGATTTTCACAGAAAGAGAAATTTAAAGCTGAGAACTGCAGCGACATGAACAACAGACAGATATATATTGGTCATAAAAATGCAGTCAGGCTGGAAATGAGAAAGTTCCCACCCCTCAGAGCAGTGATTTTCTGAAACAGTCTTTTAACAGAATGAATAGGAGAAACGCAACCCATGAAAACCAAAGCAAGGCACAGATTATTTGAGGTGAATTATATAAAATCAACTACCGGAATTGGTGCTTGTGAGAGCCAGGGCTGGATCTGACTCTGATGACCCGAAGGGTCCTTCCAAGCCTGTTTCCCTTGAAAGCAATACCTGAGGCCACGTGTTCCCTCTCTGATGCTACAAAAGAGCCTGTGTTCATATCACAGGATTGCCTGGTGCTGGGTACCACGCGGGCTTAGGTGAGCAATTGGTTGGAAACTGTTGGTTCCTCTCTGTCAGTGTGTCACACTGGCAGAAATGGGACGCTGAAACATCTCACCCAACAGTGGGCTGCTTGTCAAAAAAAAAAAAAAGTGGTGTTGGTTTGACCATGCCAACTCTTCAGCTCATGGCTCATGATGGTGGGGGTTCCTCCTTACTGCTTTATGTTCATGGGTTATTGTGGTGAAAAATTTGTTTTCAGCTAGTATGAGATCAAACCCAGTAGGAAACACTAAAGTATGGGGGGAAAAATTAACCCTGGAGGAGTCCAGAAAGTACCTTGGGGAGGAGGTGTACAAAAGCACAAAGGCCGGTCAAAGTGGGTCTTTTCAACAGAGCAGAGTGGTCAGGCGGGATTTGGTTTGAACTGGAGAGCACTAACGGTTGAGATATTAGACGACGCCACACATCTGTGGGATCTGTTGGTTCCTTGGCCTGGTGAGTAGAACATAATTTATTTTAGTAAGATTTTAAATTGAAATACAATGTATGTTGACTCCTGCCCTTTCAGCTTTCACTTATTTCAGATGACTTTCTGATCCTTAATACCACACTATAGTAACAATAAAAAAGTCTTTTTAATACCTTATAGTAGCTGCCAGTAATAACACTGGTTTATAATGAAGCCAACAAATACTGAAATTTGAACAATTTGTGAAGTCAGTAGAAAATGTGTAACCACATACTCAGGCAAATAGGCTTTTCTTATATAATAATCACCCTACTCTTATAAAAAGCAGATGCAATTTCAAAGCAATAGAAAATATATGTGCTGCATATTGGAACACGCTTGTTCAAGAAATTATCTCTTAAAAGTCCATGGCTTCATGTGTACTGTCTCTGCCTCTTCCTTTTTCTCAGTGAGGTTGTTTTCTGGTCCCCCCCTCGCCCCCCATCGAAGGTGCACACCACCCACCACGATCATGCTCCATTAAGCTCTTGTGCTAAACAAAAAAGTTCTACGGAGCTTTCATTTATCAACCTTCCCCCAAAGTGCTTTATGCATTTCATCAGGGATTTGCAAAACTATTCACAGCTTCGAAAGCGCAGCACTGGAGCACCGTGATAGATGGGAGAGGAATTCGATAACCGCCCAATGCTGTTGGGCAATCCTGGGCAGTGGTTTGGGACAGGAAGTGAACGAGCAAAAGATAATGAGCTGAGGTAGTTGATTTGGTCTTCGTTTAAAATGTGTTGGGATTTTTAAGTGCTCTTGGCAGTTAGAGCCTCACTTTTAAGTCTCGTTCGAAGAATGTTATTTTTGAGAAAAACATAATTTAACACACTGCTGGGTATTGGTTCAGGCCTGTCTCAAGTAGGTTTTTTACCTTGCAAAGGCAAGTAAAGGGGAAAAATGTATCATTATCACAAAATATCTCATTTATATACACTGATTTTATAAAGATGATGTTCCACTGATGGACAGTGACAAATGCATGTGTAAAACCTTACAAAAGATGGAAAGTACTGCTTCAAGACAGAATGGTCCCCTGTAAGCACAAAGCCTTGTTACCTGGATTTACCTTTGCGCTCTCCATCTGAATACAGTCACAGTTTAACACTGCATATCTTAGCTAGCCTGTTAATTAAAATAGAAATGCCTTGTAGGCAACGTTTCCCCTTCTCTCCTTCACAGCCAGGACCGGTGTAGTGTGGTGTGATCTTTCAGTCCTGGAATAAGAGGGTTTGTTCTTGCGAACAGCTTCGGAGGGTGTCAGTCTGAGCTCCTTGATTCTGCACTGTAGATGTCTGGAAAATTGCCGCGTCTCCTCAGCTGGGTATTCTCATTGCTTAGCACATTCCCTGCAGCCCCTGACAAGAACGTTACTGTGGGAACAGGGGAATGTCCAAAGCACACGATGTTCTGGCAAATCCCAGCTGGCAGGCAGCCCTCTGGGGTCACAGCTAGCCAGATGTGACGTGGGCTGCTCTAAATCAGACCATTGGCAAGCGCGAAGGACCAAGAAATTTCTTGCTGCATCCACTTACCCCCAGCAGATACTGGGGCAGCTGAGGTTAGAGGCTAACATAGTGCTTCTTAGCAATTTTGAGGTGGAACATCGATCACCGGTTTCCACGAGGAATTAAAAGGTACATTTGGTTTATTGACATGAGAGGCTACATAAAAACATGTTCTCTCGTACACAAGAGAGAAAATTATGATGCTTAAAGCATTCATTTAATTCATAGTTTCTGTCACAAAAACAAGGGGCTGACAGCAATGCTGTTTGCAGTTTTATTTAACTTGGAGTTAAATGGGACTGTTCTTGTGGATGGCCATAAATAATGATGCAGTCACTATAATTAAAAGTTAAATTATTTCTGAATTTCATAATCAGGATTGGGGTACTGTTGTGCTGGGTTATTTATACATGGGGAATAGAAAATTCTTTCTGATCATTTAAGGGCAAAAAAGGACAAGACGTGACATGGACATGTTACCAAAGAAAAAAGGGAGTAACTAAGTGAAAGTGATTATAAGAATGAAGGAGATGATCCTCACACCTCTATGTTAATACCCCTTTTCACAATCATAGGTGAAATTGTAATTACTATGAACAATCCATAGCTGGTTTTTAAAATGACTATGCATTGTATTTAAACAAAATACTGTTGGAATGAGGACTCTGCAGAATTTTATTACATTTCCTTCATTACAGTTTGTTAATTCTTATGCAGACTGTATTTGTCTTATGTTTTAAATGGTTATTTGCCATATATTCTCTCATTTCATTAAAGCAGCCATATTTTTTAATGTCTTGTAACTTTCTTTGAGATGTTTAGTTTAGTTGTGTTTTAATCACAACCCTAGTCAAGTGGTGAAGAATAAATAGTAGATAACAATGATGAATGAAGTTGAGTACCACAGAAAATAGGTGTCTGATCCCACTTCTGCTGAAATTCAGGAATAGATTCCTATTTACCATAGCGACAACAAATGGATAAATGATCTTTTGATTCAAGTTGCAAGGTTTATGAAAAATTAGTCTGCATAGTAAAACTCACATAAACCCTCAGACATGAGGCACAATAGTACTGTATGTTTTAGACCTGAAAGGAGTTATTAGTTAAAAAGCAGTTTTATTCGTCTGAGAATAGAAGAGGTGTCCCTTTATATTATGGATTATCGGTAACTTAGGAAGACCTGGGTGGTCTTACGAAGGACGAAATAAATTATGACAAGAGTATAAGTATGTGTAGATGAGGTATAACTGTATGGCATACCATATATCAGTGCCATATGACAGCGAATTATATATTGCTATTTTTACTTATTGCCTAAAAATACTACAAAATTTTTCAGATGATAATTTTAGATGATAAGAGAACAAGAACAGAAAGAAAGAAAAAGAATGGTTCTATGTCATTCTGTGCACTCTGAGAGTGCTGCTTATTTACAGAATGTAATGCTACTTATTTTGAATGTTGATGAGTTTGCCTCTCATACACAGCTGATGAAATCGTTCTGCTCAAGATCTTTGTCTGGATTGCAAATGTAACTCTAGTTGCATTCTTCTGTTTCATGAAAGAGATGTAATTTAATACTAAATTGCTTTTTTTCTGACCAATCTCTCTGAAACTTATTTGTTTCTAGCTGGGAGACAGAGTATTTTCCTGCATATACCCGTGGGCTATACAAAACTCTTGAAGTTCAGTTTGATAAAAAGCAGAATTTATATATAACTGACCTGTTTTCATGCTGAAGACTGCACCAACTCTAGGAGAGTAGTTGAGGTGAGTGTTGACCAAAGGCTCTTTGACAAGTGGCAGAAAATTAGTGGAAACAGCAAAGACATGGAGTGATGGACGCTTGAATAAAGCTCTTGATGAATCAAAACCCAAATAATATTTTGATGATGTAAGAAGAAAACACTTTAGGCACATACATTAGATGTATAACCTGGCCACAGTGAAAGTTACTCCTACGAACAGGTGAAGGACATGGGAACTTGATAGAGATAGCAGATTTCCCCACAAAAGAAGGCCATCCAGTAAGTGTTTTCAGACAGCTGAAGGCAACTCTGTAATGGGGCTGTAGACCGGAAAGTTGAGATAAAAATGACAGATAAAAATAGGTATGGGAGCTGAAGGAGAAAAGGTATAGGCAGGGGATGGAGTCTTGGGATTCTTTGTTGAAAGTGGGAAAGAAAAGGAAGGAGAGATGTTGAATAACATGTTGAATGCCTAATTAAAAGGCAAAAAGCAAAGGAAGGATGGATGTAAAGATGAGAAGCATGACAAAGAGTTTGTAAAAGCAGATGAAAGTTGAGGGACAGTGAAAGCAGAGTGAGAACACCTAGATTTATGTAGGTGTGCCTCACCGCATCTGGAAGGATGTAATTTCAAGGGAGAAGTCAGACTGGACTGAGTGAAGGATGAGGTCAGTGGTGAAGAATTGAGTATGACTGATCATGGCAACTGTTGAAAAGACAGGATAAAAGGATGGAAGCCAGAAGGGGTTTTGTGCCTTTCTTCTTCATACAGTGTAGGAGAATAAGGCACATCTCTCTAAAGTGTGAGGAAACTAACGAGAATGAGAGGTTAAGGAAAGGCAGGGAGAGTAACAGGAGAAGCAGGGAGGATGGAGTGGGTCACTGTCTGACGGTGGGAGTTAGAGGGGTAGTAGCAAGTCCTGCAGTTACTGTGAGTAAAGGAGGAATAAATTTAATATTAATAGCCTTCCCTTCAAAGGTGCTCTTATTTCTGTAATGGCTTTGCTGACACTGCCGATAGCCTCCTGACTCTCCCTGATGTCAACAGACAAACCTACACACAGGCCATAGGCTCTTCTCCTGTTATGCACACAATGCAGACTGTGTTCCAGTGTTGTGTCCAACACTAATGTTAAAGGAAGGCTCTGCTTTTTATTTTCAAGGACTTGAGCTTTCAAGGCTTTGGACTGAGTGCCAAAACCAATTCATCAGGAACGCTTTACAACTCAGCAATACAAAACCTGTTAGGATACAGATCACCCACAAGACAGAGTTTGGGGAGGAAATATGTAAAGCACTGGTTGACCTCAGCATGATTAATGGTTTTTAACACATTGAACTCTGTTGCTTATGCTGTGAATTTTACGCTGGCTCACCCATGGTTGTTTATTTTTATTTTTTGAAGGAGGGGGAACCTCCATTTGTGCAACTTTCATTCATATAGAAGTTAATGACAGTCCGTATATAACAGCAAAATATTTATATTGAGACACAACTGTCCCAGCTGATTCTACTTCTCCTCAGCAGTTTGTTCCCTTCAAAAGCAGCCTTTAAAAATTACAGGCCTTGCAGAGTTTGTGTCAATCATCTCTGTCCTGAAAGGATCATTTACGGCACATGAAGCTCATTTACTGGACTAGAGCAATGAATGAGATCTCTTCTACAGCTACGAAGCCACCCAGTCCCAGCTCCTTGGGTTAAGAGTGTCCTGAGTTGGAAGGGATCCCCAAGGATCATTGAGCCCAAATCCTGCCTCTACACAGGGCAAGCTAAATATTAAATCATGTGTCTAAGGGCATTGTCCGAATGCTTCATGAACACTGACAGGCTTGGGGCCTTGACAATTTCCCTGGGGAGCTTGTTCCAGTATTTCAGCACCCTCTCAGTGAAGAACTTTTTCCTAAAGAAGATGAAGTATTTGGGATTTCCTGGGCTAGCGCAGGCCAAGCAATGGTCAGTAGGCCTGATTAGGCCAGTGGGACTCATAGAGCCCCTTATTTGTGAAAAAGTTATTAAAGTTGCATTTGGTGCCCTACATCTGACTGACATCTGGTGTACCTGTATGTTGCTAGGTGCTCGTCACCAAACAGCAGCTAGTGCTCCATGATGAAGAGACTCGCCATCTCGCCTAATTCAATCATTCCCTGTACTTGGTGTTGCTGAGTCCCTGACACACGGGACACAATTTCCAGTTACAGACAGTGCCCTTCCTTCTGGTTGCAGCAGGTCCTGCATCCAGAGGCTCTCGGTCACCTGCACATAGCATGTGGGGTTTTCTGGTGATGTGCTGTGGCTGAAATGAAGAGGGCTGAGCCCATTTCTGCTCACAGTGGATGGGATCCTGCTTTTCCTATGTCCCTCTGGGATGAGGCACTGCGGCAGCTGGCAGAATGAGAGCTTCCAGCCTGTGAGTCCACCACTCTAAGGCTGTCCTGGACTGTGCACTGGCCATGTGCTCAGGTGTCTTGGTGCCGGGCACACGAGACTTGGACATGCTGCGCAGTGGAGGGAGTGCCGCTACTTACACCTTCTAAGCTCATTCATCATCTTTTTGACAGGACTCACGAACTTTCAAAGCCAAAGGACTCCTTGCCTTGTCCTAGTTTCAAGGAGACCAAAGAGATCATAGTTAGCTGCAAAGGTTTAGCTGCAAAAGGGATATGCTCTCTTTCTTAACAATATTGAGAAGGGAGAATACACCAGGGGACAGCTGTGAATCACATACACAGTCAGCTGGAGGACTGCTTCTCTTCCAGAGGTTTCTGCATCAGGTTGAAGAATTAGAGAAGAATTAGGGGAAAAGAAGGAAGGTGGCACCTGTTTCATAAGTATGTACCTTTAACCTAGAGCTACAGCTTTTTTTCTGGTTGACCCTTTATATAAGCAAAAAGTCCAGACCCGTTTCTGTCAGCTTGTACTGTCCATTCATCACCCCAAAAGACAGTCTCCATATTTCACCCTTGCTCTGACTAGTGTTACTTGTTGATCCTGAGCTAAGTTTAGAAGAATGAATGTATTACACAAGGCTTATACTGGCTAGTTCAAATCCTTCAGCAGCTGGTAACTTTATCAATTCACTTAATGAAAGAGAAAAAAAATATTTTGACTGTCCTTCCTGCTTTTTTTCTTCTTGCAAGTGTTAGCCTCCAACACTTTACTTTTCTTCATATATGCATTAACATTTTTCATAATTGCTTAAGCGCAAGTTCAAAAGTTACACATTTAAGCTCCTTAGAAACAAAGATGTTTTTAGAAACATTACCTAATATTTTGGAGGGTTTATTGCCTGCTCTTTTTCTTATAGAAATCATGCAGCTGGAATCTGAAAAGTGGTTATCCACAGGAGTATCCACTTGCTATTTTGAGGTGGTAATTCAGAGTCATGCCACTATGACACAGTATTGAAAAATATTAAAATTAATGTAGAAAAAAATACTGTTTTTCAAGTAGTTAATACTGCCATCATCATTTTAGCATGTCATACCTGTATTCTACACAAACCATCCTAACCATGCTATCTACATTTTAAATGCCAGTCATAATCTAGAAAGAAATGATATTACATAGAAATATTTATATGCTCTTAGCTGGCCAAGGCCAAAGAATAATACAGTGTCTCATCAGACCTACAGCAAATTGTTTTCCCTAGCAGCAAGACGAAACACGCACGAGCCCCCCAGACTCCTGAGTTTTACCATGTCTTCTGCCTTTCTTTCTGAAGGTTTCCCTGGACTCCATGTTCATGCGCAAACGTGAGGTTAATGTCTAACGAAAACATGAAGCGTGCCTGTGGAGACAAGGGGAATTGGTGAGAAATGTAAATTTTGGCAAGCAAAGAAGATAATGGAGGTGCTGAATGAAAGGTCACGTTTCAGATGAGGTAATTGCCTTGTGATGTCAGCGTGCAATGGGATGGCTTTGGGGAAGGTAGGGAAGAGGGGAGAGCATAGTGCAGGGGTGATGTCTTTTGAGGCCCATTTCAGGAGTTAGCAGTTGATTAAGACAACTCGCTGCTCTTTTAAGCTCTGACTCCGGTCAAATATCTAGGTTCATCTCTCATCAGTTCTGGAAATGACAGTTATAGCTCATTAGATATATTCTGATTAGACATTTATTGTTGGAAAACAATAGAATAGAATGGAAAGCAAATCAGCTGATCTAAAGAATAAGGTTACTTTGAGTAGTACAATTTTAACAAAAAATATTTTTTTTTTTCCTGTTTAACCATTTTCCAAATTAAAGGGTTTTTTCCTTTCACTTCCAATGCAAAGTAGGTTTGTTTTGAAACTTTAGTTGAGTTGATAGGGGAAAAAAATCTGTATATTTAACAGGTAAAACACCAAACAGCATGAGCCTTTCAATTGACGCATATGCTATTATTTGTTTATTAAAGTTTTCAATGATGTCATGGCTTTTCATCCTATTTTGGGCTAGCCATTTTGTTGTCTTCGTGGAGCACTTTTAGAAGATCAATGACTATTTAGAGAGGTTCTGTTCTACTTGTGCTTACAGCTCCTGAGTTTGTACATATTTGATGCTTTCTGAAGCAAAATAAATGAAAAACCTTTTTCTTTGCGTTACCTGCTGTGAAGAGGATAGAGGTGTGACAGGTATTACAGGTGAATGGACGTTTTAAATTCCAGAATATCCTTTCTTTTGTTGTTGTTACAGCCATCAGAATACATAAGAGCATAGTTTGGTTTCTGGTGTCCATTTGTAAATGGAGGGTGGACACAGTGGCATAATAAAGATAACACATCTTTGGAGGTCACAGAATGCCATTGTGGCACGTGATACAAATCCTGTCTACTTCTGGTTGAAACGTGGCACTGAAAACAAGAGTAAGAGCAATGCTGTGTGTCTGTTCCCCTCCTCCCTCTGTGTTTCATAGTCTGAGGTCACCCAAATTCAGTGTCTGGGTACTGCTGAGCCCTTGCAAAATGGGGAGGTTACTGGTTGATGCCAGACTTAAGTGTTAAGCAAAAGGTGTTTCTCCCAAGAGTCTGATCGTGCACCATGAAGACTTATGGAAGTAGATTTCGGCCCTGGTTTACAGCTGTAATTTCTCCAAAATACTGGGCTTTCTTTCCTTGTAAGTCTCCCACCTTAAGGTTGATCACGTTAACTATTAATTCAAAATGAAACTCTGGCCCACTATGTCTGCTTCAGGAAAAGGGAAGGAAAAAGGAAAATAACTGAAACCTGAAATAGAGGATTCACTTCCATTATTGAATTTTATAAGGTGATATGTGGTATATAAAAGTCTGTATTGGTAGCTTGGGATCACATGCTCGTGTTTCTGCTCTCTCTCATCTGGAATGAGCTTGGACTATCTGTGTTATGGTTTGGACTGGAGATGGTTTTTCCCTTTCTCTTAAATTGGTGACTACAGGATGTGGCAGTTCTGATTATACTGAAAATTGCTGTAATTGTTATCAGGCAATAAACATTCAATATATTTTTGTAAGATGTAGAGCTTAGTGGAAGTTTTCCAGTGTTTGAGAAAATAACTGGAAGCAAAATGGTAAGGATACAAATTGAATTTGGACGTCGAATACTGAGAAAGTTGGCCTGCCTTATTCTGTTAAGAAACTGAGGATTACTGTAACACTCACAGCAATGCAAGACATGTTCTCAGCTAAGAATTAATATGAATGTCTTTTTCACATAAAACCACATTGTAAGCTGTGCAGGAATGCGTACCTGTCATAAGCATAACTGCTGTACAGAAAACAGAACAGGAATGTGAATTAAATGTTCTTACAAAGGACATAATTTTCCTCTTCAGTTCTTTCATAGGCCATATATGGGAAACTTCTATCAAACGAGCCTGCAATAAAAACCGTATTGTGCATTCACCTTTAAAGCAACCAAAAGATAATGCTTGTATAATTTAGGTGAGAGCTCTTATTTATTACTCTGAAATTATAGTACTTTTTAAAGTACTCCATATGTGTAGATGGGAGTGAAGATTCTTAAGTTGTTAACATTTGGTCTCCTGTTATAATTAATCAGATCCAGAATGTAGCTTAAATAATGTGTTTATACAGTGTTGTCTAAGAGTTTTACTTACAGTCTTGCTTTGAAACTGTCTGTATTGAATGGGACTAAATATAGGTGCACTCTCTTTCCTTTTGATAAAACACATTTCCACCGGATATTCCTCTCACTTTATTTTAAGAATTGATGATTTTAGAAAAAGTAAAGCAAATTCAGAAATCCTGTAAGTATTTTATCGGCCTAGTAATGTCCATAACTCAGTCACTTGAAACATTGCAGGATGGGAATTAGGTTCTTGGATTAAAAAGCTCCCTTTTAAAATAAACAGGAGGAAACATAGAGGAGAGACAGAAGAGTGTAACTTGTTTAACATTTAACAAGCCTCTTGATCCATTTTCTGGACCAGTTGCCATGCTTTTGAAGATAAAAGCGATTACATTAGATATGGGGGTGGTTTTCATGCACCAGAGGTTGAGAGAATTTTGGTTCTTTACAGAAGCAAGAATGTGAATGCTTGGCTCTGCCTCTAGGGTGATTTTTTTGACCATTTTTCTGCATATGTCTGGGAGAAATCCAGACCTCACTGAAATCGGTGGGACTTTGCTCATTGCCTTTAACAGGGCCAGGATTTTGCCTGTGAATGTTGAAGCTTTCAGTCACTGGCCAGCTCCAGTGGAGCTACAGTTAAGCTTTTCTTTTTTACTACTGCAAGTTGCCTCATCCTGGCCCTAGACTGCAAAATAACTCCCAAGAAATTTTCTTTCTGGAAAGTACATTGTTGATGATCTTAGCATGGACTCTTGTTAGCTGAAGTGCACCAATATTTTGATGAAAGACTGGGGGCCCAGTAATAAAGTCTGAACATGTGCTAGGCGGCGGATTATATTAGGCTGAGATGGGTTGAAGCGGTGTCTTGTAAATCTTGGCCAACCAGTGGGAAGCTTCTGCGTGGGATCCTAATGTTAAACAGAGGGCCTCGGTCCATGTTGGGATCCCTGAAAATGCTGTAACAAAACTAGCACTGGTAATGGATCTTGCAGGAGAGGAGATTTGAAATCTGTGGGTCTCTAACTGAATGAGGGTTTGCTTTATACTACCTCTGCAGAGAGACACGCGTGCACACAACTGATGTAAATTCATTTAGCTTGGTCCTCTGACATGTGCTTGTCTCCACAATGGTTTGAAGGAAACAACTTACAGAAGTCAAATCGGAGATGTAGGAACTTAAGACATGTTTTTCAAAGTCTCCATGGTGTTTAGACTTGACCTTATTGCTGACCAGTGGATTTTGAGGTCCTTGATGCATAATTTGTGTCTGAAAAATGGAGCTGGACACCAAAGTCATCTGCCTACTGATAAGCAAAGGTAAAGAGGCGACTTAGTGTTCATGTGCATTGTCTATGCCTGACTTCTGGGTTCCGCTTTTTGGAAGAGAAGTTTCCAAATTCAAGGGAGGTGCCAGAAACCACACAGACACTGAATAAGGGTGCCAAAGAATGGGTTTGCAGAAGGTGACTGAGAGATGGGTTTTTCCATTTGCCTACCAGGCTGCCATTTGGTCCCTGCCTGAGACTTGGATGTGGGATTCCTCTTTTGGAGGTCTCTTATGAGGTTATGCATAGAAGGCTGGTGCTGGAGATACTTGGGAGGCCAAGGTGACCCGAGGCAGTGTCCTGCCCATGCAGACTGCTGACAACACTCACGCTAGTATGTTGTCCCTGTTCAGTTTGCACTTCTTCTACTTACCATTGGGCTGCCGTCTTTTCAGGTCTGACCTGGAGTTTGTGGATTGCTTTCTCTGAATTGCTTTAAGGAAAACAGCTTGAATGAAAAGTGAATTCCATAAATCCTTCCCCTGTGATGTATCTTCAGCGGAAGAGGAAGCTGTCTTCCGAGACAACTCAAATATCGTCATTCATCACAATGGTTATATTCAGATTTCCAGTTACCCTCCTAATACAGTTATAAATCTGTTGCACAGTCATCTGGTGGTTGCGTATTAGAGTAATGTTTCCCAGAACTTTCCACTAGTCATAGTATGTTCCATAATTTGGGGGAGTTATGTAAAATTCTCCGATTGGTTGCGATCTCATTTTGTTATCTTGCATAGTTACGGAGAGCATAAAGAAATAGGTGGTGGTATGCAGTCTTTCTGATAAAATGGGAGAGTTGAAAAGGTAATTTTAAGTTGTACTGACCGCAGAAGGAGATAAAATACATCGGAAGGTTTTTTATTTGTTTTCTTTTGAAAGAGCAGAGCTCTGAAGTTGGCGCTATCTAACCTATGGTTTTCAGTCACTTTAAGATAAGCGATGATATTCTGTGTGTATGAAATTCTATGTTTAAAACGTAAGCCTTCAAGAAGACACATAATTTGCCCCTACTAGCTTCCTCTCAAAATTGGTAATGTGTTTTGGATTAAACATATTCAAGCAATTTAAGTGTCTGCAGAACTACTCCGGTCTCCACTACGTGTTGCCGGTTTGCCACTCTGCCATTCGAGTCTCAAGTCTGACGCAGTAAACAGAAATGTTATTTTTACTCTCCTTAGTGTCTGTGCAGCTTACCAGCCTGCTGTGTGTGAGCCACACAAGTACCTCTGTGGCAGATCAAAAGGAAAGTTGGCAACTTTACTGCTGGGACACCTCTCTGCAAACACCATAGGCTATTCCCATCTCTTTCCTGGATGGCACTGGAGTTTCCAGGTCCTTGTGACTCCTGTGGCTTTTCTCCTCCTCTGTTGAGTCTCTGCCTGTGCCTTTGGGCTTCTTGGTTCCTCTGTTCCTTTACCTACAAGGAGCAGCCAGGGGCAGGTCTGTGAGGGAAGGCAAAGCGCTACTTGCGAGTGGACAGTGTGTTTTAGATAAAGGAGCAAAGGGTGTGAGATGGCTCAATATGTTACTCTAGGAGGGGTTTGCTGGAGCCAGGAAAATCCAGCTCGTCCAGACTGGCTCTGTTTCCCTTTCAAGCCCTCCTGTGAGTAATGCAAGTTGTTTATTTCTTCATCACTGCCCTTGCAGAGAACAACTAGGCGTTCATTTTAATTCCCGCCTCCTCTCCTAGGCCTCTCTTTGTTCCTTGAAGAAGCGGGAAGGGACAGGGAAAGGGAAAAACTGCAAGGAAAAACACTCTCACTCCTTGTTCTTGCTGGATCACAAGCCAGAGAGGGCAGAACCAGATGAATTGCCTGAGCACGGGGGAGAGCAGGACACTGTAACATGTAGAGTAAACGTCTCCCTGGCCGGGGCATGCAGCCCACCCCAGGACCTCTCCTTCTTCCAGACCCTGAGCAGTGACAACCCCTTTGCTGTTGGGTTAGACTCCTCTGCTGCTGCCCATGTGTTTCCATACAATACCCTACTGGAGATTTCAGCTAGGACCAATTTTAAAATGAATTAGAACCTTAACTTCCTTTTCTTTTAATAGTTGTCTCGAGTGATTTCATCCTTCTGTTTTTATATTTCTAAAGAATTACTGAAATAGATGTTTATTTGATAATTTACCGTTTAAAGAGGAGTTTGAAAAGAAATTAATCTCATTAAATGGGAAGACACTCTGTAATCTCAGACATTCCAAGTTTCCTCTTAATATTTTACAGTCTTTTTTACTATTTACTTTGTATCTCTTTTCTTGAAAGTGTTTATTTTGGGAAGGTCAAAACAAAAATCTCCCTATGTCTCTCATCAGCCGAAAGATGAATGCATACAGTTGGAACAAGTTCCATTGAAGCTCTCATGCAGAATAAACAAAGTCCTGACCGAAGGCTTGACTAATGATAGATCTTTAATGACTATTGTCATGAAAATGTAGTTAACATACATATTCTCCACCAAAAAAAAAAAAAGGGTGTAGCTTTGCTGTGGAGTCAGCAACACATCAAAATAGGGGCAACCGAGGGAGAGATTCAAAAGGCGAGGCTGATACGGAGCCGATGAGCGTTGGAAAGAACATTAGCAGCTGTGTGTTCATTAAAGAGGGCGATGCAAGTGTGCTGGGGAGGTCAAGTATGTCACGGGAAATTTCTGATGTTATGGGGTCAAGCTCTTCAGACGGAATCAGCCTACAGAAATGGGTATTACAGTAGGGTGTTGTAAGCGTGTAGTCACCACTTAAGCTTTTGTAGGTTGTGGTAAAGCAATTTTGCCTCAAATGTTCCCATACTCTGTGGGGAAGCTTGGGGATTATTTGGGGAAGAGAGGTTTGGTATTTCTATAGGTGGAGCTAGAGAGCAGGGAGACGCCTACGAAATTACTGCACATCCTTAAACAAAGCAGATCTGTTTCCACTGCCTTTTCTACTTGTGTGACAGCGTAACACTTGGCAGTCAACAAACGCTGCATGCTGCTCTTGTCATCATGCGGTGGGGCAGGAAAACTGCTGACATGGAAAAGTGCAGACAAAATCGAGCAAAATGATTCATGGCTTGGAAGGCTCTGTGTCCTGGGGAAAGATTAATCAAAACTGGCCCAGAGAGCTCAGGGATAGTAATATGCATGCATGTTATAGTTACTGGGTGATAGAAAAATATCTTTGGACAAGTTGGGCCAGATTCACAGATGCTATTTTAGGAGGCGCGTTTATTATTTTTTGCTGTTAAGAAAGGTCTCTCTTGTAAAAGTCTAATCTCTTTGTGAGTGAGGGGCTAGGAAACCCACGTTGTATAGCTTACAGACCTGTGGCATTCACAAACAGTCCTAAGGAGGACTGAGTGGAAAGTCCAAGAAAATTACACTTTTGGGCCATTGCTTAGTGAAGGAAAGATGCTATGAGAGCTGCTGGACAAGCTTATCAAAAGGAAATAAAACACTTTGGTCCTTGAAGAGTTCAAATATCTGAGAGGGGTTCAGACTGTAATCTCATTCTCTGTGGCAGTGAAAAATTAAGTGCTATATGATAGTCGATACATTTTGGAAGGTGTGCAGTTATCCTTCTGTAGCCCTTTGGGATGAAGAAGACAGTGATTGGAATGATCTCAAAGATTTGGTACTAGTTAGAAAAAAAAGAGAGAAAACATTTGAGAGGAGGGAATATTTTAGACTAAATTTCTCAGGGAACGTATCTAATAAAATAATTCACCGAGTATGATTCGAGAATTTTTTTTTTCAAAGAAAGTTCTGAGCTCGTTGGCCAATTTTAACTGAATTTAAGTGCCACTGTTTTCTGAAAATTATGACGTTCCTGTTTACTGTGAGAAAACTAGAGCTAGGAAAGAAATTACTACACCTAGGGAAGGAAAAGTTTCAGCACGCATATCCTGGCCAAGCAACCGGCACGCACAATGTTTGGAAGCAAGTGCGGTGTGTGCTGCCTCTGGCTTGACCTGAAGCTGATGGATATGGGGAGGATGGGGGGCAGCGGGGATTGCAGGGAGGGGAATTTATCAAAGGAGTATGGAAAAGGGGCTTGGGCTGTTGCAGTATGGAGGGGAGAATGATGCAAGCCACAAAACTGTAGGAAACCAGGCTTTATTAGTTCCACTGCTTTTGGAACAACTTGTTTAAACTTCCCTTGTAGGTAATTAACTTTCTAATGGCACTGTGAGATAGGCCACCTGCAGGACCCTTGGGCAGGGGGATTCACAAGCATGTATGGTTCAAAATAGGGCCTCATGGAAAACTAGGCAAAAGTGTGTTAGAATAATATTTACATTCAGTAGCATTAAGTACATCTGTTTGTTATTAGTAGGAGGCTGAACTGGCTAAAAATCTTCCACAAGAGAGTGACCCAGCAGCAGAAGGCCAGGTACCTCTGACAGCTTTTCTACAGCTACCAATAGCGCTATTTTCAAAAGCGTGACAAGATTTTCCTCTCGATGTCGATTTGAATACAAAGGAGATGATATAATTTTGATTACTGGAATATACAGATGTTACAAATCTGTCCTTTTAGGCCTCCGGTTTTGCACTTGTTTTCTCTGTTACTCCCAGGTTTACATGGGTGTAAAGTTTTCATACAAACTAAGTGTGTGCAGCTCTGGTTGAAATCAGTGCAAGCCAAAGATGGTCAGCCTGTTTGAAAAATCAAGAGTGATAGATGACAGTCTTAAACCTAATAATTTTAAAATTCCCTAGAATATGATTCAAGGGGAAAATATTATTGCATCGTGATTTAGTCAAAAAAGACACAGAACATGCAATTTCTATTTGTGTAATTCCGTTTAATGCTCTTGAACATAACTTTGAAGTCTGAAGATTGTACGCATAATTACTAACAAGGATTACTGATTTCAATGTAGTTGTGATGATTTAAGCTACTAGGAAATAATGTTTATCTTCAAAAGGAAAATCTTTGGCATAACTAAGAACAGGGTCTAGATCTTTCAATCATATGCTTTGGATATATGTTATGTATGTGTGCATATGCACAAAACGGTATTAGAGAGACAGGATATTCTTGCTTAGGGTTTAGGAATTCCACTGACCTGGAATTCAGGCTACTGGGTTCAATTTCCTTTTTCTCTATGGATTTGTTCAACATAAAATAAATAAATAAATAAAATAAAATTGAAGAACATCCCCCTAACTTGTAACTTTCTATATCTCTTATCTTTCTATATCTCTTTTATATTTAGATTTGTAAGAGCCTGAAGGACAAGGAAGAAAGGGCATTCTTTGTATGTGTGTGTTTATACATGACACAGCCCATAAAACCATGCAGACCCCCTCATCTTTTCTAATCAACTCTTTCAAATCTTAAATATCCACAAATTGTGGAGAGATTTCTAACTCTGAAAGCTATTATTGCAAACTCTTCTTTAACCACGGATTATTGTTGACTTTCCTCTAAATTACCAAAAATCTCTCCATCCAGCCTCTCTGCAGGTGTCCTTTAGATTTCCCTTTAGAGTCACACTCGCTGTCAAGAGCTGCCTTGCTCTTTGGTCTAGTGTCTGCTGTCTCAAATCACCGAATGTTTGTGTCAATTGGTATTTCCTGGCCAGTCTATATCTATCTATAATGGTCTTGAAGGTATAAATATGCCTAGATTTTTTGTTACACCTTTGTCTTGCACTTGTACATTCTTCTGTTGTACACTCTTTGGGATGAAGGACCCTCAGGCTATTCTGTTTGCACGGCATACCGAAAGCCTGATATAAATGGCAGAGCTCATCTCTGCTGCCCACCCAGAGGAACTCATGTTATTAGAGTTCTCTAGGGTGTGTGTGACAGCTCTGTGGGACTGGCAGGCATCCTACAGGAGCTTTGAAGGACTTGTGTGCCCCTGGTGCGTCCCTCTTATTGGAGACCAGCGGGGATACCCAAATGTTCTCTGGTGGCACTCAGCACTGTTACTCGCTAACTCAAATCATACAAACAGATATTTATTAATTATATAGCTTGCTACAGTTAAAACCTATCTCATGGAAATCATTCCTGAAGAGAGGAAAGAGCAAAAAATCCTTTTGATTTGACCAAATCTGGAAGAAATATTTCTCAGTTATGCTCAAAGAGAAATGAGCATTGGGAAGTAAAACATCTCCGAAGAGAATTAGCACAATAGCAACAGATGTAAAGAGCTGCCTGTCTGGAGCTTAGCAGCAGAAGTAACCACCTTATCATAAGACTCAGAGTGTTGTTTTGTGGTTTAGGAAAAGCAAGTAGGTATGACCAAAATGACTGTCCTTTGGGAAGATGGAGTCAAAGGGCACATGCTTGAGAGCCACAAATATGAGCTATTCAGAAAACAAACAAAGGCCTCTAAATGAAAATGTGCAGGTGACTGAAAAGGTCACCCCGTGAAAAGCAGAAAGAATGAAGCAAAGGAAGGTGATGAGGTGCGTTTGAAACAGTGCCCTCATCTCCTATGGGAGTGCACTAGATGAGGAACAATGTGGGTCAGTAGATCCCACACTGAAGTTGGGATCCTCCAAGCTCTTCCAGTCTGCAGGAGGCCTCAGGACGCCGCTGCTCATTCAGTGACTAGTGATGTGGGTGGGTAATGTGTTCAAAATGTGTTGCTTTCTAGAACTGTGCTATTTAAACAGTGCAGAAAGGCAAGGCTTTCAAACAAACCTTAACATTTTATAAGCTATGTATCTCCCTGAAAAAAGGATGCAAATATTCATTCAAAAATAGGAGACCACCTACCTAAAATGTAACCCTGCAAGTGAGACAAGAATTTCTTCAATGAACTCAAATACAAGCAGTGAGTCACCCTTCTTCTTCTGTAAATTTTTGTGTAGTGTGTTTCTATTGAAAGTAGTTTGGTACAGAAAGGTATGGACCAGATTCTCTGCTTTCTTGTACTAACTTCTATTAGTACAAAGTAGGTAGTTACTCATTCAAGGACTTATTCTCCTCCGTCTTCCTGCTAGCTGAAAGCTTCTACGCTGATGACGTGGTCTCTGATACCAGCTCTAGGCAGTGTCGCCAATTGTTTCCTATAAACCCTTTTCAGGCTCATGAAAAGCTGAAAGGTTGAAAAGCTGAAGGCTCTGATGAAATCAGACATCCTTTGTCAAACTAAGTTTTATACAAGTATGATAAACTGGGTTCCACTCAGACCTACCAGGCCTGCTCTAGTATGCCTGCTTTTCAGTGTGCTAATTTCTTTTCTTTACTCCAACTTTTTTCTCCCTCTCCCCCCCCCCCCGTTTTTTTTTTTCTCCCCTGTTTTCACTCAGTTACAACTATTTCGATGACTCTCAATTTGTTACGTGTGGTCACTTATCTGTTGCAACCCGCTTCCTGGCTTCCACATGTTGCTAAAATGTGTTTGGAAGAGGGGATTAAGTTACTGTTTCTAGCTGTGAGTTTGTTTGGTCACTTGGACACGTTCACTGGGATGTGAGATCCTAGAGTCCATACGGAGCCTTCCAACGGGAGATTTTCTATTTTCTTTCCTCACTGTGGGGGACCTCACACAGGCTTCCCCTGTGAACTCTGCTGCAAGGAAATGCGTGTAGCATCACAGCTTTACTAGAGCAAAGTGAAAGCTCTTCAACCCAGCTTCTGGTAGCCCCTGCCTTTGAGGTGCTTCCCCCCAGAGGTAAAAGAGACAAACAAGGGCTGTGAAGGGTCTCTCAAAACCCTTAATGACCATTGCAGGAAGCCTTTCTTGAATAGTTCCTGACAGAAGTGGTTCAGTGATTGAATATTGAATCCCATCCTTGTTGTTGTTTGAGTTAAAATTGGGGAATCAGGAATTCAAATAGGATGTTTAGCTATGAGTGATCAAAAAACTCCACAGTTTCCTTATTTATTTTTTCTTTTTTTTTTATAATGGATGTTCCCCATTAGAATTATTTCCTACTAATTACAGTTTTACTTTGAGAATGTAAGTGTTGTGAGCAACGACTATGTCATGTTTTAGTCAAATCTGTTTCCTTGTGAATGTTGCAACCGGTTTAGATTCTACTCATTATCAGCTTTTCGCTGATGCCTTCATAAGATCAGTTTTTGTACTTGAGCATGTTTGGGGAGGATGACTTTTCTTGTGATTCTTAGCAGTTCATAAAAATAAACAACATGCAGTGAGTTTGTTTTTGTACAAACAGGGATATTTACATTGTAAGGTTCTGCATAATTGGCTTTCGGCATAGCTTTGGGAGTGAAGAGTTAAGGCAGAGATGAAGAATCCGTTTAATCTGCTCGATTACCTCAAGCCAAGTAAATATGCCTAAGGAGCACAGAAACCAGAAGATAACTTTTTGGCCCCCCCTCCCGGTGGTGTTTTCCATGGGTTATGCACCGTGCCTCAAGTACCAGCAGTGTGGCCACGTGCTGAAGTAGGAGAACCACCTTCATGGGCAAGTGTAGCATTATGCACAACATGAAATCATGTAGGTTTGTCCTTTCTAGTCTGTTTCAAATAGAATGCTCTTCTGGGCTTTCTACAGTTGTGTTCTTCCAAGGCCCTTGGAAGTTACATTAATTTCTTTTGCATGACGTTGCATGAGATTGAACTCAGCAGTTTTCCAGGCCTCTGGTAATGAAATTATGACATTAAAAAACCAAGAGAAGCTACTGTTTCCTTTACAAATATTGCATATGATACAGCAATATATGGACGCTAATGAAATGGAAACCAGTGAATTCAGTTTCTGCTCTTGAGTGGTAAAGTATCTGCGTATTTGTAGAAGTATTTTATCGGAAGAGCTGGGTATGATTTGATGGAATACGCAGTGGCTTCCTGAAACCACTGGGCACCCAAACAAGCATGTCATGAATTTGAATGTAACTTGCACATCTAGGACTGTGTATGTGCAGGCAATTACCTGTGCGAATGCGCAGAGGAAAACAGAATGTAATGTCTGCAAGGCAGCCAATAAACTTGAATTATATCTTTCTGTTTCCCTCAGCCAGGAAGTCACCCAGCTATTTTTAAATCTGTATCCATGAACTTAGTCAGACATAAGGCTCTTTATTGAGGAAAAAAAGGACAGGAAAAGATGTAAAATATCTTGAAATTTCCTACGTCTGTTTATCTCTTGCTGCCTCTCTCTCTCTGTCAGAGGTTTTACAGGTTTTTCCAGCCTAAAGGCAAGAGTCCAGGAGTTCTTTCCAGAAGTCCTGCATTTTAAAGGGGTCCCTGTACAGCAAGTAGGCAATCAGTGAACCTTTCACTCAAGTGTTTTCACTGCTGACGCGTGGTCCATCTCTTGGCAAGTTCCTAGGAAGTTTGCTAATATTTAGATACTAGAGGATGGTGCTGACAGTCAGATGACAGCAGTTTGTCACTAGAGTTGTCACTACTCTCTGGTATACTAGACCGTGAGGAAACATGGGTGTATGAACTGTTCTCAGTCAGCTGCACTTTGCAAATGGAAAAATGGAGATTTAAAGATTTGATCTCTTAAGGGTTTCACATGGAATCCTCTTCTGGGTTTCTCTCCTGTGTGTTGCTGTAAAAGAAAGCTGAGCAGGTTAGTTAAATTCCTGGGCTTTAATTTGGACAATCCAGGCTCGTTTTCTAGCTCTAGTACAGATATAAGATGGGATTTTAAACAAGTTACTCAAAACATGATCATACAGTAGTAACTGTGTTTAACCTGTATGTTTTAAGGTAGTATTTTTAACTTGTACACCCCATAGCACAAACGAAAGTCTATCTTCAAGAATTACCTGAAATTATAGAAAAGACAATTGTAAAAGGAAAATCATTCCCTATGGTATCTGATGCCCTGTTATTGTATGTATGCAATATCTTTGTAGCAAACTAATAAACAGCCATGTGCTAACAATGGGGAATAGCAAAAAGATACGGAAGGGCCACGTGAAAGCAGGAGATGAAAGAGGTATAAGAGCCAGAGGAAAAGACAATAGATGATAGAGATCTGGGCTGGTCACTAAGTCGTTGATGTTCCTTACTTGTCTCTAATACTGGAGTTTTAAGTTTCTTTACATTGACGTGACTGATGCCCAAGGTGGAAGGCAACCCATCCTTTGTTCTGTAAGGTCAGAATGCCCCTTCTCTGTTCTGTGCTTTGATTTACATTCCTATCACTGCAAAAAACATTGCTTAATTTCTGAGAACAAGCAGGATATCATCTTTATTGGGTTCACAAGAGGTTCAAATTAGCGTTAAGCACCCTTATTTGTAGTGATTGGTGAACACTTTGGGTATGAAACCCAGAATCATGTATATGAGATTATTAATTTCTTTTACTGTTAACTTTTTTAAAAAACAAACAAACAAACAAACCAACAATGCAACCCACCAAAACCTAACCAAAAGCAAAGCTGGAGGACTTTCCCATGACTTGTGTAGAGGTTTACCTGTATCTTTGTCACAGTACTACCATTCACACGGGAAGAGCTTTAACTGCACAGTCTTTCCAACACTCCAGACACTCTATTTTTAGTGATAACTTGAATCCTTTCTGTCCTTTCTCATCAGTTACTGGATGGACTGTGGAGAACAAGGGTCTGGGACGTTCCTGGATCTGCTCAGTACTTCAGGAGTGCTAGCCAACACCAAAATATCTCGCCTAAAAGTAACAGCCCTACTCAGTAGATTTCTGCTGTACCATATTGAAAGCCTGTGCCAGGCTTTCACCCTCTAGAAACACTTCTGGAAAACAACCCATTAACAACTTGCTTGGAGAGAGTTATGAAGCCACTCTCTCCCCATCCCCGTATTCCAATGACTGGCTGCAAATTTGTAAATCTGAATTATGCCATACAGCATTACACCATCAGGCCTGACAAGGGAACCTTTTGGCTCCTAGAAGAATAGTCTTTTAGCACAGCAATGATCCCAGAACCTCAAGAAAAAAAAGAATAAAATCATTAATTCTTTTTAAGTGTGCTCATTAGAAATGGTTAGATAGCCTGAAACATGCTAAAGTTAAAATAACAAAGACTTAGGAATTTTCTGGTGAAACACATTACATCAGAAAATTCCAGCTTGTTGAAACAGAAGCTGTCTGTGGGAAAAATACAGTTTAGCTGAGTCTCCTAATATGATTTTTTTTTTTTTTTTTAAAGAAGGGGTTTAGAATTGTTGAAATATCTTTCTGACCTTTCTGGAAGCAAATGCATCCCTTTTTCAGAAAACTTTTTATTATGAAATTTCAATGCATACTGTTTCTAAGAAATTCTCTTGATCTGAAATTTTTGTTCTGATTTGGGATGAAATATTGAAAAACTTTTATGGAGTAACAAAACAGATTCAACACAGTTATTTTGAAGGTCCAAGCCCAGAGATCATCTGACAAGTAAAAGAATAAATTTTCCTTTCAAGTAGGATGAGTTATTGTGTCAGGTTTCTTTATGCATATTTGATAATTGTATTCAATATTTTAAGTGAAAAATAATAATTTCTAATCAATGTGTTCATTTTAAGGTTGTTAATTTCCTAGCAGAGACATAGAGAAGATGCTTGCCACCAAGTAGCTGTTATTAATAGCCGTGGAAGGATGAGTCATTTGTTCATTTTGCAGTTTTCTTAAGGATTATTGTCTAGGCACGCAATTGCTTAAAAATCTGTATAAAATGACTGATTGTAGTTTAATAGCAATGTTTGTGCTAGAGGTAAAGCTCCCTAGAATCCGGCAAAGTACTTGGGCTGCTATGGGATATGTACTGTCATGTGTTTCTGCATGTTGTAGCTTCTGTTTCAGTCTGCATTTGGAATCTATCATTTATGAGTAGCTCAGTAACTGAATAAATCCAGGAGATCTGAGATGCTGTCCGTATCATGTATCCCTGGCCAGATATACCTGAAAAATATGTATTTGTTAAGGAAATTAAGTTTTAGTTATTTTTATGAAATGCACATAGCTCATGTAGTTACTTAAGATGTATATTACCGATATTGATAAACAGGAAGTTTCATGTTTCAGTTCTTAGTGTAGTGTATATTTAAATGAAAAAAATATCCTTCTGCCTTCCCACGTGATAAGGGGCTGTCAGGACCAGCATTGGAAAACTGGTTGATATTTCTGTTTAAGAAGCAAAGTAAATAAAACAAAATCCCCGGCGTGGCTATCTTTGCCATGTTCTCTTGGAAGGCTCCTAATTGGACAGAGGTGCCCTCTGTCCATGCACACAGCCCGGCGATCAAACACACGTGGGGCACTAATTCCTGCAGACTTTATAGCCGCCTCTGCACAATAACAATAAATAATGAAATAAATGCAGAGCGCTTTTGCTGGTTGGTTCTCAAAGCAGTCTACAGACCACTTAAACAGTAGCGCATTGATTTTTCTCACCCTTGGAATCCAGCGGATCCTGTGTCAAAGCATGGCTGCCGCTTAAAAGCGCATAGCAAAATAACACAGCCTTTAGGACAGGCATTAAAACTTGCGGTAAAAACTACAGGGTATTTTTAAGGATACAAAATATAGGCTATGCCTGTCTTTTTTGATGTATGTCTGTCATCGTTGTTTGACTTCAGAGCCAGAAATCTGCAGAAAATGGCTATGTTATCAGTCCTTAGTCAAAGAACTTCTTTTGCTCTTCCACGATTACCTGCCTTTTTTTATTTCTGATACTGAACTTCTCGCACTGTGCACGTCTGTGCTCTTACCAATACCAAGAGTTGAACTTGACCAAAGCTGGAGAAGCGTTTGCAGTATTGTTGGCCAAATCCGTTAATTTTATCAATCTAGTTGGATACCAGTAACTCGAGGAAAGAGCCCAATCCCCAGCTGGGCTTGAAGAGCCTGTACTGAAGTCTGTGCTCTCAGAGCTTTGGTGCTCTTGATACCTAAGCTAGGCTGGTGGAAGTCGGTCTGGGCATGCCTCGCTCTGCTGTGACCATGCTCGAGAGCGCACTCTGCAACCTGTCCCTCCTAAGGTAGTTTTGAATATGTGTCACAGATAGCTTTGAACTCCTTAACAGATGTCAAGCTGTCAGCCTTTTTCCTGGAGCTTGGAGCTACCACTTAAAAGGCCTTATTCAGCACGTCTCCTTTGACCCAGATGTATTTGCTTGCCTTTGCTCAGATTAAATGCAGGTGATTTTTACTTGAAAATCCTGGTATCTTTTGGTTCTTCCACATCTATCTTAGTATTTTTCAATGAGGCCAGAGATACAGTGACAATTTCCTTAGTTTTTATTTCTCTTTTTCATGTCTGTATGTGTGCGTATCTATCCCAATTAATATTATATTGATTTATAGGAAGATGTCCTAGTTTGTTTTTCAAAACTATATTGCTAATAGTAACTATTCCTAAGGTCTCTAAAATTGTGCAGTAGAAATTTGAATTTCAGTACTTTATGGTTTTCAGTACCGAACTGCCTCACACCACCATGTTCTCCATTCTTTCCTCCCTTGTAAATAAGAAACTGATGGAAAAAGATTAACAAACTTTACCATGTTTTTATTTTTTAAGAATTAAGGGTAAGAGAGTGTCAAAGACTGAGCAGTCTTTCTTCCCCCCCCCAGCTCATATTTTCAGATCTCTGAAAGAATATCCTCGGCAATGTAAGCTCTATCATTGAATGTTCAGAAGTAATGAATTTTAGACTCTTACCTCAGATAAAAGTGAAAGATATTATTGATTTCTATTAGCAGCAGTTTAAAGATGCAGGTTTTGGGTGGTTTTCTTTTTTCTTTTTTTTTTTTTTTATGGTAAGCTCTAATGACACACTGTTAGAGGAACTACTGTGTGTTCAGTAGTGAGGAATGAAGCTCTAAAGGTCTGGAAGTTTGGAAAAGTTCAGATGCCTCAAAATGCTTGGATTCCTCTCAAAATTTTTTCTTCGCTGTATAAATCTACCACCCAGCTGTCATCCTCTGAGGAATTAGCAAAAAAGCGTATTTATAAGACAAATCGTTTGGCTGATGGAGAGAAATATGTGAGCAATATTTTTTTGATTCACATTTGAAAGTAGAATATTTCTTCCATTGCAGGCAGAAGTCAGGGCTGCGTTGTAGGTTCTTTCCAGCAAACTTACAAAAGCCTTTTTCTTTCTGTGGGCATTTAGCCACACCACTGTGGGCTGTGATCTTGTCAGTTCTCATAAGCTACTAACACCATTGGTAACAAAATACTTTCCCTGGTTATAGGATGTACGTTTCCATGAATTGGTTTGGTTCATCTCATGTATGAAGTGTCAAATCTTTTTTTTTTCTTTTTCTTTTTTTTTTTTTTTTTAAAGCATGAAGAGCAGTGGAAGAATTTTGAGCAGTTTTCTCACTGTTAAAAGCTAGTCAGGCGAGGAGAAGCCATTTCTTATAACAGATTCAGTAATGGCAAAACCCCGTTGGGCACAGACATAGACTGAAGGGCTGGAAGCACCTTTCTCTGTGTCTGTTCTGGTGCGGCAAGCTGACTAAATTGGGCAGGATTGGGCCCAAAGCATTAAAATGAACTGGCAATTCACAGTACGAGATTTTGCACCTTCTGCAACGTAACCCAGCGTCCGCGGTAATAACACCAGAAAAGACGAACTAAATGGGAACTCTCCCTCCTTGGCTATATAAGCAATTATCATTCAGGTGGATTTAAAAGGGCTTTACAGCCTAACTCGTTTATACAATGTGTTAATGTGTATTACTTCTCCTGCCACTGAAAGGCGGCCACTTACGGGCTGAATCGTGGCATCGGTTCAACAGCGTGTAGCGGCAGACTGCAGCATGGCAGGCACGGAGCACAGCGAACCTCTCCGGCTGAAACGGCCCGGGGAGCCGCGGGAGGGAGAATTTAAGTTGCAGAGTGTGTGTTCAGAATAGGAACCTGCAACTTGAGGTGACCCGGGCAAAAAAATTAGCCGGGGTTGCTCATGATCGGTGATGGGGACGAGCTTGATCCTGAGCCTTGCTTGGAAGATGGCACAGCTCGTGCTGCGGCATTGCCTGGCACCGGAGCGTGGCGGCGTATCCTTGTGGAGTCAAAAGGGAAAGAAACTTTTGAGTATGTCGCCAGCACTACTAGCAAGAGCGGCTGAGTTTCCTCCTCTTAAATTGACCCTGCAGACATAAGTAGAGCTCAAAATCTGAGTTCCTCTGACAACTCTATTTTCATTTTGTAATATTTCAATCGGTAATACTTCTTTGAATAAGCAGTTATTAGAGAGCGAGATGCGTTTGCTGCTCTGCAGCACTAGGTCTCTCTTCCTGTGAAAGCAAAGCATTATGAATGCAAAAGACTTTTCTTGCTAACACCGTTGAGAGGATGGAAGTTCTGGTAGGAAAACTTCCAAGTGAAACTTTGGCTTCACTCAGCTGGAGTGGCACAGTCTCCATACTAACAGCACCTTTTTTTTTTCACCCACGCCCCCCCCCCCCCCTTTTTTTTTTTTTTTTTAAACCACAAACTTCCCCATGTCACAGCTCTGTGCAAATATTTCCCATATGTCAGCTGGCTGATCCACTAATCACTTAGGGCTGGAGTGTAAATTACACAAGCGGCAGCACGCACACAAATATCTGACTTGTATGATTCCGTAATTCGGTGAGATTTAACTATAGTGACTTGAACTGATTTTAAATTAAAAATGTTCTTTTAATAGATGTATAGATTCAGTGCTAGGAGGGCTATTATTCTGTCTCCCACTTTACTCCTCGCCAACGTAGAATGTCTCGCTTGTGTTTGAACGGTGCCTCTCTTGCTGTTTGCTTTCTTCATTTACTTTCATTTCTGTCCAGTGTGCTGCCATTATGCCATGAACTAGATTCTTTGGGTAGGAACTATCTTTTTTTTTTTTTTTCCAACATCTAGAACGTGCGTGGCATTTTGTAAACAAATTAATTAATAGCCTATGCTATTGTTTATTTTATATCTGTAATACTGCTCCTGAGCAGTTGACTATAATGTTTCAGACAGGGTAATAGCCAGAGAGTATTTTGATTTTAGGGAATTCTGGGAGGCTTTAAATTAATCTTTTCCTTCAAGGTGGTAGGAGTGCACTCCTCAGCACAACACTGGCTGAGTATACACTGGCATTCACAGGGGGCAGAAGAAATATAATGGTGCGGGGGACTTGGATTTCGGAGACTTTTTAAAAAGCAGAGCTTTTCAGAAAAGGATGCTTTGAACAGCCTGGGCTGCAGGTTTCACCCTCTGCTCGTGCGTGCGTGTCTGCGTGCGCGGCGTTGCTCTGGCCCCCCGCGGCGACTGGGCTGCGTGGGGCTGGTGGGCAGGCGGCGAGCTGGGGGAGCCGGGGGCTGGCTCCGGGCGGCGCAGGGGGCGGAGGAGCCCCCGCTCCCAACTTCGCAACCGGTAGGAGCAAGAGCTCTTGCTGGTGGAGTTACCTTCTCCCCTCTCATCACCGCTTTCAGTGTTACTCTTTCTGCACCCGCAATGATTTAATGGTATCTTTGCAGACACTTTTACCGACCAGAATTTACGTTGGTTGTAACAGTTCCCATGCGAGGCTTATGCTTGCCCCCTTTCCCTCTTGCTTTCCTTTCCTCAGTTGCCTATTTTTCTTGAGTTTTTGCACTTCCAATTTATTTTATTCTGTCTTACATTACCTCCTTTTTTTAGTTGTTTTTTTTTTTTTTCTCTCCTGTCTCCCTCTTTTATTCCCCAACGTTTTTTTTTTTTTTTTTTTTTTTTTTTTTTTTGTAGTACAGTTGCAGGCATGGACATTGAATGCTGTGGAGAAATAGAATAAAAATGGTTTCTACACTGGAGATTTATTAGACTTATTCGTCCTTTCTCCTCAGCTCACGTTCATCTTCTCTTTCACAGTTCTATTGACAGTACAAACATATATTTTGCACTGAACAATATTGTGAATGAATGTAGCCTACAGTATGTCATGAGCAGATTCAGTGACATGGATTGAAGCACTTGTTGGGTTATAGCTGACAATAAAGAGGTTGTAAATGTGACATTTGAGTTGTACTGCTCAGCTGCCGTTTTTATGAGTCTTTCTTTTCTTCTTTCCTTCTTTTTTTTTTTTTCTTTGTTTCTGGAAGTAAAAAAGATGCAAGCTCTCTTCCATGCCTTTGGATAATATTTTTACCTGATCGTGTAAAAGAATCAGTCATTAAAGGTAGGCTCTAGCCTCATCGTCAAGATTTAGGAGGAAAAAAGCCCAAGCACAAGAAGCAACTTGGTAGAATTTCCACATTATTAGTTGCATTTGATCTGAATTGGCTGAGCACACCCCTGACAAGGACACCCACTGACGTGGACTTCTACATGACGTGAATTTTTACGTAGGCAGGTGCCTGCAACCTTTCCTCCTCTGGGTGGCTGCCACAATCCAAAGAGTTAGTGGAATTGGCTTAGACATGGATCACCAAAACCAAGCTGGCTGGTACCAGTAGACACGGCTTGTTCTGTGCATCCCCCAGGAAGATTTCTGAGTGGTCCTGGATCTTCTTTGGGGATGAGTCTGAGTTCCGGGGAGCTTTAAAGTGTGGGGAGAAGTGGAAGTGCTGTGTGATTTTCCTTGGGTAGTGAGAGGAGCCCTCACAGAGAACATTAGTCCTTGATCATGCATGAAGGTGCAAACTGCGTCTACCTGCACCTGCTGGAATAAAACTGGCCTTAGATGTTCCTTTTAAAAATTCCCTTTAATGTCTCTGTAGCAACTCTGTAGAAATCACGTAGGAAAATGAAACTCTTGTTGCCTTCAGTTGCAAGGGGAAGAAGTAGAGCAATTCTTCACCGTACTTTCTATAACTCAGAATTATTTACTACAGCAATTATTTCTGAGAGTTCAGAGGAATTTTAGGATTTTTTTTTTTTTTTTTTCTGGCAAAAACCTGCAGAGATAAAAATGGCTCTTGCCACACTGGTACAGTGGCAACCACTGCAAAGCAAAGTGCTCCCCTGAGGTGTTGAACTCAGCAGTTTCCCACTGAGTGCTGCACCAGCTGTGGAAGGAGGAGGAATAAAAGGTGATATGAGTTAGATTTATGCTGATGTATGAGGTGAGTGCAGACTTTTTGCTTAGAAGCTGCTAGAAGGTCATGGTATTTTACCAACTGAGATTTATACATTTGAAAATGAACCTCCAAATGGGAATGTTTCCAAAGTCTAATAAAGCAGAGCTATGCTCATACACTGACCTTGGCAAGCCTGCAGGTAAGTTCCACAGCTTCTACCACCTTATAAACACTAAGATGGGTTATGTAGAAAAAACTATAGAGGCTCTATTTAGAGACTTATGGTAGCAAGTAGGCAGAAAAACTTCAAAACCACCAACTTAATTTATTGAAGGTCTCAACAGGAATATATAGGAAAAAATTCTGTCTCCCACTGCAAATATTCCCCCAGCAACCCAATCTACCTGCCAAGAGTACCCAGAATTTAAGGCAGGGGGTGGGGGAACCATGTTAAACCTATTCAGTAATACCACTAAACAAAACTCGAGGATGAACATGAACCTGAATCTGTATTTTACCCGATTAGCTCAGCAAGGAAGCATGTGGCTGAGAGGTTTTTCAAGGTGTAGTTTGCCATTTATGTAATTGTATGTCATGATTGTAGGCAACACAAGAGAACACCCACTGGGACTTAGGTGCATTTTTTACAGGTTTTCAGCCTGTCTCAGGATTTGATAAGGGTTCTTAAAAGTTCCTTTAGAGGCTCCAAGCTGGGAAAACACAGGTGAGATCAAGAAGCTGTTCCCAGTTCCAGCTAAAATGCAGGTAATGCCGCTTTAGGGTTCAGGATCTCTGCTTCCAGGGAGGCAGAGCGTGCCAGAAAAAAAAAAAAACATAGGCCAGAAGCAGAGCCGGGACCACTCCAGGGCACAAATTAGAGCAGTTTCAGGAAACGGCCACTCCCACCAGCATCCTCCCAGCTTGCCGGTGCAGCAGGGCACCATGGCTCTGCCTGCGCTGGCTCGCTGCCACTCCTGAACTCTAGGAATTTCTAGAGGCCAATTTATGCTGCCTTTGCTATATTGGAGCAGCATAAAGAGGCCCCAGTGAGCGATGGAATTATTTACCTGTATAATTCCAGAAAGTGACAGGAGTCATAGTCCTCACACCCATTTGTAATAATTTTGTATTAAACCACCATTAGGTTCGTCATTAAATAATTTTTAGAAGTGTATCATTTTTTCTTGCATTGCCTTTCCAGGATCAGAAGAGAGCCAAATAATATTTTACGGTAGTCAGACAAAAATGGTGATTTAAATTTTAGTATATCTTGTGATATGTTGTGTTTTTAGACTTTGTAAACCCAAGATGTACCTGTGCCTCCGATATATTTCAATACAAAGAGTACTAAAAGAGGCTCTGCTAAGTGGCTAGGTACGCTCTACTGTGTTTGCCTGCAGCTTTCTGCTATAATAAGCCTGAAGAGCTACCCCCTTCATGGCCTTTCATGTTCTATTTTCCCCAGACACGTATAATATTTTAGCATGAATAAGAGGTAGATTGCAGAATATGATATGAATAAGCATGTGCGCTCCTTGGAGCTGCCAGTGTGTTCTGCCTTAGCAGAGCTGCTGAAGGGATGGGATTATGAACACGGTCCCAACTGCAGGAATTTCTGTTATGTTACATAACTACTATATTTTTTCCTAATTTTTCCTTACAGTTTTTCTAAAAGTTATTTTTTTAATATATTTTTAATTTAGTAAAATGTACAAGAGGTCGCTGTTCGGCTTAGAAGTCTATATTGTGTAGCTCTGACAAACTTGTTCCTACTTTAGGGCTGGGTTTAGTTTCTAGGAGTATATTTCGCTATGCAAAACTGATTTGAGTTGTGGAGTCTTGCCAGTACTACTCATAAAGTGGACTCTCACCTAACATAAACTTTTTAGGGCTTATCCTACATCTGCAGTTCGCGATTTGTGGAACACACAGCCCATGTGCTGGGGGATGTATGGAACTCCCAGCTGGTTTCATTAATGCAGGTTTCCAGTTGTGTGTTGGAGATCTACTTTTGTCCATGTTAAGCAACGATTTTGGCTCTTCCAGCAGCAAGTCTTTGAAATGGTGGAATTTATGCTTGAATATATTAATAGAAAAAAAGAAATCCCGTATAATTTTTTTTCCAAGAATCATATTATTGCTCTTGTAAAGGAAGAATCATTCACCAGATATTGATCCCTCTCCTCTTGTTAGAAGGACTGGTCTTCCAGTTCCGTGAAAAAGCATGTTCTGGCACACCAAATAGGAACCTTTTGCATTTAAATGTAATTGCTCTCTCATGAAAACAGAGAATAGTACCAAAGAGTTGGCCTGGACTCCATACCTCGTAACAGAAAAGACTGAACCTTGCCTCTGTTTTGGTGGGTAGATTTTTTTGGTTTTGTTTTCTTTGTTTTTTTTTTTTTTAATTTAATTATGTAATATTTAAGTATTAAAGCCAACTTTAAGTAGGAAATCTTACCATATTCCAATGCTCACTTGAGTCTTGCTGACCATATTGACTTTGTATTTTGGGACTCAGATCTGCAGTCAGACCCAAGTTTGTCTCTTGGCCAAACTGTGTGGAGGTTAGCCCATAAACTGGTGTAGCTTTAAGTAAGCCTCAGTGCATGCCAGATGAAGCATCCTGGGACTCTGATACGTATCAGTATAGATCTGAGTTTGTCCCTCTCTGGAGAGAGGACCTGCCAGGTGCATTGCAATCACAGCTCTCCTGTGGTACTCTCATATGGTTCATGTCAGGCAGATAAGGTGAATGCGGGGTCCTTCTAGAAGAATACCAGGGAGGTAAATGGGATATTTAGGCAATGTGTGCCAAGGCTGACCTCATAGTACTGAAGATGTGGTGCCCTGAGCAACAGCTTGGCAATTTAGGTACTTAAAGACAGATGAGGTTGTCTTTCAGGTTTTAGTATATTTTTATATACATGCCTTCCTAATCTGCAACACAAGCAAAACTTTTATAACCAGAAGGACTGTTTTGTGAAACAAAGAGCAGAGTGAACTGAAGGCTGTGATACTATGTCTGTCTTACTTTTTGTGATTTATCTAATTTCTTATTCCTCTCCGCTACACTTTTTTTTTCTCTGGGGTTGGATGTAGAAAACTCCAGGTTTGCTCTTCCCCTATATTTTGACATTATTTTGACTCACTATTGCCTCGTTACTGATGTGCAAGAGTATTTGCATATTATTTCCTCTCACTTCCACAAAATCTGTAATTCTTGACCTTTACAGAATTTTATACGCCTGCTCTTACATTGTCTTTTAAAGTATTTAAAACTGTGAGGCCTGGAGTATTGTCAGCAATTGATTTTGTAGGTCAGTTTGAATTTACTCTTAGAATACACATGCAAAGGGGCAGCAGCTTTGAACTGCTTGGCTTACTATATCGGGTGCAATACAGAACCACATATACTCACCTTTCTGGAGATACTTCTGCTGTAGACATCCACCATTATAGCTCATTGAATACACAAACCCCGCATCATTAGACTGAACATTTGGGGCCCTGAAGGTAAAAATCCCCACAGATGTCAAACTTCCCATCAGTTTCCTCATTTGTCCTCCTGATACAGTACAAAATCTTTAGACATGTTTGAATATACTCTCTATGTAAATACAGTCTTACCTTGGGAGACAGGTACCCTAAAACTGAGAAGGCTAATTGCTCATGTCTATGGAGTTCAGGGAAATAGTTCTACATTCTCTAGAAGGATGCGTCTACATTAGTAATGTAGTATCCCAGAAGAGTGCTTTTGGTGCAGAGAGCCACTTTCCTGAAGTGCGTAATGAAAGTTGTGCCATGAAATAAAACTCAGCAGTCTGTGATGGGACAGCACACCATGCCTTATATTGCTTGTATTATACCTAGAGAAGTCATACACAGATCTAACTTTTTACACACAGAGTTTATAAACTTTAGTGAGAGCTAATTAATTCACTATTAATAAATAATTACAACCACTGAGAAAGTGGACTGAAAAGCTGTTGCTAATGCTACTCAATGAAGTAGAGGATATCTTGGTGAAGCCATTTGGCAATCCGCAACACTACTTTCCTGTGAGTAAAAAGTTATTTTTCCCATTTTCGTATATCCGTAATGTTGTAATGTCACATCTAGCTGTTCTTAATCTTTCTGACAAAATTGTTTTGTGAGAAAGATTAAGAACGAAGACATTTGAGGTGGGTATGGGGTGCTTTATGAAAAAAAAAAAATCACAGGCCAGGTTGAAGCTGTGGTTGTGTCAGAAAGTTCAGACCCCTGACTGGGAAGCCGCTACTCAAACTTTATAGTGAGAATCTTTTTCCCCGTCCTGACCCCTCTCCCCAAGTCTGGCATTTGGCTTTATAGCACATTGGTCAGTTCTTCAGCCAGCATTTCTTCCAACATTTATAGCTCCACTTTAAAGGTGGATTTCTCATCCTGAAGATGATAATCCTTCATCATGTAAAATGACCACGCTGTAATAAGATCTTCTTGCAGGGTGCAAATGTGTTATTAGGTGTCAGTCTGCAGGCTCGGGTCATCCACCAGCTGTTATTCTGCACAGGTTGTATTTTTTTGCAACATTTGGTGGAACATTTCAGGACTGTGGGATTATCTGAACCAGATGTGAAAAGCCATCTCCCTGACACAAGTGTGCAATTAGTCATAAGTGATTAGCCATGACCCCTTATGTGCAAGGGGAGGGAAACTTAGGGTTAACTGCTGTCTGCACCTTAACTGAAGGGGGATATAAAAGTTCCTCTTTTTTACTTCTCAGACTTCAGCCAGTTTTCTGCTTGTTCTTGCTTTTGAGATTTTTCAGGGACACGTAAACCAGGAGAAACCTAGAAATCTGGGTCCTACTTGGAAAACTGCAGCAGAAAGTCATTGAGAAAGAGACTCGAGTCCTAGTTTTTCTGCACCTTTCTCTGTCATTTGCAGTTACAAAGTCAGTGTAATATCACAGCCTCTCACCGGTGAAGGGACTGTCTCTATTGGCCCAAGGGCAAGAAACAAATTAAGGACCTCCCTCTGGCTAGATAACCCCTTCTCTTTTCTATGGAGTAGGACTTCATTTTGAGTTACCTCTGCTGCCAACAGCTCCAGTAACATGACAAAGGGAGAGATAAGAGACTCTCATGGGGCTTTACCTGTCAACATCAACACCTTACACCCCTCTGGAAACCGATAAGCAGTCAGCGCAATTCCTAGACCACTGTTCAAATACCATTTCTAAGACCTAACACAGCCCAACTCAGTTTCTGGCTAGATCCAAGAGGCAGCTCTGTCCCCGTGTATCTGTAGAGCTCCTAAAAAAGTGGGCTTCCTGGATCTGCTGAGACATATGTTTGCTGCCATAGTTGAACAGGTGACTTTAGAACATGGCAATCTTTGATAGAAATCCAGTTACATAGTGGTGACATTATTGGGAACTGTATGAAGCCTTTTATTGTTTAGAATCCAATGGAAATCTCAAATGCTTTTGTCAAGCTATATGTTATGTTCTTTATTTGATTACTGATTTCCCTTTGTAGGACTGGGGTTCATCCTTACCTCTCCAGTGTGATTTTCACACCTGCTTTCCCTCAGTTGTGCCTGTAGGCTAAAACTGGTCAGGGGTCTACATTTATTTACGAAAGAAAGGGCCAGAGCTCAGAGTAAAAGAAAAGGTAGCTGGTGCTACATAGACTTTGAGCAGCAGGTGGAGATATAAGCCCCCACAGGTTGTAAGCTGTCACAAAAGGTAGTAGTAATCAGTCAAAGATGACTAAATTGAATTTTCTTCTAGCTACTTTCTTCTCTTCAGCCAAAATTGCCTGAGATTTATCAGCGCTGAGCCTTACTTGTTAGTTCCTGTCCATGTCTCTGACACAGCTAATCAACAGCTAATGCAGACTTGGCGGATATGGGGGAATCGAGGGGTAGTGTCTGCTCTCTGAAGACACTGCATGAAAGCAGAGCTGCTCCCTGACCCTTTCAGAAGACCTGTGGCCAAGGAGCCCAGAACAAAGCATGTCTCACATGAGAACCTCAACAGTCAGCACAGTAATTGCCCATGACTCACTTTGGAAAGAGAACAGACCTTCACAATTTTGCTGTGGTTGGTAACCTACCTAACAGCTGGAGCACTAGACTTTCACCCACAGCTATGAGGACAGGTGCCAACAGACCAGACTATATCTCCTACCCGATTCAGGTCAATAGCACATGGATAATTAGGGCCTGTGAGAGTTGTCTCATCACAGCTACTTTTGTGGACAGTGGAAATTTGGATTGTCTGAATGAAGTGATGGTTTCTTAAGTGTAGTGCCTTTACGGGAAACCAATAGTCTGCCTAGTCTGCCTTCCCTCAATGAGATATTTAATAGATTTACCAGCCTACGTCTTCTCCTCCTTCACCCATCAGAGTGGGGTATAAACCACAGTTTGGCCAGTGAAGTCTTCCAGACAGTTTTGGGTTCCCAGTGCTGGGCAGGCTCAGACAAAGAAGCTTTGGCGTTTGTCCGCTGGAGAAATTTTCCTTCCCTTCAACAGTGATCAGTTCTTTCTGAATCTGCATGATTTTAAGTGAGAAGAAACATCTCAGTTTAGATTTAAGCCTTTCATCATCTGTCTTGGAGGTTTTTTTCCCCCCTCAAGCGCTTACCATCAAGGCTGGGCTGCATGAAACACATTTACTTCTGAGTTTTCAAGCACTGCCTGCACTGTAAAATTTAATGGACATCAAGGGAAGAATATTTGTTGGTCAAACAACAATTTTTCAAGATTTATAGTTTCTATCACTCCTGGTTATGACCTTACCCTCCATCGCAGCCACCCCTCTCAGCATGCAGCTGAATTTTTCCAGTTTCATGGTACACTTGAAGTTCTTCAGAATTCAGTATTCATACAGAGTCCTGACAAAGCGTTGAGTGTTCGCCCGAATGTTCAGATAAATATTAGACCCTAGCATTGCCCTCCAGATGGAGAAAAAAAATCAAAACAACCTTTGGAGGTAAGGTCAACTCCATCCAGTGCTTCCTTGTCAGTTGTGACAGCTCTGTCCTGACTGTGCATGTGTAGGCCTTGATCCTTCCCTGCAGCTGAAAGGCTCCAGGTACAACCTGAGCAGAGGACAGGCGAGGAGGGGGTGATATCTGTATGTGGATCCCATTCCTGGGCAGAAAGTGAGGTGCTGTTCCAGCAATAAGGGATTAGCATGAGTGAAAGAGAGCTCTGACTGTAATTTCCCCTTTGGCAGCTTAGATACACTCTTAGCTTTGAGTGTGGGAGCAGGTCCGTGGAAGCAAAACGGCCCGTTCGCCTCCTCGCAGTGCGATACGTGCTGAAACCTTGCGGGATCAGCACTCTTGTTTGGCTTTCTGAATTCCTGCCAGATCAGGGCATTTAGTTTGGACCATAAGAGAAATAGAAGCTGTTCACAAGGCTTCGGTCCAAATTTCCACACCATCTGCTGTGTTTGGAGATCAGTGTGGAGGTTTGAGCCTGCCATAAAAGCAGAGGGAAAAGAAAGTAACATTTAATAAAGAAATTAAATGAACAGGAAAAATGAACCCAGAGGGTGTCCCGCCATGTTCTTGGTCATCATAAATTAGGAAGGGAGTAGCACTAAACAGAGAAAAAGACGGGACAATGGAATACTAAAACCAAATGTAAAATGAAGCCAGTTTTCAGTGGTATACTGAGAGTGAAGGTGACCAAGCCTTGACTGGTTACTCACCTGGAGGTAAAAGTTAAGACTAATGTTGTCTTTGGTGAATTCTGGCTGCAGGTGCTGGAGATTGAGATAGGAAATGGGATTGTGGCAGCTCTGAGACCCTCATCTTGCACCAAGACAGTGTGAGCAGTCCAAATGTCTTCTGTGGGGCTGCTCCTGAAGTTTCCGATTTGAGCTCTTTGAGTGTCTGGTTGGAGAAAATCAGAATATGCCAGATGTGAAGAGCACTATATTTGGGTGGTGGGCCTAATTTATATAAACATAACACATTGGCAATGAATATTGTCATGATTAATTAAAATTGGAAATTGGAGAATTAGCAAGAAATGCAATAGAGTAATGTTTAATTGGAGAAAGTATTATCTCTGCTAACCTTTGGAATCTCATTGCAGAAACTTGCCATCAGATGAAATTACCATACCTATTAATTTAAATGGAAAATAACTTTAAGAAGAAAGGTCTGGTGCTTCATAAGAGAGGTAGTGCAAATTTTACAGTAGTTCTTAACAGCCAAAAAAAGAAAAAGATTAATGGAAACATCCATACTTCATTGCATAAAAGCCAAATCAGGAGCAGAGTCATGGGTTTCCTTCTGAACACTACTTCCTTATTTGGAGTGATTTTCCCTGTCTTTCCAAAAAAACTAGGAACGTGCTTCATAATGTTAAGTTGCCGGTGTGGCAGCAAGAGGTTTAAATACCGTTAAAGCCCTCTTAATTCAAAAGAAAAAGTAACATTATGTGCTGTCAAACCACAGAACCTAAATGATGACTGAATCACCTGGCACTGTCTCTTTAACTCAAGCCCTGCCACTTCTGAATGTGTGGGGTGGTTTTATTTTCCTATCTTGGGGCTGCTGCTTCTCCGTTCCCCTCTCCTCCGTGTGAGTTTATTTTCCATTCTGTTTTTTGTTGTTTAGGTAGGTGCAGTAATGGCATTCCCAGGGCAGCGTTGGGAAGCACTGGCTTCCTTTCTGGAATAGGAAAGCAAAAGCTATTTCAAAGCTGAAATCTGATTATGCAGAACAGCCAGCATTTGGGGCAAATTTTCTTGAGGCTAAGCATAAAACGCTACCATGTACATTTCTTCCAATGGTCAAGGAGGGATATATATTAAACAATCTGTTCTTTAATCCTCGGTATTAGATTATTTATTTGTTTTAGGCAATGAGGGATGTTATTTGATCTTTTCCTCACTGCCATTTGTCTTGCCGTCTACTCTGCAGATGCGCTGGGAAAAGATTATGTTCCTTCATCTCCCAAATAAGATTTTGTTTGTTTGTCATGGCTTTTGTACAGCTTTCAAGCCTGAATTTCTGTGTGGGCTTAGGTAAATTTCTGTTCTCCTTGAAGCTAAAAAATACAATAACCTGCTTAAAGGAATCAAGCTATGAAAACACCACCTTTTTCATGTGCACCGGTTAATCCACAAGATATTTAGGAGCATGGTATCTGAGTGGACACACCTTTGAAAGATAATAAAAATAATTTGATAACAGGTTAACGAATGTAATATGCTGAAATAAGACCTTTAAAATGTTCTTTGCAACTCCTCAATGTGTGATTTAGAAATTTCGTTAAATACATTAATGCAGGCACATATATGGGGCTTTCTGAAAGCTATAGGACTTGAACAATAATATTACCTTTCTCTGCTGAAACCATTTAATACTCTCCCTTACATCTTCATCATTCTTAACTCATTAATCCTCACTACCCTTCCCCAAGGAAAGGGGATATTACTACCACTTTATACATAGAGAGCTGAGGCAGAGAGATATTAAGGCCTGGGCTCATAAGGGAATTTCATGGTGTAAATCCTCCAGTTGTGCTGATATCAGTGGGACTTGGATCCCTGTATGCCTGGGAACCTCTGTGGTCTGCGCTGAATTTTTTTGGCCAAGAAAAAAACAGGAGCTTGGGTCAGGCAGGAAACTGAAGCCGAGATTGCACGATGTTTGGTTAGTGCTGTAGCCATTGAGTACTGTTTCTTTCTGCTGCCTTCTCCTCTTCAGCTGCCCACCTCTCAGTCCTTACTGGCGTTTGCTCATATAATGCCTCATCCTACAGGATGAGATCTTTCAGATTGCTGTACGTTCAAGGTAGGTCTAGCTCAGTGGTTTGACTTTGCAAACAAGGATCGCTGGCAGGTACCTGACATCCAGTTTGTGCCAAAAGTTAAAGTATGAGAATAAGGATACAGGATAAGCTGTGTTACAAGTTTCAAAAAGTTGACTATTGCTGAGCTACCGATCCTTTTCCAAAGAGCTTTGTGAGCACCCAGTCCTTGTGGCGTCCACAATATTTAAGGTAAGTCATGTAGTTTCAGTTTGAAAACAAAATTATTTTTATTGCCTTTTTGCTTTCCTTTATCGCTACATTCTGTAGGTGAAAGCTGTCAATTGCATTAAGAGCTTTTGTTCCTTTGCTCTGACAGACTGCCACCTTAAAAATTCTGTAAGTTCTACAATCCCGTGATTCTTTGCTAGGAAAGCATAGGAAAGATGATATTTTGGATTAGAAATCCCAACTGAAGTATCACCATTTCTTTGTTTACTTAGATTAAGCTAAAAACATTTGTCATTAGGAACGCAAGAGGTAATTTCCTGCCAGAACACCCAAACCTTTGACATTTTTCCTTCAAAAATCCTTAAATGTGTGGTAGAGTATCAAAGCCTTTTCCCTACCATCATCAGCAAAGGTCAATGGTTTCTGACAGATGCGTATTAGGCCTGACTTAATTATGACTGAGTGCCGCAGTGTTTTATAACATCTGTTATCCAGTGACTAAGAAGTGTCTATAATTCTATTTTTTTAAAGGACTAGCAGATGAAAATGACAATTTCAGGTGGGAAATCTGAACTGGCAGAAGGGGAAAAAAAAAGAAAGTCCTTTTTTCCTGGAATATTTCTAGTAATTGCTATAATTTTGAAGCAACTCAAACTTTAAAAATTCCCACACGTGGCCTTGACAAGGTCAGCAAGGCCTCAGTAACTTTTATGTTTCCTGCATGATCCCTGCAGGTTAAAGAGAGGGCCTCACTGAAAGGAGGCCAGCCTGCAGAATAAAAGCTTTCCTATAGCCCTGAGGAGCAGCTGTTCCTGGGCTGCTATAACCACTCTCCAAAAAGCCCATTTTCACAACTCGAGCAAAAATCTACCTGCTAGATCATTAAAATGTCAGATTGCTCAGGTCACATAAACTGTTTCACAAAAAAAGATCCTGGCTTGGGCTCCAGCGTTCAAGAGTAGAGGCTGAGGATGACTGCCCTGCTCGGGCACAGCTTGCAGCCCCTGTGCTTTGTGCCATATCAATTTTAGGTTGCTATTCACCGTAATGGTCCTTGAGCATCTTTCGTGTAAAATAAGCGGTAGTCAACAAAGCAGTACCGACCTTCATGGAGTTCTTGCTGCTTTTTTTGGAGAAAAACTTTGTGTTCAAGTCATGGGGTTTATTTTCATTTATTTATTTTTTATTGTAGATTTTATTCATTGTGCTTTTAGGAGAACTGTAGTTTCAGACAAAGATACTGACAGGAGAGGGTCTTGTAGTAGGGGATGTTAGAATCAAAGCCCAACCATTCAGCGCCTTTTTCATGGTTTGTGACACTTGGAAAATTTATATTTCAAGTACAGTGTTACACAAAGCGCTCTCAAGCCTGAGAACTTCTGCTCAGTGTTTGGTGCTGAGGCTTCAGGACTGTATCTGCAGTCCCCGGTATCCAGAATAGTGAAACTGGGGATGTTTCTGAGGTACAGAATTAGGGCAAAATCTTTTACTACGAGACAGCCAGGATTTACCAACTTGTTTCCATTTCTGGTCTTGTCCAGACAGCCTGTACCTCCCAGGGCAACTCATTTGACCTCTAAGGCCCACGTTTGTCTACTCCAGCTCTATACACCTAAATAAGGTGCCTAAGCTAGGAGCCTGGGCACCTACAAGTTTTTCGACATTCAGTGTGACAGAACAGTCAAGGCTCTGGGAAGGTCTGAACTGTGCTCCAAAAGTGTCCATCTGCTGAGTGGAGGTAACCTAGGACACTAACCTCAGACCTGATCTTAAGTGGATGAATAGATGACTCAAAGCCTTACTTCCTTACCTGAAAAGCTAGGGAAATGCTTTGTCGGTGTATATTTCTGCTGTTGAAGTCCTCACAATCAGTACCAGGAAGACTGATGCTGTTGTGACTGTCAGAGGTGGTGCAAACCTTGGGGGAACCCTCTCTCCCCCATAACAGTCTTCAGACGAGGTGAAATATATCCTGAATTCTTTTCTGGCTTGTGAATCAGGCAAAGGATCTGCTTTCCAAGCAATGATGCTTTCTGAAAAGCATAGGGTTTCTCAAACAGCTGAACTGGGTCATTCAGATTTGGAAATATATACATCTCAAAATGCCAAAGGTTCGTTTGGGCTGGGTCTAAACAAAAAACCTGAAAACTTTAATCGCAGAACAGTGGCCCATGTTTGGCACTTTCTGAACTTGAAGGTAGGAATCCTTATGAGATCACATTTTACTTCATTGGTCTTCCAGGGAAATTTGTCCGAGCATTCTCTTTGCATTTCTGAATAACTGCAAAAATTTGTGATTGTTGAGTTACATAGAGAGAATCCCAATGTAGAAGGAGTAATAGGATCTGAGGCTCTGTGCACATTTCCAGATTTGTGAGATGGAAACTTTTCTGTTGAATAGAAATGCATATTTATTACTCAGCAAATCACAAGTAATTTTTCTAAGTGGCAAGTTCAGGAGCTAACAACTAATGGAGTGACATGTGAGGGAAATTACAGACCATTTTAAAACTGCTGGACAATTCATCAGATCTTGCTTCATTTGTCATGTATGTACAAAAGCTGCTATACATTATTATGCCCATGCTGTACTGCACTAGAGCAGCCTAGGTGAGGATGGCTTTGATTATTTCCTTTTCCTGATGGACAAACAGCGAGCTGCTACTTAGTTTGAACAGTTTTCTTATTCATACAGATCTCTCAGTGGCTCCAGTTGAAATAAAAACGAAATATTAGATAGTTTACTACAAAGTAAAAGGGAATGGGGTTTAGTGAAGTAGCTAAAAGGGATGAGGAGATAAAGATTCATTACTGATTGGAGAGTTTTTTTGATTTTCTGGGTGATCTTAAAGCATCCCAGAATCAGTACCTCATTTGTTTATTAATCCATTGTACGATAATTACTAGTACGTTGTAAGCATTTACTTTTAGTTGCTATTTACAACTAAAAAAACCCCCAAACTGTATTGAAGCTTAGTTGTACCTGTTTGATATCATCACAAAGAGCAAGCAGGATACTGGGTACTAAGTGGTTTTGCCAAAATGTCTGATGAAAAGAAACTGTTAAAGGAGGACCAATATCCATATCCAGCTGATATTGGATCTCACCGGAAAGACAGGACCGTTAATCTCTGCCGTTTGGACTGGGATACACTATTTGGAAAAAATAAAAGCACAAATGTTATGGATGATGACAGTAATGTAGGGAAAAGATGTCTTTATTTTTATTAATTATGCAATAATTTCCATGATTCTTCATTTTGTTTTTTACTTTTATGCGTTGTCTGTATTTAAATAAGGGTCTGTTATGTTATTGAGGGGATGAACGGGATTTTCATTTGTTTGTTTTTTTCTCTTGTTTGAAACAAGGAAAGGGCTGAAGGTCGTGCCCGTGGCAGGAGACCCTAACCCCTGACTGCACGAGCTACTGGTAAGATCATTCTGGCAGGGTGAGACGCAGATCCCAATTTACCTTTGGTTGTTGACAAATTCTGGCCCACTTGAAGCCTAAGACAAAATCCTTACCCATTTAAACGGAGTCGGAGACTTTAGATGTGGGTGGCTGTTAATGATTTCTTTCATCCATTCTTTTCTCTTGTTTACACTTCTGTACATTTTTGTTTCTACTGGCAGCGTTGAATAGCTGATTTTCAGCCTGACCATTTTCATTTCAGGAAACTGGTATCTATGAGTGGGATAAGAGTGAAAGAATACATTATGCTACAGGTGGCACGGGCTATGTATGTCAGGCCTCTATTCTTAGGACCAGGGTCAAATCTGAGGTTGTAGATTAATTGTGTAACAAGGTGTCAGAAAATATTCCACAAATAAACAGAACATGGTTAACTCAACACTTTGAATTTATAGAAAGTCTAAATTAGATCCTTAAAATAACATGATTATTGCTAAGTTCTAGCCTGAAGCAAAACTGGGGTTCTACTTTGCATGAAGGAGCTCCTGACCGGCAGGAACTTAAAAGGTAACTTAATATGCTGCACTACCAGAAATATAACAGACTGCTTATTGGGACATGTTTAAAACAGAGAATGTATAATAGTTTTCTGATCTCACTGATACGTATTTCTACAAATAACACCAGAGACAAGTGAAATCTGTTTTATGCTTTGCAAGAAATCAACTGGACAAAACCTGAGTTTCAGTTAGAACAGTTCTACATATACAGAGGACTCCCAGCAGAATCTTTAAAAATAAGCATATGTTTCCCCAATGACATCATATTTTTGTTATCTGCATTGTACCATAGTACTTTTTTTCAAATAAGAGACAAAGAGGGCTACAGAAAAGTTAGAGACCATAACATTTCAGTTCAGTTCTCTTTATTCCTACTACCATGTTTAAAATATTTTGATTAAGTAATGATGTAGTTGAAAAGCAGGAATGGTGAGTACTTCCAGGGCTGAAAACCATGTAAAATAGTGCAGAAATTGGACTTAATGCTTTATTTTCCCTGCAGATTATAAAGAAGAGATTCATATACCTGCTCACTGAAGTATTTAAGGGGAAGTAGCAAATAGAGATTAATCTTTTAGTTCTCAGTTAAATGTTTGGTTTTATTTTTAGTTCTGTGGTTGGAACATTAGGGTTGTCCCTGTTAATCCAGTACACTCAGTGGAATGAGAAAATAGTATACAAGAAAAAAGAAATTGTATGCAGCAACTTTAGTATATTTCATGTGAAGTAGAAAATAAGTAATTCCAGGTTTTAATGGTCACATCTGATAATTAGAGTTCTCTAGTATGAGTTGAACCTAACTGTTCTATGACCAATAGGCAGGAGCAGCTCCTTTCATTTGTGTGCTGTTTCTAATAAAAATCTGCATGAAAATCTGTGAATGAAACTTGGTATCAGTGTCTAAACCACAGGTTCTCATCTGGCTTAGCTTTTCTTTCTCAATTGCCAAAAGAAATTAGCATGTTCTGGATTATTCAATTGAAAAATTTAATTAAAAAAAAAAAAGAAAAATAACCATTACAGGCACGAACATAAAAATGCCGGTACCTATTTCTTCTGGCTTAGAGCATCGAGTTCCTTTTAATGTTACTCTTAAAAGAACACAGGATGGATATAATGGGATTAAATATACCTAAGAAGAGATGCACCTATGGTGTGGAGCACAATAAAACCTTGCGTTGGGGTTATACGAGTGGATGTTGGTATAGAAAGGCATACAGAAATGCTGTCTAGAGCCCTACAGCCCTTTTGTTTATGACACGTTCACAAGGCTAAATTTCATAGCTGATGCAGAGACACTGCGTAAAATATCCATGTCCAGCTGTGTGTCAGCCCAGGGTCCCAGCTTTTGTTTGCCACGCTGTTATCATTTCAACTGCTTCAGCTCAGACATCATCAGCTCATGTGAACCACCCAATGTCCCTCTTTTCAGTGCAGTTGTACTGACTTGTGCCACCTAAGACCCTAGACTGTGAATTGCATGTAACTGCAGTAGTTTTATCCTCTGTGTATGTAAACTATTACTACCACGCTCTCCTGTGGTTCACCTTAGTTTAAATGAAGTTTTTATTCTTGGACCACTAAATCATAATTTTCTGCTTTCTCCTAGAACTTATCCAAGTGTCAACATCCTTCCTTGTGAAACAGATTGAAGGCAGTGTTTAGGAGATGGATTAACCATTTCCAGAGACGGATTTGCATTTGGATTCAAAGGTTTTAGAAGGTACTTGCAGGTGTTGCATGGGGGAGCAATGCAAAAGATTTGAGAATATTTCCCTTGATTTTATAGACTGCATCTTCATTTTTCTATCAGCTCGCACAAAAGGAAAACCCCAGTATGTTGAACAGGAACTTCAAGCGCAAAGTTAATGTCAGAATTTTCCTGGTATGAGCTCAGCTCCCAGTGTCACGGAGGTAACGAGGAAAAACAGAGAGACAGAGAGACGGAGCAAACCTTAAACCAGCGACTGCCGCTGTCTTCATGATTCAGTCCAGGCCATCCACCAGCATAACGCTGTGTTTCCATCCTCTGCTTTCATTGGAAGTTGTGCTTGGCATGACTGCACTCTTAAGAGCATTTGGACAAATAAATAACATCCCTCTTCGTTATTTATTTGCCTTCAAATTTTAATCAGTATTTGTGTAATCAGTAGTAATTTACTACATTCCTATTCAAAGAAATTGGCACAGTGTTTATATATAATCACCCAACGTAGCTGTTTTATTTAAGTACTGGGTTCTAAATACACATAAATTCAGCAATTATCACTGGAACAAATTTTAGACTTTGAAGTGAATTATACCAGGAGGAGTTTTCTGTAGTTGAAATTGGAAAAACAAACAAAAAAAGGCCTCACTTGCCCAGCTGAGGAATCTGACTGTGACTTTTATGCACGTGCGCTAGGTGTTTGATTTTGGGGTGAAAAATGTATAAAATTTTAGGAAAGCTTTTAAGCGACAAAATGCAGGACTTCCCTCAGCCACACGCAAGTGCACTGTTTGGGTTGTGAGGTTACAAAATCTGCCTTTCCCTTTGATTGGTTTTGCTTCCACGTAAACCAGCTAAACCAAACACTGAATAAAGTGCTGATAGTATTTTAGCCTTTTTTTCTACCCTGGGCTTTAGCAGGTGTGGGCATCTGTGCCCGTGGGGTCTGAGGCTGTTTGTTAAATCTTTCTAACCCAGTGTACAAGGACAAGCCTATTCACCTGAGCTGGAACTGATGTGAATGAGTTCTCTGCCGCTCTGCACCGGAGCAGCTATGGGCTACGTCTTTATGCTGTGGTTGGTTACAGCTGGGAATAAAGTGCCAAAGTCAGCAGCTGAAATAAGTAGAGTAAATCAAGTTAAGAGGGAACAGGACAACATTTTGGAAAAGGAGGGAATACGGGGTAAAACCATTACCTAGAAGTTCAGGGTTAAGATGATGAGATATAAATTGATTGGTATTTCCTGGGTTTATAAGGGCAGACCCTGGTGGATGACATCATCATCTGCTGATTTTTCTTGTCGCCGTGTGCCTACTTGGGCTGCCAGGATGCTGCAGATCCTGCTTTCCCTTTGACATCCACAGGAATTTTATCTGAACAATCCATGCAGGGTCAGATCCTTCACAACACTTTTAAAAAAGCTTATGGTGGTCCCAGGTCATCCGTGTTCATGATCGTAAGTTGCATTCATGTGGATATCTACTGTATAAATGTGCTTCAGGCTTTGCAGACACGTGAACCTGCAACAATTTAACTACCTGAGTTTAATGCAAATTCCTGAGTGAGCATATGTATTTCTGATTGAGTGAATGGTTAGCTTACTTTGCTCCCAACTGGCTCAAAGTTGCCTAGAAATAAGCTAGATTTTGATCAAGGCAAGATATTTATTCTACATTAAACTATTTAAAGTCTCACCCTAGGTTTAATTGGTGCAGTCTGTAAAGCATCGAAGTGATGAATATTTGATGATGATCTAAGGAGAGAAGTATTATTCTTCACAGTACGAATTTTAAGCTCACATGATATGAAGATGGGACATTCAAAAAGAGGTTGATGTGGCCCCAGCATTACTGTGAGGGCTTAGAAGTGCACCATTGCAACCGCATAGTGTGTGATACAAAAGCCTAAAGTTCAATTATGAGGATAATTCCTTCTTTTACCAAACCAGCCTTACTCGTGAGGTGTCTGGGTGTCTGTTCCTCAAGATTTTATTCAGGAGTGCTTTGGTGGTCTAGAAGATTTCTCCCTCCCACTGTGGAAACAGAGGTGGTTGGAAGTAAGCAGCTCTCCACCACAGGAGTGCCTGCAAATGTGCTTCTGTCCGGGTCTTCAAGAAAACAAGAGATAGAAGGGCAGACAACAAAAGACCTAGATGTTCTCCTACCCAGAACCCAATGAAAGGTCACAGAAGGCTGCTAGGAGTAAAGATGAAGTATTTCACAACTTCCAGGAGTCAGGAAGTCTGGTGGGCTGAAAACTCAAGAGCAGAAGACGAGTTATGGCAAGTGAAACGTCTTCCTGCACCCTGGTCCTTAGATTCATCAAGAACACTGGAAACCCAGGCGCAGAATGAATTAGTGAGCGAACAAATTAATTTGGTGCTTTTACAGGGCTCTGCTGGTCAGCCTTTTTTTAGGGGATTTCTAAACTTTTACCAGTTTGGTTTTATTCTCTTTAAGAAAGTTTGTTCCTTGAACAAAGGAACTGTATTCAGTTATGGGGTTATGTTTTCTGAATGCCATCAAGGACAAGAACAGTAATATTCCAAGGCACGGTGCAATTGACTGTGGAGAAACAAGCACTTGTATCCTACCAGCTGTCGGCTGTGACATGTGCAAGAGAGAGACAGGAAAGTCTAAACATGCATCTGAAATGCTGCAAAATCAACAATACTTATTGAGGCTATCAAAGCCTCTTCGTACGACGTGTTTCATATCGTCCGTCACTGGCATTATGGTAAAGGCTCCGAAGTGCTGCAGGAGGATTTACAATATGGTGTATGATTAAAATAGGGGATTGTGCTAAGGAATTGGTGTGTATTTTCAAAATTATTAGACACAGTTGGGAACATAGCTGGAAGCAAGACTGCCTTCATATAACATATTGCCAGAACTAACTGCTTTGATTTCTTAAGACTAGATGATGATTGTTTGATCATTTTATTAAAAAAAAAAAAAAAGGTCTAGGTGTCAAAGAGTTTCCTTATGTCTAAACAAGTGTTATTAACTTCAATTATGGCTGCCAGGTGGAGAACTGTGCAGTTCTTTTACCATGTTTCAAAATATTTCATTTAGACATTTTGGAAAAACATACATCCCTATTCATAACCCCTGTTACTGTTCTGATTTATAGGTTCTGCTCCACTGTAAATCATTCAAAATGAAAAAATTAAATTTTATGGCATCAAACTTATGTGGCATCGTGCCTGAGCAAAGGGCAGAAGGAATGCGATTCTTATACTGCCAATTACTATTGAACTTGATTTTTTTTTTTAACAGATGGCTGAGATACACTTATAGAGAAAGGTAAAGTATACTTATTCTTTATTTGGACTTTGAATTAAAAATAAAACACTCTCTTCAATCATTTTTTCCAGTTGTTTATAAAACTTTGACTCCTAAGGATTTTTTTTTTTTTAATTATACAAATATTTGCATCTGAAATACAGAAAATTTTGGGTTCAGGCCATGCACTTTAATTGCTGTGGATGGTTAAATGTATCATTCACTTAGTCTGACAGGCTCTTGGAGAAAAAAGGGTTGCTGTGTCAGAAGTGGCGTTGGGAGAAGTGTGAAATCTTATCATTTTTAACTGGAGAGAGAATTGTGAAATATATTAAAAATCTGGCCTGTGTTCTCTAGTGAGGAAGAGATTTTGGATGAGGGGATATGACATTACATTTTTAAAAATTCTATATTCTTTTCTTTACTTATTCCCTAGCATACTTTGTCAATGCCAGTGAACGTCAGTGACCTGGCGTGATTCCTGCCTATGAAGTGGTTCTTTTTTGGCAGAAGAAATTTCTGCTCCAGTTTCTGAGGGTTTCCTGGAAAGCATGATGGCATTATAGGCTTAGATGTAACTTTAACTCATGCAACAATGCAGGAGCTCATTTTAAATTCTAGTTGAGGTAACTAGTAAAGTCACCCTAGAAGCATGCAGCTCAGTAGTTGTCAATGGTAGACTTTTCAGATATTCACACATTTAAAATACCAGAGGACATGATTTAAAGGCTTGAGGTGATGGAGAACCACCCTGGAAATGTGGACCTGGTCTCTCCTGTGACAAAGACTCTTGTTTTAATGAGGTTCCACTTGCTTCAGCTGGGAAATCTGTTCATCACCTCATCCTACACTTCTCGGCCCAGCTGAATCCCCTAAATGTATGGGTGCTCACAGGCACATGAAATCGTGTCAGGACCTTTAAGAGGGTCTGTCTACATTTTCATCACCTCTTGGGCACAGTCTTGGTCATGTAAGAGATGAACAGGACCCTTGAACACTTCCTTACTGTAGCAAAGTGGTTAATAATTAGTCTTTTAAGGAAACTTTGAGACATACCCAATAGCAGAACTTCTTCTTGGCTAGTATAAGGAGTCAAAGGCAGCCCCTGGCGACAGCACTGAACCTCTAAGAACCAGTCATCAAGCTCTACCCTTTCCATATGGACTGTGGGCACTCTTTCAACTCTGGTGAATATTTTGGCTTCAATAAAAAAAAACTATACTGAATAATGTACTAAAAAAGTAGTAAAAGGCATTGGCAGAAATGGTGAGCCTTGTCTTTATTTGCCTCTATTAAATTAATACAGTCAAATAAATTGTATCTGATTTTTTTGATATGTTCAGATTATAAGACTGATTTTCTGATCATATGTAATTCCATGTATTGCTTATGTCAAGTTAATAGAGAAATTTGCAGACTTTCCTTTTACCGCATGTACAATTTGATCTCATTTTGATTACATATATCTTTGAAATATCTGTTAAAACCTTATCTATAAAATGAAAAGAATATTGAAATATCTGATCTCCGTGTTGTAGGTAACAAAAACAATATAAATGTTAACAACATTCCCTTTAAATGCAGAATCAAACATATTAAGTACCTCGGGGTTAAGATTTTAACTTCCTTAGATTTATGGTAAGAATTAAAACATCCTCTCTTGTTACATTTATAAACACAGAGCTCATTAGATGAAGGAAATTTCCTTTATCATTAATAGGTCACATTAATGTGATAAAAATGTCTACACTCTCAATAAATTTTATTCTTATTTTAAGCAGTTACCACATATAGTGTTTATCCTTCAAAACTCTCAATAGCACTTTTATATCCTCCAATTGAAATAATAAAGAGCAAAGAATAAAAAGAAGCAAATTAATCCTCCTCTGGGAAACAGGAAGACTAGCACTGCCAGGTTTTAAGTTGTAGCATTGATTTGCTAAGCTTAAACGTTTTCTTCTCTCTTTTGGAGAAATGAGTGACTGTGCGGAAGGATTTTGAAATTAAATGCAAAAGCTGACTTCTAGGAAACACCTTTGGTAAGGTACCTGATACTTCTTTCTGCTCTGCATCGCTTTGTTGGCCAGAATGGGCATTTCTGGAAGCTGAAAAAAAGTGAGAGTCTCATTCATTTTTGGAGATACTGATAATCATAACAACGTAAAATGTGGGAAAGGCAAAACTGGATGAGACACAGTGCCCGTGTAACCCTGACTCCAATAGCGACCGCTCACAAACTTTTTCCTCAAAAGCTCTATCTTTCTGAAAACTTGGCCACGTTACATTATTTTTATTGATTCCAGGTCTAGTTTCATTTGGAGTATATGCCAAGCTTCCTACTGGACATAAACAGAAGAGTCGTCAAACTCTATGTTGTCCCAGGCAGCAATTCACAAAGCCTAAATACAGAACATTCACAAATTCAGAGAGAATTTGTTGGTGGTCTGCAGAGAGCAGACCGGTCAATCTGTGTGGGCTTTATTTCTGGTTTCTAGCTGCTGTTGCATGTGTTCGGTTTATTCGTTGTGAAATGAAAATGTTCTGCGGAGTTGCAAAGTTATCTGGAAACAAGGGGCTAATGGTATGTAAGATAAGGACTAAGAAGACAATAGCCAGACCTATGGTAAGAACTGAAAGTGCTGTGGAAAACCAACATTGTTCAGAGCAGAGAATGAAGCAAAGGGATAAAATTGGCACGGCAGAGGACTCAGCTTCCAAGAACAGCGCGGAGGCAGGATGGGTGAGGAAAAGAGGTGATAATGTTTGCGATCTATGGGAGCAAGTGAATTCATGGGTGTACCTGTATGGGTGCATGAGCATGCATGAGATACAGGAAAAATAGCATGAAATATAAATAATAAATAAACGAAACTTTCAATGAAATTTTATTACCAAAAAATGCAGACCAAGTGTCAGATCAGGGAGGTACAACTCCATTTTTTATTTAAAATGGCTCTTCTGGCTTTGAAAGTCATTCTACAATACAAAATTCGGTTTGAAATCTATCAGCAAATGTAACTGCAGTTAAATTTGAAACAAGGGTTTTGGCTGGTCAAATTAACAGGATTTCATTGATAGGAATTTTAGAAGTTTGGCTTTTCATTATGGTTGATTTTTTTTTTTTTTTTTTGAAGTGTCAGAATTTCTCATGTAATGGAAATTCAGATTTTTTTCATCTCTATTCCTGATACTATTCTGCTACTTCATTAATGGCTGTATCAGCCACAGAATTATCGTTGATACACAAAGAAGCGATGGAATTGCCATCTACCCCGCTAGTGTCCCGGGAGTAGAAAATGCTGTAATAGGATCTGTCCCCTAAGCAATTGGAGTAAGTGCATGGATGAATGGAGACAAGGTGCAAGACCGACGTTTAGGCATGGTTATGTTCATTCGTATATAGCTAGAAGAAGCTGCATTTAAATTTTACAGTCTCTCTCATCATTCTTGTTAAAGAACTTCTGAAAAGTTTTCAGAATTTAGAAATTAGGAAAGTATAGCGCTATCAAATTGGAGAGAGTTTAGCACTGAGCCCCAGCCTATCTGAGGATAAAACACATCATTGAAATCATTGTCATTGCTCTCATAATGTTCACGTTACAGTATGTCAAAGCATAGCGTCAGCTTTCACTATGTAGTTTGTTTGCTTCATAAACGCCTTATTTACTATTACACTTTTGCAGGATGGAGCCTGGAGAAAATCTCTCTCTTGGATGTGACTGTGATAGCAGATCATCTGATAGAAGATAAATTCTCATTTCCTAGAAAAGGTAAAGCAAGGGGATGTTTATTACAAGCTTTTTTTCCTTGGGGGGTTGTCTAAAGCATTTCTTTTCAGAAGAGGACGAATAAGCTTTGACTTCTCCGTTCTATGATGGAAATATGCTTTTAATGTGCTAAGGAAAGCATAAGGCAGTAACATCTTTTTTTTTCCCCCCCCTCAATTTGGAGGATTAAACTATGATATGGGAAGCAGTAGTGTTGCATTAATCACCACTGCCTTAAATGTCTAGACTTACAGAAGTCAAAACCAAGTCAAACTCAGGAATTAGTCTTGCTGAGAGTCTTTTATCAAAGCTGGGATGCTTGACTGCTAGCCCAGAAAAGGCTCCTTGGGCTGTGTCTGGTAGAACCAGTAATTTAATAACGATACAGTAATTTAAACAAAAATAAATACTTTCTCAAGGGATAGATGCCCGCTTAGTACTCTGAATTTAACAACTAAACCGTTGACACCATAGGCTATCATTCCTGTTAGCTTTTAGCAAGCCTGAAGAGATTACGATCCATCCGGCTTGGTTTCTGTAGGATTCACATGGTTTTGTCATGGCTGTCCTAGCAACAGGCAAGCCTCTGGGCAGCCGACTGCCCGCACACCGAACCCAGAGTCGCTGTGCCTGTGGGCTGGAGTCCTCGCGCGGAGGTGCAAACCGGGCACATGATGGGTGCACAACGCACAGGACTCCTGGTTGTGAGACGGGATCTCGCTGCGCCCCAGCGTGCCCAGGGGGCTTCCCCCTCTGCCTGAGGGTGGCATGGAGAGGGGACGAGTACTCTCAGACTAGATTTGGAGCTAGATCGTTTTCTTCGTTGAGAAGCTTTGCTAAGCCACTGCACGAATCTTGAACCAGAATCAAGTCCCGCTCATTTGGATTCTCTGTCAGTAGATGCGAGGAGGAAAGGAGTGGGGATGAGAAGTACCAGGCAGCTTGGAGCACTTCTCTCCATCATAATTTCTCTACTGCTGGATTTTGGACACTTACCTCCATCTAAACCCTCTCCACAGCTGCTGTTGAGCAGCCACAAGCAACGTCAGACAACAGCAGTGTGTGTGCAGTGGTTGCAAGTGGGTGGGGAAAGATGTGGGTAAGTTAGATTTCACTTTGATGTGCTGATTTATTTTTAAATTTTCTTGGAGAAGAAAGTGCGTAATATTGATCATAATAAACTTTTCATCCCAATAGAGGGAAACCAGGTTTGGAATTAGGAACAAGAATAAGGTTTAATAGAAAAAACCTTTCTCACAGGGGGAAATAAGCATTTTGGAAAGGACTTGAAATACAGAGGGATCAAAATTTTAGAGTGGTCCTTTAATAAAGATGGAAGAATTACCTGCACAAAATAGTAACCATACTCCCAGTCTGCAGCCAGGAAAATGATTAGTTATTATTGAGTTTGGAACAATAAGAACCTTTGGCAGTATAGCAGTGAAAAAATACATTTTAAAATACAAAAGAATACATAGAAAACATTTTTTGTTATCTAGGGAACTAGAAATAATACACCTGCGAGTATAATGAATGGCATAATATTGGCACTGCATGTGGCATTGAGCAATTTGCACCACAGTTATAGGTTCTTTCTTGCTATTAATTTGAAATAAAATAAAATAAACATTTTTTCCAAATCTTTGTTTTATTTCTGGCTCTCATTTATTGTTCACCAACTCTTTTCCTTTGTGTTTTGTCTTTGCCAGCTTTTTCTGTTTCTTTTATGTTTCTTGTCCATTCTCTTAACTGTTTCCCTGGCTATGCTCCATCTCCTTAGGTTACCTCCAAAAAATAAAAAAAAAAAAAGTGCCTCATGTCCTGAACTACAAAAGCAGCCGAACATGTACCAAAATGTGGTTTGCTTCACTGATGGGTTTTCTTTAAAAACACACAAAGTAATAAATACTGGCTTGGAAGAGACTGTTGGGTGATCTGAGCAGCACAGGGGAATTCGGTAATGTATTTCATATATTAGATGGTTCTGTTTTTAAAACTCTGAATTAAGAAAAAACAATCAAACACAACAACAACAAAAAAAGCCTTGCTTCTCCTTTTTGAAATTTGTATTTGGGACTCATTCTCTTGCTCTGAGCCCTTACCTACCGTTGGTATTGTAGCTGCAATGATTTGCCTCTTCGGTGTTGACACGGACTTTGCTTTCTGTTTCTAGTTCCCTCCGACAGCAAGGAAACTCGTTGCCTCTGACCCTGAGTCCCTGTTACTGATTGAACTCCACCTGGATGGTTCCCTGCGTCGACTGCGTTTGCGAGGCTCCGTGCCCCTCCGGCCAGTTTGCTGCAGCATTGCTACCATACGTACAGTGTGAATGTATCTCCCCTACGGAGCTGCCGCGAAACAGATTATAAGAAAAAAAATTACCAATGGTCATCCAAACTGCATCTGCTCTTGCTCACCCTGGAATCGAGCTAGCAAAAGGAGAGCCAGCTCAGGTACGACCTAGTACGGGCTGCTAACCCGTTGCTGACCCAAGGCTAATAAGTGCTAGTGAGAATCGGAAAGCAGCGCCTACACTAGGCAGGTGTAAATGTGGGATAGCACACAGTTCAGCTAGCTAGACCTCTTCTGAGCCTTTAAAGGAAGGAGGTTTGAATCTGAATTTCTTCTTTTCCAGGTGACCACGTCAGCTGTTGGATATGGGAAGGGAGATCGAGCACATAGGTTTTATTTTAAAATATTTAAAAAATGAAACAAAACCAGACAAACTGCTTTGCTTTACTGAACATTGCAAAATAAATCTTGCACGTTGGCTTTTTAATAATTCATTGCTACTAATATTCTCCAGTTTAGTCACCAGGCCAAGGAAAAGCACTCTGTAGGTATTAAAGCCTCAAGGATGAGATTTACATGTTGGAGTCCCCGCGTAGCTGACAGCCACATTTCAGGGCTCTGCACACTGGAAGTGCCCTGAGCTGTTGTGCAGCCTGGAGCCGGTAAGACCACAGGATTCCTCCATGTTCCGAAACCCGAGGCCGTGCCATTAGCAAGTTTGCTGTCAGCAGAACGGTGACTCCTAGGCAATTGCTGCGCAGGTACACACCCCGTGAGGACAGCCTTAAGTACTTTCTTTCTAGAGCATATGGTATTACAGAGTCAAAACATACCCGAGTTTCTAGGTCTGTGGTCGCACAGCATAGTTGTTTCAGTCAATAGATAGGAAAATACGATTTTCGGAATGAGAGTCCTACTGTATTAGTCTGGTAAATGCCAGTGTTATGATACAAAAGAAAAACAATGTTCTTGTTATTTCTGGAGGTTTAAGGAGATTACTATACCCTGGGACACAATGGTACTTTTCAGCTATTAATGCTTCTAAAACTCATTGAAAGTAGTATTCAAATCCAAGAAAGATTGCGTTGTATTCTGCATGTATTAAACGATGTTCTGGGGCTAAATTCAAGGATACAAGTTCTTTCAGACTTAATTAAAAAAAAAAAAAAGAAGTAAAAATGATTGGGTTAGGAGCTCTATAATATTTACTTGAGTCAATCAAGTGAACAAGAATGAAATGCTGAACAAAAAATAAAAGCATTAATCTCCGGCTTTTGCGGTAAAACACAAAGTTCAGGCAGCTGCAGATTAGCAGGAGGGACAGTAGATAGAGAAATTAAATATCTAAAGAATTATATTTATGCCACCATCAGAGACTGAATTAAAAATTGGAAGCAGATTCCTTAAGGGGAAAACAGAGAAACAAGAGCTGGCGCAAAAGCAAAACCGTAGGGCTATCGACGCGGGCTGCGTTCTCAGTTGCACTGGCCTGCACAAGCATATGAAGTTCCAGTGTGTCATGTGGAGGATATGGAGAGGAAAATTAGCAAGTCATTAAGGAAATGACTGGTGAGCAGTTCATGATATACTGCCAACATCAGCTTATTTGCATTGCCGAAGGTTGAAACAGGATGCTACCTGCAGCCTACACGGAGGGAAAGGGACTTGCACTAATTATGGAACCATTTATACCTGTAGGATGCAGTGTTGCTCTGACTATAATTGCTAGTCAAAAATGGAGACGAATAAAGGAGATAAAACATATCTGTGACAGCAAACGACAATCAAAGGTAAATTAGGTTTATGTTCCGTTCAAATATGAGAAAAATTAAAAATAGCTGTAGTTACTGCTCACAAGATAGCCCTAGCAGTAGGCTGAGAAATGAGTGTCTAGAAGGTTGACTTTAACTCCCTTGTTTGGGTATACTTGTTCTGTGGCGGTTTCTTTGCTTTCCTTTTGAGGTCAAAGCAAAACTGTTACGAGATTGCCTCAATCAGAAAAGCATGCACAGAGCACTATGGGGCAGAACACAGGAAGGATTTTGGTAGGCAGCGTGTGAAGGCAGGTGCTGGAATTGGGAAGAGTGAAAATGCCTTTGATCGTTTTTAAAAGTCTGAATGCTTATCTTCTGCGATAACAAAGTGAAGAGCTTGACCTCCCTATTGTAAGTGCGACTGCAAGTGATCTGGAGTGACTGTAAGATTTGAAGCAGTGATGGGTTTTTTCAGTGTCTGGTGTGTTGTTTAAAGCTTTGCTCCTGTACTTCTTATCCCAGCACATCCTCCACAAATTGTTTGTTTTTATGCAGCCTAACTCCCTGACTGACTTGTAAAACAAAAAGGTGACCGCTGTGAAGCCTGACACTGGCAGAGAAAGTGTGTGAGGGGAGTATAACATTTACCAATTGTCCCTCTTCTGCAGACAGCTGATGTGTTCCTCCTCCACCTGGGAATTAATTATAGCTGTTCCTCACATAAGGATATCTGCGACCTTTTGCTCAGTGAATACACTCATGAGGGCATCTGTGCTGATCAATAGTTAGTTAAGCACTTTGAAATGTTTTGGTCTGAAAGACACTGTATAAATAAAAGTAGCATATCCTTCTTCATATATCTCACAATATTTGTTCTGGGATTTGATTTGTGGAAGGTGCAGCGTATTCTCTTGCAAGGTTGGATTCTTCAGCCTGTAGCACAAATATCTGGACATGGATGAGGAGTTACTGGAAATACTGTATACTTAGGAGAAAAATCTATTTAATAGGACCTTTGCTCAAGCTGGGAAGGGATGAATTTGTTCCACTTGCTTTTATGCGTAGTATTTGTAATGATGGCACCTTTATTTAATTTTTGGTTCACGAATCTTCCACTTTTTAAACAGAGACAAGTTCTGCAGCAACTCCACGAATGTTCCTTCACTTAAAAGATAACTGATACCCAAGTGGCTTTTTGATCCCGTATTTCGGCTTGCTAAAGGTTGTTTTCTGCAGAATTATTTTGTGATCTCTGTCACCGGTCCCTGCAGGGCTGTAAGTTTCTTATGATTGTTTCACCGTGTCAGCTGCTTTTGCTGCAGCAGTCAAACTGGCTATAGCGTTTCTTTTCCTGGAGTTAGCATACTTCCGCACCCATATAGCTGTTTCCCTTGTGTCCTATTGAGTCTTTTCTATTAACTGTGTCTTAGAATTTTAATGTTCGAGCCTGTTTCCTGATTTAGGTAAGTCTCAGTTAACCAATTATATCATATTTCTCCTCACACGCATGCGGTGCAATTTCAAGTCTCTGTTTTGTATTGCCTTTAGGTCTGCCTGGACTTCTCTTGCATGAGATACAATCGCTCCTCTCCTATTTCTGCAAATTTTTCCTGACCAGTTTTTTTAGCAGCGTCTTCGTTATTTGCGCTCTTCTGGCCTGTGGAAAGAGCGGAGGGATCCTCGCAATGAATGTCCCTATAAGACGCTGTGGTCACTGGCCAGATGGAAGCATAAAAAGCACTTGAATGTTTGAATCCAGCCAGATGTCTCTGTGAGTTAGCAGCACGCACAGTCAAAAGAGTTACTGGCTAGCATATTTAACAGGAAAAAAAATGTTTTAAAAGGGCCTACGGGAAACCAGTCCAAATTACTTACATGAGGTTCTACTTTGAGGCCACCAAGGAAATGGGAGTGTGTCTAGTTCAGCTCTGGGGGTCTTGGGCACAAATATTATTCCCCTAGGGCCGATAGTACAAAAAATGCACACACTTGGTCACACCTGCTGCCACATTGCTCTGTAATCCCTGGGGTGGAGCGGGGAATGACTGCGTGGCACCAGGCTATTTGAATTTTACACCCGCTTTTACCACACAGTTTCTGCATGATTGGTGGCCTCCTGAGAACGTGTCTCTGTGGCTAAAGGAAAAAAGCGTGCTGCCAAAGAAAACATAAATATAATTATGCCCTGAGTTGGTATGAATAGCCTGAGAAAGACACGCAGAACCTTCTGTTCTTGCAAAGTTGTCTCATATATTTGGGGGGATTTTCCTTATTGTTATGTTCACAAGTCAACACAGCTGTAAGTTCCAGATTTCTTTTCTCATTAATTCCACTAAAAAACATTCACCGGGGAGGAGCATGAAGTGTTTTCTCTTTTTCCTGAGAAAACGGTGCCAGGATGCTAAACAGAACTGTGACAGCTGTGCTTGCTCCCCATGTCATCCCTGCTGTGCTGCTCTGGCCCAGGAGGCGGGCAAAACTCCAGGTGGTTTCCATCCAGGAAGGGCTGATATTCACGACAGTGGGATCTTCTCTCATCTATTATGAAGAATATTAAGGGAATACCCAAAACTGCACCAAGAGCATCTTCAAATTCCTCTGCTGCCTCTTCGTCTGAGTTTCTGAAATCACACAGGAACAGTTCAGCTGTTTTGGCCAGAGCTTTTCAGTTTGATGAGCATCCTTGGTTGACAAGTTTGTGACACTTTGAAGCAACCTGGTCTTATTTTTGAAAACTGCATAGGATTCATCAGAGTCTTTTAGAATATCTAATATTCCATATTGTCATTTTCTGGGATCATTGCGTATGGATAAACTTTCAATTTTTTATGCTTATCAGTTATAATTGGATGTTGGCAGGCATATGCTTTACCAACATGGTTAAACTCATAAAACTTTTTTTTCAAGTGTACAGTGGAATTGTGGAAACTGCAAATGCAGCTCATTGTGCTCCATTAGAGAGAGCAGAATTTCACAGCTAAGCATTTTTGCACTTGCTTAGTGAAGAAAGCTGTAGGTGTTGAAATTCTTTAGAGAAAATCCAGGTACACAATCATTATTAAAGTGCCTAACAGTATCAATCTCTCTTTTAATTGCTGTTATTCCAGGTAGTTTTCAAACTGCCTCTCAATGTCAAACCGTTTTCCACAGATATTGACAAATGGAAGTAATATTATTTAAGGTCATAACTTCTGTCAAAATGAATTCCATATGTCATTACCTCAGGATTCATTTATGTCAGAGGAAGGGTCTGATCCTGCAAGTCTTGTATACCAAGTATAGACTTACTCTGGATGGGAATTTTTGGTGGCCGAGTTACACGAAGACCAAAACTTAAAGAGTTAATAATACACAATCTGAAAAGGAACGCTATAATCAGTAAGGGTTAAAGCATTTTTTCTTGGTTTCTGACCTAATGTTTTACTTCAGCCTATAGTAACCATAGGTAACACTCAAATCACATTAACAAGTTCCCCAAAAGCAGTCAAATTACGCGATTACTTAAGAAAACCCTCAGGTACATGTGTACCTGTATCAATGTGTACGCTGTATCAATGCAAAAAGACAGCAAGCAAGACTAAAAAAGCTATACTTTTTATTTTGCCAATGAATCTGTTGCACTTTGCAATGTTTAAGTGGGCTTATACAACATAAACATTTGGGACATTTAACATATCAAGCTCAAATAAAAATGACACGCAGATCGTTCACTTCTGAAGCTGCCTTGTGTTCAGTTATTGGAACACTCCATCCCTGTGGTTTCCGAAATATTATAAGTATATATTCCAGATTAAACTTTCTATTTTCCTCAAGGTAGTGTTGCTTTTCAGCCCTCAATGGCTTGGTTTTTGCCTAAAGAATCAGGTCCTATCAGCAAAATCAAAGGCGATTACACAGCTCAGTAGTCATTTAGGATTTCTGTGGCTCAATTAAGCATGTATAGCATGCCACAGCCACTGAGACTCTGTTTATTCAGTGAAAGTGCTCTGTAATTTATTTAAAATAATCCATCTTTAACAAATAAAGAGGCCATTGACTGGCCATCGCTGCAGGCATCCATTTAAATGCTGCCTTCTTGATGGTCTGTTTTGCTGGTTTAAGTTAAATACCTGACAAAAGTGATTCAGTTTTTTGGAAATAAGATTTGTATGCATGATGTTTATTTTCTTTTACACCAGTAATCAGTTAGAACTTCTTTTTAACAGATTGACCATTAAAAATGATTAATGCTATTCACTCTGATAATAACAGATTGTGACTGCCAGTTCTGTGTGTGTGTGTGTGTGTGTGTGTGTGTGTGTGTGTGTGTTAGTGTGTGTGTGTGTTCAAAACTGCTCAGGAATTGTGTCTTCATGACACTTTGCTAATCACGTTAGACCTATTACTGTATACATATATTGAAAATTAGATTAGATTACTACAGCCAGTGACAAAAGCTCTTTTCTTTCCCAACATGCAGCTTGCATCTTTTTTTTTCTTTTCCCACTTGACTATTTCAGAAATGAGTCATTCATCTAAGCAACACCAGCAAGCTGCCATAAAGACTTGCCAGTACTAGTGGATCTTCTCTGAGCATCAAAAGATTGCAGTATAAGTTCCTGGTAAGTGCCGTTACTTGTTGCGCTGGAACATGACCAACTCAGAAGAAGCTTTTTCTCTGTAACGAGAAACAGCCATTAAAAACCGTCTTGGGAATAGGGCAAAGTATAGTGCTAAATTTCCAGTGGAAAGGCAATAGAGAAGGCTATTGGTTAAAGGACTGCTTCTTAGGGTTAAGGATAAATAAAACTCTGGTAGCCACAATGGCACCTCCTGTCCAGCAGCCACACAGTATAGCTGTGTCTTGTCCTCTTTTCAGACTTAAAAAAGCAAAACAACCCACCAAGAACAACGCCAACCTTAGAGGAGGTGAAACTAAGCTGTTTGTGTTATTGAATAATGGCTTTTTAATGGTAGTTAAACAGAATCATGGACAGCACTCAATATTTCTTTATGTAAGCATCTAAAGGGAATGTCATATGTTCACAGAAGAATTTCAAAGTCAGAGCAGCCCATGCGCTTTGTTGCAGTAAGCTCATTCTCACACTATTTATTCTTCTTGCTTTTCCTACAGAAGCCTTACTAATAGTTCATTTCTACCGGCTTAGACGAGAATAATTTTTCAATGCGTGTTGTTTGAAGAACGGCTAATTCTATTTTAAACCCGAAGATTTATTCCAGAGCCCTGGAGACTGTAACACATTTATAGTCATTTAGGTTCTCATGTTTTCACATGAAGCTCTGTGGTAACTATAGATGAAGAGTGCAGCTATCTTCGTGCCCCATTTCAGTTATACAGGACAATCTAGTTAGTACCTGCACATCTGGAAATAAAACAAACAAATAGAGATTCTATCTAGCATGAGACATTAATACGCATACTAATTTGCCTGTAATTTTAATAGTTAATTGCAGGCATAGGACTGGAGTCATGGAAGAGTAGTGAAAACTACCTTATGGCTTTGGAGACGGCCTAAGTCAAACTTGAAAATGCTTTTATAAGTTCTAATTCATCTTTAGTTCAGTGTTTTGTCATGTCTTTTAAAATGGTTTGCTGGACTTTGCCAATCCCGATATTCAGGCGCTATCTTGTGCTCAAGTTGAGGAAATGGTCATATTTTAAGACATTAGATCAACCAGCATGGCAACACCGCAAGCCAAAGCACCGGCCCCTCAGTTAGGATTCATGGTTGTACTGATGATTGTGACTAAGTTGTAGCTGTACAGGTAAAACCGAGGCAGCAGGATCTTATTGTCACTACGTTAGATGGTAGAGGAAAAAAATCACATATTCCGAGCCAGAGTGTTTTGTGATAATATTTTTCCTTCCACATTTGGGGAATTTCACTTTTCTATTATATTTGCTGGATGATGATATTGAGTTAGGTTCTAACTCATCACTAATGGGATTTGGTTATTTTAAGGCAACCGCAATGTATTGCAGCTCCTGAGGACTTACAGCAGAGTCTGGGATCCTGCACTGAAGGTCTGACTCCCCGTTCAACTCTTGGGCAGCGCTCTCTACAACTACGTGAAAGGAGATTGTAGTGAGGTGGGTGTCAGTCTCTTCTCCTAAGTAACAAGTGACAGCACGAGAGGAAATGGCCTCGAGTTGTGCCAGGAAAGGTTTAGATTGTGTATTAGGAAAAAATTCTTCTCTGAAAGGGTCATCAAGCACTGGAACAGGCTGCCCGGGGAAGTGGTTGAGTCACCATCCCTGAAGGTTTTTAAAAAACGTGGCGGGGTAGTGCTTAGGGACATTGTTTAGTGGTGGACTTGGTACTGTTGGGTTTACGGCTGAACTCGATGATCTTAAGGGTCTTTTCCAAGCTAAATGATTCTCTGATTCTCTGATTCTATGAAATACCCGAGAATGAAATCTATCTCATCAGCAGACACAGAGAATATGCAACAAGAAACCTAGAGGGGAAGGGTAGCTCGGAATCCTGTCTTGCCGTAGCATGAAGGTGTGTTATTTAGGGTCTACAAAGAGGTATCTGATTCTCTTCTGAGTGTCTCCTCCAAAAAAAAAAAAAGGCAGAAGCAGCCTTCTTTCCTTTGCAGTACAAATGTGGATGGTAGTGGCTGCTAGAACATTTTTCTAGAAATATGTTAGTTTGTGCTTAGAGCTCTCCTCTGTCTTGGAGGGTACCAACCCAAATTTCCTCTTCCACCCAGGAGGGTGTCCCTGGTCAAGAAGTGTACACGGATGGTATCTGAATCCTTGTCAAGCTGAGGCAGGAAACAGCCATGCAGCTTTTCAGTTTGGAGGACGTGTAAATCAGACTTCCACTCACTTTGGGAGCTTCCAGGTCACACAGAGGTGCAACTGGAATATTTAGGTGCCTCCAGGATCAGAAGGAAGCTGAGCCTGTTCAGTTACAATTTAGGATTTAGGTAGTGGATTGCTGCTTTGTGTAAACTACTCTTTGATCTCAAAGGCCAGTGGCCTGGAAATGTTTCTTCCAGGTTTTAGCACAAGGAGAAACCAAGGTACCAGATATTGAATTAATTGCCTAAGGTCACACGAGGCAATGGGGGAAACACGGGGAAAGAAAAAGTGACCTAACTCCAAGCCTCATGTCCAATGTGTGGGATGACGTTGCTACCCTGAATGGGATCTTTGTTTGAGTGATGAAATGTAGCACCCCGAGAAAAGGTAAGAAGACATTAAGAACACAGATTTCCTTTGCACTTCTAATTCAGAATGTTGCTTTTCATTCATAGTGGTGCAAATATATTACCTTGGTGAGAAACCAGGGAGAACAGGGACCATAGAGCAGGAGCAAGCCTGTGGGTATACATGGGGAAGAGAAACAGAAATTATGCTGTATGAGGCACTGGAGGACTTCCAAGTATTTTTAGTCATTATTACTATTTTTATGTGAAAGGGAACAGCCTCCCAAGCCTGGCTGGTTTGCCTCGGGCAGGGATTTTGTCAAGTTCTAGTCCAAATCTGTGTTTGAGTGTATGTGTGTGCGTATGTGTGCAGGGTGCTTGCACGAGGTCCAGAATGTGCAGCGTTTTATCTGCTACTGCTCACATTTACCTATTCCACCCTCTCCTGTCATATGACCTTCAACTTCCAAACTTACTAGTGTTTTTAGAAGGGAATTCATTGGATAGACCTTTTTTTATTGAAACACGTGTAAAAATACCAAACTAAGTGATTAAAGGACATTTTAAAACTGAAAGAGTTTTCTATATGAAAATATGAAAACTTGTTTTATTACATCAGCCATGGCAAAAGTGCTGATTTTTAAAAAATTTGTTAACATTTAATTTGAGTTTATGCTACTTAGAAAAAAGCAAGAATAAATGTTTCCGTGACACATTAAATAAATTTAATTTAACAGAAAATATTATTGAGAGACCTTTTCAGAAATCTGTCCAAACTGCGGTTTGCTAGCCATTGTGCGTAGGCACATTAATTACTGAGATCTTTCAGGAAAAAGAATATTTGATCTTGTACGTAAATTGATTGAATCTTTTAATTTGCTGGATGCTACTTGCTTATCAGTTTGTGACAACATATTACTCCCATGACAAAACTTCAGAGGTACTTAAGGTTTACTGGTACATTCCTCGTCCGTTAGCAAACCATAGTATTATGTCATCTATATCGTTTAGCAGAAGGGCATGAAATGCTTTCACGAGAGGAACGGGTAGATTTTATGTTTTCATTGGCTTCTCATAAAGTGAGGGAGAGAAGGGAATCTCCTTTCGTTAGTCATGTTTTAGAAGCAAGAAACAATTGGAGAAGTTTTTACCCAGCCGTACAGGCTTGACCTTGACTTTAAGCTTTAGTTCATTGTTGTTTTGATGTTATTGTCTAGTGGATTTTAATCAATGCATACTCTAGCCACTATATTTAAAATAAGCATAACTGCCAGCCCAAGAGCTACATAGCACTTATGTCCCCAAGTCTGACTCTGAAAGGAAATAACTGCAACATTTGGTGAAATAAGGTAATAAGTTCACAATAACTCAGTACAAAATTCAGTTAATTTTTTTTTTTTTTTTTTTTTTTGTAATGAGAAGGCACTAAACACTGTATAATTCCAGATAGCATGCTCTAAATGCAACAGAGACTGTCAGCAGGGCAGCCTCTGGTTTTCAGGCTGGGGTGCTTTGGGTGAAGGTTCTTCAGATCTGCCCCAGGCGGGAGAGGTGGGTGGAGGATGCGGCTGACCTCAGGGTGAATTGAGAGCTCTGCTTTGGCCAGGGTTTGTGGTGTGAATGCCCTGTGCCTTTAGGACCCTGGTCTTACCAAGTACCAGTTGCTCTGGTTAGGCTTCACATGTGGCAAGCAATGGCACTAGGGTGTCTGTCAGCACAGGGACTTGCTGGTGTGAGTAAAGCACAGTGCTGGGCACCTGCGGCTGGTGAAGACAAATTCCTCCAGCTTCCAGCTGCCTTCCAGGCAGCTTTGTGTGAAGCTGTGTGGCAAAGCTGTTGAGAACCAGCAGGAATGCACTTCAGGAGCTTCTTTCAATAATTTAAAAGACTACAGCTGAATTGCTGCAACGATTTGGGAGTTCTTGTGTGGGGTCTCCATACAAAACATAGCAATATAAGGACAATAGAAGTCATCTTCCTATAATGGTCTTTAATGTACTTTTCCTGTAGCAGCCCACAAATAAAGACCAGATTGAAAAAAGAGAAAACACATCTGTGGGTTGTTTTTTTTTTTTTCATTGCAGAAACCCAGTGGAGATCCTTGGGATTTATCCTTATGAATTAGTTTGCTGGGGTTTCTACAGAGTTTCTAACTAAGGTGCCAGGAGTGCAATACCCAGATAGAGCCCTTCACATACACAGGGCAAAGGAAAAAGGAGTGCGATGCACAGCAATTTCTGCTGTCTTTACTTGTTCCCAATATTTGCAAACCAGACATGCTTTAATAATATTTAGGGAACGGCTGATTTGTGAAGCAAATAGCTCAAGGTCTAGTGGTTTGATTAGCCACATGTTTCTTCTGAAAACAAAGCATATCACACGTAAAGGGAGCCTGGAATAAATTATCTTAACTCCATCAATAACTTCAGTGGAGGATTTGTCCCACTGTGTATTTCCACATCTTCTGGGGAGCCATTTAAGATGCATAAGTATGGAAGCTTAAGACAGCGTTGCAAAATTGTACATGCCTAATTACCCAACAGTGGTATTACTTTTAACAGGAGAGTAAATTACAAGAAATTCTTGGGTTTTTCAAATGCAGATGTCACCATTATGAGAAAGGCAAGACATGCAGCATTTGTGCTTGCTCATCACAGCTAAATAAGCAAGGGTTAAAGTAACACAAAAAGCATGGTGAGACAACAGGTAGTTCACTTAAATCTGATTTTAACCAAAACTGTCACCAATGAGTTGCTTAGGACTTCTTGTAGAGGGCTGTTTTGGAAGGAAGGGCGATTTCTTTCTCTCTCAAAACCCTACTGCCAGCCATCTGTTGATAATTATTGTCCAGTCTCTGCTGAGAACTTGTGATATTTAATATTTCCTCACCACTTGAACAAATAAGCAATAATAACTGCAAGGTACTTGACCACAGGAGTAGAAAGGCATATAGCATGAAAGAGTCAGTGTACATCTTGGTTTTTGAAAACAAGTCAGTTTGCTATTTGTGATAAAGATAAATCTGAGTTCTTGGGGACTGGGAAAATAGGTGAGTTGCACAACGTCTCTGGAAAAAAAATTGTTTTAAAATGACAGTTATCCGAAAACTTAAAAATTGTCCGTTCCTGTTTATGTTTCTTATTATTTTTAATTTATGTTACCCTTTCTCATAGAAAATGTTGGGTAATCTACTTATTTGCAGGTTTGGATATTTAGGGCAGGTAAGCTGAAGACATCTCAATTTTTTGTGACGTTTAGCCTTTCAAATTGTCAATGTTTTCACAGTTATATTGAGCCCTATGTAGTAGGAGTAGTGGAGAGCAGAGATCGTTACACCTAGTTTAGAAATGGTCTCTGAAGCCATACAAGAAGCTGTCTGTAATCGCTGTTCTAACTTTCTTTTGCTTTCTAAATTATATTAATAATAAATACTAATAAACCATGCTTTTAATCCAAGTACTTGGAGCTTTACAATTAATTACCATATAAGCTTCATGACATCCCTGATGTGATAGCTTCTAAGCTTATTTTAAAGATGATCTGACAAAAATATGTTCATGTTTAAGCTTTCCCAGTCTGACGTTTCACTGCCTCTGGAATGACATCCGCTGTTAATGACATTGCTCAGCATTTTCCAAGAACCAAATCCAAGATTTTCCAAGTTGTTTCTGGACCCACAACTTCATAAGTCTTCTGGTCCCAGCGCTTTGAAAAGCTGTTTCTTATCAAGGCACCACAGATGGAGCATACTGAGCCGATAGCAAGAACAAATGCTCATTGTTTTTGATTATGTGGCTTCGGATGATTTGACTAAAATCTCAGCAGACCCCATCCATTAGAATATATGTTTTATGATTATTTTTTGCTTGTCAGTTTTGCTTTTCTTCAGAGGATTCAGTAGATAGAAACCTGAGTGCCCTCACCTCAAAGCTACTGAAGTTTGTTGGATGTCTTGGCCGTAGCTCCCTCCATCTCTAAGGTGTTTTCCTGAGCAGCTGCTCTGGAGCCTTTCCCTGCTCACCTTCACCTTCACCGCCTGCCCCCGGGCTGGTCTCTCTGACCCCGTGTACAAGTGGCAGAGCGAAAAAAAAAAAAAAAAACGATCGCAGGAATGCTGATTTTTAATCCTTAGTTGAGTATGCATTTCATATAGTTGCCAGGTGCTAGTACTAAACCCCCTCTCCCCAATAAACCTCTAAATTTTATGGGTGTTTCATTATCAAATTGAAAATAAAACCACTGAACAGGAAATAGTAATTCTTAAAGGTTCATGCAAAATCAATTATATTATCCCTTGATAATGAAAAAGGAACCACAGGTCCCCGATACAGGATGAATTTCTTAGCAGATACAAAAATACAGCACTTCTTTAAAGAAACTTATTAGGTAATGTGATTCTTGAAAGTTGTTTGCATCACTGAATATTCACTTTCTGTTTATAATTCTTTTTCTTATTGCTTTAAAAAGATGAACGAACACCAAAGAGCCAACAAAACCCCAAAGCTACCTGTTGGTCATAGATTGCCTAATTTTTTATATATCTGTTTTCCTTGATTGTTCTGGAGGAGAGAAAAAGAAAAGTTCCTGGGACATTATGAAAAACATCACAATAAAATAAATAGGAATATGATAGGGGGATGGTGAGAATACGAGAGACTGATTTCAGTCCACTCTACCTTTTCTTTTTGCTGTTGGAAAGTAACAAATATTAACTGCTACTGCTCTGCTGTACTTCATTACATAAATATTTGTGTAAATTCACACTGTGAATATATGAAGTGCTTTGATGGGCAAAGAGGAGAGTTTCCCCATGTGCTGGTTTCTTCTTTATGTGAAGCAACAGCACTGTACGCACTGACCGAACTTTCACACTCATGCTGTTCAGCATCAGCTTGAGTTCTCAGTTCTCTGTTTTCCTCCTTCGTAACTGGTTTACTTACCAAAACCAGCTCTGTTGCAATATAGAAATTCCAAAGCAAGTCCTCCAGGCCAACAATATGGAATTTCAACTATTTTTTTTTAATGAGCTGCTGATCTGGCGGGCTTTCTATGCCCCACCTCTTTTATAAGATTAATTAATATACTGTGCAAAATTCCAAGAAACTGTACGTGTTCCCACCTGTGGCATCTCTAAGCCCTTAAAGGAGAGAGCATTTAGATCTGGGGGAATTTTAGTACTCCACTGTGTTCTTCTTCTAACAATGAGTGTTTTCTTTTTTTTTTTTTTTTCCTCCTGTCAGTTTTGCAAAGGTGCTAGTGGCAATAAGCCTGCAGAAATCAACAGGGAATTTTGTATTAAATAAAATATTTGATTATAGTTGTAGGTATACTGAGTCTGTCTCTCTGCCCCAACAATGATATTAGTATATCTCAGGTATCAATGCAATAAGCAAGGCCTTTCCTCTGTTGAATAAACTTTGCAGCCGTAGTAGTTAAGGATGTTAGAGAAGCATGGCACATAGAAAGAGGAAATATTGGCATAATAAAAGATGTCACCTCCCCCCGCAAGCCTTGCTTCTTTATTACATAGGCTGACAGAGACAAGAACTTTCTTTAGATCACTTTTATGTGTTGTTGATTCCAGGTCCACTTGTAACATGAAAAAAAATGAGCTATGGGTCTGGAATACAGGTTTCTCTCACTAGAAAAAAAAAAAGAAAAAAAGAAAAAAAGAGAAAAAAGTAGGCTTGTGTTGTCTTTATAGTGTTATCTTTTATTCGACATTAACCCAGGTGAGCCAGTCAGTATGAAAAAGTACTTAAAAGGTTTGGCCCTGCTTTCTTCTGTTTTCTTTCAGCAGTTCATAGTTTTTATAGCCTTGTTCACTTATTGGAGTGGTTTAGGAGGCACATCATTCATGTTGTAGTAGCCATCTCTCAGCTTCAAAGCCTAATCTTTATACAGGGAAATAAATTTTGAAGAAATTGATGTATTAATTTATATTTTAAAACTAAGAGGATAGAAATAAGGGATCTTTGTTTCGTAATTGTTTTGTCCCAGGTTTGTATAAGTCTGTAAGTTGCAAAGTACTGTGATGTGGACTGGAACTATCGATGCCTAGATTTTAAAACAGTTTAACAATTAAAACAGTTGGGATTTTTCATGACTATTGAGATATGAATCATAGGTAATGCCTGATATATCAGACTATTGGAATTGTGAATGTATTTTGAAAATCTGTTGGGACTTCAAAAAAAAATTGTAAATACAAAGTGGTGACTGACAAACATTCCAGTCAGATCTAGAAAGTATCAAAAATTAAATTTTTTCTCAACAAGTATTTCAGTCTTTTGGTTAAAGTAAAACAGATCAAAAGTTTTGGATGGAAATTAGCCATACACAATATCTTGCAGTACATCCCTAATGGTCTGTGTCTTTGTGCTGCAGAGTAGGCAGCATTGCCAGGTTTGGTGGTTGTTGTGGACCTAGAATCCAGTATTTAATGGAATGGCATAGCTTTATCTGCAATTAGATGTCTCATGACTATGAAGGGCTTCAGCTCATAGAATTCACTCCTTGTCGTGATTTAGGCTGGCTGGCCACTAAATGAACAACAGATGCTCTCTTTAACCACTCTCCCTTCCCAGAAGAGAAGGGAGAGAGAATAAGAGAGAGAGACCTACGGGTTGAAAAGAGAACTAAAACTACTTTAATGAAGTATTAATCATGAAAAGATAATAATATCAATAAGAAGATAATGAAATATATCCCCTCTCTATATACAAACCCAGTATCAGGCTCCCAGGATGACGGTCATGTCACCGACAGGCTCTGGAAGGTCAAAACACAGCACCACGGAGGCTCCATCCCAGCCAGAGACAGTACAAGTCACCTGGAATTCAGGCACCAGCTGGGGCAGGTATGTTAGATTTCCTGGCTCTGAGTTACTCCTATGTAACCAGGGAATACTGGACACTGTGAAGATAGTTTTAGGTTTGCAAAATCCATTTTAGCAAAATAAAAATCTCTTTAGATATTCCCTTGAGGAAACTACTATTCTGTGCTTTGAGCTAGGATTGAAAAGGGAGTAGCAAATAAGAGAAAGATTAAATACAATTTTGAATGGTTGTACATTCAATCTGTACCATCCAAACGTGTACTTAGCAAGTTCAGGTTCTCTGAAAAAGAAGTATTCAATTAAATAAGTAGGGGGCAGTATAATATGTACATAATCAACTTAATTCTGCATTTTCTAACTTCAGGGTGTTCAATTTTGCAGCCTTTTCAATATTATTTCAAGTCAAATTTTGTTTGTGTAATACTTACAAGGACATCAGGTAGCTTGGTATAAATTACATTTCCAAAGCATTCTGGTAGGCCTGGGTGAAAGCAGTGGTTGTAGAATGGAAATTGTTTGCATAGCAAGAGATAGACGTGCAGACATACGATTGCATGTCAAGGGAAATCTGAATAAATAGTGCAACTTTGGCATTTTAAGAGACATATTAATGCTTCTCAATATCCTGCTAGAAAGACACTTAGTGTTCTTTGCAGCAGGAAAATTATTAGGGAATAATTCCACCGTTTTACACCACTTGTGAGTTTGTTTATTCCTCAATCTTAATTATTTGGACAATGGAATGTGTCAGCTTCAATACAACTGATAATCTTTTCGAGTCTTATCTCATTGTCTGCCTCAATCAAAGAATGAGCAAACGCCCCTAAGGCAGCATACTAGCCTCTCAAATTCCCAGATGAGAAGGGCCATCTTAACAAGCATTCTGAGCAGTTTCACACTTTAGTTAGAAGGAAAGTTTAAAAAATCCGAAGGACTCAAGAATCAATCTAGTATGGAGTGTAATCAAACAGCAGGGCGGCCTCAGAGGCATCCATCAACAGAAACAACCAACCATCACCACTACATGCGTGTTAGGAGCCAACCCACAAGTCTAGGTGTTACTGCTGGAAAATATATAATGCGGCTTCACATCAGGATCCTAGAGCTGCCAAGCATATCTCCAGAGTAACTTTAACAGTGATTACACTTGATGAAGGAGGTAGAGGAAGTATATTCGTGTGCCAGCAGCACCAGGAGGATAAGGCCAATATTGAAGTTCAAGTACGTTTATGTGAATTCTTATTCTGCCATTAAACAGCAGTTTTTCATAGGATGAGCTTTGCCTACAAAAGTCTCAGGTGTTTCCGCTTAGGGCTGGTCTCTTTTTGGAAATATATAGACTTTTAATTACAACAAGTAGGCTAGCTAACAAGGAAATGTTTGAAAATACTGAAGACGGTAAATCCTGTAATCATGAATTGCCTCTATGATACCACGCTAGCCTCTGAAACTCCCAAATGAGAAGGGCTATTTTAACATGCATAAGTAGTTTCACATTTTTGTTGGAAAGAAAAGTCAAACTTATGACAAAGTAAGAACTTAGCTGAGGACGGGGGAGGAGCGTTGTAGGCTGCAGTCCTAAAGATTGTGGTATGGTAACAGTCAATATTGACCGAAGAAATGAACTTTATTCCTGTATTTTATTTAAGTTATCTAGTGCTTGAAGTGAACACCCAGTCCTCTGCAATCACAGCCAGCAAACAGATGTCTAGCCCAGGAGAGTCTACAAAGCAGTTCCATATGTTCCCACTCTTCAAAATTCACATTAAAAGAACAAGCTGGAGCTTGTTAAAGAATTTCTGTCCAATTTTACCTTTCTGTCACAATATATGAAATCCATACCTGTGCAGGCAACCAAACCAAAACCTGTTCTCTTATTCAGGCCTACTTTGACGCTTAAGTAGCCTTCCTGCTGGTGTTCTGTGGAGAAATACCTCTCTATCTATAGACTGCATGCAAAGCATGGGAGTTTTTGCCCAAGTGCCTCTTTTTAACCTGTTCTGAGTTGACATTGAAAGACTCCTTAGTAGGAATGTAGCCCTGAACTGGGAGAAAAACACTGTTCTGGAAAGAAAGTGAGGGGGAAGCCTTCTGAGAAATGAAGCTGTGCTACTTTTAATGCTGGCTACATAAACAAACCCGTCTAAATCTGACTAAGTGTCCCTGCCTTGTAAGCAGGGTTTCTCAGAGGGAAACCATTTGTTCTCCATTAAAAACAATGGCTCAACAATCACAGCTAAATATTGCGGCCAAAGAATTAAGCTTTCTTCATGTCTGAATTTTAAGTGTGGATGGAGATGTAACCCCCCCCCCCTTTTTTTTTTTTAAAGAAAATAAGTTTATTTTGTGGTAGGGATAGTCTTTCTCTTCTGTGTTGGAACAAACCCTAGCACAATGTGGGTGTTGAATCATGACAAAGCCTACTGTAATATCAATAGTATGAAATAATTTTTCTGGAGGAAGAGTGCAAAAATAAGTTTGCAAAAACCCCATTTATTAAAAAACATTTCAGTTTGTGTATGAGAAAGGCAAAAATTAAATCATTCACAATAGAGAATTCTACATAAAACTAGCAGAGAAAGATGAGATACCTCTGTCTACTGGAGAGGAAAAAAAACACCATTTCAAAGAAAGAGAGAGAAATCCTCTACTGCAACGGGCATTATTACTGGGTATGTATATCCTCCATCTTAGGGCTTCAGATAGAGGAACAGCTTTGAATAAACCTTGAATGTCTCAATAAATTTTAGTGAATTTACTCAGCTAAAGAGCAATACAGAAAAGAGCTGTTTGACCTTATATCACCTTGCTGTCCTTGGTCTGAGTGATTCTGTGGTCGAAAAAAGAAAATTTCAGAAACTACTTTAAAAGGAAAGAATAAAGAGCTTTTCAGTCTTTGAGAAGCTTGGAAACCTCTGATTGATCAATCTTCCAGCATTTTCCCAAAACACAAGAGGACTGTTCATCTCCAGTGAAGTGCTGTTATGGAGGTAATGTTTATTTCTTCCCAGATATAAGTTTTCCTTGGTCTTTTGACTTTGTCCTGCATTTTCCTTGTCTTAATTCATCAGTGAAATTGCAGTACATATACACTGGGATTTGAGTGTACAGGCATTAAGCTCACAGGGCAGGTTGCCGTCTCACCCATTGGAGAACTTGTTTCGTGTGTAAAGAGACATATGTGCCGTCAAGTTTTAATGAGGGCAATAAATGGATACCCTCTGATCTCAGCTAGAGTAAATATTTTTCACACTCCTGAAACATCTGCTGATTGCAGAAGAATATGATGTCATAGTCACTCTCCTCCTAAAACAGTTTTTAGAGGTTGCACAATGCTACCATCTGCTTCTTTTTCCCAATATACTATGTTTTCATCCCACTGATGGAAATGTAGACGTTAGTAAGTTAATAGGAAACATAAGAAATCCAGAATTCAGCAGTCTGCCCTGCATACTTGCCTTGCTCCCGATGTGGTTGGGATGACAGTTTACATGTATATATGACAAAAAAGAATAGCAGTCATTGCTTCTTTGATTGCTATTCTAACTAAGTGTTTTATATTGTACCCAAAATTAGCTAAATATTGGGCTTGAATTTGCTTCTATAGAGGTAACTTCAGTCTACGCATAGTGCATTGTAGACAGAGTTTGTGCCTACAAGCTGGTGTAATTTATTCATGGGAGGATTGATTATGCGTGTTGAAGTAGTCTATTACAATACAGAATTAACCTTTATCCTGTACTTTTGTTAAAGCTGAGAAAACTGTTGTTTTGGTGTGCTAGACCCAGCAGCAAAGGAAACAGTTTCTCTGAAACTCAGATTTCTGGTTCAGTGCTTTGACAGTAAATATGGAAGTAAGAAGCAAATCCTCCCCAGCTCAAACACACGTGGCATGTTATTGATACAGAACAGAAGTGTACTTCCAAGTAGACACACCACAAAACCAAGGCTGTAGCCAGCATTCATGGGAACTGAGACATGATGTAATCTCAGACAAGGTAATCAGTGTAAAAAAGCTCTCTATTTGTTTTTAAGATCTTTCTGTAGCTGCTGATCATAGAAGGAAGCTGCTTCTCAGAGTGCTCTGCATCTGAACGAGGTTTCTGATATGCTGTTTGACTTGCTGTTTTTCTGTAGTCCCTGTTTAAACCTCTGTTCAGGAAAAGATTTTATACTACAAAAAAGTATTCCTGAAGGAACCAAAAGAGATTTGACTTCCTCAGTTTTTATCTTTAACTGTTGGATCTTCAGAGCACAGAGAATATGTCTTCTAATACACCTTACGCAATCCCAGTGTGTTTAGTCGTTCGTGCTAGCGTGCATCCACGAAAAATTAGCTAATAATCTACCTACCTAATGTGTTAAAGATACATTTTCATTAATATAGTGTCTAAAGTACCCCTGCACACAACATTTCCACTGTTTGTTCCAGTGTTTCCAAAGAACTTTGTTGGCACTTTACTGTCAAGAAAAGTGACTATGAGATGTGATTGACAACACTGGCTGAGATGAGCGACTGAGATGCTTCAGGTGATGCCAAACTTTTCCTTTCCTCATTTCTCTGTTTTGCAGAGAGCTACAGAGCTTCCTACTTAGGTTTTTGGCATAGATATCTTTTATTATTATTATTATTATTGTTAAGTATTAGTTTGAAGAGCTAATTTGTTTTTGAGGAAAAGCAGTAAAGGTTTTTCTCAGGACTTGCCTCTTGTATCTTTGATATGTTTAGTCTCTTATGTCCTCGGGGAGTGATAGAAGAGGAAGACAGCTAAGAAAATATCTCCTTTCTTCCAACCTGTCTTCTTGAGAAACAAACAGGTCTACCACAGACTGCTGGTGGGGACTGGCAGTTGGGAGAAAGAGGTGAGAGGGGGTGGCGGAATTCCTTGAGTGAGCAAATCTGAAATTATAAGGAAGCAGGAGAGTGTTGTGCTCAGGGAGAGTTTGGAGGAGAAAATGGAGGGTTTGAATGCAGCCTTCATGATCACTCACCATCTTCTCAGCCTGTGGTGCAGCCAATCTGAGGTAACTCCATAAATGGGATCATACCTGAGCGTTAGTCCTTAAAGCAGAGGATGTCAGTGGACTGCTCTCTGGTGCGGAGGGAGATAGGAAGTATTTTTCCTACGAGACCATGTTTAACAGCAGATGGATAGCGCACAGCTTGAGGAGGGTCCTATTTGGTTACCTTGCATGAGAGAAAGAAATGTGTAGGGATAGACTCTCTTCTGCGGCTGTTCAGGTTAGGAAGGAGAAAACTCAAAGTGACTGGCAGCCAGAGAGGAGAAAGGGGTTAAGAGCTGAGAGGAAAGCAGAGTCTTCAGGGAGCAATTGATTTCCTTGCATTCATTTTGTTGGTGTTTTTCCATCAGTGGGAAATGGCCATAAGTCCACCTGCAGTTTTGGTCGACTCTGCATGATTTTTCAGTCTGCGTACCACAGAGGTGAGTGGTTCTGACTTTCAGCAACAGAACGGAGGGAAATTCCACGTAGCCCACACAGTATCTGAAAGTGTACACGGTGGGAATTGGACAAAGCCTTTTGGATCCAGTTCACTTACAAATGTCTTATATAGGCATTGGCAGAGAGTGCTTACCTTCTCCATTGGGGGGATAGCTGAGAGACTGAGGGTCATAAAGGTGAACACCAAAGGCTTTCTTAAAAATGCAGTTTTTACCCCTTTACAGCTTGCTTTATGACACTTGCAAAGCTCTCGTACAGTTGGAGGGATTCTACCTTAGTCCCTAAATGTAAAACATAAATTAAACTATTCAAGAAATAGTGATGTTTAAACACTAAGGTGTCCTGTTAAGCTATCTGTCCCTTCATTGAAAACCCTGTCCTCTACATTTTTCATTCTATATTTTTCATTTTCATCACTTCTTAGGCCTCCATTCCTTTACTTATACACACTTAAACTTCAAAAAATACAACTGTGGAAGTCAGATCACGTCTGTAATATATGAGCCAGGTTACTTCATCTATTATTTTCCATATCACCTTAGTTCTTCCTATCATGTAGGCAAGATTTTTAAAAGATATAGAAAAGGTATATTAATTTTAAGAGTATAGGATTGCAGCTGATGTACATTTTGAATAGGAAGATAAATCTTTTGAGATTCTTCATCTCTGACTGTTGCAAAACAAAATGAAATCTGAAGTGGAACGATAGTGAAAGTGATCCACCATCTGCCTATTTTTGGAGTAATATTTGCTTATTATTTCCTCCTGGTACTGCCAGTGGTGGAAACCAGGGCACCAGATCACGTAGTCTTTGCATCTGGCCCAAGCTGAACTCTCCATTTTCCCATGTTTGCATCCTGATCCTCCACAGACTAATCCCAGCGGATTCAATTAGGATCCTTCCTTTTTTTTTTTTTTTTTTTTTAAAATGCACTCCCTCAGAACCACAGTTCAAAGCTGATCTTTCCAGGAACAACTTGCAAATGCTTCTGGAGTATTGTAAAAGAAAGTAAAACACCAAAACTTCTCAGAACTGAGTGTCTCGGATGCATTTGGTATGAAGTGCCTTTGAGGTATCTTATCAGACAAGACCATTTATTCGAAGTTGTACACTACCCAAAGGAGTCTACCAGGCTCCACAATCAATTTTAGAGGAAGTAGGGTAGGAATATCATTATGGCCCCGTTATCATTCTCTTTCTCTGTGTATTTCTTCATTCTCTTTTCCCCAGACAGTTTTCTGCACGTGAATTAATATTAATGAGGTATAGTTACAGAATTAATGTCACTCCTGTTGTACGTTCTTTATCACATCGATACCTTAATTTTGAAAAGTTTTATGTATGTCATCAAAACAAAGTGTAAAGTAATTCTTCATGTGGAAAACAAACAAGAGTGGATAAGGTAAGGTGAGGTCTTAAACTAACCACAGGCATTTAGGTTACTTTTTCATGAAAGAAAAAAAAAAGGCTAAATTCTAAACCATTTATATTCCTGAGGCAAGTAATTTGCTTATTGTGAATGGAAGAGAACAACTGATGGTGTTAATTTGCCCTCCAAACAAAGCTGTTATCTATGACTGGGTGCTAAACCAGCATTATTTTGCTATAGTTCTAATACATGCCCAGTGCTCTAAAAATTTTATATATATACAAGTACCGTTAGTCCAAGAATATCTTCTTGATTAAAGCCGGACCCCAAGCACAGTGAACATCAAGTGGGGCTATGGTCTTCACAGGGATGGAAAACTTCTGAGAGCGCCCGTCCGGATCTGAGGACCCTCTTGGAGGCAGAGAAAGTACATGAGTGAGGGGACTGCTCTCAGTGTGAGAGCTGGCTCACCAGAACATGCCACTTCAGAAGACTGTTGGGGAGTTATCAAAGGGAACAGTTGGGAGAAATGTTCAAGCAAATCACAAAGGCAGTTAGTAGGCAAATGTAGGTGAAAACAGAGTTGAGGACACTAATGTTGAGTACAAAATATTTGTAAAAAAGTCCTGAATTACTCAAACTTGTCTGTTTACTTTCAAACCTTGAAAATAAGTTTGTCTGAATGACAAATACCATCCACTGAGACTTATTTATATAAAATTAATGGTTATTTTTGAAAATATACTTGAATGCTTTCATCAGATATTAATGCATCATTTCTGTACAATTCCCTTCCCACAATTATGATATCATGATTGAATTACTATAGCTATTAGCACAGACAAATATTTGTATTGTCAAGACTTCTAAGACTTTTCTCTTCATCAGTATGTAGCAGTTGCCAGTGAGGTTTACAGTAGGTTTTATTGTGCTGTTTCACTGCCCATTCCATGGTGGTCTATGCGTTTCAATGACAAATGACTGCGTATAATTTGGGTGCTTTATCATTAAGACAAGGAGGGGCATTTATGTTTTCCTCTATGTAATGTAACTGTGAGTGTACATTCACTTTGGGGGAATTATGTGCTTATTATGACAAATAGTGCATTTTCAAATATTTAAAGATCTTTTTTTGGAAAGAGTCCCTCCTCTATGTGTATATCGAAGGTATTGCTGTGACACAGCATGAAAACTTATGGTATAGTTATCTAAAAAAACTTATCCACCCCCTATAACATGTTTAGATTGCTTTTTTAGACTCTATAAAATTTTAGCTAGCACTAAACATAGAACTTCATTCATCATCACGCAAGCAAAGGCTGCCAAAGGAAGCCTACTCTTCCTGAGCTAAAAGTGGCAACACTCCAGTATTGGCAGAAATCAAATGAATCATTTCCTGCTTTTAGTTTTAGATAAATAATCAAAAAATTGTCTAGATTCGGATCCAAAAGTAATTTTTCATAGCAAGGAATAAAGCTACAGCTACAAAGACTTTAAGTGGGGAATGTTCTCCTGCTAATTACTTAACTGGAAGGGCCCTATGGAACCTATAGTCAGATCAAAATATAAATATCCAATTTAAAAGAAAATGTTAAATAATCATATTGGCTTTTAAGTAGAGTAACTTGAAGTGCACTGAAACAGAGAAGCTTGAGGATTTAATTTGCTCCTGATGCATTGAATGAACATGGTCCAACAGGCTCCTGGTGGATCTGCCTTCTTTCTAGGGGAAAGAGAAGGCAGAGCAGGCAGAGCAGGGGCAGTAGCTGCCACTGCTGAGAGTGGATAGTGGTCATTACGGTGAAGTACATGTTGAGGAATTGTTATCTGTGATCTCTCTCTTGTTTTTTCAGTTCTTCCCTCTCTAGTATCCATCATGAAGTGGGTGTCTGGACTGCTGACAGGGTGACGCCAGGCTACGTTTTGGTATGTGTGGTAAGGGGACACCTAATTAAAAGAGTTGGAGGAGACAGTAATAGGATGAAGAAACCCTGGAACCACAAATGGAGACTGGGAAATGAACAGAAGGAAATGGGCAGGCCAGGGCATGAGATCATGGCTTCAAACTGGAAGAGGGTAGATTTATATTAGATATAGTAGGGAAAAAAAATTTCACTGTGGGAGTGGTAAGGCACTGGAACAGGTTGCCCAGAGAAGCTGTGGAGGCCCCATCCCTGGAATTGTTCAAGGCTCAGTTGGATGGGGCTTTGAGCAACGTGGTCTAGTGGGAGGTGTCCTTGCCCATGGCAGGGGGGTTGGAATTAGATAATCTTTAAAGTCCCTTCAAACCTAAACCATTATATGATTCTATGATCAGAGGTCAAAGGAAGAGGCTATGGCTACGGCTAGAGGAGAAGAGTTCAGAAGGTTTGAGTTGAAGGAACTTCTAGAACTGTGCTGTGAACAAGAGCAAGTGGGAGAGTGAGGAAGGGCAGTGACATAAAGGGTGAGACATGAGGTAGGGAGAGGACAGGATCCACTGTCCTTAAGAACCCCCGTAAGCTTCAGGCCTCACAGGCTCAAAACTCACAGATAAAGCATGCATCTTTTACCCATTTTTCATACCTCCCTGACCTAGAGGATGATGATCTCTTACTAAGAGTTTTTTGATTAACTGAAAGGTCAGAAGTCTGTGCAGTGGGAAGAGGGACGCCACTGGACTGTAACTAGGTCTGTAAATCTGGAAGTGAGGCTGAAAGCAAGAGGAAAAATGATGCCTGGAACCAGTGAACAGTGATATGGAAAAAAAAAAGGAATGGATGGCGACATTCTGAAGAGGAAAGAGTATAAATTATCAAAAAATGTGCAAACTACAGCACATTTCTTTGCAAATTTCAGAACCTGTGATGGACTTGAAGCCTCAGTATCATCCATGAAATCTACTTGCAGCTTATTTTCCCCCTTAAGCTGATAGGTACATGAAAACCTCCTACTGCTGCTAATTGCACCGTGTACATAAGTGGCATAGATTTGAGGGGTAAAGTTCAGCTTTAGTTGCATACAAAGTGGGAACTGATTCAGTTGCATAGGATGACATTTCCTGGTTTTAGTTTCCTTTAAAAAAATGTGAATTCACAACAAAAGCATATTTTGAGCATGTAAGACTTTAAGGTAATGAACTGGGGAAAGACATTCTGTGGTGGGAGCCTGGAGGAAGGTGTATGTGTATATATATATATATATATATGAGTGCAGACAAATGAGAGATCTAATTATAGAATTATAGAATGTCTAGAGTTGGGAGGGACCATAAAGATCATCTAGTTCCAATCCCACTACCGTGGACAGGGACACCTCCCACTAGACCAGCCTGCTCAAAGCCCCGTCCCACTGGGCCTTGAACACTTCCAGGGATGGGGCATCCACACCTTCCCTGGGCAGCCCATTCCAGTGCCTCACCACCCTCAGAGTAAAGAATTTCTTCCTAATAGCTACTCTAAATCTACCCTCTTCCGGTTTAAAACTGTCACCACTTGTCCAATTGCTACACTCCCCAATAGAGAGTCCCTCTCCACTTTTTCTGCAGGCACCCTTTAAGCACTGGAAAGCTGCTATAAGGTCTCACCCAGAACATTCTCTTCTCCAGACTGAACCACCCCAACTCGCTCAGACGTTCTTCAAATGACAAATGCTCCAGCCCTCTGATCATCTTTTTGGCCCTCCTCTGGACTCACTCCAGCAGGTCCATGTCCTTCTTATGTTGGGGGCTCCAGAGCTGGACGCAGTACTCCAGGTGGGGTCTCACCAGAGTGGAGTAGAAGGGGAGAACCACCTCCCTTGACCTGCTGGCCACGGTTCTTTTGATGCAGCCCAGGATGCAGCTGGCTTTCTGGGCTGTGAGTGCACAATGATGGCTCATGTTGAGCTTCTCATCCCCCAATACCCCCAAGTCCTTCTCCTTAGGGCTGCTCTCAATCCATTCTCCATCCATGCTGTATTTGTCCTTGGGATTGCCTCGACCAACGTGCAGGACCTTGCAGATCTTGACAGATTTGAGGCCAAAGAGCAGTTCAGTAAATAGCTTCTGGAAAAGAAAAAGAAAGAATAGAAACAAAAAAAGAAAGAACAATTACAGAGTCTTAACCACGGCCTCTCTTCCTTAATGCCTGATTAACTTCAACTTTGATGTTGACAAGCTGATAGAAAGATGGTAAAGTAAATTTGCATTATCTAGATTATTAAACAGTAGAAATGACACTACTTTTTCCCCAGGTGGTAGTAGCATGACATTGCAGCCTGCACTGAGTGCATATGAGATCCAGCCATCACCAGATCTGCTTTTTTAGCTCTCTGGGTATTTCTCATAGATCTGTGAGTTAGGCCGTAGATGTCCCATGGGAAGTGTAACAAATGTCAGGTGGATACTTCCCACTTTTGCAGCAAACCTCCTCAGTATTTTTTTAATGGCAGTGTATGATGGAGTCCAGTTTTGCAACCAAACCAATGTGAGCTCTAGTGGAGCTCGGGTGCACGCAGGACAGTAAAACTGGTTTGAGTCACATCATTTATGATGATGAAGTCCTACAGTCCAGGTTGCTCCTATCATCAGGGACAGAAAAATCACTGTGCAGCTGGGATTCTCAAACACTTACCCAGCTTTGAAAATAAGTTTGCTCACATCTGGGCAGTCTCCCACTCCCTTACGGGAATGTCCTGGGACTGGAAACGTGGGCCTTCTCACACATAGGAAGGGAGCAAATCCAGTTATCCTGACTCTCAAGATGGATCTGAATCATGAAAAATTTGTCTGTAGTGATTGCTTCAGCGGATGAGCAGTAATTTATGTATGTAATATAAAAATTATATATTGCAGATTTGTGGCTAAATCTAGTCAAGGATTTCAGTTTAGGATTTTGATCGTAGGACAGAAATCTATAAAATTGTCTTTTTTGGGTTTATGACCCAAACCCCAACATTCTTCACAAATCACAAGATTACAAGTCTGCGGGGAACGTTTTTCTGAGATTTTGTTTGGATCTGAACGAAGAATTTTTCACTCAATCTAGAATCCAAATCACAAGGGTATTCTTGGCATAAGGCTTGCAGTTGAAACCACTCAGAAATATGCAAGAATATTGACTTGATATGTGGTTTTGGATCATTTCAAAGAGTAAAAGGTGTGATTGGCTGTCATTTCTGGGATACAGAGCGCTATTAACTCTTTTCATATCACCAAGAAACAGAAGCATAGTATGATACCTTTGTAATTCATATAATCTCAGCATGCATTCTGAAATCAGTGTAAATTCACGGGTGCCAAGATGTTCAGACTGTAACTGCACAACTAACGATTCGTAGCGTTGCCCAATCGGGTGATTTTTATGGTTAGTCTTGTGACATCTAGCATTCTTAATGTCCAAGCTTCTAAAATCAACTATTACATAAAAATGTTGTTGCATTCAAAAAAATAAAACAATGTATTAATTATTGGTTGAGTGTCTGCTTTCATGGTTGCAGACAGTAGCTTAAAAATGTGACCACACTGTAGACCAAGAATAACATAACAAAAGACACTTTCTTCTTAAATCTGAAGTGCTAGCCAGTCTCATAACTTTTGGGATCTGACTCATGATTTTTGAATGCTTGGGATTGGCAGTATTGTACGAATATGTTTTGTATCAAAATCCAACTTTAGAAAAACATAACTTTTACTGTCTAGAAATTTGTAGGTCAAGAGGCTACAAGCCTACAAGGTATAAAAGGAGGGAGAAAAATGAGGGTTCCCTCCCAAACCAGGACCCTTCAACACCGTTCTTTCCCTGCGGAACTACAACCTGAAGCAGCATCCAGATTTTTAACCTCATGCCGTGGGGCAATGTTTGCCTGACAGGATGATAATGGCTATGCAGAGGGGTTGCTGTGTCCGCTCTACACTGTGGCACCACAGCCGGCTCCATGGGGAAGCGCTGGTTCACAACGCCCTGAAACTACCTTCCCTCTGTGCCCAGCCCAGGGCTGTGGGTGAATACCGCATTTCTGCCCGCAGTAATGAAACCCGGTGTCTTCCAAAATAAATATTGTTTCTTGGTTACTAATATAAATAAATGTATTGCGCATTACATTTTTGGAGAAGAATGTGCAAGACCAACATTTCTGAAGTCGAATGGAGAGGTCCTCCCTCTGTTTCCCTCCAGTCCTCACACAGGCAAAATTCCATTTGAGTCACTGGGAATTTACATGATTAAAAACTACAGAGGCCACCAAAAGTACTTCAGTTTTGTTTTGTTGTTTTTTTTTTTTTTTTTCCTGAAAATAATTATGAGATTTGAATAAAAAAAAAATTATTTTGAGAAGGTGGAACAACTCTGGTACTTCTTTTTTTCTAATGTTATTTTTTGAAATAGTTGTAAATTCTGTAGTTTGTAGCTTTCTGAAGGGAAAAATGAATCATTTGTTCACTAATGGAAAATTAAAGAAGACAAATAGCACAGTTAAGAGTGTGATTTATTACAGTTCACATCCTACTGTATGTCCACAAGTCCTTTTAATGCTTTTCATAGGAAACAAAACCTGGATTCACTCCTTTCCCAGTGAATTTAAAAATACTTTTATTTCAAGAAGTTTTACCTTTCCTCTCACTTCATTTAGACTTCCCTTAATTATATTCATCATAGATGCAATAGAAGACAGTGCTGGGAAAAAAGAGACAAGGAGAGAAAAAGAAATATTTCCTTATATCATCAATTTAAAAAGCCAAATAATTGTTTTTGTCAAGGGAATGGGAGTAAATTGTCTTCTCATATTCAAAGCTAAATCTGTGGTGTGTGAAGAAGTAGTGATAGATCAAGCTTAACGCTTAGCTGTTCAGATTGTGTTAAATGAATCACTTGAAGACATAAAAGTGCGGTCATGCTGTGTTTTAAATAATTCATGCCTCTTGTAAGTGTATAATATAGTCAGCTATTTAATAATAATAAGTTTTCTCATAAAGGTTGTATAAGATCATGTTGCAAATCCCTTTCTTTACTTGGTAGAAACCAATGTGGTTCCATTGTTGTTGATTTTTTTTTTCTTTTTAATTAAGTTATTTCTTTTCTGTAAGTTATTTCTTTTCTGTTTTTCCACAAGGTGTTGATTTGAGATGTGGTATTTTGAAGCCACAAAGCCTGATGCCACACCCCTGGTTTTAAAGCTTGTGTGTGCGTGGGGAGAGAAGGAGTTTAAAAAATGGTTTAGGCTGAATGTTCTCCTTCCTCCCTTGAAAAGGAGATTGCCTCACTGGGAGAAAAGTCTGGTCAGTGCTATCCCCTGAACTGTTCCTGGGCACTGTTTGGGAGATGCTGATGCCATGCCTGGGACGGTCTATCAGAATGAATGGCAGTGTACTAGGACTGAGCCTGTGCTCTGTTGTCAATGTTTTTATCAGCAGAGACGTAAATAGAGAAAGCAGTTTGGACCTGCTCCTCTCAAACACTAACTATCTTCCAAAATTACCTAAAATGTCTCAATTTTTTTGTAGATGCCTCTGCAGACATTCACGCAAGTGATCAGGATTGTTATGGCTTAGATGGGTAGAGTCAAGTGGTAGACTTCCACTGCTCAGACATAAGTATGTCTTTCAAGCGTTTAGGACATCTGGAAAAAAATGTTGCTGCTATTTCTTACTTTTCCTATATTTCTTTTAATAGCAGTACATTTAAAGTATAGCCCAAGAAGTTGCAGCTTGATGGTGATTTGAGCTCATCTCCTAGAGGGGACTATTTACCATTCACAACACAGGGAACCTGGTCATGTAACTCGAAGCAGTCCAAATAATTCTCTGTGAAGGAAAGTCTAATATATAGCTGCTTGAATGTCTAAATTTGGTGTCTAAAGTAAGAAACATTAATTCTGATGTTGGTCTGAATTTATTAAGGACAGAGATTGTCTACTGTTAGTGTTGTGGCATTTGTTTTGGTGTCTCTGACCATGGTTCAGGTATGTTCCTTCAGGCATTTCCAGTATATGATGTTGCTTTTATTTCTACACAATTGCTTCCCTGAAGAATTTTCAGAATACTAAAATAAGACAGTGTTTATTGACCGCATGGCTAATTTGAACAGCAACTTTGGCAGCTCTCAGAAATTATGCTTTAAATGAAGAGTGGTATACACTTGTTATGATTGGCTACAAATGAAAACATGCCCCGTGATAAATTATATCATAGAAAATGTGGAAATCAAGGGCTTCTGATTTGTAATTTGCAGGCTGGAGCTATTCTGACGTTCCCCTTCACGTATGTCAGGTCTCGTTATGAATTCAACATCCCATATGAGGATTATCTGCAACAGTGTAAAATTAAATTATGGACAAGTCTTGGCTTCCTAGAAGGTTTCTCATTTTCTTAGTGCATGTTTTCAATCCTGTACTTTTGTTAATAAATTAGTCAATAATAGTCTGGCATTAGAGGCTAAAAAGAGACTCATCAGAAAGCAAAAATGGATGAAAATGAACTGTGTGAGTTGAGAGCTATGTCACAGAGGGAGAAACTAAAGAAAAACATGATCCAGACAAACCAGAAAATTGGACTCATCCACAAACGCAGATTTAGTGCAGCTCACATATATACTCTTTATAATGTGAAAATGAAAATAGGATCAATGGCGTAGTGTAATTCTGCTTGGATGTAAAAGTTATTGGAAGAAAATGTTATATGGAAGAAAAGACAGTCTTAACGAATATTGTTTTTTTTTTAAACTTTCTTTCTGTAACTGGATAACAGCCTACCAGAGACAGAAAAGATGACACAAAGCAATTAGAAGGATGTCTGCTATGAGAACATGGTCTCTTTCTATTTAAAGCGGTAGCTAGTGCCAGAGGACGAAGCACGACACAGACCAAATCCACAATTCCTGCCTACTAATCCATGTGAGATGGAGCAGCCATACACCTTGGGAGCCATTTTAAAGTTTAGCTAGAAAATAGGTGCAACAAAGTCCCGAGTCAAATTAAAGCTATTTAATTTGAGTTATAAACCTGAAAATGTTGGGTGAAATTTGTGGAAAAAAGATCAAAGACCGAGTAGCTGGTGGATGTAGTGGTCAGACAGGAATCCGAGGAACACATAATACAGTATTGCTAACCTGAAAGCATTCACAAATCATCAGTCAAGTCTGGAATGTCATGAGTTTGGGGAATTTTTTGATATAATAAATATAGGACTTGTTTTGTCTCTTAAAGGCTCAAAATCAGGGCAATTTTGAGTCACTTTTTTTTTTTTTTTTTTTAACCAAGTTGTGAGCCATAATATTATGTTTGGAAAGAATGAAAGCTAAGAGTCTCACTTTGCTCAGGAATAAAAGAACTTTGAGAAAACACTTGTTGGGTGACTTGCAATAAAGGTCATAAAATTTGGCAATGCAGAGATAAATTAATCTGGAAAGTACTGTAGTTGAGGAAAACTGCTGGCAGTCAGTATGTGAGAATTTGAAAATAAGGCTGTTTCATTTTTATAAAAATAGCAGTAATCATGCATAGGGCTGAAACTAAAAGCTGCAATGAGCTTAGACTTGTGATATTTGTCTCATTCACAAATGATTCCTGTTTTATGGAAAATATATTTGTTATTCATAAATATTTGTTTATTTACTTACAAATTTTCAAGAAACAAGCTGAGCTTTTCATTTCATCTATGCTTTTATCCTGTATGACTTGTCTTGTGCTATAATTTCCCATCCTGTTTAGGAAGAGAACTGTTTAGGAAGAGAAATAGTGGAGAGCAGTATGCTTTTAGTATAACGTTTTTAGAGGTGAGGAAAAAGCTGTGAATATTTTTTTTTTGTCATGAGTTGTAAATTATGAAAAAAGTATATGAAGTAGAATTTAAATCATACAGTCAGTGATGGACTGCCATTATTCTGTTAGCTCTAATTCTGTAAGATCAAAAAACTTTTATTGGTTTGGGCTGGTATGTTTGACTGCTGAAATTAGTAGTGATCTAGACAGACAATGAACACATACTATATTATACCATCTTGACATCTGGATCAGGGATTATTTCATCTGCTTTGTGGTAGAGTCAAAAATTCTTCAAACTCTAATCAGTAGTAGTTGATATCTGAAAGTTTTTATTTTTGGTTAGAATTAAAAAATGCCAAATATATATTCCTGTTCAGAGCTGGATTTTTTTTTTTCATTAAGCCTATTTAGCTGTCTAAGAGGAGGAATCCAAGCTGCAGAGACTTTCTTGTCACTTAGTTTCTGAATGATTAATAAAACAATTGTTTTATTAATCTGTTTTTTTTTTTTTTTTAAAGGAAAAAAACACCACCTCCTCTTTTCAGCTGAGGAATTAAATGCCAAGTTTCCTCCTAAAGGGCACATTTTATGGAGAAGTTATAAACCCTGAAATTAAGCTTGTAATGGAAAATGTGACAAACTCAACTATGGCAATGCAAAAATATATTCTTAACACTTAACGCATAAAGAGCCATATATATGAAATGTATTTGTGACATACTGCATGTTTATTGCAGATTAAACACTTAAAAATGGAAAAAAACAACACATACCCAACTGTTTCTTAAATATTTGTTTAATATAGCCAGAACACATTGAAAATTGTAGGACTGAAGAGTACATGGTAAGTGTTTAAACAACATCAAATGCAATAAAACGTTTCATTTGAAATGTTAAGCAGGTGATAAAAATGTCATGTAGAATTACTATTTGGTGTGCTTTAAAATAATATAATTAGGAGAAAATGCATAGAGAAAATTTAATCGCTAAAGCAAAACCTGTGTAAATGAAGCGTGTTTGCATTTGTTCGGGTATTTAGAATTCTGCAGCAGATCAGAACCATTATGAATGACTGAGATCGACAGCTGCGGCACACTGTGGTGAGACTGGATGCTTCCATCTTCATGGGCATTGGGATGCATGAACAGTGCCGTAGCTCATGGCATGTGCTCCTGCCCCCCTTGCCAGCCAAGTCAGCAGATCTAGGAAAAGAGGTAATAAAGGAAGCTTTTTCTCCCTCCCCCCTTTCAAATATGAGCAACCTAGAGGGGACAGAAGAGATGAACTGAAAGCAATGTGAATCTCCTGCAAGAGAAGGTTGCAAAGAGCAAGAGAGGTTGGCAAAGGAGAGGAAAAGAAGGAAATGACTCGCACCTTTAAGCCTTCCTCACTAAAAATAAAAAAATAAAAAAAAAGTGAAATGGAAGAAGGCATAACTCATGGGAGGTGATGCTTTGGGTGAGTAATATAGTCTGTCCACTTGTTAGACAAATGTTGGAAAATAAGTGTGCGTTACATGTTGCCTTGTAGCTATTTTTTAAGTTTGGGAAGGGACAAGCAGGCTTGAGAGGAATTTTGACCACAGATCCTTAACATCATTTTATGATTTTTATACAGGTGATATTTGTAGGACAACAAGGGTAATTTTAGAAGCTAAAATAAAGCCATTAGTACCATTATTGATTCAATATTCCTCCTATTACCAGAAGTTCTGCAGTTTGCTCTCTGCTGACATACACTGTTTTTCTCCCTTAGTTGCCTACGCTAAATCATCCTTTCCATTACAGGAGGAGCAAGAGAATCTCTCACTCTTGCTTCCTGTCCTACCAGCATTCTCCTGAATACTCGCTCCTGTTTTCTCTCAGAATACTTATTCAGTTACCTTGTCTGCCTTTGCTGGCACCAACGGGGTACTGTGGAAGGAGAAAGGTCTCTTCTGTCTGGCAAATAATAGCCCTAGTTATTATTGTGAGAGCAGGCATGAGTTGCTGCTACTTTCCCTATCCTTTTCCTTAAGGCATAAGATGTTTTCAATGCCCTGACATTTCTCCTTTCTCCCCAAGGTCGGTTTCATTTTCAGTGGATACACTTAGACAAGTCTTGGACTCGATTCAGTTAAAATTACTGTATGTTTGGCCTCTGTATCATGGAAGCACAAGCAAAGCAGCTAAACACTGTGGAAAGTTGTTGTTCTCTGTTTTCCCTGGCCATGTATAAAGTTCTGCAGTGCAGAAGCTCAAACATTTTGCTTTGAATTGAGTCCCCTGGAATGATACACTTTGTGGTCATATGCTAAATTGTAGACAGAATATAAACTAGCCATTGCTTCTCACTGCTCTTCACAGTAGCTGTTCTTTTTTTTTAATGGTGGGATCCAGTCTAAGGTTCAGACTCTGTATCTAGACCCAGGAATAAGCCCAACTTGTTTTGCCTGTATGGGGAAGAGATGCCGACAACTCTGATAGCAGGTGAAAAAAGTTGAGCCTCTGTCTTCCCCTACTCACAGGTACTGTAAATCAGCTTCAAGTATAACTCTTTAAAATAGGCAGGGAATGTCTGCTCTGCCTAGCATTGCTTCAGGAGTCGCATTCCCCTTCTGCCTTTTGGCTGGTAACCAAGCGGAGCAAACCAAACTGGGCTGGGAGGTGTCTTGACAGTGACTCAGTGGTGTGCTACGGCTCTAACTTGCTAGTCCTCCCAATAATTTGTGAGTTGTCAAGAAGAGGATGCAATGAGAGTGGTTAACAACTTGTCCAAGGACACAGGCTGGAACTAATTAACTAATGCCCTGCATATTTATTTTAAAATTACTCAGGCTTGCGGAACAAGGGTCTATTTTGGCATCAAAACAGTATGGCATCATTCTGTATAGCTGTGAAAGACTGGGCTGGCTGCAACGTGTTGGAGAACAAGACCCTGCTAGGGACAGTCTGGAGCAGAGACTGAGTTGAAGGAATTTCAGAATCAGTATTAGGTATCCATTAGTCAACACCTCTTCCCATTCAAGATAATCTTCCATTCATTCTGCTCCTCCTGTTGGTGAAAAGCAAATCAGTGAAGCCCACACATGAAGACAGAAGTTTCACTTTTGTACTTCATAGGTTTCCTTTTTCAAATACTGATGACTTATTAGGAAACACTTCACTTGTGGCAAAAATCAGCAAACTCTTTAAGTGTTTCTTGCCTTTGATAAAATGACTGATGAGCTCAGTAATTTCATAACCAGCAGCTCTGTACAGGCTGGGTGGAGAATGGATTGAGAACAGCCCTAAGGAGAAGGACTTGGGGTATTGGTGGACGAGAAGCTCAACATGAGCCATCATTGTGCACTCACAGCCCAGAAAGCCAGCTGCATCCTGGGCTGCATCAAAAGAACCGTGGCCAGCAGGTCGAGGGAGGTGGTTCTCCCCGTCTACTCCACTCTGGTGAGACTCCACCTGGAGTACTGCGTCCAGCTCTGGAGCCCCCAACATAAGAAGGACATGGACCTGCTGGAGTGAGTCCAGAGGAGGGCCACAAAGATGATCAGAGGGCTGGAGCGTGTGTCCTTTGAAGAACGTCTGAGCGAGTTGGGGTGGTTCGGCCTGGAGAAGAGAATGTTCTGGGTGAGACCTTATAGCAGCTTTCCAGTGCTTAAAGGGTGCCTACAGAAAAGGTGGAGAGGGACTCTCTATTGGGGAGTGTAGCAATTGGACAAGTGGTGACGGTTTTAAACTGGAAGAGGGTAGATTTAGAGTAGCTATTAGGAAGAAATTCTTTACTCTGAGGGTGGTGAGGCACTGGAACGGGTTGCCCAGGGAAGGTGTGGATGTCCCACCCCTGGAGGTGTTCAAGGCCCAGTGGGACGGGGCTTTGAGCAGCCTGGTCTAGTGGGAGGTGTCCCTATCCACGGTAGTGGGATTGGAACTAGATGATTTTTAAGGTGCCTTCCAACTCTAACCATTTTATGATTAATGAAAAATACTTGTGCAGCATTCCAATTTGTACTAACCCAACTTTATTTGCATTTAGACTCGATTTTGGTTTAAGCTACCAAAACCACAAGTGTTTGAGAATGATATGCTTTAAAACACTACAGGGAGAAGCAGCAGCTTAGCTGTAAATAGATGGCCATGAAGAGTATTCAAAAATGTTAAGGTACATTAAAGCAAATAATTTTTACTATAAAATCTTGCACAATTTGAGAGTCGAGCTTAGACTGCGGAAAGCAAAATGAACTAACTGTGGTTAAAGTCGTCTGACTCTTTAGCAAAGATAGCAGCTCCATCAAAAAGTTGCTGTTCAGCCTATCAGGGCAGTTAGGCTGACTGCTCTATGGGTAGGGGAAAATAACCTTGTACCTTGCTTTGTATGCTTTTATTATCAGGTCAGATTACTATGGTTATAGTTACTCAAGGTTTAACTTTGGTAGGAAAAGAGGTCAATTCCATGTTTTTAATCATATTGGATGGAAAAGTTTGGGAGTAAACCTTTGTCAGCTATGTACTTTCCTGAAAAGTGAGTGGAGCGACAAAGTTTCGGACAGCCTTCTTGCAGGTTGTCTTGACATCTGTTCCCCTTATTTGCTAGTTGTTTTGAAGTTCTTAAAATCAATGCTTTAAGGACACACAGGCATATATATTAATGTACACTGGAGACAGGTCCAACCTATTAGAAATTTAGGTACAACAGGGTTATAAATGTTACTTGATACCTTATAAAGCCCAAGACACCTGACCGGTGAGTAGGCACTGTTGCTTGATGTAGTCAGGTGATAACATATGTACACTCATGCTGCCTACTTCAGCAAGTGTCAAAAGTTCATGCTAAGTACTACATAAATTATCACCTAATTAAGCGCTGTTATGGTTTGGATTGGGAGGGAAGTGTAAACTTGATTCTCCTTAGAGAGCTATATGCAGAAATATGATGTAGAATTAATTTTACGAATAAAGGTCAAAGGTCAAAGTCTGAACGTATTTATTAGAAGAAGGAACTGGAAGGGAATCTTTATTTCCTTAATTAAATCTTTTTCTGCTTATGAAAATATTAAGAAGTTAATTTGGTTTTATGTGCACTTCACCATTATATTGTAGAGACGTCAGGAGCAGTGTTCTGTTACTGGCACTGTTTATACCTTATAGGCTTTCTGAACTTCCCATTGCTACTCTTACATCAGTAATTACTGAATCATAATTTAGGAATGCCAGAAAAAGCATTCACCTGGAGATTGGAGTTTACGATTAAAAGATAAGGCTCTTATGGAATGGTCTGGTCTGAAGATCTTATATATGTGCCTATCAATTTTCTATGTTCATACAAATCATCCAAAGATGTTATTTGTGTGTTAGACCTGAAGATGTGTGAAATCTGCTGGGCAAGTGATGGTATTGTCCTGGCTGGCTAAGAATTTTAAAATATAGAGTCTGATATCTGCATCAGCTCAAGGAAATATTTAAGACCAGTAATGATCTTCAGACACCTGAGAACTGGGAAAAGACTTTAAGATAATTTTAGCAATAATTTATTTGGATACATCACACAAAATATTATGTTTCTCTTTCCCATTTGTACCAACATTTTATGTGACTATATTAGAACATCCACAAATGTGGAAAATGTATGTTCTTGTGATTGTACCATTGTTTCCTTCAGCTTTTGATTTGTACCTTTTGAAGAGGTTAAATTCAATAATGGAAGTTTGTGGTTCATGCAGAGATCTATACAAAGCCACTCTTGATGCTTTAGATTACAATGTCCTTTAGGATAGGGACAGAATCTATGTTTAAAGTACCTAGCAAAATATGAATTCAGTGGAATTCAGTGGATTTACATCATAAATGAAGTAAAATCTGATAACGTTCCTGGTCCCTGGAAGAGAGGGAAACAGTCAAAGATATGGGACTAAAGTGAGAAATCTGAAGTTAGGGTAACTTTTAAGAAGCACTTTGAGAGGGACCAAACTGTGTATTTTCAGGCAACAGAGAGATTCTTCCAAAGCAGTCTAGTACTACAACCAAAACCAACAAGGAAGTCAGCGTTAGCAGCGTGATAGTTACAACATTGATTCAGAAAAGTGTATGCTAGTTTATTTTTTCCTCCAACTAGACAGCTACCAGCTGAAGGCAGCTGAACACCTGAGAACATCTGTGTTAGAACAACGCTTGCGAGTGGAAAGAAACACTAAGTGGAATGAGGGGGAAAAAACAGTCAAACACAAAGAAGCAAGGTAGCCAAACAGGCAGCTGCTTATCCCAAAATGCCTCTGACATTTCTCCTTCTCTGCATTTCAGGAAGATAGAGAGGGGGAAATGCCAGCAGTGCGATAGTTTTTTGTGGCAAGCAGTTTGCCACATCACAAAGACCACCGCTACCACAACTGGCACCGCAGGTAGTCTTTGCAAATATGCCGAGGGCTGCGCCACGGTAGAGACCAAATTATTTCCTCTTCTTCTCCCCAGGTGAAGTCTGAAGGATGTTGGCGTACCTGTGCTGGAAAATTTGTATTGGCATTACCAATACCAAGAAGAGATTTCCCCTGCTACAGCGTGTCTGACCTAGTTATCACAGAATCACAGAATTATCAGAGTTGGAAGGGACCTCTAGAGATCATCTAGTCCAACTCTCCTGCTAAAGCAGGATTGCCTAGAGCACATTTCTCAGGACTGCATCCAGGCGGGTCTTGAAAATCTCCAGGGAAGGGGACTCCACAACCTCCCTGGGCAGCCTGTTCCAGTGCTCTGTCACCCGAACCGTAAAGAACTGTTTCCGTGTATAACACGGACATGAGGGTCCGTCCCTCATATTCCGTTATGCATTCAAACTGTTGGCTGAAGGAGAGAGGAGCTGTTTGCAGAGTTCTTGAAGATCTTCAGCAGTACCGAACCACCTCAGCGCTGGTATGAGAAGTAATATTTTCACTTCCCTCTGTGGAGTTTTGTTCTTTGTGTCTGTTTGTTTTGAATTACATACTTTTACATACAACCTTTTTACTAAAAAGATGAAAGCTATACACCATCCCTGGAGGTATTTAAAAGACGTATAGACGTGGTGCTTAGGGACATGGTTTAGTGGTGGTTTTGGCAGTGTTAGATTAATGGTTGGACTCAATGATCTTAAGGGTCTCTTCCAACCCGGACAATTCTATGAGTTTATGATTGCATATATATATATATATCTACATGTACAGGGGAACCAGTATTGCCGAGCTGGAGACGCTGCTCAAGAACTAAGGCCAGACCAAACAGTTCTTACACCATCTTACATTGGTCTTTGTTGTCAATGCGTGGATGTTGCAGAAAAGTGGAATACTCAATTTTTATTTTACCCCTGAACTCTGAATTGTGTCCTCGATTGTAGTGCTGTAGTACCTCTACACGGCAAAATTGTGTGTTTTGCTAATTTTGATATACATTAGTAGTACGGAACTCAAAAGAGTAGGTGACACCTATTAAAAAAGAGAATAATTAGTGTCACATTAATACAAACATCTCAGCGCTTCTCTAACGCTGCCACGCTAGCAGTATTCTCTACAGTGATCCCAGCCTTCTTCAGACAGGAGGCTGCTTCATGCAACATTTAGAGACTACCTGAATTACCTGAATTATGCATTTCTGTGGCCTCTTCCTCACAAAGTGCGGCTTGTATGAGTGTGGGTGAGGCAATGAGGAGAGGGCTGACCTGCCAGCTTTTCCTGGTTTCTGAAACACTGCTGCCTAACGATGCTTAACTAACCAAGGCTTGTAAAATGAGCAGTGTTGCAGAAATGCAAAGCATTATCTTATTAATAATAAGGTGTTCCCCAAAGGTACATAGCGATGTCCAAATCTCACGTTGTTCTGCAGGAGCAGAACAGCAGTCAGATGTCATCCTGGGATGACGTTCTCCAGGGCTAATTGGCTGCACCTGCCGACAATCCCTGCTGCCTTCTTATGGACCGAGGACCTGCTTTGGTTCATTGCACCATTCAGGTAACACTGACTGAATGCCCAGCAGTCACTCAACAACTTTGTCGTGGATATTCGGTCAGGCTGCTCCGCTGTGTAGGGTCTATGGATGGTTACAGCCCGCTGATAAAAGAAAAGCTGCTTTAAACTCTTACCAGGTGGGTGGTGATTTCTGAGCTATCCCAAAAGGCAGGAAAATCACTGGCGGCCCTGCAGCATCTGTTTCTCCCCTTCTGTGCCACAGGGAGACTTGGAATAAAATCCATTCAATAAAATTTGGATTTCATTTACTCTCAATGAAAGAATAGTTAGGATCCATCAGTTGTCTGTAGAGCGTGGTCTACTCCTGGCTCTGCCGTTTACCACCACAGTCGTTGTGAGCCAGATATACTGCTTCGTGCCTCAGTTTTCTCACCTACACAGTTAAGACAACAAGAAATTATTCTGAGACCTGCCCTTCCACCGGTTTTGGAATTTTTTTGGCCCGGGAACAACAAAAAGGCAGAACACATGTGCTCTCTGGGTCTCTATTTTCTCTATGCAGAAGGCAGCCAATTGTATCAGGTGTAATTTTGTTAAAAGGCAGACAGATGATGCAGTAAGTACTCTGATGTGAAAGAAACTCCATGGTCTGCTCTTTCGAGGTCTTAAGCAAAGAGAAACGCACACACCTCTGGCCTGAATTTGGTTTACTGATCTTTCAGTTCCTCATCTGAAAGCTTCAGATCAGTTGGTGCGCTAGAAATCCTAATGGACTCACCGCCAATGTGCCTGCAATGCTTCTTTCAGCAAACAGAAACCAAGTTTAAGGGCCTGGAAAACAGTACAGCAATTCGCTGGCCCAAAAGAAAAAATAAACCATGCACAGTATGTCACATCAGTTCTTAACTGTCTCCAGGAAGTGAAATGTTTGACAGGGAAATATGTTTGCTTGTGGCCTCATTTGATTCATGTTTCAAGGAAAGAATTGAAGTCATACCCCCAGTGGAGCACATACATCCATCAAGGGGAGGATACTGCAGCCTGCAGGATGTCATCTTCCTGCAACCTCCTCCCTGCTTCCCCGTGGTGGCAGAGTGCCATCCAAGTGAAGGAGATTTTAGAAAAGGGGTACAAAGTTTTGCTTTTTTTTCCCCAGCACTGACAGCAGTGTTTTAGGTGGCAAAAGAACCACGTTGCACCCTCTCTGAATTACAGCTCTGGATCATCCTGTTGGAAAACAGAAGATACTTCCTGAATTATTTAAGAAAAGGTGGCACGCCTTCTTAATCTTTGTTCCTTCTCCCCTTAGGACACACCGCAAGCTGCTGCTGATCACTGTTCATTCCTCTCAAGTCCTTGTGCCCAGCACAGGTAACCTGATGAACCAACCATCCAGATCCCAACTGCCGGCTGCTCCCAAGATATACAGCAAGTAGTGTGATTCTGTGCGGGATAAAATGGATAGGGTCAGCATGAGTTAGGTGTAGAAATCTTTCCATATTGGGGAGGGATGATTTCACTGAGGTGTATCTCTTTGCACCTAACTTCCCACTGCCTGCCTCCTCCTGGTAGGAATACATGCAGAAATATTACTAGAGGTTTCCACAGAGTTAGTGTAAATAGGAAACAACTCCATAAGGAAGTCTGTGGAATTACCCTCATGTAAGATGAGGGTACCAAGGCTACCAAGATGATTAGGGGACTGGAACACCTCTCTTATGAAGAAAGACTGAGGGAATTGGGTCTCGTTAGTCTGGAAAAAAAGACGGTTGAGGGGGGACCTGATCAATGCTTATAAATACTTAAAGGGTGGGTGCCAGGAGGATGGGGCCAGGCTCTTTTCGGTGGTACCCAGTGACAGGACAAGAGGTAACAGGCACAAACTTGAGTATAGGAGGTTCCACCTAAACATGAGAAGGAACTTCTTTACCTTGAGGGTGGCAGAGCACTGGAACAGGCTGCCCAGGGAGGTGGTGGAGTCTCCATCTCTGGAGACATTCAAAACCCGCCTGGACGCGTTCCTGTGCAACCTGCTCTAAGGTGGCCCTGCTCTGGCAGGGGGATTGGACTAGATGATCTCCAGAGGTACCTTCCAACCCTATGATTCTATGATTCTATGTGAATAATGTATGCCAGAAGAGACTGGGTCCAGAGTGTGGAAGGTGATTTATAAAACACGATTAATAGAACACAATCCAATTTCTAATTTCCGATTTGGTTCCTAATCTGTTTTCTCCATCTCACTGCACTTCTGCTGTATCTGTTAAGGATGATCTCTCAGACCAATCTCAGTGTTAGCTTTCTTGAGACAGAACAATAAAACTTAGTCTTAAAAGCAGAGATAAAATTTTTACAGAGAAATGGAAGGAATTTGCTAATGTGATAGTCCATGAACCATCGTAACAGTTGTCTTCCTTTATCTGTCTCACTTTCTATTTCTGGTAATTTTTCCTTTCTTCTTTCTGACATGGAGGGTAACAGGACCTTGTAAGAGACTACTGCTAAAGTTTGCTTGTAGCACCTCTCCACACTGCTGCAATTGATGGGGAGGTAACTCCAGAGCTTCATTAAAGATGTGAGTGTTTGTTTTTGTGCCCAAAATACTTCTTAAGCTATTTTAAGTAGGCAAGCAGATATGCTCAAGCACTAAAAATAAATACTTAAAAATACTTGACCTCAAAATACCGATCCATCAGAAACAGAGGGTAAAAAGATCTTTAAAGGGATCTTTTCCTTGCATCCTACCCAGAGCAGAACCTCAGATTTACAGACTTGTGGTTAAGGCAGATCTAGACTGAGCTGCCACCTCAGTTGACATCACAGGAAGGGCCAGATATTTTTCAGGTTTCTTGTCCTCTTGGCAAGGATGTTGTAGGTCTTAGCGTGGCATGGGGGTTTCCAATCTGTTCTTAATGAGATAGTAGAGTTCACAAAGGCAATCTTACGGGTCACAGACAGTGCAGAGGAGATGCTGTTGTGAACACTGCCTCTTACACGTGTCGTGGCCACGGCAGGAACAGTGTTTTCACACAATGTTAGCAAAATGGGTGCAATTTTACCCACGCAGAAGCATGTTCCCCTTTTGAAAAGCACCAATTCTACCATCAGCTCATTCTTGTGATTTTATTTACTCCCTTTTCTTCTTCTTTTTTTTTTTTTTTTCTTTTTCACAGCAGGGCAGGAGCCAGCCCTGTGTGGCTCACCAGTTCTCCATGGAGCGACAGGAACCAGACCACAGCTTGGGCACCTCAGCAGGAGGAGGTCCCTGTTCCTCTGAAAGGAGCATCAGACAGAATATTAAAGAAGGGTGTGTTCTCACAGCTGCCCAGCACTATCAACACTAACCGGCAGGGTGATCTGGATTTCTGCTGCCCCGTGCCAGATGGCAGCGTTTTGATACTCCGGTCTTCATTGCAGGTCTGTGCTCTGTGGTTATGGCAAGACTTCATCCTGAAATAGCTGCTTGGTTTTTGAAATTCAGGCATGGCCCTCTTATTTGGATATTTCAGGCTGCAAGTTTCAGTCGAACTCATAAGCAGAAACTGGGTCTAAGAAACGAGGAAAGATTTTTCCCAGGTATTTAACAGCTGAGCAGAATAATACAGTGTTTGCAGGCGGCTTGCTCCATGCTGAATGAAACTCAGAGGTCCGTTGCGGCAGGGCTTCCACATTGCAATGTATATCTGTAAATATATAGATACAGCCAGAAAATTCTTTGCATGCTTATGCCCTATGTAAATCAAAATGTCCTGCCTAATATCCTGATAAATACAGAGGATTCTTCAATAAGAGTGTACGACTTGGATTTCAATTTGCAAAGAAATTGGTCTTTAAGGAAAGTTTGTGGTCTTAAGACCAAAGCCCAAATCTATTTTTAAAATTTGTATTTTGGACCCTTCCTGTTCTGCAGATAAAAAGTGTTTAATTAAAAAGGCAATCATCTCCACGAAGACAGAATACGTAAATGTGTGAGCTTGTTTTTGTCTTACGCTGAGGGTTGTTACATCCAGTCTTGAGAGGTGTGGGGACAGAGAGGAGAATTGCCAGATATAAATAATGGCATATAACAGCAAAGCAGGAGTCTAACATAAGAGCAGGCAGTGTTTGGGGGTTTGCTGAGCAAATTTGTCCCTGGTTCATGTGGAAATACACTCCTCGCTGCTGGGAGATGGCTGGCTGAGTTTCAGCAGTCATCTTGGGTTGCAGAGTGTTGGACTGGAGGTTCTTTTTGTTTCTAATTGGGAAATCTTATTTTGCTTTCACCTTCTCCTTTGTTATTGGCCTTAGAGTGTTGGGGAGACCTACTTCAACATTGCGAAGCAGCCAAGACTGAAAGCAGGAGAAAGAGGGCCCGTTGTACGTCTGGAACGCTGAAAGTGATGAAGAAAACCAATTGACAGATGTTCTTCAAAAGATAAGAATTTCTTTCCCCATTGCAGAAGGTGAGAATATTGTTACAGGGAGCAAGTGATCAGTAGCGACACTTACTTGCTGCACAAAATACTTTCAACGCATGTGTGTCTACTAACTCAGCCACTGTTTTCAGGATGTTTTGTGACACCACAAAGCAGCTGTTCTTTACTCTTCTGACTAAGACATTTATATTCAACCCTGACATTTTAATCTAATAAAAAAAAAAAAAAAAGCTTTTTACCTCCTTGCAGTATAAACAGAGAACCTCTATATAATGGGCATCTGTGGAATATGGAATTAATCCCACTAGTGCGGAAAAACCTTCATAAGTCTCTTGCGGCTTCATCACTCTTTGAGTTATGAGGTCTTCCTCTCACTTGTGGGATAAAGTCCAAATCCCACAGAAGCTTATTATGTGTCCACTATTTATTAAGACTTCATCATTTAAAACAAAACACTTAAGAAAGACACGGGGAAACATTTAAAATCAAAGAGGTTTCAGTCTGAGGAATACTTGTTGTATTTGAAGGCTTTTCAAAGCAGAGAAGAAAAAGTTCATTTTAGTCCTGATAACCACTGAACTTGCTGCTTCTGCTTATTTTTCTTTTTTTCTTTTTCTCCATGGAGAGATTCTGAATGTTTTTCCTTTCTTTCCTACATGATTTTATAAATCTTTTAGTATCTTTGTGAAGACTTCACTTACTTTTCTCTGCCTTGCAGCCCAATGACCAGAGCCATTAACCGTGAGTGAGAGCCCTTGTTCCCCGGCTTATGGATGTACTTGCTGTACCTCGACTTGCAGAAAGTCCTTTAAATGACACTCACTGTTTTGCAGAAATGTAACATAACACAAATACACTAGCTAAAGCTTAAACCTAGTAGTTTAGCAGTACTAACATTTTGCACCAAGGTTATTCTGGAGTTCAGAAAGTTGGGCAGGAGATGGCGAAAGCTGAGCTTGATTTAAAACTCTGTCGTGTACTCTGTCTGGGCACACTTAAATCTCTTTGTCTTGCCTTGTCTTGGTTTCCACAGACAGACTGTTAGAATGCTGGTTCTTTTTTTCATCTCTCTTTATGGTCTCTTTGCATCTCAAATAAAGTAGAAGTTGGTGTCCACCAAATCATTTGATGTCATGGAAATGAACATGGTCATTATATTAACCGTGCTGCATGGGAGTGAATTTGATTACTTCGTTTTAGCAATTTATGACATAGGTTTAAGCAGGAATCTTTACAGACACTATTTTGCAAAGTAAGCATGAGACCAGATTAAAAAACATCTTTTAATTGCCTCGACGTTTTTTAAGTCACACAAATGCTATTATTGTTGTTGAGATACTAAAAATATTTTAAGTTTGTTATTCCTGGATTTGTAGCACTTTTCTCCATTTCTTCCCATTAGAAAGGAATAACTGTTATCACCTATATAATTCTCCCCTCCCACAGAAGTAACTAATTCTCAAAACGGTTGTGAGAAATAAGGAACTCTGTCTTACACTGGGGAAAATGAGGCAGAGGGGGCTTAATTGAGTACTTCAGTGGCATTCTGTACATCAGTGGCAGAACAGGGATGAGAAGCCAGAAGTTGCTGGCTGCCAGCCCTGAGCTCATGGCATAGCTCCTATGGTAAAGTTAGTCGATGTTGCGTACTTAAATAGGTGTATACTTTTTCATCATCTTGCAGAGAAGTGATGGTGAGGTGAGAATACTGAAACATTTTGTATGGTTCGTGTGGAGCAGGTCTGACGGCAGCACCTTTCTGCATCTTGTCGGACACCTGGGGCTGCAGGCGCTCTCCTCCCTTTCTGCTGGTACTGAGGTTAGATGGAAAGCACAGTGCAGTTAAAAGGTGTGAGCCTGGAAGACTGATGGTGTTGGACTTGTTTACCCCTTGAAAAGAAATGTTAAGGTAAGAGAGCAGACTGCCTCTGGGCAGTGGGGAACACAAGAGGGTTGCTCTACCTGTTGGCAGATTGTGGGCATGATGTATCATTCGTTAGATCTGGTAATAAATGAGATAAATTTAGATAAATTTCGAGGGAGCAGCCAAATCTTGGGTGCACACTTGAGCTCTGAATTTATTCACTTGTTCATATGTCCTTCCAGTTAATCCCTTTTCTTTCCTTACCCATAATAGAGAAAAAAAAAAACCTGAATTTAAGGCAGACAGGGGAATAAAGAACAAACAGCCATAGCTGCTGGCTCTTCCTACAAAAGCTAAGGGCTACTTCTGGTCTCCAGCGAGAACTCAGGATGGGCCTCCTTTTATGAGACTCCGTGAGATTTACAGCAAAAAAAGTATAGCCAGTCAGAGGGCTTCTACTTGATGACAGATCTTTCTGCTCAGCCTTTGCTGCTGAGTGGAACTGAATTAGCACAAAACGACCCTTTTATTCTGCCGTAGCATGGATTTATATTCACAGGGGCAGCTCCTCAGTAGGGGTAAATTGTCTTAACTCTTTCAAAGGACTTGAGTTCAGCCGTTTGAGGTTTGATCCCAGCAAAAAGTGAGCACAAGCTTTCGAGCTCCATGACTTCATCTATGAAAGCCACTGTCCCCATGTGGCCCTTCCAATTTTTAGCTTTCTTGTGTTGTTTTTCTCAGCTTTTCAATGACATTGAAAGCAGTTTCCACCCATTCTAATGGACGCTGTTGCAGCCCAAGGGTAATAAAGGTTTTGATGTAATTATTTTTAGGTGTAAAAAATTTTGGGATGTGAGGAGAAGCGACTGAAATATATAAAATTCTTTGCTTGTATTTTGGAATTACTTTGCCACCTCCATCAAATTCAGATTTCTTTAAATTATTTTGAAGAATTTGTTATATGTACATTCATTTTAAAAGAAATCTAGGACAATTCTGAAGTCACTGGTCTGTTTTTGTCCTCTGCTGCATGCATAAACATGTAATCATAATAAACATAAAATGTGCATAAATTCAGTTTTCAAATTAAAAGAACAGAAAAGGCAAGCAAAGCATGGGCTGCAGAAGCAACAGGAAGTGAAAACGTGGCAAGAGTGAAACAAGAATGTAAATCACATTTTTTATGAGTGGCCACCCGGACGACAGAGTGCAGAAGCAGACCGGGTTGTTGTGAGAAATAACAATGAAGAGTGCACATGTAATAATACAAAGTGCCTAAGAGAGGGGTAGGACCGGGGCAGTGGTGGGGAAGGCTCTCCTAGAGCAGGGCTTAGAGCAGGCTCATTGCTTACACTGCCCCCCGCTTCCTTTTTGCCCCCCCCCGCCCCCCCTTTTCTTTTTTTCTTAAACGAGGTTGGTTTTGCTAGGGATGGTCCAAAAAAGCTCCCTCTTGAACAATAAACACAAATGACTGTGGTGGTCCTGTCAGCTTTGGATCTTTGTAAAATAACCAGTGATCCACAACACTTTCTGGAATTGATTTCACAGGCTTTCCCCCTACCTCCTCACCGACAGCCTGGAAAAAAAAATTCCCCTACCACCAATGCTATTCATTTTCCCATTATTGTAAATTCTTACATGCAAAGAGTCCTAAAGAGCTGTCCCTTTGAAGCAAAGGTGATTTTGCTACTGAAGGAGTAACAAATCAAACACTACGCTCACAAACTCTTACATTTTGAAAAGAACACTTCCAAATGATTAAATAGTTATGCATGGCAAGGGCTTGAAACTTTGATGATTTATTCAGACTCCACAACCTATAGTAAAATATAAATTTCTGTTAATAGTGGCATAACTGTAACATTCTCTCCTCCTCCTCCTCCCCCCCCCCCCCCCTTTTTTTTTCCTAAGTGTAGGAGTTCCAAGACTTTTGGGAGAAAAAAAGCATCTGTTTTTCTGTATGTTTGCTTTTTTTATAGACTTCATAAATCCAGCAGGCTTCTATTTGGACCACTAGGCCCTTTCAATAGAAGCATGTTTTCACTGGGATTTCCACATTCATAATTATTCCTCTCGCTTCTCTGCTGTGAGAAGACAAGCTGCTATTTCATTGCTTTGGGGAAGTTAATAATATGGTAGGCAAAACATCAGGAAAAATTATAATGAATGAACCTATACAAATTGTAGGGAAACACATGCTGCTGTTATAAAATGTTCCCATCATAAATCCCGGCAAATCACTCTGTGCACAAGTGAATAACTTTTTAACACATAAACACTCAATTAATTAAAGGTAATATACTATATACGCTCAAACTAGTGTGACACAGAAAAGACAGATTCAAATAATGGCATTCAAGATTGTGTGCCCAGTCGTGTCTGCCACAGTCCTCCTGAGAGATTTGGGAATAACAACACTCCAAAGTAACTCTCCTCTATACCTGAAGTGAAAATGAAGTTCTCAGCCTCAGCCTTGCGATACTATATTATTGCATTCACTTAAGATGTAAGTAGGAAACTCCCTACTTTTTTTCTCACCTTATTTCATACAACATAGCAAATGTTTCCTCAGTTTCATGTAGGTCACCGTTCCCTCCTCCTCCTACTTACTATTTCTTACTTCTTGCTATTTTTTCCATCTTACCCAGGATTCGTGGAAGATTATTTCCTTTAACAATTGTATTATTTGCAAGACCAGTTAATGTATTGACATTGCCTTTTCCATCAGGGACTGTGGTTCAGCTCCACTAAAATATATCCACTCATTTTGAGAGCCGTGTTGGTTAGAATTTGCTGCGACTATTTTAAAAATATTCTTTAAATATTTTTTTTTCTCTAAGAAAAAAAAAGAAGGCAAAATCAACAGACTTTGATATGCTTTCAGTTTTGATTATGTTTGTGTCAAGATCAGACAGAGACTCAACAGCCGTAGAAAAATAACCAACTTGTACTGGCATAGGAAGGTACAAAGCAAGGTTCAGTTCCCCAATGCAGGGGTTATTTAGTTTTCTTTTAAGTGGAAATAGCTCCAGCAAGAGCCACTGAGAGCAACCCACCAAAACCTAGCTAAAAGTAGTGACTCGAATGCAAGACTCTTACATTCAAGTATAGTTATGTTCACATACCTGCCTGAAGTTAAATGATATTGCTATAAGATTGGACAGCTCTTTTTATGCTTTCACAGAAAAAAAAAAATTAATGATAATCACATTTTAATACAATATTTTTAAGATAGAATGGGAACATTTTTTAATTCTTTGAAGGTTTCTTAGGTCAAGGAACTTTTTCCATTCAGATTTAAACTGTATATTTATACTATGACCATTTCCTATGTGCATTGCATGTGATAGAGGTTATGTATTGATTTTGTAACTTTGAGTGAATGAAAACATTTTTACTCTTACTCTATGCTGCTTCTTTTTCCATAGCTCAAGCGGTTATATTTTGATCCATTTTCATATTACTTTTAGGATTGACAAGTCTAATAAGAACTATTGTCCCCCTACCCAAGGTAACAGAGAGTAATAGGTGACAGCGATAACTGTGACTATTTTGGGTACATGCTGTGTGATCACGCATTTGGAAGTGATTTGTCACACCTAACCTTCTGCCTGAGCGCCAAACCAGAATGAATATACTGTTTCCAACACAACAAACAATAAAGCAATACATGGAAGGTGCACGTTTTCTTTTGCCAGCTATTGGTGGGCATTTTTCTTTTTATCCTCTAATTGAAGTCCTAGATTTTCCTTGCCTAGTACCCCGATTTGAGGCTGACCTTGCTATTTTATGGAAACTTGCTGTCTTTTTTGCATCTTTCCCAACAAGAAGATCTGTAAAGATGACAGGATTCCTTAAGTAAGCAGAGGTCAATTTTAGACAGTTCCTATCCCAAACCAGATTTGAAAACCCTTTGATGAGGCCACTTGGGTTGAATAAACTGGAGGGATAGGCTGGAAAATGAGGTGCAGCAATACAAACACCTGTCCTCTCCTATCACAACATCTCTGATGGCAGCCCCCTCAAAATGCCATCCGTGAGCACTTCTGTCTCACCCAGGGCACATTAATGTCTCCTGCCACCATGGGGGAGTCCTATGGGGCAAACCCCACACACGGTCACAGGGAACCGAAGGGGAATCCTTGGTCATCCTAGGAGAGGGGTGTGAGTTGTCACACCTCCTAACAATAATTTGTCACTTGGTAGGCCTCATCCAGCATTCTCTTTTTAATCTGAGCCTGCCCAGGTTAGTTTGTAAGGCGTCTGGATTGATATAGACATGGCTTCCTGAAGCGTATAATGGAAAAACTACAGTGCCGAGCACATACACGTTGGACTCAGCAAGTGTACTTATAGATTAGGAAATTTCATAGAAAATTACTCACAGAGATGTTTTAGAGCCTAAAAATGAACCCTTATGCTTGGCCACAGCTAATTTAAATGACTCATAAGTATTTAGGCCATTTAAAGTCTTGTTAGCTGCTTTAAAATATTATCCTGTTAAACCTTATGCTTCACTTAGGACATTTGAAATCTATTCTAGAATTTATACCTTCCATTACCCTGCCCTTACCCATCATATTTTGTAATTGCTCTCTCAAGAGCATCTATTTTTAGCTGTAGAAGTTATCTTATATAGGCATATTACCAAATGATGGCTATTTGCATGCCAACTTGAGCACTGTAGTTCCCAAAAAGTCCTTTAAATCAAAAGTATATTGATGCTGACAGTAGCTGCTAGCAAATCCATAGGGGAAGAAGTGAATATGAACTGATCCAGTCTAGATCCTGTCAGCTGGTGATTACCCGAGGAAAAGATCCTCTGGCAGATTGTCTTTGTTCTTTACCTCCTTTTTAATCTCTGGCCTTCACAGTGCCCTGTGTTCCAAACTTCCACTGTTTAGTTCTTTGCTATGTGAAACTTGATGCCTAATGAGTTGCTGGCAGTGCTTTAATTTGTGTATTGCAGTACTCATTGTAATGTTCATCTATTTTAGAATGGAATGGAATGGAATGGAATGGAATGGAATGGAAGGGAACAGAAGAGAACAGAATAGTTCAGTTGGAATGATCATCTAGTCTGACTGCATTTTGTTCTTCTCTTACAAAAAATGGCTGGGCAGTCGCTGTAAAAATTGTTGTAACATTCAAGCACAAAACAAGCCTGGGAAATACATGCTGCAATAAGTAGCTTCTAGAATTGTACAAACAGGCAAAACCATGAGATAAAAATGGAAATCACTCTGCAGTCTTTACCAGCACATATTAAGTGTCATACATTTCAAGGAATAATACGTGACAAAACCAGGAGAACAGGAGGATTGGAACCGGGAACATGCTTTTTGGTAAAAGTCAAATGAAACTTCAAATCATAGACTACATTTTTTTAATGCTTTTTCCTTTTTAATTTGTCATGAATAATATACTGTTAACCATAAAGGGCCTTTTGCAGAACTTTTTTTTTTTTTAAGAAACTGTCCAAACTAGCAGACTTTTAGAGTGGGCTATAAGCTGCACTGATGGAACTTGCTTTACCTTATTGAATTCTGTCACTTGAAAGGTAGAAAGCAGCTGCCTTTTGAATAGCATTAAGTAGCATTATGCAGCCATTCAAGATGGAAAGAGAAATTGTTGGAAGCCAGTAAAACATAATTCCTTGAAATGAAATCACTGCAAGAATTTTAGCTAGGTTTTATGTGATTGCCTGTTTGGAATTTATTTGAGCTTTCTCTCTGACTGTCAGGCCAGAATACATACGCTGCTTCCAGTGCCCGGGCTGCCTTGCCCAAGGCTGGACTGGAGCATCTCGTTGCGCTGTAGGTAACCCTGCCCACGCAGTGACTGCCTACGTGCTTCTGGCTGTGGGCAACTGCTGAAAAGACGGACACTATCTACAAAACAGAGATTTTGTACATAATACGTGCGTGTGCGCACACGCTGGCAATAAATGTGACATTGCTATAGAATGGCAGGAGGGAAAAAAAAAAAAAAAAGAAAATACACCACTCAAACTGAAATAAATGTGCCTGGAGTTGTCCAGACACATGCATTTGTTAAACTGAGAACCAGCCCTCTGGTCCTCTCCTCGGGAAAACTTCTGATGAGGAGATGACTTGCTATGGATTTGTGAGGTAAAAACTTCAACGGAAAATAAAATCTGGCTTCTGCTGTCTGGGCTGAGGCTCCTTCCACCGATCCGCCGGTGTGACCTCACCGGGAGCGGACTTGAAAGTCTTCCTGGGTCGATGCAATGCATCGCTGCTGCTTACTTGCTGCCTTCCCTCCCGTCCTCAGAGATTACCTGCTCCTCCACCACACCCCAGGCAATAACGCCCACGGGAGTGATGCGTGGAGCCGGTCCCCGATGCCAATGACCCGGCATTGGAAACTCGGCCTTCCCGGACAGGGTCTTAACATGGTCCTTCCTGCCACAAAAGATCAGACTGAACTGGAGGCAGACAGTGTCCAGAGCTAGAATAAAACGTTTTAGCAATAAAATCTTCCATCAGAACATATATAAATACCATTGAAAATCCCTCCTCTGGGCACTGTAACAGATTCATCTACCCCAGACGAGTGGACGGTGAAGTATTTCCTCCTTCTGCGCTCCAAGTCTCCACGGTGAGCTCAGATACCAGACTGATGGACAGTGTCTCAAAACCTTTTACACTGTCCCCTCCTAATTTTTCAACAAATTTTCAGAGTGCAAAGGAACAGCGAAGGTATTGTATTTCCCCGTAAGGTGACAAAATACATATTACAAGGAAGGAAGTGCAAATTGTTATTTCCAAGCAAAAGAGGTGAAGTAACAAGAATAGAGCACATCAGAGCCCAACAGTTCTGTTGGAAGCAGGTTTTGTTCTTGTTGTTAATAACTTTTATAATGATTTGAACCGCTTTCTTTTTACAGTCTTCCAGCTGCTCCCAAAGGAAACTTTTTCCTTATTTAGTGCCTCCAAAGTTCCTTGAAATGCTTGGATGAATGGGGCTATGTAAGTGCCAAAGATTATTTTATTCACTGAACTTCAGAACACTGAAAATGCCTTGTCTGGTTAAGTAGTGGCTTGATTTTAGGTCATCGTGAAGTAATTTTTATGTAGTTTGGGGAGAAGGGCTGTTTGAATTGGGTCTGATGTTCAGTATACTGCAGAGTATTACTGAAATATTGAAACTGATACACTATTATGTCACAGAAAAGGTGCGTGTACATAAGCAAATGCCAGTTACTCCTCTATTATGAAATTAAACAGAACCAAGCAACTTCCTGGATACTGGAACTCAGACATCTGTACTGCTAAATTGCTACAACAAGCCCTGGATGGTTTTGGCCCTGGTCAGCAAGCACTTTCCCAAGCAGTTCCTGGGTTTACCTGGGATTTAGCAAAGGTCCATGACTAGCAGGGAGGTTGCATTTGGTCACTTCTAGAAAGTTTAGTAGAATGGACTCAGAGCAGCTCCGTGCATGTTTAATATACTAGTGTAGACATAATCCCTATAAAAAGGTGCATATTTCTTCAATGCTGCTTGCGAACCAAACCTTGGAAGCAGGTATTGCAATTTTCACACTCTGGTGAGCCAACAAGCACCTGCCTTCGGGTCATTGCCGTTACCCGGGATATGGTTGGGAAACAGAATTTGTCCGACTTTATTTCAGCCTAATGAGGGTTGATGGCATTTGTGTGTGTGCTTGAAAGAAAGGCTATCTCAAGTTCTGAGGTGAAAACACTGTACTGATGGTTGCATGTACAGGGAGTAAATTACTAAATATATAAAAGATATTGACAGGTACTAACATTTGCTTTATGAAAGTATTCCAAGACGCTGCTTTACAGTCAACCATCTCACGGCTGAACTGAATAAAAGAAGATTATTAGTAAACCCGACTGAGTACGTCCCCACGCAATTACATTTCCGGTCTCACGTGTGCCTGTCTAATACTTACAGAGATCACGGAGCACCCATTTCCACAGAGGAATTAGATGATCTTGTACCAAAGCCTTACCTGTTGTAGACAGAAGAGTAAGAGGAGGTAAGACCGCTGAAAATTATCATCACAGATTGCTTTTCACGTAAGCAGAAAGTGGTAGAAAGTGAAGTAAGAAAGATCCCTCTCAGAGCAAAATATAAGATCCTTCTCAACATAACCTTAGTTGTGATTTCCTCAACTGAAATTACATTTCTTTTATACCCATGTAGTTATAATAACATTTTCTGAAGCTACTTTAGCTATAGTTCTGGCTAAATTCAGTTTTTGCATGCTGAGCTAATGAGAATGTACTTAGAATCAACTTGGAGGTAATGCACTGATAAAACAGAAGATTCTTTTAAATCTGTGATTGTGTTAAGTTTATGGTTTTTCATATTTCGGAAACAGAAATGATACTGAGAACCAAGTTCAGTGAAAGTTCTACAGACAGCATTAGAAGCAACAATCTTTGCTCCTGCCTGTCAAAAAGTTAGATTATTTTTTCAAAACATTATAAAATTGTGAAGCAGAAAACAGGGTGGTTGGGGGTTTGTGCAGACTTAAACTAGAATAAAATATTTCTCTCCAAATGCTAGCATTTAGAAGTCAACGTTTTTTCAGAAAAGTAAATAGTTTGAGGAAAAAAGGGATGAAACCCCCATTTTCTCTAACAAAATAAGGTTTCATCATGAGTTAAAGCTTTTATTCGTGTTTTATTTGTCATCCAATATTGTAGATTGGTGGTTATAATAATAATTAAATGCATTATTGATTCAAATCTAATCTCTATGAAATCTAGCAATGGTGACAGTAAGGATCCTTTTGAACAAAGGAAAACAAACAACAAGACCCACGTAGATACTTGGGGTGAAATTCTGGCCTCGTGGAAGTAAATAGTAAAACTCCCGTTGACTCCAACGGGGTCAGGATCTCTTCCCCTTTCCCTCCACCCCCAGTGTGTAACCACAGCTGTGCTTTTGCTAAGCAGCATGCAAGAACAACTTATGAATCACATCTGGTGACCCTGTTTGGCATCCCAGCAGAGAAAACATCAGGAATATTAACCCCTTTGTTACATAAAATAAAACAAAGAGACTTTTTGGATAATGCAGAAGCGATGGGAAAGAAAATAAAAAGAGAATAAAAATATTTTAGGGGAACTGAGAATCAGGGCCACAGTGAGGGAGAAAAGCTGCAGAGGCGTAATTACAGAATTTAAGAATAAACACATTTTTCTTTCTCTTTTAGGTTCAGCTGCCAATGTAACTTGATAAATTTCTTTGGTTTGTTTCCACTTGTTCTCACTGACGCAAGCTGGCAATAGCCTTTGTAGAATTTCAGGCTCTCTTGAGTCAGTGTCTTGATCTTCAGTCAAAATCTCTTCGTTTTCCAAGAACCTCTTAATTTTCCATTTCCTCCTTGGCAAAGCTTAAAACCATATCCAAAAGCTGTATTAGCATTTTTTCACCTGAGACATTGGAATTTCCACCATCACTGGGCTTTTTTCCCTTTTCTGTCTTTGGAAACTATCTTGTAAAAATCAAAAGTTAATATCCAACCCTCTGCTTCTCTGCTTGCTTTTTTTTTTTTTTAATTATTATTTTGCTTTTTGTTTTCTTTTTCATTTTGGTGTGTGTGTGTATATTTTAGTCTGGGGAGGAATTTCACAGTCTGAATTTTAAATCTTACCTATCTATATCCTGGCTGAATGAACCTTTAGGATATAAACATTCCCAAAACAAGGCATTTGTTGTCAGAATCTAGAATTCAGCGCTGTATTTTTTCACTGACTAAGCATCTAACTGTAGCTGTAAAGAAACAAATTCCTGCATTTTAATCTCTCTAAGGCTTTAGGCTAGTTAATTAACATATATGACTTGTCAAATGTGAAACATTTTGGACAAAATAGAAAAATGAACCACACAAAGCAGTATAGACCATTATATATAAGGATATAAGTCAGTCTGGTTCTCCTGACATCCTTGGAGCCATTGTCTTCATGCTGCCCTCATTTATTCTATTTAAACAGATTGCACCATGTTAATTATATCCAAGGAGTGAAACACCTTGATTTAGCCCATCTGTTGGGCCATGTGAAGTCACAGAGCTGAATTCTACATGAAAGTTACCGCCCACCAGAATCAATGGAGCCCTGTAAATTACGAATGACAGCATTGGACATGTTTGGTTGAAGTCTAGCTCCTCTAAGCATTTGATCTTTCAGCCGTCTCTTTTGAAAATGGTATCTTTGCTGCTGTTTGTGAACATCTGGGTGCTCTCTAGTGGGACCAGTGCCAGACCCTCAAAGACATGCAAGTGTTTAATCCCACTGAAATCAGATGCTTCAGAATAGTACTTCAATAGAGAAATACTTCAGTACAGAAATAATTCTAAACAATTCAATCTCTTAAGTGCGGGAAAGCAATTAAAAATGTAATAACAATTATGTTTCAAGTGTACAGTAAAAAAAATAATAGTTTTTCTTTTTTTTTTTTGCTTGCTAAGACATAATTGTGAGATAAAACTTCGAATAAGTAGACATGTTTTCAATAAATAGAATATGAAATTAAAAAGACTGTCCGGAAGACTTAGTATAAGATGTCTGTATTTTGAACATCTGTGAATGACGTTTCTTTTTGTAGTAGTATGACAACTCCTTACAGAGTACTAAGATATCTGTCAACTGTAGGGAACACAATATCTTACAACTATGAAGAAACAACACTATATCATAATAATGCAGAGGATTTCAGTGAATATAGAAGTCAACACAGGGAGAATGGATGGAATATATGCAGGAAAAGATTCCTGTTTATAAGAACTCTAGTGTAGCTCGTAAGCTACTGACAATCAAATTGTTAAAATAATGTCGAGAAATGCTGTTTGAGAACTTCACACCAACATTGCAGTTTTTTTGCAACATTTTCAAAGGTTTTGCCCTGCAGAGCCTTGATATTGGAACTAAATCCAGTATGAAAGCACACGCTACAATTTTAATAATCTATGACAGAATTTCCTGTCATGCAAAAACGTACTATTAATATTCAAGCGTGAAGTGTCAGCAGGCTTTGTTGCCCTTCTTAGGGCAACCAAGACTCATAAATGGTCATAACAGGGCGTTTCAAGTATCTGCATAGAAATTCATCCTTTGCAATGGACGATTTAGAGAAAGAACTTCTTGACCTCTCAGACTATATTTTTATAGCAGTTGGTTCTACAGCACACATGAGAAAAAGTTACTCTGTCCTATGTAACATACAAGTGTTGGTTCAAGAAGTAACTGTCGCTGAGCCACTAATTAATGGTGACCACAGCATAATTAAGTTCAACATTCTCAAGGGAGTGATTGAACCAAATGTGGGACTGTGACACTAAACTTTTGATAATGAAATTTTTTCAAGGGGAAAGTTTGTTAGAAAACCCTAAAGTCAAAAGTGAGGAAATTAAAATCCTTACACTCAGCATGGAGGCTTCTTAGGCATCCCAGGAGTCACAGAGGAATGAATGCACCTTAACAAAAAAGAAAATAAAAAACCAATTAAAAGCTGGTATAGTTAGATTGCAAGGTCCAAGATGTTATTTAAGACAAAGTGGTAGCCTTCAGAAAATAGTAATCTAGTCCAAGTGAAGCAAAGGAGGAGGTACTATGGAATACGAGAATTAGAGAGGTAAAAGGTAGGGTATAAGATGAGGAGCTGGCATAGATGAAACCAAAAATGCTAACAATATATTTATCTGTGCCTCAATTGGGAATTGTGTGAGAAAACAGCCTGATTCATTTTTTCATCCTTGAGCAGTTATGGATTATACAGTTACGAGAGACAAATTTAAACTAATGTATGAGGACACTTTTCAGCTGTGGCTCAGATATCTGTAAAAAGATTTCAGTCAAAGGAATTAATTGTCAATACAATAAACTGATCAATTTGAAAGCACCAGTTCACAAGGCCTTCCAAGAATTCAGATGGAAAAAGGGGGTGGCCAAACTGTTAGTAGGAAAGTAGTTTCATGTGAACTGTGATTCTAAGCTGAAATATGAAACAGCAGCAAATGATTAAAAAGTATGAGAATCATTTTGAGAGTTACAGGTGACTGTAAGCAGCCTAATTCATTAGAATAATAAGTAGGAAAAATGAAAAAAGAGAGTTGGTTAAGTAATTTTTTGCCTTCCTAGAAGCTGAAACAAACCTCTCATGAGAGGCTGCTGGGGAAATGAAGAAGCCCCTGGCTAAGGACTGGCATGGCAAGGACACAGGGAAGAAATGGAGCAGAAGCTGGCAAAGAGGCCGGAGCTGGCACCTGGTGGTGGATGAAGAACGGGTCTTACAACATCAGGCTGAAGATCTGCCCTTTCCCACTCCCAGCTAAGTCGGTGAGTGATTTAGCGTTGACTTGCATGCAGAGCTTACCTGCAGGCTCTGCTTTTGGCTCCAAACCCAGACATTACGCTGGTCACATCTGTTCGCCTCCTGGTAGCACTCACCATTTAGACAGAACTATCCGTGTCTGACAGAGACACCTCCTCCAATTATACCTGATGCTTCTTATGCATGAGCCGAAACAAAAATTGAGTGGTATCATGGTATTTTCTCATGTTATTTCACTCCAAAACCTTGGTTACATTATGCAAACAATGTTCTTGTTTCTAAATACGTGCAGCCTGGTCCCTCAGTCGGACTTCTGCATTGCAGCAGCCTGGCCTGTTTCAACTGAACTGATTCTGGGATCTGAGTTCACAGTTAAAGGCTTGGGTGTGACTTAGACCAAGGCTTCGTTAAACAAGTCTGATAATGAAAAGAACATTAATTGAAGAGTGTCTGATGGAAGGATATAATGATGATCCAGTGTGAATAAAAATCAAGCCCTATATTTTGTAGACTGATTTTTGAGATAGCAAATCTACCAGAATGAGTCTTATTTCATTCTCCCTTCTGAAGGACACAGGTTCATGTTACAGTTCGAGAGACAATCTGACTTTACAAAGAGAGGAAAAAAATAAAAGCAGAGAGAAAGCACATGGCCATTTTCAATGACTTACACATTTCTAGAATCATTTTCCTGAAAAATATAATGTCCTAAAGGAAACATGCAGTCGGTGGTGTTGATGGAAAGGGCTTACTCGCACTCAGTTTGTGTAACTTGCATAACTCAGTTATAGCTTTGCTTTTCGTGAATAATGCTGTCACTCCAAAGTCACTTCAACAATAATGCCTTTACACCAATACATGATGTCGGGTGTTTTGCACGTACATACATGCAGTTCGTGGAGCTCCTATCCAGATAACAAACTGTCAGACCTAAATTGCATTCATCTTGCACCTTCACGTCCTCCCATGCACTAATCCATTCCCACTGGGACTGTTTTTAACAATCTGACCCTCCCAGCAGTTAAAAACAGCTGCCATTTTGTTTAAAGAAACCTGCCAGGAAAATATTTCTTGCTTTCCTCACAAATGTGGAATTCTGAGCCACCCTCCCACCCCCAAATTACATTGGACTGATTCCCAGGCCATGTAATGTTCAGTCCTGGGCTAATGACTGGTTTAAGTTTCAATAACCCACAGTTCGTTAGGACCAGAAATAGATTATACCACGGTAGAGATGGGATTCCCTCTTTTCCAACAGGATATAGCCTTTTTTTCTTCTGCTAGGTTTGGTAGAATATAAAATATCAGAGTTTAAAAGTCCAAGTTATGCAGGTGATGGTTAACGTTTTAAAATATTTTGTAGTGGGCTGTTGCCTACAACTGCAACTGAAGCCCCAGTCAAAAGCTGTGGCAGAAACGCACGGTCACAGACACCCCTCACCGCCAGCACTTTATGTTCAAAAAATGGAAATGGGAAATGGGAAAAGGGAAGACAAGTCGGAGACATGAGTTAACTGTAGTCCTGCAGAAAAAGTTAGTGCTGAGCTGCAGTTAAACGCTGTGTTTCAGCTCCTGACCTACTGTCCCAGCCTCGTGGAAGCACCAGCTCCCAGCTAAAATTGTTAGTTTTAACTTTCCATTTTCCAGTTGAAGCTGGGGCATGTGAATTTGCAGTCTTTAGGCAATATGGCTTTATAGGCACTGAGAAAAGTGACTCCGGCAAACAGCTTAAAAATCCTGCAATATGTGTAAACGAGCTTATTTGTGTCATGATGTAAAACACCTGCTGATGTAAAGTGGCCTGAAGATTTTATTGCTGCTCCATGGTCAGCTTAACTCGTGAAGTCAGACATACGTGACTTGTGTGCTCATCTTATTCCCACCGGCACCCAACACTTCATTTATCTACACTCTCAACGTATGCAAAACCTCTCTATTGAAAAAATGTGAGTGCTGATACATTTTTGCAGTTAACCTTCACAGTGTGCCTGTCGCCAGTATTGAACTAGTGCCTCCTACTGAAACGTGTCTGCTTTTGATTTAAATCATTCTCATCCCAAATGATATGTTGATACTGTAGGTGCAAGTTGGTTGAGAGGGCAGACAGCAGAACATCTCCCACGACAAGAAAATAGGATTAAAATGATGGTTTACCGACTGCCAGCTGATGAAAAGCTAACAAGTTGTATTCTTCAGTAAAGCATGGGTGTCTTCCTCATAAAAGCAAGGGAGGCAACAGGTTACCTGGCCTATGAGGGGGTCCTGTATATGTGATAGATGGGATTGGTACTGAAAGAAAGGCCTCCAGCTCTCCACCCTTCCACTGCTTTGGAAAGACAGATCCAAATTAATCTTTGCTGTATTCATCTCTGGCCACGGTGTTAAACTCGTAATACACAAGGCTACAGCGTCTTAATATATACGTATAATAAATATAAATATAAGGAGTTGAGAGCATCTTTGCAAAGGTTGCAGTAAGTTCAAAAATAGCGCAGAGGTGACCTTCAAATCACCTTTATGTAGAAGCCTTGGGTCTCCGCTTCCGGCCTATCAGCTGCATCTCAAAATTTTCCTCAGTAAATGGAAATGAGACCAGCTTCCAAACTACCAAATAACAGTGAACAATGCAACTTTGCGTGCAGGTATTTCTCCTTCATAAAAATAAATGTTTGTACATAGCTGTTTTTTGTCTCATGCTTACGTGGCTTTGTTTTCAGCAAATCATTAAAAAAGTGATGACTTACTGCACTGCTTTTTTAAATCTGGTCACAAACCACAATCGCTTACAGGAAATGGAATGTTTACTTGAGTTTATTATACAAGGGTCTGGATATGAGCTGTGGGATTTTTACACCTCATAGCAACGGTATTACAATTTATTTACATCTTCATGTTGGCAGCTGCACAAACTCTTATGAAATAGGACAATCACACCTTAGGGAACAGTAATTATAGGCAAAGGTATAAATAGTATAAAGAAGTACACGCATTTGGCACTTAAGTTGAAGAGAATAGAAACTATTCTGGCAAATCTTCAAAAACACAGTCTCTTGTTCATTATGAGGGCATGAACTAATTAAACCGAACCTGTCAGAATCGGCTGCATGAATAAATTCTAGTCAACTCTGGCACAGTCATGCTCCAAACCCACGAAGAGCAAAGTTGTTTTAGTGATGTCATAATTTGGATGTTCGGAGTATGATATCACTTTTGACAGAATTAATGCAGAATTAATACCATATGTATAAGCATTAATAGGTATTGAATTGAACACCCAGTGATAAGTCTGTGTCGGTTTCCAAAGTAACGGTCTGTTTTTTTTCTTCATAACGCTTACATTAATGTCGTATCAGAAGGCAAATTTAAAATACGTTTCAACACTTTTATAAGAAAGCATTTAAGTTTTACATCTCTGCCTCTATTTCAAAAGCTGTTTGCATAAGAAAAGTAATTAAGCTTCAGTGCTACAGTTTTAACAGTAACAAAATCAGCGTTGTAAGAGAAGAATTTTAAGGCAATTGTAAACTTAAAAGAAATTGTCACCATTTGGTAGGTGAAAGGAGAATTCCTCTGAGGATCGGTTGCTTCATTTATAAATCATTTGTTCTTTTTATACAATGAAGCCCGAAGTTAAAATGTTGTTGCATTTAGCAGCTTGTTAGTTCCTAGTTACTGTCAGTGACCAGGTGTTACTCTTTCCCAAATGCTTTGGCTGACTCCCATCTCCTTCCTTTCCCAGCCTTGATATATTAAATTCTTTCACTCTTATCCGTGATGGTTCTTAGGGTCTTCCTCTTCAGTTTTCCTTCCCCTCAGGATATAGTTGTGTTTTGAGGATTTACGGCTGAAACAGAGATTCCACCATCGTCTTCAGATGTAAGGGTGAGTTAAAGAGCTAGCGAGCAGCGTTTGAGGAGGAATATGGCAAAGTTTGCCGATGGAACTAAAAGTACGAAGTAAAACCAAAAGTTGACCTTGGGGGTGAGAGAAGCTCTCTTGATACTCAGTACTACTGTAATAAACTCGGAATGGAAATTTAACACTGGCGAATGTGAAGAGTTGCATGTGAGGAAACAGCCTCCATTCTACATTCATAATGGAAGAATTTGAAGTAAGTGCCTAAAAGAAGAAAAACATATATAAAGGTATGAAAAATCAGCTCCACGTTCAGCAGTAACAGGAAAGGTAAATAAAAATATGAGGAATTAGTAAGAAAAAACAAAGAGGAACTCTCCTTTTAGCCATGTGCCTCCCTGATCTCCCCTTCTCAATGAGGGTGTAGAAGGAATGCCAAAGATAGCGGGAATGACAACAAGCATGATGAAAAGTAAGGAATAGCTTCCATGTGAAAAGCAGTTATGTAGAGTAGGGCCCCTCAGCCTAGAAAAGAGGTGACTGAATGATTGCTGACAAAGACAATGTCGGTTGAGAATACTGCCAGAGTGCTCTCACAATACAAGAAACAGACATTATCATATAGTAGTCTTACATGTTAGGTTCAAAAAAAAGAATATAATTTAAAGGAATAAATTAAATCAGATATTTTGTGTAATTTAACTGTAGAATTTATTGTCGTGGTGTAGGTGTGGTAGAATACAATGATACAAAGTAGTTTGTAATGATACAAACTGGATTTGGGTCTTACCTAGCAAACCTGTCCGTTTAGACGATGTTACAGTGACAGCAAACGGTCCTGTTGATGGTCGTGTTTTGTGTGTGTCTATATGTTATTGTTCAGGCTTTTCTGACATGTAAGTACACCTGACAAGCATGGGAATTTGAAATCGGTATGCCTCCTATTTATTGGTGTGCTGAACACCACTTCAATGTGCCTGAGAAAGGGCAGGCATGGCCAGGAAGGACAGAAGGACAAACTTGGAGTGAAAGGGTTTTTTGGTGATTGGGCAGTAAGCAGGTTTATCCTATGCAAGGGGTTTGTTCTGTTTAGGCAGTAAGACGGGGATGAATTCAGAGCCAGTCTCTCCTATGTCATCCCGCACCTCTAGAAACGTGACATTTGCCCTTCTGACCGCATCCAGAATCACAGCTCAAAGAAAGTCAAATGACGGAACTAAAAGTGTTTATTCTCTCTCTCACTGAGTACTTATTGCCTGTAGTCCTGTTCAGTGCTAATTTGCTTTATGGAAACATTTGTAGTTGTCCATGGTTTTGTAATGGGGACAGTACGTCCTAGAGAAATACTTGGTGTGGTTTTAAGAAAAGATCATTACAAATGAAGGCAAAATAAGGAGAAGATCTCGTTTCTTGCTGATGATTAAAAAGCAAACTGAAGCAAAGACTATTTTCAGATTTCCTTGATAATCTCCCGATTTTGTTTGACTCCTTTCCAAATTCTGTAATTTTAAACAAAGAACAAGTAACGCCATCAAAAGCAAACCAAAGTCCACTGCATTTGCACCTGCCTTGGATTCCTCCCTTTTGTTTTCATACTACCCCTCTGGGTTTCTGATAAATTCATAATACATTCCGGGCTACCTTTTCATCATATACCCACAGAAACACAGATCCACATGGGAGGTTTCACAGAATGCATTAACTATGCAGAATTCCTTTATTGCTCAAGTAAGAAAAGCAGACTATCATTTACAAGGAAATCAGAGCATCAAAGGGGGAAGGAGAAAGATTTGATTATACAGTAGCTACACGGTTGTTGCATCTAGAGGAAGGATTTTGCTGTAGTTCAATCTTAAAGATTTTAGATGTTACAATATGCAAGGAAAACCGACAAGGACGCTGAGGAACAAGCATGTTTTTTCAGTTCCAGCAGCCCCAATCCAAACTCTTATTTCTGTAGTCCATCAGACACTGATTTGCTCTGAAGAATTTCATTCAAACTATTTTTAAACTGTTGTCTGGAGCCCCTGTCCTAATTTATGTACTTAAAAATTGAATGTTAATCACAAAACCTGCATCTCCTTCCACTTCTAGTGATATAGACGTGTTTGTTCGAGTATATGCTGTGCTGAGTGACTTTTTTCCTCGTTGCATAGTGTTTCTACCAGGCATAAACATCAGTATGTCTGCAATTTTCACATTTCTAGTTCCCTTGCTATGGTGGTTTCCACAACAAAATGTTCAGAAGTCCCTTTCTTTTTCTTCTGGGAATATTCCTTAGATGGGAAGGTTTTTGTAGAAAGGAATGTTTTACATTTTACTCTTAAGCTGGCAAAGTCTGGACTTGTTTTGCCTTGGGGAAAGGAATGGGATGGCCAGAGCTATATGTGAAAACATTGCAAGTATCAGTATCTGTGGGTGAAACAAAAAATTCTGTACTCTTTATTGGGTTAAGAATTTCCCCCATTACCATGAACAGAAAAAACCAGGAAGGTCTTGAGGTAGCTAGGCCACTGCAGTATGTTTCACAGAATGAGAGCAAGATCTTGTAATGGCTCAGTTTCTGTGTTCGTCGGCCACGAATGTGTGTGTGAGAGGGAGAGGGGACTTAATTCTTTTTTGGAGACATAGCCCTGCTGACTAGCATTGTAATGAAGTGTAACTGTATATTTCCCCACAGGGTTGGTAACTGAAAGACAGTCCAGTCTGGGATTTTTAAACATGATATTCAAATATGACTTTCATATTATATTTGGTATGTCTTCCCATTTGTGGCTATAAAGTCCAGACTCATTTTCCACTTGGGCTTTACTTAACAAACTCTTCTTGTGTGTTTCTTACTCTGTTTTTAGATTGTTGGAACTAATTCTTCCCTGAATTTCCACTAATATCAACCTGTCAAAAAGATATTGTTAGACATGAGGGACCTGGCTGAAATGTCTGGGGTGAAATTTGGCTGGTTTAATTTGCATTGAGCATTACGATAGTTAACTGCTCCCTCACCCTCTGCAAACGCGCACACACACACACGCACACACGCACGCACGCACGCATCTATTCCTACTCATGATACCAAACTTGGTATTAGATGTGGGGTCATATGCTTTCATGTCAGGCTCATGTCAGAAAATTACTATCTTCCAGACGTTCATACACAAACCAAGGAGGTAGCAGTGATCATGAAGTTTTATCCTGGTCCCACTGAAGTCACCTGGAAATTTTCCATAAGCATAATCAGTAGTATTAGACCCCTGGTAAAGCAGGTAAGATCAATGTGAATGCATAATAATGTTCATTATAGCAATTAAAATTCAGATTAATGTTCAGTGCTTCAGCAACATAAGCAACAGGTAATCCAAGATTTCGCTTTCCCAGGGAAATAAAATATTTTTCCTGGCCTCACATGATTTTCTTGCACACTTTTTACAATGTCTCATGTATTTTAGGAGATTTTTTTAAGAGGCCTGTCTTTTTTATGATCCTTTTGATGTGTTTTGTTTAAAACTTGTACTCTTAATGGGTTTAATATGCCCAGAGAATCTGAAAGGCACCAGTAGGGAAAAAAGTCTAAATAGATAAATAAAGAATACAAATACATAGAGTACATGGTTTTCCTCAATGTCAAGCCATCCGTGTTAATAAGGGAGCTCTTTGAAGAGACCATGTAACCTTCTTCTGACCTTTAAAAGAGAGATGCCCAAACTTTGCTTGGTTGAGAATCATACATTACTTCAAATGAGTAAATGAATATCTTGGGTAACAAATTTGAGCTGCATTTTATTTCAAGTTAGATTTCCAGTTTAGGTCCGTTTAGGATTTCCAGACCTTTTGATACATAGCAGCTCATTATAAATGTTATGAGAGTTCTGCTGGATATTTCCATCTTTAAGAGAAAAACAATTCCAAGGCGGAGGCAAAAATGTTAAGTACAACATAGGAACATAGACCTTCGTAACAGAAGACTGGCATGGATATCGAGCATCCAGCCCCCTATATGCTAGGTAACTGTAAAAATCCCACTCCTGAATTGGTTGAACATCTTAAAAAGAGAAGTTTTCACTGCAAATGCTGTCTGTATTGCAAGGTTTGTCCAGATCCTCCTCTTTTAATTCCCAGCCTGAACGAGCTGGCTAATTCTTTTTGTCTTGGGCCTCTATTTAGTTTAAATAGTTCTTCAGCTGCTTTGGTGTTTACATCCCATGGCCTAGGAATAGCAGTTAATCGCGGTGCACTGGTGTAGGTTGCCTGCTTTAAGGACAGAGGCAGAGGGGTGGCCTACGGTCCTTGTTTAGAAATGTGTTGCAAGAGAAAGAAATGGGAGGGGGGTGTCCTTTCAGATGCAGTTAGGGAATAAATACACTGGAGAAAGACCTTTTTTTCTCTTTAAAAAAGCCATCCATCTGTGTTTGGCCAGGTTATTGCGAAATGTTTGTGTTTGTAGCAAGACATTCATCCATGGATGAGCACCTGTTACTTTGCTCTGGTGACTGTTGGTTTGTTCTGTTTCTTTCTTCCACGGGTTGTAATTTTTTAATGATTCTCTCAAATGTTGTTGCAGACTCTTGATTGTTCGTTTGGTTTTTAATTGCCTTTGAGTGTTGTGTCACCTCAGCTGTCTTCTGTGCGATCAGATACAATTTGAATGTGCATTCTGCACTTCTTAGAGTTACCATAGCAATTGTAACTTCAGAGTGCTCTTTTATACTCATCCCAGAATGATGACAGAGTTTGAATTTGGCTGAGCTCTTATTGAATGTACTGATTTCAGGCCACACTGACAAGACGTAGCCATTCCACGCTTAAAAGATATCAAAGCACAGCACGATCGTCTAATTGGTTTACTATAAAGTAATTTTTCTGTGATTGGTATCTAACACAAATCCTTCATCTTCTTTGCTCCTGGCATACACCGAGGGATTTTTATGATGGCACCTTTCTTTTCCAAACATGTTGTTAAAAAAAAAGCTTTTTATTCCTATTTCTTTGCAGTGCAGCTGTGCGTTGCTTGAAGACAAAAGATGGTGAACTTGCAGTCAAGCATATCGTTATAATCAGAAAAGTCACTATGTCACAGAAGTATTTCTCACACCACATTACATCACCACTTACGGAATCACAGCCTCTTGTTTAGGTGCCTTTTAATGACAGAGAAAAACAATTCCTCCACAAACAAAGCCGTCCCGTTAACAGCTGAAGTCACAGCTCAGTTTGCCTCTTGGCTGGGATACACATTCCATCTGGAGCTCTATCAAGACAGTGCAGGGAGGTCTGGCAGCTGAATAATGAACTCTAAGTAAATAGGTCATTACAACACATTGTTTCTGTATTACTGGATTTCCACAATATGTCGGATCGGTTATGAGCTTGCAGCCTGGATTCTCATCTCTCTAAGTGGGTTAACTGCCTTAAAAACTCTCTTACTCGGAAAATTTCTGTGATTCACCTCTCCTAACGTCCACATCTGAGTCATCAAGGCCATCCCAGTGTTCTTTTTTGGGCACTTACTGACCAGGTACAATAATGGATGTGTTAGCATGTGTTTAGATCTGTGCTTCCTTTAAGATGAAAAAACTTGCACCCGAAAAACCACTATGCAGGGTAAATTCCCAGAACTACAGTATTTAAAGTTTTGTAGATTTACCAGCATCATTCAGTTTTAGGTAGAGAAAACTATACAAGTGCTTTGCTAACCGGTATTTCTTTAATACATATCTATATTCTGAACTGGATCTGAAACATTAAACAGTGTTAAAACTCATCAGTACTTGTAAGTAACTCCACCAAATTTCCAGAACTTCTGCTATTATTACTATACAGATGTATGGAAGAAAACATGTTTTTAACACCTATTCAACATGCTCATTATACTCTCTAGCTCATACTTTAGCCTGTATGATGAAATAATTTTTGCTCCTAGTCTTTTTTTGAGAAGTCATTTTATAGTTTGCAGCATGCTCTATGCACCATCTGGATTTTTTCAGAACTCGTGGCAGACAAATCTTTGATTGTTACTTGCCGTAATTACAGGGAGAACTGTGCTTTGCCTGCCTTTTGTTCTACCTGAATAAACTTTTTTAAGAGGCAGGATTGATTCCTTACCCCTCATTTTGAATAACTGGTGTTTAGTCAGACTTTATGAATCCCTGGAATGCATCTTCAGTTTGGCTTCCCGATTAGCAGTCTCTCGGTCCCATTTGAGATGGACTTGGGATAAGCAGAAATCTGGACCTGCCCAGTTATTAATTTTGGCTGATTTGTATTTGAAGCTACTTTGTATTTGAGGCTCATCCTTGCTGCTGTGCCTTGTTCTGCCATGCAGCCTTGGTGCTTTACACCTGTGGCTGCATAATGAAGTGGAAAGAGGCATGCACCTTGCTATAAGTAATGGTAAAGAGACATCTGAACTTGACATGCTCCTTGTTGTCTGCCAGAAGTCAGTAGTTTGGTAAAAGGGCGGTTTTTCCTTCATCATGTGCTGGTCAGGTATCTGTAGTCCCTCTCCAAGCATTGCAGTCCGAGACCCCTTTTGATGGAAAACGTCATTCTTAGACTTCTGTCTCAGGGTTCTACCCAACCCACAGCAAACTTGTTTCTGCCCAAAAAACACTCCTGGCTTCTGGGTGTGATGGGTTCCTCTCTCAGACTATAAATACAAGAGAGATACAAACTAGTTAAGTACATGGGACATCAACTAGTTTTCCTTTAATCTCATTTTAAGCTTTTATTGCCTATGTAAGGTTAATTACCAGAATTCTTCTATTTATTCCTGGGTGATTTTAATCAAACTGCATTTGTCTAGAGACAAATATTTCAAAGAAGACTATGCTCTCTCTCTCTGGAAAAAAAGACCAATATAAAGTATGAGAGTTACAATATCCCATCTGCAGCAAGACATGTACAGAGAGATAGCCGTGCCCTGGACTAAATCCTACACAGATATAAACTCTACAAGGCATACAAAGTCCTCAATCATGAAGCATTTATGACTGGGTGTTTGTATTTTATTATTATTTTCCTCTACACACTGCTTCTAATTCTTTTTCTCATGCTCTCTCTTCTACGGTGAGCCCTTCCCTCTCTCTTCGTATTTATCTGTTTCTTCACCACTGTTCTCTTGGAGGAAATCTGAGCCTGGATTGTATTTTATTTTCACTTAAATCCTTGAAATGTGGAATTCTTTACTTCAGGAGTTTAAACTAGACCCTCAAGGCTACCTTGGCAGACTTCTGTGGCTTTAGAGGACAGATTTTTCTGTTTTGTTTAAGAAAGTATTGCAAGAAATGGCTCTTTAGAACTTTAAGCATGCAGTAAAAAAATAGAGATGACTAATAGCTATTTAGCAAGTAATGATGGCTTAGCAATATTTACCACTCCGATTTAGCCTCTCTGGCTCCATTACTTAGGATATTTTCCTGAATTAAATTTGCCTCAGTTCTATAGCCAACAGCTGTCCACAGGAAAATAAAAAAATGTCCCGAATCCTCCAGAAATAATGATTTCATATTTCTAATAGGTTCCTTTAACTGCACAATCAAAACGGTCTCTTGTGCCCTCTAGCATGTGCTATGTCATAATAAAAAACTTCATGTTAAACAGCTAGAGAAATACAGGCAGAGTAAATGAAAACTTTTATCTTAATGGTCACGATGCTTTACTGATGTGTATGTAATAATTGATCGATAGAAGGGGGAGAGTATACATCCTTTGCCTCTGGAGTTTTGCTCTGGAGCTAAAGTTGATAACCACATTGGGCCTATTTGAATGAGGATGTCCATATGAAATCCGTGTCCGCTTCCCAGCCCCAAACAGATTGTGCTGTTTTTCCATTTATGCCTAAGTGTCACAATATTTCGTTTCTAAATGGTTAGGTTAGCTCATCTTGAGACCAGCTGTTCTGCAAGATTTAAAGGAATACAGGGACACACACACTTAATATTTTTTAAGCTCAAATAAAATTGGTGCACTAATATATTTAGCCCAAAGTCACTAGACAAACCTGTTTCTGGTAACTTCAGTGGAGAGGTATTTGGGTCTGCAATACACTTTTTCCCCCCAAAACTTTGCATTATTATGATATTTTAAGACATTTATGGCTATACATCACTTTTATTTTTCTTTGTGGGCAAAAAGGAATATTTTTCTCCTTCACTATTTTAAGTGACATCAAAATATTTGCTAAAATTCTGCCAGTGTTGTTTGTGGCTTCTGAATCACTAATTTGTTTATTAAAGTAGTTGGTTTTAATTTTATAGAGGTTTCTTAAGATCCAAATGTAAATTTTAAATAGAGTAAAAACAAATAAATGAACGAGCATATCCTAACTTTTAAAGATCAAGTAGGGATTTTTTTCTAAAATTTTCATCAGTATTATACATAAGAAAGGTCTATACGAGCTACACATTGACGGTTCTGATTGTAGCAATTTAAAAAAAGATATCAGCACTACATTCCAATTATACAGGAATTAATTCTTAAATTCTCTTATGTTCTCTCAAGCCACTACTAGTTGAAGCTACTATTTTCATACACTGCTAAGGTACACTATGGGTTATTAAGATGTCACTGTCATTCAAAGAGTGACAGAATCGATTTCCACCAAAACATAACAAATTACACCTCCTGTGCATTCTGAACTGTAAATGATCCAAGAAAGTATATTCAGGACAAAACACATTTCTTCTGGAGTAAATACAGACGTCAGGTCAGAGATTTTTAAGAACAGATTAAAGTTTTCTTTTTCTAAGGAATCTGAGATATTAGAACTTGGGACTTCAATAGAAAGGAGGACTCCTTTGACAACTTTAGAAGCTTTGAGTCATGCTCCACTTGAGAAATCCTCCAAGAATTTACACAAGTGAAAGCTGTGTAAGTCCTGTAAGTCATCGTTTGAAAGTTTCATGGCTTAAAGATCTGTTTTTGTTTTGTAGAGCAAAGAATCTTAAAATTAATAAATTTTTCCCTCATTCACTGAAATATAATTTATGGTTTTGACACTCCTTTGAGATTTTAGTGTGCAGAATAACCAATAAGTACGTAGGACATACAATGTTTTTCTCCCAATATATAAAGTGCTTGGCTATAAAGAGTCCCAAGGAAAAGCAATTTAAAGAGGCTGGCACAACGCTGTAACCAGTTATTCTCCCTGAATCAGGTGCTTAGTTTATAACAGTTTAGAAGAAACCAAAAGTTCAAAGTTACAGTTGTTAAACATTTTAGACCCTTTTACCAGAAGTACCCTACTAAACAGAGGGTGATGTTTAGCGTGACTATGTAACTTTGATTTTTGTTTAAACTCATAAAACATGAATTTCCTGATTTTGCTAGTCCCACTGTACCCAATAATATGGAAAATGTTGCTCTCCCCAAACCTTAGGTAGTTTTCTCTTGTATAAAAATATGTTCTAACCCTCATGAGCATAGTAAGCTCAGCTGTAAAACCTTATAAATTTACATTTTTACAGAAAAAGTAACTAACTTTTTTCTAACAAATTATTGCTTTAAATGTGTGAACTGTTTTGTTCACTAAACTAAGAAAAAAATCCTATTCTTATGCACAGTTTTGGAAATATATGAAAGGAAGGATGAGCAATGAAGAAAACAGTTATAACATTTTGCGAACTCTGTATAAGCTTTTTCAGCTTCATTTATGTACGTACTGGTGGAAGTGAACGTCTGTTCCTGTAAATGGTAACATAAGACAGATATTTAGGTAGAGTTAAAATTTGTTTGATTGTAAAACAAAATGTGTATGTTAGAACAATATGTGCAATATATTGTACTTTTTGCGTAGAAGTCGGAGCATGTTTAAATCCTAAGGGATTTTCTAAATAGAGAGCATGGGAACTACGGTACCGAAGCAGCTCAGTGGTCCGCATAGTCTTATTTCTGATAGTGTTCAGCTGCTAGGGAGAAGGTTGTAACAGACAGACATAAAATCTGGCCTGGTTATTCTTAACCCAGTCACATAGTGGCTGACTTCTGCTTTACAATGAGAAAATTGATATTATGCAGATGGAGTGTGCTTTCTATAAAGAAAATTTCCACTTCTGTTAAAATAAATAAATAAAAAAGTTACTGAAAATATCTATTCATCTTCTTTTTTCAGTTTGGAAGTTTTAAATTTTCTTGTGAAAAATAGAAAATTTTGGAAAGAAGACACAGTATTATTATTTTCTGCAGGAAATTTCTGTGGAGGTCTCAATGGATATGTCTTCTTTTTTCCACTTGAACACTATAATTTAATATTCGTATTATTCATATCTTTTTAATCTTGGTAAGCCAATGTCCTCAGTGATATTTTCTGGCAATCAAATTATACAATTGTGGATTTCTTGAAAAAGAATTTCCCTTATTCTTTGTGGTTTGTTCCATTTGCTTCAACTGCCATTCTGCATTTAAGTTGGCAAAAAAGATGAAGAGCAGTTGCCCATGCAGTTTCTGTGCCCCATTCAGTGTTCTGCTTTGTCCGACTCTCTCTTTTTATCCTGGTGAACTTTTTTCCTCGTGAAATGGAAGTGTTCCCAAGCCTTTGAACTTTCTTGTTTCCCAGTTCTTAACCTTCCTTGAACCTTCCCACCGTATTTACAGCCAGCATGCTGGAGGGTCTGTTTCTGGACTCAGACCATGCCTGACTTTTCCAATGCAGGATGTGTTGTTGAAGGTGAGGAAAGGTGATAGGCCAACATGGAAGGCATGGGAGGTGATGGAAAGTAGCAAGGGTGGGGCAATGACATGTGCATACACGTTTAATAACTCCGTGCACTCTGTCATTGCCCAACAACGCTGTACCCAATTCACCCATGCAGGCAAGAAGAGGAATAACGTCCCTCTATTCCATGTCATCATATCGCGTCCCTGTAGTTCTTTCAGTTTAGCTGCCCTCCCTGCTATAGAAACTCGGGAACAGCTGCTCTGTACGGAGGTACCCACAGAGATACGAGCTAATCTTTTTTGTTTAAGAAAATTCTCTATTTTTCTTACAAAATGCGTGCTATTGCGTACTTTGAGCAGTAAGTAGGAATATTGCTTTTTAAAAAATAGAATAAATAGAAACATTAAAAATAAACAGAAAACTAAAAAGAATAAGAAACAACGTCTGAATGACTTTTTCTGTTCTCAGCCAACTCTAAGTAAACCCTGTAGAGATGGGAGGAATGAAGGCTATCTTTGTGCCACATATTCCATTTACTAAGTGGCAAGAGAGTCATTCACGAGTTCCATTATGTGCTTATAAATCGTAGAAGAGTTCCTTATGTTTGTTTTAATGAACAAATTTCACTGTCTACTGATAAATTGAACAAACCCCACTAGATCACAGTGCCTCGTGGCAAAAGGAAATGTGCATCTTGGAGTTCAGCTAAGCCGACCTCCTAAACTGAGCTGGGAGAAAACAACTGTTTAAGGTTTATTCCAGCAGTGACAAACATCCGTCATCTTTAGGCCCAGATGTGTTAGTCAGAAAGGCAACCCCTATTATGAAAGTCCCACTTCTGTGAAGCACACATGGATGACTCGTACTCTTCCACCTCTCCCAGCCGACGTACAAAGCTGATCAGTTGAGCGGCAAACCTGGTAGCTGTCTTCCTAGGGCTCTTTCACAGGTAAAAACTTTTGCATAATGGTCCCCTTTAACAAAATATTTTGGTATAACTAATCCTTTTAAAATTACACTCAACAGCTCAGAACCACTACATAGAAATTCCAACTGCAACCAGTGCTTTTGAAATCCTATGCCACAGTTTGTTTTTTAAGACAACACATAGCTGCTAACAGATATAATAAATGAATATATTAAGCACTATCCCACACACAGAATTAATTCAAATATAAAGTCTCTTACAAGAAATAGTCTTGAGTTCCCTCTTGGCTCTATTGTTTGATTGAATTGTTCTTTAAAAGTAGTGGTTCAGCATTACTCTAAATTATTCTATTCATCCATTGAATTTGCATTATGGCCAAGGTTTCAAATAGCGTGCCTCAAATTAAAAGGTTTAAGTTCTTATTTCTGTGTCTAAACAAATGCCCCAAATTTAGAAATGACCTGACCGTCAAAAAATGGATTCCACTGGTGTTGGAAGTGGCTAGTACTCAGTCTCCACATCACCGCTATCCTTGGGCTGGTGTAGATGGTCTATGTGGCCATTCCGACTGAGTCATTGGCTTGGGGGAATTTTATTTTGGAGACTTATTACCCAGCTCGGTGTATCAATTATATTCACTGCATCACCGTGCAGACAGTTATGCTGTCTCAAATGAAGCAGCGAAGAAAAATGGCACGTAGGGAGAAGGACTTGTTCTAACTGGTATTACACCAGAAAAACACTTTTGTGAGCCCATGGCCATAAAGGACATGTTTATGTCAGGAGGGTTGTTTGGAGGAAAGCTGAATATAATATTTTTGCTAGAAGTCTAAAAAGTTATTGTTTTCACATCTGAACAGAAAGAAGTGAAAATGCATTTTATTATTTGATGTATCCAGGAGCCGAGCGAGCCCTGTCCCATGGCCACAGTGAAAGAGAGGGACAGGAGTGGCTTTTCCTCACTGGAGGTCACAGCTGGCCCCACAGCCAAACCCTAGGAGTGGGAAGATGTGCGTGGGGCCCCAATGGCTGCCTCCAGAAACCGAGCAGGGAATGTAGATAAAACTCTGTGTTCATTCAAACATGGCAAAATTTTTAACTTTCAGTTTACTTAAAATTTTAAAGCAGTATTTTTTGGGGGTTTATCCCAAGTGAACCTCCCTGCTTACACTTCCCCTCACTCTGCCAGTCATTTTTCTGGCTGACTACAAAGCTGAGAAACCAGCAAAAGACCACAGGTATTCATATGATGTGAAGTGATATTTTGGAGGATCTAAGCCCATTTTTGAGCTGCCACAATTTGAATTTTAGCAATTCCATGCTTTAAGAAGAACAAGAAATGGTCTGCAGTTGCTTTTCCAATACTTTGTGCTATTTTTTTTGTCTATCTGTTCCTGCCAGCACAATGGTACTGGAGAAAAATAGATCCATGAAAGCATCCACTGCCTTAACTTTTTCTCATAAAGAAGCATTGATTTTTGTTGGTAAACCTAAAAAATCAACAATGAAGCAAAGATATGCCTTTAGAGTTACTGAATATGAATGTATACATTTTTGTAGTTAAAAATTATAAGTATGCAATGAAAAAGAAACTTGTTAGAACTAAAACTCTATCGAGATTTTATTTTTATATGTATCTCCATAGAGAAAAATTTACCCTCTATGAATTTTATGAGGTAGCAGCATTGTCTTATGGAAAACATCACAATTAATTTATACTGTACTTTAAAAATCTAGTTTGGGAAATTAATAACATGGATAGATTAATCAGAAAAAAATAATAGAGTATACCGGCAAAATAAAAGAAAATTAATTTTAATAGCTTGAATTATAATTCTTCAAATTGTTGCTAGCATTAAGTAATTATTTTATACTAAGAATGGTGGGTCAGGACTATGCCAATGAAATATGAGAGAATGCATTAACCACTGTCCCGTCTGTTAACATTGTCCGAGGGAAAAGACAGAGACTGGCGGAAGTAGGAAGATGTGTAAGAAAACACTGAGACAATACTGGTCACCATCACAGCGGTTTCAGTGCATGAAAATCAGATCATTGGCAAGTTCTTTCAAGCTTCATGTAGTAAAACAGACTGAATAAGTACTGCAATAGCTGTATTTATATTTATAGAAAAGTCTTTAAAAAAATGTCGTAGACCATAAAGCAGAGTGTGAATGTGTTTGCTGAAAAATTTAGCATATAGGTGCCTTTGAAAAATTGTATAGGCAGAAGAAAAGCTGTGAAAGCCTTTGAAAGTGAAGACATAAATTCTGTTTGATACAATAGTGAGCGAGGGTTCAATAGAAAAATATACAGAACTGAATGGAAGAGTATACACGGATTTATAACACAGGAAAAGGACAGTTTAACTTATATTAGTATTTTTATCACTTGTATTACAGTCGGGCTTAGGAGAACCAGTCATATTCTTGTGATGAAAAAGCTCAAAACAAGCATGTCATTCAAAAATATTTTGAACTTCTTTCACTACTCTTTCTATGTGTCTTAACTTTGTACGTCTTTGGGTCACTTTTCACAATAGCCTCACAATGTATTTGCTTGAAATGCTTAAAATATGTATAAGAAGAATTTTGACAATTTGAAACGATATTTTGGGTGAAAAGTCGCTCACTCAGGAGTGCTTTGAGACCTGGAGTGAAATACTTTAACTTTGGCCTCACCACATTTGTTTCTTCCCACTCTGGAGGATATCTTTTTAGATGTTCTCCATTTCATAAATATTAATGTTCGGTTTATGAACAACATTTGCCCATTCTGCCACAGTCTAGCTTTTAAAAAATAACAAGTATTCTGCAAAACCATAAAGCTCCGAACAGTTGAGAAAGAAGCTCTACCTCCCAAGTTATCTCTGGGTGTCACGTCACATGTTTAAGTTCCAAGAGCCTGAACCGAAGTCAATATTTGTAAATATTACTGCTGTATTTTTTCAGCTGAAAAATCCAACCTGATAATCTGGGATCCAACTGGATTGGGATCAGTGTTAGATCAAACCATGCATTATGTAGGAATTTTATGTGAAATAAGCTGTCTGAGCATAACTTGTGGATATGTACACAAGGCTCAATTCATCTGGGGAGGACTTTAATCTTATCATCCATCAGCCAAAGTGAAGTTCTCACTGTAGCTCCACTGTAGATTGTATTTAATATAAACTTCCTGAGTTGAATACCATTATTTCTAAAATAACTTGAAAAATCATTTGCATATTTCCCAGAATGTCACTTTGGGATATTGGTCAGACTTTTAACCAATATAAACCTGACAATTGTGTCTGCTCCAAATATGCACATATTTTGACCATCCCAAAAGCTTTGTAAGTTTGGTACAAAAACGAATTTTTGAAAGTAGTCCAACATGCAGTATTACCTTAAACAAAAGAGTTATCTCTGAAAACCACCATTGACTATCAATCAGGTCCGTATGCAAAACCTGCACTGTTTACTGATGTATCTATATAACACCCAAAAAACCATTGCTATAGCCAAACACTATACTGCTCTAAATCACTGGTTTAATGTGTCTGAATATCCTTGATTATAGAATAAAATGGAAATATTATTTTGCTGGTACAATAATTTGCTTAGAGCTTCAGAACAAATTTGCAAGATGCTTTGTGATAATAGAGATTGAGACCAGAAACACGGTCAGTCTGGAGCTGCAGATCATGTAGAAAGGCATCTCAGGAGTAATTGCGCATAGACTCAGTAAAGTGCCGAAAACAGGGGACCAGATTTAAGTGCCATTTTAGTACTGCTGTGGTGGTGGAAATGTGCCAGAGGAGGCCTTTCTAAAATGCTGGTTGAACTGATGCTGAAGTTAAAGGGTAGTTTAGGGTACGGTCTCTAAGGAAGATGTGTAAAGCAGCAGTTTCAGTGTGGGGCTGGATATCGGGCAATCCTCAGTCTTCCCTGAAAACATCCATTCCACTGGAAGTGCATGTCTGGTTTGAAGATGGTTTTCTTTTTCTGTGTATTTTCGCCCCATTTATAGTACTGTAGAATAATTATATATGCTTATAACTTTGAAACAGAAGGAAAATACATTTCTGCTCTTCAGGGGTCTCATGACCCTTATAGTCTGTTTTTCTCTGTTCTCTCCCTTCCACAATAAAGTCCTAAAGAAGTAGAACTGCAATATTACGGGAAAACGAGAGGAATCCATCCCGAAACTCTTTATAATCTAATCTGTCTAAATTGGGTCCTGTACAAGCCTTTAGAGGACCAAGTATGAGCCGTCTTACACAGGCTTTATGTTTCCTCTTCTAAATAGTTCTACTAAATTAAAGAGCTGGCCACATCAATAAGAGCTGCTGGGTGATGTTCAAAATTTCCCAGATGGTGTGAATGAAATTATCCAACAAATCTGTAGGGTTTTCACCACAGGTCCAAGAAAACAGCACTAAAATATCAAGACTAAAGGTGTATCAGTAATTTCAGTTCTTACTGCACCAGCATTAGACCTTTTCTCCTCAGACGTACATGCAGAGAAAACTTTATAGTGTTCAGGCAAAGTGGTGTAATGTCCATGTAAATACTACCTGGTCTATCAAAGAGAAAGTGCAAAAACTATTTAGTTAAGCAGCAGCATAAACTTCGATGAAAACATTGGATTAAGCCTGACATAGTTACTTAAACACTTCCTACAGATCCCAAGCACTGCACATAACTTCCTCTGTTAAAGACTACCAAGAACACATTTCAATATGACACGCTTGGACTATCTCTGACACCCTATACATCTTTAAAAGAAAGTATATTACATACAGTCGTCGTGAAAACATATGCTTCATAGGAAGGAAATGTCCTTTGTTTACGAATAATGTATTTTTTTAATTTGTGATTTTTCCACAGGTGCCTATGAGAGTAGCAAAAGTGAACAATGAAAATATGACTGGGGCCATGGTAAATACAATTTAGCTGCTTCAGAGATGGAAGATTTAGAAGTCTTGAAATAAATAAGTGGTATGTTGGAACAATGGCAAGCTGTTTGGCTGTATGGTTCCCATTATGCTTTACTCTTCTCATTGCATGTGCTAAAATTCTTGCGTAACGCCGAGCATCTGGGGTTGTGCATAAAGATAGCTGTCATAAAACTTGTTCCTTTTAGATTTCACTCTTGGATAAGGTTTAGCTCTTTCACACAGGTCAGCAAAGTATTTAAGTACATATTGATCTTTCAGGAAAAGTAGTACATGAATAAATGGGACTCTGCATGCTTGGGGGGTCACCTTGGGCTTATGTGTGTTTTGCTGGTTTGTTCTGTCAGAAAAAGTGCTCAGCATTTTGTAGGACTGAGCCCTTGCGCTATTTTAGAAGGTTCTGCGGGCTAACTATGGTGTCAGGTACTGTGTGAAAATTGCTGTGATCCAACATGATAAGGAAAAAGGAAAGAGCCAGTGATTAGATCGTTATAGCTATAGCGTGGTTCCTTTATCCTCAGCTCCACACAGGGACACAGTAGAAGCCAGACCCTCTAGTTGGAGGTTTGAACCCGGAGCTGAGCCCTAATACTCTGCCCGGAGCTGCTAGAGAAGCAGAGCATAGAGCCCGCAGTCACAGCCTCCTACTTCCTCTTGCCTGATCCAAGGTTCGAAATAAAACCCACTTAGATGTTTCTTTGACTGGGCACAGTTTGCAGCCCTGGCTGGGAGGTCCCTACAGATTGGTCTCCGTTGAGGCTTGTAGGCCAAGCCAACTTTCAAATCCTCCTTTCTTTGAGGGTTCCTACACAGGGTGTAAGCAAATTTGTAGTCCTCTTTTGCCATCATCTTGTTGAAAGAATTGATCCTCAGCAGGCAATGGGGGCTCTTATGGTCTTTTCATGTCACTGTGATACCTCTACATGGCCTCGAAAAGACTGGCTCAGCGATAAGAGCTGTGTTCAGGACATCTGACTGAATCTCTTGCTGAAAATATAGGTTCTTTTACTGTTTTCCAGGCTAGTTTATTACTGATGTGTTAGCATACTCTCTAGTGATTGTTAGTTCCTGTCAGTTCTTTTACATAAATAAAATCTTTTTTTTTCAATATTAATCTAGATTTCAGCTGAAAAGTTTGCTTTTATGCATTTTTATTTGGAAAAGTCTGTCTCACCTTTAATTCAGTGCCAGCCTCTGTGTGTTTGTGTGTGTGCATGCATATGTCAATAGACTTACTTTTTAAATATATTTTTTTATTAATTAATCAGAAATTCTAGACAGGGTTGTCTAGCTAGGTGTCATTTACTTCTCAGAACCAGACCACTCCTTTGGATGATAATTATAGTCTGCAGATGCCTAATTATGGAAAAATGTAGTATTTTCCACATCAGCATCTGCCTTCATGGCACTGTCTGCAAATACTCATGCTCGTGGTTTAAAAATTGCTTTCTGAGTGTCATATGGTTTGATTACAGATGAGCTTTCTAAATTCTTTCTACCTATTTTCTTTGCCCTCTCTTCATTGAAGAAAAATATTGCTTTTTATTAATGTACGTAGAAATCTGTGTCGATCCCTTCTCTATTAAACGTAGTGGTGCATCCTGTATCTTCTTCCTCATTAATTTATTGGTACAGAGTAATACTGAATTTGACAAAATGTTTTATTGGTATATGATGCAACAGAAACTTGCATTATGATGTCAGATTTATTTCCATGCAACATTGAGTATTCACACTTTATGTTAGAAACCTGAGGCAATCTTTGACCGACTCAGTTAAGGGAGAACCTTTGTAAAACGAGACTTATGTTCAGATGAATACACAGTGACCCAACGCTATTTAGTTAGCTCAATTAGATGAACCTCTCAACCATTCAGACTGTGATATTTAGAACTCAACTTTAACTAGACTACAGACAGGATCAAAGATAACTGAAGAGTATGTGAAGGCTAATTCTGCTCATTTTCAGGTCATTCTGGAAAGACAAAATCAAAGTTTCTGATTTTTTTATTTTCAGCGTGATCAGTTCTGACCCAACTACAGGCTAAAAATCAATAGTAATATTATATAGAAAACTGAGGGTAAAGTTTTCATACTTCATTTGATGTAGTAGGACTAATATCTCAGTAACACTTCTAGAAGTGTAGACTGGTTGGTCTCTCCCATCTTTCATTTATATTTTTAATCACACGGCCGTGGGGAGCAAATTAGGTAAACTAACGTTCTGGTTTGGAAAAGTCAAACTGGAAATGAGGTCCACAGATTGACTGTAAAGAATATAAGATATGCCCTTGATGGTAAAGTCCACGTGTACAGCAGGTGCCCTGATGTCTGTTGCTCCTGGATACAGAAACAAAAAATAAAATGAGAAAGCCCAGAGCCAGTATAATCTCCCTCATTCCAGAAGAACTAAAACTTTGTTTACCCATAAAGCAAATTAGATATTGTATACTTGAAATTGCCAAATTTTCTAGCCAAGGAAAGCAGAGATCTATCCTGTCTTGCTGGGGCCACCTACTTGTTTTCTCCTCCCAACAAAGAATAAGAAAAAGAAAGTGCGATAATTCTTGGATGTCTACGTTATATTCTGCTTTCAGGGTCTTAATGATGCACCTACACTGCAATCAGGCAAGCTGGTCTAAAGTCACCGAAGCATCATCTGTAAGTATCTATTGATACAGAGGTGACTTGCTGCAAGGAAGGGGGGATAACATGAGGTAACGTTGATGGTTTGCTCTGTCAGTATTTACGTTTTCATTGGAAATGCAGCCTTAAGGGCCTTTGAAATAACCTGCTCGAGTGTTGGGGGGAGGAGGTCTGCTCACTGATGGAGCTGGCAGAGTTTTAGTTTAGAAATAATCTAATTTGTGTAGAGTGATTAAATATTATTGAGTCGGATGTGCGGAGGAGAAAGGGATGCGCATTCAACACCAGTAGGTAACTGAAATACGGTTGTGATCTGTATAAATAGATCGTGCCTGCTAATATTCCAGGCATCAAGAAATACTCTTGCTTTCACCTTCGACTGATATTACTGCTGGATATTATTGCAAAAGTAAAATTATTGTTCCTGGTACTTTATCACTATAATTTCCCTTCATTAAAGTGTAATTTCCACTCTGGACCACATTAAGGAAAAAGAAGAAATAGTACTCTGGATTTCTCTTCTTTGCACTCCTGTTAAATCAAAATCAACTCACTCTGTGATCTGGAGTGATCTGGTTTTGATCTCTGTAGCGGTGATCTAAAAAAAAAAGCACATTGATCATTGCAGGGAATGTGATAGATAATGTGAAAAGAAAGGGAGGAAAAACCAGAAATAACAAAATAGCAACCAAAACTTGGAAGTGTTTTATTTTACAAAAACATTCAACCAAAACTCCCATGGCAACTTAATCTTGGAGAAAAATCTGTATTTTGGGAAATTTCCAGTGCGAAATGAAACTTAAAATAATTAACAATTTATTTTAATTAGCCTTAAATCAGCCATGACAGAATTACCTTGATGACATCTAAATTGCTGTAACCAGGTGCTGGAGTTACCACTCCCCTGAGATGACAAACGAGCGTTTACGCTGTCAGACGGTTCCCTGCCAGCCTACACTTGGCTCACGTTCAGACTTATTTTTTGGGCAATTTTGTTTTTTCCCTTTAAGAGAATGTTTAAATTGTGCAGCACTTATCTGGAGAAAAAATTCTGCTTTTTCAGCCAGTGAAAAGCGCGTCTTGTTTAAATCCTCCTCCTGTCACTGGAGTCATGGACACAGGTTTGCAGTTTGCTAGCACGCCGCTGTAGTCGACAGCTGATTTCTGAGCTGAGGTTAAAAGTCAGCGGAAGGGAAGAAGTACCAACCAGCACAGCAGCTACAGAAATATGAAAAAAAGTGGGTTTATCAACTGAAAATACATATGGTTTCCTGCCTATCTTACAATTTGCGTAATTCAACACAGACAGGGTCTGGGTATATTACATACATAATTGGTTTTTGGAAATCTGATTGTTAGAATTACAGCTGTCCGGCTGCGGGAATACCATAGATTTTTGCCACGGGATGGAGAGCACACTCACATGGTATGCGTGGCCCAGCAGCTGGGAGCTAACTGCTAAATTAGCATCATGGATAATTTAAGAACAAACGCAATTTGCAATGTACTCTTTTTAAAACCTTAGAGAGTAACGAAAGCCAGAGTTTTATTTTTGCTTAGTTTCCTTGTTTGTTTACCTCTTCTTGCTTTACAAAAGATTATCTATTCCCTCTGACCTTTCTTTATTTTACCTCTTTTTGTGTGCTTTTCTTGCTATTGCTATTTGTCTTTTGTAAAAGAATTTTTTCCTCTCTTGAGGGGACATTTTTATATTTTGTATCCACAATATGAACCCATTAAATAATTAGAGAATATTCTTACTTGGAAATACACTTCCTTTAAGATTACTTTCTTTTTATTTTAATTCATTTTGATTATTTTTCTGTCTTTTATTGAAACGTCAGGCTGCCTTTTTAATTTCCTTTCAACGTCTTCGAATACAAGCAGCTCCTTATTTGTTTTACCTTTTTATCTTCCACCTTCTTTACTCTTTCATTGTGTTAGCCTGGATTAAAATGAATCATCTTTATTTCCCTACCAGCGCCGGCTGCAATTTCTTTTCCCGTCAGTAGGAATGAAGTAGTGAGTGAGAACTGCAGGAACGCTGTCAATTGTTTATTCTGGGGCCAGTGCTATCTCAGAAGGCCGCTTCCTGAAGAAGCCGTGCTTACAGTAGCAAGGGAAGCCAGCGGTGACTCATGGCTCAGCACCCCACTTATCATACCCGCCGAAAGCCCGGCCATCCATTCCCCGCTGCCGGCCGGTGGGTAAAACTGCCCCTTTGCCCCGCAGAAGCTTTGTCTGGAGCCATCACGAGCTGCCTCCCGTTGATGGTGTGAAATAGCTGGCTGTCCGGGCTTGCTGATGCTCCCAGAGATTGTGGGCTGGCAGAAATCCACTATAATCACATTTTTATTTAATCGTTTTATCGACTCCAAGGGCCGCACGCGGCAGTTCCAGGTAGAGCAGGAAGTTTGGGAAGTGATGGTGCCAGCTCCGCCGCTGCGTCTGCGTCGCGGGGCTCTCCCGGACTTAACCGCTCCGGCTGAGGGACCTGGGCAGAAACATGAGACAGCTGGAGGGAGGACGTTCAGATCAGGATCGAGACTCTGCAGCGTGGGTCTGGAGGGAAGGGACCCCTTCCTATTTAAAACAGTTCTTTCCGGCTCCCTCAGTCTTATAGCTTACCTGTAACTGCTCTATGTTATCAAAGAAAATCTGACCCCAAACATACTCCATCCAGCAATTCTTCAGGGATTGCAGTTTTCACCCAAAAAAGAGCCGTTCCCTTCCTCAGACCAGCTAATTATGGAAAAAAACCCCAAGGGAATGCTTTTGAGACCGAACAAAACTCTTTGCCCCGCAAACATTCAACAGCATCGGTGGGGAGCTCCCCAGTGGGAACAGCCAACGGCAATGTACGAAATCTGCAAGAACAGAGCTTCTGGTTCCCGTTGGCACAGGGAGTCATCACGATGAAACCGTGTCTCTATTGTATACATTACACGGTACAGTTAATGAGTACTCACCGGGAACTTGGAAGTATATGGGACATGCAGGATTGAAATCGATGCCTGTGTAATTTTCAAAATAAACAGGGTGCTTTAATTTCTTTTTATTTGGTTGTTTTGTACAGTGCAGCAGGTACAAGGGGGAATTTTCTAAAGGAAGTGCAGGAGATAAGTAGCAAAGCGGTATGTAAGCGCTGCAGCTAAGAGTATTGGATTACGGGGTATTTATATAGTAAACAAGGAAAGACAACTCAAAATTGCACTAATAAAAACCCAGGAGTTTCAAACAATACATTAAACTTCAGGCTTCTGGGTATAACTCAATTTTTAAATGTCAGAAATTAGGGGAAGAAATTGGCATTTTTGTTGTTTCACAGCTGCCTTTGTGTTTCTGGCAGGTTCCTCTAACCCAATAGCAAGATCCAGCACAGCAGATCTTCGGATTCTGCCGTTCCCATTTCCTGTTTTCTGTAGTTTTATGGCTGTTTTTTCAGGACACTATTTTGCGTGTGTATCTCGTGTACCTTTATTTTTCTTTAATGTAGCACCGAGTTTGCCTCTTGCAAAGCACTTTGGGAATCTTCTTGGTAAGCTAGCAGGAGGAATTTTAATGTGATATAGTATTTTTAATATTGTATGAAATTAGGAAGCAACACCGTGTTATTATACATAACTTTATTTGAGTCTGCAATTTTTCCTGTATGGTTTCATGCATATAAATGGAATACCGAGGGTCTGGCCATGTGTTAACATCTCACATTTCCTTTCCTGCCACAAATGCTGCTTATTATAATAGTATGAACTGAAATATGTATTTTATTGCTGTTCCAAATGAATAAGAAAGCAGAAACACACAAATATGGATTTGTTTTCCAATATTACCTATGTCTGTTTTATAGTCTGATAAAAGTTTTAGTTGACACAGCACTGAATAAATGTAGCCCTGTACAGTATACTTACTCAAATATTTAACTTGTGAAATTTAATAAAATAACAATTTAAACAGATAAGGATTAGTCAAATACAAAACTATTAGAAACATTCCCATAATTCAAAATAAAATTCTCAACCATTATCAGATGTAGGAAAACCACATAAGAATCCGTAAAAAAAGTTTTCAAGCTCCAATAAGTTAGATATAATAGACCTTTTTTGTCAAACACAAAAATAAATATTATTGATTTTATGAATAAATACATTTTCTTAAATGATTTAGAAAGCTCTGTTTATTCATATACAGACAGTGTTTAGAATATGTAGTAGCCAGTATGTCTGCAGATATATTTATGTTGGACTGTTTAGATTGGCTTCACCTCTGTAATAATTTATAACAGTTTCAATGTAAACCTGCCATTGAGCAGGTCATAAAGGTCCTGCATTTTAACCATCATAATTTCAGATAAACCCACAAAACTATTTCTTGCAGGAAAGCTCTAGTTAATCCTTGAATATCTTTGGGATGGAATTTGTTTTTTTATTTAGGCAAATTTAAAGAGCAATAAAGGCTGCATTTTGACTGTGTTTGATATTCCAGTACTGGTGATAATTTAAAATATATACATTTTGTTTTGTTTTGTTTTACAGCAGTAACTCTTCATTGACACTTATTAATGCAAAAATTCTTCCCTTCAATTGATTTCAAGTCTTGCTCAAAAGAGAAAGCTACTGTTCATTTTTAAACCTTTCATTGTACGCTAGAAACGCTAACATAAATACAGTAGTGTTTTTCCACACTAAATGAAGATAGATCAATGTCATTTGTTTTTCACTTGATAGAAGTTTCCTAAAGGCATGGATTTTGGAAGTGTGAGAATTATTTATTTAATTTCCAAGTTAAAAACACCCTACCGTTTTCCTAAAATGAGCATTTTCTACCAAAATTCTATCAATATCCTTATGTTTAATTAAATGCTTTCGAATACTACAAGTTAAACATTTTTTAAAAAGCTGCTATATTTTTGTATAAATATTTTTAGTATTTAAAACAAACAATGAAAAATCAAAAAATGCAAATACAGAAGCTGATTTTTTTTTTTTTTTTTTTTTTTATTAAGGAAAGTGTCTATCTTCTTTTGAGCATCTTCCTTTTCCACTCAAACAACACCCAAGGGGGTTTACCTCGTGCTTAAACTTCAGGTATTACCCAGGAAGTTCTGCAGTTCCATGACGTTGATAGGCAGTAGAGCGTGGCACCCATAGGAGAGCGCTCACTCTAAAATTATGCAATTTTCTAAGAGAAAGTCAGTGAATCTCAAGCTTATTACCTGTAAACGCACAAAGCTGCAGGTGAGTTTATCTCTTCATGCAGATTTGCCACGTTGCTCACCACTTGCCTGTTCCCCACTCCTCTTGATTAAAGCAGCCCAGGGTCTACGGTGATAAGCACAGAAGATGCCTGCAGCAAGTCTGCAGGAAATTGGGCAGGGCTTTCCCATTAAAAGGAAAAAGTTAAAAGCCTGTAGCATGTTTCCTAATAAAAGACTAGATAGAGCTCTGTCCAGGCAATGTTACTATTAATTTTTTAACAGTTTGTAATGCCACACGACCAATATTTTTGTTAGTCCTTGTCTGATGTCGTCCCTCCAGCCTCTGACGTCCACAGTGTCAGGAGAGATGGTTGATCGGCTGCAGTGGGTTACGTATCTAGGGGAAAATGTATCCTGATTTCTCCAGGTTGAGGTAAGTTTTATACGTACTCCGCTATTTAGGGTCACCGTTAAGAGTGTTGTTTGGAACTTTGCTGATTGAATTCTAAAAAGTTTCTAGGTGTGAGGCAAAACACTGAACAGTAGCTCCAGCCCTGTAACCTCTTTTAAATATATTTTCCTAGCTTTAAAATTAAATTGGACTGCCGTGGCAAACAAATTGTGTAGACTGTGTAAATCTGGTCGCAGTGCTTCACTTACTGCCATAGGGATGAGTTCTTGGGATTTTCCAATGTGCAGACATAATTCCAAAGCCGTTGTACCTCTGGTTTTCAAATTAAATTGAGGAGCTTCTCAGATGTCATTTTGTGCTGGTATAAACGCCCTGACGACGGAATGTAACAGAAACATAATTTCACTTTTTTTCTGCGTATAGTTTATCCCATGGTAATCCTGCCTATGGCTCCGAAGTCCTTTTGATACGAAGCAGTGTACGAGCACGGAAGGGAGATCTGGTGGTAAGAACCAACATTTTGTATAGTTTCCTACATTTAAAAAATGAGGAACGTTAGTGATTCTCTTTGCTAGAAGTTATGGAGGAACTTCGGTGGCCTTTGGCAGTAAATGCTTATTTTGTAAATAGCTCAGCTATCAGAGAGATTAAACACGCTATTATTGAAACCACACTTTCCTCAAAAGTGGGAAATGGAATCTCCATTCGGAGGTTTGTATGTTTCTCTGTACATACATTAATATATATATACTGATAATGGACTCCGGTGCAAATTATGTAGATGGCATTTCCTGTGGGACTGCTATATTGTGTCTATATCTGAAGGATTACTTTGTATGACCCGTTCTCAAAAGTTAAGCCTGGGTTTCTTCCCACATTTTTCTCTAATTAATTAAAGTATCCTACGCTACATTTCTAAGGTGTTCATGAATGTAAGACTGATGAGCCAAACAAATGCAGATTTTTGTGACGTGGACAATACCAGGGAAAAGAAATGATAGGGGAGGGCAGGGCAATTTACTGTAGCCCTGCACAATATAGTGAATAGCTATTACTGATAGCATTTGTACAGGCAATCATTACTTGGTATTTCATAGATGGAAATGTCATATTTCTGGCCAGGGCAGAACCTGGGCAGGGGGAGGATTCATTTCTAGCTGCCCTTATACGTGTAACTGTATCTCCAGTGGTTACTGACTGGCCAGATGTTCTTTGTTTAGTAAATCCAGGCGAAAACTGAAGACCTGAACGTTGCTTTGCATTGAAGCATATAATAAGCTGTGTTTTAAAAACGCCTTGAGTACTTTGTCTTTTCCCCAGACCCTGAGTTGTTCTGCGAGTTAGCATGATCAGGAGTTGTTCAGTTGTTCCTGGGTGCTCAGATTCTCCTGAATGGCACAGTCCTCTCTCTGCTTCTGGCTCCGCTTCTGCAGTTGCAAGCTGTCCAGTTGTGCAAAATAATTGCGATTTCTCTTCCGTGCCCTCCACCTCCGATCACCGAAGGCTGGCAGGCTTTTTGCTTATAGTTTGGCTCGCCTGACACCTTCCAAACAAGAACTGCTGGAATTAGACAGTGGTGTTCCAGACTGAAGTTTGATGGTAAGGATGAAGATGTGTGGCTCGTTAATGAGGATTTTTCCTGCTTCAAACATTTGGGTGATCTTGACCAGCTACCGTAGGGGGATTCTGCTATTTTTTTTTTTTTTATCTCATGCCACATTTTTATTAGCTTTGCTTATAGAAATAGAGCAAAACAGAAAAGGCCACACTGGTTTTGCTCTGTAAATATTTAAGTATAGACTGTGTGGACACATGGCAGGTATAAACCAGATCCAAAGTGATCTCCAGGTCGGTGATGGTCTGTCTAATCTAATCTAAGTGTTACTGAATGTGGTAAACGGTGCCTCTGAATTTATGTGTAGTCACGGCATGATGAGCCTTTCATTACGCTATTTTCCTAGTTATACTGTAAAACAAACTCACACTTGGCATAACAGAAATGCTTGGCAGGAACGCTGTTATATTCACAGTTCGTGAGACAATGGCCGATACCTTGTTTAATTGTCTCACAGCATTAGCAAGGAAGCTGAATCGTGTGCACTCTCTCCACCCGCATGCACACAAAAGGACGGGCAGATTAACTCAGCCTGTTATGCTTCACTGTCTTTCCCCCCCCTCTACCTGCAGCTGGCCTCTTACGCAGCTATTAAAATAGATTTTCTGATGTGTTTGTTTTTGTTTTTTTTTTCTCTCTCACTCTCTTGAGCTTTTTGCCAGCCTGCCTCTCTCTGACTTTTGAATGTCTGTTGCGTGTAGCATTATGCTCCCTTCACCGAGATCGTATCAAATTCTCTGCTGTGTAAATTGGCACGGCTATGCAGCGCTCGGAGGCTCTTTGCCAGTTTACACTGAGAATCTATCCCTAAACAATTATACTCAGCAGTACCAAAAAACCACTTAAATCAACAGAAAATGTAGGAGAACTTTTGGGCACAAATCCCGCTGCCTTCAGTTTCTTAAGCTGGAGAAACTACCAGGAAACAAGGACACGGAAAGGGAGCTGGGGGAGAACTCGGGGCACAGTCGGTCTGTTCTCTCAGCAATCAGCAGAAGAAATAACGATGCAAATGCCTTGCTGTCAGTTCCATCAGCAAGAAGTAAACAAGAACGAACAAATCAGTTAGTACTTAAAATAAAAGTATTCTCGCTGAGTTTTTGCCTGTTTGTCACCTTGGTTGTAAATCATATAACCCTGCTGATACTGCACTTGACAGAAAGACAAACGTAGATATGGGCATTTTGTCATAATTCCGTAAAGAAATGGTAAAAATAAAGGCTCAGCAACTACATGGATGTTCAGCTGGCACAGCGTTCTTGGAGATGGTGAATCAGAATAGAAGACGCCATGAAACGGGTGGGTGTGTGAATCCATTACATGGAGGGTATGATGTCTGGCCTTTGGTCCGAATGCCCTGGGGTTGCTGGTTTGCAGAGCCAAAGCACAGGATATTGAGGACATGTTGTAGGACAGCTTTGTTCTGCCAATCACCAGCCAAGTTCTGCTCATCTCATTCATGCGAGTCGCCATGCTAACTTCAGCCGCTACGTTAGCGTGGTTATTGTGAGCAAACTTTGGCTTCAGCGCTAACTGGGTCTTCAGCAAAAACCAGACTTTTGTAGTCATGGAACAGGAAATGGTTCTGGGCAAATATTTACCAGTGCTAGAAACTATGAATTTCACATTTACAATTACACTAATGTCTGCCTAGGGTAGAATGAATCATGTCTTTTCCTAACAGAATGATTTATCCTATAAATATTTGTTGTAAAAGCAGGACGCGCTATGCAAGGCAGCAAGGAAATAATTTCATCTCTTCAATTAGAAGAAGTACTCTAATTGACTTTTGACCTTGATAGTCCTATAAGGACTAACAGAAACTCTGTTACCCACTTTACACTATGTCTGTTGTGTAATGTTTAAATAAGGCTGTAATTCAGAGAAATGTGCCCCCTTGTTAAAATGTCAATAAAGTTCTTATTGTTTAAGGAAACTCCTGGTAGAATGTCTCGTGCTTCAGCTGCGAATACTTCTTCTTTCAAAAAAAGGATCCTGGCTCTCTCTTAATTTTGCTTCTTTCCTTCAATGGTCTACATAAATCTAAATTATGCCTGGCTGACTGTTGTGTGTGCACGCGTATGTGCACACCGCAGACAATATCATCATACCATAGCCAGGTTCTCTGGAGGGATGTACCTTGAGCTTACCCCGTCTCTACCTTTTGCTGTTGCTGATGGATTTTTTCTGTAATGGTTCCTGGTTATTTATTCCCGGTTTTGTGACCATCCTGGGGCGATGTACAAAGAAAACAGAATATATACTTTCATTCTGGTTTCATGTTTATTCAGATGTATTTTCTACTGAGGACAAGACAAAGATAGGAGTGACTACAGAATTATAATGTGCGGCCCAACAGACAACAAACTGAGAACCGAACACTTGCTTATCTCTGTAGAGAAAATCTTAATTGATAGTCAGTCTTACAGTGGCGCAGAGGATATTTTTTTCCTGCTGGTTCATGCTGGTTGAGCATCCTGAATGTGAAGAAAACACGCTCGTGTTTGTTTGCTACATTTCACAAGCTGACAAGCCACTGCCAGAAACCACGTGGCCCGTTTTCAGTGCGTTTTGGCCAGGTGAGGAGGGCCAGAGAGACACGTTTCTTCTCTACACGTATATCATCCCTGCCAAAAATAGTTGTGAGATTCACAAAGGGCACTTACAGCTGTCTTCTGTGTTACGTTTAAATGAAAATGGTCAGAACTGTATTTATTGTAATCTTGACACAATTCTTTCTAGAGATTAAACTATGCAGTGGTACACTCGGCTGTCTTTGCCTTAGTCCTGGACATAAAGTCGTCATACGGTTAGTTTTAGATGCTCTGTAATCCCAGTACCTGCCAGATGAAGTAATGGGAAGAATGCCAAACCATGGAGTTTGCTGGGCTCTGCGGCAGCCAGGATGAGCCGAGGGAGCTGAGCCTTTCCTGTGGGCATTCCTTGGGAACGGGCAAAATCCTTCCCCGGTCTGTGGAGTCTGAGAGGTGTCTGAGCTCTCTCTCTATAAAAAGTGAGGAGGAAAATGGCTGATGCGTTCAAATCTGGGCTGGAGAGAAAGGTAACGTCATGTATGTGAACCGGGTTGTGAAATCAGGTGAAGAAAGAAGAGCATCACATGCCACGAGTGAGAATCCATTACATGAAACTGGATACACTGACGAAATCAGCTGAAGAAGGGAACTTAAAACAAAATCATGAAGTTACCACTTCAGGTCAATTGTACACAGGCAAGCAGCCGTCTCGGGAAGTAACGGTGTTACTGTGAGGTCAAATATATTAACCTTACGTAAAAGGTAGCAGAATTCGTGCACGTTTCCTTCACTTGTCAAATAATCGTACAAGTTCTTTTTCTCATGGGGCAGCTGGGCTTCCTGAAAAAGCCATTTTTCACGTCTATGCATAAGATTAACTTTTCATCCCTTTAGCTCGCCCCACATTTGCATATTATTTGTTTCTGTAATTTTTTAAAATTTCAGTTAAGGAATTTTAGAAGAAAAACAAACTTTTTTTAAAATTATTTTTTTAGGCTTGCATTTTACTTTGTTTCATATTTCTGACTACATCTATGGATGCAGGTCTGTGCAACCAGTTCTGGTGTTACGCATGAGAAATTTAGGGAACAGGCTTGCAGCTAAATTGAGACAACAAATGTACAGAGCATTAAGTTGAGTATTACAGCCGAGCCTCCGAGGAGCATGCAGTGAACTTGATCTGAAAAAGTATATTTGTCCCTAGTTGTAAAAGATTTTCCTGAGCTAATATAATAAAAATACTATGGAGGAAGTGTATGAACGTGGGCGCATATTGCAGGGAAAGTCACCTCCAAGCCGTTAGCTTTCTACAGCCAAAGTTTTTCTGCAACCCACAGGAAGGTTCCGCCTGCACCAGCTAATCAACAGCGCTGGCACCTTGACCAGTATTGATACAGATACTGAAGGAAGTAGTAAAGGAGATGGGTATATCTAGGAAAACACTACTCAAGAAGTAAAATCAGTATTTTGCATGCAATTCTGTTGATTCTTTCCTGTATCCGTGGGGATAGATATAAAAGCAGACGTACAATCCTTGATTGACAGTGCTTCCATTACTAATGCAAATGAATAAGCTATTACAACATACGATCAAAAGCTTTAGGAGGCCTTCAGGGCAAAAATCTGCAGCAACAAGTATCAAGTCTGTGCTTTTTAGTCATGAAAATAAAATATAGTAAATCTGCCTTCCTGCTGTGTTTCTTGCCTGCAGGATGGAGTGCGATGAAGGAGTCTTTTGGAACACAGGTTCATTTATGCACGTCTGGTCTGCCCCAGTCAGACAAGTGAGAGAAACCCTTGAGAAAGCAAGATCTCCAGGTACCTATGGTTTTGGAAATCTTCTATTCTAGTTGGTTAAAATCAGTACCACGCAACTGTGTCTGCTGCAAATGAGAAAGCTACGGGCAACCAGTGGGCAGTTCCTGATCTGCTATCCAAAAGGCAAACCCCTATTCTCTGGTTGGTAAGTCTGGAATCAATACAAATTTCTGATTGTATCATGTCGTGTTAAGAAAAAATTAACCTGTTCTCATTTTCACCAGGTCAAAACTACACTCTCAGGTTTTGACTGCTCACTTTTTTTGTTTGTTTTCATTCTCTCTCTTTTCATGGCAAGGGTAATGGAGGCTTCTAAACCAGAGTATCAGTAGTCTGACATTATGATTAACATGTCATATTCATTTCATAACCAATACTTACATTTTATTTTTTTTTTTTTTATGAACCAGAAAGGAAAAAATCCTGGACTTGCTCTCTTGTCTGGCATACATGCTAAGGAAGAAATGCTCTGGTTTCCAAATTATTCTCACTGTTACTTTAAGGGGCAAAAGTAAATGCGTGTCCAAAACACTTTACTGCTTGTAAAGTCCTTCTGTATTTTAATGTGCCTCAGTATGACAAAATAAGAGGATATCTTTAAATTTAGTAAGTCTCCTTTTCCTGTGTACTTTAATTTATGTTTCAGGCATTTCAAAGTGACTGTGCGGCACTCTATACATTGTAAAAAAAAAAAAAAAGCCTCTAGAAATGCTAGTCATGTCTAAAGTGAGAATAATTGGCCCTGACAGAGAGGAAAGTAGTAATTGGAATGAGAGTTGTTTAAATAACAGTTTAAATTTTCTTCCCTTACTTTTCCGATTATATGCACTATAAAGCAGGATTTCTTTGCCTTCGGTGTTTCACAGAGTCGTTTCTGTATGCAACATGCCCAGTAGTCTAACTCAAGTAATAAGCCCAGCTATAATTTGGATTAGACTTTGAGTTTAGCTCCCTTACATACAAATACACCATTCAATTGGTATTAGCACTGTATCATCAAAATATTCAGTAGGCTGAAGCAGGACAGGCTAATTGCGTCCTCTAATTCTTCTAAGTTATCATCATGCCTTCATTCTGAACGATTAAATGAAAATTCAGATGCAACACCAGAGGAGGAAAAACATGCTTAAAAACTTGAGGTATGAATACACTTCATGTTCTGCTAAACACTCTCCTCACTGTTAGTGTCCAAGGAAGAGTAAAGTTACTGTGTTTTTTAGCCCTTCCTCTATGTGATTTGTGTTCTTAAATATAGCTGTGCTCAGAGCTATGCAGAACAGGTGTTTTAAAAAGCTTTGGAGTATGTCAAGGTTTAGTACCGTAACATGACTGCGATTATTTTCCTATTGAGCACATCTGTCTCCAGCAGTAGATGCAGCCCCCATCTAAATAGTAGTGGGAGTCTGCGTGGTCACATCTGCCCTCCTTCAAAATATTTATGGAGAATATAAATCAAGGCAGGGATTGATTTGAAAATCCGGAAGGATCAAGTGACATCTGCAGTGGAACAAATGAAATCTAAATGTGCCCTCATTTGCAGAACAATATGTGAAAATTATTGTATGAGTTTGGTAATTTCCTACTGCAGCTTTAACGGAGGCAGCCAGAATGCATCAGCCCTGCTAATCTCAGGGATCAGTCGTCTTTCTGACAGCCTTTGATGTTTGTCTCCTGAACCTTTAGCTAAAAACTTCAAAGTGTCTTAGATGAACTCAATTTGGTGTTTGTTTTTTCTGTCTTTTTGTTTGTTTGTTTGTTTGTTTTTGTTTGGTTGCTTTTTTAAAAGGAAATGAAGTTATAGGTGAAATTTGACTTCATCAATGTGAGTGATAAACTTCTACTGACTTCAATTTAATTCTTCTAAAGCAGTGGTTGGTCCACTTTTTGAACAATGGATCTGAAGTGTCTGAAATTCAGGATTCAGAATCATTTGGATGCTGTCTGAGCTGTAAAATGGAGACCAATAATTATAATAGTTTATGATTTATGAGAGCCATTTTCCATTTATATCCATTTGACTAAAAAAATCTGAACTCTTAGCAGATCTACCTGCATTAAAAATAAAACTACCTGGGAATTTAATAATACAGACATAGCAAGATGAGATCAGGCTTCTCAGTTCACCAATATGCGCGTATTGTTCTGTCTACCTTTTGCAATATAGATCACATTACATCAGCTATTGGTGCTTTTTCACCTCAATTTCTTTAATCTTCCCAAAGGTAATCTGTATTTTTTTAATATTGTGTTTCCTAGAAACTATTTACATGTGGAAAATGTCAACATTTGTTTGAATAAAAGTTAGCATCAAGCAGAATGTGGGGATTCCGTGGAAATTTCCGACTTCAGTAGCAAAATGAAAATTTTGGCCATAAAAAAGGTTTCAGTTTCATTTCAATTTCTGTTCAGGTGTATTAACAAAATGCCTTACAAGAGGTTTAGTTCAGCTGCTTGTGGCTCTTTCTCTCTGATGGATCAGGCCCCTTCTGCTGAACTATGACTCTCACGAGCCACCGATGGCTTTTCAGTCTTGGAGAGCTGCACAGTCTCTGCCCCGGGCCCTCATCCAGAGGTGCAGCCGATGGGGAAAGCAAACCAGCAGGGCAGGACAAGCGCAGGAAGCGCTCTCCCTATAATTACTGTGAACATCGGCCTCTCAAGAGCATCGTGATACTTTTTCGCAAGAAACGCCTCTAGAGCTGGCAGTAGTCTGTGATCCGCCTCAGAGGTAAGTTTGGAAGGTGAAGAGCCTCCATGCACAGGGATGAAAGTGGGGTTGCATCAGACTGGTTCCAGTCTGGGTTAAATACGCCTGGCCCTTCTGTATTGCAGATCAAGAGTTCAAGTATAAAATGACACGATGTTTTAAATGGGTAGTTTCAATGTAAGCAGCAGCTGTAAGTGCAAAAAGCAATGATATTGCCATCACACCCCTAACAGTCAAAACTGTTTGGAAATCTCATTTGTTTTTCATTAGTTACCGCAACAGTTTGAATAAAATCCTGTTCAATCTCAGCAAAGAGTACTTTGGAAATGTTAGTCTGTTATTCTTTAAACAAAGTTCAACAGCTATTAACAGAGTACTTGTTTATGATCTTCTATAAATATTATGTTTCTGTACTTCTTTGAAAATGTGGACTTTTTAATTTCATTTTTATTTTAGTAAAAACTGTAAAATTATGACTCACCAGCTGCAGAGTGCCAAGACAGGATATTTCCCAATATATGGGGCAAACAACATTTTTATGTATTTTTGTTACCAATCATATAAAACCCAGCTTATTTTTATAAATGGCTCCATAGGCCTGCACCATAAAAGTTGCATATAATTTTTATCCCAGTTTTCAGGGATTTTGGTGCCCATTACCTAGGAAATGTAAACTCTCGTGTTCCTGAGCAAAGTCGACATTTTAGTGATCAGCGAAACCCACTCATTTTCATGCAGAAGTGGCCACCTTTCTTCTACTCAGCCAAGATCTCACAACCCAGACAGAAACTCGAACTGGACAAAAAAGGGAGCACAAGCTCATATGAGGTTTCAGTACAACGGCTTAAAAGGAAGTTGCAAAATTAGCAAGGGGAGAGTGGTGATATTTTTTTTCTAATTCCTTGAGTGCATGTTCTTGTGGCATAGCCACACAGATATCACCACTTACCCGTAAATCATCCAGCAAAAAATCATGTCTTAAATTAATGAAAAGAATAAGCTTCATTACATTATGATGGCTGTAAACTTGCTGTAATAATACCTACAGTGGTTTACCTCCGGAGCACTGAATGTGCCTGACCAAAAGGAGTTCTATTGAGCTATTGTATAATTAATGTGGGGACGTTAGTGGGTAGTTTAATCCCCAGATGTATATTTTATAATAGCTTAACCTTCTCCCTTATGACTACTGCTATTAAAAGCAGCAGATTTAGATTTAAATCCAAATTGAACCAGTAGTGGCACTGCTTTCATTTGTGTCTAAACCTTTCAGTGGCTTTCCTCAAAACAGAGGTAAAATTAGATGTAGCTTTATGGTTTAGGACACACTAATGCATTCTATTTTCACATAACACCTTTGTTTTTATCACTTCTTGAACTACTTTATTTTAAACCCAGGGCTAGATCCATGCCTCTTAATTGAAAAAAAATGAACATGCAAGATTTTGCCTAAAAGAATAAGCAATCAGTTCAATTTTTGAAATTGAGTTTATGCTTTTTCTTCCAGCTTGTTTTCAAGTGGTGTCAAGCAGAATATGAAAACCCGAAATCTAACCTGAGTAGAAGGCAAATGAAATCCCTGGGAAATTTTTTCTTAAATGCTAAAGCCTGAGGAATAAAAAGGAACAGCTGTCAGAGTGGTAAACAAAGTCAAAGGAGAGCAGGTTAAGTAACAAAGAAGCAAAACATGAAGGTGGAATTTATCTTGGGACAAAGAAAGGAAGCTTACTTTAAAGGCTGATTGACTTTTTATTATCTTCTATGGGGAAATCCTTTGACGGTTCTGAAGAGGTGGCATTTAAGGAAAATAAGAGCATCCAATACCAAAGCAAGTGCAACATCACCACGTGTTGTAGAAAAGAAGTACATCTTTAGCGGGTGATTACCAGTGGCCAATGGGATGCAAAGAGTGATTTGGAAATTTACCTTGGGTATTAGCCAAAGGGAACCTAGCCAGAGGAAGGTAGGATGACTGCTAAAAGCTTAACGGTAGAAAAAGCCAGTATCTGATCAAAGGGACACAAAGAGCAGGAAAGTGTCAGGAGCTCGGGCAGGCTTAGTGAAACAACGGAGAGTGGATTAGACTTGAAGACTCTGACAGTAATTCACACAAAGCCTGTGGAAGGAAAGACTAAGACCACCGTTGCTTATGACCTCTGTCTGTTGTTCCTCGGCTGTGTGCCTCCATGAAGACCCTGACTCCCTCTTCCTGATGCCATCCTCTCGCCTACTGTGTGCTGCTGTTGGGTTTCCCAGGCTGAGCAACCCCAACTCCATGGCCTCTCCTCTCAGGTCAAATGCTCCAGCCCCCCACCATCGTGTCTGTCCTCTCCTGAACGCATCCCAGGGTTTCAACACCTTTCTTTTCCTAGGGAAGCCATAATGGGAAGCAGCATCAAAGTGCAACCTTAGCAGGGGTAATCCCTTCCCTCCATCTACTGGCTGTGCCTCTCTTGATACAGACCTGTATCTTGTTGGCTTCACTGCTGCTCGTGTATATCTGCTGCCCACCAGGACCCCCAGATTGTTTTAGCAGAGCTGCTCCCCTGTCAGCCAGCAGTCCCCAGCCCGTCCTGGTGCAGGGTAGCCAGTCCCTCCCAAGCGCAGGATTTGCATTTGTCCTGGGTGAATTTTATGAAGTTCCTATCAGCCTGTCCCTCCAGCCTGGCTGAGTCCCTCTGAAGGGCAGCACTACCCTCAAGCACGTCACCTGCTCCCCCCTCCATCTGGTGGTGTCCAAAGACTTGACGAGGGCACGTTCAGTCTCCTCCTGCTCATCGACGCTGAGATTCAGCAAGGGAAGGGAGAAGGCACAGAGCACTGCACACACAGCAATTTAGAGACTGGAACCAGGTAATTACTTTTTTAATTACTTTTCAGACAAAATATGTTCATAAAAGAAACATGATGTCCTGAAATCACGCAAAATGATCTGAGAAGCTTCTAAAACCCCACATTCAGTGGGACTGAGTGGTGTGCAGGCGGTGAAGACTGTGTTCTTTTCAGTCACAAGTATTACAATAGATGAGGTTAATTTACTTCTGAGATAAAATTAATTTTGTGACATTCTTCTCGCTTTCAGGATACAGTATTCAGCTAAATCTATTAGGTCTGTCATAATCTTTTCAAACAGCAACAAAGTGTGGCTGTATCTGGCAGCCCCTCTCGTGACGCTGGGTTATCATTCTGCAGGCCAGGTATGACGGCGTAATGGGCTTTGTGAAATACACAAGGTATAATTCTCCTTTTTCCTTTTGCACAGATTAGAAAAACAGGATGTGAAAGGAATGAAGTTCAGACACAAAACCAAAACGAAATTAAAAAACCTCTTTGCAGTTCACGAGGTGACCATTCACAGGCTCTCGGTAATTTATGGTTATTCCACAGTACTGTATAAGATTAGCTCAAGTTACATTAGGCTACAGCGCTTGACTCTCACTCTGGGTAATCTGACAGCCAGCTCTGGGACTAATCTTTGTGTGATAACAAATTGAATAAGTTTTTTCTTTCACTTATTTTTTTTTTTCCTGTCGGATTATGTTGCAGTGTTGTCTTTTTAATAATGCTCAAGTTTACTTCCCGGGCCCATGTTGTTACTGGAGTTTTTGACTGTTTTTTCCCCAGTTGCAAGCTTTTTTTGTTGTTTCATTTTATACATTACATACTCCTACAGTCATCTTATTTTTTAAAACCCAGTGTCAAAACAAGATTTAAGCCAGTGGGAACATATAAAAGTCTGTTCACAATTAATTTGCTGAATCAGAAACTGGATTTTGATTTAGATTGTTTGAGCTCATTAGTCAGACTTTGAGCAACAGTAGAAGTCAAGTTAGGTGAAATTCACTGTTCATTGGGAAGGATATGAATACCTAAGGAACACTTAAAATCACACAGAATACAGAATGGGTTTAATTTTAAACACATTTATATCAGACCAGTTTATAACAGCTATGTCCAATCAGGGAACTGAATTGTGCTGTGTGATTAAATACATTAGTCACAAAACATGGAAAACAAATGTCTCATGTGAAACAATCAGCTAAAAATAACAGTCCATAGCTCAAAGCAGATGTGAAAAATTAGCACTTGAACACAGAATTTATAAATTAAGGACTAAAATTACAAGTGAAGCTTGTAGACAACATATATAGGAGACGAATAATTTCTTTAAATATTAATATCCAACTTGCAGGTACCATCCCCATGAAGACCCCCCCATGCAGCTGCCCTCTTACTTGACAGAACTGGAAACATCTATTAATAAAGAGCCTCCATTCCTGCATTTCTAAAGGACTTTTACACAATCGCATTGGAGACCCAAGAGCTGCTCACAGTCCATTTTAAGCATGTAGTCTGCCAGGATTAATAGTTTTTCTCTCACCTTGCTTGCCATGACCCCCTGGTTCAACACAGGAGTGGCTCCTTTCAGTTTGGTGGATGCTGAGGCACTTTGTTCTCCACGTGGGTTGTATGAGGGAGTCTGAACAAGTCTATTAGGTGACCGCGTGCTTGACGCTTTGTTACAAAACTCAGTATCCCTCTGTCTAAATCCCAGCCCTCAACCTCATGTTTTACTTTCGCACTTGCTTTTATAAATTACTTTAAAAACCTGCCACAAGTTTCTCTACTAATAAATGCTGAATGGTCCATATATGGTAGACTTCTTATTTTTGTTTTTCTACTTAATATTTACTGAATATTTGAGATATGTATGGTTTAAGAGATTTTTATTGTATGTGGCACAGTTTAAGCAGTAGTGGTAGTTTCCAAGTTGCTACAGAAGGATGTTCTGTTTGATGGAGAACATTAGTTTGTTCACCAGCTGTGCAACTGCGGTCATCCAGAAACCCTGATTCTACTCATCATCTTACTACTGGCAACAATTAGAGCCAGAGAATCAGAAAGAGAAAGAACGAAATACAGTCTGTTTGTTATTAGATGTTAGGTCTTCTAAAAAGTTTTCCTTTCCTAAGATGAGGAAAATCTTATGATCATTCTAGAAATTGCTCTGCTACTTCATGATTGGAGGTTAAATCTTGCCATAAATTGAGAAATAAGTGATTTATTTTGTGCAGTCATACTTGCTCTCCTTAATATTGTCTCGCAGGTTCAAAGAGGTGACGTATTGGTGGTTCTATCTCAGACTATAGAAACCAAACAATTTCCAGTGGAAAATAATCTTCACGAGTGGTGGCTGTTTTCTTGCCTGAGGACCCTCTGTCTCCCAAGTCGGTCAGCAAAGCATTGCCTTCTCGGATCTGTGAGTAGCACCCATGAAAGAATGAATGCCTTAGGAACAACTTTCTATGCACTCATTTGAAATGCCGTATTTTAAAAGTAGAATTCCTCTCCGAGTTCAGTCTTAATCTGTGAGTTAAGGTTATTCTGAGGTGGTTGTTTCTGCCCATTTATGAGCCATGCATGCTTTACTCATCGTTCTAGCTATACCTGGGTGGCCAGGAGGAAGCTATAAAAAAATGTTATATATCCATTTGGATATTGATGTAGTATTTAATTTTTTAAGTCAAAACTTTAGTTTGAATTCCAAAAGCTGAAATGGCAGTTGATGGTCAGTAGTAGTTATTTGCGTGGCTCTGCTTCTGAAGAGGCAGCTTTATGCTTGGAAATTATTTTTGGCTAAGTGCTGGTATGAGTTGACACCTGATCTGTGAAACAATGAAGTCCTAAGTGGTGGAATCCTCTTCATAGACTCACACCTTCTCAATTCACCCATTTTGTTCTCCTCAGTTTTCATTTCACAGTTTCTTATTCATTCTGTTTTTTACATATATGTATTTATATTTTTATTTTGCGCTGAACATAAAAAATAATTTGCCATCCCTGTGCTTCTCTCAGATGAAAATTCAGACTAGCAAGATTCACCTATAAGAAACCAGAGTTATGCCTTTATTCTCTGCAATGAGAAAAACACCACACTGTAAATCTTCCACCAGGTTTTACCACTTCATGGTTCTAGAAGTCCAATTTTGTTCCCAGCTGATATTCCTCAGCAAATACTTCCCTTGAAATCAGAGGAAAATTAGAATGACATAAGTATTCCTGTAACATCAGAAAAGAAACAAAATAACAAACTCTAGAATTTTCATTTTGCAGTTGCATGGCTCTATTTATCCTTTTCACTGTTGCTTTGAATGAGTTTTCAGGAAAGATGTCTTTTTACTCAAGCTCTTTCACCATCATCCTTCATTGGAAGTCCCCACAGGCCCTACTCTGAACAAATAGTCAGCAGAAATGATTAGCAAAGTGTAATATTAAGACAGTGGTGTGGTATGCTCTTCAGGTCCATGGGACCTAAGAAAACACATATCTGTTAAGAAAAATGTTATGGGAAAGTGTTTATCCATGGTTCCCTGACAAAATCTCAAGAGGGCCTACAAGAAAGCTGGGAAGGGACTTTTTACAAGGGCATGTAGTGATAGGACGAGGGGAAATGGCTTCAAACTGGAACAGGGCAGATTTAGATTAGATATTAGGAAGAAATTTTTCACTCTAAGGGTGGTGAGGCACTGGAACAGGTTGCCCAAGGACTTTGTGGATGCCCCATCCCTGGAGGTGTTCAAGACCAGGTGGATGAGGCTTTGAGCAACCTGGTCTAGTGGGAGGTGTCCCTGCAAAAAAAAAGATGAGGACTTTAAAGAAGCTGAAAATGAGTCTCCAGAATCATCTGGTTGCAGAAAAGACAAGTCCACACTGGGATAGATGACCAGAAGTGTTGTATGCAAAATCTGTGATGTAAAGTTTGTGCTACTGGAACTGGTGTGCCCTCAGCTGGAGTATGGTGGCTTGGCTTTGGAATTACAATTCAAAAATAATGTGGACCCATTAGGAAAACACAAAGAGCAACAAGTAGAAACTTAGTACTAGGAAAGTTAGAAGGAATGAGGATTGCTTGACAGTGGGAAGAAAAGGCTGAGGATAGATGTAACAGGGGTATTCGAATATAAATGACAACTATAAAGAGGAAGTGACTAAACTCTACTGCATATTTTGTGTGGGTAGGCCAAAAAAAAAAAGGACTTAAATTACAGTACAGGAAGCTTAGGAGATATATCAGGAGCAACTTTTCAATAGTAAAGGTATTGAAATACTGAAAAAGTTTGCCCGAGGAAACAAAACAATACCTATTACTAATAAAAGTTTTTCTGAAAGGGTAGATAAACATCTGCCAGAAAATGGCACAGACATAGTTGATACTGCCTCCTGAAGTCTCTTCCAGGTCTTTTATATGATTTCAGATTATACAATTAATATTGTCTATATGACCTCTGCTGACACTTTAGCTTTTATAAGAGCCAGTGCTTCGCTGAGCTGAGAGCTCTGTTCTTTAATCGGGCATGAGGCTAATCTCTTATGTCCAGCAGAAACTACACAAGTCCACAGTTTTCCTTTTCTGGTTTCAGCTGCTTATCTTAGGTTTTAGAAAACATAATTATGGATGGTGATCATTTGTTTCCTGGAAAGCATAATCCTGCTACTGTATCAAAGCTGACTCAGCAACTCACATCTGGTTTTAATGTACTCATGCAAAACAAAGCGGCCGCATAATGATCTATCTTAGACCATGCAAAGTCACGCAAACTGATTGTGATGCTAAGATCGCTAAACTTTTGGAGAATATTTACTTTGACTAATTTTCCCAATATTCAGAGGAAAGTGTGATTGAGAAGTATTTTGATGACACCGAAAGGAAAGAAAAAGGAAGATAGATTTTTTCCTGTTCTCTCAGGAATATTGTTTCTTAGAAAGAGGGAATTTCAATGGTGTAAAACAATGGAATGAAAAATTATTTTCACGGGAAAGCTTCCAAGAAAGAACTGTCCCTTAAATAAGAATACATATGACTTCATGCTCATTATTTCAGAACTCTTCAGATCTTCCAAAGTCCACATTTCAAGAGTGGCAGTAGTTTGAAAAATATCTCAGTAAAAAGAGCATTATGAGGTTCTATGTTTGTTATATTCTCATGCTTTCTCCATCTAATGTACTCATTTTAACTTAGTGGAAAACTCTGGAAATTCAGCCTCAAATCAGAGAGCTAAATTGGCAGGGCTGAATCAGACTCACAGAGTCAAAGGATAATGCAGGTGGGAAGGGACCTCGTGAGGTCTCTACTTGCCAGGTCTTCAGGACAACCTCCTGCTCAAAGCAGGCGCAGCTCATGCTCAGGCAGACTGCTCGGGGCTGTATTAGATGGGTCTTGAAAACCTCCCAAGACAGGGACTACACAGCCTCCCTGAGCAACCTGCTTCACTGCTTAGCTGCCCTTATGTGGAAATCTTTTTCCTTTTATCAAGTCTGAACCTGTCCTATCCCAGTTTATGACCTCTTTTTGTTGTTCTCCAGCCCAACTCCATCTCCTCGAATGCCTACCTGCAGGCACTGGTAGGGGCTGCCATTGGGTCCCCCTGAACCTTCCCCTTCTCCAGGCTGAACAAGCCCAGCTCCCCAGTCTCTTCTCTCAGGGCAAGTGCCCACCATCATGGCTGTCATCTTCTGGATGTTTCTCGGGCTATCGACTTCTGCCTTGTATTGGGAGGCCTAAAACTGCATGCAGCATCCAGATGCAACCCAATGAGTGCTGAGTGAAAAGGGTTTTAGCAGGGTAAAACCAATAGCGGTAACAGGTAGAAAAAAAAGAAAGAAAAAAAAAATGTGATTGATATAAAGCACCTGACACTGATTAGGCACAGTGATGGTGCGTGTTTAAGCAAAACAGAATTAGAGAAGCATCCTACCGCAGGTTTGCTTTGCTATTTGACAGACTAGGTATGGGCTGAATCTTTCATTTAGCTGGTATACTTTAATGATGCTGATAATACTTGTTCTTTGAAGTAATACCATGTGGAGAAGGTTAGATAGAGTGTTTGAAAACAAAAGTGACGTTACGGTCACACAACTTTCTTAGAAGTCATGTAGCCATTCCCAAGAGCCAGTCAGTTAAAGCCCTGGTAAGTTAATCCCACAAAACTAAAATAGCAAAAATTCAGCCTAAGTTTGGCCAGCCGTTTTTATTTTAGAAGTTAAGAGTCATAGAAAGAGTAAAAATACATTTATATTTTCAGGGACAAAACCCATCGATTTTTTATTTTTTTTTTAAATGGAGTTGTCTCTGGAGCACTGTGGTTCAGGAAGACAACCTGAAGGTGGAAAGAATGTATGTTATGACTATGAGACAAATTCAGTGCTAATGATTAATTTCTAATGAAACAAGTTATCACTGCAGGAGGAAGTAAATACTTAACACTGAGAAAGGGAGGAAGTAGGAAGCAAAAATTAGTCATTGCTCGTAATCAGTCTGCTTCAGTATACCGACTGTGTTTTAGATGTATCTATTGGTTGTTTAGTTTAAAAGAGACAGGCTCTGTGCTTTTGAATTTGACTTGAGAGATTGAGCACTTGCTGAAAGAAGGGTGGAATGAAGTGTCTGCATGAGAGGATAAGACATGACTGTGTTCCTCTCTCCTGTTTTCATGTATGTAAGCAAAGGGCACAAGCGACCAGGCTGTCAGCGTGTGGCTGGGAGGCTGAAGCAAAAGCAGGAGCATTTGTAAGCGCGGACTGGTTTTGTACCCGAGGCTTGGGCAGGCAGCGAGTTGCTTGCCTTGCCATAATAAACTACTCTCCTATGCTTGTGTTTGGACAAATGGTTATGAGTGCTACTGTGTATGTACAAAGTTAGAAGCTGTTTTTTAAAACACTGGTCCCAAACTGTTGTTTTAAATATACCGGGTAGGTAATGGCAGCCTCACAAACGCTTAGTGATCATCACCGGCTAATCCATCTTGCCTATGTGCCAGCTGACCAGTGAGCAGCACCCATGACTGAAGCAGTTCTATTCCTTTCTTGCCTGCCAATAAGGGTTTATGGGATGGAGAGAAAATAACTGATGATCTCTACTTTGCATTTCATTTTAACCACAGAATGTTTTCTAGTGCTTTGTTCAATCAGATTTTAAAGTACTCCAGAGACAGGGCTACAACCAAAAGAACCAAGCCGAGCGGGTGCCTACTCCACAGCCTATTAGAACTTGCTAGGATTTTTCCATTTTCTAGATTTTCAAGACTGTCTTTTGGAATTCTCTGCAGACTTCATTAGACCTAATTGTCCCCTTCTTTCGCTTGTCACTGTGGTTGAAGTTCAATTCCTTTGTAACATTAAAGAATCTGAGCTATATACTTAAAACTTATATTTAAATCCGAAAATATTAACTCTCGCCAAAACATGTCTAAAAGGCTATGAGCATGTACATTACTTTATATGTCAACCGTCGATATAAGGCTCTCATTTCCCATTCACAGTGTCAGAAGGCCATATCAATCAGTACTTCAAGTCTGTGGACAGTAGACATTTCTCTAAAGATGGTGTTTCAAGAAATATTAAGTATTAAAAGGTTAAAAACTAAGAAAACAGTAGCAAAAGAGAGAGAAAAAAGTTCTCCCATCAGGCCAATTGATTCTAAGGGCAGGGTCACTGAATGTAGCATTATTTCTCCTGGTCATGTTTCTTTCCTACCAGAGCTCCAAAGTAAGCTAACTGTGTAAGCAGGATTGAAATACACAACCCCCTTGTGACTGGAAGCAGTAAAGCATTCTCCACTTGCGGTTTTCTTCAAATGAGCCTGCATGGAATATGTGTTTGAAAACAGTGAAACTCTTTATTAATCAAGTACTTCACTTGCCATGCCAGCATAAAGTTTCATTTATGTCAAAACTCCCTTAAAAATGGATTGGAGTAGTGTCTTGTACACAGGCCTTCAACAGAAGAAATATTTTTGGAATTGTAAATACAATAATCGAGGCAAATATTTGCACCATTTGAGCAGCTGCTGTAAGATCTTCGATCATAGGTTACAATTCCAACATTTTACTTTGGTTTCCTACTGTATGGAAATAAGGAGATTACATAGCTCTGTATCTAAAATACAGTGTCAGACAAGCTATCCTAATTACTGGAGGAGGGCATATCTTGTTTTCATAAGAAATATATCACAATAAATGAAATAAGCCTCTAGATATCCCATAAGAAATGGTATCTAAAAGCAAACTCAGATTTTAGTATCTGCTCAACGTTAACTCAGGGCTCTAAACTGTTACCCGGTGGGCAAATGCTCGTTGAAACTATGGGTAACTGCATAGCTGCGGATAGCTTTAAAAAGATGCGCTTTCTTGAAATAGTGACCTCTAACACTGCTGAGCTACCGATCTCTGTTCATTACACCCCACTTTCCAGAGCAAAGGCTCATGCAGTGCATATGCAGGTGAATGGCATTTTACTGGATAATTTTTTTGTGAATTTGTGAGACAAAGCCATAGTAGAAGCTGAAGAGGGCATAGGGAGAGTACCACGTCTATCCAACACGAGTACACAGAGCAAAGAGAAAAGCCCTGAGAGAAAGGATTTAACATCTCTGTAAATAAGATTGCATTAAAGAGACGCCTGACTTCATTACCTTCTATTTCTTCTCCTAACTGCAAACAACTTGAATCACCTTGTACGTTTGGCTGGGCACTAAGACTGGAAATATTATCAGCCCTATTGACAGATAGCCCCAACAGACTCACTAGCCTGGACCCTGCTCCCAGTAGCATCTCCTTCCCATTCAGAGCCTGCAAGGGAGCGTGGAGCTGCCCTGCCCCGTCCTGTGAGACGACAGGGACTGAGCTGTAATTCGGACTGCCAATCAGGCTGCTTTTTATCCAGAGGACAGCAGCAGTGGGCCATGTGTGTGTCAGCTAAGCCCTGAAAGGCTGGTGCGAAAGCCCTGAACACCGAGCAGCTGCGAGGAGCCCAGTTCCATGGAGACGAAAAGGGTGCAAAAGCCCGCTCAGTTCTCTGCACATGCAATGTCTTCGCGTCCTCAGCATGTTCTCTGTGAATATACTATAGAAGCATAGTGAATTATATCTTCTGTAAAGTGCTTTTGAACTGGCATAAGAACAGCAAAGCGTATAGCCCTGTGTGATATACATTTACTTGCGTGAACTGTTTGCTTTTTTCAGTGGCTTAGAAAAGACCAGCCACTGCTCATTCATTCATTAGAAAAGACCCACTGATCCTTTGACAGGTACAGCAGAAGTTATTTTTCATCGTGGCATGAATAGTTTGTTTTGTTTTACAAAAAAGCACTTCACACCAAAGCACAGCCAGGAATTATCATTCTTCTTCTGCTTGTACAGGTGCACTTTCTGAATTAGGCACACAGACTCAGGCAGGCTCCTAATGGAGTGATGACACTAACACTGCAACAATAGAAGGGGCCTCCAGGGATGCTGGCTGCGGCGGTGGTGCAGGTAGGAATGCGCTTTTTAAGAGAGCTACAACTTAAAGCATTCTGTGAAGCTGACGACGCTTTATACCATCTCTGTAGACCGCTCACTGCACAAATAAACACGAGTACAGTACGCCGTATCAGACTGTGGGACTTAAGTCACAGCAGCCTGTGTGGGAAGAGCTTGCAAAAAGTTGGTTTTCAACACAGTTCACCTCGAGGTCTGTGCTGAGGCATCCAATCCACGATGCAGGTCTTCAGCTTACGTCCTGTATGGCCAGTTCTTTTGTTGTTTTCATCTATCCATCTGCGTAGCTATTTATTTATTGAAAAAGGGATCTGGACTCTACACACACACTGTGTGTGTGTTTATGCGTGCGTGTGTTTGAACAGGGTCAAGTACAGCCATGTGAAAGAAGGAGTCGTGGCAAAACTGTTTATTGCGACGTGTGAACGAAAGAGCTGAAGTATAAATAGTTGTGTGAGTGGCAGGGGCAATGAAGCCTGGTTTCCTGCAGGGCTAATGCTGAAGGCTGGGATCCCGTGCGGATTCGCTGGTGTCTAGCAAATGCCGAGGATAACATTGCGTTGTGTGAGTGGGATCAATATGGTCTCTCTCTTCTACTCAGAAGCTTATTTTAACAAAACTTTCAGGAACTGGAAAGCTTGGAGAAGAGAGCCCCTCTGATGAATTTGTATGGCTGCTACGTTCAAACGCTGTTAGGAGGAGCCCAGCAGCAGCGATACCACACATGGCTCATTTGTTTAGGAAACCAAAACAAGTTAATATCTAATTTAATATCACAAAAAATGACAGTAATAATGAAGATGAAAGCCCCCGTTATAGCAGCTGAAACTTCACTGCTCACTGCTGATCCACAGGTCTGGGACTCATTTCTTGTTCACTGTTTCTGCTTATATTCTTGTAGAGCCAGGGGCCGTGGCTGGTGCTCAAGCCAATGGTTGCACTGAAATGCCTCTGAAACATTGGTTATTATTCGTGTCTTCAGCCCACTCAGCAGCCTGATTAACAAGGTACATCTAATTCGGTGTAACTGTGTAGCCCATTGACCTGCATAGAGCCAAGAACATGCTTAAATTGCAGACTTGTTAAATAGGAACTATGTGGATCATGTCCATTCAAGGTTCAGAGGTACTGTACAGGAAAGTTTGGAGCTAGTTCGGGTTCTCCAGTGAAAATAAGGATTCATACTTTTAGGATGAATCTCGCCGCTGGTGTTTGTTATCTTTGCAGAACACCCTGTATGTTTGAAATCATGGAAAAAAGGTAATCTACCACATATTTTGGATACGGATTCCAGACAGGCAGATGGAAGTTGCCATTTACTGATAGGACCGTGTTCAGCTACTGTTTCCCAGCCCCTTGTTCTTTGGGGCACATTTTGCTTAGTGTCAGTCACCAGAAAGATCTAGTTTTAAAATACTGCAGCATGTGCCATCCAAGTCCTCTGCAGCTTCCACATTGCATTTCCACCGATAATTGAGGCTAGAGGACATTAATCATACAGAACGACAATTTGGTCTCCTGTGATTTTAATTCCAGTCCCAGCAACCTGTTTAGCAGTAAGCACCGCTGGTTGTGCTGTTGTGTGTCTCATGCCACTGAGGCATCTTCCTGCAGAGTAGAGATAGCCGGGGCAGGGGTATGTGGGGCTGCGATGATCCCCAGTGGGATTTCACCCAAAGTAAATGTTTTTGTTTCTTGCTGGAAAGCTCTGCGAGTAAGAGCTTTTTGTTCCATATGTATCTGTCTAGTTCTTGTATTTTTCTCTTTTCTTAAGCCAGAATATCCTCAGTTATTGCGGAGAAGATAATTTTATTCATGTGGGTGAATGCCATTCGAGTGGTGTGTTGAAAGCATGATTTGAGAGGAAGTTGCTCACAGTAGTTTGTGGAAGAATGATTTGAAAGGTTAAAAAAAAGAAAGATTTGCAACTAATGAGCACAGCTCAGTAGATCACTGGAGTGCTGCTTTGTTTGTCTGAGCTGATAGTCAGATGTCTGCAGCTAACTTACTCTTCCACGATAGTTAAGTGTTATGATTTGAAATACACAGCAGATCTTATTGCTGACAGGGTACAGCTGTTTTCAAGAGGTAGCGTTAATGCAGTGACACAAGAGAGACTCTGGTTTCGAGCTATCCGGCATTTTGGCCAATAGTGGCACCATTTCATGGAGCCTTCGTGAGCTCCTCTCCTGGAATAGTCTGGATTCTTTGAGATCAAATGACAATGTGGCATCTTCAGTCTACGCCCTCGCTGAGAGACAGCGCATTACCCGGTCCTCCTTGTGTTGCCCAGCCACCTTAGTGCAAACTCTCACGGGAACACAAAGCAGCAAGTGGACACCAGAATTCATGCTGCCATTCAGCAAGTTGTAAAAATTAGTTTGAGTACTTCTGCTATGATGACAAGGGAGTTTACATGTCATCTCATGAAAGCCCGGAGGCTTCTCTATTAGCGTCATGTATTCTCACGTCTGTCATCAGTAAGGCAGCTCAGCAAATCGCTTGGCCAAATTCAAGTGAGGGAGCTCGGGTGGTCTGAAGTGTGTCAACAGTTGTGTCACTCCCTGGAGCTTCAAGGGCAGTTTGCGTTTTGAGAGTTCATAGCTACAATGGCTCTCCAGAAACATATTGAGAAGAGAAATCTTTGCTCCAAAAGCGGTATTTGGCACTCTGCCTATGCTCTGTTACAGGGACAGATGTACAATGTTAGGGCTATGCTTGTATTCCCAATGGCCACAAATCCCTGAGAAGAATATGCTGATACAATGGAAACACTGCAGATTTCATGGAATATGAATATGAACTATATATAACACATACATACATATATACTTACAAAGAGAGAGATTAATATAATCTTCGTGAATAGTTAACACTAATATGCAAATAATAGAAGACATATAAAGCAGACCTCTTGATTCTCTGAACATTCTTGTGGATATATGTTAATTTTAGATACGTTTTAGAAGAGTCTATAGGAGCAAAGTTCCTCCAGCACAAATTGAAATCTATTTTTAGTAGAACAGTTGAAGAATTTCCTGCAGCTGAGAAGGACCTAAAGTTTTTACAATACAACTTTGAGGGCCTACGTGTGAGTTATTCAAAAGTGTCTGGGTGATTTTGGATTATAGATTCCTTGAAAATCACTGGGAATTTTTCTCCTAAAATGCTTTTGCACTTTCCAAAATTCTGCCATAAATCCCTAACTCTTTGTTTAAAATTGAGCTGTAATGTATACTTTGCAAAAATGACATTACCATGTCCACATTTGTTTTCTCTTGAATCTACTTATTGCATGTGTTTAAAGATGTCTTTTTTAATTGCTGGTCCTGGAAGTTCATGAAAAAATCTGAAAATCAACAAGTTTGTTTTGGCTCAGTCACCACTAAAAAAGTGGATATATCAGAATGTAATGGTTTTATTGATGCGCACAGCAAAGTATGGTAGAATCAACCATATGGAATGGCTTACACATCTCTGAATAAGATACAGCAATGGAGAAGCATGACAGAGGTCAGCAGAATTGTGAGAGAAGAACCCTTTATGAAGCCAAAATCTTAAACCAGACAAAAATGTCCTTTTCACGCATTAGCATAATTAGCCATCAATGCCACGTGACACTACAGTGGTCAAAAGCATAAAAGAGCTCAAAAAAGTATTAGACCATTATGGAAGATGGGCTTATTGGTGACAGTTGCATACATTGAACCATCTAGAAGTACATGCTCATTAAGATCAAGAGCTATGGCTTACTGGAAAAGGAATGGCCAGGCCAAGAAGAGATGGCTATGGCCAGGAAAAGAAATGATGGAGATGACTGACTTATACAAGTAAGTTTTTAAAACTTCTCTCTCTCAATCTGTACTAATGATCACAATGGAGAGATTAAATGTAGCATGGTAGTCCTTAAATGAATACTATTTATTGTTGCATAGATAGTTGTGTATTAGAAGTGGAGAAGTGCAAACTGTTTCCATATAGTTCTGATTCATAAATACTGACGAAGGTAAAAGCTATTTAGGAATCTCATATTATTGAATTCTGCAAGAGTAGAAATATCAGCAGCATATCTTCTTCAGGAGCTCTTGGTCCATGTGAGCATGATGAAGTATTTTGAGATTTCTGTGAAAAGTAGGGTATGTTCCTAACGTCCACTGTAGTATGACTGCCCTGTCCCAAGCTCTTTGAGGTTTGTTGGAGTTCTCAGGTTTGGAGAACTCCTGCATGAGGACAGTGTGACTCAGAGAAAACTTCATCTTCTGTTTGTCAGAAGGTTGTTTTTAATTTGAATTCTACTTTAGTTGACAGCTCCATAGTCTTCCATAAAAAACATGCCTTCTCAAAAAGAGTTTCTTGAAGCTACAGACTTTTTTTTTTTTTTTAACCTTTTAACCAGTCTTCCCAACAGCTGTGTTACTTGACCATATGCCATGGTCATGTTTTTGGCAGAGCCATCTTTTTGTTACATTAATGGTGTTCCAGTTATCTCTTAGTAGGCAACATTTTGGGTTCCAAGGAAAAGGACATGTTTGATTTTCAATGCAATGCATACGCCTTATTTATATCATTATTAGATAAGATCTTTAGGAGGCCTCACTCAGTTTGGATTCCTATATATCAGTCTGGACAGGTGCACATACACATTTGCTGTGAGTGTGCAGCGAGTTCAAAGCTTCTGGATACATAAGACCTACTGTCTACCTACTGAATAGAGGTCAAGACCATATAAGATATGTCAAATATGTTCCTGATGTGTCACAGGTGCAGAATGATATTGCTGCACACCCAGTAAGCTCAGCCTACCTGGGATGCACTGACCTCACTGCCTCTGCATGTGTGGACTTGACCTGAGCATCTACAGCTGCCATCTGCCAGGGAATCTGAGCTGTCAGATAACTCTGGAGCGACCAGTTAGCCATTTAAAACCAGGACAAGTGCATGAAACTCACATTCACCCTAAACAGAACAGCAGGAAAACAGAGATCATGGTTGGCCCCATGTTCTGACACTTCTGAAGCAGTCATGGCAGACCTCTCATCTTACTTCTTTCACCTAGCAATCTGCTTTGAAATAAATAGCATTTTCAGTTAACTTATGGCATCGTGCTTAGAAGTTGAAATTAGTACTACAGACTCTTCAATTTTTTTCTCATTTGGGAAATTAGAACTTTCTTCTTCATCTCTCAAGCTTCTAGTGAAGCTTTTTTGACATCTCTCAAGTACTGGGTATGTAATTGGTAAAGCAAAGGTCAAAGTACTGGTCAAAAGGTGGCTTAGAGATGCACTTTACAGGTTTCTGTTGTTTGAGTACACAGGAAGGATCCAAACTACTGTGCATCCTCAGTAGCTGTGACACAACAGTCATCTCTGTGATTCTGTTCTTAAATCCTGAAACAAATTTCCTTGCTATTGTGTAGAGACTAAAAATAGGAGGAAACTCATTCTTTCAGTGAAGAAAGTCGAAGCTGAAAGTTTTCAAGTGAAGAATGCTGATGTCCCTTTCAACACTTCCTAGATGGGTTGGAACAGTCTGCTGTCCAGTGACCATGATGTTTGCTGATCATAATCCCCTTTCTTCAGAGACTTTAGATGAGCTTCTCTAACCTAGCAGCTTGTATAGGTTGTAGAGGCATGATGATTTCTATCCTGAAGCAGTAAGACCATCTTATGCCAGACTTGTGGTCCTTAATGAGCATGCATTTAACTCATTAAGGGCAGCTGTTCAGTATATGTAAGACAAGTCTTCCATAGACTATTGTACTTTACATTTGCGTAGGAGATGTCTAAAAAATTGTGGTTGAAAAATGCCTATTTTGAATGTCGTCTAGCCATCATAGATCACACAATTCATTTTGAATCAGGCATGTCTTTCACCCCCTGGAAAATGATGAATACACGACAGCCATATTCATCTACCACACAGACTGGTTTAACTTAAATGTGAGATCTCTAACTTGAAGTGAATTAATACTATTCTGTGTCATTATGAAAGGAAGGTCGCTTTTTTAGTCATTTGTGCAATTGCTGAAGTTGTCAGCTGCTCCTACATATAAGCTATAGTATGTCTCAGTACATATGTAATCTACACTACAGTAGTTTTCATTGAGAAGATGGAAATAACATGAGATATTAGCTTTTCTCCTTGGTTTGCAAACTTTAGGCAGGTTTTTTTTTTTTTCCACTAGACTCTATAATTGATTTATATATTCCTATTTCTTCATATCCAGACACAGAGCTTATGAATGATATACAGAAGGTAGGTGCACTCTGCATGTTTCTCCTTCCAGGCAAAAGATTTCCTTCTGACCTCTCAGTCATACCCAAACAGAGTTGAAATTTTGCCTGTGGAGTACATCTGCATGGAACTTTAGGTGCGTAATCTGCCTGGCATTCGGTCATCTTATGTTTTAAAACACTTGGCTTTTAACATTTTGGCTCAGAAGGAGGAATTTTGATCCCTACACATTTTATAACAGACTTCAAATATGGTCTAGGGAAAATTAAAATGTTACCCATATATGGAAGAAAGTTGTCAGTCTCAGAGCATGTTCTAGATGGTTGCTTTGCAATGTCCAGGGAAAAAAGCTGGGAGTAGCTCATTTTATGGCTAAAGTGAAAAATGTGGGTTTTGTAATATGAACAGTCCACTGAAAACATGATCAGATATTCCCTTCGACGATATTACATTTTAGTTTATTTCTCATTGCTTAACACCAGACATCTAGAGAATGATGGCTGTCTTAGAGGAAACTAGTTGGATGGATCAAACTTAAATTGAAAATCTTCAATAGGAAACCAGGTACCATAATTTAAGACTGTGTGGTGCATTTTTGCTGTCTCAAATATTCCAAGTTAAAAAAAGAAGAGCAAAAATTTTGAATGTTTTCTTGTAAACAGAACCTTTTTACCATCTATTCTCAGTTGTTCGACCTAGCTTGCAACAGTATATAAAAACTGACCCCTTCTGCTTACGCAGATATGGACATAATGGAGACCAAACCATGAGTGGTTTGACTGACTGCCTGGGTCAGCCTAGCATAGAAAGGTCCTTTTGAATTGGAGTGTTAACATAAAAAATTGAAGTGTTAATCTGAATTATGTGTAGGAGGGAAGAGTCTGGCTGAATGTTTGAACACATTTGAATGCATCAGCTTCTGATAATGCTCATTGTGTCATGCCACCTGTATGAACTGCAAGATTCACTTCTTTTTTTTTTTTTTTTTCCCAGTATTATTGCTATTTGGTGGTCTATCAGATTTTACTTATGCACCGAGCAATACCTTGTTGACTTCTTTCTTTCCCGAGAATAAACCAAATGCCTCCTGTAGTCCAGAGTTCCCAGCTATATAAAGACTGTTAGATGGCTTTATTCATAGAAATTGCTGAATAGTAATTATTACATTTAGATTTCTTGCTACAAAAAGTACACTCCATAGCTGAGCTTTAGATCAGAAACAGTCTCTACTGTTTCAATTTGTACTTAAAATGCTTTTTTCTTAACAGAGATGTTAATGCACCAGACTCGTACCAGCAATAAATGACACTGATAAGAAGAAAGGTTTAGTAACAATATAGTTTTATTGTGGAACAAATTGAAGTTGTTATCCTTATAGCTTTTTAAATAACACACACTAGGAGTACTGCTTTTTAATCTGTTTGTCGATTTTAGTGTTTGTACTGTGCCCATCAGAACAGTGTAAAAAGTGTCTCCAGGGTATGTAAGTGCCTAAAAGCATTTAAGATCCAAACTCAGGAAATGAAAGACCAAATCCCCCCACTGTGATGGAGCCACTTATTTCAGTATGATTTTCTCCAGAAACTACCTGCAATGGGAATAAGAAGCCTATGAAAATCAAGGTATTGACACGTCTCAAATATGCTGCAGAAGAGATTTATTGTCTTTTTAAAAGGACCGGTGTGGTCTGACTGTCCCCTGGACCTGGCAGGCTGACGGACGCAAGGCAGGGGCTCACACAGGGTAGGAGAGGAGGCACCATCCAGAAAGCAGTTTTGATCGATGGGGTGAATTCCTGTGCTAACTTTTAACTTTTCACTCCATCCCTCCTAAAAGATTGGTTAATCCTGCATATCCTTAAAGCTGAAGTATTTATCATAGAGACCAGCAGTAATATTTTCAAGGTGAGAAGCAATGGAAATTTCATGCGGTTGTCGTTTTGCATGCATATTCAGCCAATAACAAATATGAGCTATTCATCTATAAAACAAATTTAATAAAACTTCTCCACCTTCTTTCATTACAACCAATAATTAACAGCTTCCATCATCTCAAATTAGTCATTACTGAGTGAGCAACACTTACTACTGTCTGTTATAATGATATTTACTTAGTGTTGGTAAACATTAAGTTTCATAAATTTTATTCAGTTGCATCTTAGACGAATCTGGCACAAAATACTGCAACAAATAAAATCCGGGCTTTCATAAGTTGTGGATGTTGCATCCAAAAGTTCTCATTATACCTGGCAGTAACTTGGCATAACATAACCTAAGAAGGCTTTATGTAGCATTAGGCAAGCTCAGAAAGCTTGTGGCAAGATGGTTTAGGACTGTTATCTGAGTGAGAGCAGGAAATATATGAATCCCTTACAGGGGTGGACAAAACAGAAAACAATAAACACACAATCTTTCTTTTGGGATCAAACTAGAAAAACAGTAAATGTATGATGAGTATTAAAAAATCCCAACAATAAACCTTAAGCACTTTGAAGCTGTCCGCTCTTGTGTTATATTTACTCATTCTTTATGTCATGATTAAAACAATTCAATACTGTCTGTGAAAATGTTATTTTAAGAACACTGGTTTGTTCTTAAAAGCTTCTTCTGCTCATTATGAAACACCTTGAATAATTTTCAGTTCATATTTTTTAAAAGTCAAAAATATTAGCACATACTTCGCTGTAGTCTTAGCACTTACCACTTATAAAAAATATTTATACAGACATTGCAATACAATCTCCTTATTGTATTTCATGTTTCGTGTGAAGGAACTCTTGTTTTTGTCTTTGTCTTGTTTCTGGGGTGCCTGATATTATTGCCGTTCTCTGGACATTTTGGTGCCAACCATACTTTTTACTAGAGCTTAGCCAATCCATCCCACTACTCTGGGCACTCAAACAGGAGGTGCCTGCAGTATACAAGCAACAGGAGAATATAGGCATGTGTTTATTTAAAAATGTAGACACATCATATCAGGAAGTCATGCACTCCAAAGTGCTTAATGACTGTATACACTGGAACATCACGGTATGATTTATTATTGTGGTATGATTCAATGAGTTACTTAATGACTTAGAGACAGGGGCTGTAGTCCTTAATAACCCCCCTTGTAATTTAATTAATGGAAGTCTTTCTCAGTCTGGGACCATAGCATTTGTATCTGGGAAAACAGGAAAGAGATGTATTTCATTGGTTTCAACCTTTGTATTCAGGAGACAGGGGGGGAATTGAACCTATATTCCTTTTGTAGACCTTCAGCAAAAAAACAAATCAGGTCGCAAAAGGTGTTTATTCATTACCTGGAGTGGAAAGACAGATTCATGCGCTTTGGACAGTGAGCTTAATTCTAGTTTTACTCTCATACGCACTGGGTTAAACATATAACTCTGTTTTAAGAAAATAAGTATTTATTTTTAAGTCTCAATTTTTCTCTAGTAGAAAGCACAAAACAAATGACTGAAAGCCAGAGCGTACATTTTATATATTTCTTCTAAAAATAAATTTAAAAAAAATAGATAAAAATACAGCAAAATCAGTCCGAAACGGTCTGTTAACAGAGCAACATTTCCCTCTAGTGTTCACTCAAAAGTAGTTAACGATTCCTGCCATTATACCCCAGAACGAAGAGGGAAATGTGCCGTCAGCTTTCCAAGCGTACGTGCGGGTAGTCTTGCGCGGTTGCTTTTGCGAAGCCCCCGGGAGGGAAGAGGCCAGGAGCTGCCCTGGGTTCTCGCATGCAGCCCCTCCTCGCCACCCTCTGCCACCAGCCAGCCCGTGGGTGCTGTCTGTCACTCGGGCTGTGGCACCCGGGGGAGCGGGACACCTCGGGGGCAGTTGCCAGACATGTGAGCAATGGTCAGATGGAGATGTGCAGCATTTGCACAGTCATGAAAGCAACTTCTGCCATAATTTCTGCATGCATCCAGTCTCTATTTTTAATTTAAGATATATATATATATTTAAAATCCGTATTTGAAATCATAGGGGTTTTTTTGTGTTTGTTTGGGTTTTGGGTTTTTTTTTTGTTGTTGTTGTTGTTGTTGTTGCTGTTTTTAAATTGTAGTTCAAGTTATTGAGGAGGAACTATACTGCTTGGAACATTTATGAAGAGAAATATCCAGTATACATCCAACTGGAAGGGGCAGGGAAGGACGTAAACGTACTATAAGAAGCACTCAGGAGACTCAGGAGGAAGCTGGAAAACAAGATAGGCACCTTGAAGTCACAGGTCATGCAATGAAGCCATCTCAGCCCAACACAACCATGGTGGAAATAGCAGCAAACTCTAATTGCGATGAGTCCATATGGAACGTTTTAGAGGTGTTAAGTTCCTAATTAGAGATATTCAGGCTTCAGCATGCTGTGGTGCGCGGATGTATGGCTGCTCAGAGCACAATTGAAGGTAGGTAATGTGGGCGGTCATGATAAAAAGTAGAGTTGATTGAAAACATTTACAAATACCAGACAGGCAGGTCAAGGAGGGGCTATGCCAAAGTAGGAAGGTTTCTTGTGTACTTTTAACTTATTTCCCTCCAATCCTCCATTTCATTCAGGCAACTATTGCAGTCCCAAACCTCAGGTCCTGTATAGCATTCAGAATGGTGAGTTTTATTCCTTTGTTTTCACAGTAAGTTCAACTCTGAATTTTATGCTGAGAAGTTTTTGAGTGGAAACGAGGTGTTCTCATTTCTGAGAGTTTTTTTGTTCCTGAAGGGGTAGGCAATGGTTGGAGAGAGAGTGGAAGAATGTTCATCTTAGCAAAGACACAGATAAATGTTCACACATTCCTGTTCTGATGGGGAGAGGAAGAGCAGGAAAGAGATTAAAGGAGTAGAGGAGCACAGAGGAGGAGGAGGAAGGAGATGAAAGGAGCCTGTGGAAGACGGTGGAAAAAGGAGCGAAACGTCTCAGGCTTGGATTTCTTCAGCTTTGTAATGAATCTGCAATATTTGGCAAATATGTTATGCCAGGGTTTTAGTAAAGAATTTAAGAGCTTTTCAGTCCCTCCAAAACTGATACGCAGACCTGCCTCCAGCTAATAAGATCCGTTCAGCAGATGTGAGCGATGGCTGAGCATATATGACATGATGAAAGGAGAAACGGCAAATGCATTTTATCAGGCATAGTTTTACAAATATTTTCTCAGGCTTTTGTCTATTTACAAATTAAGAGTTAGACAAGAATTAGCAAGTTAGACTGCGTCCCATCTCTTTGTTGTAGACCTTGGCACTGGAAATAATATATCTGGTCATGAGGCTGGAGAAGTTAGGCAATATCTCATTAAACTGAACCCTCCTTGGGAAGAAACATAAGTTACATTGCTCGAAAAATTGAAAACTAAACATGATGAATTACTTCTTAAATATCCGCAGTTCTCAGATAGACAGGTCCAAGCCTCAAAAGCTGGTTCCAGATCCTGTAGGGGAGTTGGTTTAGCCAATTCCAGAGCTAAGCCAGGTGGGGCCTCTGTGAAGTTCACCCGTGGATCCACACTTTACTGTTTTTTTGGGCGGATTTTGTCAGGACGTAAACATAAAACGTATATAGAATCTGTCATGGGAGAGAGCAGATAACCGTATGATTTTGTGACTCAGTGACGCCTGATGACATTTTTATATACTTTCTCTTAACCACTGTAATTAAAAGCTACTTTCTGTTAAATGCCGCTATACACTTGTTTCATAGGCCATTGGCTAGTCTCAGGCTCCTAAACTGTTATTTCTCCGTCTATTCCTCTTAGTCAAATATAAGACCCCATAAATCTGTCATCTTTAATGCAGTCAGAACTTGTCGCACTTAGAGTTGCATATGCTTTTCCACATTTCTGAACAGCGCTACGATGAGGCTGAGGTTATGAGATTAACTACTCATCGTCTTGACAAGCGCTGATGCACGCCTGGCTCACTCGCTGTAAGCACAGGGAGATCTACTGTAATTTTTGAGGGGTTGATCACGGTAGCCTGCAGTCAGTAAAACAAGGATTTGGCTTGCAGACACTGTCTGTGGTCTGAGTTTGTTAGTTCTCAGATTTATGCTTCGGTCTTTGCTAGAACTGCTGGGAAATCTGAAGTGGTGGGGATTTTTATCCCTTCTCTTTATTTTTTCCTTTTGGTGTTTGAATATTTTCATGATCTTTAAATGTAGTTCACAGTTTGTCCTCAGAATTCAAGCCTGTTCAACTGAAAATCTCAAGAATATAGCACTGATTTTTCAAATTATTTGAATTATAATAATAAAATCACTCACTTTGACATTATTAATATGAATGCATATCCCATAAATGTGAATGTTTCTATACCTGTGATAGCAGTGTCTTTGAAATTCATATGTTATCTGTTTATTGCTCACAACAGTTAAAAAAAAAAAAACAACCAAAAAAGAACCCTTTCTGGATTTTTCTTGCCCTTGATAACTGACGTACTTTTTAACAGATTCACCGTGTTGACTCCTGCCACGTACAGTAAGTTCTCTTGTAAGTTGTTCTTCAGGGGCTCTGTTCCCTTTAGATCTGCAAGACAAAAGACGATGCCACGTATATCGAATGCTGGAAAAACAAAGTGAAAGAATGCAGAAGTGTGTGACCATCTGGCTGCTTGTCCACTTGAGCACAGGCTATAGGGGTCACTGAGACCCCTCAGAGTGCTATTGATACCGGACCCTGACAGGAAGCACTTCAGCTGGTCCCCGCAGGACAGAGCCCAGTGCACTCAGAGGTGCGTTACATCTTCAAACGCTGGAGCTGGTGACAAACCAAAGGAAACTTCTAGCCATTTCCAAATGCTCTTCTCCTTGGTAATACGCTGAATGGTTCCTATCCCCTCCTGATAATCTGTGGCCTGGGGAAAGAAGTGTCTCTCAGAGGCTTTCTTGCCTCACTAACATCGCCGTTAGCGCAAAAGGCAAGTTAAAGTACCACTTGGGAGAATAACTTGTTAAAAATGCTGAAGTCATGATGTAGCAATGAGTGTGAAAGACATGAGCAGCACAGGGATAATCTGACTGGAGGGGAGGGAGGAAGGAAAGGGACAGCGATGCGGGTACAAACCTCACGCTTGATGTGGACCACGTGTGCTTTTGCTTATGCTTACCAGAGCGGCAGGGGTAGTTTAAAGATCCCTACCCTCCTACTAGAAAATGAATTCCTAAAGGCTGTTACACCCAACAAAGTACAATGCAATAATCTGGAGGGCAGAGAAAAAGCATTTGCGACTACGCAACTCTTTGAGCTCTGTTCCTGGGCTTCAGTTGAGTGCCAGGGAAGTGATTACAGAAATAAGACAATGAGGGATTCTGCCTGTGAGAACCTAAAAGTTTCCCAAAGATTTTCCCAGTTTTATACTGCCATAACTGTGAAGTCACATAGACCTCATATAGGAGGTCAATACGCCTTCAACAGTATTACACATACACTGCCAATAAATGCCCTGAGATACTGGTATCCAGACTGCCACTTATGGTCTATAAGTAATGCACATGTTCATAAAATCACAAAGGAAATACTGTACACACATAGTAGTTTGAACAAAGATGCTAAGGCAAAAGATTTTTCTTCATTGCCGAGTAGTTAGTTTTTTTTTTTCTTTTAATGCTAATCCTTCCAAAAGGCAAAGTTTTTATGAACCTCATTAGCCACTCTCTTCTGTCCCTGCCTGTGCCTTAAAATTCCTTGTCCTTTTTTTTTCCTCTTTTCTGATTCTATACTACTTTCGTATATTCTTCATATGTATACCTATTGTCTGTATAGGCATACACAAATGTATATATATATGCAGTTGGAGGATTATTATGAAAAATTTGAAAAAATATTGCGTGTTATTCTTTTTCATTACTCTATGACATAGCATTTAACTGCAAAGTCTTGAAGCAAAGATATTTTATAATTCTTATCATTTTAAGCATGACTATAACTTGGGATCATTAAAAAAGGGATGATGGTAGGTCAAATGCTCTCAAACATGACAGGATTTTGAACTTGCTTCTTATCTCCTTAGCTGAGCCCCAAAACTTTTGCAACATTGGGCAAAAGAGAAAACCCACTGTAATACTTCATCTTCTGCTGATTCTTGTGAGAAGGGTTTGACACTTTATATGCGTTGAAGATTTCATGCGGATTCATTGGAGGAACATCTGACTGTTAGGTGAGGCTGTGCTACTTGGTTGGTAATGGTACAGTGCTGCCACAAAGAAGGGCCCTGGGTAAGCTGAGTCTTGGAGGAAATGGAGCTGTAAGTGCTGCTGAGTTGATGCAGTGGGCTAAGATGGCCTGGACATCCCACCAAGACCAGTGGTGCTCCACAGAAGACTGGTGGGACTGGAGGAACCCAGTCACGTCCTGCCTGTGAAGTGGTCCAGGAGCTCCTTTGCCTCTCAGCTGTGGAGGGTGGGTGATTTGTGTCTTGGGACACTCAGCTGCATGATGACTTTAGTCTATGACAGATAAGATCAGGCCGCTTGAACAACCTTGATCTAGAATAGAAAGAAAAGCAAGGCAGCAAAGACTATGAACGTAAAATAATCAACCAAGTCACATACATAAACTTGATATCTTTATTTTTCATGATACAATAATCAGCCAGCAGATAAGGTGGGTGCAGCAGAAAGAGTCTGGATAGATGAAAATTACTGATACCAAAGCATGCCACATTGGAAATTAGTTTGGAGTAACAGTATAAAAATAGAAAAGGAAAAATATAGGCTGCATGGTGAAAGAAGCACCCTTGCTTCTGGATGTACTTAGCTGTGGAAGTTGTGTAAGTGGAATAAAACACAGCTCTGGAGGTGAAGTAAAGGTGAAGTAAAACATAATATTGCAAATTTTGTGGATGTTTTCAAAATGTTAATGGGGAAAATGTACATAGGCAAGGAGTTAAGGTAAATTTGTTTGAGGATTTTTTCACTCTATTTTTTCTTAATAATATGATAACAGGTGTCTCATCTTTAGAATTAGTTTTAATATGAAAGGTGATGTCTACCAGGTATTTTATCGTCTTTGTACAATTCTTATTTTTAAATCAGTGCTGTTTTAATTAGTACCAAATTAAACAGAAGGGGTTTTTTATTGTTTCTGGCATGTTAATGTCATTTAACAAAGGTATTCAATTTTCAATAGCATTATATCCTAAATTCATCTGAATGCTCTAAAATGTCAATTTTCTGGTGTAAATTTATGTCTGGGCTTAGATTTAAAATGTAATTCTAATACTCTGATTGCGGGATGCAAGTTTTCACCTATAAACAAACATATCGCAACTTTTCAGGTATTAAAGATTTTATCCTGAACTATAAGGCCTAAGCGTGCAAGCCAGTAGTTCTGCGTACAAAACATATAGGTACAGTTATGGTTGCACTATTTAAAATTTATTGTCCATGTAACTGCACAGTTATTACAGTAAATCACATAACGTTCAGTGTGACAGAATGGCTTAAGCCTCTCTCCCTGGCCCCTCAGCGTCAAAATAGGTATCTGGAAGTTAATACGCATATTAACTTAGAAGAAAAATTGAACACATGTGCCAGAGTTCTCTTGCTTGATTAAAAAACCCCTGGATAATGGAAGGAAAAGGAGCAGCATATAAGAAGAATGTTGTTTCTGTGATAAGTTACATTCTGCTCAGGTTGCAACACATCACTAAGCATATCCCAGCCAGCCTAGTGATTTGTTGATGCAAAATTCTCTGGTGAAGGTGATCCTAGATCCCAATCATCCCTTGTTAAAAAGGCATAAAAAGAAGATTAGCATAGAGCCAGCAGGGCTCGTGCGGTGGATTCTGTTGGCTCATCTTGAAGTGCTCCAGTGAGGTCTGGCTTGTTTTGCACTGTTCAGGATCATTTCTTTTGCCACTCATGGAAGTCTCAATGATTTAAAAATAATAATAGCACAAATAGAACACATGACCTCTAACCCATTCCTCTTTGATTAAGTCTCATTTTATAACAAAACTATGACTAATGTCTCTTCCTTTGCCTTCAATAAACTATCATATAATCTGTCTATTATTCTTAATATCCTCTTGCCCCAATAAGACATTTGTGTTTTGTTTGGATTCCCCTGAATGGGGTGAATATTATATCTATAACCTACTGGAAAGCATTTCTTCTTAGACATATTGGCAGGGCTAATTTTGTTTTTACAGGTGTTTGTACTTGGAAAGGGGTTAGCCACAGTCTTGAAGGCTCTACCGCACTGGTACATCACAGGAGCACAGTGTGCTGTGGGTCCTTGAGCTGTTAACGGGAGGCAGGGAGGGAAGGTTAAATTAATCATTTATGCTTTATTTATACTTTCTCTTACTTGTGGAGTTGAACAAGTGGATGCCAGTTTTCCTCAGCTAAGGGCTGTCTGTGTGACATGATGTTTGATATCTGGCAAAGCATAATTTATGCAATTTATATTATATTATAAATCAAAAAGAAGGAAATACTTAGGAATTGCTGCAGTGCTGGACTTATGTCTGTCAGCTGGACAAGCTAACTAGATCTTCAAAACTTGTCTTGAGAAATTTTGCAGACAATCAAGCAGAAGTACGAGCTCAATTCTGTTTTTTTCTTACCTTTGCTAAGATTTCTCTTTTAATTGTGCTATGAAAACTCAGTCATGACTCAGTTTAGTAGATTTCTTGTGGAATAATGTGAGGGAGATCTTTCTGGAACAGATGATGCTTAACTCCTCGAGCCAAGCTAGCAAGCAAGAGTATACAAAATTCGTTTGCCTTTTTTTTTTTTCTTTTATTTTGGCATTCTAAATATACAATTCCAAAATTCAAATTATCTTAATTTAAAGAAAGTGTGCCTATTCTATTCAGCAAATAAAAAAAATTAATAATACCATGCACTTAAAAAATATGCTTACATTCCATCAAAGGAAATAGGCTCAATGTTTTGCTGAATTGGGAAAGGATTTAAACACGTGCTTAAGTGTTTGCCTCCGTTGTGGTCCCATATTGATATTGCCATTTAACTGAGCTCACCAAACAAACTCGTCATGTCAAAGAGATTCACGAAACACTGCTGGATGAAAAAAGTGTCAGTCCAACTTACTGCAACTGTGCAAGAAATGCTTTTTTTTTGAGCAGAAGGAGAGCAGAGACAAGCTGAGGCAGCAATAGGCTCAACCACAACATTAAGTTCAAAGGGGAAGTATTCGCATATCTCCTGTTAATTAAGATTTTTCTTACCAGAGGGCTTTCAACAGGAATTTTATAATGGCTTGTTTTCTCTTTTACTGACCACGCTACAATGAGCCACGGGCATGTACCAGGCACAGGGAGTCCGGTCACTGAAGATGGCAGTCTTTTCTGAGAGGTCTTCTTTCTTATCTCAGATAAGGTCAGTGCACAGCAAGAATGACTGCCCTGTAGCGTAATAGCGCTGCAAAACTAGTGATATCAAAGCCAGCAGTGCCAAGCATGACTCCCAAAACAGCTCTACATGTACAGTTAATGTGGGTCCTGGTTTTGCCTGGCAGTGCTTTGGATAAGGTAGAAAGTACACGTGTTCATTAATAAAATCATTGCTGTAGCGGAAGTATAGTTCATTATCAGAAGTTCATTCTTTTGGGGGCAATTTGCACTTTCCTTTGATACATCTAGTACCTATTTCAGGCATGAAATCTGACAAGACATTAGATATGTATATCAGTTCGTTTATTCCTTGGCAAGATGCAACAGTAGAAAATCTTCATTTCTGTCTAGTGATAGCATATTGGAGCACAAACCCGCTGTATTTGCCTTTATAATAACTATACATTTAAGCTAAATCTCATTTGTTGCAGGTACTCAGAAGCTGATAAATGCTGAAGTAGCTATGTATATACCAGTGTGACTTGCACGAGTGTTATAAGAGGCGCCTAAAAGGCATTTGATAGACAAACAAGTGGTTAGCTGAGTTTCAAGGAATCTCATGCTAAAGATCTCTGGACTCCTCTGTACTCTGATGGAAATGAATGGTGTTCGGGGTCTAGGTGGGAGAAACGTGGGCTTTTTGTATGGGTGTACAGGCTAAATTTAACATTTACAAACCAATTTAACAAAGGGATCGAGAGGCAATTCATAGGAATATACACCTGGGGTACAGGCTATATGGTGAACATGTTTGCAGAAGGGGGATGTGAATAGCTTTTCTAGGCTTCCTAATTATAGCTGATCTATTAGTCTCAGAAACTATCAATGGTGGATACTTCTGAGAGATTAGATTGCATAAGAATATTGTTGCCTACCTGGAGAACAATGGGAAATATATAAATAAAAGCAAATCCAGAATTGTTCTGAGAAATAATTTCTCACAAATCCATTGCTTAGTTATTCTGAATTAGGTCAAGTTTAAGACAAATCTAAGAGGATTCCACCACACATCACCAAATATGTGTGTTCTACATGACATTACAAAGAAAAACAAATGAATGATGTCAATGGATTTAAGTTTACGATCAAGGACAACTTCTTACAGATGCTGATATAAGATCATGGACTAATATTTCAAGATAGATAATATAATCTACCAGGATTTCAGACTTTAAAAAGAGTGTAAATAAAAGGAACGGAGAAGGTCTTCCAAAGGTGTCTTTTCAATTTGGCTTGATCAGCGAGCAATGTTTTACTATAGGCTACTAAACACAGCGATCTGTACATATTACCCACCAATATGCTGAATTTGAGGGACACAGATGGGAAAAAATACCTAATATTCCTTGCACTGTTTCCTTATTTCTCTGTTGCTAGCCATGGTTAGAAGTAACATACTGCAAAATGTGTTTTGAAATGTCTCCATTCATTTTTTCTAGATGAGAAACCCAGTCTTTAATGTTCTCTTAATTTCCTTTCAACACATGTAAGTTAAACCTCTCTCAAAACGTCCAAGTTTACAGCAACTACAGTTAAAATATTTCTGCATAACTCCCTGCCTGCAGATTTCTACGGCTGATATTCACTGCTAAGGGATAAGGCCGCCCAATGTTTTCTTAAAGAAGTTATACAGGGAACAAGAAATCTCTGTGCCTCTTAAAGCTGTTTCATCCTCATACTTGGTGGGGTTTCTTTGTTAATCCAAAATGTAATCTTAGGATTTCACTGGTTTTGGTGAAACTGGTGCAACCGTTATGCATATCCCTACCACCATCACCTTGCACAGGCCTTCGCACATCCTGTAGGGTCATGGATACACAGATCTGAAAAATCATGGACTACAAAAGCCATAGATATTTTAAAAACAAACAAACAAGGGGATCGGGAACCCAATACTCCAGTAACATCTGCGACACACATGCAGACTTACTTTTATTCATCTCTTTTGACCCTACTTCCTGGATGCCCATCTGCAACACCATTCCCGTTCCTCTGTTGTCACAGGGTGGTCAGACACAGATCCTGAGTGGGATAATACCTTGGCATCTAACCTGCACTTCTAAAACGTACATCTCAGATGTTGTCCTGCAGCATAGGTCAACAGCCATATGTCTTTGAAAAACGTTTGGGTTTGGTTTTTACCTTGTATATCCTCACGACATAGCAAAGAAGCATCCAGGTATGGATGCTATTTTGTTTGTAAAATCAAGCTCTTCAATATAGTTATGCAATAAGCTGTAACTCTGCTCTGCTGTGTGTCAGTCCTTTCTTAGTGAATGTGGAGGGATCCCATGGAGAAGCACTCTGTGATCATGTACTGATATACCATAGTGCAACAGTGAATTGCCGTTTCCTGACTTTCAAGTACTTGATTTTTCCAGCTAAAATAAAACTCTTTTAACATAGTTTTCTGTTTGGGGTTGTTTTGGTTTTTTTTGAGTGTTTTTTTTTTCTTTAATTTCCTAGGTTTGTGGTGGTTGAGACTTTTTTTTAAAGATGAAAACACAGAGCTGCAACTATAGCATGACCTTGAGCTACAACACAGATTTCTGCCATTTACACTACAAAGCATATTACTACATCAGTTGGCAACAGATGGTCACTGTCCTTAGAGTGGAAATGATCTGTTGGGGGTATGCACAGTTTGAAAATGTCTGAAACCAGGATAATTATGCTTTTTTTTTTTCCTGAAGATTCCAAATAAAAGCACAAAAAATGGTAATTGTTTTTAGAAACAATCTTTCATTGCAGTCAGGACTAGGCTGCATTTTGTCTGGTACAGAGAAGACATCTTTAATCTAAGTTTAATCTCCGACAAATATCAAGAAGGAAAGGTGATGAGACCTCTTGAAAAACACTGGCAAGTATCTTTCTTACAATGGAAAGTATCAGGCAAACTAAAAGGTGAGGTCATCGTCAACTCTTGTGTATACTCACTGACTTGAATTATTCTCTTGAAATCTACTTGAAGAATGCAGAAGATTGAAATGATGAACGCACAGTGAAAATCCTACATCCAGATGATGAGAAATGAGAGGGGGCTACATAAATGTGATAGGTGAAATACCCAAATAAAAATCTTAAAAACATAGTTATGTTTTCCTATGAACTTCTCTTGGAAGCTCTGTGCAAATCACAAAGAAGCAAAAAGGATTGTAATCTAGAAATATGAAGCAGCTTTCTTAGACTTACAGTTTTCCTTTGTTGCCATGAGTTACAGAATAGCAATCCCCTGCATGACAAGAGATGAAAGTATGTCTGTTTATCCCACCGAAGTTAGTATTTTCCCCACTATCTGATTCCCAGCTGAACTGATGTTCATTTTAGTGCCATATGTTTTAGTGCGATATTTTTGACCCTGCATCAGACACAAGTATAAAAGGCAAAACCTATGCAACTTTCATTTTAAAAATGTGGGAACCAGAGATGGAGAGACATTATACAGTATGGAATTATTTGAAGTTGTAACTAAACCTGTGGGGCTCTTTTTAGGACAAAATATGTTGTTCGGACAGGTCTGAACATGAGATAAGTCTGTTATAAACTCATTTCTTGTTGTTACATGACGTAGTTCACTTCTTGCTATTTCCAGGGGTCTCACACGAAATGCAAAATATAATAGCTATATAGTGTAATCGCTCTGCAGTATAACACATTGTTCATAATAATGTCCCAGACCACTTCTTTCAAAAACAACACTCAGCTTAGGGGGTCTACTAAATCAGAAATTAATTTAGTGTCCTCTCAAAATTTAAATAATATCCACAGCCCTCAGCTCTGGCTACTCTGCTGGGTACGGTAGAATAACACCGGATTGGCACTCTCAGGAGTAAGGCCTCTTATTGTCACAGTGAAAGTTATATGCACGGTGTGATTTTGCAGTACTAATAAAAGCCCATAAACTGGCCAAAACAAACCCACTAAATGAGAATGAGAATCAGCTTTTCAATGTGTAAGAATTATAATCCATTATGTTTAAAGCCAAGACATAAAAAAAGCTGCTTGGCCAGAAACTGTGTAGTTAAGAATCTGTCAGCACGTCCATTAGGAAGTCCTACTATCAACCCTTAATCATAAATTAATGTTGAAGACTTCAGCAAGAGAATAGTGGATGCATGTGGACAATAGCTGGTTTTACAGCTCCAGCATACATCACCAACCCGTTTTCCTTTCAAACAAGTACAGCATGTTGTAGTCTTGTCCTTTATTAAACAGATGCATCTACTAACTGTAGGAGCAGAAAAATAAAACCATGAAAACAATCAACTGTATTTTTTCCACCTGCAATGAAATTGTTCCCAATTACAGTTATGTCAATTAAATATAAATGGCTTCTGTTTGAGTCCCTGAGCGCCAAGTCTCCCACTGAAAAGTTTTTTACATTTCTTCTTTTTTCCTAATGAATGATTTAAAATCTCTGAAATCAGGTAGCTATAGCAGAAACTCAGGCTGATCCTTAACGCCACTAGCAATACTGACGGAATTTCTATGAAACCTACTCTTGCAAGTTCCTGTGCTCCAGGAAAAAAGTAAGTGTGGGAAGGAATGAGGCCATGTTTCTGGTGAGACAGAGAATGTCTGGGACAAGGACGGAAGGCTGCTGGCCTGTGCTGCGCGGTGGAGTCCAGCACCAGCCACAGGCAGGGAGCCATCAGGGAAAGGTCATAAACAGGCAATTGAGTGAGACACGAGAAGGGTGAAAGGTGCCAAAGGGTCTTTGGGTCTTATCCTAGCAGAATCCTGCATATATGCCTGAGAAAGCCAACCGTGCCTCAGTCCAGTGGCTATACAGGTCCTCGGGTGGTGGAAATGGTGGAATTTCATTGCTCACATGGAGGAGGGGCAAGTCCTGCTGCAGAAGTCCCAGGAAGGCTGATGATGCCCACGGAGCATCTCTCAGCTTGCAGGCCTCCTCGCTCAGCCCCCACTCACCCTAGACCAAGGGCTTAAGCCATTTCTTGGAAACAGAGTAGATTTCTGTCATTGCAGACTGGTGCCTCAAGGCAGGGTTTGAAAGCAAAGGAGCATTACTTATGAGAAGTTAAATTGCCTTGGGTAGGATCAGTCCCTTCGTTTGCAGCCAGGTACAAAAATCTTTCAGCTAAAGACCGATTCACATTGGCATCAGAGGAGTTGAAAATTAATTATGTCCACAGTGAGAAACTGTAGAACTAGTGGGACGAAAACCAGTAAAATTGTTTTCTGAGTGGCCTTGGGGAAAACAGTGGGAAGTTGCTGGTGAGTGGAGCTTTTCAAGAATCAAAAGGACACTCAAAATCCCTAATTAACTTTAAAGTGAATAGCCCTGTCGGTGCCACAGTTTCTTTCTGAAAAAATGAATGATCCAAACACTTTGTCAGGTACTTTGCCATTGATTTTGTTAGGACAGAGAAAATTTAAAGCAGGGAGAGATGTGCTTCAGGGAGTTTTTACATCAGGCACACCTTTATTTTTTTTTTCTGGGAAATGTTATTTACTTCCTGGGAATAAGAAGTGTAATAAAGTCCGATTTCTGACTGTAATGAACATAGTGGCCCTTTACAGCCTGGCCCAGGCTCAGCTTTTTAATGCTCTTGGACTGAGGCTAAGCCTGGGCCTTGCTCTTGGGCCTTGTAGGCACTGGAGCAAGAAACACTGGGAAACACTTTTTCTTCTATCCTTACTCCCAGTTAGGGAAGTGAGGATGCAGTAAAATACATCCAAAGTACACCATATGTAAAAATTTAAAAGGTGTATGAAAACTGCAACTCTCTGTCTCCTCTTTTGCTTTGGTTAGCAGTAATTCTCCATGCCACCTTCCCTTTTGGATTAGATATTTTCATCGTAAACTAATCCCATATTGTACTGCAGGTCATTTCTGCACCAGCAGTAGCAGAGGAAGATGTTAATCTGTCTCTAATTTGTCTTTCTGAGAGCTGTCCCAGTTTGTGCCCGGCTATGAAATCAGTTTCCTGCACCACAGCGCTTAACTGGGAAGAAGGCAGAACACACGCCTTCTGAAATTAAGAAGCCCTTGTAGTGTTGTTAATCGGTTTTCAAACTATTTTTGCTGCATGCAGGCATTCTACTTAGCCATTCAGCTGTAAACATGAGGGATGAACAAATCTATGAAAGCCTAAAACGGTATAGCTTTACAGCTATTTCATGGTTTTGCACAGCACAGCTGCCAACGTTGGGTGTTACATCTTTGTTGGAGGCTACATCTTTGACCACCTGTGCAGCAGGAACAAGCTGAGCTTTTGGAAAACGTTGTCTTGCTTGTCTGTGAAAAGTTTTCTAGTACTGTTTGGAAATGTATTAGTATCACAGCTACACCATTTTCAATACATCTGCCATTTCGGAAATCTCACCTCAAATTCTCCGAAATATTCAAGTGTAAGCTGAAATTCCAGCCAAATTTAGTGGTAATCCTCAAAATATACCTGAGTTCAGACACGGTAAAAACATGCACCTGGTATGAAAGTAAATCTTCAAATTAGGCTATAGATCAGTGAGGCTGTACATGTGCACCTGGGGTCTAGATGAATGTGTTTGCTCTTAAATAGCTCTTGCCAATTACAGAAGTCCTGGATTAAAAGTGCCAGGCTCTAGAGGTATCAAATGCCTGTGATACATTATCAAATTAATGACGTGTAATTAATGATGTGGGAGAAAGCTGCTTCAAGTATCCCCACTGGGAATTCTTATAGACAGCCAGGATCTGACAGATATAAATTGACTTTAATAAAAGTCACAACAGGAGAGCTGAGACCTTAATTACCAACATGCCAATACTCAGTGAGTTTGAAAGATTTTGGCCTGAATACAATTATTATTAGCAATTTTAATTGTCTGAATACAATTAAAAAAAAAAACAACAAAGGGAAAGGCATTAAAAATAGAAACAGAGATTGTGTGGAGATCCTTGGAGAAGGAATAGAGAAGGGTATTAATTCTAATATACGTGTTTATGGTTTTATGTTAATCTTTTTAAATAAATGCCTGAAGAAGAACATGACCTCTTGTGATCACATTTAAAAGACATTATAGAGTCTCCCTCTTCTAGCTTAACCTCCCGTGCTCAACTTTGTATCCCTCACAAACCTGTCACGAGCCATCAATTCTATCAGATATGCCAAACAAACAGCATCTTGCACTTTGACATTTTATTGCAACCTTGTCCAGTTAACTTGAATTAAAATCACCTATGATTTTCATATTTTCTTTTAGTTTTCTCCTATTGTCTGGTTGTCTGTTCTCAGGTTGTGCTCCCTGCACAGAAAGGGCAGGCTTCCTGAGGTATTTTACAAGTACCTGTCACAAATCCAGTCCTAAAAGTATGTTTTTCGTAACTAGTGAGGTCAGGAATCTGTTACACAAAACACCACAAGCAACAGTTAAAACAGCTCAGTACTACATCTGTATGTATGCTAAACACATCACATATGACCCAGGGAAGAGTTTTAACCCAAGTTTTAAAGACTCATGTGTTGGTTTGTTTTTTTTTCTTCGTTGCAGTTATTTTAAAAATTTCTAAATGGTAGAACCAGGTTGTCTGAGTTACTCTACCTCTGGTTTTATAACATGGCATATTATGAAATCTGTCTCTGGCTGGTAGCACCCTTTCCCAAATCCTTAGCCCTATAAGGAGAAGAAATCTTAGTGCAGATACGTAGTATTGTGGGATTCTGCTTCTTCAGTAGATTTTCTCCAGCTAATACAACCACACAGAAATAACACCAAGGTCTTAGATTTTAAATAAAGTAATTCCTTTTAGGATTAATTGCTTTCAAAAGGGCTTACAGAACTGTAACGTATGTCTACTGAGACTTGGGACAATATTTATGGAGACATAAGAGATGGTGGTGACAGTCACTCAGCGCTCTGAACAGCTTCCACATCAACAGTCCCAAGAAAAAATGTAAAAGAGAACCATGAATATAGAAACTATGATTAAACAGCAGACTTCAGACACTTTTTTTCCATTTTGTCATTTGCAATCTACACATCCAGTTATACAATTACACCATAATCAGTCAAAAGGCTTGTGTACATAATTCTTATTAGCCATTCATTGTAGGTACATGGACAATCTTTGAAAGCACAGAAAGATACTGCTGAAGGAATCTGGAGATGTGAAATAGTGTGGAAAAGGACTAAAATTAGTATTTGTTAAAAAGGATGCTCGTTCTCTAGCAATTAACAGCATGAACACCTTTTGCATTCACTTTCTTTTTTTCTGGCTAGAATTTTATATTACTGTGTCTATGCTGATTTTTAGTAGTCATTTTCCCCTGCTAATTTAAAGGCTCGAAGACATCTAGGAGATGTTATATTAAAGTAAGACATTTCTTTTTCTAGACAGCTACAGGAATTTCTTGATGAAGAGAAAAGTAAATCTGTATGTCATCAACCCAGAATAGCAATTTAATGAATGTCTTTCCCCAGAGGCAAGGTGCGCACGCTAAAAAATATACAAAGTACCAACCAACCTAGTTCAGGTCCCTTTGGGACTTCTCAAAGTGTAAAGCGTAAAAGCAAAACAAGGCCCATGCTTTTATCAAAAAGTGTCTTGAAATAAACCCCAGTTTTTAAAACAGGCATACAAAAGCTAAAATAATCTTTTCCTTTGTTTATACCCTTCTCTATCCCCGTCCCCTGCCCCAGCACTTTTATTCTGAGAACAGGTTATACTTGTTATTGACAATGAGATAGATACTCTTTTGGGCTTTTCTTCAGAGGAGCCCTGAAAATCAGCCACCGATATGTTTATTTGAGAGCTGAGGCTGGGGCAGAGAAAATAAACACTGTCAATATGTTTGGTGTTAAGGTGAATGGCATCAGGTCCTCCCAGTTTGACTTGTAAAGTCTCAGCAACTACGTTGCTGTGCGCTGGTGTTTTAGCAGGCCGTAGACTGGCCTCTAAAAGGAAGGGAAAAGTACGTGGTGTTTGTACAGCTGAAAACAAGATGAAAAACCACAGGCCCCCTCTCACACTCCATTAGACCCTAAAGTCCATGGAGTACTGCACTCAACACATAAACACTCAGTTTGTGGAAAACTTTCTCAATGTGTGAAAGAAAGGAACAAAGCCTGGAGCCAGAACAATGAACATCTATGTATGAAGTGAGCAGCCAGTGCAAAACGCAACGGCAATGCTCAGTTAAACAAACAGCTGATACAGGAACACATTAATCACATTAATAACTCCCAATAAGAACCCTTGGGAATGCATCTTGCTATTCCGAGCTGACTACGTTGTGCACAGCCTATAGACGATGCAGTTATTCTTTTCTTCTTGCTTTTTATGAATGGAAATAAGAAAGAATGCCTCTGGCATATGCTGGCAGAGACCTTGGCATGGGCAATAGGAGGGCCTGATTGTACGTGTACTTTACTGACAACTCTTCTGCTGTGATATTTTATAAAAGTATAGTTAAAGAAAATCAATAAATAAACATGCAGAGTTGATATACAGTTGTGCGTACTGGAGCTCTGTTCTAAACTGTCTTTCTTCTACTACCTTGTGACATAATAAGATAATACTGTCCTGTGTCATTACTTTGCAATGTGAAACATAGCCTATAGGGAAAATGGTAAACAGGAGTGTTACATTCTGCTGTAAAAAAAAACCAAACAAACAACTCCTATCTTTTAAAGAGCAGTAAGAGCTTTTTCTGTCTTTCTCTCTGAATTCTCTGGGGATATCTAGCTACAAATTTCCAGAACTTCTACAGGTTATAAGTCAGATGTGAAATCAACATCATGATATTAAGAGTTATGCTGTGCAAAGCCTTGACCCTGACTAGCAGGAAGGTGACAGATGCAATGTTTACAGCATTTGCAGCTGGATGAGCAGTCTAAGCAGAATAGCTTTGCTTCTCCAGATTTAAGAAAAGATTAAAAACCTTATTTCTGTTTAAGCATTGGGATTGTTTCAATACCATACTTGCCGGTATTTCAGAGCACTGTATGTTTGCAAACAAGTAAGATCTTATTCTCCCAGCTAGGAAATTTATTTAGATAAGGAAGAATAGCTGTTTAACTTGCATGGTTAGATTGTGTCATCAGAGAATTTCATAATGTGCAGCCTCTTGTTCAATTACAGCACTTCACCACTACTCCTCGCCCTTTAATCTGGGCGTAAGAGTTAGAGCTGCAGCAAAGACAGGGTGAAAGGGGCATGGCAAAAGGGAGAAAATATGCCTAAGCCTTACCAGCTGCTGTGAAGAAAGAGGGGCTGAAGGTTAACAGGAGTAGACAGGCAGGAAGCAGCCACAGTTGGGAGGAATCCGAGAAAGAGATCCAAGGAAGAGATCACTCTGGGTTTCAAAATGCTTGTCTATTACCCCATAAGGCTCCATTAATAACAGTATAGCATCTGATTAACTTGTGACCAATTAAAACCTATACAGAGTAAGAATGGGACTTTTAAACCTGCCTGTTTGTAGTCAGCTGGGGAGGAAATTGAATTGTAGGTGGTGAGCTGAACTTCAGTTGAGATTTTTCAAAGATGACCAATGAACCCTCTGCTGATATCTTGGATCACTTTTTGAAAGCTGTACAGTACCCTCTTTCAACAGGATGATTTCATGAATGGTTTAAGGTTTGGTCTTGAAGAATACAATGCGACTCAGTCTTCCAGTGATTAACTCCAAAAGCTGGACCTCTAAATATTTTTCCCGACTTCCAGAAGTACTGAAACACACCTCTTCCAGAGATTTTAGTAAGCTTTGCAGGGTGCTACCATGAATTCTGAAAATCAAGCTGATTTTCACCGATGCGTGTGTGTGGAGGAGGATCTAAAAAGCCTGACTGTAGAAAATCAAATGTGCTTCTATGACTGTGGCCATCATCTTAATGCAGCTCTTCTAATTTAATTAAGAAAGGCTGAATTAAATTTGGTTTAGACTTGATTCTGAAGGTGAGCTTGTTTGCTCCCCTTTCTTTAGTTTCACACATCATGAAAGCCAACATGCAAAAATACACATTTTAAAAATTTTACACATTTCCCTGGCTGGAAACTCAGTTCAGTCTTTCATTAACATCAAATAGACAAATACAAAATTATTATTGTTGTTTTCTGACGCATTACTTTATTGTAGCCTGGTTAGCATTATCTTTTCACAGATACTCCTTTCTTGGGCTGCTCCAGTGAGCTGTCCCCAAAGAAAATCCTCAGCATGATTTGAGGGATAGTTCACCTTAAAAATCCATCCCAGTCAGCAGTATGGACAAGACTCTGTCAGCATTTGTTTCCTCTATCCCACACATTTTTCGACACTTTGCCAGCAGGCTATGTACCCTAAAGAGCCTCAGACTTCAGGGCATATGGCACATACCTTCAGTTTTATGTCATACAAGCACCACGCTGGTGGGCTGCAGCCTGACCCTCACGGTATTTCAGATGCACTGAAATGGGACCTCCTCCCCCATCCTGCCAAAAAATCAAGTAAGTACATGGGCCCAGAGGAACCCAAGGGCCAAGTAATACGTAGCAAAGATGTGGCCAGGGAACACCAGAGGGATCCTGCACTAAGCAACGTGAGCATGGGCCACTCATGCCACCCGTCACACTGGCTAACGATCGCTCCCTGGGTGTAGAGACAGAGATGTTGATTTATGGGCCAGTGACCACTGCAAGTGGCCCTGGGACGAGGAGTGGTCCTTACAGTGGACAAGGTCCAGTATCCTCCCCTCCCACTCTGAGCCTGCTCTGGTGTGGCGCTCTGCTTCACTGTCTTACAGAGCTGGTAATTTTTGTGACTTTATTGCAAGTCTAATGATATAGTTTGTTTTGTTAATATTGCGGCAATTGCAATTATTACAGTGTTTCTAGCTGTGGGTTTTCAGAGAAGTTTTGAAGCATAAGCAGTTAATGCTTAAAGACAAAAAATAGTGAAGTTTATTTTGATGGTAAAATCTCATGATTTAAAAACCAATCTCCCTATTTGAAGATGACTCCGGAAACAAATCATTATAAATGTAATAACAAGAAGAATATTACAAAGGCTTTAAATAGCCTTTTGTTTTTCCTCTTGCATTTAGTATTTCCAATTCATTATGTAAAAGACAAATTAGCAGCAGACCTCTCAAAGGTTACCTTAATTTCCTAAGGTACTAAAAGTCTTGAAATATAATGAAATTTAAAGCAAATATTATCTGCGATAATAAACATGAATTCACATCTCAACCCATATTTTTACTTTTTGAAATTTAAGGTATATATTTTTGTTTAAGTTCTCTTTAGAAAAGATGTAAAGAAATGAGTGGCATTTGCTGAATAATGTTTAAACATTTTTGTAACGTACTTCTCTTGCTGCCCCCCATCTTTCTTTTCCTGACAGTATTAAGTCTGTGACACAGAAATCCTCACATTCTCCAGATGGTAGCATAAATTTTCAGGTCAAGTGATATTAAAAATAGATAATAGCCCAGACCTCATGAGTCTCTACAGAAAGACTAAACAGTCACAATAGGGAATATCATTGTTTTGCTTTTCTTTATGAGGTTTTATGTACTCAGCTGTTTCTTCGCCGTGCTCTCAGTACAGAGAGACCCTGATTATTCTGAATTCCAGTTCCACCTCACTTCCTACCCTTTATACTTTCTAAGCCCCATGCCACACAAGTCAAGGGAAATATATCCACACAGCTGCACCATCAGCTCCTAATGTGCTCTCTGCTGCCGATACTCCCGCTCCGCACTTCAGAGTATTTATAACCGGCAAATGAGTTCTTGAATAACCTGCTCTTACAGCTCCTTTGGAGGAATACAGTCTACTCCGGGGCATTTCGCCTTTCTGATTAATGGATGGGACCTCTCTAAAAATCCACTGGTAATAAACTCTTTTAAGCACAGGAAGTTTTGAAAGTGCGTCATAATAAAATATTTTTTGAGTAATCGTATTTCATAGGCAGACAGTAGCTGCCAGCGAAGGGGTTGAGCTTGTCTCAGATGGTTCCCCAGCAAGTCTACAAGGGACTATTAAAAAATGGGAGTAGTTTCAGGGGTGACACAGAGCCTCACCAGCTATTTTGTCTTTTATGTCTGGTTCTACTTGGGCCAGATCTTAAATAGATGTCTCTCACGTGGCCATGGCCATTTGCGGTTCAGAAAAATAGCTTTTCAACCATGAAGGCTGCTTTTCACACCCAAGTGGAACTGGCAAATAGCCAAACCATGTGCATGGTTCATATTTACACAGTAATAACATTTTGGGAGAGAAAGAAGCTCTGTGGCTTATCAGTTTCCTTTGACCTGTATGCCTAGTACTTAGATATTTTTTTGTCAGTCCACATTTGGTGCTTTTCAGTTTTTCTTCAATAGAGAGAAGATAATGAAGATAAAGGTCGTTCTTCCATAATGTCCTATTCCAGTGGAATGGATATGCCATTCATAACTTGACCTTGATATCTACTTTGTAGTTACAGCCACTCCAGCAGAAAATCACTGCTGGGCAAAACACCAAAATGTGCTCAGGAATCACAGTGAGGAGCTATTTTTAAGAAATAGAGATAGGCTTTGTCTACATTAGCAACTACTGTAGCCCAGCAGGAGCAAACCTGGTGGGAAAAATCGTTGGTGCTTAGGACCTGACATCCATACCATTCTCATTTCAGGGGGTTTCCTTCAGCTTCAGTAAAGGCTCTGACCCCTGGAACAGAAGCCCGTGAGCAGTTGGAGGTTTGATATTGGTCTCAGGTTTAATTTCATCTGAAAGGAATTCAGTTTGCGTCCCTTGAGGTTGCTCCACAACGTGACCCACGTGTGGTAAGTGGGGCCATTAGATGACTCTCTTCAAAAAAAATTCTCCTGGTGTAAACCATGACGTTAATATAGGCACGGCCAGCATCTAACAGAATGGAAGCAGAGTTCCCTCCTGAAATATTGCTTTTTCAATTTCAATATTACATGCATAAATTTTGAAATCTCCCATCTGCAACTACCAGGGGGTGGGTGAGGGAGAGCACATGAAGCACAGGTGCAGGCTTTGAACAGCAGAAAGTTATCTGCAGTGCATCCAAACTGGCTCAGCAAGGGCAGACCTGCTCTGTGACAGCTGAGGACAACACCCCTGAGCAATGGTACACGCAGTGGCCCTGTAGGCATTGTGTACAAGTTCATAGCCATGAGTCACACACTAATGCCAAAACGGTCTTAGTAGATTATGCCGTGCTCCCAGCCACGGTAATAGCTGCAGCTCTGTAGAAATGCAGTTGCAGGATTTGTCGCTCTACATTCTATATCTTATCACAGTATAGCACTGTGTCGCCTCTGCTGAATTGCCTTGTGTTCCCTTAAATTCCTCTCCATTTAAAGTTATTTGAGTTGGTATTTGCCCTTAAATGTTTTTTTTTTGCCAGGCAGCTTTTCTTTACTGTTGGTTTTCCTGTATCAGAGAGATGCTCCCAGTTGTAAGGGCATGCTCCTAAGCTCCTGTTTTTGTTCACTTCCTTTGTACCTACGCTGGAGTTCCTGTTCCGCGATGCCCAGAGCAGCACGCAGTGCTCCAGGTGCAGTCACAGCAGCCTTTTGCACCAGGACACAGTCATCCGTTGAGATCTGTGCTCTGTTCCTCTATTTACACTTCCCCATGTTTTGTTTGCTCTCCTAACTGCTACCAGACATCACGTTGCTGGTTTTAAGTGTCTGTCAACAGTCATCACCAAATCCTTTCCCTGACCAGTGTTTTGCAGTCTGTGACTGCAGAACATACTTTCTACTGTTTTTGTCAACACCACTCTTGTTATTTTCTGTTTATTTAATAGCCTGGTTGATCTTCATTATCCATGCCTACCTTTTTTTTCCAGGCTCGGGCCATCTCCTTCCCAAGGGTAGGAGAAGCCCTTCCTGACTGGTAGCTTTCTTATATGCCCCCTAGTTCATCTGTTCATCCCTTTTAGGACATGCAGAGTAGACATTACATTAACATTAAAATTCAGTGACTACTATACAAATAACCTCTGTCTTATCAATACTCTTTTCATCTTGTTTTGAGTTTTTATCGCCCCCCCGAGTTGAATATTTCTATGCCTGCTGGTACTATTTTTACTATCCAATCAAATGTATGCAATCACCTTTGGCATACTTAGTGCTTTAAATTATCTCTTGCTCTTAAGTAATGGGATTAGCAAAGGAAAATAGCTCCAGGTGAGACCGATATAGGGGTAGAGAAAAGGCATCTGAAAAAGCATTTAATTTGCTTGGTGCAGGGGAAACACAAGGTTACTCATCACAGCTGCTTCAAGTTCTTTAGTAATTAAATTTTGAATACATTAACAGTTCCAGACCAACTTGAATCAGTCTCAGTAAATATCAGAACTGTTTGCAAGTGGACATCGATATCTTCTCTGTGAGAGAAGGCTGTATGCGGGAAGCAGCTGGAAATTTGTAAGAGTGGTTTATCATTAGCATAGTATATATATTGCTTGGTCATTATACCTCTTGTTACATGGAAATAAATCAATCAGAATTGATCACATAGTAAACAAGCTACCTTAAAAATTCTGTTGGACTTTTCTCTTAATGACATCAGAAGTTTAGTGTCTGAAAAGCTGCTGGAGGAGCAATTTGAGTAAAAGAGGAAGACAAATGCATATATGCAGCTTAGGGTGGACTTTTGAATATGAGTAGTACCCAGTTTTGAAAACAGACTCCTTTATCAGTATTAAGCTCAGCATTTAGAGCAATGTGGTTCCTCTACTAACCAGGCTTCATGTTTTTGTAATCTCCAGTTACTTGATTCTGTTGCAAAGAAACAGAATTTTGTTTTGCAACGGGGACTGACATTTAGCTGTGTATTAAACTGGCACAAAACCTGGAACTCTTTAACATTTTCCAGAAACCAGGCTTCCCAAATGTCTTCTTGTTTTGGATTGATGGTTCTTCATTTGACAAAATGGAAACTTTTAATTTTCTTATGGTTTGTGTGGGCTAGATTTTGATCATATGTTATATGAGTATGAGGTAAACTAAGAAAGAAGTAAATGAAAAGTTATTTCAGAATAAAAAAAATGAGATATTAAATTGTGAATATAGCCTCAAGGCATGTTTTGAAATTGTCAGAAGTGCTGTTTTCTTCAGGATGAAGTTCCAGTAAAACAGAATGTTTCTGTCACAATTGCATAGTCTTAAAAACAGGATTTGTATCAGAGTTTTTACTAATAATCTTTGCAAGTTCTAAATAATTTTCTTTCATCCTGAATCTTAGGCAAAGAAGGGCGGTCTGGCTTTTGAGACAGCCCCTAAACACAATGCCCCCTATTGCACCCCTTGCATAATTATTCCTTCCGATTCTGTTAATATCCAAATAAAAAAAAATGACCCAGTTCCTTTTCCATATGCTTGACAACTTGGTAAAACTGACTGAGTAAGATAGTGAGAAAGACATGCAAACAAGACTCACCTGGTAAGGAAGGCAGGAGAACATTCTTACGCAAAAGTTTGTTTGTTTGCTTTTTCTCTTTTTTCTGTCTGAGCCTTTCCCTTTTTGTTTATATATATCTCATCTCTCATAATTGATGTCACCTGTCGCTTTCATACCCGCTCCAAGCTTCATTTCCAGTCCTCCAAACATGGCCAGATTTTACTTCTGACTTCACTGAGATCTAAAAGGTTATAATACTTAGGTTGCTTAACTGGAAGTCTAAATACAGATTTGAAAGATTGTCTTTAAGTTGAAAATGCAGACTGCAGCAAAGGGAAACACAGAAGTCACATAGAGTTTAGGAAATACCTGCTGACCCTGACAGGTACAGCCTCACAGAGAATGTTTTATGGCATGTTCATGGAGAAGTCAGATGAACCTCAAGAATGTTTTGAAAAACAGTAAAAGTGAAAATAGTTTTATAAAGATAATAATTTATTTCATAAATTGATTTAATTATTTAGTAAATAACAATTTATGCAGGAATTCACAGCCAGCTATGAAAATGCCAACAATCCTAGAAGTCTTCAAAATGAAATCTCCAAATCCTGGGGCCGAGGGATGACAGCAAGAAGATAAAAGCAAAACAACAATAAAAAAACCACGATGAGAAGCAGAAGCTCAGACAGAGCCTGTGACTTGAGCAAAGCACAGCCTCACAGTGACAACACTTGGCACTGAGTGCTCCTGCATAGCTCCTTCAGAGCACACGATGTATGTCAAAGTGATTTGAAAACACGTATCTGAGGACTGAGCTTCTTTAGAGAGACTGTGGTTTAACTTGGAACCGTTTCCACTCGCAGTTTCATTTAGTCTAGTCTGCCCTGGGTCCTCGATGACTTTTGAGGATGGAGGATCGAAGAGAAAAATTTGAGAGACTCCAGAGTGCAAACATCAGTTGTGGAATAGGACAGTACAAGATTTAGCACACTCACAGCACCTGAAATATAACCGTGCACTAGGGGGTGACCAATCATTTAAACAGTTACTCCCTATTAAATACATGTGCACGTTTCCCAGCCTAGCTTAACATTTTAAAAAGCCTTGGCTGCCATACCACGGCAGCTATGAAGCATGTACACCTCCCTTTAAAGACAGTGAACCACAGGCCATGTGTTATTCTATATGCACATGATCTAAATACTTACAGCTAGTTAAAAAAAAAAAAGAAAAAAAAAGAAAAAAAGAAAAAAAAAGAAAAAAGAAAAAAAAGAAAAAAGAAAAAAAAAGAAAAAAGGCTGTGGTACAAGCAAATACCACCTACAATATATACATGGAAAAAGTTTTCATCTGCTTTATGTTTTGATACGATAGTCTATATTTTGACTCCAGAGTGTGATGACTGTATAAATTTTCACATGAATTTCATTTTTCCTGTCAAGGCACATTATTTTAAGGGTGACAATAACTTGGCTTCAAATGAGGTGAAACCATCACAGTGATAAATGAGTTTCTTGAGGAGGGAGGTTATACCCTGGGAATACTCTTTGAAAGACCACACACCTCTGCTTAACCAAGCTTGTTAGCTTTACAACACATTACAAATACTCCTTCTAATGCACATGGCAGCGAAGAGACCTGAGCACTTGACTTTTGAAAATACAGTGTATGTTGCATGGGGAGATTAGTCTTGCTTTTCACACTGGTCTTTTGTGTGAGTCTGCAGTTTAACAGCTGAATGCTGCCTTTGGTCCCTTCCTTGTTTTGTGGAATTTTTTTTTTTTTTTTTTTGTAATGTCAGTTTCAAAAAAGACAGGTCAGGCTTTGACATGCATCTTCTAGCTGCAGCCATGAGGGACAGCCTCACTTAATTCCTGTAAAATTTGTATTGCGATACAGGGGGAAAAAAGCCTAGGCCAAATAATATCAAATCTTCAGAAGCATTTCTAGCCATCACTTTAATAGTTAACGAAACAAGCTGCTGAACTTCACTGGGCATGTGATTATCTTGATAAGTCATTTTTATATTGCTACGCTGACAGAACTGAAACACGGAGAAAAAAAGCCCTGGCATAACCACTGGATGTTCAAGAACACAACTGCTATCCACCATGGAAAATATGCATCATGCTGCAAATTTTGCTTCTGCTCTCCCACAGCTTTTTTGTGCTTGTCATGGAAATGGCTCAATTAATCTTTGAGACCTGCATCAAAGAATACCTATGTGATGCTTTACTCCATTATATGCTTCACACAATGACTTTAAACAAGTTAATAGCACAGCCAAAAGATAGGGTTCTTTTTAACTTTCACTTTCTTCTTTAAGGAGATGCCCAAGGGACATACAGACTTGATTTTTCCGGTGATTAGATGCTGAAAGGGTGGCAGAGGTGTTTGGTAATGTACTTTCTGTAGTGTTCTTCTGGACAGAAATAGTAAGTTAAATGACAGATTTGACTGAGACACCCCAATCCCCAGTCCCACAGTGCAACCTCTGATATCTATCTTTCTCCTTTTCTTGTTTACTTAGTCTCCCTCTATTTTCACGTCTTAGGAGAGTGCTTTCAGGGCTAAACAGACCTAAATGTAATGGAAATGGAACTCAACTGTCAGGTGTGGTTTTTCAGTGAAACTCAGTCTCCTGACCTGCTCAAAAACTTTTTTCAAATATTAACTACAGTGGAGTCTGAAAGCCTCACAGGCACTTGCTTATCCACGTTAAATGAATACTTTAACCCAATGTTAAGGCATTGGAGCTCTCTCTGTGCTAGACAGTGTGAGCCCATGTGGTGTTGTGACCCCGGACACACTGCCAGTGTGTGATGGGGGCTGTGGTGGCATGCCAGCTTTGTCCAAGACCACCAGGAGTCAGCTGGGATCTGGAGGCAGTAGCATTTATCCAAGGTTTGTCATCTGTATTATTCTGGATAGTAGCAAATTGGTCATATTTGGAACCAGGAGTCACACTGCCAGGAAAGCTTTGAAGATGAAAACGAGGCTCAGGGGAAACCTTATCACTCTCTACAACTACCTCAAAGGAGGTTGTAGTGAGGTGGGGGTCAGTCTTTTCTCCCAAGTAACAGGTGATAGGACGAGAGGAAACGGCCTCAAGTTGTGCCAAGGGAGGTTTAGGATGGATATTAGGAAAAAATTCTTCACTGAAATGGTTGTCAAGCATTGGAACAGGCTGCCCAGTGAAGTGGCGGAGTCCCCATCCCTGGAGGTATTTAAAAGATGTGTAGTGTAGTGCTGAGGGACATGGTTTAGTGTTAACTTGGCAGTGCTAGGTTAAAGGTTGGACTTGATGATCTTAAAGGTCTCTTCCAACCTTAACGATTCTATGATTCTATGAGGAGGAGCAGTTTTCTCAGTGGGATCTCTCCCTTCTGAATTGGAGGATGTCACCACTTCTAGGAGTGAATGCAAACCCTGTCCACCATGCAGGCCACCCCAAGCCCTTTCTATATGTTTTGACATATTTGGGAAACAGATGGCATTGAGAGAAGGGGAAGAAAAAGAAGCAGATCTGACAAAAAGCCTGACTGAAAGAGACCATCCTCCCATGTTTGTCTCCCCCCAGTACTTGGCCTTCTCTGGTACCACGGAGGTCAGGTTTGGGGGGCCAATGCCACCTAAGTGGCCTCAGCGGGTCCTGGAGCAGCAGTCCCAGTGGTGGGGATGTCCCCCGGCCTGCCCTGCCTCTCCTGGCAGTGGGAACAGCCCGGCTATGTGTCTTCCCTTGGAAGTCCTGGAATCAGTGGCTGTAGGCACACTGCAGACACTCGGGGTGTGCAGTGTGGTCCAAGGAGGTAGGACACGCTTTTGGGCAGGCAGAAGTGGGAAATCAGGATTAGCCCAAACACTCGCTTCTCCTTCTCCTTCTCCTATATATATATATATACACACACACATTCAAAAATATAAAAGTCTAGGTGAATTTCTTTTTTTTTTTTTGCCTGTGAAAGATGGGGCCTACCCACGGCGACACGTGCCAGATATAACACAGGCAGGTGCTGTGCAAACTTCCCACTATGGCTCCGTCAATGCCCCTCAGTCCGGGCCGGTTACGATCTCGGGGCTCTCGTGATGGACGGAGTGGTGTTTTTATGAAGTGCATAAATGCCGGCTGCTGCTCACTCCCACTCGCCGTACACCGGGAGGTGGGAGAGGAGAACACTGAGCCATTCTGCCCCAAAAGGCTGCACTAACCCCGATCAATTAGCACCTGCTTTTGGGGCCCGGCCTCTCCTGCTGCCCAGACGTACCTACGCAAGCACTTCTGGGCCACTCACACCTGCTAATGCAAGCCCTGCGTGCCACACACAGGCAGCGGGTGAAGCTGGGTCAGGAGTTAATTGTAAATCAGGCCCTTATTCTACTTAGTTTCATCCCACTCTCGCTGAATAACCGGTTTTGCTTCGGCATGAAAGCTGGGCTGATGGCCGCCAATGTGTGGAGTGAAAGTGGCATTCATAAGGGCCGGGCTGCTGGCTGGGAAAGGCAGCTGCGGTGCCGCGGCTGGCGGCTGCGAGGGAAATGCTGCCGCCTCTGCCAGGATGCTTGAAACGAATCCTGAAATCTAGACCTGCTCTGCAACTGTTTGCTCTTGAAGTGTTGTGTTTTGTTGGGTTTTTTTTTGGAAAGATGTGACAGGTGTCTTTTTTTTTTAGAGAGCTGCCACCAATACTGACTGGAAAACACCCAGATGTTTTCAGGGTGAGGATTTTTCCAGGAGTTAGCTCTCATCTTTTTTTTTTTCCGACAGCAAGTCCCCAGGTGCAGCTGTGCCTGGAGCACTGATTCCTGATGACAGCGGTGAGAAAGACTGTTTCTGCAGGGCTTCCTCAGCCTGTGATAGTCTGCTGAAAAGCCTGGCTTTCCTGGCATCCTTTTGCTGAGGTTGAGTCCAAGCTGGTTTAGCTCTTGCAGGATCAGATCCAGAAGCTTCTATGCCGTTAACTTCAAAGCACTGCAGCATATGTTCAGTTAGTTCGTCCAAAGAAATGCAGTTTTGTGTGCTCTGAGGCTACTCCATAATATGAACCGAAGTGCAGTTAAGTGGGCACCACCAAAAATATCGCTTCAGAAACGTGCATTCCTGACCTGAACTTAACCACCCTTCAGACTATCTCTAAGGCTATTAGGAAGATTAACTTTCTATATTTAGGCCATGTTGAGTACCCCATCTGTGCCTCAGTTTGGCTTATTTGTGCTTTGAACATCTTGAGCTTTCCATTATGGCCTAAAAATTCTTAAAAGTGTATGACACGTGCCCTTTATCCAGCCTTCAGTGGCAGTGCCAGCACTTCGTCCTCCTTTGGTGGGATGACTTTACTGCTCTATCCATCTTTTTTTGTTTTCCCTTTGATCTATGTCTTTTCCCCTCCTTCCATATTTTCCTTATTTCTCCCTTTCCACTCCCTTGATCGCTTTTTTCCTTGACCTTCCTGATCTTCAATCTAATCTTTTGTTCAAGACTGACCTTTCCAGGTCCATACAGCATTTATACATGCCTGATATAAGTACCCTTAATATTAATTTCCTACTAGTCATCATAGCTGCTTTTTGGAGGTGTTCTTAATTTCTTTTTAACTTATGCTTAAATAATTTGATTTTTGGACAGACCTGTCATTTTATTTTACTTTTTTGTTTTTAATGTGCTTGAACTAATAATAAATGCAAAGTACTATACTGACAGTAATATACCTGAAACTGTGACTTTGCATTTGCACGTCTAGTTTGGAAATGTTGAATGAAGATGCTTAGTGGTGTCTGGTAGGAAAATATTTTTTTTCCTCTTTCAGGAGAGAGCTAAAAACAATAAGGCTTTTTAATCATCTAAGTACTTCTTTGGTTATGTCGGAAAAAAAAATCAAGACCTCTTCAAAACAAAATGTTAGCATTTACAGGTAGTGTTTTCATAGAGAACTGACTCAATAATTTTGTCAAAATGGATACTATTCATGGAGTTTTCCATTTCAGCAAAAAGCTCCTTTCCATTAAAACCTCTGATGGAAATTCTTGACCAGCTTGAGTCAAAAAGTTCAGCCTTTTTTAACACAGCTGCCAATGTGCTTCTTGGTCATTGTGATTTTACAGTTTGGTCATTAGATGGTGCTCAAGAGATTAAATTCACTCTTTAGACTGTCTTTCCAGTTTTTATTTTAAGAAGCTGAAGACTAGCACGGTTTCTGTTTCTGTCTTCACAAAATATATATAATGTGTAGTTTTGTACTAAGTAGCGGGGGATTTACTATGCATTTTGATGGGCGCAAGGTCTTTGCCAACTAATTGGTCTGATGAAGAAGAGATACTGAGAATTACTATATTGTTAGACCCAAACTGAAAACGTAGCCACTGTTTTGGCAATATTAATTAATCTGTAAACTTTCAGTGTTAAAATTAGTGGGCTTTTAACACAGATTTAGCAAGTGTTTTTGTAATGAAGTAATTCAAGTTGTGAGACACATCTGAGGCTTGCTTCTATTGGTTGAAAGCATAAAACTAATGATAAGAAATTTTTCACTGTGAACGAATCCCTCCCATGATGATTTTTATTGGAAGTAAGACTGGAAAAAGGGGTTATTTTTGAAAAGTTATCATATTTGTAATTAACACACAAAAGTGAATACACCATGAAGGTGGGTCCCTTTGTCTAATGTAACTAAGTACTGATGCGTGGGTTTCATTGTTATAAATACGTGAGTGAACGGTTGTTTTCACAGCCTTTGTTCCCAGTGCTGCTCATGGCCGTGTTCTAGTGTGTTGCAGGCAGACTTTCGATCTTGATATGGCTCTGCCTTGGGCTGGAGATTCCCAAGGTGTGAGCGCACCATCTGCCACACAGTCTCTGAAGGACAAGGTAACACAGACGGAGAGAGTTAGAGCAGTACCACAAGGAACTATGCGATCTCAGAATGTACTGAGCTGGAGATGCTGAGGAGGGAAATATAACCCGCTTATGTTCTCTTCACATCTTGATTAGGCCATTATTGCACAAAAGGGCAATTTTTTCCCCAGTATATTTTGTCATTGTCGCTGTTCTGAACGATGTCCACGAGGAGGAAAGTCAAATTCATCGGTTCTTTCTTTCCCTTTGTCTGTACCTGTGAAGCCCGAGCTCTAGGCTGTGCATTTGAGCAGTGCAACACTGGAAGACAGCCCCATATGCATTCATTTGCCATACAGTTTGCTTGGGTTTGTTGAAAGTGTCAGTGCTTTCACTGTCGAATCAGGAGAGTTTTGGCAGATAGTATTTAGCTAGGAATCTCACACAGCAAATATTTTAGCAGTCACTCATTACTATTACTTTGCCAGGCTTTTATTATTATTATTTTATTTTTTCCTGTTTCATGTTACAGACCTAAAATAATGTTGGTATCAAAATATCAGTGACATAGTTGTCTTTCAGTTGCCATGAAGAGGTGTTGAGGGGATATTGCCCGCAGTCTTTTGTTAGCATCCATGAAAGAACATATAGTTATCTGGTAAGGACCTTTCATGGCACTAAACAAAGACTAGAAGGTACTTAGCAGCTGGTATGAGGATGTTTTTCTCCATTGATCGCCTTTGTTTGCTGGCAGAAAAGATTAACAAGTCTTGAATGTGTTTTCATGCTGAAGTATTGAACACACAGCTATCCAGATAAAACCTCAAAAATAGTTAAGGTAAGGTAGCAGGAATGTGTTACTGATTCTAACATCTCAGTGAGCAAATATTCCATACTGAAGCTCATCCTGAAACCGTGTCTGAAGATTCCCAGTCAGTGCCATCAGCAAGTTGGCTCTTCCCTGTAGTGTTGTTTGCAAATTTCATGTTGGAGAGATCAAAAACTACATAGCTTGCATTTTTATTATGCCACTTATCACCACTCTATCTCAGGAACTTCTAGGTAAAAATCAATGAGAGAAGGATGTGGCACATTTCTTTAACTGGGAGCTGAGAACTAAGGTCATGTTTGGGGGTGGGTAACAGAAGTCTGACAGACATTTGTCAATGTTCTTGTCACGTCTATTCACGTTGTATACATTGATTATGATGAAAAGGTTTTCCAAAAGAAGGCTTTGAGACACTTCCCAAAGATGTTTGGTTTCTCAGCTAACCTGACTTCCTTCTGGAGACTCTTTATGAGCATGAATTTCATTATCCGCTTTATTCTAGATGAACCTAATTGTCTTGGTTCAAAACTTGGTGTTCAGTTTCTAGTGTCACTGGGGCTTAGTCCATTAATGGCCTTGAAACTTAGGACAAAAGCCTAAAGAAGATGTATTCATGGTTGCTGTTTGTGGTTGTTTAAGCCATGGCAAAGGCAGGCAGACGTATTGCATATCAGCTAGAACCTGCAGCTGCTCTTCATGTTCAACATCAACTAGCGTGAATAACCTTAATCGAGCCTGTCAGTGATAAACGTAAGAGTTAGATTGACTTGTCCTCACTTGGAAATGTGGACAAACATTTCTTAGCAGTCTAACGGTGAAGTACTTTTTCATCTTGATCAGCACTCATTTCCAGCTACTGGTAGTTTGTCATCTAAAAGTGTATGTAGATGTCTTGACATTTGAAGAGGAACAGCTGCATAAACTGAGAATAAAATGCGTGACTGAGTACAGAAGACATATGTTTGGCAACTAAGTCCACACCCTCTCATTCCCTTTCTGAGTAGTATCATTGGGTATTAAAGACCAAAAGGTGCAATGAGGATCTCTATGGGAATTCTACAGATGAAGACACTTATAGAGGAGGATTTGTTATTCATGTCTGCTCCCAGCTCTGTTGGGGAATGAGAAGGGAAGGGAAGGGAAGGGAAGGGAAGGGAAGGGAAGGGAAGGGAAGGGAAGGGAAGGGAAGGGAAGGGAAGGGAAGGGAAGGGAAGGGAAGGGAAGGGAAGGGAAGGGAAGGGAAGGGAAGGGAAGGGAAGGGAAGGGAAGGGAAGGGAAGGGAAGGGAAGGGAAGGGAAGGGAAGGGAAGGGAAGGGAAGGGAAGGGAAGGGAAGGGAAGGGAAGGGAAGGGAAGGGAAGGGAAGGGAAGGGAAGGGAAGGGAAGGGAAGGGAAGGGAAGGGAAGGGAAGGGAAGGGAAGGGAAGGGAAGGGAAGGGAAGGGAAGGGAAGGGAAGGGAAGGGAAGGGAAGGGAAGGGAAGGGAAGGGAAGGGAAGGGAAGGGAAAGACTGTCCACTATGGGGCCTGTCCTGGTCCATCCATCACTCCTGCTGCATCACACAACCATGTTAGCAAAACCTTATGGCTCACTATCAAATGATACAAAGAGGACAGGATTTCTGGACTCATGTTCTTAGTGTTCAACCACGACTTGTATTCATCCTCTCCAAGTTCAGCCCCTTATCTGAAGTGTCTGCTTCCCCAAGGCTGCCCGTGTAATTCAAAGGAGCAGTTACCTCCAGGTGGCAGTTCAAAGGACAGATATGTCTTCAGGCAAATTAACCCAAAACAAACCAGTGCCTGTTTCTATCTATGACGCAAGATGGTTGCTGTTGAATATCATTGCTTAGTGCCAAAAGCTGCTATGTCTACAGCCCATTATACCAAGAACAAGTTATTAAAGCTTAGGGAAACGGCTGTGTTTGTATAGATCTGAGTGAAAGACCACAGCTCCAATATGTGTAAGAATAAGAAATTGCTCAAAAATATTAAAGAGAAGGTGGCTGTGTTTTGTTTCCAGGCTTTACAAGGAAATAAAAGAAAAAAAACCAGGGTAATGGAGAAGTCCAATGGAGAGTTTTACCATAGTTGTTATTGTTGAGAGGCTGAGATATATTCGTGTTGCCAGGAATGGATTTACCAGAAGGTGTTAGGAAATATTAAAGCTGTTGCCTTCTTCTTTTATTTTTTTCTCCTCTTCTGTACTTCCACCATTAAATTGGCACTGTCCATTGTTGGGCACAAAACCCAGGACCCTGTCACAGTTGCAGCAACACTTGTGCAATAGCACCACTGCCTGTGACCCTGTGTTCCAAGGCCATTCACACAAGCAATTAGAATATCATATTAATACTTTTTTTTTTTTAAGGGTGAGGAAGGAACAGAATAACTTGAGAAAGTCAAATTACATAAACCACTAGGAACCAACAACTCTCATTTGAGGATTTTGGAGGAAATGTAATGCCAAGGAAAAGAAATAGTGGTGAGAACTTGTAATAAATAATTGAAAGTAGATTTTTTTTTTTCTGTAGTCTAGAGAGATAATAAGTTGAGCGAATATAAAATAATGCTAAGGGGTATTTTGGAAGTTACAGGCTGAATGCCTTACTGCTGTGGATGCAATATATAGATGTTACTGTAAATAAGGTCAAGGTAATGCCAAGACAAATCCTGCCTTGAAAACTTTTACATTTTTCACATCATAAGAGAACAATATTAGGTTCCACTTCCAAAAAGCATTCCTGTTCTTATTTGCTGACAGAAACTGCACAAACTCTCTTGTGGTTCATATTCTTCCATTTCTGTAAAAGTACTCCCAGGCAGGAATGACCTTTCCTAGATGGGAAGGTAACTGACAGGGGTAACTAGCACACAACAGCAAAAAACCCCACAGCCAACCATCATTTGGAAAGACAGTACTGTCGGTTCCACATCTATCTACAATGTCTTCGTGTTAAAATGTTTCCAGATTTGGATTCTCTTTATTAAATGATAACTCAGAAGGAGTAAATGACTTACATTATTTTGCAGCAGACTATAACCAATTTTGTGTTCAGAGTAATCCAACCCAAGTGAACGACTCTTAAAAATGCAAGCCAAGCTGACCTAAATGCAGGGGTTTGGAACAGATGAAAGAAGGACATGAAAATAAGATCCATTCAAAGGAAACAAGACAATCAAAATGTGTCCTGCCAATTAAAACACCCTGTCCTGATCCAAAACAAATTAAAGAAAATAAAAGACAACATCCAAATAAACATTGTACATTAAAGCTTGTTTAGCTCTTGATAAAGATGTATTGATTCTTAACTCCTGGTCTACATCCAGTCAGAACAAGCATGGCAGCACAGATTTCCGGATTAATTTTTAAAGAATGAAAAATCCTTGATTTGAACTGGCACTAAAGATTGGCCCAGAAAAATGCTTCTCTGTGGCACTTTGGAAAGGAGAACAAGAAAACAATAGTTGAAAGAAAGTGTGGGAAAAGAGCAAAAGTATCACTTTCAGCTTTACTGCATAATGGTAGTTGGCAGTAAAGTCAGCACGGATGATATAACACCGAGTTGGGTTTTTCAGACGTGGAAGCTGGAGGCTGTTCTGTCCCCATTCAGGCGCCTTTTGGGTTCTCACTGCTTAGGTGGTTCCAGTTGTGCTTTATTGTCCCTTACAAGCTTACTGTTATCCATTTCAGTTTACTGCTGCAGAGATCTTTTTTTTTTTTTTTGACAGTCTGCCATTTATGATAATGAAATATTTCACTTTCCTCCCTCAAATTTTATAAATTCAGTTTTGCCTGCAAAATGTGTAGCACCTTTTAAAAAATAAAATACCACAGATACTTTTGCTGTTGCTTTGATACTTCTCACTTGCCATTTTTATAAACGCTTCCAAAAAGACTATTGATGCAATGTAGGTTTTAATTTTTTTTACAGGAGCAAAACAAAAGTCGTACTGTTTGTGTGTGAAACTTTTCTGCATTCCACGCAAGGTGCTCCAGATCGTATTTTTGAATTCTTTCACTTATGAAAGAGAATAACATTTTTTTCCTCTTCAGACTAAAGTCTGACCTTGCTTTTCAACCAATAAAGTACATATAGCTGACTTTGCTTCTGTTGACTCTCCACTTCACATGCTGTGCTGTATTGATTTTTTTCGAATGACAGTGGAATGTGTATATTGATGTGGTGTATCTGGCAAGATGTAAATGGTGTGCTAGGAAGTAGACCTGCTAAAATTGTCAGGACTTCTCAAAGTTTGTGGCTGCAGAGGAGTCTAGCGATCTCTAATCAAATCTTGCTTGGGTAGAAATAGGTGAAACAGTTGAATCTAATCTTGACATTTCTGATTTCTTTTCAGCATTAGAATGCAGCTCTTTTAAAGTGACAACTTCAGAGCTGCCTCATTTTCTGGTCTCCCACAATAACTGCCCTTGAGATATGAAAACACATGGTTTTCCCATCTTGTTTGTGTAAAGAAAGGAACAACGTTAGTGTCACCTGTGTTGGGGGTGGGCTTGCTTTGTATCATCTAGCCAGCAAGATCCCACACCTCAGCTTGTTTCTCCCAGGTAACTGGTGACTCCTGGTGGCACCCCCTTTTTTTCCGTCTTGCTGCAGTTGTTTGGTTCTGCTCAAAATTTTTGCTGTTCTGGTAACTGGAAGACAACTTTTAGGTTGCCTGGAGATGTTGGCATGACTTTTAAAACTGATAGTTCAGAGTTTTAACAAGAGAACGCCAGAAGAGTATTTTGAGAAGGAGCAAATTAACAATTTCTTTCCTGTCTGTTTTTCCATACAGACTCCTGCCAAGCTGGCCCCATAGCGACTTCATCATCATTGCAGTTCATAAATTATCATATTGTCATTCCAAATCCATCAGAGCAGGATACCTTAGAATTATTTCCTTTGACATTATAGATTTTTGTATCAGGAAAAGCTTGTTAACACTCACAGTGATTACCCGTGTCAAACAGGCTATCTATCTACAGATGAAGGACTACTATAATCAAAATGACTGAAAAATCAAATGTGTCAAAATAGGTGAGGATAATAGCAGATAATCATTCTCCTCGCTAAAAAGGCATTTGATACAAATATTTAGAAAATATTCCTGTTTCATCTTGGATTTAGATTAGCATTTGCAATCATGTAGGCACTGACTGTTGAGGTAGGTTATTTTTTCTTCTTGTGGCATTTTGAACTTCAGATTATCATAAGCTAATGAAAGCAAAGAATATTAAAGCTATATATTATAAACTTAGTGCTCCATTTTACAAATAGACAGGAACCTTCATGCCCCAAATTTCCTTTAGGCACATGACAAAAAATTACTACATTGTATTAGATAAATGTCTATTACTCAGTTAGTTATTGCTGTCAGAGCAAATTAAAAGAACTTCCATTGACTTTTTAGGGAAATAACATCCTTGGAATATTTTCTTTACATATAGGAAATAAAGTAAGTTTTATGACTGACAATCTTTTAAAAGACAAACTATGCATATTCCAGACAGAAAAGTCTAGCAAATATTTCTGTGGATAATGAGATTTAGTTTAAAACCAAACAAATTGTAAAATAGCAAAACACCTTGAAAATTATTAATATCCTTAAAGTGATAATTTCTTTTTGGCTTACAAAGCTTTTTTTTTTTTATTTTTATTTTGAACACTACTCATTATGGGGAAAGATGCCAAATGGATCCTTTGTATCCTTTGACTGCGTGGTGGGTTCCAAGACTACAGTATGTGGAGAATGTTGCCATTGAACAATGTATAGAAAGCAATTTATCTCTGCCTGCACCTAAAGGAAAGGGAAATAAAGAATAATGGGGAGTTAAGGATTATGGTGTGGCTTTGGCCTTCTTATTTTACAGGGTGATGTACAGAACAAAAAAATTGTGTGGAGTTTGTATGTCTGTGTGGTCCAGCTCCCAGCTGTGGTCTGAGTCAACTGGTTTCATGCTGGAATGAGCTGCCTGTCTCATGCTCATGGAAGAAGAAAAAAGCCCAACCCAGGAATATGGCACAACGCTGTGTTGTGACATCTCTCAGGTCACACCAGCTGCGTTTTAAGGCAAGTGAAATAGCATAAATTTCTTACAATGAGGGAATATTTTGACTTGTGGAAGGAAAAAAAGTTGCAATTGAAATGAGCTGGAAAGGCCTGTTTGAGTGAATGTTTCAGAGTATCTGTTTTCTTCCTGAAACTATTGACATTGAAGAAATTTCCACAGACTCTACCCACTAGATTCTGACATGTTGTACTCCACCGCCTGCTTTTTTTGGAGGAATTGCTTCAAATCCATATGATATGTTTAGGTCAAAGTTACCTACCTGGAAAAAACTTTGCTGTCATTAACAGCAGTGCAACTTCCACTGAAGCCAGTGTGGCGTAGAAATAATTATTTTGCACTAATGAAATATCACTTGCCAATTTCTGAGGTTCTACCCTCCTTCCTGATTGCTCCCCAACCAAGGCTTACATGCTTGATTTGACATGTGGGAGACACTTAGCAGCACGGGTTCCTCTCTCCAAGAGCATATGCAAGTTGTTGTCAGGAATAGCTCTTGTCACCTCTTGCGAAGAGGTGCGAACCACTTTGATCCTCTCAGAAAAAAAGAAAATAATAGAGCTTGAGCAAAACTGTGCTTGCTTCCCATAAAGTTTTCTGAGTTTTTATTCCTTTAAAATAATCTAGGAATGTAGTAATGCTCCATATGACTTGCAGTAAGTGTCATGAAGGCTTGATTTAAGAAGCTGCCTGTGAGTCCATTAATTTTCATCTACCATTTATTTAGATGGAAGATCCGCCATTAATCATTGACCCTTAAGTGTCCCTATTGCTCTGTTTTAACCTGTTGAATTTCAGAATATGCCTAGTTTACCGTCAATAAGAAACTGAAGTCGCCAGTCAGTCTGTGTTTTACTTCTATCTTTTTCTCTAGACTTTTCCTCTATATTAAGAAAAAAAAAAGAAATAGTATCTTACTAAAAAGCTAGCAGTACATATAGCTTCTGTAATAACTCTAGGGAATGCTGGGTACCAAGGACTGCCATTTCTGTTGCTTGTCTCCAATATCCTGTTTCATATCTGTTTTTCAGCCACAGAGTTGGAAATCCAGAGGCTGTGGCTGAAAAAAGGTGATGAAAGCTTGGGCTTAAGATAAAAGCCAAAAATTAAACAAAAGGAATGGCTCCTTACCACAAGTAGCTTTTGGGCTTAGAAATGAGGAGGTGTTGACCAGGGATACTGCTTACCCAGCTCCTCACATTGCTCGGGAATTAGGTGGTTTGTACTGCATAAGCCATCTATGTCTGGTCTCCCTAGGATTTCTTACAGCGCTCACTATAGTAATATTTGGGAACTAGCAGAGGTTGATGGTTCATTTCTGTGGCTAGATAAAAGCTGGATCAAGCCTTTTCTGTGCTGTAAGCGAACATGAATTTGGTTACGGACAAGATGAGGAAAAGTCCCATGAAAGGAAAAGTCAGTGTTGCAGAAGAGTGAGATCTCAGTAGAAGATGGTAGGGAGGATGGGAAGAGTTGATGGGGACACAGTCTGGGAAGAATTAGCAGAGGTGGAGTTGGAGGATGGCCCTGGGCTCTTGGAGGTGGGGGGTGTGTGACTTTTGTTGGTGTAATTACCCTTTTTTCCTTCCATCTTGCCCACTAATGAGTCCAATGGTCCCTTCTTCACCCTGGCAGTACAAGAGGACTCTGATGTACACCTAACACCCACCAAGGTGCCAGTGTGCATCTCCATCTTATGGGCCATATGTCACTGCTTTCCTCACCATCCTCTTCAAGCAGGTGTGGCCTCTTTTGAGTCAATGGATGTGGATGAGGGCTGCACTTTTTCCTCCTCTGTCTTCCCCTGTCCCCTCCCCAGATGGCTCATATTCCCAGTGGTGGCAGACGCACACAGAACAGGTCCGGCCCAGAAGCAAACCCCAGGATTTAAACTGCTCTGCCTCTGCCCAGAACTGGTCTTACAGAAATGGCACCAACATGGCTGCGCTGAAATGCAATTCAGACTTAATTTGGTATTTGCCCAGTTCTAATTGCTATTGGCTAAAACCCTACAGTAATGCAATACAGTAAATTATATATATATATATATGTTGATTCTGTCCCTTGTTTAAAAATATTGCTTTGGTTTGTAATGAAATCTACATTGCTGATAAATGGTTTTCTTTTTGTTTTTCCTTTTTGAGGAGCAAATCATATGCATCCACTAATTTCCGCACCACATTCCCAAGAATCCAACCTTTCTGTTTCTTCATGGTTGCTCATTAGTGCCTTGTTTCCATATGTGTCCAGTACTTTAAAAACCAGCTTCTACCAACAAGCTCTACGGCCTGAACAGTCCATGGCCTAATCCCTTGCATCTTGGGCTGGATTATCCAGGCTGTGGATCACCATTCCCGAGGTTTCCTGCAGCAACACAGTGCCCTGAGGAGCCTGACAGGGTACATGTCACATGCCAGGCTCCTGTTGCTCTTTAAAGGAGCTGCCTGAAAAAATTTGTTGACTATATTTTTGAAGCTATAAGCACGCAGACAAATTTGTATGTAGCTTTTATTATCAAGGGATTTGTTTTTTAAATATTTAAGTTCAATCTCATAACCTGCTAATATCCAGTTGAGAGATGATAAATAAAAATATATATAAATAATTGCCTATTAAATATGATGAGGGAGGAAATCAGTTGACTAGTAAGAAAATCAACTTTGGGAGGGTTTGCAAAGGCAAAAAAGTCAGGACTGTAAATCAGAAGTGCTACTCAACCCACAGTAAGTCCCAAAGGGGCTGGAAGGAAGGAGGTTAAAATGGGTGCCCCGAAAAAGGAGAGACAAAGGCAGCATAGGTAATACAGAGGAACACAGTAGTTAAGAATAGAAAGAGCCACCCACGTGTAGGCACCCTGAAGCCAAAAATAAAAAGCTTGAGCGTTTAGAGGAATAGAATGTGGGGGAGAAACCTGAGATCAGCCAAATAACCTCTCTGCGAAGTCTTGTCAGTTTGACAACGTTGTCATTCTCTGCCTATTGTGAGAAGCTGTCTGTGGTAATCTAAGGAAGAATACATGCAAGGAAACTGCATCTGGTGTGTAAAAACCTGCTTTTCTCAAGAAGCTTCTTTCCTGCATTTGTTAAATAATGTATCACTGTGAGCAGCAGGAGGAGCTGTGGAATTCCACTGAGTGCAGCTGGGAAGATTTTTATGCTTCTAAAATCCCAAAGCTTCTGAGCCTTGTAAACCCTCTAAAAGGTTTATTTTTTTTTTTTTTTCCAAAATCATCCACAGCAGGCTATTTATCCATCACTGTCTCATGCTCTAGTTACAACTACCATGTAGCAACTGCTGTGGGAAATGCCAGATACAGCTGGATTTACTAGCTTTGTTTTTGAACTCAAAGACAGCCAAACTCAAGAAAAATGCTTTTTGTTTACCATGATGCAATTCTTTTATAAGATAATCCTAGTACTGCGACATACTTTCATGATGTAGTGTCTTCTAACTACCTGGTACTGATGAGCTGTGCCTCAAACAGAAAGAAAACATTGCATAGTGCTAAAATGTGATTTTCTGATTCATACATATAAGGATGACCTGTAGGCATAGTCACTAGATAGCAGGGCAGTAGTTTTCAAAGTCAGTGGCCTTTACACACTATTTCAAGTAGGCTCAGCGTTGTCAATGCTACATTTAAGAACCTTTTGAAAATCCTGCTAAAATTTGTTTTCCTATGGGCGAAATAGTTGGTAAATGCATAGCTATTGAGATGTCTGTGGCAGATTTTGTTGCTATATTTTCTAGTGGGTTTTTTATTAGCCCATTTGCTTTGTGTAGAAGGATGAGAGTGCAGAAAGATTAGACAGTGCGTGATCATGTTATTGTCTGAAACAATCAGTATATCTGTTTTCTGTAGTCATTTCTTCTTTTGAGGTTGCCAGCACTTATTGTGCCTGAGGAAGCATCGTCTCACTAAAGAGTACCCTTGTGTCAGTGAATATAAAGCAGGAGAAAATATTTGAGAGAATATGCCTTTCAAGTCTGGTATATTTTAGAATGAGTGAGACAGGATAGATTTGGATCTTTATCTGTACCCAGATTTTCTGTTAACAGTCTTTTATCTTATTTTTTTATTTTATTTTAAAAATGTGCCTGAGAATGCAGATTTGTTTAAGATTTAATTGGAGAGATGAGAAAACTAATTTTACTCTTAGATAATACATTAGATAAAAGTTATGAACATTTGAAATGAGAAGGTTACGTTTGGAGCTTTCTTTATACTAAATTAAATTAGCATCCAATATCCTTGACGGTACAGCTACTGTGAGGTCTAATCCAAGCATAGCTGAGTCTAAAATTTACTGGGGAAAAACAATTTTCTTGCAGTAATTCATGTATTCAGTGAAATATTTTTAAGAGTAACAGCTATCAGACTAACATGGGTTTCATCCCCTGGTACTCGGTAGTTTCCAATAGCAGAAAATCCATGTCTGTATGTGAAGTTCTCTGTGTGTACAAATGTAGCAATTACAGGGATGGAGGCTTGTCTGGAAGGAGAGGATGGAAAGGCACTTAGGCTGACAGGCATACAAATGTGTGCACACTGCACAAATACTTTAGAGTAAGACTCCAAAGAGCTTATCCGTTTGTCCATTACACTGAAAGATGCTAACTGAGATTTTCACCTGACTAAAAATAAAATTTGTCCTCAAAGGACTGTCTTGATGTGAGAAAAGCAGCTCTGCAGAAGGATGATACTCTGGAGACTATGACCCATGAGAGAATGTTATTCCTTGATTTCTTTAAAAATGTTTTTAAAGAAAATAAAAAATCCCATAGAGTACTGTAAGCTTTAAAAATACAAATGCCCTTACAGTTAATTACTTTGCTGGCTATTCCATAGTTTTACACTAAGATGAAAAAGCAACATAAAAATATTTAATCCAGTTAATTTATCATTGAAATATGATTAGGTTTTTTTTGTTTTAGAAAACAACAACTACAAAGCTATACTTAAAACAGGTTTTGCTTGTCACCCAGAAATTTTCCCTGTTTCTCATAATTTTACTTGAAGACCTCTTAAATAATGAACCGTTTCTAGCAATTAATGATTCCCTCAGGTAAGTGAAAATGTAAATCATAGCTTGCTCAAACTTCTGTGTTCTATAATTTGTCTCAGAGCTAAAGAATATTTCTTCTCTGTAAATATTTCAAAAGATTTAATGTTACAATAAAATCTACACTGCAATGTTATTGGCCTTAGAGATCTCATTTTAATCCTCTTGGTATTCTTTGCATTTACTTAAACCACTGTTTTACAGCTTCATTCTTATACCTGATGAATTCCAAGAGATGTATTACTAATCCATTTGGAAAATGCAAATCCACAGAGTATTCACTTTAATCATGCTAAATTACTTGTACGCGAAAAAAAGTTAATGGTAATTTAATTTAAACTAAAAAAAAAAAAAAGACTAGAATATTTTTTAACTTTGTATTCATTTTCTGTACATGAAGAACAAGATCGGATGCAAGTGGATGTTTCTACCTTAACTAAAATATTGAATTTTCTTTATCTGCATTTGTGATTTAAAAACTGAATTTGTTTTCCAGTGAATGAGTTGATGGCTAGGGATGCTCTCAAACATATATTATAAGTAGGAATAGATACAGAAAATATAATTGATGTATAAGAAAAATAATTTGCATAAAAGACCTGATTCAACAAATTACATGAATCTAGTCAGGCAGCAGAGACTGGATACACCAGAAATAACCAATTCATTAAATTTCAGGTAATAAATATTCTGAATAAACTTTTCATGAACAGCCCATAAACCAATAAATATTTATGGGAATTATTTAACCAGTGGAGAATAGCAAGTAACTCAGAAAAAAAAATTATACATTGTGGGTGAATAACATTCAAAGGGAAGAGTTCATGTCACTGCATAAATTATTCATTGTGAATTATTCTCTTGACTGTAAAGGCTAAGAAAGAAAAAAATTAGGCTTATTTTGCATATTTTGTTCACTACTTCTCGAAGTGCTTTACAGTCATTAAACTAGTGTTACAATCATTTCATAGGTGGATAAAGCAGAGGCACTAGGAATTTGTGATTTAGCTAAAGCCACAGATTAAGTCAAATGCCAGGATTAGGAACAGAAACGTGATTCCTGACTTAATTTTTTAATCTCTGCTCAGCAAGTAAGTCTTCCAGATTGATCATCCATTGAAGAAAACAGAAAGACAGGATGTAGGCTTTTTGGCTCAAGGACCGGGAATAAGAATGGGGTCAGCTCATACCTCATTCCTGGCCTTGCCACCAGTGTGTAAGGAGATTTCATTTTAAAGCCTATCTTCAGGTTATCTCTCTCCTCATAAATGATATTCACAACCCACGTCGGTGGGTTTAGGATGCTGAGAGTACCCTAAGCCCCTGGGTGATGGGATATGGTGGAGGCCATTTTAGTCTTTCTATTTAGGTTTTTCTCCTTCTTCCACCCCCCAGCTCTCTCCTCATCTTTCTCCTGAGGAAGTGGGAGGAAATGCTGGTGATGGTGGCATCCCCCTGCCTACAGCGGGCATGAAGGGCAGCGTCGCAGTGAGCGGGGAATTACAGGTGTCAGTGACCAGTGGAGTCACGTCCTATTCTGTAGATGCACCTGCTGGTGAAGCCAGTAGAATCACCACACGAGGAAAGGAAGAGCCTTGTAATGTCCATACAGCATCCATTGCCTCTAGCCTCCAGCACCCAATTAAAAGGATTGCTTTTGAGTCTGGTGGCTGAGTTGTACCAGGCAGGCTGTTTTAAATACTTGACGAGAACGACCATTACTTTCCCTAAGGTCTTGAGGCTGTAAATATCCTAGAAGTCAGCTCCTACAGAATGTGCATGATGGCTTGCTATAGAAACCCCCTTCATTTCCGCTCCATCATTTTCATTCATGTGCTGCCTGCTCATCCTTTCCCCAGTGCAATCCTTGCTGGCCTGAATTCGCATGCTTAGTCCCCATCTTTCTTCAGGGCTTCTTTAACTGACACACTTTTCCAACCCATCTGTCTATTTTTTTCCCGGTGCCTACTCCAGTCTAATCTGAACAGCCTCAGGCAGACAAACAAATCTCACTTGCCTCTTTGCTCAGACACTTCACTAACCTCTGGGACAGGATAGGTGTGAAACCTCTTGGTGTTTCCCTACTTGTGAAATACCCTTGATGCTTATGAGAACTTTTTTGGTTTAGATTCACCTAAGCCTTGGTCTTAGGCAGGATCACAGTGAGTCCTCTTTGCCTGCGCAGGACTCCTACAGCTAACAAGAAATGGGTGAATCTTGATAGCTCTTGAGCAAATGTTTAGACAATCATATAGGTGGTGGAATGAATTTTGAGCAGAATATGGTCCCATTTATACATCTCGATACAGACTGGTGCATTCAGGTGTGTGGTTAGGGGATAGGCAGCATCTCAGAGCAAGACTTCATAATACTCCCCTCATAAATTTTTCCTTCTGTGTTTGTACAGGTAATTTGGAACTTGTGGAGTATTCTGTCTTACAACTGATGGGTTCAAAGCCCATGTGTAGTGCAGCGATTGGAACTGGTGTCCACAGACCAGGTGAGTGCTTTAAACTCCAGGGCTTTTGGTTAAATGTAATGCAACTCACCCCTGCTCAGCTGTGTTTTCTTTGAAGCTGTGTATGATCAATCCCTTTAAGATACTCAGGATATGCCTTCCAGTGAATTAAAAGCAGAGCTTTCTCAGTTGTCAAGACCCGAGCAGTTCTACACAGAAGCAGGAGCGGCTATAAAATCCTGCTGTTCACTGCAAAGTTCTCATTTAGGGGACACAAAATGAGGTAAGAGATTAAGAATCAAGAAGTCACTATTGTTATTTTTCTTAAAAGGCTGCTCTTAAATTCTATATAATTTGCTTATTTGTCTCCACTGTTTTTTGTAATTGCTACAAGTAAATGTGCAGGCTTTATTTTCCTGTGGTTGTATTCAGTTTCACTTTCCAACTTGGATAAACAACCCTAGTTTTCTAAGAATGTCTTTTAAGAAAATTCAGGGGTAAAGTTGTGCCTTCTTGCCTCAGACAGGCATTATCCACCTGAAATCTTGCAAATTTTAAAATTAAACACTTAAAAAGCAGTACAGTATGGTATTCCTACCTTTTGCTAAGCTTGTGGGATCGCATTAAACATGTTTTCTCTTCTGTTTTGCTCTTGAAAGATCCCCCCAGACATCAGGAAAAACTGGCCAAGTCGGAGATGCTCCGGGTGAAAGTTTAAAGGAGTATACGTAAAGAACTGTCAAACCCTAAAAAGTAAATAGAGAAAGCAGTTTGCTGTACTTCTGCCTGTAGTCCAGAAAGTATTTTCTTCCAAGTAGCTGCTTCTGTTTGATCAGATATGTTCCAGTCTGGGTAAAATGGAGAGAAGAGAACCATCCATAGCTAATTAATTGAATCTGATCTTAAACTGTTCTATTTTCTCCAGTGTACATTCTACTTTGCTTCTTATATCTTGCCTATTGCTGTGGCATCTGAGTACATTTGTTAAGCCATTTAAATAAATAAATAACAAAAAACCCACAAAGCCCTGAGGAATCATAGAGAAATTGCTTTTCATGGCGCACTTGTTTATACAATGATGTGGAGTTTTGTTGCATAGTTGTGGGTGGTTTGGATACTAGTTATAGTGAGCTGCCTAGAAAAATACGTGTATGAATAAACCTTGTAGACTTCTGTTGTGGTAAGTATTTAGATACTTAAATACCTCTAAGTATTATATGAAGCTTATATATCCCTCAATGGTCCCAGGTGAGCGTTATTCAGAAGGGTACTTTGCTTGTAACTCTTCATTTTCCCTCTTTTACTGTGAACAGTGATGCAGATTCTCTTGTACACAAGAACTACAGAGAAAGAGCAGATGGGTGGAGAAAAAAGGAGACCTGGGAATGGAAGAATGCAAAAGAAAAGGCACAAAATGGAAAAGCAGGACATCTGAAGACGAATGAGAAAAGAAGGGTGTAATAATACAAGGTATTACAGCCCTGTTCCTCTGACTACTGTAGCTTTGAGGAGGTTATTTGCATCTGCAGAGCGGTCATTGTACCACTCATCCTGTAGGGGATCTTTTATTTGATTTTGACGCTTAGAAGAAGACCAGGGTTGTTGATAAAAGAGATGGTAGAGAAATAATGGACTGAGCAATATTCTTGTCCTCATATTTAAATAGAGATGGGATTGTAACTATAGGCTTTAACGACTATAGGAATTTACCTCATAGTAGCACCTATGTTATTTCAGTGTTCAGAGCTCTGCCATGGCCCCCAGGCTCCGTATCTTACTCCTGAGAGTGCGCAGAAGGGTCTATTGCCAAAGACTTGGGTCTCGGTTATTAACTGCAAGTCTTTAGCACTTCACAGCACTGAACCTCATGGGGTTAATTTCTTTCTCCCTCTAGCCTCTTCATTTAAGTAAATCATGGCTGTAACATGTAAAGTTTTTTTCAAGACGTACCTAATATTTTTATGAGGACAGCCTTTTCCTCCCTCTTTTCCTTTTATGAAAAAGCAGAAGTCAGGAAGCCCATTAACTCCTGTACTGGAGGAGGAAACTTCACTCGCACCCCGGGCGGCACCCAGCGCTCCCCCCGGCGGCGCCTCCCCTCCCGTCCCCGCTGGCTGGCGGCTCCCGGCCGCTCTCCCGGAGGGACCGAGGGACCGCAGCTCCCGGCCACTCTCCCGGAGGGACCGAGGGACCGCAGCTCCCGGCCACTCTGCCCGCCGGGACCGCAGCTGCCTGCGCTGGACCCGGCGGGGGGGACGGCTTTGAACCAGGCTGCTGCAACCCAACAGTATTTCTTAGGAAATATTTGTTTTGGTGTAAAGCACACTTTTGGTAGATTTTTAAGGATAGGAAGGATTTTGGTGACCTTTTCCATAGCTCTGCCTCTGTCATTTAGCAGGTCTCTCCCTCCTCAGGACCGTAACTGGAGCCAGAGTACCACATACCCTCTAGGAAGCCATCAGGTTTCATGTCAAGATTCCTCATGACAGAGAATCAATAAGATCCCTATGTAAATGGTGTCTGTGTTAAGCTGCCGTTTTTCTCAAAAAAAAAAAAAAAGAATTTACACATCTCCTTGGGAGACAGGGTATTAATGTATGCATTCACCCTTCAAGAGCAGTGTAGAGTATTTGGGAATTAGAAGAAATCTAGCTACCCTAAAACACTCAACCGTATTAACAGCACTTTTCTCACTCAGGCAGTTTTTATTTAAGAGACCTCAGAAGATCTTAATGGCAAGTTTCCCAACAGAGGATGCTGTCAGCCTATAATTTTTACTTTATGGACTCATTAACAAAACCTGACAGCTAAATTATAGGTTCTACCTCTGGTCACCCCAATAGTATTTGTGAGTGCCATGAATGACTGCAGGCATTTTATTTGTGGATCCAGATGATCTCTTTGGCTTCAAATACATATTGAAATGAATATGCTCAGCAAACAGAAATGTCTGCTTTTTAAACAGACATCCAGAAAACGGAGAGTCTGTGCAGCCACAACAGAATTTCAAAGCACAGCGTCCCAGCACAAAAAACCATATTTTGTGAATCGGTACAGTTTGGTTTTAATTCACTCGAATCCACAGAGCTATCCAGTTTGCAGTGACTGGTGGTCTGGCCTCCTTTGCTATCTGTCCTTCATCAAGTTTTTTAGGAGCATTGAAAGCATATATAAACCAGACAAGGCACTTACTAGTGTAAAGCAAGACAGCCAGGGACTGCTGCAGCCATAAACAAAACAGCTGAGTGCCTGGAGCAGAACAGGGAGGGACAAAAGAGCTAAGAAACTGCTGAGAAGAGAGGAGGGGGAAATTGCATTGGTGCTGCTGCATCACGAATTCATCCAGTATCTCAGATGCAAAAGGCAGTCCCTGCCTTCACTCAGGTAGATATATAGGTTAGGTTCATTGGAATACACGGTGAATTCCATTTTATATTAGAATAACGCACTTAATAGTTGATACAGTCTAAGTATCTGTACTTGAGCGTCATAGAAGATCCCTAAATGATTACATAGATCTCCTAAATGAAACTTGCTTTCAGAAATAGAGAGGAACTCTGTCTTCTGTTTGTTTTCCAGATGAGTTACAGAGCTCAGTATTACTAATAATCCACCCTACCAGTACGTGAATAAAAGAAACATGGGTTTGGTTATCAATGCTTAGAGAGCTTAGTTTTAACATGCTTATTTTTATTCTCAGAATAGAATCCTAATCATTCAGCATACAGCATTGCTACTCCTGCAAAGTGCTAGACAGAAAGTTGCAACTTTTTATGTGTAGTGAGATTTGTCTTTAGTCAACTAACATTAATCAGATCAACCCATCTCTCCTCCAAAGTTGTGGTACAGTGTTTGTGTATAAGGCTATGGGTTTTGGTCTATATTCAATACACTAGAAATTTGGTAAATCATTAGGTATAGATACTGGGTTGTCTAAACTAGGTATAATTAATCATTTAAAGGACATCCCTCTTTCTTTGTTTAATTCACAATATTGAACTTAACGATAACTTCAAAACAGTAATTACGTGACTTGCGAAGAGATTATTCATCTTTTCACTTGGCCCTAAATTGTTTATCATGTTCCATTTGCCTAAGCAGTCTTCTCTGTCATGGGAAAAAATTACTGTCTTGTGATAACAAAAAAACATTACAGCTAATTGAGTCCCCCTCATCTTTTTTCCTCATGAAATGGCTTCTCCAAAGTAATTATGAATCCACTTTGGTTTAATAACATTGCATTACGAAAGATTATCTCTGGTAGGATTACCTCAATTTCCAGCAGCAGAACTGAGTTCAGCGGCCAAATCCAGTGGAGTATTTATGACTAGTAAACTTGGACAAGGACTTTCTGTCGGTCCTGGGGTTGGCCCTGCCAGTGCTGCAGACAGTGCCCTTCTGAAGCATAGTGGTATGCACTGTCCAGAACATGGCTGATCTTTAAAACAAAAAACATTTTGTGGCGTATTATGAAGAAGCACCAGACCTGTCAGAATTCAAGGAGCTTCTGGATGACACTCTTCGTCCTACGGTTTAGTTTTAGGTAGTCCTGGGAGGAGCAGGGAGTTGGACTCGATGATCATTATGGGTCCCTTCCAACTCGAGATATTCTTTGAATCTAAGAGCAAAAGGGAGGCAATCTTTGGGAGGCTCAATGCTGGCGACAACAAAACATTTCTGTTTTAAAAAATGCAATATGCTTATATAATAAAAGTAGAAAAATAGTGAATTCCAAACACTTCAATAAGGTCCCGAGTGTAGTATTTTGTCTGATAAGTATTGATATTTCATCTTCTGTCTTGACACAAGGAGGAAAAATGTCCTCTCCTACTATTAGTTATCACAGGGACTATTTTCTTCATCTTTAAACTACTACTCTAGCTGTACTTTTATGAGCAGCGTCAGTAATTATTAGTATTCCTGCAGATGGTTTCCTTCTCACAGAGTTCTACAATATTGAACAGTATTTTAATTATTTGCATTGGAAATTAGTTAGCTATGCGATTGTTTTCATTTTCAAATGTGCTGATCAAGAAATTTCTTTGTAGGGTTTCATTTCTTGTGCCCTACAGATAAGCCACTGTTCTCTGGTACGGGTGAAAGAATCAGTCATTTAGAGTTGCTGCTGTGCTGACACACTGTCCTGAATTCTCCTACAGCAGAATTACAGCTGTGCAGAGTTTGACCCAGTTAACATCCAATTTACCTCTAGATAATATAATACTTCCAGACAGATTCACTTTCCTTCCTGCAGCTCCAGCAAAGCTCTTTCACGCAAGGGAGACAGAATAATCCTTAATCTCTCTCCATCACTTCGCCTTTTCAAATTCTTTCAAACTTCCCTTTACATGAATTTAAAGAGCCTGAAGGTAGGATAGTTTCATATTGAGTAAAGCCTACAGCATTTGCTGTAAAAGAAGACTGACTGAATCCATTTCCATGGGAAAGGATCCAGTAGTACATTATTTCATGTTATACTGTTCTCTCTATCAATTCCTTTGTTTTCCGGTAAGAAGGAACCAAAGTTTTCATAGATTGACAGTAAAAATAACTAGTCTGTGTTTTTGAAGTCGGACAAGACTGTGGTTGATGACCTTTTTTATATAGCTCCTCAATATTCTATAAACATCTATCTCCAAGTGGAGGCAGAGTACATAAAGAAAAAAGTTCTTTCTAGGCCTCAGGGCAAACCCAAAGCATTCAGGTCGGATTTGGCTTCGTATTCATCCTCTAAAGCTCAGTGCATACTAAAATCTCCCAAAGACACCGAGGGTTTTTGTTTTTTTGCTTCGCTATTTTCCTTGGCAACTAAAACACATTTTACATAACCACATTATGTGCTTCACAGTAATATATGAGATTTCATAAATGATATAAATGGCCTCATACAAATTCAAAACAGCACAAGAGTCAATAAACTTATATTGCAAGAACTCCAGACCGCAGCAGGGAAATATCTGAGCCTTTCAAAATTGGTTCATTTTTTCCTTAAAAAAAAAAAAAAAGCCCTTTCCTCTAACTCCTCTAAAACATTGAAACTTGGGTATATTCAATTTCTTCACTGAATGAGTTTCCTAGGTTGTTTTTTTTTTTCCTTTTATATCTTCATCAAATTATTTTTTCCCCTCGTTTAACATTATTACTTATACACATACATATCCAAATAGATCTGAAATTGGTTTTAGAGAGCAACAGATATGCTATAAAACATATTACTTAGGAGGGTACAAGCTTTGGCTCTATTGGTCTGCAAATAATTTATGGGGAAATATTCAAACCTAATGAATGCAATTCAAGTGGTGCTGAAAGAAAATCTTTGTCTGTGATCTTATTTTTTATAGGTATACATTACTGAATTATTACTGAATTATCTTCATGTTTATCTTTGATGGCCCAGTTGCCAATAAGGCGTTGGGTGGTCTGTTTGTTACAACTTCTGTTTAAAAATATAAATTCAATTGTAATTTAAAAATTTTTACTGCTTGTTTTTTCTGAATGTTTTTTTCATAACTCTCATCCAGAAGCTGGTTCATTTGAGATTTATCCTCTTTTGAGTTCATCTTGGCTCTCTTGCTATTCATGGTGTTCCAAGTGACTGTGTTCTTTGAACAGGCCTCCTAAATATGAGAAAACTAGATTTTTATCTTACTGACTCACTTTAGAACTTTACATAAGAAACATGTGACATTTTGTGTCCCATCCCAGTGGTAATGAAAAGACTCTTATTAGCCTCAACAAGCGCTGGATCATGGTCTTCAGTTCCTTGTTTTTGGACTTCATAAAGCAGCCTGAAGTCAAGCTGTAATGTTACTTAATTGAACCCTTTAAAAACTGATAAGCCCTACCATTCTTCTTTTTCTTCCAGATCCCACATGCGTGTAATTTGATAATTTGTTTCTTTGTAAATAAATAATTAAGAGTAATAATAATTTATTTTTAACAAAATCATACTGAAAAGTTATCTATAATTTTTCATTTGAAAGGAAATGAAAGCAAACACTGGTAAGCAGTACTCTCACTGGGAATCAATGTTGTACATTAAAAAGAAAGGGGTGGAAGTTACCTACATCAGTTTCAGATTTTCAGATCTGATGAAAATATGGGAAAATTTTTTGACAAATATTCTTTACCTGTGAACCTCCCAAGTTTGAATAAAGAAGAGGCAAGTAAAATGGTTTCTCTTTTAATTATTCTGAGGCAGAAAGGTTGTAAAAGCCCCAAGACTTCTGTTATTTTTTCTAAACTTTCTTTAAACAGCTACTGAGTAAGGGTTAAACCAGACATTTCTTTGTCTGGAAGCAACAAGTGCATCAATAGTTCTCCATTGTTTTAATTTCCTCATCAGGCTGCCTCAAATGCCACCTAGGCCTCTTCATTTCAAGTGCACTGTCTTCTTTAATGTATATTTTCTGAAGCAGCTGGAAAATAAAGGTTGCTCGTGAGTTTACTGAAAGGAAGGTGCAGATGCAGGTGAACGTTATAAAAACTTTGGACAAACCATTAAATAAAATCAACAGATTCTCAGGAAATTCTGTTTCTTTTTGGCACCATGGTTATCTTCGCCTGCAGTTACTTTTTTATTCATCCTTCTTTGCTAATCTCCATCTTGCTGAGCTTTGTCACAGTATCTGTATGGCTCTGCAGCACATGCCTTTGCTACCATCCAAGGAAACAGTATGACATTTTCTTTCACTTGCATAAGATGAAGAAAATTCAAAGCCTAGTACTTTTATAGAAAAATCTGCCTGTTGGTTAGGTTAGTAAAGAATGGAATTTGTCTAGGCACTTGGAAGAAATGGAAGGAGAGAGAGAATATATAATCTTGACATTCAAACAAATTCAAGCAACCTAATTCCTTTTAGAAACCCTTTACCACAAGTTGCAATTGTGCTGAACTGGACAGAAAGAAAACTCTTTGTGAAATTATTTTGCCTCTACTGAAGAATTTCAACGCGTGCTGTAATGCTTCATATTTTATTAACATACTCATTTTTTTGTTATAGCAGCAAAAATACAGACATTTCAAAGCAATTTTATTCTCGACATTTTATATATATTTATATCTGTATGTGTATGGATGTGTATATTCAATGAAGTATTGAAATGCTGCTACAAGACCGGCTATGGAATTGAATGCACTAATACAATACACAGGCATGTCCTTTGAAGGTGCCAGAATTAATTCAGCAGTACCATACAACTTTGGCATAGTAACATCAATTATATTATAACTTTTCAAAAAGTAAGTCTATTTTTTATTACTTCAGGGTATTTGATTTTACCACTTAAAACACGCAGTTTTCTGACTGAATCTACTAGTCTTTCAACTCTAAACAAGCCTTTAGATCTTTCATGTATTTTATAAAGTTAAGGAGTTTGCAGTTATTGCTTTCCAAACACCACAGAACATTTTGCTTGCTGGCTTCCTGCTTGCCCTGTTGCTCCTCTGCTCATAGAGTCATAAAATGGTTTATGTTGGAAGGGACCTTGAAGATCATCTAGTTCCAACCCCCCTACCATAGGCAGGGACACCTGCCTCCGACACGAGCACAAATCCTCTACCAGGTGTTTGCATCCCCACACTCCTCCTCACTCTCAGGATAGAAATAGAGATTTAATGAAGGGAAGTTGCCCAAAAGGGCTTGGAGGGGCATTTGACAATAATGACAGTATTGATCCTTTAGGGTCAATAACAGCAATGGTTTTTCCTCCATATAACTCCGACAAACTGTATCCCAATTTTATTTCTGTCACTATGGGATTGTTTTTGATTTGAAAACTAATTTAATTACAAAGCCCAAAGGGTGTTCCTTGGAAAGCTGGATTGGACTTTTAAAGCTTTTTTTTTACTGAGATGAAAACAAATAGAAGACAGATTTATGCACGCATTTAGACCCTCTAAGATACAGATTAAGGTATTTAATATGGTTTACAAAGTGCCACTCTGCTGGGTAATGTTCTCATCATTATCGGGTATTTATGTGGATTTTTAGTTACCAGCATACATTTTTATTTTTTTTTTTACTATTTTTACATTAAATATATGATTTTTAAGTCTCATGGTAAATCAGGCCAGAAGCTCTGCAATGAAAGGAAACAAGATGCATATGACAGACAATTTTATAATCTAAGAGCATGTTCCTGCAAGATAAAGCATGTGAATAACTTCTGAAGTTAATTGGCTTATTCACATAATTAAAGTGACTTAGGTGCTTAAGCTTTGCAAGATTAGATTTGCCAGTGATGATAGCCATTATAATAACTACGGAGGGAAGCTCAGCTGAGAGGTGAAACAATAAAAAGTGAAATGACTCAGTAATGGTGCTTACTATGCAAGTGTGTTAAACCCGTGATCATTGCCGGGTTACTTTAAACAAAGGTGTACTAAAGTGAGTTCACGTGATTACTGAAAGGAATATTAAATTACTCTGTTATAGGTTAAAGTCTTCATTTGTGCTAAATTGTTTCCAGATTTCTTAGCAAAACTCAGAAAGAATGAGCATTTTTCTATTCATTTTTTATTATAGAATGACCTTTGCTTTGTTTGATGTGATTAGTTTGATGAGCTTATATTATTTTTCCTATTATTTTTTCAATATTAAATTCTGTCTATAGATGGCACTAACTTCTTGCTTTTTCAGAGAATCCAAGAAAGAGCTTGACGTAGGCAAAACATTTCTTGGCAGTTTGCATCCCGTAATCCAGCAGTGAGGGCATAAAATAATGGGTTTGTAATTTGCTTCAAAACCATGAGAAAGAGCATGTTTCTTTTTTTTTTTTTTTAAAGATTATAATGACTGGCAATGGAAAAGAGGATCAGAATGTCAGTTAGAGATTTGTAAAAAATATTTTCAATGGCTTTTATATATTTAAAGACAACCTTTTGAAAAAAAGTGAAATCCACTTTAAAAAAAGAAATCAGGATACTTTAAAACAACATAGTCTTGTACTGGCAGTGTGTATGTAATAATTTCAGCATAGAAAATGTTGATCTAAATATTTCCTTTTAGAAATTTAGATCACGTCATCATATGTATTTTCTGTTTCTATATCTGCATTCATTAGATGAAAAAAGCTGTATGGTTTCTGTATTGGACAGTCTGGAAAATGGTGTTTAGATGCTTACTTTAATACAGTTTTACTAAAGTTAGTATGTATGTGTATATATGACTAAGCATATATCTAAGCATTAAGATATGGCCTTTATAAATTGTGTGTGATAAATAACAAATGTCAGGCATTTTAAATACTTTTCACAGGAGCACTATGACACTGTAATTCACGTCATTAGCACACTGATTTCTGCAATTAATCCCAATTTAAATTAAGCCTGTTTATGTGAATCAGAGCAGAATGAGGCACAAGTTTCTCAAATTATCATCTTTTTATTGCAAACACAATTATTGATTCAGAAAGAATCCAACTTGTTTTGGACATTATTAGTAATGAACAAGAATGCTATTTATTGACATTGGATAAAATCCTTGCACATCATTCTTTTTTATCTAATCTGAAAAGATCACAGACTGGTCAATAACATTCAGTGTGTGCTGTCCATGTCAGAATGTTACTTTAAGTAAAAAAAAACAGAAAAGTTAGAGAAGAGAAAGTAATTTCCTCTATGTCTCTAGAATTATTCTAGCACTGACTTCTATTTACAAAATATACTGTTTAATACAATTTTCTCCCATCACTTTTGGTGTGAGGTGGCTAAACCAGTCCTCCCTAAACTCTTGTAAAACAGAGTACATAAAAGTTGTTATAGTTAATATTCAATGAAAAAGATATCACTACTCACACATTATTAACTCTCATGGTTCTGAATTGCAATGAACAGCTGTAGTTGGGAACAGAAGACCCATGCTTCTTCAGTATAGACTATAGGGTATTTCTGGCACAGCAAAGCTTAGGACTTAGGACTTGTGTTAGTCCTTAGGACTAACACAAAAGAAAAGATATTGAAAGTATTCATTTGTGTGCTGATGTACAGACCTCCAATACATATCATGAATACAAAGAAAGTGCATGTCATACATATTTTTTTTTTTTTATAATTTAACCAAAATATCTGCTTTATGCAGTCTGTTCATCCTTCTTAGGAATACAGCCTCCAAAACGCCCCACATGCAGGCCACACTAAAATTTCAAATCCACATTTAGACACAAAATTTGGAGATCACGTCCATCCCTTCTGCCTTTAGTTATGATTTAAGGCAACGCACAGTGGTACAATTTCCATTAAAAGCTTATTGCTTCCTTCCTAACTGCAGAAGCTTTTTTAGAACTCTTTCAATATGTTATTACATTATTTAATGTTTCATTTCAGGTCAGAAAATTCAACAATGCAATTTGCTTTAATATACCAGCACAAAGAACTAAGACAAATGAATAATTGCTAAGTATTTAAACAATTCAAATGATAGTGAGCCAGAGAACAAAGGGGAATAGAGCTGATTAGCAAAGAAAGTCTTTGGGATCGGGAGGTACTGGGCTACCTTGAGAACTGTTAAAAGCAAGCAAACAAATGGAAGCTTATTTAGACTTTTCCGGGAAATGGACATAAGCATCAAGTGATCCTTTATCCACTGAGGTAAAAAGAGACAAGAAAAGAAGTGGGACAACTCAGCAATGAAAATGGAGTCAAGATTGAAAAGAACCTAATGCTATCCCCAGGAGTAGACAAATTCTTTGTCTCAAATTAAAGATGAAGACGGAAACGGTGCAAAGGCATAATGGCGGGTGGAAACAAAGAGATGGAAAAAAAAACTTTGAGGAGGAACTAAGGTGCAAAGCTTAAGGCACTTAAACAGGGAAGTGGTGAGCAGATATCTCCATTCTAGAAGACTGAAAGATTTAGCACATGAAACCACAAGTCAGGCTGCAAGGGCTTTAAATAACTCCAGGTATTTATTTAAATTGTTACCATATGACCAAAGTGTAACAAACAGAGCATTTGTGTTAAAAGCGAGGTAAGGAAGCCATCAAGGCACTACAGACCCATTAGTCTAAACTTAGTAAATACAGACTACAGTTTAAATAAAGAATATTTAGGGATATGGATATAAATGAAAAAATGGAAATAAGATGCATTCTGGGTTTACGAGGTTAAGCTATGAGTATTCTTGGTCAAAATGATTTTCTGCTTTACAGAAATGCTGATCTGAACCTGAGCCTGAACTTCATACAGTAAGAAGAAATAAATTATTAAGGACAGCACAGAGATACAGATTAGCTGACAAACAAGAAGGACGATGAATTGCGACACTGAGGAACTACTAAGCTCATGGAGTTTCCTGAAGTTCATTTTTGGTGCTGATCTTATGCAATATTTTCAAAAGTGAAATTGGTATCAGAACTAAGTTTAATTAAATTTGATGTTCAGGATGATTAAACTTGTTGATGTTCAGGACCCATCTAAGTTACAAACAGGACTGGAATATTGATGATGGTAAAGACTGGAGAGATGACGACCAGCATTGTGAGAAAAGATATTTGGAGAGCAGTTTGTGATATAAACAGAGGGCTCCCGAGTCATAAAAGACAGAGAAGAAGAACCTTGCTGTTATTAGTTGTTACATGTTAAATGGATGTAGGTAATGTTTTTAATGCCCTAGGGACACAAAGAGAGATTTGATGCTGCAAATTATCAGGTAAAGTATATCTAGTATTCAGTGCATGAGGTCTTGGAGAGGACATCCCTAATACTGTATACTCTTCTTTTCATACTGAGATATATGCACTAAACTGGAACAAATACTGGGAGGGACCGCTAGACAACTCTGAGGAAAGGAGTAACTATCATTAGTTACTATCTAATTATTTCCTAACTACATTAGTTAATTATGTAACTTCATTTCCTCAGCACAGGATACCAGAAATAATAAGGCTGTTCTTGACAACACATTTAGGAGAAAAAACAAGAGGAGAAGTGATTTAAAAAAGAGGATGTATTAGCACAAAACCAATCAGAATTTAATTTGTCATCCTGTGTTTACTGTGGAAATTATAAGAAGGTTTCTAATCGTCATTGCAGAGGAATTGTAGAATACCTTAATAGATACTGTGGACAAAAATCCTAAATCACTTTAGGATGGACCTTTGAAGGTTTATAACAAGTAATTAACCATGGTGGACTGAATTTGATGACCCAGGAATCCACTTCTGCATACATTGATACTCTGAGTCATCTATATGTGCTGCTTTTCCTTCCAGTATACCAAATTTAATCGTGTGTATGCATGGGAACACCCCCTTTCTGTTCAGCAAAACACCTAAGACTTTTGATGCCTGACTAAGTCTAATTAATTTCAAATGCTTTTCAACAGAACTTACCAGTGGGGTTTCAATGCCAGCTCCTCCTGTGCCTGTATGTGTACACACTAAATGTACACAAACACCATTCCTACAAATTCTGAAAAAAAATAGAGATGATGCTACTAAAATAAACTACCAACTTGTGAAAACGATTGTGATATTCTTCAGTGGTTATGATATTAGACATATTTTGTCAAAAAGTAAATTTAAACTATGTTCAAAACAATGAGAAATAGCAGTGAACGTGAATCATATCACAAAAATATTTATTGAAAGTGTAAAGTAAATATCCAAAACTTTTGTGGTGCTGTAAACACAATTCAGTTGATCTTGCTGGATTTTTATTTTCAAGAGATAGGAACGCTGTGTTCAAGGCCACTTCCTTTTGTGTTTCTTTGGTTGTAATTAGATAGTTCTCTTTTTTCAGAAGAAAATAATAATTTGAAATAATGTCTGTGAAAGACACAATGCTGCTAATGTGTTCTCAGAACCTGAAGCATGTATTGATAAAATGGAAATGCTCTGGGGAAAACATATTTCACTTGCAATTCATTTGGTTCCTGCCATAATTGGACAAAGGGGTTGAGTAGCTGCCAGAGAAAATGAGAAGTTGAGCACTCAATCACCACCCCTGCAATTCCAAAATTTTAATTGCATCGTTCACTGTGAGACTTTGGGGGGGGAAAGTTCTGAAGATGGAACACGTCATGAGTATTGTATTGCTGACAGAGTCTTTTTTCTTATTCCAGACATCTCAATCACTGCCAAACAGCGAAGCCCAGCTCAGAGGAGCGCGCCTCTGGTACGGACAGCTCCTGCGTCAGTCACCGGGGAAATGCAGGCAAATTATGCAGATGAAGAATGCGATCATGTGGATCTTCAGGGAAAAAGTAGAACAATAAGATTCCCCAGTTATGTTTGAGTATTTAAATGAAGCTGAACCTTTCATGTGCACAAATTGCAATAGCGGTGTCCTACTGTCTCATTTGTACGTACTTGATTGAGGTGTCAGGAGCTGGATTGACAGGGCAGCTAGTTAATTTTGTAGACACCCACTGTCATGAACAAAATTCATGCCTAACCCTGCATGTGACTAAAAGTTCTTCTGCATCATCTTTCCTCTGGGAAAGCTGCTGGTGCATTGTTACAGCCACCAAAGTCTTCACAGCATTGAGGTACTTGGCAGGAGACTAGGGCCTAAGCCCTGCCAAGGTTCACAAAATATTCACCGACTTTACCTGGAAATCTCGAGTCAACAGATGTGCTCAGGCATGAAATAATTAACAGTGCACTGGCCTAGAACAAGAAAATGAAAATGCACGAGTCTGTTGCTTTTAGTTCAGGATAATCACTTGGAGGTGTGAGAGCTGGCTTCCTGCCTCTGTGCCAATTAACGCTCTAATCACTAAATCAGTATTTTCCAACCGATGGGGAATATCTGGAGGGTAGAGGCAGGAAGGGGAAAGGCACAAATAAGGAAAATATAGTATTTCCATTTGTGATGATGAAGGAGGGCTAGCTGGCTTGCAATGGCCAAGTGAAGAAGGTGTAGGGTTCACCTGTGAGAGGTCAGCATTTGAAAGGAGGAAGGTACTCTGCAGAAGTCATCACTGCCTCTCTGCCTTTCTGGTGAGTCTTTAGCCTGTGTACTGGGTGAAGTGGAATACCTCTGAAAAGCATGAGTGAGAAATTCCCCATGCCAGGATGCTGCTTGGCTCAGTTGGCAGCATTCTGCTCCCACACTCCTGGTGAGTAATCCCACTGCTGAACTATTGACTATCAGCTCCTCCGGTGTTTGGAACAACTTGACGGGTTCCTGGCATTTGAAAGAAAGAGCTTAGTGTTGTGAATCTCTCAGAACATTAGGATACTAACAAGAAATGCAGCTTAAATTACCCTCTCCTTCAGCAATATCTACCACACCGACAATCTAAATCCCTGCTCAAGGAATTTTTGAGCCCTCAGCTGTTGAGCACTTAACTGTCCTCATGTTGAGGTGGCTAGTTTGAAGGGTCTGCATTTCACAGTGTAGAAGTTCATTTAAAATTTAGGTCTCTGAAATCCCCAAGACTCTCCTATGAATTTATTCTCTTGTGGTATTTTAGGGATGGCACTCAGCACCCAGACAATGTTAGCAGATGCAAATTTAACTTTAACTACATTTTTTAAGCCAAATGAGCGTTCTTCAGAATAACTTTCAGCCAAAGTTGGAGAAGCTCCACAGCAAACTGAGATGAAATTCAGTAAGTGGCAGCATGACAGACACAGACATGTCCTAGAATTTTGCTAGCACAACAGACGTGTTAAACCGTCCAGTCTAGTCCATGTTTGAAATAACTTAGCAAAGAGCCCTTTCCATTAGTGCTATGCAAAAAAAATCCCATTTAGATTCAAAGGTGATTAATACCTGTGATAATTACTACATCAAACGTATTCAGAGGCACTTGCATCAGCTGTTGGTACGCAGTGCTGAAATGGTGAGGTAGAAAGCTACTTTAACTTCAGGGTTCATTAAAAATAAGCAATGGAATTGGGCACACTGTCTTACACGAGAAGTTATAAACAGGAATGTGTATTTTTCAAATAAACAATTCTTACCTCAAAATTTACCATTACAGTTATATTAAAACTTTATTACCCTTGCTGCCTTCCCATTATTGTCTTAAAACACTTTTCAAATAAATACAATGACAGACCTGCTTGAGAATGTTCCTTAGGTTTATAAAAGAAGGAGCATGGAAAAAAAAAATCTGTTTAAAGTGAATAGCAAAGCAATAAATTGGTCTGTGAAGTAGCAGCTTCTAAATTTCGCATGAAATGCTTCCTCTGTTTTTCTGATAGGTCAGATTTGAAGGCATTTGGCAATAGACTCAACAGCTCAGAGCTGTGTTCTAATCTGGACACAATATGTAGCTTTTATTTCCATTTTTCCCCCTGAAAGATGATGTACAGTTGATATGAAATCTCACAGGGAATTCATTTGTGTAAAGTGCTTATTCTGAAGTTCAGTTGTGTAAAGTCCTTACTCTCTGGTCAGTTTTGTTTGGCTTCTCTTATTTTTTAATGGGAAATCTTGGAATTAAGACCTTAGCTGAAATATTTGGGTGACAGTTTTATTTCTTACTTTTAGTTGTTGTTTGGCTCAGACATTATGAGTGTCTATGACAGGTGATACGGAGGTGGTGCCTGAGGCAAACTGGTAGAGCACAGTGATTTACTTTTTTAATTGATGGCGTCGAACCATTTTTAGCTGCTGCATGTATTATAAATAAAAGGCCATGTATTCTGCATGCTTCATACATGTAATTTGACAACTGTGGGACTCTTACTGAAACCTGATTAGCTGAAGGATGGATGATTTATCTCAGGCATTAAATGAATGATGTAGGCTCATTTGAGCCTGCTGAACCATCATTCTACCATGTTTAAATGCTCTGTTTGTAAGCGAAAGAGGAAACAGTATGAGCTATCACATGGACTGATGTTTTCTTTCACTGCAGCTTTGTTGTGTGCAGCAAAACTAACTGCTTCCCATTTGAGTACTGATAAGTAACAAAGGACAAAGTTTTGATATGATTAGAGTTTAAATGGACTGTAATAAATTATTTCCTTGTTAGTCTGATTTAATCTCTATTACATTTTTTTTTTTGTAATTAGCTTGCTTCTAATGGTTTGCTGCCATGCTTTGAAATGCTATGCAAAGTATATTCAGCCTTGTAGTCAACAGAAACAAATCTAATTTAAAAACATACTTCATGTTTAAAATGTATGGCCTGTCTATTGTTCCTCAGAAAGCTGGAAAAGCTTTATTTTTTCTGTGTATGTTTTGTATATAAATGTAGAGGAGTGAGTAACACAAATAGCATATGAAACACACAGCTTATGAAACTTGCTAAAATGATCAATGTTTTTTATCCCACAGGACTGGTTTTTTCCTGTTCTCTTGGGTGAACATTGCAAAAGTAATTTTGTCAGCATGAATTCTTATCTATCATAAAGTCACTTATTCTGTTAGTCTGTGTTTTACTTAAGAAATGTGACTGTGGCCTGCATTACAAGTGTTTTCCCTAAAGCTCATTTCAAACAGATTTTGGTACTGGGGATGGCTGATGCATGGTTATTCCAGTTTTACAGGTCTGCTCTTATTGGTGACATCGTGAGTTGTTACAAAGCTTTAGTGAGTACCGGAAAGGTAAGCCATACAGTAAAAATGACCCAGACCTCAGTGAGGTCAAACATCTTTTCTTTGTAATTATCCATTCTAGCAGTCTCTGCTGTGGGGGGCACTTGTGTAAATAACCTATAGAATTAAACATTCACCTGGATGCTCAGCTTGATGTCTGGCCCTCAGCAATTTGCTTTCCCAATGCAGTTCTATCAGGATACTGAAAGAGTTAAATACACAAGGGCAGGGGGGGAACTATTTCTGTCACATTGAAAGTCTGGAAAAAATGTAAGAGAATAAAGAAGTAAGGCTCCTTCTAGGTCTTTTTGACTCCATATTTGTTTGAGGATTGATTCTTTCTAGCCTCCTTTTGTGATGGTTGCTCCTCCACCTGACCTGATTCACTGAATGGAGCCGGTTGGACATAGGCTGCTGGCTCTGTAGTCAAACTGCATGGTGCGACGGTAGAGAGAATTAAAAAACTACCTGTAACTGCTGAGTCAACTAATAGAGAGCTAAAAGTAAGAGTGGGACAGAAAGAGTGCCTAATGCCTTGCCTATGAAGTCTTTGTCCAGGCTAATTCAGTGATGCTGGAAACTGCCCTCCTGGGAGAATGTCAGTGCTATGGCAGCCACCCCTATCCTGGCAGTGCTTCCACTGGGCAGGTAAGGCATTTTGGGTGCCCAAATCCATCCCCAAGCCTTGCTTATAGAACCAGTGACACACAAATGAGTTATTCTAGCCATGCCATGGACGTAGCTGTTGGTACCCTGTAGCTCTTTGGCCGCCCAGCAATTCTTGGGGATTTGTCTCATGGCAGAACAATTGAAGTTATTGTGGGTTTGCTGCTGTACACCCCGAGAAATAGGTTGTGACTATTAACCAGTGAGAATATCTTACTGTTTTAGTGCTGTACAGAAAAGTTCCCTGACTGTTCTGGGCAGTAACAGAAGATCTTTGTTGTGAAATCACAAGAAACCTCTTTCTGGCACCCAAGAATCTTGCACTTGAACTGCTTTATGTGCCAAATGTGTCTCTCATGTGAACATATTATAAATCATCTGTGTTTTATTAGAAAAGCACAACCAAGCTCTGACAAAGGGTACTCTCAGTAGGTTCAGTTGTTTGTTCCCGTCTTAAAAGAGGAATGTTGAAATCTGTTGTGTGAGCAGGAATTCCTGGCAAAACAAACCCCCAGGAATGCTGGAGAAGTAACTGTTTCTCTCTGCTAATAAACACTGCAGGCTGTTATTAAACTAGTCCAGCCAGCACCAGGGTAACTGCCCCAAACTTTGCAGTAATTGCCAAAAAGCAAGAATGGATGCATTTCATGAGGAAGGGGTAGTAGAGCACTTTCTCTTCAAGGAGCACATACTTGTTGGGAGATGGGCTGTGCCCAGTACTCGTGGGAGCCAGGAGAAAGGCTGCTCTTGGATTCAGTAGTTTTGGAGTGACTGCCCTATCCCCTCAGCAGTTCTTTAGTATAGTGAAAATATTGGACTCCTACAATACTGGCATTGCTTGAGAGAAAGTCTCTAAAGTAGCACCTAATCCTGAGCTGTTTGGAAGTTAAGTGTCTGATGGAAATAGGTACTTAGCACCTAGGGAGTGCAGAGGGTTGGTCTTTGCCCTGAGTTATTCTGGACCAATTTATACTGGTGTTCCTAAACTCAGTCTTTGTATCTTGTATTGTTGGTTTGGGTTTATTTTTTTTTTTTTTTAACCTTTTTTCCCCTGTCATTAACCTGAACAGTTTGCTTGGAAACTAGATCTATTAAAACTACTGGCAGATGCACACAGCTGTCCCAAGGACTGAAGTCCATGGAAGAAGTAGAAGCAATCTGCTCAATGTCGTTGTAGTTTTTAATCACAGCTAAGGAAAAAATTGGTTATATTTCACCAGTTTAGTAGACCAGTAGGCCGATTCCCTTGAATCCAGGCAGATTACACTGAATCCTTGAACTCAGTGGTGGTGCTGTGGATTTATGAGGGAGATGTCAACAGAGAAGCTTGTACCATGGGATTTGAGATGGCCTTTGGTTTTAAAAGAACCAAAGACGCTGAGATTAGAAAGTGGTATTCTTTTTTTCTTTTTTTCAGGGAAGGCTGTACAGTGAATTCCAATGGATTTTTTCATAGCAAGAATGACTTTTGAGGGGCAGATATTGCATAAAACCCAACACACTCTCCTAAAAATCACTTGTGAGCAACAGAGTCCTTGTCTTTCAGTGAGGGATGTGACTTTCTGGTTTCAATGAATTTAGTAACTCAGATGAAAGAGCAATTTGACTGCAAAACACAGGAAAAGCAAGGTGCTTTTGGCTTATTGTACAGTATGTGCAGTCAATTCTTGTTGAGTACAGAACTAACCTTTGCAAGGCCATTTTATGGGGTCGCTATAATGCCTTTTATTTTTTTTAAACAGGAATTGTGCAGAGAACAGTTATTCTTTCAACAAAAAAGCAAAGATTTTAAAAACTTGTTTTCATTTTGCATAAAAATTATGTTAAAATAATTTGAAGAAACCTTTCTGTTAGAAAAGTCAGAAGTTACTTCCTACTTTAAAGCATAAGATACTGAGGTGGGGAACTTGACCACAAAGTCTTTTTCCGAACCATACAAAGCAGGGTTTTTAGATACATGTGATGTAAAAATTTGGCAACAGACTTCCTGGTTTTTGATCAGAAACTTCATTCTGGATTTGATCAATATCCCTTTTGTTAATGTTTTCTTATACTTGATATATCTTGGCCAAGAGAAAAAAGTTTATTTTAAAAACTGACATTTTTCCAATGGAAAATTGTTTTCAAAATATCTTGAGAAAGGTCTCTAGTGGAGTTAACAAGCTATAATTGACAAATGCAGGTATCTAGCAGTTGAAGGCAAACCTTTAGGTTAAAAAATAATGAATATTTTTTTTATTACCAGGAGTTCTGTGTATAAATCATATGTGCGTAGAAAGTCATAAACGCAATTACTTCAACATGTGAAAGTCAGAAATCTAAAATTGCCCTGGGAAAGCAGTGGAGCAGTATTTGGAAAAAAAAGAACGAAAACAAACACTTACTTTTGCTTCTGAAAGTATGAATAAAACCCTTTTAGATCTGCTGGGCTAAGTCACTGCCCATGGCCTTGTGCTCCATGGAGCAGAGTTTACATCAGAACCCCAAGAAATATAGAGATGTCAAATTCCGTTTTTCCAGAGGAAAAGGATGTTTTTGTGGAGTGTTTAAATTTTCAAAGCCTGTCACTCAAGTGATGCTATTGGCAAGCTTAGAATGCTTTTCCAGTGCTAACAGAAGAGTGCCAGGTGGCAGATAAGGATGGGAAAGAGCAAGAAGAAACTTAAAAAGACCACTAGAGAAGGTAACTAGAGAAGCCTGTGGCTGAAATTCTTCCATTGTGCACATTGTTTTCCACAGCACTTAAAACTCTGATAGTTCTTAGTGGATGAAAGAAAAGACCTTTCTAAAAAATGTAACTTAATAGAGGTAAACATACATGCAACACATCCTCTTAATTTGCACTTAGTTTGCAGCTTGGCATAGAATTTCTGCAGGAGAAGTGTATACTTTACTGTCACATGTTTAAATTTTGTTTCTAAAAATTGTTTTACACATGCTTTAAGCTCTCTCTGAAACTGGGAATCGTGCTATTTTGAAAATATGAGATACTCACAATGTGGTTTTGGTATGGTAACTCGAGTAACATGTACAAGAACAAAAAAGGTATCAAGATACTGCTACAAAGGGGAAAGAATTGACAAATCCAGTAATGACATTCCCCCTGAGTAAGCAGGCATGGGGGATACCCTGCTGTCTCTGCTTAAGAGTATAACTTCTTGTTGATTAAGCGAGGGATGCTCCTGGTAGCGAGTGACAGGACTGTCACAGAATATCTCATTTCAGAACATGGCAGTGGTAGTAGTATCTGGAGTCCAAGTTAGCTCTTTGGGCAGTGTATCTACAGGTTTTCTCGTGGTCGTGGCAAATACAACTACAGTTGTGCCAATGTCAGGAAAAATTAAGCAAATAGTAGACTGTTTAAACAGTCTGTGAAATATATGCACACAAATACCACATGTTACTTTGAGAGTGTCCATAGTGCTTCTCTGTGCTTTTTTAAATCTTTTTTTTAAACTCAGCTAAGAACATTTTATTGGCAAGAATGTTCAGAGAGATAAAGTGTTTTGACTACATCTGTGAATAGCCACTTGCTAAGAGTCATTCCAGAAATGTTTACACAGGCATCTTCAGTGCCTCTTGGACGTTCAGAAGTTGCTTATTCAAGATGATAAGCAGGTTGGTGAGAAATATGTAAACAAGAAGTCCTGGCTTTTCTGAAAACTGTGAAGAACCTGTAGGTTGAAATCTCCTTGCATGAATCTTTTTTTTTTTTTTTTAAATACATCAACAGTTTCATTCCAGAAATGACCGGACAATAGCTAATTTTAAAAAAGGTAGCACATAACATGTCCAAGATAGAGCTTAAGGTCCAAAATACGTTTATTATGATTACAGCAAAAGGCCTAAAAAGAGCTGAAGACTGAATGTTGACGCTGCATAAATTCAGTCAAGAGATCAAGGAAAAAGTTTAGCCATGGGAATGAGTAATAAGAGGAATACATATCAAGTGAAGCTGTAGTTCTTCTCTCTATGGATTTCTTCAGCTCCAGAAAGGATTTTTTTCTTTCTCAAAGATATTTATTCACAAAGCACAAATTATTGAGCTTACTGGGGGAGTTACCAGATGAAGTTTTATAGCCGGTATAATACAGGTAGACAGGGTAGATTATCTAATGGCCCATAGTCTTAAAATATATTAATGCAGAAGTCTGAACTTACTGAATACATTTATTAAATAAATAGTTTTCAAAGAAACCTATGGGAATTAGGCACTTAAATCCCCATAAAATTAAATCTCATTCAGTGTGTCACTTCTGTCCATCTCCTCTGTCTCTTCTCGCTATAAATGCAGTATAAGTCTCCTGAGAAGAAACAGAATAACATTCTAAGTATTTTACACTTTCTGAAAGTCAGTGAATTTCTTTATGGACTCAAAAATAAATGGTTCTTAATAGAGGATCAGCAAAGTGGAATCTGGTCATGTTTCCTAACATACAAGGTAAACATATTTGCTTTATAAATATTGGAGTATCTTTTCTTCAACTTTCAAGCTAATCAAATCCTGACACTATTTACAGAAAAAGGGATTACTGATTCCCTTGGTTCTTTTCCTTTTTTTTTTTTTTTTTAGGACTTGACAATTTGGTGTCAGTGTAGTAAAATCAAAACCTGGAAGTAGTGTACTCTGCCATTTCTCTGCAGCTAGATAATTCCCTAATTTATTTCCACATCAACATATGTGAACTGAGGGAGGGATTTTTTCATGTCATCTCATCTGACATGACTGGTGTCACCTGGGTGTCACCCTGTGTCCATTCCAGCCACCATTGGGTATCATTTCATGGAAGCAAGTGTGAGGTCAGGATGACCAGAGATTCTTTAGCAAATGGTTTAAATGCTCCGATTGAAAAAGAGGCTTATATGCTGGGATTTTGACCAAAAGTTTCAATTCTTAAATTCTTTTCTATACTGATACCTACTTCTCAAGGCTTTTGGCCCTCAGCTGCTCAGGTGCTTAAAGATCTGCTTTGGCCCATGCCCAGGAACACCTCTGTTAGAGTATTTATCTCATGTAAAAGCACTGTCACAATCCATACACTAAGGTCCATCCTTATCTGTCTGTCCTACTTCCGGGGCTTGACTCCGCAGATGTTCTCAGAGCACATTAACTATACTGGGCTCTACAAAAAAAAAAAAAAAAAAAAAAAAAAAATAGCAGTGGGACTTACTACCTTTTTAAAAGACATCAGGTAGAAGCGCTTTGCTGTGAAGTATGGTCAGTAGAGTCGAGGCAGGACACTATCTACTGCTGAGCCTAAATTGACTGAACGGACATCGTCTGCTACAAACAACATGGGCTTAGGCACACACTGCAAGGTCTTAAACCCTTATCACTGCAAGTTTTGGAAAATACTTCGTTCCTTAAAAGCCCAGCTGCTGAGCATGCACCTGCTGCCTGGGAGGCAACACTTCAATTTTAACAGCTAGCTATTGTACCTCTGTATGTAAGTGAAGTGAGAAGATTTAGATACCACAATTCCTAAAGCTTCTTGAAGAGTACATCACCTGTAAAGGGAAGTTTCCATGCCATTTCACTCCAGACCTTAACAGCGATTCCCCAGTTAAAGACTGAACAGGTTTCTCGGCCCTCTGACTTTCACATCATCTTTACTTGCCAGTTTGGTTCTTTCTTGAGGGTTTTGCTTCCTAGTCACAAGTCAGAGTGAATAATCTTTATAATAGCCAGGAGTGTGTCTTTGAAGACTGCACACCTGCTCCAGGCTGTAACCACCTGAACGGAGGGTATTTTTCAGGTGTATTTTCCCCTCTTTTGCTCAGGACAAATCCCTGGAGCATTATGGCGAGACAAATTACATAGGGGCTGTGTAAAATTAGCTGATGAGGTTTCAGTGAACAGATTTGTAGTACAAAAAGTAGTATTGATGATTCAATTGGCAGCACTACTCCCTCTGTCACAAGCCCATCATGACACTGAGAGCATTGCACTATCGGAGAGTTTTCTGTTTTGTTGAACAGGCACCTGCATCCTACTCATGCACGAGAGCTCAAATGTCTGAAGGAATATTTTTCAGACATAGTAGAGGGTGATGTCCTTCTTAAATTCCAGTGTGAATAATTACCTTCTGCTAATGTAAAATGCCTTATGCTTTCATTCAGATATGATGTTTGCAACTTTTTCCCCTTTGCCACGTTTCCGGAACATTGCTCTTTGATCAACAAGTTGCAGGTACTGTCTCTCCATATCTCGGTAAAATTTTTATCTCGATTTGTAAGGCTGCTTGGTTAATGTAAACTATAATTACCACTAAATTAAAGAAAAATCATCATTATATTTATGGCAAAGATAGTCAGTTAAAAATAAACATCTGAGAGCCTCCATTCAGTTTTTCTCCTGATCTTATTGGGGCAGACTTGAAACAAATTAAATGATTCATGAGTTCATCCCGGCTGGATATCAGTATTTTTTCTGATACAAAAAGGTTAATGAGCTGGAAAGTTTCGATGAAAATATTCTAAATGCTAAGTCTGTTTCCAGCAGAAGTAACTTACGTGCTGGTAATTTCCCTTCAGAGCTGCTGTGCTCTATGGTGTCAACAATTACTTAGGGACTGATTAGTACATGGAATATCAACACAACAGGCTGTATTGTAATGCTCTTTCACAGGTATTATTGGGACTTTCCAGAACATACACTTCCACATACTTTATCTAAGAAAGACCTTTTGGGTGTTTCGGGTGTTTCTGGTGTCACAATTCCTCTATACAGCAGCGATGAGACAAGTACAGGGACTTAAAGGGTAACGATATAATTTGGCCAACTAGGAATTAAATAGTTGAGAAAGCCTATTGCAGTTGGAACAGCCTGCCTGTCCCAAGTTGTATAAATGACACCTGAATCCAAGAGGATTCCTGGTACATGGGTAGTTCCAAGATAGTCCTCTCAGGTGCTTTGTGGTCTTTTGTCAGAGGTGTTACTGAGCACCAGAATGTTTAGGCTGAGACTACAGGCTGCTTCCTGCAGTCCTGAATTAGCCTTCAATGCCTTGCTTCAACTGCTAAGATAGTCATCTGTGGGTTTTTCCGTGAATGTTCATTTTTTTATAATATAGCTATAGTAATAATATTGTAATATTTGGCTCTCTACTTTAACATCACCATCTCATGCTGGGAACGTGCAGGAGAAGATAAGCAAATTACTGCTAGAAGAAATTTTGTGGGTTTTCTTTCTTTTTTTCTTCTCAAATTGAATAAAAGAGATGAAAACATTTCAATGTTAAACAATGTCTTAAATCAGTTACAGTTTTGTGCATAAGTATATGAAAATCACTAACGGATGACCAAGTGTAAGGTTCGACTTTCATACTATATTACTCTTGTATTACTATTTCTTGAGCACTGAAGTGTGTAAGGCACCTCGGAAAACAAAAGGACAAACTTATAATGAGTAATTATGCCATTTACGACTTCCACTGGGTATAATGGCTGAAAATAACTGTTATGAAACACCTTTGAAGATTTTTCTGTAAGTGTGAGTGTAAAAGCATGAGACTGAAAACCCTTGAAATGTAGGTGACTGTTGCCTAGGCAATAGGAAGGGCTTCTTCCATCTTCCTTATATAGCTTTGCCTACAGAATCTGTTTCTTCTTACAGAAGTCCAGCCATGCCCAGAATGAGAAAATGGCAGTGAAAAATAGATGTTCTCTCAAAGCAGGGTGCCCAGGTGCAAGTTTAGCTTTTTAGAGAAATATTAGATACGGATCCAAAAACAGTGTGCTCAGACCGTGGCACATAGGGATGCACATCTACGGAGAATATGCTGTGAGGGGAAACAGCACCTGCACAGACACCTTATTATAAAACAGTGGTGTCCGAGCTGTTGTCAGGAAAGGACTAAAAGTCCTTGATCAATACTTTAATTCTGTTAACTCCAGAAGAGCCATCAGACACAATCTCTCTCTCTTTTTTTTCCCCTTTTCTGACCCAAGTAGGGAGAAAAGAGCAAGCTGAACTATGTTTTCCTCTTATGCTGGTGTTTCTGAAGCATGCTTAAAATTAGGTCAGCACCAGCAGTATTACTAATAACTTTATGTCACTAGCTCTTTGTCAGGAAATCCCAGCCCTTCCTCATTATAAGACCTGGATACGTATAAATACCCTTCTTAGTTCCCTGAGAAGGAAAGACATTTATGCAGGCCAGAAATCATCTGTAGGCTATTCCAGATGTGTTCCTCATCTAGACTCTTACGGGATCACTCAGTTGCCCTTTATCTTAAATACAATTTTACAAAATTTGTCATCGTCCTGCAATAACAAATATCCCCTCTTCCGCATAGCATTATTTTAGCTAAGTGCTCTGCTATTAATAGTTCATCATAGTTACAAGGTCCATCTCGGACTTCACACTAATCACTGACAAAGACCATGCAGCGTGGGTGTAAAGTGTGAGGCACACACAGCGAACTCAGTCCTGCCAACATTTCAGGCAGGATTCGGGTTTGACAATACTAACCATTAGCTGTGACTCTGTTTTGAGCCTTGCAGACATCTTCATTATTTAACACTTATTACTGCACTTGAGAAGATGTCTTTTGTTCGTTTCAAGAAGTTAATAATTCATTTCATATGTGCTAACCCTTAAAGCATTCATCACCTTTGAGGATCAGTTTCTATATTCGCATAGCAATACATGGGTTCATTGTGGAGGCAGCTATTGAATATTTAGATCCAAAAGAACAAGAACAAGAACAGTGGAAGAAGCTTAGTTTGTCAACTTCTTTTTCATCATTCTCTATCCTCCCTTACAAAAATTACCGGCTGATGTCACAGGGCTCTCCTTTGATAGATGCAAATTATAATATGACAGCAATTAGACATTACCTGGAACATTGAATTGTTCAGTTTTTGTATTGTAAGCAATAATGCAGGAAATATGTAAAAAAATGTGTAATTCAGTCATATCTGTTGTCATTGGATGTAAAGAAAAATAAGTAAGAAGCAGAGTTGTGTATATCATTATCAAAAGACTGAAAGAAATCACAGTATAATGTCATCTGCATCTAAGTTCATATATTCCACATTTACAGCAGCTGCACATAGTGAGTTCTTACAATATTGCCAACTTTCAGCTAACTTGGCAGAATATATATTCTTTGCCATAACTGGAAAATGAAACAAAATTTGCAGTGATTTTATTTTGAAGTCAGTATTCACCTCCTTCCAAATGTCTGTATCTTGGGATTAATAGACGAGTAACACATGAAAATTATAAAGTATATATCAATGTGTCTGTTAGTATCAAAATTTAAGGATCTCCGAGGATGGAAATACAACATGCTTTCTGACTGATTGAGAGACAGCTGTGAAGCAGAAAGTATCTTAACCAATGACAAAATGAAGAGCCCCATAGTACAAGTGGGTCTTAAGTGACCAAATTTTTGCTGCTGTGAAATAGCATGACTGCTATGTGATGTAATCTAAACTGTTTTTTTCTTTTTCTTTCACTAATGGCATTAGCAACAAGAATACCTTGACCTTATAATCATGTATTGACTTTTCCTTGTGTCAACATTTGGAGAGAAAAGAAAAACAGTAATCAAGGGCTCGCTCCTGCAAGGTGCTAGGCACTTTGGGCCTGACTATGCACAACACCGAAGGTTTGTGATTTAACACTGGGAGTCGTCCCCCTGACTTTCATGGTAACAGAACAGGAGTATGCCTTTCCTTTCAGTTAAATGTGTGCTTTCCTGTTTGTCTGCATTATAGAAAACAGTTCTAGGAATCAAGGCCTAAATGCATAAATTGATTGGATTTATAAGCCTGTATCCCTTTGACCTGTTGTCAGTAATATTAATGTGTTAATTTAAATTTCTCTCAGTGTGACTTTGTTGGCAGCAGCTTTTTTGTTTTCAATATATATACACTATGAATAAAGGAAATATATGTTAATTGGGCAGTTGCCAGTTACCTAGGCTCGTGTATAGCCTAAATCAGTCCTGGGAACTCCAATGCACATCTAATTTAGTTGCTTTCAAACTGCTATTCACTGTGAGACTTTAAGAGTATAAATTATGTCCTTGGAGAGATTAGACTGTTACTGTTGATGCCTCAAGGGTTTGGCTTGAATAGACATTCTAAAAAACGAACACACACCAAACAATAAACAAATTATGCAAATTAATGAGCAGCAATCATGATGGAGACTGTTGTCAATTTATGTTATGTCTGTCCTTGACTTTCGACATGAATTTCTAATTTGCCAATGACACAGCTTTTAAAAAAGAGGTCTCATTTAGAAATTCCATGTTAATCATGGAGCATTGCCAGGTGTCCACAATGCAGGAAGGTGTCTTAAAATGCACCTGTTTCTTTTGATCAATTGTACAACAACTTGCAGGTGCAGGGGTGTGTGTGTATTTTAGGAGGATGCTTACCATTTGTGATTAATACTCTATAATTGTAAGCAGGGTCAGGCATCCTGTTTAACTACTGGACAATGTGATATAAAATCAAACCTTACCTACTCTGTCCTAAAATTCTTCCTTTTACATGTTTTGGTTCTTTTCTTCGTAATTGTAGCTAGAATTAGAAAATAATATAATGGAATTTGCACAGAAATAACTGATGAAATCTTTGTATACTTCATACAGTCTTAGTCTTTTGCGCAAACAATAAACCTATGAAAAATTTGTTATATAAGGGTGGTACTTTTTATTAGCTCTAATACAGAGAAAGGTAATAACTAGTCCTTACTTAACATTTGCATCTGCATATATCCTCTTTAAACACAGGGAAGCTGAGATACAGAAAGTTCTGTTCTAATTTCTCTAAGTCAGCATAAACCTTTTAAAAGTGAATGTGTATGAGAGACTTGATTACAGGAGGAACCTTTGATAATATCTACCTTGGTGATTGGTTCAGAGCTATTGGCAGCTGTGCCACATTGTCATCAAATGCAGGAGCCTTTCCAAATTGTTCCCATGGGAGCTCAAGCAGGATTTCAGGGCAACCCATGAAGGGCATCTTAAGCACAGGAGGTCCTTGTGCACAAGGCTAAAGTTCTCATGCATGTGTCAGAGAATCATAGAATGGTTTAGGTTGGAAAGGACCTTGAAGATCATCGAGTTCCAACCACCCTGCCATAGGCAGGGACACCTCTCACTAGACCAGGTTGCCCAAGGCCACGTCCAGCCTGGCCTTGAACACCTCCAGGGATGGGGCCTCAACAACTTCTCTGGGCAACCATTTCCAGTGTCTTACCACCCTCAAAGTGAAAAATTTCTTCCTAAAGTTCAATCTAAACATGCCCTCTTCCAGTTTAAAGCCATTCCTCCTCATCCTATCACTACATGCCCTAGTAAAAAGTCCCTCCCAAGCTCTCCTGTAGGCCCCCTTTAGGTACTGGAAGGCCACAATAAGATCTCCCCGGAGCCTTCTCTTCTCCAGGGTGAACAGCCCCAACTCTTTCAGCCTCTCCTCACAGGAGAGGTGCTCCAGCCCTCGGATCACCCTCATGACCCTCCTCTGGGCACGCTCCAGCAGGTCCATGTCCTTCTTATGTTGGGGACTCCAGAGCTGGATGCAGTACTCCAGGTGGGGTCTCACGAGAGTGGAGTAGAGGGGCAGAATCACCTCCTTTGACCTGCTGGCCACACTTCTTTTGATGCAGCCAAAGATACGGTTGGCCTTCTGGGCTGTGATCGCACATTGCTGGCTCATGTTGAGCTTCTCGTCAATCAGCACACCCAGGTCCTTCTCCTCAGGGCTGCTCTGCAGCCATTTCCCACCAAGCCTGTATTTGTGCTTGGGATTGCCCCAACCCAGATGTAAGACCTTGCACTTGGCCTTGTTGAACTGCATGAGGTTTGCTTGGGCCCACCTCTCCAGGTCCCTCTGGATGGCGTCCCTCCCCTCCAGCATGTCTAGCTCACCAAACAACTTGGTGTCATCGGCAAACTTGCTGAGGGTGCACTTGACCCCACTGTCCATGTCACCGACAAAGATGTTGAACAGTACAGGTCCCAGTACTGACCCCTGAGGAACACCACTCGTCTCTGGTCTCCACTTGGACATTGAGCCATTGATCGCAACCCTTTGAGTGTGACTGTCCATCCAGTTCTTTATCCACCAAGTGGTCCATTTGTCAAATCCATGTCTTGTCAATTTAGAGACCAGGATATCATATGAGACAGTGTCAAACGCTTTGCACAAGTCCAGGTAGATGACATCAGTTCTTTTCCCTTGTCCACTGCTGCTGTAAACCCTTTGTAGAAGGCCACCAAATTTTTCAGGCATGACTTGCCCTTGGTGAAGCCATGCTGGCTGTCACCAATCACCTCCTTGTTTTCTATGTGCCTTAGCAGAGTTTCCAGGAGGATCTGCTCCATGATCTTGCCAGGCACAGAAGTGAAACTGACTGGCCTGTAGTTCCCTGGGTCTTCCTTATTTCCCTTTTTGAAAATAGAGTTATGTTTCCCCTTTTCCAGTCTACAGGAACCTTGCCAGACCGCCACAACTTCTCAAATATGATGGCTAGTGGCTTAGCAACTTCATCTGTCAGTTCCCTCAGGACCCGTGGATGTATCTCATCAGGTCCAAGGGACTTGTACACCTTCAGGTTCCTCAAGTGGTCTCGCACTTGATCTTCACCTACAGTGGTCAGTTCTTCATTTTCCCAATCCCCGCCTTTGCATTCTGCATCATGGGGGGGGGGGGGGTGGGGGTGGCTGCAGTCCTTGCCAGCGAAGACTGAGACAAAAAAAGTCATTGAGTGCCTCAGCTCTGTCTCTGTCCCAGGTAACCAGTTCTTGCGTTTCCTTCAGGAGAGGGCCCACATCTTCCCTAGTTTTTCTTTTCAACAAGGATTTTCAACAAAAGCAGAAGCTGCAGGACCTTAAAAATGAAATAAAGACAACTTACAGCCTCTGAAACTAAGTGGAGTGGTAGGGCAAAGGCAGTCTGGCTGTTCCATCTGGAAGAGGTAATGCTGAAGGCTGAAGTGCCTTTATCATAGTCTCCCCTGCATCTCTCAGGTGCCCCTGGAGGAGCCCTCAAAGTCTCAAAGGAAAATGTAGATGTGGATGATGGCACTCTGAAGTGCTATTGCCTGAGATCAGTTCTGTGACACCTTCCATATAAAATATTCTGTCTTTATTGTATCGTATGTTAAAATAGCAGGGAAAATGTCCTTGTTCTAAGGAGGCATCTGATCAGAAGTGATTCAGTCAAGAGGTTAGCAGGGAACAGAAAACTGTGGCATTAGCTCCTGCAGATCTGTCAGTCTGCAGTGGATTGGAGAACTGAAAGGGGGAATTTCATGCCTAAAAGTGCGTGTTGTTTCTCTGCCCTCAGGGTTTGATAAGGTAGGTGGAACAGCACGCCTTATTCACAGAGAAGTAAGCTAAACTAATATTTTATGAAGATACGATATAGGTTGACAAAACTGTAGCAGATTATGTGTGCAGAGCGCAGACCCTGTACAAAGAACGTATTTCTGAATCAGTATTTGTCATTACAGGTGATACAATAGCGAAGAACTGGTTTTCTTTAAGTGATCCCATTCTTTCATTTAATATTTCCTCCCAAAGGTATAGTTAGCTAATCATTTGAATGTCATTTCTTGAGGCGTAAGTAAGCCCCTAACAAGGCACTGTATTGCAAAGCATGGCTGCTACAGCATGAAAGTTTTACGAGTGGTGTAGCACTGGGCACATTGCCCACATGAAAAGTCACCAAAGGGGTAAAAGAGAGTTCTCTAACAGGTTATTAACTTGTTCCTAAAGTGAGTGAATCATCAAATGGTGGAAACTTTGGCCTCTGTGGGAATTCAGTCATTTTGATGACCATAAGAAATATGCTGGTTTAGCTGAGATTTAAGGTGTCTCCCAAGGAAGAGTAAAAACAAAACAAACATTTTCAAAATGTGAGTTTAAGCAGCAGTAAGATCTGGTTCTAAAGTCTTTCCTTGACTGGACTTTAAATAGCTAGTGTTAACTTACATTAGCTAACATGCTGACTTACATGCTTTAGATATCTGAAGAAAATATATTCCGCCTAATGCATCTGTTAAGATGTCCAAGCTGGACCAGAAGTGTGTCACAAGCAAGCTCATCAAAACCTAATTAACACATACTGTTGCCACAATTTAAACTTAATTTAGACAAGAACAAAGTGTTCATGAGATTTCCATATAGAATAGAACTCTTTCATTTGTTTGATTAGCATTTCTACCAGAAAACAGCATACTAAATTTTCAATCCTTAAATGTCTATCTTTGGTGATAACTGAGGTCTTTCTGTAGCAGAAGCAAAAAGTGTTGTAGAGCAGAAAGAGTGGAGCAAATGGGACTGACAGTGGCATGAACTCTTACCTTAGACCTGGAGAGTGTAACAGTGTTCTGCAATATTATTTATTTAAGCTTCACAGGTAGATACATGGCTACAAGTCTGTCAGCTTGCTTCTAATTGAGTCCCTTCCAGTCTGGGCTTGGATGTAGCTGAACAGGGTTGCCACCATGCATGATATGCCACGTGCTCCACCAAGCTCTGGTAATGAACAGGCATTTCCCCATTTCTGTCAGCTCTTCTCCCCACTGCCACACTCCTTTGCATGACTCAGAGGAAGATTGGCTGGAAGCCATTTGTAACACCACATCAACAGAGAGTTTTGTAATCACACTTTACCATGAATGCCATAACATCAGCCCAGCATCACGCTGTCTGCTGTTGTCTCTCAATTACTCCTCCACCTGCTGCAAACAGCAGACTGCAGTAATTTGTGAAGAAAACCTTTTGCTGCCTGCATAGAAATGTATTGCATTGTTCAGACCGTTGCAAATGCCATTATAAGCTACAATTTTCACCCGATAGGCAAAGGTGAGTCACATTGTCTTACACCTGTCCTCAGGCACATTCTCAAGGAAAAAATCTAACCGTACTTTTCTCTAGCATTTTGTTAAACTCCTCCCGTACACATCACACCGAGTTATTAGTTCCTACTGAATGAACAGTCTGGTTTTACTTGTCTTTTAAAAATAGTATAAATGAATAAAATTATAGGAAAACTTTTTTTTTTTAAACAGAAATCAAGGGATATTGTTATGTGAAATGCTTTTATTTGCCAAATTATGGTGTTAGATATTATACCTTCTCTATGTTGCATTTTAATTTTATGTAAATGTTTCTCTCCACTGTGGCTGTATTACACGTGTCATAGGGGAAGGTGACTGAAGACAGTGAGGAAAGTGCTTGGAAAAACAGTGAAATAGCAAAAACTTCCTTCCTTCCTCTCACCTCTCTGCAGACCTCTAAATATAGTAAGCTTCATATCATGTTATGAAGAAACTTGAACGACTAAAAACAGGGAAGGGAAAGAGAGATGACAAGGAGTAGCCTTCTCTCACATTAGAAAAACCTATGCATATTTTTATGCCCTGTCATGCCAGGCCCACGTCAAAAAAGCTATCCACTCATTTAAGATGAACATGATCTCTACCCCAACATACGAGCAGGAGCTGTAGAGTAATTAAAGTGGCTAAAAATCTTGGGCTGTGTGAATGTAATAGTTGATCCTCAGCGGTGTGGTACAAGCCATTGTGGTATGCAAGGTTGGACACCACCTGCTTAAATTAGCGGTTTATCTGAGTCCAAAAGGATGGAAACAGCTGTCGGGATAAAGGATGATGAATCACATGACACAGAGTAAATGTAGCTGTGATTAATGGGACATCACAAAACAACAAAAAAGAGAACCAACTGTGGAAAGAGATAACTACCACCACAAAGAGCAAATTATTGTCTAAGGTGATGTAATTAACTTCAAGCCTCCCCATGGCTTGGATGGCCAATTCCAATGAGGCTTGCTATTGTGCCCACAATAATGACAAGACTGTGGATTCTTAGTTCAAATACTGGGCTATTAAGCTTCAATTTTACCCATTGCAGGGAACTGATAGAGTGTCAAAGTTGAAGATATGGCAATTTGTAATAGTACAATTACAATATAATGTTGTGACTCATTCAACTAACATTCCTCATGAGAGGACAATTGGAAGAAAAGCTTAAACACGGTGCACTGTGATTTATGGGGTCCTTTAAATGTTGAAATTCAAGACTTACACATTATTTATACTTTTCATCACTGTATAAAGTCAAAGCAGATCCCCAAAAGTGTTTTATTATAGTAGGTGTGATTAAAAGTGTTTTTTGTTCTTTATCCTTATTAGTTATAGCCTGGATGGACGAGCGGTATTTTTCTTGTTCTTTCCAAAGAACAGTTTTAGCCCTGGGAATCTTTCATTGGATTACTTGTTCAAAGATACATTGATTCATAGTATATCATCTTCATCTATTTAGCAAGACAAAAGCTTTATTCAGATGATTTGCTAGCAATTCCTGCTGCTTCCTTTCTTCAACTTAGAAATGAAGATTTATATGCACCTGAAGGGAACTTGCTGACAACTTAAAAAAATTGAAGTATTTCTAAAAATTCAGTACCTGAAAACTGGAAAGTGAAGGCAGAATTTTAATTTTCTCCCCTGGCTGTGACCCTTTGATGGTTATTCTAAGCTGTCCTAAAGATAATTATGTTAAATAAGGCACTCTATAATTTCATAGAATCACAGAATTGTCTAGGTTGGAAGAGACCCTTGGGATCATCAAGTCCAACCATCTACCCTACTCTACACAGTTCTCCCCTACACCATATCCCCCAACACCACATCTAAACGTCTCTTAAACACATCCAGGGATGGTGACTCAATCACCTCTCTGGGCAGTCTATTCCAATGCCCGACCACTCTTTCTGTGAAAAATTCTTTCCTAATGTTCAGTCTAAATCTACCCTGTTGGAGCTTGAAGCCATTCCCTCTTGTTCTGTCATTAATTACCTGTGAGAAGAGACCAGCACCAACCTCTCTACAGTGTCCTTTCAAATAGGTGTAGAGAGTGATGAGGTCTCCCCTCAGCCTCCTCCTCAAACTAAACAGTCCCAGCTCCTTCAACCGCTCTTCATACAATTTGTTTGCTAGGCCCTTCACCAGCTTCGTTGCCCTCCTCTGCACTCGCTCCAGCACCTCGATATCTCTCTTGTATTGAGGAGCCCAAAACTGGACACAATACTCGAGGTGTGGCCTCACCAGTGCTGAATACAGGGGCACAATCACCTTCCTACTTCTGCTGGCCACGCTATTTCTAATACAAGCCAGGATGCCATTGGCTTTCTTGGCCACCTGGGCACACTGCCAGCTCACGTTCAGCTGCTTGTCAATTAGAACCCACAGGTCTCTTTCTGCCAGGCAGCTTTCCAGCCACACTTCCCCAAGCCTGTAGCGCTGCATGGGGTTATTGTGGCCAAGTGCAGAACCTGGCACTTGCCCTTGTTGAAACTCATACCATTGATGTTGGCCCAATGATCCAATCTAAGTCTCTCTGTAGAGCTTCCCTATCCTGGGAATCAACACTCCTGCTTAACTTGGTGTCATCTGCAAACTTGCTGATGATACACCCTATGTCCTTATCGAGATCATCAATAAGGACATTAAACAGAAACGGTCCCCAACACTGAGCCTTGAGGCACACCACTTGTAACCAGCCACCAGCTGGATTTAAATCCATTGAGCATCACTCTTTGGGACCTTCCAGTTAGCCAGTGCTTGATCCAGCAGATCGTATGCTCATCCAGGCCATACAAAGCCAGTTTTTCCACGAGAATTGTATGGGGGACAGTATTGAATGCTTTTTGAAAGTCCAGGTATACAATATCAACAGCCTTTCCCTCATCCAATATTCTGGTAATCTTGTCATAGAAGGCGATCAGGTTCGTCTGGCAGGACCTGCTTTCCATAAACCCACGCTGACTAGGCCTGATCCCCTGGTTGCCCATTATGTGGGTTTTGATGGCACTCAAGAAGACCTGCTCCATGACCTTCCCTGGTATCGAGGTTAGACTGACAGGTCTATAGTTACCTGGATCCTCCTTTTTGCCTTTCTTATAGATGGGTGTTACATTTGCCACCCCCCAGTCCATTGGGACCTCCCCAGTTAGCCATGACTTCCTGTAAATGAGGGAAAGCGGTTTGGCGAACACGTCTGCCAACTCTTTCAGCACTCTTGGGTGTAGCCCATCTGGTCCCATAGACTTGCGTGCATCCAAGCAGCATAGCAGGTCACTGATCTCTTCCTCTTTAATCATGATGCTCTCATTCTGCTTCCCCTCCCTGTCTCCTAGCTCTTGAGGCGGGGTGTCCAGGGAACAGCCAGTTCCACTGCTAAAGACTGACACAAAGTAGGCATTGAGCACCTCAACCTTTTCCTCATCCTTTATAACTATGTTTCCCTTTGCATCCAATAAAGGAGGGAGATTTTCCCTAATCCTCTTTTTGTTATTAATGAATTTATAGAAACATTTTTTATTATCCTTAACAGCTGCAGCCAGGTTGAGCTCTAGCTGTGCTTTGGCTCTCCTTATTTTCTCCCTGCATAGCTTTGCTATATCTTTATAGTCTTCATGAGAGACTTGCCCCCTCTTCCAAAGGTCATAGACTTTTTTTTTTTTTTTTTTTTTTTTGAGATCCAGCAAGAGATCCCTATTTAGCCAGGCTGGCCTCCTTCCCCACCCACTTGTTTTTCCGGCACATGGGAACAGCCTGCTCCTGTGCCTTTAAGACTTCTTTCTTGAAGTATGTCCATCCTTCCTGGACTCTTGTATCCATAAGGGCATCCTCCCAAGGGATTCTGTCTAGCAGTCTTCTGAACAGATTAAAATTTGCCCTCCGGAAGTCTAAGGTGGCAGTTTTGGTAACCCTTCTCGTTGTTTCTTCAAGGATCGAGAACTCAATCATTTCATGATCACTGTGCCCTAGATGGCCTCCAACCTTTACTTCCCCCACAAATTCTTCCCTGTTCACAAGGAGCAGGTCTAGGAGGGCACTTTCCCTGGTCGGCTCACTTATCTGCATGAGGAAGTTATCACCCACACATTCCAGGAACCTCCTGGATTGTTCCCTGTCTGCCATGTTGTATTCCCAGCAGATATCGGGGAGGTTAAAGTCCCCCACAAGTACAATGGCAAATGATTGCAATATTTCTCCCAGTTGCTTATAGAAGGCTTCATCCACCTCACTGCTTTGGTTGGGAGATCTATAGCAGACTCCCACAGCGATATCACCTTTATTTACCCTTATCCTAATCCAAACACTCTCGACCCTGTTATCACTATACGTAATTTCTGGGCTCTCATAGCGTTCTCTGACATACTCAGTTACTCCATCACCTCTCATTTCCTGTCTATCCCTCCTGAAGAGTTTGTAGCCTTCAATTGTGGCACTCCAGTCATGTGAGACATCCCACCACGTTTCCATGATAGCCACTATGTCATAGTTTTCCTGGTGCATCATGGCTTCAAGCTCCCCCTGTTTGTTGTTCATGCATTGGTATAGATGCACTTCCGATGAGCTAATGGTTTCAACATCTTTTTGTGAGTGTGGGCCCCATTTCCTACCAGGCCCCTCCCAGGTGTTTCTATAATTTCTAGGTGTCTATCGCTTCTCTGAAATGAATTGGTAGAGTAAGAGTCCATGCTAGTCCACCATCCCTCCAGCCCTGGCGTGTTTCCCTTGAGTTTAGATCTAACAGGCCCAGTTATGCCCCCCTCCCCCCTCATATCTAGTTTAAAGCCCTGTCAACAAGCCCTGCTAATTCCCATCCCAAAATTCTTTTCCCCCTCTGGGACAGGCTCATCCCACCTGCCACCAGCAGGCCAGGTGTCTCATAAGGCAACCTATGATTAAAAAACCCAGAGCCCTGTCAGTAACACCAGTCCCGAAGCCACGAGTTGACCTGCTGTCTCTTTCTATTAATTTCCTCACTCATGATAGCCACTGATGGGATAGAGGAGAACACTACTTGTGTTCCCAATCCCTTAATCACCTTTCCCAAGGCTTTAAAATCTCTTTTAATTGATTTTGGGCTCCTTCTTCCCACATCATCACTGCCCACCTGAAATACTAAAAGGGGGTAATAATCAGAAGGGTTGACTAGAGTAGGAACTTTGTCCAACACATCCCTGACCCATGCCCCAGGGAGGCAGCAGACTTCCCTGTGAAGTGGGTCAGGACGGCATATTGGTCCCTCTGCCCCCTTCAATAGAGAGTCACCCACAACAAAGACCCTTCCGCTTTTCCTTTTGGAACTAGTTGTGATGCCAGGTCTACAGCGACTTGGTCTTTCTGGCACTTCCTGCCTAGATGTACCATCCTCCTCTCCAACAGCCAGTTCCTCCTGCAAGATTCCATACTGGTTCTGTAGGGGTAACTGGGGAGGTGGGAGGGGCAGGGAAGGGATTTGCCTGCTTCGCCTAGCCAGGACCTGTTTCCATTCCCCCTCTTCTCTGAGATCCCCCTCTTCTTTGAGGTCCTCTTCTATTGCCAGGTGAGAAGTGAGGAGAGGGTCCTCTGGTGTATGCAAGGCCTCAACATGTTCCCTTACTCTCAGGGAGTGGGCCCACCAGTCGATCTCCCTCTCATACTCCCTGATAGTCCTCAACCTCTCCACTTCCTCCTTCAGCTCAACCACTGGGCTGAGGAGATCATTCACCTGTTCACATCCGACACAGGTGTTGTCCCCACTACCCTCCATGGCAAGAGCCAGGCCCCTGCACTCCCTGCAGCCAGAGGCCTGGACACCCACATGTTTACATGGGGCCTCTGTCTGAGTGTCCACAGCTTTCTTAACAATAGCCTTTGACCTAGTTCTAACCATGGTTGGGTGTCTGCAAGCAAGAGACAGTGGATGGGTCAGTTGGAATAAACGTGCTAGTCATCTGACTACTAAAAGGAATTGAACTTACCTTGTACAGTAGCAGAGGCTCAGGACCCTGCCGTACAAGTTACAGTCACGTGAGGCACTGACCAGGACACAGCCTCAAGCACTGGTTACCACTCAGTGGGCAGAAGCCAGCCTCAGGTCTCCCAGGGGCTCCTTATAAGTTGGTGTTGTGATGACCCGTGGGAGGAGCTGGCTCTGCCCAGGCTTAGTCAGCAGCCCGCCCACCAGCTGTCAGCCCCCAGCATGAGGAGGAGGCTTTGCCCGGTGTCAAAAAAGCCCCCAAAAGAGCTTTCCGTCGGCCTTTTTAGCTACAGATCCCTTCTCCCAGCGCAGTCTTACCTGCCCTGGAGCCGGTCTCCATCGCAATGTCCCTTCCTAGCACAGAAAGGAGAAGTTTTAACTGGCTTGTAATTTTACTGTAAAAATTATGTTGGACTTGATTCGGGGGAGTCTTTCATTCGGTTCTTCTGTGGTGACAGATTAACTTTACGCTGGCAGCTGTGTCTGTTCATGTCTGTGAACTGTAGAACGATCACTGAACCATAGATCAAACCAGCCACAATTTGAAAGGCTTCTAGAGCAAATCTGAGGGTCCAAACTGCTTGATGGTTGCATACTTTCTGGATACATTGGTTTCTCACTGTATTTTCCTTCTGACTTGTTTTTCTTTTGTATCCAATTAGGCATATATATGTGTCTATCATGGTTCTGCTGACAGAGTGCTTGCTGTGTCCTGCATGAAAGTCTAAAAGTCTCTCGATGTCTGAAAACGTAACTTTGACTGGTTTTATTAAACTTCCTGATTTCAAAATATGAATTTCTTCTAAATGTTTTGCAGCTTTTACAAATCTGAGATACACTTGGGGTAAAAGACGAGGCATGAGCATTTCTGCAGGCTTTGCTGAGATAGTTTTGAAATAACACTGTGGGCTACTGGTTACATACAACTTTTTGACTACTAGAGCCAACATTTTATTGCCTGCTGTCAAGGTTTAAGATGGTGAGATTCTTGAGATAGATCTGTCTAAATGGTTCCATTTGTTTATAAAATACGTTGCACAACACAGCCCAATCTCTCATTTGACCTATAGGTATTATAGCTGTATAAACAGAAGATAAAGAGTAATCACTCTATGTAATTAAAACTATGAACCGGTGTAGCTTTTAAAACAATTCTTACAGAGGGGTAGGTTTCATTCTTGCCATTCATATCATTCTTTCCTTTCTGTACTTCATGCCACATACACAGTAGTAGTATACTGTTTAAACTGTAGTATACACAAGAAAATATTTTATTGTTAAAATGACTAAGAAAAGCTAATAATTATGACTTTTTTTTTAGAGCCAGTGCCTGATGACTATTTTTATATCATATTATATATTACCTGTTTCAAAGAAACAGACATTGATAGAAATCAGGCTGAGATTTTACTGGTATTCTGGCATATTCATGCAAGCCAGGATCAGAAATATCCCAATATCTGTTTTGCAGAAGTCGAAAACTGATAGCTCAATACTCACTCACAGTTTTGAAATTATTCATGTAAAAATGATGCCAGTATAAAAAATCATTCTTTATATTTGAGCAAAGCTCTTACATTGCAAAATGAAATGTGGAAATTCGGTAGTAACATATTTCTGATTTGTACTTTAAACAATCTTTTTTGAACAAACTAAACTAGATACAAATGCCCAGTTTTAAAAATCTCTCAGGATTGTATTAGGGAAACTGCAGTCATCCATGGTGGACTTCAGTTTGGTATGCAATGTTGAATGGGAAGGGAGTGCTTGCACGGGCCATTGTTTAGTTTTGCTTATAACTGCTTATAACTTACAATCCCCATTAGGAGAAAAATCCATTACCAGTAGACAGTTTACTTGCACTGGTTCTTAGCTTTAGCTTTCTGCATTATTAATAAGGAGTAGATAATAAATGTGATTCATGAAGGACTAAAACAGCAAGTCTGTAGCAGAATGGTGTAGGTAACATTATGGCAGATGGCCATCATGTTTAGGATATGGAATTGTGATAAGTATTCTTCCTTAAGCAAAAGTGAAATATGATTTCCCATTACAGGGTTAACCTGGTACAGATACTTTGCTTATAAATATTAAAAGGAAACAATGCTAGCTGGAAATCCAGTACACTGTTGGTGAAAACCCAACAAGCTCAATGATTTGTTGTGGAAAAATATTAAGAAAGCTTCTTTTTTTTTTTTTTTCAAATGGTGGATTGGACGGGTTCATAAATTCCTGTGGTTCATACATGTACATGTACATGTATGACAGAAAGAGAAATTGTAGCAGGTCCATGCAGGAAGCAGGCAGAAGAGAAAAAAAAAAAAAGTGCAGATAGCGATACTGCAGTCCACATTAAAAGCTGAGAATAGAATCATTCTTGGAGCAAAATCTGCCGAAGGCAGAGAGAAAAACTCCATTACCTTTAATGGGGCCAGTATTGCACCTCCTGCATTTGGAGGCATTGTTGCTTCACATTCTTTGGGCATAATAGCATCCTTGACTAAGTATTACTCAGCAGACCAGTGCGTGGCTCTGTTAAAGATTTTACAGGACTTCTGATGGTTATTTCCTACAGATTATGTTATGTGGGAAAGGTTGGAGCCAGTGTGAAGTATAACCTCCTCCCTTCCTCCTCAATTTATGGTTATTATTGCCATAAATAACCTTTCAAACATCTTTAAAAATAGGTTCCAGACACCAGTCATTCTTAAAAGCTTTCTTGGTGTTACATCCCCAAACTGAAACTCTGGCTCAGTGGTAATTACTGTTTAGCATCCATTCTGTGTTTTGCAAGCAATACTGACAACCTGCTAAGAGTGCTCTTAATTTTCTCCTCTGGAGGAAGTACCCTGTGTAAATTCATCTCACAGAATGACCTCTGAACAAGCCCTGCCTTCACGACCGCAGCAGTACAAAGCTGCATGTTTGTATCCAATCAAGTTAACACCAAGGTAGACAGGGGGAAATCTGCAGATCCCTTCCCTGTAGACAGAGCTGTTCATTACTCTGGGATTCATTCAAGAAATGGAATCAGTGCGTGGATCACCTGTAGTCCTTGTAAGACCAGAATCCTGAGATTTTCTTTACCAACATGATGGTTTCTGCAGTCATGGCTATGTTCGTATGGCACTCCAGAAACATTTTAGGAAAGGAAGAAAACTGCTTGTGGACCGCATCCCTCTGTAGATGATATTTCAGCATCCTAGGAATTCTGCATGGGTTATCAACATTTTAAAAGGGGAGCCCAATCTTATGTTCATCGGCACGTGTGACTGACACATGCTTTCTAAGTAGTTAGATGTGGAGATCTCACTCGTGAAGCTTCATCCTGTTCCCCAAAGATAGTGTACATTGCAGCCAGTGAGATTACGCAGAAGGTCATGCAGGAGGTCTGGGACAGCTGTACTTGAGATTGGATGTAACAGCAGTACATTCGTCACCTAACTTAATCCCCAAGCAATTTTTCTCTAACTGAAACTGTTTGGCTGCTTATCTAGTGATTTCCCAGAGTAGTAGAACCTAATTAAAACTTTTTTTTTTTCTTTAACGTTAGGAAAACAATACCAGCAGAACTTTGCATATTTAATTTTTTTCTTTTTTATTAGAGCAAGTAACAAAACATAAAAAAAACCCGCAGACAGTAGTTATCTTCAGATGAAAGACAAAACTCACTTGGATATCGGCTATGTCTCAGAGAAAGTGTTCTTTTTTTCACCCCAAAAAGGAATACTAACCCTTTTAATCTTATTTAATCTAAAACTGTTCAAAGCCTTCTCAGTTCTAGCACTGGTGTCACCTATAGTTTTACATACGACTCGTTAGCTTTTGTACCACAAATATTTCTGCTTAAAAGATGTAGAAGTTTCTTTTTGTCTAAATAGACAGTAATGCTGAGTGCTTTTCACAACAGAATGCCAAGCTTGTATGTCATATCTAATGAATGGTGTTGTTAATACTTAATTGTGTATTTATAGTTCAGTTTATGGTTAAACGGGAAGAAAATAATTTAAAAGTACTTACGGGAATGACAATAGCTTTCCTCGGGGATTGAAAGTTGCCAAGTTTAATGTCTCTTACAGAAATGGATTGCAGGGAAAAAGAGCTACTGGATCAAGGTTTAGTCTATATATATCAAGTTGTTCTTGGTTTAGTTATTACTGAATAAGCTATTGCTGTCCTTATTGTGTGGCCAGTCTTTTTCAGGAAGAAAAGTGATTTGTTCCTGTTTAGTTTAAACCATTTTTGGAAATTCACTTCACTTGCTCTAAAATATGAACATGAACAACAAAGTTGTTTGGCTATCGTTATTCAGATTAAATCAGGGTGTTATATTAAATTATCTTTCAAATACAGATATATATTTTGACTGTAGATTCTCCTTTTCCACAAGTGCACTAAATATCAACTGCTAGCTTCCACTTTTGTCAGAGAATGATTACAGATACGAGTAACTAGTGATTTAAAGCCTTAGAGAGCACACGGTATTGTGCCACTAATAAACAGCAAAATCCACAGTGCTGCAGTCTGTCCTTTCTTCAGTGCCTTTTTTTCTGGCGTGTCTGTGCCATCTGTGGTGATCCTTAGGTCTTTTCCACGTTTATTGCATTTGGTTTACAGCTCAGCAACATGAAAGGACATTTCTTTTTTTTTTTTTTTTTTTTTTTTTTCTGTATATATCAGTTTGTTGTTCTCCGTCACTAATTTAATTTAAGGATAGAACTGTCCAATTAGGACTGGAGGTACACATTTCATAAGTATAGCAATATGGTTATTGGAATTTAAGAAGCATGGAATGAAAGGTACATAACCTGTGGCATTCACATTTTTCCAATGTTGTTGCTTTCATAACATATTGCAGGAAAATAGCAAATAAATGAAAAAAAAACAAACAAACAGAATAAAACCCCAACTTTTAGCTCACCCTCTCTTGTACTGGCTTTAGAAATCACTACAGAGCTGTCATTCCTTCATCCATGTGCCTTTTGTAGGTCATGCCTTGTGCCTTAGCACACTACATGCTTTAGGACTCCCATTTGAAATTGATTTATCTCTTTATTTTCAGTTTTTCACATGTTCTCCTGCACCCTCCAGTTTCTAAGTCGCTAACTGAATGATGGTAAAATTATCATTTGAAGATGGGTAACACATCACGGGGCTTAAGTTCAAAGCCACTGTGTTGTGTGAAAATCACTTCTCTGCATTCCTGCTTTTAAAATACATTTTCAGAGGTTCTAGAAGGCTGTGCCGCAGATGAGGGGACCTAAGAGTGAGCACCAAGCAAAGCAAGCAGTAATTTCACCTTTTTGAAATTGTTGACCAGTTGTGATATGCCCAAGTAGGGGGTCTAGGTTTTCATCAACTAGCTGTATTCTGGACTTTTGTTAGAATTTAGAGTTTTGATTTGATGAAAAACAAAAATGATTTTTAATATACCAATTACTAAATCAATTCTATTTTCCATAAATACAAATTCTTAATGGAGAATGCCCTTAGAAGGCAGCATACAGGTAGTTTACCAAGCTGCAGCTACTCAAGAACTTCTTTAGCATTTGGATTTAAAGGTGTCCAGTTACAATGAAGTGCAAACTACTCGTGTATTGTCTCCACTAGAATTTTACAACAAGTTGACCACCCTGGTATATAAACAAACATTTCTGCAGCAATAATCCAAACCCAGAGGATGTCTTTTTTATACCCACATACTTTGTCCTCACTCAAGTTTTTCAACCAAATAGTGATTGCATCTCAATAATGTGCAGTGTGTTTAGCAGGTAAGCAGTGTGCTGGAGCTGGGGAGTTAAGGACCATTATCTGATAAATCTTCTGGGACTAACAGTAGGTGCTACTGGGCAAGTTACTCTTTTTTCTTTTTTTTTTTTTTGTATGCCTCAGATGCTTTATCTTTCTGCTGGGACTAACAATCCTGTCTTCTATTGTACCGTGCTTTCAGAGCAGCTCCTAAATAGCACTATAAAAAAGAAGGCTATTATTACTTCCTAGAAGAGACACAGACTTTGAAGCTTAAGTTCAAAGCCTCTGTATTGAGGTGAAAAATCACTTTCTATGCATTACTTTCCCTCTATCTTCTGAAAAGGCAGTTCCAGCAACAGGATGGAGAGCAACTAAAAAGGTTGAGGCATGTATTTTCTTGACTGGCAATATGTACTAAAATGGATTTAGCCTATCTCCTAATTAAGTACTTTTATGAACAACCAGCAGAGCATTACAATTAAGCATTATAAGCGGCAGCGGGCTTGTAGTTCAGCCAAATGTTATAGTACTTGATGTAAGCATATCAAAAATAGTTTCAACAATCAGTAGCAAAAACATGTTACCATCCATGTCCTAGAAAAACAAAGCAGAATAATGTAAGGGAAATAGGGAATAATTTGTCAGGAGCTTTAAAGGAGTTGGAGTCTTGCTCTTCATGCTGAGATTGTTTTCATTAATTACTTCCACCCACATACTGCAGAGATAGTCGGAGCTGTGTCAGGACGTTCCCACCTTTACCTGTTTAAACATACTGTTAAATTCTGGCTCATATGCTACATGTGTGGTTTATTCTGTTTTTTTGTTGTTTTTTTTTTTCTTGTATCAAATTGTCAAGATTGTCTAGCCTGAAGAAAACAGGATGTTGGACAGATTTGGACAGATTTTACAAGAAATTGCAGCTCCCTAAAATAAAACGCAGTAAATCATTATGTGCTAAAACAGGAATCACTGAGTGGCAGTAGTTCCATTTATCAACAAGATCTCTCCTGAACAGATTGTTCCCCTTTCCTTTACTACTGTCCTCAGGAGGACAAATTATATAATTATAATATTTTGTTCTTATGTTTGTTAATGTTCTCTTGAATTGATACTGATGTCTTTTCTTTTCAGAACAATGTAAGGAAAGAACTGCTTTCGCTGACAAATTAGACATGGGACTTGTGTTAAGGGTCAGCGTTGCAGTAGTGATGAGAACAGTGAAAGTTTTTAAGGTGGACATAAATAGCTATATTATGGTCACACTGTTGAAACTACACATTCAAAATCACAGTGTCTACCTCCACCTCTGCACAGGTGCCATGTGTTAGTGTCCATTCTCTGTTATTCATATGTGAAAATAAATTCAGAAATAATGTTATTTTAAAACACGGTATGTTTTTTGTTTCTTGTATTTGTTGATTGATTCCCACATGGTCTTGGAGTGCCTCAAAATCACAGTTTTGCTTCACTGCTCGTAGGCATTTTTTTATCTCTGGCCATTTGGAGCAAATTAAATGTTGCTTTAGTTTATTTCAGATGTCAGGCACACCTAGAAGCTGAAATTCCTTCTATGTAAAGATGGAAACATCTTAGCCACTGAAAGCTTAGGAAGGCATTTTTTTAAGAGTTGCTGTGTCAGCTCTCTGCTGCCTGTTTGACAAATCTCTCGTGTAAGGACATTCTCCAAAGGCTGGTTAAGCTAGTTTACAGCCGCTTTGTGCCACTGGAGAGGGCCTAAGGATTTCTGAGATTACCTCCAAGTGGGCTTGAACGTAAGCCCGTACAATGCTCTTCCCAGCCCCCTCAGTTTCCAAGTATGTTAATAAAGATTGAATAGCTTTTAAAAACCAAAAAAATATTTCAGTAATACATAAATATACAAGGATAGCTCTGAATGCTTTCATGAACACCTAAAATGGAGAAAATAAACACCATATCCGTGACCAGAGCTTAAATTCCCAGTAAATTGTCATACAAAACTGCATCACAATCCATGATGTCACATACTTTGCCCGCTGACTTCAAACAAATGACTGTACAGCCTAAAAATGTGCTATTACAGTACTGAAGTAAAGTTGAAAGTTTGTCAGGATGGGTTTGCTTTTTCTCCCTCCTTAAAATTTGGGCACTAAAAGCAGTGCAGATGTTGTCCTATGTAACTGCTGTCCTGACCTAATTATTTCTTGATCTTCCTCCCAGTGTTTCTCCACACTAGCACTTAACTTTTCTCCCTAATATTTAGCCTAAATCCTCTTTCCTTTTAATTAAACTGGCTGTCTTCTTCTCTTACACAGAGTGAATAAGGCAAAATGATCTTTCACAAGTGCTCCCCGTGCAGAGCCCCATTTTGCCACTTACAGTTTGATGTTGAGAGTGACTTTCTGCACTGGTGAATATTCTTTATAATCTGGCTCACAGTTCCTGGGTGAGGCAATCATCAATTGGCAATTTAAACATGAGTGAAGCAAAGTAATAGAAAAAAATGTGTACAGATACGATTGTGTTTTAAAAAGAAAGATGAATTTGGAAAAGCTTTGTCTCCTTACATAGATGGCGATCCTATACAACAGAAACAGCTTTTTCAAAGGTGTGGTTTGCAGGCTATTCTATACTGTCCCATTTCATTGCAGAAAATTATGGCTATCTTGGGCAGTGATTTAAAAGAGAACAGCGTTCTGAGTGTTGTTCCTTTTATGGGACTAATTGATATCATTGGTAGTCCTCCAACTCATTAAAATATCTCCTGTGTCAGAACTCAATGTATATACACAGGACTTGAAAATTTAACACGACACATTATTAATGTTGCAAATAATCAAATTGTCACTAGCTGCCTAAGTATAACATTTAAATTCTCAGAATCTCCGGTGGGTTTGTAGACCTGGGGGGACACGTGTTCCCCATGGGACACGTGTACAAACACAAAAGTCCTGACTGTGCCGTGCTGGGATCTGACCCCGGCTAGTGAGACTGGCCATCAAGGGACCTGTTTGTGTTGCCTACTACAGTGGAAGCTGTAATGGTGGTAGTGGTTACTGCACTCACTTGAGACGTGAGATATCTTCAGCCACCTTCTGCCACTAAGATATAAATTGGTTCGGGATGGATATCTCAGTCTCATGAAGCACGTAGAGGCTTGGTAGCATAACTTAACGCAGCACTGGCTAATCGATTTCAGGTAACCAGCCTCCTTCACCCATGGAAAGGAGTTTGTATTTCTCACTAGGAGAAATGTATTCCAGGAGATGAAGTATTTTGCAACGTTCAGCAGAGGTAGGTGGTTCAAGATGGGCTGGCTGGAATGGCCCTCTGGCAGGGTCTTATCCTACCTAGGTTTTGGTGGCAAAATGAGTTGTCCTGTTCGCTGTGTAGTCTATCAGGTTGGACATCAAAGGAAGAAGAATTGCACAGATATTTATAATAAATGAGACAGAGACTTGCAAAGGAGTAGTGTGGGCAGCTGAGGCACGCCATGTCTTCAAGTCCCCGGCTAGATCTTCCTATGCTTCTGTCAGGATTTTCAGCAATCATCTGAGTTATTCCCCTTGTGGATCTAGTCTGAGATCTCCAGCATTTCCTCTGCTCCCGTGCAGAAAAATGGGTGAGACGGGTTTGTCGTGCACCACCCATCTCTTGTCACAGCTTCAGCTTCATGGATTTCAGGAAAATTACCTCAGGTTAGGCTCAGAGCAGCGCAGGAGTGAAGGAGGTCTGGTGAAGGGATCACAGGTCACAATATGCAGCCTACCATTTTTGATTTTGGTGGGCACGGCATTTATGTCAGCATGTTGTATTTGAATTACTTGTGGGACCATAATAAGAGGTTTGTGCTTCGTTTCTGTGTTAAAATGTAATAGACAATCACAGGCTGCAGAAATCCAGCATGGAAACTCAGACTCTTATAAACGTATTGCTGTAGAAAAGATGCCCTTTTTACATAAAACCGCACTTATCAATGGCCAAAATGTTCTTTTAGCTGGGTGCAGCTTGGTCGCCAAGTCATAGAATCGCATCCAAATTTGTCCTTCTCTGTTTGTATTGTCCACGTGCTCTTGAGACATTCGCAGACACATACAGACGAGTATTCTGACTGTTTACCTGCCCATTTCACAAGCAAGTCCTTGTATTTATCATGCACATTGCGTGTATTCCTCTAAACAGTTAGAATCCCTCATGCTTTTTCTTCTCTACATTCTTCTCTTAAAAACGTCCTTTTTGTGGTTTTTGAAAGAGCTAGACTTGCACGCTGTCTGTACAAAGAGACTTGTTTGACGGGTGGACATGAAGTGAGTGCAGGGTAAAAATTAGGTTGCCAAGACGTTGCATTTAATAAATACTAAGCTTTTACTGTTCTAAAGTGTTTTCATGGCTACTTGTACCCAACACTGAAGGGGACTATTGAGAAGCAGTGGAGTTTTGCAGTTAGCATTGTAACTTCAAAAGAGTTTCATTTTGAAGGCAGCTGCGTGAAGCATGCATCCTGTCACACCCTCTCACATAGCTCTTTCTTAGGTGTATTTACTTGAACGTCAATCCCTGGGAAAAGAAAAGACTCAGATGTAAAAGACTAGTTAATAATCACAGAATGTCAATTAGCTGAAATGTATATAAAATCCATAAAACCCCATTTGTTTCAATGACCATGGTTTTCCTTAAACACCGGCTATACCAAAACCCCAAAATGCTCAGCCTGCGTAAGAAGTCTTAGTCTCCGAGGGCTGAGTCAGTCAACTGAATAGGACTTTCTTGTTTTACAGCAGCTGAGATGTCGGTGATTTTTTTTTTGCATTTTGGTGTTCAAAAATAGTGGCAGCCCTTGTACAAAGACTCAGGTTACTAAACAACATTTCTTTTTTACATTTGCTAACTTAAAGGTCAACTGGCACGTCCCATTGATTTCTTTTTTTCAGATACTGTAGTTAAACAAATTCTACAAACAAGTTTATTACAGGTGATTCATTGAATGCTTGCAGCAGCGCAGTAGAGTTTAACTTTGAATGCAATCAATAGGCCTCCATATTTCCAAAACAATGCACAGTTAAAATAACTTTGATACATACAGAGTGGAACTCATGGTCACTGACATTTCCAGTCAATAATGGTTTTGAAAAATAACAAACAATATGTTTTAAATCAACTGCAGATACATTGTTCTTGTGGTACAAAGGTAACTACTTCAGAAATAAAAAAACTTGCAGGAAAACAAACACTCCTCCCTCACCCCAAACAAAAAAAGCTGTTACAATATATGTTTATTTCATGTGGAGGAAGTAATAATGAGCAGTAAAAAGCAGCAAAGGACACTGGCCAAAATCTGTCCTGGTACTATCTTGAAAGCACTCTGCTCATTTCCTTCCTGGTTTTCTTCAGCTATACAGGATTTTTACATAGGATTTTTTTCAATCAATTGGCCAATCAACTAAGTAAATTTTAAAAACTGTTCCTTGGAAAATAACATATAGATATAATACGAGTATTTAATCTTCTGTTTGAAGGAAGGTGATGTAATATGGGTGTTTTCACTTCTACTTTGATCTTCTACTTCAAGGCTGCAAAACAGAGCTGCCTTTTGGTAGAAATTGGTTTAAAGGAGAAAGGTGAGCAACTTCTAAATATACCGTTGAAAATATTTAGGGATTCCTTGAAGTTTGATCTAACTTAGAAGCTGGCTTTGCTTCAAGTGAGAGGTTGGACCAGATGATCTCCAAAGCTTCCTTCTAGCCTAGATTATTTTATGATTCTGAATTATGCTCTTCATCTGAAGGTCTCAAAAACTCTAAAGTAAAGGTGATATCAAAGAGAGAGCAGAAGTACAATGTTTAAAAGTTAATCTTATCTCTTCAGATATTTTTTAAAAGACAGTGACTGCTGCCTCTTTAGTTGCCCTTATGCATAGAAAAGAGACATAATCCCAAATCCCTCTGGCTCTTTTACAACTGAGGGGAGGGAAGTTGGTTTCAATTTAATAAAACTACTGGAAAACTCCAATTTTGCTTTAACACCAGTGACTGTCCTTGCCATATAAATTTTAATATAGAAAATATCACCAATTTCCACTGTTTGTTAATCTCATGGGGAACACCACAGACGGCTTTCTTCCAGATCTCATCACCTACTTTGAGTTTTGCGACTTTGAATATGAAATGTTTCTTGTCATAAATTGACAGTTCTTGTTCCACCCTAATCCCACGAGGCTCTTCTAAAGAAAAAGGAAATGTAACAATCAAATTGCATGATAGGAAGTGACAGGTTGATTTGTAGCATTAAAAAGACGGCTGCTATTATTATTAGACAATTTGATAGAGTGGAAAAATGTAATTCTCTATTCTACAAACACTTTAGTGCAGTTTCAGGAACTAAGTTGTATTTTACATATGTTTTATTCATTGGGAATTTTGCCCCTACTTCCAGGAAAATAGCAAATGTCTTATGTCAGCACGTTTTTATAGCTCTTTCTTACAACCCTCTGAATTTTCACACCATGTTGCCGTTCAGGCAAATATGTGGGGAAGCCCTGTTTTAGATTAAATGTTAAATGGTGTATACTTAGTTACTGTCCTTTCAAATGCACGTGGCTGTGTCACAACTCATTCCGTTCCATTTGTCATAATCTAACGACTTTCCCATTATAAGGTATTTGGTCCCCTGAGCCTGGATAAGTAGCTGAAAAGTGGGTCTCCCCGGCAGATTCTGCAGATTACTGAGTGAAGAACTTCAGGGCTAAATTACTTAACCTTCTGATTTTAACTGTTTTGGGTTTTTTTTCCTTCGGTTTTTTTTTCTCCCTAATTCATAGGGAACACCACTTCAATTGTTAGTACTTACGGACAACACATGACATGGGAACAACTCCCGAATTTCCATGATTTGGGGACCTGACCTGCTGCTGGCTACGGAATAAAACACATCAAAAAAAGAAGATATGGGCCATTCAGCACATGCAACACCCTTCTAAATGCTTTCCCTAAATAGAATAAACTAAATCTATTTAGAATCTCACGTAACTTACATGTGATGAGTGAGTCAGTCCAAGCCATCTACAGCAGTGATGAATGCCACCTCCGCTTCACTAAAGTCAATAAAGAAAACAAATCACAAATCACAATAAAGAAAAAACCACCTGGCATTATGTGCTGTGCATCTCTATTCTCAGAAATTCGAGTTATTAATATACCGTAAAATGCATTCACTACTGTGGACATCTCTTTTCACTGCAATTGTAGTTTGAGGATTTTTATGGTTTACTCCCACTTTATTTCATTGATTTAATTAGAATTGCATTGGGTTACTCTTGAATGCAGTTTCCAATAAAATATATCTGGTTTACCCTCGTTGGTGAAGGACAGACAACCCAATGGTGAGCAAGGGGTACCAATGGGCATGGCTGCTCCTCCGGTTTCTCTGCTGTTCTGATTCTGCCTTAATTTGACCCTTTTGGAATAAACTGAACTGCATAAAAACAATGTGGACTGTCAATTCTCAGGGTTCAATTTTGCTTTAAAAAAACAAGCAACAAATGCCAAAAGATCTGACAAATAGAAGAAACAACCTTTTAGCCATTTTTAATCCAATAGAGGACTTTGGATCACTGCATAACTAAAACAGTGAAGGATGACTGAAGTTTCATTTTCGAAATCAATCATTTTCCTTTATAGGTTAAAAAAGACAATCTCTTGTCTCACTGATAAATGGCCAAATATCGCCCAGAACTTAAAACATGTCCCAGTGTTCAATTAATCTTCTTGTACTGAATGTATTTACTCTGATAGACAGCAAAAGAGAAAGAAGCAAGACCTGGGAACAGAAAAATATAAAATGTTATCATTTGAAGAAAGGGCACATTCCTGTAAAATGCAACATCCACCAAAAGTAACATGCTGCCACATTTTCGTGACATGAAAAACAGCAGTCGAAAGGGGTGCTGCCAAATAGATTTTTCCACATTCCTTCAAATGAATTAAACCTATATTCCATATTTACGTGATAAATACATGTCAATTATCAGGCTGTAGAAACTGTTGCTATGAATTACTACAAAAAAACACCAAAGAGCTGAGGGCCAAAATACATATGCAATGTATGTGCACATTATCTCTTGGCTTAGGATCTGAAGAGACAGCACACCTTGAGAGAGAAACCCCCCAGGAAAGGGAATTGCCAGCAGCTGGCTTAGATGTCATAACCACCTCTCTTCTTTGACCGTGCAGCACGTCTGGGAACCCTGGAGAGTAGGTGGCTTTAATTTCTCATTAATCCATGGTACGCGGAACAACAGTAAGAGCTAAGGCACGGCGAGCTGAATGTGGCTCTTCATCTCTTCCTGCCATCCACAGGCAGTCTGCAGGAAAGCTGGGAACTGCATTCACTTCTCCTAAGGGCTAATTGCATTTCTCAGTCGCAAGGCAAATGTCTTGCAAAACCCAAAGAAACTTGTGTGAGATACTTATCAAATGTGTATTATAAATGTCGAATAAATCAGGGAACTTTTATACGTGTTTGCAGAAGTCTGCAAAGTTTGACTATGAAAGTGGCATGTTTCCATGAAAGCTGTTTCCACCCCAAAGTGCCATGACTATGAAAGAAAATGACTACTTCATTATTCAACAGCTGTGGCTGTAAACTCTGCAGTCATTTTATTATAACGTATAGCTCTCTAAGCTATTAATGAGTGATGCAACCACAATGAGGGTAAATGGTGAGATAGGAGACATACAGGATGACAATAGCTCCTGTTCAGAGGCAATCACAGGGAGATTTTGCAATGTTTTTTGTCTGTCTGTTGGGTGGTTCTTTTTTAATTAGTTTAATAATATAGGTAACATGAGAGTAGGCCTTGTTTGAAAAGGGCCAGAGACCACAATAAATGTGCTTATTCTTGGCCAGAGATGTGCAAATGTGTTGTAGCACTTTCATTTCTGATCCACGTGATTCCCAGGCATTTTTGTCTGAACTCTAGAGCTAATACCAGAAAAGTGAGGTCCATGTGCCATGTATATGTTGTCTGTGAATTAAAATTATTTAAGAGGTAATTTTTCTATGAAGAAAAATTACAAAAATTAATGTGTGGGAACATTTGTAAAGGATGAGCAGAAGGAAAGCTAGCCTGAAATAACAATTCCTATGTTTTTTCTGTCACGGGCCACAATGTTAATAGCATATGTTGTTATTCTCTTCTTAAATTTCTCAGTTTCCACTGAAGCAACACAGTCCAATTGTAATACATTTTGTTGTGAACACTGCAGAAAACGTTGTGAAGAATGGAGTTTTAACACAAAATATTTCCATGAAGGCTCTCTCTAATTGGTGGGGTCTGGAAATTATAAATCTGTTTTAAACTCTGTAAGTCCCTACCAGCTGTGCGGCAGGAGTGTTTTGTGAGAAAGAAGACTTAAATGGGCAAAACTGAATTTCCCCCTCATCTCTGTCCCTCTGCTGACAACTCGGGCTACAATGCAGTTGCTACTGCATTACCCACTTAAATGGAAGAGGAGAATTCCCTTTACCGAGGTAATTAGTGCAGTAAGTGAAGGCAGACTGCGAAGCTGAAATCAGACTGGATGATGACAGTGTTACCCCTATCCCTCCTGGGCCTGGGTTTGGTTTTATTTCAAGACAGTAAAATACCTCCTCAGCTCTTCAGGGACTGAGCATAGCCAAAGCATTCAAACACGCAAAATGAAACTGTTCTGCATCCAGACATAAAGATTTCTGAAGTCTAGAAAGACAGGAGACAAAATTAACTGTAATTTCATAATAGTCCATAGAGTCAGTAAAAGCAGAATGATTGAGAACCGTACAAGTAACACTATAATTTCAGCTAATGTTTCCACCCCAAAGTGCCATTTTCAGAGCTAAAACACCAGCCACCCGAGAAATGTGGAATTGTTCTTGCACAAGAATATTCTCTAACTCAGAATAAAACACAGCAAACTACCTAATTATATTCAGATCAGGCACTCTCAACAGATGTTACACATAGGATCAATATCAAAGTGTAGTTACCCTGATACCCCACAACTGTAATTATGATCTAAATAAGCAAAGAATAAAATAAAGCAGAGGACCAGATGGATAGATCTGTATAAAAGCAATTTCAGGTACCGTAACGTGACAATGATGATGAGCCCACCACTCTTCAATAGGTTTTGGCACATAGCTGGGCACCCAGAGCATGTGTTTGAAATAACAATCAGCACTTAAAATTATTGTCTAGAAGGCATAGCACTGTGACACGGAGCACTCTTGATAGGGGTGAATACTCAGTTTTTAAGTAGGTACTAAGTCTTTAAGTGGGTCAAAACCAAGAAGCTAAGGGACTAAAGATATGAAATTCGTAGCCTATTGTCATTTCACTCTTCTGCAGCCACATGTGTCTGTGGCAGATTTTAACCCACATATGGCAACAAAATATCCACTGAAACCAATCTTTGCTAAAAGCTCCTAAATTTCATAGGAGACATTTCTTTGGTCATAGTGGCAATTATACGGATAAGCGGAGACACAGGCATAAGGAGACAGAGAAAGGTATCTAATGGTAAATATTAGACAAAAAATGACGATGATGGTTAATCCAATTGCTTATGAGAAATATTTTCTAGTGAAATGAAATGCAATTTATGAATTATAATGTAGTCCACAAAATCTATCTCAAAATGGCATCCCTTTTATTCTTTGTTGTGTTTTGGTTTTGGTTTTTTTTTTTTTAATACAATCTAGCGGAATGCACTCCTGAGCGTGAACTGTAGGGTACCATAGCATGCCTAGCTATGAAATTTGAACATTGTGAAGGGAGTTGCCTATTGCCAGATATTTTGAAGTGCTCCAGAGGAGGATGTGTCTTAAACTCTCTTCTCTTCAAGGCAATTTCTCACAGTATTATTAACCCAATATGACTTTTCTTAATATGTGTTATTTAGTTTGCAGATTGCTTGCAAGGGGTATACTTAGGCTGTTTTCCATAGGCAGCTAACTGTTTATATTATAAGATATTGCTCTAAATCACTTGTTACACAATTATATGAAAATAAGACTAGAGGTCTTATTTTCTTCTAGTCACCCCCTAGAAGTGCTCATACAGAGAACCATTATTCCAACTTTCCAAAGACCAAAGGAGTTAGTCCAAGCTAGCAAACAGTGAACAAAAAAATGGGACAAACCCAAGTAAACAGCTATTTAAAGGTATGCTTGAGGACACTACTTTTTCACTAATTGCTCTTGATATAAGTATGCTGCAATCTGCAGTGTTATGTAGAGAGACCCGAGTTAGCTGTAAACTAGTTTTTCTACCACTGACAGTCTGGTCACAACAGTATGGAGCTCTTGGCAGCTTAAGTTGTCCTGCCTTTTGCTACTAAAAACCAATTTTGCTGGAACGTGAAATTGTTCTTTTTTATAAGAAGGATTTTTGTCTCCAAAAGCCTGACAAGAACACTGGCAATGCTTTTCCCCTAGTCTTTGATGTAGCCCTGGTGCAAGAAAGTCTAAAATCAAGGGAAATGTAGTTCATGGCACTTCTCAGCATGGGGCTTGAGGCAAGGAGGTGTCAGTTCTGGTCCTAGCTATTCATATGTCACAGATGAAAGGGCAAAATGCTGTGATTTTGGCCAGAAATAAGCAGGTAGGAACAGCAGGTAGGAAATCCCCATCTTAAAGTTGCTGCTTAAACTCTTATGATATGACAGTCTCCAAAAAGTTAAGGCTAAGCCAAGGCATGACATTTTTGGACCCTTTCAGGATGAAGCACAGCGGTTTCAAGCTCACAGACTCAAGCACATCTGCAGGGAACTGGAGCCTCTTTGCTTTTGAGAGAGCCTTCACACAGGGGTCTGATGTGTTTTAACTGAACTTTTCTGAGTGTCCTAATGTCAACAATCCCTCAGCGAGACACAGGACTTCGTGCAGAGAGAAACGTCACGGGGCTAGGGAAGGAAGGCAGAGCCCTGCCTGGCACAGCACAGAGCAACTCTGCTGACACTACGCAGGCACGATGCACTCCATGTCTGATTACACTGCAGCATTCCTGCTGTTTTACTAAGACTTTTCCTCTTAGAAGAAATAACTAACAGTGTCACGTTGTGGGGTGGCTTTCTCACAGCTCTCAAGAGCTGACACTTGCAAATGACTTTCACCAGCGACCTAAATTAAACTCAACGAGAACCTAATGCCCACGACTTCAGAGGCCGCCTCTGTGTGCGTACGCCTTCACCTGCATTGTCTGGGGCAAATTGTTTGACTCATCTGCATGTAGAAGTGCCAGCGCTGAATTAATTCCCACAAAGGCACATGTAAATGGATGCCACAACTTGAATGTTGGGCTTTGGCCACCCTCACTGCTTTTCTGCTGCCCTCATCCCTGAACAGCACACAATGGAAGTGCAAATCAGTGACGTCAAAACCGTTTATGTAAAGCAGTGTATTTATTTATTTAAAGGCAAAATCATTTATTTGAATAAGATCAGGGTAGAAGAATTATATATTGCACTTTGAGCACAACAAGCCTGGAAAACTTCATGGAAAGATATAGGTATTACTGTTTTATAGTCAGAGAAACTGAAGAAAACTTAAATTCAGACATTGCCTTCGCCGGTTCCCACCTATAATAATTTTGATATAATTCTGAAGTCCTCCCAAATTCCTCTTTTCAGCGTAACCTCTTTCACTTACCCTCTTCTGTTTTTCTCTGGCTTGTGTCCTGTCTGCAGGTCCCTTTACCTCCCTTCCCTTCTGCTTTCCTTTCCCCTCCCTTCACTTGTCTTCTTCCACTGTATTTTCAAGAGCCTTTTACCTTATGTCGCTGCCAATCTGTCTCCTAAGGCACTAAATCAGCACTTGTGGAAGGCGATCCTCCCCTGAGTGACTGCTGCTTCTGTAAGTGCCAATTCGGCTCAGCGGGAGGCTGGCGGCCAGATGGCAGCAGCAGGACACTTTTAAAAACTGTGATTCTTCACTGTCCCCCTGGAGAGGGTGGGCTTACAAGACCTGGAGTAGGTGGTTCTCTTTATGTTCTTATATTAAAAATTAATGTTGGGCAGATTTGTTTATTTGTACTGTTGCCCAAGTCCCAAGTCTACTGATTCATAATATGCTTATCAGAGCTAAAAGTAGTTTTCAGTAGAAACAGACACCATGTGAAATTCTCTTAGCTTTCTATTTTGCTGGATATTCTGATCTCAGACTGTGGCTAAATAGTGTGAACCTGTGAATAATCTGAAGAGAAACTCAGGCTCACCTGTGCTTTGATGTTACCAAAAGTCACGGTTTCGCCAGTGTTCTCCTGGGGGTGGAGGGCAATGCGGCACGCTGCGACGGCGAACCTGGACTTGTTCAGACCCGGGACACCAAAGTGAAACCTGGAGGTGGAGGCTGCAGGCAGGGTGTAGGTAAATCCCAGTGGAAAAATCAGCTCCACCATCGGGGATCTGTAAAGAAACCGCACACAGGATTAGAAAAACTCGGAATCCCGCAGACCACATGGGGTCTAAGCATACCCTGCAAAGTGAAACCACAGTCTGGTGCTATTGGGAAGGTTTTCATGAATTGTGCCTATGGAGAAAAGCTGCCCAACTCCTGAAATTATTTAGTCATGCTAAAACAGACACTGGAATTCTGCAGGCTCATTAGTTTATTCATAGGGAAGTATTTAAATACTGCCAAAAATATCCACTACTTAAGAGTAAATTCTACTGGTGATTTCTTTCCAGAGAAGAAAAATATGTGCTCTAAGAAGCTCTTAGTAGCATTAGCATGAGAAGGAAATTTCTGATCTCAAGTCTACAAATATAAAACCTTACATAAGACATTTATGGTGTTAAAATGATACTAATCTCTGTTTTATTTCTTGCATGGAAAAAAATGGAAGGCCTTGCAGAACAGAAACGAATGGATTATTTTAGATTGCAATAATGAATTAACTTAATCTGCCTTTATCTAGATTTTGCATATTTTTCATTGTTCGAGCTTTCAACAGAGGTGATGATTAAATATTCAAAACAACATACTGTACTCCAGGCATATTTCAGCCAAGAGCTTATGTATGTGGATACTTAGAATTACTCTTTATCCTATTTCCTGCCCACGCAGTTTCCCTGATCTGTTGCTCAATCTGCCTTTGCTGTCTTTTGTTGACAATCCTTTTGCTATTATAAAAAACGCCCTGGGACTAAGCCACCACCTCTGTTGTCCCAAGGCCTCTTTTGAATACCAAATGCACTTTGGGTCCGAGTTCAGATGATTAGGCAAGATCCTTTGTGCCTCTTTGAGTTCCTGTAGACTCATTTCAGCAACAAAGAATATGAAATTCTTACTGGAGGTAACTCTGAGATACTCTGTGCTTAGAAAAAAATACGGTGAAAACAGTAAAAAGAAGACACTGCAATGTTGTGAGGCAGTGATTCACCAGCACCAGCACTTCCTCTCTTCCTAATCTATGTTAATAGTAAAACCAAAGTCCTTTATCTTCACTCACACACGAGGTAACTCTCACACTTTAGCCCAAAGGAAAAAGAAAAAAAATATAGCTGTAGGTCAGTGAAGACAAGATCTAAAGTGCTTTGCCTAACCCTTCTAAAGTTTAAATTGTATTGACACTCAAAAGGAACAATTTAAAAGACAAGAAGTCAAGTACATTTTGACGTTACTTTGAAATTTCAAGGTGCTATTACCTCTGACTAGACGTCAACTACAAATTAAATTCAATTCATTATTTAATAAATCCCATTTTCCTGTGACTTTAATGTGGATGAAAATTATCTTAGTTCTTTGAGCAGCAGGCCTTTCTGTAATAGCGTTGACTTCTCTGTCTTGGATCCTTTGACGTCCATTCAACATTGCTGTTACCCTTGCCCTTCTCCCCTTCTCAGGCTAACCACATTTTTGTACCACCTATCTGAAAAACACAGTTTCTTGGTACAATTTCTTTGAAGACCTCAGCAGTAGATTCAACTGCAAGTTAAGTAGCTGGCATCCGGTAACCAAGGTCAGACCTTTTAAAGCCATCTGAAATTTTATTGGTGGGTGCATAATATCATGCAAAAGTCATTGCAGAAATACCCTTCAAAATCTGTTTCTCTTCTCATCTGAGGCTTTTAAAAATGTGTTTCCCCTGTGTTCCTTGAAGTGAAGTCAGCTCTCAGTCAAGAAAGTTTTAGTATTTCGTAGAAAATACAAAGTTTAAAGAAGCTTTCTTATAAGGAACGAATATGAGCCAATCCAATGGCAAGGCAATATTTAAAGGTTTTCCATCTCCCTAGATAGTTCTAGTGCTCTTATCACTTTAATATCAAGGACTTTAAGTCCTTGATCATCTTCTAATTTGATCAAAACAAACCTGTCTTTGATCCTCTTATGCATATGTGAGTGAAAATGAGGAGGTCTATACAAAAAGGATATAAATATTTCATCAGTGGGAAAAATTATTGGTTTTTCCAGTGTCCTTTCCACACCTTGGCAGCATCTGAATTTTTACTGATCTTTTTCAATCAGAAATATAATTCCTGTTTTCTATAACTTAAGATTTGCACAGTGTCTCCCAGCGGAGACACACTTTAGACAGCTTTCCTGGCTTGGAAGTTCATTTGGTAGTATTAGCCTATGCGCATAAAAAGGTATCTATACAGAAATTCCAGAGGCTGGATTGAGAAAGCCAACACTTCATGTATAACGAGTCATATATTAGGCTGCTGAAGTCAGTGGACATTCCTCCTATTAAACTTATATGAAAGGAGTCAGTATTTCACTCCATACACACTTCTAATATTTTGTAAATCTAATTTAAATATAAGAAAGCCATGCCAATAAATAATATTTATGTTGACACAGGAGTAGCCAGAATAAAGAATAGAAATTTTATCACATACAGCAAAGAATTAAATCTGTTATCAGAAAATATCATCAGGAAATGAAAACAGCAATACACTACTTCTGACCCAGCGCTAAATTTTCTTTACTGGACTAAAATATAATTTAAAAGTTAGGACTGTGGGACTTATTAGGTATTCTATAGAGGCCAGGGTAACTTACATTAAAATGATATTCTGTTTTCACTGAAGTTTCACCTGAAAGTTTTCACTTATCATCAACAAAATAAACTTTTCAACCAAAATATTTTAGTGGGGGAAAAAAAAGCTATGTAAAGAAGCCAACCTTTCCAGGGAAATGCATTTTATCAAAAAGTTGGTATTATATTGAAATATAATTTTGAGTAAATTTTTGGAAGAACCCTTTTTTTTATTATTTTTGAGTTGGAGACATTAAGTAATGAATAGAAGTGAGTAGAGAATGAGAATCTTCCTATTGGCACTTTAAACCAACTATATTGCAGTGTTATAATTAAGTTCCTCAGAATTATTTAAAACCTCTGTAACAAGGATATCATTGTCTATCAAGCTCTAAAGGCTTGTGGAGTAATTTCTTTGCCATATGTTTAATTTTCATTGGAACACTCTTGCTTTCATCCTAACTTGTACTGTCTTGGCTTGCATTACGCTGAACTTTTTTTTGGAAGTTAGTGTATCTTCCATTGTGTTAGTAGAATGCAAACTGTTGAAATAAATTGATTTCAGGAGGTCTTGCCTCTAAATAAAACTATTAAAAAAAACAGGGTTGCAGTTTCCAAAACGAACTGCGAGTAGGCTTTAGGTACCAACGTCCCAAATCCAAAAGCCTTCCTACAGTGTGGCTACAATCAGGAGGCAAACATTTTTGTGTCTGAAATTTCCTCAGCTACCTTCATGCGCGTGGGCTTTTGTGCCCAAAAGTCCTGGAGCCTAGCTTATGCCAAGGCTCCGGTGTCGCGCCAAATTGCTGCCACCAGACACAGACACCCACGGGAAACCAAGCTCCCACCCACAATGATAACTGTGGTACGAAACACAGCAGTCAGCACCCAGTGGTTCGGAAACAAACAACCCAACCAAAAACCAGTGTATAACTGCTTTGTGAGGAATAGAACAGATAATGAATTTCCATCTTGTGCATAGATTTTCAAGTCCAAGCTTCACAAGGTCCTTCCCCCTTGCTCTGAGCTCCTACACGAGCTCTTGTGCCTCTGGGTTTTTCAGCGCCAAATTAGAGATCTCCAGCCTCAAGGGAAATTCATAGACACTCTCTGTTCTCTGTTTAACTGCCTAATTTCAGTGCACTGCTAGGAATTAATGTATTTAAAACCTTCACCTCTGACAGATTTGGTTAAAAACTGTTAACAAGTAATTTGTTGGAAAACACACATACAAGCGTGCACAGGCACACACACACATAGAGAAAGGGGCCATGATTTACTGTCTTGTTTCCACTGTGAGTCCGGCTGTAGATATCTATTACATAATAAATGTGTTTATTTTCTATGAAGACTTATATGGAATCTTTTTATGTAAAGTACCGTGCGACTTGGTGCTGTAATGCTGTAAGTTTCTCATACTGCAAGGCATGGCTGGGGTCACGGACACACTTTCATTTTTACTGTTTGTCTTCTTAGACCGCTACAAAGTCAACAACCTTGTCAGCTCCTGTTAAATGTAATTCCTTGCTAAACTCCGTGTTTTCGGTGGAGACCGGCATCTTTAAATGCTGGAGAAAAAGGGCACAGAAGTCTTAAAAAAAACCCCAACTTTGATGTTTATTGGCTGATGTTTATTAAAATGTCTTTGTCATCTTCTCAAACAACAATCGTAAACACAATTTGTAATCTCCAGTGTTTTAAACCAGCATAGTAGCTTCTCCTTTTTCTTTCTTCTAAATGTCATACTACGATTAATTCAGTACTGAGGTTTTGTACCCCTCTGGGATGTGCTAAGATAATGGTAGTACAGACAGACCTAGTTAGGCTGAATCAGTTTGCAGATCATTTTTATAAATATTAAAAAGAATCCCCTCCAGACTAACAAAGCAGTGGCACATACAGTGCTTGTCGTTTGCACTGCCTGCCAGAGAAATGTTTTGGTTGCTTAGGCACAACCGGGCACAAATTAATCAGGTTTGACTGAGCTACATCCTAGCTAAATCCTTATCTTCTGCAACATTGATTTCAAAGCCTACAGTAGTTATTTCATATATCTTATCGCTATTCGAGGCCCTTTGGGGGAGTACCCGAATTTCATAAACATATTATGCTTTTTTGAAAGGAAAAGTGAAACATGTGCTGCAGGGGGAACTTTTGTAATTTGTTTTGCTTACAGATATGCTGAGCTGCTTATACTTTATAAGCTAAAAAAAAAAAAAATCCAAATGTGCACAACTATTTCCTGGCAAGCAACTGTTATTTTCCTTCAAGTAGATAGCCCAGACCAGATCTGATCCTCCAAAACCACCGGCCATTTTCCCCACGTTTACTTACCGTACAGCAGAAACCTGGGCTGACTCTCACCCTCTACCCAAATTCCACCCATGATACTCGGGACATAGGGAAGAGCTGATGTTGGAAAGTTACTGTTTTCATTAAAAATGGACAGGAAGTTCTTTGAGCACTGATGAGTGTAATGAACCATGATGCTGCATGGATTTATGTCTCAGGATCGATTGACCTGGTCGTTTAAGAAAGCACCAGTTCTAATTCAAGCATCTTTACAGCTCCTCTCTTTATTAAACTGTCTCCAGTATAGATTCTCCAGTGCGCAACAGCAAACAGGGTTACACTGAGGGATTTCCTTCAGTTTAGGCATCTGTGAGATGTTCTTTGCCTCCCCAAATTCCTGTTGTCGTAAAATTTGGGAAAGCTGAATTCTTTTTTAATGCATTTGATTGAAATAGGCAATTTGACTGAAATAGGCATATTGATTCAAAAGGTGGGGGGAAGGGATGACTCTGACAGATGCACACAACATAATAACATAAGCCCTGTTCCCTTAGGAAGAAGAGTCTAATAAAGAAATCCTGTTCTTTCCCAAACCGAGGGGAGAGCTGTCAGTTCTTCTGTTGAGGTCAGAAACCACAAGCCCAGGATGAGCTGCCAGATAAGCACAGTTGCGAGAGGGAAAGAAGCACTAGATATCACCCCTTGACCAGGAAAATATTTTCAAAACAGAAGGAGGAGAAAGATGCAGGGAACCAGGGACAAGAAAATCACTCAAAAGGTCTGAGATGAGGGGAGACAGCAGGAAGGAATTTGGGTAGGCTGAAGTCAGGTATCAAAAAAGACTGAGTTGTGGGCAGGGCAAAAATGCTATATCTGAGAGAGCGGAATAAACAGCAACATACGGAAGCGATTATATTGAATTTATATGGGGCTGAAGCCTTGTTATAGCACACAATTTGTGACAGTAGAGAAAAAGGGGAAAACAACAACATGGCTAGATGGAGTAGGCAGATGGATGAGCACACTGCTGACATCCTGTCTGCATTAGGGAATGCTACCTGTTTAAAATTGAAGATTAGTTTTGTGATCTGGGGCTGGAGAACCTGTTGCACGGATTTCTGAATGATATAGGGAAAGGATCATGACTTTGCTGCTGTGTCTTCTGTATATTACCTTGTAATATCTCTTTCTTTTTGTTTCATTTCTTATTTATGGAATTTTTTTACTCCTTGCCTTTTCAAATCTTTCCTACTGTTCTGTTTCTCTCATTTTTGCCTGTTTTTCAATACCTACTGCAGTCTGTTACCCGCCTCCCTGTTCATTTCATGCAAAACCAAACTGAAATGCCACTGAAAATGGAAAAAACAAGGTAAAAGTGCTATTTGATATTATCTTCACTTTTCAGATGCGTGTGCTCCTTGCTTTTGGACTACCATTTCATTGATTATCATTTCCTGCCTTGCCTGCCTCTCCTGATGTGAATTTGATCATTGCTGTTCATGTGATTAATATTCAGATTAAATGAGACAGCACTAGGAATTTGCCTAGGTTTCAGAAGTGTTGTTACCATATGACTCACAAGTGCCACATTGATGGCCTTGAAGGTCATCTCTTTGTGCGGGGGCCAGGTGCTCAATAGGCAGTAGAAGTAAAATCTTCCCAAGGTGTGTTACTGCTGATTTAAGCAGTAACTGGCAAAGACCCAACAACAGGATTCCAAGGAAAAAAAAAGAAAAAAAGAAAGAAAAAGAAAATGAAAAAAAAACAGCAACAAACCAAAACTCCTCTCTCCCATATTCCTTAATAAATCCTTACCATTGTTATTTGACCTTCTCTAGGAAACAAGCACAAAATGGGTTCTGCTTTTTAAATAAAGATCGTGCTAGGCCTCTTGATCTTGGTTTGCTCTTGTAACTCTCCCTCTCTTTATTTACTGATCACTGGATATTCTTACAGTGCTCTCCTGGGTGGGTGGCATTGCTCATTGAACCTAAATAGCAAACACCCACCAAAACCTCAAACAAAAGACTGGTTGCAGGTGTTTGTACTAAGGCAAACTACTACTTTAATAAAGGGAGGATTTGCTTGGGAGAAGACAGCAAGCTTTAAAGGGACTGATGGCTGACATTAGGACTGGGAGAAAGCAATTCATAGTGCTGGGAACTCTGAATTCAGTGAAAGCAGGAGAGCCAGGGAAAGAACTGTGATTTTTTTTTTTATTTATTTTTTTTTTTGTCCAGCCTGTTCCCTGGGAAGAAGAAAAATGCACTTCCCGTTATTGCAAGTTGATAATCTGCTCTTCTGAACAGAGCGTGATGAAGGTTGAGTTTTAGGATGCCCAGCAAATGCACAAAGGTCACAACTCATTATCCACAGTCCCCTGAGAAATCATTCATCCCATCTCTGCAGGAAAAATGGTAAGATGGTATCTTACTTTAAAAAAAAAAAAAAAAAAAAAGACTTAAATTAAAAAAAAAGAAGGCAGTATTAACAATGTAATGAAAATAAAGGCAAAGGGCTTAAAATACTAATTGCAGAATCATTTCCTCTTGCTTTATTTTCATGGATCAAACTCTGTTCCTGAGGAAACAGGAGAAGAAAGGCAGCAGGCAGCCAGCAGCGGAGAGTCAGTGCTCTCACTTGTCACTGTCAGTGTCTGCTGCGTAGGGAAAATGCCAGTGTGCCAAGAGCCAGCAAAAGCCTCAAGGGGGCAAACTATTCCTAATGGCTGTGAAACTCTGGAAGCAAACAAAAACATGAAAGGGCAAAAGCCCTGCATTGTGCTTGTGCGCTCTGAAGGACTTTTTCTCAAACGTCTTTCAATCTCTTTTGTTTCAAAATAATTTTCAAAGCACTTTGTAAAACGCTGCTGTGAACTCTAGAGGATGCAGAAAATACCTGGGTTTTGCTTGGATTTTGCAAAGCAACAAGTGTTCGAAAGGCTCTGATCTTTCTCATACCAGTATTGGTGGCTCACATACGTTGTGTCTGGAAGCCTTGGCTCCGAGAGTAATTGCATCTATTCTTAAAGAGGTTTCCTGTGGTGTAATTAACACAGCCGAAGTGCCTCAATTAATGAACTTCAAAAAGTTTGGGGTTTGGGCTTTGTCCAAGGAAGATCCAATGTGGGTGCCTAGAACACTGGAAGCCTGTTAAGTGTTGCCCAATATCCTCATTGCAGCAGTAATCCACATTGTAACATGCACTGCTGTAAGGAGCCCACCAGCAGGCACAAATTGCGCAACCTTCCCTCGCATCAGTCTCCTCCTGGTCTCCCATCGTTGGAAACATGATCAAAGCAGCGAGGAATTGCATGTCATTTTCAGTCCTTTCCAATTTTTCACCTGCTAAGTAGGCCAAAAGATAAGGCTTCCCGGCACTTATCAAATAAACCTGCAGACATGGGCCTTTGCTCCCCGCTTGGCCTCCACAGACCCTGGGGCTCCCTGATCACATAGGGTTAGGTCCCCTCTCCTGTCCAACACCTGGATGAGCCTGTGGATAAACTGGCAGTGGCTCCCTCGTCACATCAGGTTGTCTCCCCTCTTTTCTCCAACACAAAATTTTTAAGAGAAAGTGAAAATACATGGAGGCAAACAGTAGCATCTCGTATTAGGGGTACAGGGGATTATTATATTGTGCTATAATGTTAAGTACATAGCTGATTGTGTGGTGGGAGGCCTTCGGGGGAAAAAAAAAAAAAGTATGACAAGGAACAAGTTGCATACCGGATAAAATGTTGTGGTGAACTCTGAAGTTTCACCAAACCTTCACTAGGATTTTTTGCCATGGTTGTATGAATCATCCAAACTGTACTTATATAGATCCACAGTTTACTCAAGCATGGGAGAAGAATCCATGCTCCATCACTGAAAACAAATGAGAAAGCAGTGGGTAGAACAGTCTCTCTGAAGCACTCATGTTTAACTAAGTCGAGACATGCTTGTCTTATTTGGGTGTACTGAGATTTGAGTAATTTCCTCATTTTCCCAACTCTGTGGCTCACATCTATCAGTTCTCACAAACACTGGCACTCTTTCCTCTTAATTCCAATATATGTGTGTACTCCTCATGCCTCTTAGCTAGTTTCCTTGGAAGAGTGGCCGACTGCTTTCTTCCTTAGCTTAAGCGAGCACCGCAACTTTCTATCACGTTCAGGAACACAGTACATCCACCTTTTTGTCATTATTCTTCTCAAAGGGCCATCAATTAGATCTCATCCCCTTCAGAATTTTGTAAAATGGATGTGATACGCTTCCAAGACACCTTCCTTTCGGCTCATTTTTCAATCATAAATTTCATTCTTATCTCCACCAGCTATCAGGGATATTACTCAGCTCCTCTCATAGACCAGGAAGGCCTAATTCTAACTTCAGTGCATGTCTGAAACTCGAAGTAGCTGCATTCAGCAGCACAGTGGCAGATTGGGAAGCCCCCTAGGTGCAAATTTGACACAGCATTACAAGGCTTGCAAAGTTTCAGTTTAATAACGTGATTTGAGAAGACACAAGAAATGGGTGGAATCGTGAGGATAAGAGGGGAAGGTGGTGTGGGGCTGTGAAGAGGAGTCTAAATGAGATGGAGGTCTTGTGTCTGAAAGTGGGATGGTTGCTACAGTCTTTATTTTTGGAGTCTAGCTTTTGCTGCAAGGGGTGATAACAGCCAGCATTTAGATTACAGAAAACAGAACTGGCTGAAAATTGAAAGAGCGTTTTCACTAAAATATTGATGAAAATATGTTTTCTGATTTTCTGTGCTAAAAGCTTGTTTCAATAAAAATTTTCCAACCAGCTCTAATAGCAGGCAATAAAGCCGAGTGAATTGAACTAGAACAATGGAATCATTTTTATGATATATGTTATCTAAGACTGAAGGAAAAGTACTGGAGTGCATTTGCAGACTGACAATGACTTCAGAACTAATAATGTCACTGAGAAATATTTAGACAGATTGGAGCTGATTAACACAGCCAGGCAGGACAGTGTAAAATAGCCAAAATATGTGCTATAGCAGAGACAGATACAGGGCGTACGATGCAAGTCTTTGTTTTCTAGACAATGACATTACTTTTAACCGCCTTATTTTTTTCTCAAGGCTACTTCTCCCATGTACACTCAAAAAGTTTCTTGAAGTGACAGCTGCCCATCAGATGTAACAAATTCCTCCACTGAAGGCCATATCGTCGCAGCAATTTTAAGGAGTGATTTTCGTTGATGTTAAGACTATATGATTTATCTTTTTTTTCATACCTCAGAGGAAACCCACCATTTTGTCACATTTCTACCAGCCAGAACAATCTTCAAATTTCTAAACAGGTTTGTGGGAGACTGCCAGCATGAATTTAAAAATAGGGTGATGAGAAAGCGTGAAGCATACACCATGTGGAGCCCACTCTTCTTCTAAGGAATGATTACATGCCAATTAGCTAAATTCTTTCATGTCCATGGGATATTTCAAGTGTGATCAATGGACAATTATTTTTGACTAAAAAGTTAAAAGAACAATGTGTAGATTTATTTGTTCTGAAGTGATATGAAGGGTAGATGAATATGGAGCTAGCTTATATTTCTAAGCAGTTAATTATAATATTCAGAATACTCAGATTACAGATCGCAAGTAAAAATTAATTCAGTAAAAATAGGCTGAATTATTGAGGAATTTATGAGTTTGATTTTTAAAAAGTAATTAATGCTTTTTGCAATTGATATTCAATAAGGTTTAACCATCAAAATAGCTAAGTAATTTTCAAAATTGGCATTTCAATCACTTTTAGGACATTTTCATTCTAGATACTCAGTCAAAAAAATAATAAAAAGTAAACACTAGGAATGGTTCACATTGCTCCTCTTCTACACGTATTGATGTAGAAACTGAGATTAATATTCTATAAAAAATATAACACATCCAATATAATACTTGCATTCTTTTAAAACGATGTATGATGTTGACATTGTCAGTAACCCACTTATTTATTTGTTGAGCTTGACATGTGATCTTGATTGCATATGAAAGGATGAGGAAATCAATCAAAGTTGTTGACAATTCTGTTTTGAAGCAAAGAAAATGAGTGTTCAGTGCTGGAAAATGACTGATTGGTACTTATTAGGATCAATAAAAATCACAAGAAAGGTTGATCATGAAATTATTTCCTCCCTCAATGAAAATGTCAGTGAAACCCAAACTTTGATTCATTTTGTACTGCCATATCAAAATCCAAATGCATTTTTAGATTGTAATGGCAGAAAAAAAAATCAATTTTGCCAAATTTTTAACTATCTCTCGGTAGAAGTGATTCGTAATATTTTTTATGAAAAATTATAATGGGTTTAAACTTCACGTGCTCTTTTTCTTATGCCATTTCTAGATCGTAATGTTGATCACCTCTCTGATATTTATCCACTGAATATTTTGAAATATTGTGGCTGTAATCCAAGTAACAGGAGACTCTGCAGAAAACATTTGGTTTAGGATTTTGAAGCCATCAAATGTTACAAAGAAAGCGTCACATGCCACTATTAACAGAAACCAAGCATATTTTTAAAAGTACCTTCACAAAAATTTCATTTGTGATTGTGGAAATCCAGGGACTGAAAAAAAAATCTGAAAGCTCTTGTTTTTAAACTCTGAGCGCTTCTGAAAAGTTTTGGGGAGCTCAAATACCCTTCCATCCTTTCTTGTGCAGTAGCAATAGCACCCTGGTTCTCTACCCCTGGTATGAAAGGAGCACTTATGGAACATGACTTCAAGAATAAGTAAGCTTGTTTCATCCTCACAGTCTGACTTTGCCCCTTCCAAGGTGCTTCCAACAATTCAACTTTCATACCGTTATGGACCATTTTGCAGCAATGTTTGTATATGTTTTTGAAAACTGCAATGTTTTTGAAAACTGCAGTATTTCTGAAAACTGCAAACACTTTCTCTGAGATACCACTATTACTTCAGCTGATTTTTCTTTGCAGCTGTAGGATAACGTTCAACTTCTCTTTTCTATAAGCAGCTTTCAGACTGTTTTTGCCTTGCAGGAGGCTATGACCGTGACACCCTTTTATACTCAAACAGCTGAAGATATTTTTTTTTTTTTGTCGAGTTTAACCTTGCTTTTCCCTTTTCCCCATTTAAATGTTCCCATTGGAGGAGCACATATTCGTTTGTGATTCATTAGATTACATAACTTGATCGCTTGTTTGCAAACCAGTTCAATCCACTGCTTGAGGTTCAGTGTAAGAAATGTTTGGGTTTTTACAAGTAACTGTCTCTCAAAAGTTCAGTCCTTACTGCTTTTTGCTAAGGCAATGGATGCCTTACACTCAGTTCTTTTTTGTTCCTTTTTTTTTCCACAGTGACATCAGCAATATCACATCTCTTTAACTTGTCTGTGATTTTCCAGGATCTGCACCTGCTTCAATATTGCTTTTTGCACTTGATCGATTGCCTTGGAAGGTCTCTTTGGCAACACGCTGCATGTTGTTTTGTTGTCGTTTTGCTGGTTTGCTTAGGCACTCAAAGCTACTGGCATATTTCCTTCAGACTTGCTATCACGAGAATAATAATATTACTTTGTTTTTTGAGGTCAGAATTCGGTTTCCTTCCTTTCCCTTTTTTTTTTTCCCAGTGGGAAATGTACTTTACTCTCTTGCTTTTCTTATTCTTTTATTGCAATACAGAATGCCCCAAAGTATGTGCTAATGCCACTGTTTCCCTTGTTGAACTGCTGAAGACATCTGCCTGAAGCGCGGCTCTTTTCTTTTTTAACTGTTCAGCTTGGTCATTGCAGTTGGGAAGCACAGTATCTGGCTTTTTGGGGTTTCTTTCCAGCTTCTGCCCACTACCTGCCAGTGTATTACAGAGGGGTACGGTTTGTGAGGCTTCCAGCCGGCTTTTCACACCCCGGGGCTGTCCAGCAACGGAGAAATCATCTTCGTTTTCATAAAGTTCATAATACTCTTCGAAGATGGGTAACAATAAATTGCTCTAAACAAGTAAAGAAGAATGGGATAGGAACTATTTGATACCTGTTTGAGATGCCCCAAAAGGGAAACACCCTGCACAGAAATGAGCAGGTGAGTCTGTAAATACTGCACAAAGACACAAAAGACCTGATATTTTAAGATTCTCCACATACTTACCTCCTGTTAACGGTGAGAATATTTTCCATCTCACCTCCTCTCAGTTTTGGACCCGCATTTTGCAGTAGTTTGAGAGGTCATTGCAACACATAGAGGAAAACATACTTTCATGACTATTTATTTAATTACTATAATGGCTATTTATAACTTTGGAAACCTTGTTTTCACAGCACACTTTTTTGAGGATTTTCTGGTTTTATATATAATGTCCCAGCCTTTTTTTATAAATCGTAACATTTTTCATATTTCTAACTCGTGTCATTAGTATGTCACTGGTAGAATAAATATATTTCAAAAGAATTTTCTAACATCAGGGTTTTAATGAGTTTCAAAAGCAAACGCTAAAATTTTCATATAAAGGTCAAATACCTCTGAAACTCATTGAGGAATTGAAGCCTGGTGGTGTAGAAGCAGCATAAAATAAAACCATGAATGAATTAAGAATTATTTTTCTGCATTCACAAACTTGGAATTAAATTACTTTCTGTGGTACCACGAATGTCATGTTTTTAGGAAAAAAAGTAGTATTTATAAAATGTCTTTATATCAAGAAAAAAGTAAGTTTGAATGAGATTTTAATGCACGGATATATTATTAGCATCCTTGCATACAGCAAAGGACCCCTTCCCAAACAACAGTGAGAGTCATTTTTATGGAAAGTGAATGTAAAACAACTCGCTTCTCACTGTTAACTTCCCGGTTGTGACATGGGAAAGGTGAAAACCTGGTTCTGCCTAGACCATTGCTCAGTTGAGTTAGCACTGGTACTTGGGTTGACAAATTCCCCCTCTGGCTCCCCAGTGCAGCCCTGAAGGCACTGGAATAACCACCCCGGCCAGCCACCTTGTGTTTTGTCGCAGTTTCCTTCAATGTCACCCTGCTGTGTCCACAGAAATGGCAGTTTTGGGAGCTCTGAGTGCTACAAAAACACTCAAGATGTTATTTCAAAAAGTCTTATGAGATGTGTGGGCACCTCGCCTTTGCCATCTTTCACGTGTTCTCTTCCTTCATCCCAGATGCCCAGGGCAGCTCTTCCTTTATTAAGCCCGTTATGCCATTGCCTAACTTAACCTAGTCCGTGGCACACCAGAGTCAGGCAGGACCACGATACAGGGCTTTGGTGGGGGAGTGCCAAATGAGAGTACGTTTTCCAGGTGCAGTCAACTGTGGTCACTCTCTCACCACTTCTCCCATTGAACTACCTGATGGAGAATCAGACGCTGCCCTTGGAGAATGACTTGTCCACTCAGCTCTGCTGCTTAACCATAGTGAGAAGGTTAACACCAAATGTGCTCTCATGGGGGAATTTACAGAAGCAGAACAGATGTAAAGCTCTCTAAAATACCAAGTTTACTTAGAGATAATTAGGAGATGTTGAATAATGACGTAAAATGGTTAGTTTGTATTGGTTTTGAATATGTTCTCACCTTAGTGAGGCTGACTCATGGTGCTATGAAGAAGGCTGTGGGCCAGACAGACACAGGCATCAAGAAACAAACTTACAGTATATTTTTTGTAAATCACCGCTTTCCATTATTTTCACAAATCCTTTGACTAATTTTTTTCCCCATTTAAGGTTTACACCTACTAAGTGTCTTCTGCTGTTTCTTTTACTATCTTTGGATCTGGCTACCTACTTGTGTTCCTATGATTAGTGTTATAATTTTTGCAGATATTATTAATTTTACACAGGTTAGATTCAATTCATCGGTTCAATTTTCAAGTCTTGCTTCTTTTGGACATTAAAAATACCTGTGTTTATTCCCTGAAGTTAAATTTTCATACAGTAATTTATAATAAATGTTATTTAATAAATATGGTGAAATGAAAGGTTTTAACTAGCTGGGAACAGTTTTATAAGATTTTTATGGTGTGTTTTACATGTAAAATGATCAAGTAGGAAAATATTTTTCTATTTTTCATTCATTATTACATTATTTATTTTTAACTATGATTTCAAGTGAGGCCTAAGGGTTAGGTGTTTAGTGCTGTAATTCTGATTGTGTTATTACTAAGCTACAGACAAAAGAAAAATAACCAAAGAGGTTCTCTCTTGGGATTATGTGGTCACACATGGGTGAGTCGTTCTTTGGGATAGGTTCAGATATTGCTCGTGTATGCAGATGCAGGTTTTAGATAGTGCAGGTAAAGTCAAAACTGTATTTGATTTATAATTCTTAACCCACGTTTCACATGGATCATATTAATGTTGGTCATTTGAAGTGGTTATAAAATAAGCTAATTGAGATGTGTTTTCAGTTGTAGGAAATATATATGAAATTCAGCAGTAATTTTTAAATTCTGAATAATTCAAATTTACTGTTAACAATGGTTTCGATTTCCCTAAAAGTGCCTGAAAAAAATATTAGTATGGTCAATTGCTCTGTTTAATTGGATCTAATAAAAAAATCTGCGAGTTGGTAGCTGACCACTGTAACAAATTATGAACATATTAACACTTATAAATTACTCATTATTTACACAATGATTCCTCTATTTGATTGTTTAAATTGATTGGCTTCACAAGCTGTCTTTTGCCTTACGAATGAAAGCGTTCGACTCAGAAATGATATATATTCTTACATATAAACATTTGTCCCTGTTGAGAGCAACAAAGAATGAGCCCCCAAATGGAAATAATTTTACAATGCATTGTACAGAGAGACATCCCACTGCAGCTTTGCAATTACTGTCTTTCAGGTGACTCACTGAGTGGATTAATAACAAATGAATGGAAACAACAGCCCCTGGGTCAAACATTGATAATGAGACTTTGAATTACACTTAACATGACATACACTATGGTGAGCCTCTCGTGAGCTGTTTTTTCTCAGTCATTTATTTTTACACACATGAAAACAGTCATTTTCTTTCCTTAACTTAAAAGGGAAGTTCAGCAATCTTCTCTCCTTGATTCCATTGAAAAATGGCATAATGTTTCTGAAAGAATTATAGAGGTAATTTACATCTTTGTACAAAGTAGCTTAAATAACTTTATTGTGATTTGTTGATGAAATTCAGTTACCCCAAAGTACCATTTAATAACAAATTGTAACTTCCATAAATTATGTTAAATGCACACACCTCAGTATTATTTATATGCTGCTTATGTATATTTTCTATATTACAGAATTATTTGACTTGTCCAGTTTCAATCAAATATTCATTTTATATGTATATGTAATCTTTATTTATCCTTGTGCTTGTGTAACAAAATTGAAGAGATCCTATAAATCAAACCAAAATGACAAAAGCATCCTAAACCTAGTTCAGGAATCTTCCCTGTTTTCTGGATTATCTCTATTTCATGATGGTTCTTCAGTGATCTATAAAAGTTAATAGACTAGAAAATGGGCTGTGCCATCTGTTCCAGTTGTGATGAGTTCATTAGTCTTTACCTGCAAATTTGACTGTAGTTCTTAAACAGCTTCACTGTTGCCTGTGAATACATCAGGCTCATCTGTGTGAAAACACTTTTCCATTTTGAACCAGTCTAACCAGTATTTCACCTTCGTGTAAAGAGAGTAATATCGAAATTTTTATTATGCTGAAAATAATCAAGGACATTATGAAGAAGGAAGAGTACCTGCATTAAACCAAACTCACTGAGTGCAGGGTGTCTCTCATGTATTTCAAACAGGCTTTGAACACTCATCTAGTGAGATGCGTTCCTCACTACTTGATGGTAAATCTCCAGGGAAAGGAATGCTGCTCTACAGATATAGTGATATAGCTTTTTCCTTACAATTTGGAAAAAGTCAGCCATAACCAGAAAGGACACAGTACTTTGAGTTTTAATTAGGGGATGACTTTGCGGGAAGAGAGGTATCCGTTTGTGAAGTAGGTGAATTACTTGGAGGCACAAGAGACAAGTTTCAAAAAAATTCTCAATACCTTATTTTTAAAAATCCCTGGCCACCCATGAAAGGGAAATTCTGAATGTTTTTTGAAGTCAACTCAGTTGCCTTCAACAGGAATATCACAAATAAACATCTTACTTTCTTGACAGAAAAGAATTATACCTGTGAACTAGGAACTCTTCCCTCGTAAATAACAGGTTAATATATTATTGGTCATTTTTTGTACTTCTAATGAGGACAACTCTTTTCTTTCTCTCTCTCTCTCTCTCTCTCTCTGGTGAAGACATTTTAGCATATGAATATTTTTTATAGTTTCTCTTCTGCAGTGCTGGCAGACAAGGCATGCCTTCCCTCATTACTCACAGTGAGAATAAGGGCTATCACTCCCAGAACCCATCAGTCTTGTGGACTGACTCACAAATCTTACTTGTTGAGATTGCAGTAAAGTTTCAGCTCTACAGGTGCTGTAGACTTTTGATGTACTGAAGCGTTAGGGATGTCATGACAGCTGCCCTGTTTACTTTAGTCATTAGGATAAAAGGTTTTATTTACAGTACCAGATGGTGAACGGCTTCGATCCACTCCTTATGTCTCCATAAGTTTTAAAAACTGTTAGAGCTGGTCAAATATCTTCAACTGAAATATGGTTCACTAAACCCCGGGTTTTGTCCAACCTGAATTACTTGATTTTTATGGAATCTTCTTTTAGGAAAGCAAAAAGAAATTGCTGGGCTTCAGGTCAGCATCACATTAATCTCTAGTCACACTTGGACTTTGTATCTCTATGAAGCTATATCATAAAGCTCTTTGTATTCTTCTTCCCTATGGATCTGTTATTCTGCTAGTCAGACTTCATTCCCTGTGATTCTTCTCAGACCTGGGTTCATGACATGGTCTCCCAGCCATGGCCATGCTCTTGTACTCCTGCCTATCTGCCACTAAAGGCATAAATGTACATTTTTCAAAGGACTCTTGTGCAAAGATGCCTCAGCTAGGACATAACTGAGATGGCACTCTACTCAACAAAACGATACGCAGAAGCATCAATTGGGCCCTGAAAGCACTTCAGTCACACAGGGTGTAATCGCCTGACCAAGCACTGTGCTATACCAACACTTATACTGGGGCTTATTCTAAAATGATAAGTTGATTTCCACTGTATGATGTAGACATAATCTGGGAAGCAAAGCCCGGATAATAAGGACTAAAGGGCCAGTGCTTTTAGGATTTTTTTCTGGTATATTCCTTGTTAATGGAAAATCACTATTTAAAACACACAAGAAAAACCTTGAATTGTTTTGCCATAAACTAGTACAAGAAGTGGAAATAATGTTTGTTTCACTTGCGATAAACTTTGCTATTTGCTTTCCATAATTTAAAGCAACGCCCCAGAGTTATTGCTGATGTTTCTTTTATTTATTTTCTCTTATATCACACAAGTTTTAGGAAGCTAGTTTTTCTTCATTATTTTTGAGTGCTTTTGTATTAGGGAGGACAGGTTCAAAACTAGCAGCTAGCATGGAAATCAAAGCACAAGACATAATCATACCTCTGTAGGATCACACCATCTTTTCCTTTAGAGGTAGAAAACATCCCCTCTCATAGCTGGTATCTCTCCATATAGTAGTGAGAGATCAATCTGTTAGGGAAGTCTGAAAAAAGTGGAGCTAATTCAAAACATAACCACCTTCTTCTAGGTCAGTGTTTTCTGATTATCAGTGGCAATAAGGATGGCATGTAACGTACTGTGAGCAACATCAAGATGTGTTTTCCATGTTAATCTGGGCCAAGGTTGCCTGTGGGGCCAGGAAAGGGGGTGACAAAGAAAAAACAATACCAAGTCTCTGCCTTTCCACTTCACCCGCCTTATAATGTTATTTTAGAGGCTTGTTTGTATTTTCTATGTTAAACATCACACTGGAGCCTTAAATAGGCTCCTGAACTCAGCTTTCTCTATGGGCAAAGAAGTTTTCAAGGTCTGGGCTGATCCCTTCAGTCTGGTGAAGTGCACAGCCAGGCTGTGGGGGAACATCATTATCCTTGGGTCAGAGCTTCTGATGCTGTGGGACTTGAAAGGAAGTTCCTTTGAGATCTGAAGATAAGTCAACTTCCCCCCCCCCCCCCAGCTATAAAAATACCTGGAATGCTTTAAAATTAACTTAATCCGACTGAACTCAGAACGTGTGTGAGGGTCCCAACTCAGGATTTGAGATAAAATGGCAAATCTGAAGGAGAGGTTGACATGGGGAAGAAGGATAGTAAGACAATGAATAAGGTAGTAAAGAAAGGATTTCAAGGAGATTTGGGAAGAAGGAAAGTAGACATGGGTGTGGATTTTTTTTTTAGTTTTAAGACAAACATATTTGAATTATGCTTATTCTTTCTGGGCTTTGCCTTTTGGAACTCTGGTACCAGCTAAGGACCATCAGGATGGGGTGTGAATTAGGCATCAGCTCAGCAGACTCATGCAGCCCTTGAGAACATGGCTTTGAATAAACACTCTTCTCAACTGAGCTTGGATATTTTTTCTTACCAAGAAAACAACACTGAAAAACAAACACCACGTCATCATCACTTAGTTCATCAGCTTTGTCATTTTTTATAAAATAATGCCTGGTTTTCATTAAGTGGGTCATCTGTAATTCTTCTGAAACTCACAAAAATCCCTTGCCATTGCTGTATTTTTAGCAGAGAATAATGAATAACTGATAGGATGAAATATAGTGCTACATAATTGGCAAATGGAGAACGTTTTGCAGAAATCACTCAAACTATTTTGAATTTCATTTCTAGTCATGGTTTATTTAACACTAGCAGAGTGCTGGAAGAGTTTCACAAAAGATTGATGATCCTCTAGAGCAATTCCTAAGTGTAATATTATGTCTTAAAGAATTATGTCACTTTCTTTAAGGGTGCTGAGAAAGATATTACTATGCATCAATAAAAATTCAAGTTTTACCAACCATCTGTATTGCATAAATCAAGTAGAGGGTAAGGGTTTCCCCAGAAAACAATTATGGAATGGAATGAGGTGGTCCAAAAGGCATTTACTGTACTAAAGCGTGTTAGTAAATGCATTATGCTGCAGCTACAATGAACTTCAGAATAAATTTTAAGGACAACATTTTCAAGGATTTGTGCCCAGGGCCCTGTTTACATGCAAAATGGTGTTTCTTATCCTTTGAGTCTACAAAACTCTACTTGTCTACAAGTAAGAAGTCCACCTGCTCAGTTTGAAGAGTGGTTTTCAAACCGCTTTAAAGCTGGTGGGAAACACTTTTCAGCTTGGTTTAGCCATTTTATTTCAAATGAGTTCAAGCTTACTGGAAATCTTTCAGCTGAACTGAAATATAATAACTTCAAAAGAATGTATGTGAGTGTGTCCCTGTGTATTTGCATACATAGGAAATTATCACAACTAAAAAGGGAAAAATTTTTAATTAAAACCAGTATTTTTTTCTTTTTAATCTAGAAAAGACTGCAGTCAAATTAGCTCAATGCTATTAATTTAACATTTACCACCTTACTAGGAATCTAGGCCACCATACAACCACTTTAACTATTTTAGAGGTGTTCAAGAAGATTAGGCAATGACTCTGTAAACACTTCAAAAGCTGATTAAATATATGCCGTGTTTAATTTCTTGCACTGAATTTGCTGGTACAGCCATGTGCAAGTAAAATCACATCTAATATATGCAACATGGATAGCTAGGCATGAACATATCCATAATTACTATGTAAAGAGAAGTTCTGCTTGTCAATTCCTGGATTATTTCTGAGAGTTCTTCAATAGCTCCACAAATGTGAGACAAAGGTGCAATTGAGCGCATCACAGTTGTTCACAGAGAACTGGAATAGATCTCTATTTGTTATCTAGGAAATTTTTTGTTTCATAAAGAAAAGAAAATAATCTCTAATTGAGAATTTTTATCAAATTTGAACTACTTTCAGAAATATTTACTTTGACACTAAAAAAACCCACATTTAAAGTAAGGATTTATAGCAGAAATTATTTCTCAATCTTTCAAACACAGTGAAGAAGGAATAGCATGGGACTGTAGTCTAAATTCTGGTGTAGTTTATATTCACAAATGAACATTTTGAGCAGAATTAATTTTGTTAAATACAATGAGCAGTACAGAGGTTAGACTGTGCAATAAACAAAACTGCATGTTTTGGAAGGAGAGGAACCTTTCCTTGAAGTACATATCACTTGGATTCATCGAGAGCGCTGATATGATGTCTCTCAAGGTTTTGCTAAAATACCATTAAATAGAGATTGGCAAAGGCTGTCAAAGGTAATAACTCATGTATTGCCTTCTAAGCCACCAATGACCCTTGGGACCTGCTCCACCTTGAGGAGCTGTGTCACCCCAAGACAGCGCCATATGTGCCTGGAGGCAAGGTGGACTGTCTGACCACCACGCCAACACTGGGAGGTGCACTAAGACCACCACATAATTCCATAGGCATTTTTGGAGCTATTATTTGCCATCGCTAATGAGTTGGGGTGCACTTATAAGGGGTAATGGGCTCTCTTTTATCAGTTACGCCAAATCATGCTGTTCCCTCTTGCTTTTTGTATAGCAGTGTTTGTCAAGCTGCGATGGCTGTACCTCACTCTTATCAGTAGTGCTGAGACATGCCAGTCTTTCTGTTAAGGATCTATAAAAAAGCTTATCAATCCCATTTAATTTCCTGAAAACTCAAGACCACTCTGTAGCCTGTTGAAGCACTTGGTGATATTAAGCAATGTTTATTCAGGAAAGATTACAATGCTGATCCTCCTAGGTGGCCCTTTTTAAAAATTTAGATGGTAGCTCTTGTGAATAAAGCTCATTCTCAAGTGTTGTACTTTTTAAATAATAACGGTCATCAGAAGCACGCCTCTCTGACACTGGTGCTTTGTTAATGCTGTTAACGACCCCGAATTCCCTTGTGCAGTCTCAGCCTCAGTCCTCCTGCCAGCTCTAGAAATTTACCCATTTGTTCTAAATTCCACTTTCAGGTTTTCATTTTTCTTTGTGTGTGGGCTTGGCTCGTGGAAAAGTTTATAGATATTTCTTTCAAGAACACATGGCTTTGGTAAGAGCTGTCAGTGGTCTGATAAGTCCTTGATGTAGTAGTTTCTTAACTAGATACAAGTATTCATTGTATTAAAGTAGAGGCAGTTTGTAACTTTCCAGAGTGACTGAGAAACAGTTTTAATGTTAGTAAATGCCCCGATTAATAAAAAATAGGTTAACATTGCTAAATGTCTGAGAAGCCCATGCTGACATTTTCCAATGAAATGATGTAATTCTTTACTGGAAAAGGACCTGAGATTCAACATATTAGTAACCAAAATATTAATAATTTATATTTAAAAGTCAAAATCAAAATGTAACTCTCAAAATCACCAGGATGTATGATGAACCAAACAGATTCATTTTCACAATAAAACTTTTTTTTTTTTTTAATTTTGACATTTCTTCCAGAATCTCAAATATTCTTAAAAATCAAGATTCAATATTTTTCATCCCACATTTTCATTGTAAACTTGCTAGGTCAGCCTCTCTTACCAAAGGTCTGTACTATGCCTACCATGAAAGGACCCTGAAGTGGGCCTTCTTCAGGCAACAAATAATTATTATCACTGCACAAGAGCTTCTGACCCAAAACATAGAAAATTCTTATATGTGAGAGGTGAAGTGACTTGCAGGTATAGATCTTAGCGCTCTGTGATTTAGTAGTCTATTTCTGTAGCCTAAAGGTAGCTTAGCCCTCAGCTATGTTAGTAAAATCAATGATCCCTGTAGTCTAGGCTGCCAGTGTGTTTTAGGTAGTTCTCAAAATAAAAAATCCAGGAACGGTGTGATGATATAGACTCAAAGTTCTCTAGTGAATGTTGTAAAAGATAGATTATAGCGCTGCGCTGAGCTGTCTTTGCCAGCTTCAGCCTCTTTCGCGTCTGACTTTGTAGTCACCCAGATTCAACTGGCAGATGTTCTTTGTCCCCCTGACACTTGGTTACTAAATAATAGCAGTAAAAATCTCGTGAGTCAGAAACCCTAGTTTTCAGTAGCTCTAATATTATTCCCGGACAACATGGTACATACTCTCCATTATTCATTTAAAATCAGTCAAAATGTAGCCATAACCTTAACCACAAAGGCCTCCCCCCACTTTGACATTTTGGAAAAAAGATGAATATTGAAACCAGGCTATAATAACAAAGTCTCTCTCTGTGCAGCACATCTAGAAAAAAAAATGAATTTATGTAAAGATGCCAGTCTTCCTTGGGACTGTAGTTTCAACTCATACATTTCAGCCAGGACACACTGGAACCCTGGAGCTAACAAATACTGCAGCGTTCTCACGGTGGGGAGCGATACATTTTTTGTCCTGCATAGTAACTGGAAACAAGCACATAGCAAAGAGACTTGCACTGGTTTACAGCCTAAAGGAGACTATATGTGTTCCTGAGGAAAACAGGAATCACAGTGCCCTGGGTGAACCAGAGCAATTAATAGTTATCCAGCCACCTAAGGCAAACTTGCACACATGTGAAATGTTCCTTTTCCTATATCTGCTGTCAGCTTGATGCCGCCTGTTGCACTAGGGATTGTACTCAAAATCAGAACTGGCCACGCATTTGGCCAAGCATTTGAATAAGTTTAGGAAGTACTTTTGCCAGCCCTTTCTCCTAATATATTCAGTGTTTTGGGCAAAGCTTGAGAAAGTAGGACTGAGTTTCTAGGCTAGTATGCAGGTTACCTTTCTGGGTTCCAGTCACTCCACTGCTATTTCCCTCAGCCCACACCGACTTGTCCTATGACAGGAGCAGAAAGTCTAGGTGGGTCACAGACCTGCGGTGCTTGGTGGTGTGACAAGCCACTTTGGAAATAAAAATGTAGCCATACATGCTATCAGATAGAATTGATTTTGGTTCTTCATTTTCTGGATAAATGTCTAGCCATCAACGAGTGACAAAGAGGAGAATGTACTGCCAAGACCAGTGCAAGAACCGTGCAAGGAAGTTTGGTAGTTGTGCATCACTGGGAGAGGAATATCTGGTATAGGCAGCCTGCTGGATTTAGGCAACTGTTTGCTTAGTAGTATCATACCCAGGAGCTTCCCTTCAGGCACCCACATACAGTTTCACTTAGGGAAAAATATCTCTGTGTATAGCGCTGTCCTGATTCCAGCAAGGATGGGGTTAATTTCCCCAAGGAGCCGGCAGGGGAGGCAGGTATTCCATCCCACGTGACCCATGCCGGGCTATAAGAGGCGCTAGCCGGGGAGGGGGGGCAGTCGCCACTCGGGGGCGGGCTGCGGCGGTGCGGGTTCGGTTGCTGCGCGGAGGTACTGTAATCGCGTTCTTATACTCCTTTATCGGTGTTATTGTTTTTCTTTCTTCTTCCCTTTGTTTGTTCTGTTAAGTTACACCGTTTCAACCCACGAGTTTTGCCTTTTTCTGCCGATTTTTCCCACGGCTGTGGGAGTCGAGCGAGCGGCTGCGGGGTTCTTTGTTGCTGGCTGAGGCTAAACCACGACAAGCGCGCATGTGTCCACAGAGCCAGGCAGAGGCTGAGTAAAGGTTTTGAGCATCCAAATTTTGGATTAGAGATTGGCGACTTATGGGGTGGGACTTACAGAGTTTGTATCTGTTGAAGAGACAATGTTGAACTGAACCAGTATGGTCCACTTAATTCATGTTTTAACAGACAGGCTTAGGTGATTTTAACCTCTGAGTTGCAGACTTCCCTGGACCACTGTCATACCTTTCTGCTTGAGGTTATTGCCTTGATGGAAGAGGTAGCAGAAAAAGTGAATTCAGCAGTAGTAGATAATGCTAAGCCATCAGATGGGATGGTATCTAGTTCTGCAACTTGACTACTATAGCACTGACCTTTTTTTCTAAGTACCTCTGGAGACATAACCCAAAGACCTCCCATCTCTTTGACAGCACTCCATTAAAACAAAAAGATTCAGATTTCAATAGTCACTGTTAAAGGGGGGAAAAAGGAATGCTAATGAGGTCATTAAAAAGTTGCTGAATGACAATCAGATTCATATAGTTTTCCTTAGCTTTTCAGATGAATTAAAATGCACATATGCTAAGTGACATAGTAAGAACACCAGAAGGGTTACCAAAGGGATAGTACCAGAGTAGAATGGGTCTGAAAACTAGCAAAACCCATGGGCGAATATTTTAAAGCACGGGCCAAGTGATGAGCTCTGAGACCATAATGGTCCACCTACCAGTCATGATAGATGAACCTGGAATTATTATTAACATTGATCTCGCATTTTTTTTTACTAACTCGTATTCCTAATTTACACAATTACATTATGAATGCATGAAATTTTGAACAACTGTAAAAATAGAAGTCCTTCACTATTACAGTAAGTCTTGGAATAAGATGTATCTAAGCTGAGGTTATTCTGTTTCAAAATCATGGTTAAAAATTGTCTTCTGCTTAGTCTCTTCCAAATTGCAGTGTAGCTTAGGCAAGATAGATTTAACGTCATCAGGACATTTAAAACACTGCTATTAATTCTGAAGGTGATGGCTTATCACTATAAGAGGAAGAAGGTTTCGGCACTTCTTTCTCGCTGTCATGTATTTAATGGTTCACAAAATATTAAAATGTTATTAAAATGTTACATTTTCAGGGCAAATCTGTGGTCTTGGATCTCCATAGTAAGCCTAAATTTTTTCTAATAACTTTTTCTTCCTACAGATGTGTAAGTCATGGATATACAGGGCAAGTGTAATGTAAGAGTACGTCCTAAAATGAAGTCAGAATTTTTGAAATGCAAAATTTTTGTGTGGGCTATTGCATCCATGTTTGTGTACATAGGCAATGCAGAGGCATGCTGCATCTATACCGTGGCAGTGATTTCAAAGGACCTGGGAAGACAGGATGTGTTCAGAGTAGCCATTAACAATTTCTAACACTCGCCACCACCTGTGTTGCAAAAAAGGTTCCCTTTCTCCTGCCAAGGCCCTACTCCATTCACACAGCACTATTTGAAACTTGGAGTCTGAGTTTGTATACCAGGGGCAAGCTGAGAGAAAAGAAAAAAGAAGAGGAGAAATTTGGGTTTGTTCTGATTAGGACTGCCTCCTATCCCTCCCCATGTGTGCACACACAAATTTCTCCACAAGAACAAAAATCCATCTCTCTTGCTGCAGAGACAGCCTCAGATTTAGACTGCCTTGTAGCAAAGCAGATGATCAGAAAGATTTTCATTGGATTCCTACCTCTTTTCAAGAGACTTCTGTTCAAACTCAGCTTGTAATTGTGTAACTGTTGTGAGTACGTAAATTCTGACAGAAGACTGTTCCACTGACAGGGTCTTCAATATTGCCTTCCAAAACTTCTTTTTAGTGGTTAAGTTTAGGGAGTCTCCATCTTGAAACCAAATCCTCATGTATCACTAGGTTTGACTTCTCAGATTGGGACTCTCATAGACAGATGATTTTCTGCCATTGCCTCTAAACAACAAAATTAAAGGCTAGTTACACTTGTTACACTCTTAGGTGATAAAGCCAGGATAAGAGACTGGAAACAAATGGAAAATATATTGGGTTTAATCTTGATGTGATTCCTATTGCTGAGCCATTGACACTTGGTATAAATATCAAGGGTCAGATAGTGCAACTGAAGGGCAGTTAGCTGATGTACACAAAAAGATGAGCTAGTTGGACCAAAAGGCCTGACTAGGTGGGAAATTCTTGTATTTATGTAGTCCAAGACACTGTGCTGCATCTGAGAGCTGAGGAGACTATGGTTCATGGACTTATTTAGTTTAATCCTCTCTTTCCAATCTAACCCCTTTCAGTGTTATTTTCTCCTTATGTTTGCCATCTGATACCCTTGCCTGGTTGCTTCCTAACCCATGTTAGGAAGGAACAGACCAAGAGGAGTTATCCTAGACCTGTTATTTCAAACCATTTAAGCAAACTCAGTTCACTTTCATTGATGAGAGTTAGCCATCAATCACAACGGCACCTCTAAAAGTTGGCAGGGAGTAGTGAGATCTAATAGGGAAAGAGGTGCCAGAGGGTGGCACGTGTCCACATGCAAGACAGGACTGGGCAGCGTAGGCTTGGATTGAGCAGGACAATATGGGATTTACAGCCCCATCTCTTCCTGTGCACAGGGCCAGCTTGTCTGAAAAGCCTTTGGAGACAGTTAAGAGCAACTTTTTTGGAAAGTGTTTTCCCCTGCAGCCTGCTGCCTTCCCCCAAGCACAAGGGAGACGTGCTTTGCAAATGTTTTCCTTTTCCCATGTTTTGGTTATTTGGCCTTCCCCGTCCCCAAAGGAACTTTCTCTCGAGGAATATGACTGAACCCACAAAGCATCATTTTTTATCAACAGGATATGAAATCATATGCAGTGATGAATGGGCAGAATAAAACTGGCATTCTGCTGCAGTATATTCATTTTGGCACATTTGTATTGTCTTTCCTGCCAGGTTTTGTCTAAAATATGTGCTAGGTTTTTTTATCTATGCCCTACTGGATTTTTCTTTTTCCTTTCTTTCTGTGTTCCCATTTATTACAGTGTTTATTTATATAGCTGTTTTTTCTCAGTCTCTGTAAGAATCTATCCCTTGTCTCTCTCTTTTGCCCAGCCTCAGCATCCATCCTCACCCCTGCCGAAGCCACACAGCCAGTTTCCTGCAGATGGCTGATACTTGTCTTAGGGCAAGCTACAACAGGCCTCTTCTCAGTTTTTGTGTGTAATAGAAAGCCTCAGTCTCTGAAAAATGTCATTGGCAAAAAACATCTGTAGACTCCTATAACGCCCGTAACACCTTTCAGTGGCATAAGGTATTGTTAAAAGTACTTATCTCTGAGGTGGTTCAACAACACAGAAGAGGAGAATTTTCAGGAGGGGCTTCCCTGACCTTCCGACTTTCTACTGGTGATTTGTGCTGCAACTTTGAGCATAGCCACAAAAGGAAGAATAACAAGGGAAGATGTTAGTGTTCATTGTTTCTGTGTTTAATCGCTGTCCAGCTACTGAGGTTTACAATGTCCTGTTGGGAGTGGTATTGTATTGCTTAAACCAATAGCCCGGCACTCGGGATTGTATGGGAACCTTCTTAGGATATTTCTTGTAATGGGAGAGAAAAAAAGCTTTATGTAATAAGCTTGGAAAGTTGGATTTGGAAAGCATTAACATAGTCATATTTTAAGAGGTTTATTCAATATTTTATGGATATTAATGTTGCCCAAGTTTGCCACAAAGGGGTTTAAAGGGCTTTGGCAGGTGAGGTGTGATGAAACTTGCTGAGTCATGCAAAATGCTATTCCTTTCACAAATCTGCCCCTTATTCTACTGAAGATTACTACTGGATTTGTTGGCCTCCAAGACAAGGCCGTTATTTTTAAACTAAACCCTTGAAGAAGGTAGGCTTTGCCTACATGATAAATGGTCAGCTGGAGTGGCCAAGGATCATTTTCTTTTCTGCTGCCTTTTCTAAGGGCAGAACATCAACAGAGGCAGAAGGAAGAGACAATGTCTTAAAATGACACAGTAAAATTTGCTAGAGCTTTGTTGTTAAAGCCCTCAAACTGGTGCCTAAGAGCATACATCTCTACATGTGTCAAGTATATGTAAAATGTCATCAAAGCTCATTTTTTGTCTGCTACGCACAAATGGTTTAATTAGACTAAATTAACAAAATACTAAATTAGTCTAAATAGCCAAATACTGAATAACCAAGTAAACAGCTATGTAATACAAATATACCAATCTGATAGATCTAATGGTGGTCCAGAGTAATTCAAAGCTTCATGAGCACAGAGTAATTTCAAATGTAACCTGAATCTCTTTGGAGACTTCAAGTATAAGAAATAAATTGTAAGGTTGATATTCTTGTGTATATATTACCAAGTTTATAATAAAATACTCAAACCAACGAAATGTTTTCTTCCCCCACAACAGCACAATTTTTGACTGCACAGTTTCCTGCAATAATAACTGCTGTGTGGTTTATATTACCACATGGTACGTTTCATCAATACATCCCAAAGCACTTTCCTCCAGAAGATGAACATTGTCAACCTCCCTTTAAATCAGAGAGATCTCAGAGCATATTCACTTCATGTCCCTTTAAATTAGAGGAATCTCAGAACATATTCACTTTACGTCAGGCAGCATGATAAAGAGACCTTCAAGCAAGGGAAGACCCAAACTGGTAGAGTGCAGTACCATACATGCGCATCAGTAGCTCAGGTTTGCCCTAGCAACACAGGTGTGTGGCCCACGGCTGAGCCCAAGCTAAGAAACTCTCTTCCTTGGGAGGTCTGATTAGCAGTTTGCAAGGTGATAGTGGTGTGGTCTTATTGCCTCTTGGTCTACAGTCAGTTTAGTAAACATCACTCTCTGGAACCCTGCACAACCTTTTATCCCAGTGTTGATATACCAGAGGTAGTTTTGAGGAGACGTTGTGTGGTCTAGGAATTGCACTAAGGCCAGTACTGAACCCAGATGTTCTGGGGGTTTCTCTGTATGGTTTCAGTCATGCTAATGGCAATCTTCAGTTTGCAAAATCCCAAATATGCCAAGTGAAAAGTTCAAAATACAGTTTATGAGCTCCAAGATGACTTTTGGGCTCTTCTTTTAGCAGCTGTATCAGGGTTTCCTAAAATGATTAAAAAATGAAGATATAGCCATTTTGCTATCTTATTCTGTACATTCTTAAAGCAAAAACCTCACTCTTTTGCTTATAATTACTGATTTATTGGTAGTAAGCACATGTACAGTCTTTTCCTCTACCATACTTTTAGTCCTGTAGAGAGATTATTAGTGATGAAGATAGTTGATACCTTGTTAATTTTCTATAACAATTTACGAGTAGAGGATATTGCCAGCTTAGTGCAAATGCAAGAAGTTCCCACAGGCTGTGAGCCTTCTCAGTGTAGTTTTTAACCCAGGAGAAATAATAACATTTCCCTTGCAGCCTAAATATTCCGAGGAGATCCAATCTCTCCTTTCCTCTACAACAGTTTTGAAATCCAATGTTAATGCCTTCAAGAGAGTTTTAGGAGGAGTTCACTCCAAAGTCAACATTTCATAATGGAAATGCCCCAGCTTAAAATTGATGTGAGAAAGCGGGTTACCCATGAACTAATATTATGGTATACTAAAGCTGGAGACTTTATTTCTAGCTGTGTTTTAGTAAGAAAAATGTATATTGTATCATCCATCGAAGCTTGTTAACCGTATCCTCATGACTTACATTCCTATCCTGGAGAACACTCTTAATCAGAGTCAATCTATTTTTCGTACTGGAAGAAGATAAGGCAGGCAATATAATAGCTTGAGATCTCGGTAATGTTATTTTGCTTCATAAATACAAAGACAAGTCTTCCGTTCTAAAAAAACCACCCAAATACCACCTAGCAAACTGAAACAGCCTTTTGAGAATTACTTTTATTCTAGAAGATACACACACATATTTTTTGCATAAATTCATGTGATTTTTTTATTACATCAAAAAAAAAAAACCAAAAAAGAGGAAATGTAAAATTTCAACAGTAACAACTCCAAGCTTCTTAATTTTGGAAGGAGTAAGAAGTACATACAAGGCTCTCGGTCTTTGCTCAGTGTTGGAGGTTAAGACTGCCAAAAATGAACAATGAGCAGGTGTTCGCTGTCTAATGATGAAACCAAATCAGATGAAACTTAGTATTCACAAGAAGCATTCGTATGGAGGAGCTCTTTTTGATTAAGCCAAGAAGAAAGTAAAAAGAGTATACTAACTAATGGGCTACTCCTACCTCTCTGTGGCAGAAAAGTGAGATTGAAGGACATCTGCATGGAAAGCTCACCCTGTTGTTTCCCTTGGGAAAAGTGTCGTGGAACAAACTCTACTGGCTCTTAGTGAGATGAAATTTCATCTCAAGGAGTATGCAGCATACGATCTAGTCCTCTTTTTGATGAGTAATAGGGGGGTTTCATTTCCATGGCTCTCAATCTGTTGTGTATACTGTAAACACATTAACAAGAACTAAAGCAGTGGAGGAATACAAGAGAAACATCAGTGACATCTGGCTTTCTCCTGCTTATGTACGCACATTGGGGTTTTTTTTTAGCTTTGGTATTTGAAAACTGTTTTGCGTTGTCAAAGGATATGCAGGATGCAGCAGTATTTGAAGAGCAACAGTAAACCTAATTCAGATCCATGTTAAACAATCAATCCAAAGAATCCACTCATCTCCCTGAGAAGATTCCATATGGACACGCAGAAAATAATTTTGATATTTTCTTCATGGAACCAGGTTTTCACCTGGGACAGTGTCACTACCCCCCTTTTATAGAACAGTCATACTGTTCAGATCCTTCTTACTCCAGTTCTTGAGATGAATTTTTACCATTCCCCTCTCTTGAAATGTATTGTCATGTTTGCTACAGCTTCACCTTTGCAGGAATTGCCCTTGCTTAGAACCTGATTTAGCACAGTTTTATTCACACTTATCCATGCCAAAGAACTAAGCCATTGTGACACTTCTGAATAAAGCCAGAATTAAAATTTCCTGTAAAGTAAAGGAAAAGGGCAAAACTAGTATATGAGATGGGGCAAGACAAAACTTAAGTGTAATAACACATAGTGATGTGTTAATATGTTAGAGTTAAGAAATTAAAAAAAAGTAAAATGCATATATGCATTATATGAATATATGTGATTGGAGAAGTAGAAAAATGGAAATGGAAGACAACACCTAGAGAGCGCATATGTAAAAGGAAAAAAACAGATACTAGAATAATGGTTTCTACAAACTTTATTATTTTACAAGTAGCAAAGTTCTGGTATTTTAGCTTGCTTAGATCTGCCTGTCTGCTGACAAGGGCTGTGTGAATAATTAATTCTTTAATTCAACAGCCTGGATCAATCTGGATGAAAATGCCTTTAAAATCTGTTGACTTGCTTTCTACTGCAGCAGGCAAAGTCATGTAGTTCAACATGGAAGAAGTGTTTTTTCCTTAGAATGTAGACTCAAATAAAATTGGGGAACAAGTGAAAAAAAAACCAAACCCCGAGATGTTTCCCTCCTATCTCAGTGCTAAACCATGAGAGAACTCATGCGAGAAAGTAAGAATCTGCTATTTTGCTCCCTCTCTTCCCTGAGATGTGCTCCCTCCCACGAGAAAAGACAGGCATATGCTTTTTCCAAGCTAGATGTCCTGGGACTGAGGCAGATCCTGCTGCTGGAACTGTTCCATTTTGCAAGGAATAGTTAAATATTTATTTTGCTAGAAGGACCATGACACTGTATCACTGCAGTCAGGCTGCTCAGTGGGACACAGGCTGGTAGGAAGTTCTCACCCATCTTGGCTGACTTTTGCAACCACAAAGCTCTTCAACCACACTTATTCACTGATGTCAGTTTGTGTTTTATACAAAATGGAAAAAAACTGTCCAAAGGTTTTACAGTATCCCAAATGTTCTAAAGCGTGATGGTTTAGGTACATGACTGGAAAATGAACGTTCAAATGCTTTCAGTAGAGAACCGAACTGGGCACAGATTCGTCATCTCCTGAGGGAACTCTGTCCCTGAGCACCTGTGAGCATTCCCAACAGCGGTATCCCCTTTTGAGAAGAGTAGCCTCTTGTCTGAATCCAGAATTCCTCCCCCACCAGCACTCCAAAATAGAAACTGTCTGGTGAAGATTTCAGGCCAACTGAAACAGAACTGAAATTCAGAGAATGTATTGTTTGGCAAGAAAAAAACCAACCACAAAACAGTCAGCTTTACTACTTACCTTCATCTTTCATCATCAGAAACACTCTATCAGGGGATTTTACAAGAGGAAAAAAATCTAATTTGTAAAGGAACATTCCATTTGAGATTGCCTCAAATCTCAGCTTTCAGAACAGGTTGCTGTAATGGGAAGAAAGAAAAACTACATTTCCTTGTTATTAATAGTGGCAGAGAAGAATCCTTCCTCATACAACATTTTTAGATTGATGGACCTTGCTGTTAAGAACAGGGCAACAGAGGGAAAATAACTTTAGTATGTTAAAATAAAAAGGGACTTGGGAATAATTTGTTTAGAATAAAGCATTTATTCATTAAGAATTGCAATTCATATTTAATTTTTACTTTTAAGCTTTTTTAATGCATTTGTGGAGATGGAAACAATTTACTGATTTACTAAATTTCTAGGATTAGTTTAATAGAGTTATTTACCATATGCAATATCAGTGTGAAAACAACTGGCATTTTCCATCCGTTTAATAATAAAGGGGATCAATTCAGCTTTTTGGAGCATTAATACTGGTTGTTTTACACAGATAGCTGAGTTTTAAGCTGTGAGGAGCCGTTTGTCCAAAAGAAATGACTCTTCTGAGCATGGATTTGCTCCATCCTGTTTCCACCATGTGAACACACACTTGTCCAGACTCCTCCACAGGATGCTTACTCAAAGGACGAAGGGATGAAGGGGCAGAGATTACAGGGACGCTGGTATGGGTCTCTGGAGGTCAGTCATACCCTCTATTCACAGCCACATGTACAGGCCAAAGCTAAGCTACAGTTTTTGGAAAAAATTTCCTCTAGCGATTCAAACCAGACAGGAAGATACTCTTTACCTTTTGAATTATAGCCCTAGTTTTTCTCAAATTTCATTTGATCAGGTTACTAAGCAAGTTCCTAGGAAGCCTCTGGAGGTTGCTATATGAGGATTTGCCAAACTTACCTGTATTTAGCGATAAAAAAGAGATTCCTGCTGGGCAGCTCAGTGTTTTTCTTCACCTTAACCCATTCATACTGTATCAGAGTAGAAAAGAGCTTTGGCCAGAGACCCATCATACTTCAATTAGATGCTCTGGTGAGCTTGATGTTTCATAGCTCCACAGCAAGGTAGATTTTGTTCCACACAGTACTTATATCTCATCCTATGCTTGCTTTTGTCAATGGTCTCACTTGCTTAATTTATTGCTTAAGGTTTTACCGAATCGGAACCATATTCAGTAACTCTTGGAGCTGCCTGGTATTTGACTCTTTCTGAGGGGGTCTCTGTGCTGCAGCATGGAATCCAGCGCATTGTGGGCACACCCAAGCTACATTTATTCAAGCAAAATTTCAGTACCGGCGTTGTTCTGTTGTGGATGCATGGTGTGCCATCAGTGTGGACCAGATTCCTTGCTAATTTACCCTCCTTCTTCTGTAGGCTTATAGTGCACACAGAGGTCCAGCTGTATTTGTTGTCTATTACAGCTGATCTACTATAAGTCCCTGAACAGGATATTTTAAACCTGGCTTGAGTGTATCTGCACAGCAGTGATTGCAGTACATATATTGCTAAGGATTTAAATTTCAAAAAGAAAACTGAGAGTCTGTCATACAGGTCATTGATCCTGAAGCTTACAGAAATGGTGGGCAGTTTTCCTGCCCTGAGTGCTGGTTATGATTCCAACCTTAGGAATACCAGAAAGTGTATAAGTAATTTATAACTTTGGCATTTAGCCCGAAGTTGTCTGGAGTTAAGATTGACAGCTAATTTTGGCACTTCTCAATGACTACTTCGATGATATTCCTTTCACTGATATGCCTGTTTCCCTTCATTTCTATTTGCTACATTCCATATATTATTCATTAATAGAAATTTCACACGTTCTTTCCCAATAAATAAATAAATAAGATAAATATACAGCTGGCGACGGGCTATAAAGCAATATCAAAATGATATATTGTGCCTGAGTCCAACCTAGGGACTACTGTGAAATGTATTGCAAAGGCTGAACCCTCTGATGGATAGTATCACTAAACCATTTGAACTGAAGTCTATGCCTTAAAGGAAGACTGGAAGTATTGTAGAATCAGCATAAAAGTTCACTTTATATACCTTTCACCTTGAAAAATAAACTTTATTTTCGGCCAGTTTCACACGCTGTAAAAGCTGGTTTGGAGGGGGTAATACTCTCGGCCTTTGCCACATGCCACCTCCTCTCTCACTGCTGTCAGCGCAGGGCATGTTTACACTGAAATCCGAAGGTGTGACTGCCGTCCTGCAGTTATACCCTGGGCAGCTGTAAACTAGTTAGGTCTGGTACCAGTGCAGCTGCTGGCAGTATGGGGTTCAACGTGTAGCGTGCAAAACCTGCCAGCGACACCGAGTAAACATTTAGGGCAGGTATAGGTGGAAATGTTGAGGTACACTCAACTCCTCTGGCTGTCAGGAGCAAGCTTTGAACTGAAAACCGGAGAGCTGTCTTAGTGCAGCATTGATCCTGCACTAATTACACAGTGCCTCTCAAGAGAATTTGGGCACAGTATAGTGCTAACGATGCTACATTATCCAGCTCGGAGCTGGCTGGTGCCCAGCCGGTCAGGAGAGTGAGAGGGGGAGTCCAGGTGTGCAGGCAGATGTGCAGACCTGCCCTGAGATGTCCCGGCAGGTACATGGTTGAGACCGTCACGTTCAAAGCGGTTCGCTGAAAGCTGACTTGGGGAGGTATAAGCTGGCTGCAGTCACGAATCTCACTGCAGCGTGGACACTTATTTTGAACGTAAATACTGAGAAGCTGAGTGATGACTGAAAAGAAACACACTCTTTTGGAGTTCCAGAAGACTGGTAACAGTGTGTTTGGGGGGGAATCTATGTCAATTAGGTACATCAATTAAATGCAAGAAATACAGTTATTGAAAGAAAACCTCCAGGTATTCACATGCCTAAATCAATGTGCCAAACAATATCTAGAGTTATTTACTGAGCAGTTGCACTGCAGTATCAGTCAGGGGCTGTGGCCAGGATTGCGGACTTACTGTGGTAGATGTGAAATAACTCTGAACCACTGCTGCTGAAGGGGGTCAGAATTCAAGAAGTGTTTGAAGAAACTACATTTGGGCTATGCTGACATAACGTGCAGAGTGGAGCGTGTACAAGCCACTCTTTAATATACATAGGAGCTAGTGTTTCTTGTTGTGTTTGTTTTTCTCCTCCTGGCTCCTGTGTCTCTAAGTCTCAAACTGTAGGAAAATGTTAAAGTTCACCTTGAAAAAATGAAAACCTTCCTGAAAGCAGAAAGGACACAGAAACTGGAAAAAAATAAGTGCAATTCTGGGGCAGAAAAAATGGAAAATTTTAAAGAAAGAAAGAGAGAGAGAGAGAGAAAGAGAGGAAGGTAGGTAGGTAGACTGAAAACAAAGACTGAGGTCAAAGACTAGAAGCTGGGAACAAGAGAAAGGAAAAGAGAACCCGGCATCTTGGGAGCCACTGGGCAGCGCCAGAGCTGCTTTATTTGGAGACCTAGCACAACACAAAACCAGAAGGAGACTCCACAGTCCCCAGGACCTCCTTCCTCTTCCCATTAGGGCTTTGAACGTAGAAGGATTGCAAATTGTGTTTTTACGACTCAGTGGGTATGACCTCATCCCTCCTACACCACAGAGGTTGCTCCCAAGGAGGGGGGGAATTGAATAAGCAAGGTGACACACACAAGTTTATTTGTACAGAACTCATCTATTTTTTTATTCACATACATGCATGCACACATTTGACCTCAATAAGATTGGAAAAGTAGCATTAATCATTTTGAAAAAATAATTTAAAATCGTTCCCCCATTGCTAATGAGCTTGTGTTGTTCTAGTTATAAGTATCCATAAAAATGTGTGTAATGTCGTGTTAGGCAATAATTGAGTATCTGTGAATTATTATTATTGTTTTCATTCTGCTGCATTCTGTTTAGGTAGTACTCGCAATGTATCAAGCTCTCCTCGGCCTACATGCAAATGCAGGCGTTTCCCAGAGTCGAAGATGTGGTAATCAGTATGATCAAAATGTTCACGGCAAATGTCTATCTGTGAACCTGACGCTCATTGAAAATGCAAAAAGTTTGACTGTATGCAAATGAGCATCATGTGCAAACAGCCCTTTCCAGATTTTTTTCATTTTTTGGAAAGTGAGATTGATAAAAACGACTGTCAGATGCAGACCTGTGAGCAAATGGAATTAAACTGTCAGAAAAATCATCTTAATCTTATGTCCTCAAGTCATGCCCTCTGTTTAGCATTGCTTTAAAAACCTGCCTAAAACAGACTTTAAATCCCACTGATGTCAAGACAGTTTATGTAAATATTTAGTTAGGGGCTTTCCTAAACTGGTGCATAGATCGACAACAATATTTTAATATATTTGCAAGTTCTTCTCCATTAGTCTGGAACAATATACCAAAGTAAACTTATGTGACACAGACACAGATAAACCTTCCCTTTTTTTCTTTTTGTCCGGTATAGGTATACAGCATTTGAGATTAACAACATCCATTACCTCAATTAAATGATCCATAGTTCTGCTGTATGGGTACTCAAACCCCTCCACTCTCAGATGTAAATGTGTGATATTAATCAGTACTCCAGCAAATCAATGCCTACCTGTTAAGCATTAATAATACACAACACATTTAATGAAAATATGTTTAGAAGTAACTGATCTAAACGAACCCCAAGTAAGAAACTGGCCATTACTATGAACTGTGTTCTGTACTGAGAAATCAATCTTTTCTCAGCTCTATCCTCCAAAGCTCATCAGATATTTAAAGCATCAAATGAGCCGTCTGCCTTTCACCATTCTAAGCAATTTATGCACTTTCATAGTAGATCAAAAGGCATTAGTGCAATTATTATAGAGATTAAGACTGGAAACACACCGAAATTACTGTTATGTTTCTTTAAATGTAACCTTTCTCTCATCATTAAAATGGTTATCGGTGAAACCATTTTCCTCCCCCTGGAACTTACAGAGTAAAGCTAGTAAAAGAAACTAAGTACCATTCATTATTGCCAGCATCTGTAATTGTTTGTATTATACTTTATGAAAAAAAAATATAAAATGCCACATTTGAACTCTAGACTATTAAAAGTGTCAGGTCTATTATATCATTTCTGAAGACCAATTTGCCTTTTTTTTTTTTTTTCAGAAGGTTGTAATGAGCCAGGTTCATTTTGCTTTCTACCATTTATCTTTTCAGCGGTAATGGAAAATTTCCCCCTCAGGCACAGCAAGCTATTCTTATCTTAGACAATTAGGCAGAAATGAAAGGGATCATAAAGGTGAGATTTCTTCACAAACAATGTGATGTACTTTATACCATTTAACACTGAGGAATATCTGACAAATAAATTCTGAGTGAAGGCAGTGTGGCTAATAGCCAACTCTGAATAATGCTTCAGCTTCTTAACACATAAGAAAGAGGGTAGGCAAACAGGGTCACTTAAAGATACACTGAGTCTCCAGTTCTGCTGTTGACAATATTTCATTTTTAACACAGCTTGGAGAACATAGAGTGACACTGAAAATAAACAAGCCTATGCAAAGCAATTAATTCATTATAAGGTACGAGGAAAAACACACAGCCTCCTTTACCAGCAAAACTACTTGGACGGTTTGCAGACATCAAGTTTTGTTTGGTTTTTTTTTTCTTGTACTTTCTTTAAGCTAATTTTATGATTTAAAAGTATATGATAAAACAATTATTTAACATTTATAAGGCCCATTAGAAAGAACAGATGAATACGTTAATAAGAAAAATATCCAACACAACGTTCTTCACCTTGTGCCCAACAAGCAGCGACGTACAGTACCTATATGCTGATTCCTTTGATGGATCCTTTTGGTGCCTGCGTGTCCCCATTTAGATGCTGGTGGTTTGGGATGCCACAAAACCCTTTCAGATCCCCTTTCCAGAAATGTTCTTCTAGCATATTTAAACCACAGACTGGTTCCATCTCCGGCATTTCCATCAGGAAATGATGGATGAAAGACAAAATTGATTAATAAAGTTCAGTTATGGACTTCTAGTGCTGGTGTTTTGGCAGCTGATCCTCCATCCTCTCTGCCCCATCCTTTTAAGGATCACTAAGCTATTTTGAGACCACAGACCTATCATACGGCCAGTCCTTGGTTAGTTTAGGATAAAATATTCCTCCATAGTCTCTTTTAGCCTATGTGAAGTGACATTACCATGTGATGTGATGTTACCAGGTGGCACCAGTGTAGTTAAATGTCGCTAATTCCCAATTAGTTTAGGTGTACACACCTCCTATAATTAGCCTGCCTTCTCAAATGCAGAGAATAAGAATAATGATATGAGTCTGTGAGAAAGTCCACAGAGAAGCAATGGCAAGAATTCGCTGTGCGACAGCTGCTTAGCGATGTCTGAGAGCAGTGTTATCCCTCAAGAGGCACAAGGATTTGTAACTCTCCATGCAAGAAGCAGGAGATAACTCACATTTACTCTGTGTACCACAGGATTTACATGGTATACATATAATAAATAATCATTTAAAATCAATGTAATAGTACATACATACATACATATTACAATAATGTAGTAATACAATACAATAATATTCTACATGTTACATATGCAAATCATACAGTGCATAGTAAGTGTCTAAATGCATATTGACACTGTTACACCGAGGAGAAGACTCTACCAACTAAAGAGTAAGTAGTGGCAAAGCTTCAATAAGGACAGAACTGTGGCCCCGGTCCATTTCAGCATTGCAGGTCTCTGAAGAAGGAAAAGTATTGGCACTGTACTTAGAGCAAGTAGCTGCAATTAAATTCATTAGTTAGACAAAATTACTTCTCCTTTCATAGAGAAAACCTCTAATTCTAAAATGATCTAGCTGAAGTTGTAGAGTTGGGAAAGATCGTGCTCCCTGGTGCTTACTAACACTCCCTACCGCCCTTCAGATTTGCTGGGAAACTGCTTGGGTGAGCGCTTTGTAACTCAGTTTCTTCAAGCCAAACTTAAATAGTTCAAATAGATGTTTGGTATTTTAGCTCATTTTCACCGAAAGGGGTCAGAAAGTGCCCGCCTAAGCAGTGAACTCGGAGAACTGAGCGGCAGCACTACTCAGCAAAGGAGGCAGGAATGCTTAGAGGGAAGTGCCCAGTTTGGGTGAGCTGGTGGTTTTTCAGCTACAGCAGCTGCAGCCAAATGGTGATGTGTGTTTTCTCCATATATGCTCCACCCCGTTTTCCTGCTGGCTCTGGGGTCTCCCCATGCATTTTCGGTCATACTCATGAGATTGTGCCTGGTCTCCAAGGTGAGGGTGTGTGATGAGATCATCTCATCAACTGTGGCCTTTCTAGATTGGCTCGTACAGTACAATCCAAGTAGCAGCATGTATATGCATATATGCACTGTATGAAACTGTCTGAACATTGTTTTGCAGCACCTCCATAATTAATCCAGTTTGCCAACTAGAAAATAATGTTCTAGTGATGACCTCTGTTCCATGTGTAGAGATATCTTTTCTCTTTCTGAGAATTGCTGAACTGGGAGATGGTGTTAGTTTCACCCTAGACTCAATATTTTCTGATTTATAAATTTTTTATGTTGGCGTATTCTTCACTTTTGTCAAGAGTACCAATTAAGAAACGGGAGCTCATGACTCAGGTTTCTCGAAACAGAGTTAGAGAAATCCTTCCACTCTTAGATGAATCAAAAGTCTACATGTACATTATTTGACATACCTAATTTACAGGATTATTACTGTTGCCAGTTTGACATTTTACACTTCAAATAAATTCACCCATAGGCACAAAGCCACTTTACGCAGATTTTCTTATTTAAACAAAATGTCACCACGAGAAAGAGACAAGCTTAGTAAAAATTACCACTATCCTGTAACAAAAGGGTGCTGAATTTCAAAACAGAGAGAACAAGTTTTGACACGAATAGCACTGGCTGTCATCTGTAGAACTGGATCAATTTGGAAAAACTTGTACAGGAACAAACTTATATTGAATGAAATAAGTCCTCTAATTTTTCTGTATGCATCCTTCATCTGTAAGATTAAGATGAATTAATATCAGTAAAGAAATGAAGTGAGAAAAATACAAAGAAATCGTAATAAGGAATTTCTTAATTATGCTGCAGATTTTTGTTGTAATGAATATTCCCCCCATCCATCCTAAAATTAAAATGATAAGCATGTAATAGGTTCTACTAATGTATCTGCAGCAATTCTTATAGCTCTGCACACGTGGCCCACAGCTGCTTGGTCACAGGATTACGATGATGCTTGGGGAGCAAGGGATAATCAGACAGCAGGGAAGAAGGCATGGAAGTGTGCGGAGAAAGGAGAAACAAAGTTGATACGATCTACTGTAGCTAATAAACCTTCTCTGTAAGAGATTCAGATAATGAAAGTGATTCGGGATTTTTTTTCCTTCCACCACTATGGCTCTACCAAAGCAGAAAGTCAGTCTAGGGACAGAGACTAATCTGACTGGAATGAGAAAACCATACCTGATTAGCACCTGCTTTGGGTCACACACTGTGATGGTCCAGAAGGAGTTCTGTGGACACATTTATATGTTAATTATATGATGAGAAAATACTGAGATGAGACTCAGATGAGACTGTGTTTAAAATTCATCCAATGGGTTCTTTGGGAATTCTTAACGAGTAATCCTTGCATGTTTTCGGAAAACCTAAAGACCAAATATGCTGACCTTGCACTATATAATGATTTTTTGACAAAAAGCTTTTGAAGATAAACATGGTCTGAGCTCATATCCAGAAATATTTCTTCATATATGATTCCTTCATGAATGTATCATGAAATATCCGGCAAGTAACCCTTCTAAAAATTGTCATCTTTTATTCCTGTAATTATTCATTGCCTGTCAGAAGCAAGAAGGTGACTTACAAGAGTTCTTTCATCAAAAAACCCAATGTTATCCTCCATCTCTCTCTAAAAATAACAAGTTCTCATCAGGCAAGATAACCACCCTGATAAAATACCTTGAAAATCAGTGAACTTTGCCTCATGGTGTGATCTTCCTGATGTTCCTATTGAAGTTCTTGATGGTTATCGATAGTTTATGCCCAGACATCAATATGACTTTCAGAGATTATGCATCAAATGAGATTATCAGAGGACAGTTAAAAATGTGTTAAGGCTTGATATGGTGTCTGCTGTTCATATTGTAGATGCTGCCAGAGACGCTTCCAGAACACATCATGCGCAGGGCAGTGATCTTGACAAAATATGAAGGATATTTGTAATGTACTGGGTAACTAGCAACCAGTTCTCTGCCACATTGATAGCAAGCCCCTTTTTTATTTACTATATTTTATACTTAAGTACTTTTAATCACCAGAAATTATAATAATCAGCCATTTAACAATTAGTGAAAACACTTCGAAAGAAATCACTACAACCGTGGAGAAGGACAAGGGCATTTTCAAACAGACCAAAAGGGGAGCTTAGTCATGCTTACATACAGGTGTCTGATATTTGTGCAATGATTTGAGGCATTCCAGCATTCATTAGCTTGGAAAACTTAGTGTTTTCCACTTCATTGGGCAAATACCAGAATTTCTAGTCTGCTAAACCTAAGCAACATGCTCACATACCCCTGAATCTCCAAACACTACTGAGTCAATTTCATTTTTTTGCAGGAAAGGATAAAGAACATTCTGTAAATGTGCAAAATATAGCTTACAGTATTATCTTAAGTACTTACAGAGGCTGAACACTGCATGTTTCTACGATTACACTAGCAATGTTCTGTTACTGGTCATGCCAGCGGTGTAGAGCTATTTGCCCAGAATGCCACATCTGGAAGGAGTTTCCTTCTCAAGTTGATGCAACAGCTGTCGCGCCCAACTAAAACCACAATCCTTATCGTAAGCAGAACAGTGGGAATGGAAAAAAGTGCAGAGAGGTGTGCAGACAGAGAAAGCACTTGTCAAATGGGATGCAGAAAAAGAGGACTAGAAGCTGCAGGTGACAGAAGTGTGCCACTGTAGAAGAAAATGGCTTAACTGATGAATGTAAAGGCTAAATATCAGTAGCGAAGAATGCAAAAGACACGTGCACACATAAATATGGGACTAGCATATCCCAAAGTAATAAAATTCATTTGTATGCTGTAATTATTCCTTAAACATGCACTTCGGCTGAAGGCCTTGTGATATATGTTACAGGATTTAAAGTAAAATCTATATCAACTGATGGATACAACTGCACACAGAAAGAAAGTTTTGAGAGTAAACATTAAAAGTTTGTGGTGGTGATAAAGACTTGTAGCAATTATTGATTTTTTACATTGCTTTTCCAGTTAATGTGACAGCCGTTTGAGTGAAACCAGATGTAAACGAGATACTGTAGAGACTGTACAGAATCCATTAAGAATAAAAGGATATAAACTCTCAGCAACAAAGATGCTCCTAGACTGATGTCCTCGTGACACTCTGAATCATTTCAAAATATCTCCACATCTCAAATCAATCAGAACATGAACGTATAAGACAACTTTTGTGCTTTCAACAGGAGTCCACAGCTTTGACATATATTGACTTAAACACTGTAGATGAACGGCAACAAACCTTTCCATGGCGAAATACAGATCACAGCTGCTCTGAAGTTACTCTTGGTTGTCCCAAAGGTTCAATGTACCCTAGTCAGCCTTAACCTTTGGAAAGCACAATGACGGGGTAGTTTAGCAGAATCAGAAAGCAAACCCATAATCTTGTAGTATCTTTTTTTCTTTTAGGCAATGCAGACCTCATTAGAGATTTGGTTTTCCTGTTTCTTTCCTCAGCAAATGTGGTGGTGAAATGTCTCTTAAAGCATAATTGTTTTCACAGGGGCATGACTTCTTAAGGACAACTGGAAATGCTATTAAAATGCTAATAACTAATTGACCATGTAATTAAACTGAATCAGTTCATTATTAGTCAAAAAAACAAGCAGAATTATTAAATAGAAGTCAGTGTTCAATTAACAGATGCAGGACTGTTGTGTGGGGTGACTAGGACAGTCCTTCAAGTGGCAGAACTGTTTTGGACTGTGGAAACCTTCTGATCTTTTCTGGCTGGTCGGCAACTTTCCATATGGAGTTGTCTGAGTCCGGAGGGCAAGCACTCAAGTCACAAGAAGGGGATGGAGGGAGTCATTTGGTTGAACTTTAAACACTGCAGAGACTGCTCAAGGAAGGATCAGTAGTTCCCATTCTGCATTCTCTGTTGCTTTGTGTGCTTTGATTTTGCATGTTTGACCCATTCAAATCGTAAATCCATTAGAGGCAGCAACTGTTGCTTAATAACATATGCAGTTTCAGTGTAGGATCCTCATTGGATCACTAGCAATATATTTATTTAATAAATAATAATTTGGAGATACAGTAGATACAGAGAAGTAGTCACAGGTACCTGCGGTGAGTTATATCTAAACACTTTAGTTCTCCCTTATAGTCTTATTGCTTTTTATTTTTAAGTCTGCTATTTAGAAAGTGTCTAAACAGCTCAAGATGACCTTACTGCTTTGACACTAAATCATAGGAAAGAGCTTCTAGTGTCAAAATAGTAAAAAGAAATGCCAAGAAATCTATGGATACACCATTGGAAAGTAAAGCCGTCAGCTCCTGCTTATAGAAACATCAGATTTACATTTACTTCAACGAGTAGTAAACAGTTCTGACAAGTGAAATGTTTCTTATGTTTCATCCCTGAGAGGATTTAGAGGAAGACAAATGCCGCTGTTTCTGAGAGGTTCAAACACAGGTCATGATGCCACTAGGAGGGCAAGCCGGTCCAGAGGAAGCAAGCACACCGCCCTCTCTGCCGTGGTTCCCAGTTTGGGACAGGTCCCTATGGCTCAACTCACACAAACTGCTCCTGGTCCCCCTCCTCTCTCACAGAAAGCCCCGGGGACAGGTGCCCCTCGAACGTCTGGTGAAACCCAAGAGAGTATACGAGTCGCAGGCAGACACTACCACTTGCTACCAACATGCAAACTGGCTTTCTCTGCTTGAAGTTTGCCCTCAGGACATCTTTTCACTCTGTAGAATAAACGTTTGTGACTCCTCAGAGACTGTTTCCCATAGATCTGCACACAGAATTTCATACATGATACAAATATAAAAATCTCTTTCTGTCCTCATGTTTGTTTTCTTTGTTTGGTTGGTTGGTTTTTTTTCCAGAAAGAAGTGCTAGTAGTGCCTTTTGCTGTCAATTTTTTTTAGTCAAAATCAGATTTCAGGAGGGTGTGAGGCCCCCAGCAGAAAAGAAAGATTTAAATAAAGTATAACTGAACAATACACTAAAATCAAAGCTTAACCTTTAAAGGCTACAACAGGATTGGTTTGATGCTTTGGCCAGTGGGAAGGTTAACCTTTGAAGGCTATCCATAGCTTGGTTTGGTACTTTGGTCAGTGGAAGAGTAGCCTCGGCCCTGCTAGTAGCGTTTAACATGAAACCACAGTTCACATCTCATATTGTGGTGGTGCGTATTGAAATTGGCAGTAGTAATGGTCTCACTTTTTTTAAATCGGTTTTACCACTTGATGGCATGATCTTAATTATACTGAAGAGTTATTCTCTGCAACATATTCTATTCTTAATTTAACTTCATAACTGTAGCTAAGTCATTCTAAATATGCTTGGCTAAATACGTTTGGATTTCTCTTGAATGCAGAGGCCAAAGTCTAACATTACCATTGACGTCTAAGCAGCAGAGGGAGTGCTGCGGGAAGCCAGAAGCAAAAAAGATCCCATTACAAATGTTCATCCTTCTAGTACTTTCTCTCCTTTTGAACAACTCTTGGCTTTGGGATAGGCATAGTTCCTTTTGCCTTTTTATTTCCTTCGGGCTGTATTATTTGTTGGTTGGTTGGGTTTTTTTTCACCTTCAAACTAAGACATGCCGCTTTGATCGCAACATCCATTTCTTTACTTTAAATCCAACATTTATAGTTCAAGATTATGACACACACAAGTGTAAACTGCATACAAACCCGAACTAATGTTTCTGGTCACATTTTATGTCCAGTATTGGAAAAAGTATCTCTAGAAATCTTTGACAGTCAAAGGAGGTTTGCGCAGACAGGATGGCACCAGCTGAAGTGATCTCTCTTTTGTTCTCTTGTCAAATACAAACCCCTTTGAATCAATTATTTCTGATTCTATCAAGAACTGTGGTATTCATAATGGCATTCATTAATACAGAACTTTACTGTATGTTCAGCTTCCTAGGTATTTGCTACTCCTATGGAATAACACTGAAGGAACAGAGACATCAGATGTTCTGACCTTTCACTGCAAATATTCTAGCAAACTTCTTTTATTTTTCCTTTTTGTCTACAAAATGTCTGTAGAAATGTAACAAAATGGTGAGGTTAGCATATATGTACACAACTTTTTTCTCCTTGTCATGAAGTTTTCAAGGGTTTTTTAAGTTTTACTGTAGTTCATGCAAGGCTCTATTTTGTGAATTTTGACTGGAGTGTGAGTACAGACAAATCCCCAGAGGCTCCTTTTATGTTGCTTGGAAACACAACTGCATAGAGCTACGGAGATTTGTATTGTTCTGCCTAAAAATCAAGCCTGAAACACGTTCTTACAAAGAAGCAAACCAATTTAGCTGAAAAGTTTATTCAGAAACTAGTCCAAATTTCCAAATAGGAATTTGGAAAAAGTGACAGCTCTGTGTTTCACACAGGTTTGGCATTTACCATAGATACAGTCCATGAAGGGCTATAAGAGACAAAAATACAGCTGTGTAATGACATAGTTTGCTCATTGATATGGCTGTCTATATAAGACTTTGTTGAAATATCACATAATACCAGGAGCAAACTTAAAGATATAAAACACAGTTGTGACAAATCAACTAAGTTTAAATCTCAATTTATGGTAAAAAATCAGGCATAACCCATCCAATGACAATATTATTATTTAAATTCATCAGCCTCCCACAAAAGCATCAGAAGAAAACAGCGGGTTTGATGCAGAAAAATGTGGCCGTTCTAGTTCTCATTAATATCCTTTGGCTGTACGTCATTATCTGAGACTGGCTGAGAAAGCACTTGACAAAGCTTCTTGTTTTAAGCTTGCGAAGTTGATGCTGATTCTGTTTTGTAGTTTTGCCTGTTGCGCCCCACCCTGACCATGTCGTTGATAAGCGTTGGTGTTTGCAGGTGTTCCCTTGTATTCGCTTGTCTCAGCATTCTGCTCTCAGGTTGTTGAAAGAAAAAATACCTTAGTTTCAGATGCACAGAAAACGGACCTTCTTCCTACACAGCTGACTGTCACTGATGCTGTCCTGGCACTGTGAACTCAGAAACTATTTCTGTTACTTTACCCAGGAGAGCTGATGAATTTGGACCTCAGTCATGGGACAATTATTTGTCTGAAGAGTAGTGCTTATGCTCTGAAAGCAAACCATGGAACAGCATCGCAGAACAGCTGAGGAGGGAGGGTACCTCTGGGGATCCTCTGGTCCAACACCTGGCTCAAAGCAGGGTCAACAAGGGCTGGTTGTTCAGAGCTGTGTCCAGTCATGTTTTGAATATCTGCAAGGACAGGTACTCCACAACATCTCTGGGCAACCTGTTCAACCACCCTTACAGTAAAAAGGTGCTTTCTTATGTTTAAATAGAATTTCCTGTATTTAAATTTGTGCCCGTTGCCTCTTGCCCTGTCACTGGACAGCACTGAGGAAAGCCTGGCTCCCTTTTCTTTCCTCTGCCTTTCAGGTGTTTATATATACACGGACAATGTCCCTCTAAGCCTTCTCATCTCCAGGGTGAACAGCCCCAGCTCTCTCAGGCTCTCCTTGTATGAAAGACGCTTCACTCCTTTAATCGTCTTTGTGGCCCTTCACTGGACTCACTTCAGCAAGTCCATGTCTGTCTTTTACTGGTTCGCCCAAAGTTCCACACCCCAGGTGTGGCCTCACCAGTGTGGAGTAGAGGAGAATTGTCATCTCCTTCAACCTGCTGGCAACTCTTCTCCTAATGCAGCCCAGGACACAGTTGGCCACCTTTGTTGCAAAGGCACGTTGCTGGCTCATAGTAAATTTTTTACCTGCCAGGACACCCAGGTCGTTCTCTGCCAAGCTGTTTTCCAGTCCCAGTGTAGCCTGGTGCCCAGGGTTATCCCTCCCCTGTTGAGCTTCATGAGGTTCCTCTCTGCCTGTTTCTCCAGCTTGTCAAGGTCCATCTGGATGGCAGCACATCCAAGTAGTGTATCAGCTACTCCTCCCTGTTTTGTATCACAAGCAAACTTGCCAATGGTGCGCTCTGTCCCAACATCCATGTCATTAACGAAGATATTAAGCACTATTAGCTGCAGTACTGACCCCTGGAGCTCACCACTAGGGGTTGGCCTCCAGCTGGAAGTTGCGCTGCTGATCACAACCCTCTGGGCTTGCTCTTCAGCCAGTTTTCAATCCACCTCACTCTCCGCTTACCTAGTTTGTATTTAATTTACCTAGTTTGTACTTCGCCAGCTTTTCAATGAGGATATTACGTGAGAAACTGCCAAAAGACTTGCATTTTATCTCATTTTTAAGTAGTCTTGCCAAGGAGCCCCTTAGACATATTCATGAAGTTTTCGGTCACCTTTTCTTATTGTATAATTTTTCAAAGAGAATATTTTTGAGGAGTTTGCTGGATTTCTTCCTTATTTTAAGGAAACTTATGACATTTTAAAGTTTGACATTTGGAGAAATATGGTGTGCTTAGATCAATGTGCTCTTTAATTTCAACTTTTCAGCTAGTTTGTCAGTTATAAGAATTTTGAATTAATGTTTAAAAAAAATGTTTTGGCAGGCCCAAGTATTTTTTTTGTTCAAGCTCTTTATTCATGAGAATTGTTGAGATTTTGACTCTTTCAATTTGCACTGTGTTTTGCTAAAAATCAAAAAAATTGCAGGCCTGGGAAAAGTATGTGTTGTTCAGCTCCAGTAGCTGTATACAACAGCCTTTGTCTTCCCAGAAACCCAGATATAATCTATCATGGGTATGATTACATAAAGGATTACCATTTCATATTCATTCTTCTCATCTTACTTGTAAGCTGTGCTGTGCACTCTGTTTATGCAATCCAATTAAAATGCCTTCATGCTTTAAAGTAGCAGTACTCATAATATTTATGAGTAGTCCATTGTTGAAAAATCATAAGTTGCAATATTTCTAAGTCAGCTATAAAATGCTATTATAGATGACAAATTTTAATGCAAAAGAATGTAAATCAGAAAGACGTAATTGCATTGTGCTATTGATGAATATAATGGGTGAAATTCTGGACCCACTAAATTTAAGAGAGAATTTTACATTGACTTTAGCAGAGCCAGGGTATTATCCAATACATATGATTCTGTCTTTCACATGCATTCCTAAAGAGTCAATTATGTCCTTGCTTCATATTAGTATTGTGGTAGTGTCAAGAAGCCTCAGTGAAGACTGCATTCTGATAGCTATTAAAATTTCATATGGCTTATTAGTCTTACACATGTCACTCCACAGACTGCAGTGGGATCATGACAGCCTTATGTAGTTATGTATTAGCACGGAATCAGTGCCTTTCTTCCATTTTGATTCTGCAATTGAGTTTAAGGCTCAAGCTGTAAAGTACAATCCATTTTAAAATGACATGCTGGGTTTCTTTGAGGGCTGCTACATTAGGTTCAAAAGCTCTTTTCAGGAGGTGTTCTAGCCTTTTCTGAGACTGCCAGTTTTCACGCTGGATTTTGCTCCTAGATGAGCAGACATCCACATTCCAATGCAAGTCAGAGATGTGCCGGGGAACACAGGAAAGCAAATTTTCTTGCCTTAAATTTCTTAACAGCCATGAGCCCTTGGTACTTTAAAATTTAAGGGTTTAATTTAAACAACAGTTTCTAAGTAGCTTTAAAGATTACTTTGGGCAGATTTCTACTTAGAAACTCTTTTTCTGTGTTCCTCGGCCTCTTTCTTTGCCTGCAGATGTCAGATAAAAGCTTTCCAAATTGAAGAATGGCTTCTGCTTCTGCATACGTGGAGCACAGAGTTCTCAGGTGAGTGACAGAAGCCACAGCCTGTGCCCATGGCCAATGCAACCGGGGCCGCTGCGGTGTGTGTCTATAAGCCCAGTACCAAATAATATGCAATCAAACTTCTTGAAGTATTGTGCTCAGGATCTCTTGATCTGGAAATATGCAATCTCACACTAAAATCTAACCTCGCTTTTATTAGATGGGTATATTGCTATACACAACCAAGGAGATTGCAGAGATTCCAGAGTGTAATAAAAAAACAAAACCAAAACCAAAACCTGTATTGTGATTAGGATCACTTTTCTTAGTAAAATAGCTCCTCTGTAAGATTCCAAGTGAAACTCAGGTCTCTGAACCTGTGCCAAATTAGGTGTCCCAGACCTTCAGGTTCTTGATTTTGTTCACTGAATGGTCTCATTATAAAGAACACCAGTCTTTACTTGTCATGCCTTAAATTAGGGCATGTCAACACCTGAATTTGAGGATGGTGAAATGCAAATTTAAAGTGGAATAGATATTCTTGAATAATCCTATGCTCAGACATGCCTTCGCACTAAGAATGAAGTCCATGTCTCCTCAGGCATTCACTTCCTTCTTAATGAATGTGATGGCATGATCCGTGTTCATTGGTCTGGAGTTTGGATTATTAGTTGTCAAACGCTAGCTAAGATCCTACTTCTTGTAAATCCCTAAGATAAACTTGATTAGGTAACAACACTAAATCATTATTAACTTTGCCAACTGGAACTTGAGGGTGTCCCGTTCTATATGTGTTCTCTTTCATTCAGCTCTGTGTTCTTTGCACACAATACTTCTATCCATCTGTATCATACCCATTGGAAAGGCGGTGCACACCAGCAGTATACCAAACAACATTTCTATTCTGAATTCTACTTAGTCATAGCCGCATTAAAGACATTTTTTAGAGCAGAAAAAATATGGTTTGTAGAGCGCTGAAATTTTAGCCATCGTACATGAAGCCAATATTCGTGTCTGTTGTGTCCGAATCACAGAGCGCGCCTACCACACTGGTGGCATTAATATTAATGCCACAGGACGCACAGTCAGCATGCTGTAAGATATTACCACTTGTGAGCTGGTTGTACCACTTTGGTCAGTGTGTGATAAGAAAGTGAAACATGACACTTGATCAGGTGATGTGACTGGGATATCTCACTGATGCACTTCATAAATCAGCTGGAGACCACGCCAACTTTATAGGTGTGAAAGCTTACTGGAAATGTTAACATATTATCCAAAACACTTTGAAGCTATGCAAATTTATGCTACAAGTTCATTTCTATGGATAGCTCTAACTTGAAGAGGGTTGCTTGGCACTTTTTTTTAATTTTTCTTAGAGTTCACGTCAGTCCAAGTAGGTTTGCAGAAGCAGACATGTCCTCCAAGCACCAAAAATTCTTACTCTAGCACACTACCAGTACAAAGTCGCTAGCACAGGAGAGTTTCAGCAAATCCATTCGTTAACCTGAGACCTTATATGTAGTCTGCTAAAAATTAAATCATCTTCAGGCATTCTGAAAGTAAATTGTGATGCTAGTCTTTAGGTTGCAGCTCACCTTGCCTGGCTTTGGTGTGTAAAACAAAGTAAACAGGATAGGCCTTAAGACCCTTCTGACTGCTACAGGGAAGTTTGATAGACGTGCATGGACCTTTACTTGCTTACCATCATGGGTGCTTGTCAAAACTGACAGAAACTACTTAGATAGCCAAGTCTTTTCCATACATCTCTAAATTACCTCACCATGCCAAAGGTTTTTATCAAATTAATTAAAACTGCATAAAGGTCAAGATTTGCTCTTGACAGCATTGATTTGTGAAGCAGTGAAAACTACTTCAAGTCTTTCACAGCTTGCTTTGAACCCACAGTTGTGATCCATCTGAACTACAAAATGTCACAACAGTCACTGAGGAAAATCTGCAGAAGGATTTTGCCAATGTGATCAGCATAAGTCTGCCCTTTGAGTTGGTATGTAGTGAAATTTCTAACTACTTAATAAAAATGAAGAGTTAGATATGTGATCAGAGTGAGACATAAATCATAAGGCACCTTCTTTCATGAAATTGCAGAATCAAGAAGGTATTTTATTTTTAAATGGCACCCTTTTCTCATTTACAGAGATTTATATTTTAAATGCAGTATCTTTTTGACATAACCAAGGACTGCTGTCCAGTAGATACACTGTGGGCTACATTTGAGAGATTTGATTGCTAGCCTTTACTTATCCGCTCTTTGCCTAGCTGCACCAATTTTCAAACATAATGCGGATTGGTCACCATTTTCACCTTCTTTAGAGAGGCCAAAAGGTTTGAGTAGGTTTGAAGGAAAGCGAAGCTGCTTAGCAAATTACCTCCAGATGATTCGTCAAGTTTATATAACCCAGGGAGTAACATTAAACAATTTGAGCATATGTAACATGACATACCGATTCCAAGCTTTAGAAATGATCCTACTTTAGGGAAAGGTAATATGAAGGCTATGATAATAGTCTCTTTTTCAAAGGTGTGCAAAACTTAGCTCAGATAAAGGACAGTTATATAAATCTGCCTCAAAATTAAGTAATCAGATTAATGTCATGCTTGCTTTTCAGCATACGCATAATTCTATTGAGCTGTAGGGGATCTGAGAAATCTGTGAAAGATGCAGGAAGTATTAACTTGTCCACAGAGAAGTAGGGAGACTGGTGCTACAACCTGTTATGTCACGTGTCTGCTGAAGGGGAGACTGAATTCCAATCTGTGCTCCAAAATTTCGCTGCAGGCTGATCTGCCTCTCCTACACAAGTGAGCGTGTCCTGGGTTACAGGGCCGGTCTTTCTCTGTGCTCTTCATTGGCAATTATTTACTCCTTCCATGGGAAACATAACAGTGTCAACAGAAGGGGTTGACATAAACCCATTCACAAAATAGACCAATAAACATTTGGGGTCCTTTGTGAGTTTAAATCCTTTTGGAGAGAATAGGACAATCCCAGTTACCCTTCACAAGCGGGGATATTCACTGTGCTACCGGTTGAAGAGGAGAGGAGTGCAGCCCAGCAGCCTTTGCCGTTGCTGTTCTTGTGAGGTTCGGGCAAATGCAGATTTTAAGGGTGAGTTCCTGACTGCTGATGGCTTGTTGTGTCTCCCCAGAACAGCCTTTGGAGCTGAGCCCCCTCAGCAGGGTCAGAATGAATCCCAGTTCCTTTCCTCAGCCTTTACCACCAGGTGATTTCAGTGTTTTGTTGCTCAGTGGTACACCTTGGTGCAATTTTAGAATCATAGAATTGTCTAGGTTGGAAGAGACCCTTGGGATCATCGAGTCCAACCATCTACCCTACTCTACAAAGTTCTCCCCTACACCATATCCCCCAACACCACATCTAAACGTCTCTTAAACACCTCCAGGGATGGTGACTCAACTACCTCCCTGGGCAGTCTATTCCAATGCCCGACCACCCTTTCTGCGAAAAAGTTCTTCCCTTTTCTCAGAAAGGAACCTGACTGAAGACTGAGTGCCACTGGAAAGCAAGGTGACTAAAATGAAATGCTATGGTACTAATCATAGTGGATTTAACCCATTGCCGCTGGTCCATTAAGAGACGTGCGCTAGATGTCCCTGATGTTGAGCTTCACACCCACAGCAAAGGCACCATTAGCCTCTGTCGACATTGCTCAGCCAACCCCTGTAAAAACAAGCCCGAGCACCATCAGATGGATCTTCAGTCTGTGATCTGAGTCTTCTTGAATTATGGTGCAATACACATCTACAACAGAGTCAGTATGCACCATGAACATCACAGCCATAAAAGCTTGCTTGGCTGAATCCAGTCGTGGCATATTGGGCACAGAAAGTGTTCAGAATTCAACAGAGCCTTGTCCCACTTGCCCCAAGAGTTAATTTGGCCTGTTATCTTTCTTGTCCTGTTAACATTTATTTGCGCCTAATAAGGCATGAAATCATTACTCCTGGTATATGTCCTAACATTTAATCCCATGGTGTCATATTTTAATTGGACAGAAAGAGTATCTAAATGGCTCTAATTCCCCAAGGAAATGGTTATCCAGTAATAATCACAACCCTTGAAGCTCCCTTATTACTTTTATTAAAATAAAATCCTTCATGACCAAAATGCTACATATTTTCTAAATTGCATCAAAATGAATTTGAAGGTTTAAAAGAACAGATTGCAAATTTAGTTCATACAAGACTGCCCATAAGTAATAGCTTATAGAGCACCTTTCACATACCAAGTCCCCTAGCTATAAAATGAGAACACTTCAAACACTCAAGAAATGTGGCTGAGGGCATCACATCTTTATAGACCCCGTGAGGAGTCCGTGAGGCTCAAACCAGTAAGTATGGTTTGAGGCTTCAGCCTTTTTTATGTATATTATATAGCATGTGATCAGCTGGAAATGAAGCACCCTTTGCTGTCACCTACTGGGCCCTCGCTGATTAAGTCGCTCCACGCAAATCACAAAGAAAAGAAATTGCAGAAGAGAAGCTATCACTCAAGCTTCAGCTTTGTGCTTTGGGCTACATCTATGCCAGTCAATGAAACAGGGCAGAACTCATTTTCTGAATCGGAGGGTAAGAGGCAAAGCACGGCTAAATGCACAGAGCTAAGTCCTCGCCTCACCTCCCCTTATACCCAAACAGGGGAGATATAGTCCCTCCTGATGCCAGCACAGGCACGGCCTAGGAGCACCCTGGGTGCACGTCAAGGAGGAGCCCTCAATCCAGCCATGAGCAAGGGCATTCCAGTGCCTGCCCCATTCCTCCTTACTTGGATTGACATGACGTGGACCACGTGTGAGGGAGTACAGGGAGCTTTCTTGTCACTAGAAACTAAGGCAGCTCTGGTTTGAAGCCTGCTGCAAAAGAAGCAGGAAAAGCAAAACATTTAAGAGTGAAGTCTAGCTGATGTAATTGAAATTATGGCAAGTATTTAAGTAGACAGAAAATAATGAACTTTGCTAGAATGTGTAAGGACATCAACACTAACTCATAATGGTCTCCTTAAGGTAAAGATGAAACACCAGGAGACCTTTTAAAACCCCAGTGTTCTTGGTTTTTTTTTGTTTTAGTGAAGATGCTATCAGAGCAAATGGAGCCCCAGAAGAGCCTGCCCAGCAGAAAGCACCCCCTCCTGGCAGGCACATTGCCCCTCAGTGCTAATTGCAGTGTTCCAACTCCTGACAATCTTTTAAAAGGCAAAGCAGGAGGGAAGGTGATATTTTTTACTGGGTCTTTATAAAGTACTAAAAAGCAAATTTAAAAGGCTCATTACACTTGAGTAGTTCCACTCTACTTAAATATTGGCTCCAGGTTTACTTCATTATCCTCTTACCAGTAATTAAGCTACCTAGGGACAATCAGCAAATAATAAAATGCTGTGGTGGAGGAAATTAGTTTAGACTACAAAGAATTGAATGGAATTATTGTGCAAAATAGAAGAAAGCAACAGCATATAAAAGATATTTAGCTATCTCTAGATAAATGCATTCCAAGGGCCATAATATTTCCTCTACATGAAATATATAAATTGAGGGTTTGAAGAAGTCCCTACTCATTTCTCTTTAATGCAGTTTATTAGGTAAATGTGGCCTTTCGTTCCCACTAATGTCTGATCAACGGAGTGGTCATTTTCCTACAGTGTCAGCTCTCCGCAAACCCAAGGATAAAGGCAATGATGAAAGAAGCAAAAGTCCTCTGTCTACCTCTATCTTCCACCTCCCTGACTGAAGACTACAAAGACATAAATGCAGGCAATAGCTGATTGTTCCTACCTTGAGCTGGAAACAAGCAAAGCATTGGAGTCAGGTCATCCTAGAAACGAGGCCAGGAGCTTGGCTAGGCATGTCCGCACTCTCCTTTTTCTGTCTCCTGATCCCACTATAGCTTGTATAGGGAGACTGGAACTTTCTTTAGTTGTCGTACGGAGCTGGGCAGGGCACGTTAACAAGATAAGAAGTGAAATTGTTTGAACATTTGTGTTGATTTTATAGCATATACTCCAAAAGTCTTTTTAAAGGTGCCTTCCAACCCAAACTATTCTATGATTCTATGAAAAAAGGAGTAAGATATGACCATTTGAGAGGAGGAAAAGCAGAAGTGAGGGAGGAGATTTTATTTCATGCAGCAGCAGTAACTCCTAGTTAAATGATTTCAGTTCATTTGTCTGAACGAGATTAGAGGACGAATGACACACAAGGGATATAAAACCTAGCACTTGACTGCTCCCTCTCATCCACCCTGCAATCACTGATGTAAAATCTGTGGGGGTTAATTGATTCCTACAGATGTGAGAGAAAAATCAGCTATCAGAAAGCAAGTAAATTTCCAGAGGCTAAAGCCTTATATCGCAAGGGAGCTACATTAAAGGAACAATGACCTGTGCCCTTTTAAAACTCGATGGATGACAAGCCACAAAAGAAACTGAGTACCTTCATGATGTACTTTAAAGAAAATCATGCCCTGGACCTTAAATGCTGACAGGTGTTTTCATCAATTCATCAGTTACAGAAAGTGACTGTGCGGGACTGGTGTTTGTAAACATGATGGGCACCTTTGATACCACAGGAGAAAAAGACAGACTTTCTTCTCTGTGTGACTCCTAAACTCTTAATATGTTAATAAAATGTTTTTTTCCACAAAACACAGCTCTCCCTCAAAAAGCTGAAGTTGTTCCATTTCACACAGCAATGGGCAAATTGAAGACAGCTGGCTTTACTAATCTGTGATTTTTTTGTTTTGATTGATTAATAGCTTTGTTTCAGGTTTTAGTGGAAGGAGAAACAAATAATGCAGCCAAACTGCTAACAGTATAATTATGATTTTATTATTGTGCCAGTACTGTATAACCTTAAATTTTTAGGACGTAACAGAAGTAAGGCTCTGTGAAAACAAATGTACCGATGGCAGGGCATGAAGATCCACCTGGGTTTAGTAGCTCTCTGATTTAATACATTAGGGCTTTAAAATAGAAAAGAGCTAAAAAGGAAGTCAGGCCATTCCCTGTATTTATATCTCTATTTATATTCTCTGCTGTCCTGATGGCATTGCCATCAATCCAATTCTATTGTAAGCTAAAGATATTTGGTGCATTTCTAAGATCCAAAGCTCCTGAAGTCATGTGATTATAACTCCTTCTTTTTAGCTTTAGTAAGTTCTCTGTCCTCAGCGGTACAGTTAAAACTTTGTGAATTCTAAAAGGTCAAAACCCAAAAGGCAAATGCAAAATCTTAAAATGTGTGTGGGTCTTTGAAATATATTTTTAGTCCATCCTTATGATACTCCCAGGGTCTAGCTCTATATTTTTGAGTGCGCAGGGTAGATAATGCTGAATACCTAAGTTCCATTCACAGCCATAGCAAAAGGAAAATACATCTATGCCCGGGATATGTTCCCTTTGTAAAAGGTTTGTGTCTAGTGTAAACCATCATGCTTAATTGTAAACCAGCTTTTCACAGGCTATTTCAAGAATATAAACAAGTTCTCACACATTGTAGAGACTGATTTGAATGGTGCTTATTTCATTTTCAGGACTGAAGAATAACGGCAACCTGTTTTAAAGTATTCTGTTAGACACTTTACGTGGTTTTCCTTAACTGTGGAAATTTGCTAAAAAACTTAAATACACTTTCAAAAATGATGTGTCATAAAAATGCTAGAAGGATGTAAGCTGAATCCTTGCGTTTTACAAGTTGAAATGCTATTTCAGATAAAGATGTAATAGTAAATATTTTCTCTAGGAAAACATAGTTAACAAAGATATTCCAAAATGGGTCACTTTAAATTCTTCCAAGAAATTATCTACTATGAAAACTCACTAGGTAGGAGCTGTTTTCCAATTGATAATATAAACAAGACGTCTTTTCTTTTCTTTTCCTGGCACTAAAAATGGAGGAAAATAACAATTGAAATATGCTACCTTGCTAATCTTGATGCAAGCTTTCCTGGGATAAAATATTAATATTTCTTTGTCCAACTAATACATCATAAATTATAATTCTATCAAAGTCTGGTAGGAGGCTTACTGAAAGACTGCTATTCATAGCCTGCAAAGTCACTTGTCCTGCAGAAAGAACATAATTTCTTCACAAAGGGGTTTTTTATTTTTTCTTTCACTGCACTGTATTTGAAATTCTTTTATATTGATTTCTTTTTTAATTTTTAATGTAAACAGAATATGGAAGGCATGACGATAATCAAGATCTATTATAGCACTATATTTAGTTTAGAAATAATAAAAAAAGATAAATAATGAATAGGCGGCAAAGGCTTATCTTCCTCCCCAGCCTGCTCCATGGAGTGCTTTGTTCCAAAGTTATTGGCATTTTCAATAAAATGTATCAGTAAATTTAGTCAATTAAAACTTTACTGTGATTCAATAGCAAGATTTATCCTACCTGTGGAGCTCATGGGAGCTTGGAAACTTCATTAATCTTACAAACTCATGTTTCTTTTCTTTACTAGGCTTCACATTCATAAATATAAAGCACATAGTTGTGGCTGCCATTTTTTAGCCCTTTCACTGCCACCAGGCTGTGATTTTGCCCTGACAGCTCTTTTAATGGATTGCCCATTCAGAACAGAACACGTGGCGTTTCTGCAACCTGCAGCTATTCAAGAACACTACCAGGTATTACTGAGACATGGAAGTAAACACACTCTCGAGCCCTAGAGCTTGATTTTCATAGAAATGATTTCAGTGTTACTCGGAAGGTATGATTAGGAGCAAATCTAGTCCAGGCTGCTGCATGTCACTCAGAGACTGGAAAACAACAGGCAGAGTAATATCAGAGACATGACTGAAAATAACAAAGCTCTGTGCCCTCTATCTTTTCTCTATGTACACTTGTATCCCCACCACACAGTGAAGGTGGCATCAATTTTTGTCCCTCCTGGAGATCCAGGTTACACTGCAGGCCCTAAGCCAGGGAAAGCCTAAAAGAGGGCAGATTTAGACTAGACATAAGGAAGAAATTTTTTGCAACGAGTGTGGTGAAACACTGGAACGGATTGCCGAGAGAGGCAGTAGGTGCCCCATCCCTGGAAACATCCAAGGTCAGGCTGGACGGTGGTCTGAGTAACCTGATCTAGTTGACGATGTCCCTGCTCCTTGCAGGGGAGTTGGACTAGATGACCTTTAAAGGTCCCTTCTAACCCAAATTATTCTATGATTCTATGAAAGCTCGTAGCTACCCCATACACTAAACTTGAGGTGGGGTTCCTGCTCGTGGGGAGTCAGCTGCTTGGCGTTGTGTCTGCAGGATTAAAGCCCAGACATAGTTGTCACAATGGGACTGGCTGACTGTCCATTCACATCTCTCAGGCTGAGAGAGTTGGGGTTGTTCAGCCTGGAGAAAAGAAGGCTCCAGGGAGACCTTACAGAGGCCTTCCGGTACCTAAAGGGGGCCTATAGGAAAGCTGGGAAAGGACTATGTAGTGATAGGATGAGGGGGAATGGCTTCAAACTGGAAGAAGGTAGATTTAGATTAGCTATTAGGAAGAAATTTTTCACTCTGAGGTGGTGAGGCACTGGAACAGGTTGCCCAGAGAAGTTGTGGATGCCCCATCCCTGGAGGTGGTTAAGGCCAGGCTGGATGGGGCTTTGAGCAGCTTGGTCTAATGGGAGGTGTCCTCACCTATGGAAGGTGGTTGGAACTAGATGATCTTCAAGGTCCCTTCCAACCTAAACCATTCTATGATTCTATGATCCTCACCTATCTCGCTCTGAGGGCTTGTGTCCCTTGCCCTCCTACCAGCGCCTCCAGAACAAACCGAGTCATATTAGCAGGACATGCCTGGAGGGTTTGCACTATTGCTAGCTGTGCGTAGAGGACTCTTGGTCCCTCCTGTGAGCAATATTTTAAAGGAATTACACAAGGTCTCATTTTGGCAACTTCATCAAGCATGCGCTGTATTAAAAGGAGAGGTTCTCCTGCTTTAACTATTTAGAAGTAGGTCTGCACAGTACTCTGCTTGCCTAACTCCCTTTTAGGACATTTGAATATGATTTTATGTGCAGGTGAGATCTTTACAAATCTTGTTCATTTCCTACTTAAACTTGGAGATGCCCAATGGCTTTTTGTATCTGTGTTTTTGCTCCAGAGTGCGTGTGAAAGAGCAGAAAACTTGGCAGCAAAAGCAGTTTACACCTTGCATACACTTATGATTGGGACAGATACTCCTGATATGACCCATAAACATTAACTCAGCAAGTATTCTCAAGGCTCATTTCTCCCACACATAAGAAAAGGTCACATTTGTGCCCATGGTTTTTATCCTTCTCAGAGCGCTCACCTGGAACGTGTAATACCCAGTTTCAAATCTTCTTCTAATTTCTCCCTTCACTGCTGTGATTATTAAACACCAATATATTCCCGTATTGGAAACGTCTCTTCAGGTTGAGCTGTTGCACTTCTACCTGCATAAAGAAACACGGCCTTCAGTCCCAGGGCCATAGGAATAACAGCAGCTGGAGAAGCCTGCTGAGGGGGCCAGGCTCCTGCTCCTGAGCTCATCAGTTCTTTTGGTTCATGCGGTTGGTGCTGAGCTCCTGTTGGACCTGCTGCAGTTTACTTCTGGCAGTTCTCTGCCACGCACCTAAATAACAGTGCCTGAAGTGGAGGCCCTCAGGCAACTTTACACCTGGAAGGGAAGGCAGGGCTTCAGGACCCAGTTCTGAGCCCTTTGGGGACCCTTGTACCCCCATGTCACAAAGAGAGGTTAATGCCACACAAAAAGAGATGCCTTAGAAACCCACTTAGGTTACTTACATCAGCGTTTGTGATGACCAAAAGTGCCTTTGTGCTTGCAGCTGGCATACCCATGAAGGTCTGAGGAACAAGATCTCTAAATAGATGCTATCTCTAAGTAGAAACTAGAGGCATTTCCCTACAGATGAAAGAACTCCTTTCTAACAAAATTGGCCCATTTATAAACAACAGTCCCCAGTTGCTGGACTACTGTATATATATTTCTTTGCTGAAGTAAGTCTCATCTGCATGAGAAAGAAGGAACTGTGTCTCTGACGCAAATAAAGCTTTCAACAATTAGGTCCTTTAGTAACACACTTTTTATGATCTGTAGTTGTCTGCCATTCAGTAAGGTTCAGATAAGAACTAGAAGAGAGGAAAGTGAAGAAATAATATTTGGAAACCAAATGTCACAATTTTTTTTTTTTTTAAGAAATCAAGATCCTTCTAGATATTGCCTCTTTATTTATTATTTTGTTACTTCTATAAATTCATTGTTGGCAGCAATCTCACTCATAATAACATTCAGGGGCTTTCTCCACTAAATTTTACATCTCTCTCACACATATAGATGTTTTTCTGCCTATTGGCAACTTTTGGTGTTGCTGTTAGAGGAAAGTCATTCAAGGTGGAGGAACTTTTTTGGCTGAGTTTTGTGGGGGACTCCAGCAGAGAGGATAATTAAGTGGGAGCTTCATTGCACTGCTTCCTTCTTGCCTCAGAGATCTCTTCCTTCAGTGCCCACTTCCTCAGGGATGTCATTGTATCATTATTTAGGTACAGACATGGGAAGTAAAATTTATGGGGACACAAGGTTTTGCTTCCCATTTTGAATATAGTAAGCCTCTGCACTCCAAAGTCATTTTCTCCCTTTGGTGAAAAAATCACACGTCATTTGATTCCTTAAATTCAACTTCATCTCCATGAAGAAGAGATCCCTGCAATGCTTGCAAAGGCGCACTCTAAGCAGATGGAGTTGATTACATTTTAAATCTTCCTATAAAGACTATTACTAAGCAAAGAAGATCTTGTAAAGTACCATGCATAATATGCTGTCTCTTTGCCGAGTAGCTCGAGAATGGTTTCATTATGTGTTATTAAATCTGGCTGGAAATTTTCAGCTGCTTTGGAGCCTGTTGTCAGTGCCTGGGTTTTCATCTGAAATTGGAACACCACCAAATTCAAACAAATATTGGAATCCTACATGTAGTGGAGGACTTCTTAGCATAGCTCCGTGTGTCGTAAGCCATATCTATATCTAGCATATACCGCAGACCTTTTTAAGCAAAAATGACAGAGGTGTCTGATTTCACAGGCAGATTGGTCTTGCTGCTGACAACACCAGTTGGGGCTTCACCTCCTCTTTTTCAGTTCATAATGCTGCAGAAGTTTGTTTGTTGCAGATTTAATTATTCTTCATAGGAACGGTGAAGACAAACAAATGTTTGTACCTTCTCTGCACCCAGGTCTCCTTCGGTCCTTGATTTCTCTTCTTCCTTCTTCCTATTTATTTGTTGAGAAGCAGTTTTGGCAAAGCATTTATTCCTTGTTTGTTTCAATGGAACCAAAAAACTGTATTTTTCCGCCCACATATCCTTGCTTGTGACGGGCAGTTATAGGTAGTGGGATGTGGTTCCTCGAGAAATAAATTACTTGCGGCACTTGTGATGGGCTGTGTTTGCTGCCAGTCGCCAGGCTGCTGCAAGGGACCGTGCGGCTGGCAGCAGTGGCTGGGCTGGTCCCTGCCGAGGGAGCTGCCGCAGCCGGCAAGGTGGGCGCAGCAGCAGCGGCACTGCTGCGGTGAAGCTGGAGCCTGCAGGCAGATGGCAGGGAAGAGCGACTGAATGGGGTCAGGGATCTTCTCCAGGGCTGCCCGCCTGCAGCGTGGGGGAAAGGAGATGGCAAAGGGCTGGTGGTGGGTTCCACGCAACCCACCCTACCACAGACCTGGCACTTGTCCACTCTTCATCCAGCTCAATACCCTGACGTGTTTCAGGCTGCTTTCCTGTACTGCAGATGTGTCTGTCAGCAAAAAGCTTTGACCAGCTTCTAAGTACAGAAGAACAAAGTCACATGACAAATTCAGTTGCCGTAAGATGAGTGACAATTGTGTCTCTGGCTCTGTATTTAACCATCATGAGACCTTTGATTTTACACCACACCTACTCATGGACCCTTTTTATTCTTTCCTATTATTTATGCCAGTCTGGGGCCTCGCTGTGGGAGGAACACTGTAGGGAATAGGTGAACAGAATATGCCTAACTCCAGTCTGAGCTCAATATGCTCATCTCCAGTACTGAATTTACCCACCTCTTGCTGCTTTCTAAAACACCAAGTGGGTGGCTGGATTTATTTTGTTTTTCTCACTATACATCATGTGTCAAAAAATGAAAAAGTACACTTTACCAAGACTGATATCTGGAAAAAAGCCCATGCCATTCATACTTCTTTCCATTAACGTACATGGTTTGTTACCGGTAACGTTATTCCATGGTCTTCATCTCAGTGCTGACCATATTTTAATGAAACAAATCTTCTTAGCAAGTCAGAGGATTTTCTCTTGGAAACATCTGTTGATAACTGTGTGGGGAAGGACAGCTGTTGCTGTGAAGGCACGTTTCCTCTGCTCTGAAGAGAAGCAATGAGCTGTCCCCCAAATCCTGCCACTTCCACAGTAAGAGAAATCCACTGAAAATTTTCTGAGCTCCAGTCACTGGTGGGCTACATCTTGCTACAAGTGGAATATACTGCTTGGAATTTGTTTGTTTTTTTTTTGTGGGGAATCTTGACAGGAATAGGAAAGGGCATTATACATCACCCCAGTATTTTTTTCTCCTTTCCCTGTCCTCCTGCTGAATAGTCATCAGCCGCCCATGTTTCCATGGGGGCTTAGAAGAGGGATAGCATTGCAAGAGTAGCCAAAAACCACTTCCGTGTTCAAACACAGCAATCACTATGGGAAGGTCTTTGATTAGGTCTAGAGAGAGGAAAGTGTTATCATCATTTCTAAAGGGTGGCATGGCTCACCGCAATGAAAGAAAAACAATAATAAAAAAAGAAAAACAAGAAAAGGAAAAGAAAAGGAAAAGAAAAGAAAAGAAAAGAAAAGAAAAGAAAAGAAAAGAAAAGAAAAGAAAAGAAAAGAAAAGAAAAGAAAAGAAAAGAAAAGAAAAGAAAAGAAAAGAAAAGAAAAGAAAAGAAAAGAAAAGAAAGAAAAGAAAAGAGAAAAGGAAAGGAAAGAAAAGAAAAGAAAAGAAAAGAAAAGAAAAGAAAAGAAAAGAAAAGAAAAGAAAAGAAAAGAAAAGAAAAGAAAAGAAAAGAAAAGAAAAGAGGAAAGGAAAGAAAAGAAAAGAAAAGAAAAGAAAAGAAAAGAAAAGAAAAGAAAAGAAAAGAAAAGAAAAGAAAAGAAAAGAAAAGAAAAGAGGAAAGGAAAGAAAAGAAAAGAAAAGAAAAGAAAAGAAAAGAAAAGAAAAGAAAAGAAAAGAAAAGAAAAGAAAAGAAAAGAAAAGAAAAGAAAAGAAAAGAAAAGAAAAGAAAAGAAAAGAAAAGAAAAGAAAAGAAAAGAAAAGGAAAGAAAAGAGAAAAGAAGAAACCTTTGGGGGATTAAGTATGTAAAATGTCTGAACATGGACTCCCTCAGGAAGTAATTTGGAAATGCTATTATTCATAAGTATGCAATCTTAAATCAGCTGGTACCTGAACCACATCCAGAACTGAGGTACCAAAAATTAATCTACCTCTCTCCCCTGCTCCCTGTAGCCCTTGCAGAATTAGCATGCAACATTTTTGTATTAAGAATTCAAGGGGAAAAACATCTGCTTAATAAAAAAAAACCAACAACAATGCAATAAAAGGACAGAAGAAAGGGGAGAAAGATTACCAATTTCCTTTAAAAAAAAAGCCTATTTTCTTTTTCTGTCATGGTTACTATAAAAATTTACCACCATGAAGCGTCCTTTCTAGGGTACTGAAATCTTGTGTCCTCCTGTGTCCTTCTGAAGACCCATGGTTTGTTAGTCAGCTAACAGTGCTTTTTCAATGCCTCCATCCCTGCCTGAAGCCACAGCAGACAATTCCTTTGACATTGCTTCTCTCCAGCTTCCCTTGCTCTGTCTGTGTTTTAAATGAAGCTCCCAATTCTGATATATCCCATTCAGAATAATACGGGATATGGGAGGCTGCTGGTTGATGCTCAGTTAGCCAACTAATGACCTGCAAAATGGGTGTATATAGATAAAAATTGGTTGCACAGGAAAGACCTCTTTTATCTTTCTTATGAAATTATATTTAGGAAACTGACAAGATGTAAGATTTCTTCTTCCGTCAGAGTGGAAAAGCTTTTTGCAATCAGGATCCTCCACTTCCAGCTAGGGCAATACTATTCTTTAAAAACATTCTTATGATTTGTGCTATGCATTGAGTATGTTTCAGGCAAGTTTTCACATCTGTCTGGAATGTGCATCAACACTGGACATGCAATATCTTTATTATATATTCTCCTGCCATGTAAGGAAAGATTGCCTGTTCCCAAGGTAGATTTCAGAATAGGAACAGTGACTGATCTTCTGCTCCCCAAAGAATCCATCAAACAAGGAGATCTTCTGTGACATGGAGCTGCTGCATTATTTTTTTAAGATTCTGCAGTGCAATTTGACCTCATGGGTTTGCATGAGCTGTTTGCATGTTGGTCTCCCAGTCAAGTCCAAAGATCATGGCCAAAGCTTTGTAGCGTTAAAGGTTCATTCTTTATTTTCTCACAAAAGTAAAGGAAGTGCACACACAGATAGTCCTCTCCATTCATGAACTACATAAGCTGTTCCACCATGGTCACCTCTCTGGCATTGCTTGCTGTATGGTAACGAGCGTACTAGTTATATTAACAGGAGTTATTGTGTTTTCATTGGTGCCGCACAGGCTTTTACAGAAGCAAAAGGTCTGGGACCCAATCCAAATCTTTTGAAGAGCTTGAGAAGACCTTGTTGGACAAGTGATACGCTTTGGATCACTTACAATGTGTTTCTCTTGCATACAAGCCCCAGACAGTTATCACCGTTTTCAAGGGTAAGCTTGAAACAGGTCATTAATGCAGTGACTGATGAAACTGATGCTTTGAAAACAGAAGACTGAGATGATTATCGCAGGTCACAGCAAGATCAAGAAGCAAATTTCTCAGTAAGAATCTCCTTAGTGGAAAGAGAAAAGAGCCAGGGGAAGAAAAAAACTTGCCTGTTAATATTTAAGAGTTATTTAAGTTCTGTCCCTGGCCATGGCACGGGGGTTAGAAGTAAACAATCTTTGAAGTCCCTTCCAACTCTAACCATTCAAGATTCTATGATTCTCTGTTCATCTTGTGACAGAAAAGTGTGGCATATATCTGAAGGAAATTGTAAAGATTTTATAACGTAATAGTAGAAACATATGGATATTTGTATCAGTTACTTCCTTTTCTTCCATGCTACTTATTAAGAAGCACGGCTATCTTGAAGTAATCCTGATAATCTGGATGTGTTGGCTTGGTAATATTCATCATACAGGAACATTTATATGCTAAAGAAATACAAACGTTTAGGGAAAAATACAAGATTTTGGTAACTTCCTCCAGGGGAAATTTTTAAGATACAATGTTTGCTTTGTGCAAATTTCTTACCACAGGAGATAGCGTCCTTAAGACTGCTTTTTTCCCTTAAAACAGGTGAGCAAATGACAGATTTCTTTCTTGGTTTGTTATAGTCCTCTAACCAAGTGACTGAAGGGCTGGAGTTTGTAGCATGTGACATTTGCTGAAGAGGAAAAGGGTATAATTCAAATGTTCTTGCTTGGGATGAAGATATTCCTTATATAATAATATTCCTGCAATCTGGAAGATGCACAAAGGCTTAGCTGATACTAGCAGTACTATCAAGTGAATTCAAATTAGATATGCTTATTGCAGATCAAAGACACTGCTTAATAGTGTCATGCTGTTATGGTTGGGAAAACAGAGGATTCTGTTTCATAGAGCTGAAAGCTTTTTCTTTTCAGTCCTCTGAATTTCAATGACTTTCCCAGCCAGGATCCTTGACTTCCAAAGTTAAATCTGTAAGCAAAAACTTGAACTCCAGATACATTCAACTCCAAAGCCTTTTCTGTCAGCTGCCTACAATCCTCTTATGCAACGAATAATACATTCCAGACATAAGCACTAACCTGTACATGGAACCAAGATTAATTAATTTATAATGTGTTCCTGAAAGGAAGCTTGCCATAAAACTTGATTTTGTTACAAAACTTACTGCCAGGAAGTTCAAAATGTAAATTTAGTTCCTTATCTGTTTATAAAGGAGTTGAAAAAAAAAATGGCTATAAGGTATTGCTAGAGCAAAGTAGAAGTCAGTAAAGCAGGATATGAAGGGCAAGCAAATCAAGTGCTATTTCCTGATGATGTAGTTTGTGACACATTGATACATGACAGGGAAACACTGCTTTAAAAAGTAAGCTGATTTTCCTTTTTTTAAAAGTAAATCTAATATGTGGTGATCATATTGGTAACAACAAATTTCCTACTAGAAAAGACCTCTATAACAATAATAATTGAAGCCATGAGCTTACTCAGAAATAAAACCCACGGTTTATTCCCCATTTCATCTTGTAGGCACCCTGTTTAGCTCACATTTTAATGATCAGGTACTCCATATTACCTTCAAATCAATGAGAATTGTTTTCAGTACTGCCATTGATTTTACATATTTCAGACTAAAATAATTATATATTGAAAAGTGTAGTTAAAGTGTGCTGAAGAATAGCTACATTTCTTACAAACAATAATGCACAGTGGTAATGTTAAAGAAACTTCATGGCTATTAAAGCTGACTAGCTTATTTGGGATGAAATCCGTTTGATCGACAGCATGTTTTTGCTAAATCTGAAACTGGAGATCTTCCAGTCAGCTAAGTACTAAGGGACAAACCGGAGAAAAAAGAAAGCCTGAGAGAGGTCATCCTGTGTATTAGCTCTGCTCCTGTACATGGATAGAAACGGTTTAAGTCCTTCACCTGCATGATTACTAATGGTGCAGTAGGAATACTTCCAGTGAAGCAAAATTGCAACAGATAAAGGCATCCCTTGATTTGAAGTGTTTCATTTGAGGCATTTTGTTTTGAAAAACTTTCATCAAATTCAAGACACAATTTTTTTGTATCTAAACTGTTTCCAAATGCCAAAAGAAGCCTGCAGCTATTCTTGCTGGCATGGCCTTGGTCAGGGGCAATCAACATAAAGTTGTCTATGAACCCTGGGTTTTATTTCTGGCATTTGCACTCAGTTACTTCAAATAAGAGCGCTCCATGCTAGGCATGAATCAGCTCTCCCTCACGCAGCTCTATGCCTTGTACAATTGCACTTATTGAAACAAGGAAACCTCACACCAGACATCTCCACTCACTTCTGCGTTTGTGAAAAGGGTTTTAGAGTATTGCTTTTAGAGCCAACACAAAGCAAGAACCCAGATCTGAAATATCAGATGTTGCTGCCCAGAACTGTTTTTCAATGATTCACTGTGGATGTCACAACTTCTTGGCAGTGTTTGGGGAACCACAAATGAACAGTGCAGTTGGTTTCTTATACATTTAATTTGGTTGTCCAAACCGATGGTGCCAGAACTCTCTAGGTATAAACTGGAAACTAATTTACTGGTGTGAGCTGAATGTGGAAATCACACATGGGCAGAAATGTCCTTATAGGCCTGACCGGGCATGTAGAGTGCCACTTGGACACCACCGTGACCAACAGTCCTTGATGAGACACACTCTCTTCCCTGCTTCCCCATGGGCATCATGAGTGCTGGCACAGTTAAACTATGCATCCATCCAGGCAGTACCCAGACAAGAAGTTATTTATAAAATGTGTGTGTATTTGTAAAAATGCCCATAAGCCTTTGTATGCCTCTGTGTGTCTGTTTAAGGACCCCTATGGTCCTTAAGTATAAAAAAGCCACCAGAGTTCTTCTGAAAAATATCTATTTATTTCTGCCAAGTTCTTCACTTGCTCCTGTTGCTAAGCATTTATACAAAGAGTCATGCTGATTTCACTGGAACTACACACTGGATTATGAACTTCTCAGTCCAACCACATGTTTTACAAGAAAGTTCTTACAGACCAGGAAGTTCCTAAGATGATTAATGAGGTGAAGATTTTTCTCCCTTTCTTCCTAACAGTGCTCTAACACAAACTTCAGTACTCAAAATTTGACTTGAGTTTTTATGTCTGTGAGTCAAAGTCAAGTACTCCTGTCTTTGAGGAGCTCTCTGCTTAATTGATGAGCTTGATTTGTTCAGGACAGATTGGGAGCAGATGGCATATCTAGTTGTGAAAAGGCTATGCAGTGCCTGCTGAGAGTTTTGTCCTGTTTTGCTTACTGTCTTATGATATTGTTTGGTGGGGCTTTTTTTTCATAGCTCTCCTGAGACCAGCTCCAAAAAGGGCTGCACCATGCCAACTACTCTGCAGCCAACAGAAGCTGTAAGAGGCTTAGCATCTTCCAAGGTTTGGCCTTGCCGGTGACCAGCCCTTTGAAGTCAGCACTTTGCATGTGTTGTCTCTAAAGTAGCATTCTTTCTTTACACTGAACAAAGAGTAGGAGAAAAGTAATCATTCCTCCCCCTTCCCAATCCTCTCTCTCCCTCCCCATCCCACACCCCATTCTGGCCTGTGCAAGCAAGTATAAGGTTATCTGCAGGATGCTTTCCTTCTGTGGAATAGTTCCTCTCACTATTTCCCAGACATTAGTGTTTCCTGTTCAGACTGATTGCTTTTGTTTTACTTTCCAAGGTCTACTTTTTAAAGAGATGTATGTGTTTTGTGCTTTTATTCTATTCTTGGGCTAGGGAATGTAGTGAATAGGAAATTAATTCAACCCTGGCATTCCTTCAGTTCCTTCGCAGGTCCCAAACACATACAAACTGCTCACCTCCTGCTCACTGTTTACTTTCCTCATTTTACCCCGTTGTTTGCATTACTGACTCAAAAAATATCTTTATATAAATAAGCTGTGAGTTTTTACAGCTTTCTCTGGTACAGCTCGGAGCTTAACTCTCATGTGCTTCTGCTGATTCCTCTTGTTCTGACGGGACGCGAGTAGTAATCTTGCAACCAAATGCAAGGCATCGGGCTCACTTTCCCAATACCAAAGATAATGTGTCTTGTTCATAATGAGATTACAATCAAGGTCTGAAATTCCCTTGTCTCAGCAGCTCTGGGGCTCACACTTTCGGAGGTGATTACGTTTCCTACCGGTGAAGGATTTTTTAGCACTATTTCTGCAGACCTTGATAGATTTAGCTTTGAAATGAGGCATGTTACTGCTCTAATATTATGCTCTTTGGGTAGGCTGTTTGTGTGCTCTGCAGACAGCTCACTGCATTTTAAAAGCACTATTATTTTCTGCCACAGAAAACATCTAAAACTGTATCAAGCTGTCCTTTTAAAGGTTTCAAGTTCAGTGTGAGGCTAAAAACCGTGTTGGAACAGGCATGAGATGAGTAGATTTCAATTCTATGTCATCTTTTTTCCAGAGAGAGGTGTCCGTGTGTGCTCCAGGCATCGACTTGTGTAATGAAAGTTAAACTCCTAGAGGTGTTGATTATTTCTTACACATCTGCAGTGCACCAGTAGTGGAAATGGCACACACAAAAAAACAAACCAAACCAAACCAAACCAAAACAAAACGCAAGTTTTCTCACAGTCTATGAAGTACACCATCACTGTAAAACTTTTTTAGGCAGATCACATGTAGCCTAGCCTGACTTCTGGCTTACATACATTTACCTGGGAAGTTCTGCTTAATTTTAGACTTTTATTAATCTATGGCATATTTTGTCACTGGACCTATTCTGAATTTTTATGGATGCCAAAAAGAGAATTTATCTCCTTCCTTCATATGCACATCACTCTGAACACAGATACTTTTATAATAATTGTTATCAGGAGAACTCTTACTTTTCAAATAGATAAGAGAGTTCATTAGAGGTCCTTCACAGAAACCTTTGTGAAAAAGTAAATACCAAGAGTCATTATGTAGCCTTTTCACAAAGGCTCACATTTGCACCTAACAAAAGAGTGACTGACAAACACATACCCTTAAAAGCCATTACAGAAAATTTCTCAGCTGAGTAGCAAGTCTGTAAACACTAACCTTTTCTGAGGTCAGGTCTAGACCTTTCTTAAGAAGGAATTGTATTGACCTTTCTTAAGAAAGGTCTAGATCATCCAGAGCTAGATCATCTTTAGCAAGTAAGATTTTTTTTCCTCATCTTGTGGAATTACCGTTTGAGTAGATTCATGGGCTCGGGTGGTACATGCCAAACCACCCACAGCTTAAGTTCTTCAGTCAAAAACTGTGATTCTCAGAATGTCAACTTAGCTACTGCACTGACTGTGAAAGAGCCAAAGCCCACAGCCACCTCTGCCTAACACTTCGCTATTAATAAAGTACCATCTTTTGAAGGTGCTCACAAGCATATTTATCTGCCCAAGATGAGCAGCTGGCATCTATAGCTTTTGCTAGAGCTCTGCTGGGCTTCTTCTGGCACAGGGCTGTCCGTGCAGCAGCACACCAACCTCTGCTGCTGGCAGTACCTCTATGATCATGATGGGTATTTGCTCTGTAGTCAGTACAGTCATGCAGGAAGAGACAGACACCTGAGGAAGCATCCTAATACCCCAGCTGGCCACCGCTTGGGTGGAAGAGGAAAGAGGGAAACACAGCTTTTGGCTCGTTGCACTGAAGTGTCTGCTTGGCATAGAAATTCAGTATTTAAATGAGAACTACACTCTTCATCTAGCAATAGTGAGCTTGCCAGCAGTAAATGAGAACCATGTCCTAGTCCTTGTTCTACTGAGTGTTTGCTTATCTCAGTATATACATTCCTTACATAAAATCTGTAAATAGTCAGTGGAACAGAAGTTCACACTGGGGAGTACTTTTGTACCAAGGGCTTTTTCAAGAGTGGCTTAAGCGATTGCCTCGGGAGAGGTTGCACAATCAGACGGAGTTAATGATGTGATCCAGGTGAAAACTCACATCAAGAGGTGCAAAGCATGTCAAAAACAGGGAATAAGGAGTATTGAGGAGCTCTGGCTAAAATGTTGTGGTTTGTCAAATGCATAATATAGAATGGACATGTAATTTTAGTAGGAACAGAACAAAGAATAAAACATGGGTTCTCCCCAGTTCAAGTTAAAAATTATTTTGTTATAGAATCTTTAAATTAATCAAGTTTCATTTTAAAGTCCTCTTTACTGATCTGAGAATTGTCTTTTCACAGAATCACAGAACGGTCAGGGTTGGAAGGGACCTCTGGACATCATCTAGTCCAACTCCCCTGCCAGAGCAGGGTCACCTACAGCAGGTTGCATAGGACGGCGTCCAGACGGGTTTTGAATGTCTCCAGAGTGGGAGACTCCACAACCTCTCTGGGCAGCCTGTGCCAGTGCTCTGCCACCCTCAAAGTAAAGAAGTTCCTCCTCATGTTTAGATGGAACCTCCTATGTTCGAGTTTGTGCCTGTTACCTCTTGTCCTTTTGACCTAAGTGTTGATCAAATAGCTAAGGAAAATTTTTCATTGGCCTTACTGGAATCTCATTGGCTCTTTTGTGAGTAGTTTCATGCCACAATAAACAAAATATGACCACAGCTGAAAACAGCTTAATATGGGTCCATTAATAACAAAAGGGATAAAAATCTTCCTGTATTAAAGGACACGTCTGCAGTGTGTGTTTCAGACAAATACTTTCTGCTGCCGTGCAATACAATTCCAATCTAAAGCCAAGGTGACCTTGTTAGACTTGTTTGGACTTGGGACCATGTGAACAATTGACAGCTGATGTTTGGTCAGTTCTGAGCATGGGCAGAGCAAGTTTATCTCTTCCCTCTTTCAGACGTCATTGTGATAGGAAACGCCAGGCCAAGATGAAGCCTCATGACAATAAGCGTTCATTTGTCATAGGCAATTCTCTCAGCAATTTTCTTCTTGGGATTATTTAGATTGTCCCATCTTTGACACATATTTCCATATCATAGTGGGACAGGAATGATATTTTCAGCGGTGCGTGAGTTATTCAGACATGATGAGAATGGCCATATATTTATATGCCTGGAAAAGGAAGTAACTAATCAATAAAGTGTTGAGAACACCATTGATGCTATCTAATAATGCTGATGATGGAAGCAGTGTGATCAAATTGTTTTATGAATTAAACTTAGGCAGACTTTGGGATTGCTAAATCACAGTATGGTTTCATGCTCTTTTGGCTGTAAGTTAATTGACTCTGACCTACGAGGAAGTTTGTTACACCTTGTATCCACAGAATTATAGCCAATCTTGTTGTTTTCCTAATTAAAACCCTGATTAATGTTAAATTCCCCCAAACTACTCAGACAAATGTTGTCATTGCCAACATTTATTGTTATCAAAGCAAACTAGAATTCAGCTTTTTCTAATTTTACATAGTTTTCAAAATGACATCATATACAAACAGTAGCTAATTAGTCTGAGAATAATTCTCATATTGACCGAAGTATAATCTTTATCCCTTGTGTACTCCTACCTGTTATCTGACACCACAACTTTTCCCATAGGAAATGCAGTATATTTTACCTTTTATTTGTCAATAGGCTTTTATGACTTTTTAATGTATTCTCTTGAGAAAAGATTTTATCTTCAATACAAATTAGAGACAATTATATTGGTGTCTTAAAAGAACCCCCCAGCTGATACCACAGGATGAACTAAAATCACATCAAAACATGTTGGAAATTTTAGTTACTGTAACTGTGCAAATAAGAAGTGTGCACATTAGATGAAACCAAAATCAAAGGAAAGTGAGTTTTGGTTTACAATATATTCAACATAATATGTGTTAGTTTAGTTACATTATTTGCTTTGTGAAACCAGGAAAAGTATAAAACAACTCTTTTTCTTTTTACCTGAAAGATTCCATTCTATTTTTGGTGCAACTCTCACTTTACTTTTTAGATATTGTTCACTTTATATCTCCCTTCTCCAGTCAAGTAAACATTTACAAAAATTGAGCAAGTAGAAATTTCTAAGTGAATACGGTCTTTGAAAAACAAAAGTCAATGTGTGTTCTTCTGGAAACGCTGAAAGAAAGTATTTTAAGAGATTCCCCCCCCCCCCCCCCCCCCCCCCCCCCGAATAATGTCAGTCTTCCCGAAATGCCAGCTTTTGGTAAATTGTCTCCTCATCAAAATATATTTAGTCAATCCTGTTGTAAATAGAAAATACTGTAAAAGTATGTAAAAATGTGAGCTTAGTAATTTGGGGCAAATCTGAATAAAACATTCTTTTAGAAACCAAAGAAGCCGAGGTGTTCTTTCCATTGGAGGTGATGTAGAAAATAGGACAGACAGAAAACATCTTCAGTTTTTCTCTCTTCCACGCTAACTCGTAACCAAAACCGCCGATGCAGCAGTTACGTGTGATACACTTCTGTATATGCTTTAGCACCATCTAGCAACCCTCCCAGATACTGCACCTCATCGCCTGCTTTCCCTTCTGCGTATGTCTTTAAGCAGAAATGTAGACTATTGCTTTTAATTTCCCCAAATATAGTCGTAGATGTTGCTAAGTAATATGCTCTAATATGAAATAATATCCAAGAGTACTGGGGCAGGTCAAGATAGGACTTCCTGAGTACGTAATACTTGCAAAGTGCTCCACGGGGTGCCTGGCAAGCCCTATCTCCAGGACTGTTTGCATATGGACTATGACTCACCTTCTGCTGATATGTACACGCATTTGTTAGGTATGTGCTGATATGGTACCACGCAAGGTCCTCTTATCTGGTAATAAATGTGGAAAAGGGGGTCAACATTAAAACTGGATCACCTTTACGTGAATCGCACTAAGCTCATTCTTCCATCGGATGTTTTCTAGAGCAAATCAGACTTAAAAAAATCTCACTGTCATGTATGGCTCTGCATCACCTATTTTCACCTCTATTTCTCTGAAGCAGTCGTTAGCCAGTGATGATGTGTGGCACATTTTCTCCCGGTTATGTACATCCAAGCTCTGGGCTAGACACCAATCTGTGGCTAAGACAGCAGTTTTGAGAACTGCCACACCAGAGGAAGCTTTTTCAAGTAGTAGCACAGATGTATAGTATCTTTTTTTTTCACTGCTCGTGAATGTGAATATGAATAAGAATAAGATATGATATGGATATGAATAAGAACTGAACACTAACACAGTTCAAAATATCTTTTCTGCACAACTGCACACACAAAAAAAAAGAACAAAAGCAAAGACTTCTTTTCCTCCTTCAAAATTAGAACTGCATTTGGCCAGGAGAAGGAAAGGAACTATCCAACAGTGACAAAATAAGTCCTGTAAAACAAAATAAAATAACTTCAAATACCTGTATGCATAATGTAAGTCTTGTTGCAATGTGTTCAGAGTGGGGGTTTCAATGCCTGAGAAAATGAAAACCATTGCCTTTCAAATTGAACTGTGTGTATACTAAGATTCACAGAGGGAGAAAATCCCCCAAACCAACAAAATAAAAACTAAATGATAAAGTAATCATACGCTCAAGCACAACTTTCAGGTTTTGGTTTAGAGGATGTCACTGTTAATGTACTGCATGATCTGTAATGGCAAGTGCCTTACTGATGATTAAAGCAAATGGCTAGGACGCTTCCAGCAACAGGAGTCTTCAGCTGGTTTGGAGGATTTTTCTGAACAAAAAAAAAAAAATCCAACCCAAAACGTGACAAAAATGAAGCTTTCTGCTAGAATCAGACCTGTTTTGATTAAACTTTCATGGGGAAGGGTGGTTTTTTTTGGTTCCCAGGTGGATTTCCTTGATAAAATTCCAGCAAAAAAAAAGGTCTAGAAAAGAGCTTGATGAAACCAAGTCCCCCAAGGCAAGAACCATTACGCTTAAATCACCTCTGAGAAGTGATAGTCCAAATTACAGCAGACAGCCTTCAATCTAGTGCATTGCTTTGCTATTTTTTCAGAAATCTTTTCCTTATTTGTGAAAAAACAAACAAACAAACAAACAAACCCAACCTTGTTTATTGCAACATAATCCCATTATTTCTTGTCCTATCAAGCTTGGACATAGAGAAGTAGCTCTCTCCGGGGCTATCTTTTACCGAGGCAAAGCTGCTACCACGTTCCTTCTTCATTCTTCTCTTTAGGCTAAAAGTCCAAATTCCTTCAATCTTTACTCATAGGTTTTTAGACCTCTGATCACTCCTGACGTGCTCTTGTCACCTGGGGCTTAGGGCAGTCGTGTTGAGAACACGAGCCCTTGCTTCGCTGAAATCTGATACAATGAAAACAAAAGCAAATAATAGCACTGTAAGAGACAGGATTGCAAAGCAGTACCTCTGACCTAAGTTTTATACATACTCTCATTAGTGGATGACTTTGAAAGCAGGCAGTGATGTTGGCCTAGTTTAAGTTGAGCATAGATGCTCAAATCTATTAACGGTTTTATTTTACATCACTCTATGTTCTGATAGGAAGCCATGAAATATGCATAATATTTTGATGTCTGTAACTTGTCTCCTCTTTAGCAATGCTTGCAGGCTAGCAAGAAAATTGTCAGTCTGGATTTGTTTAAAAAACAGATTTAATTCACTCAGGGTTTTTAATGTATCCTGTTTGTAAATAAAAGAAAAAAGGAAGCCATTTCTCCTGAGAAGGCCTATGTCCTGTGTAATGTTAAATAATGAACAGCACTCACCACGCCAGCAATTATTAGGAGACATCTCCTGGAGATGGCCTCTTGCTCTCAAGAAACACATTGACTAATTTTGACACATGTCATTGGTCTCAGAAGTGTGCTTATTCCTGGTAGCACATTTAATGATCTGCAGAGCGTGTCCCCTTCTAATACTTAGCAGTTATAGAAAGTACCTCCTACACCCTGCAATTAAAGCATAGTCTGTAAAATAATTAGTCACGGGGAAAGAATGTCAGACAGGAACAAGGGTTCCTAAGATCACAATCATTTCAGCAATAATTGTTGAGCAAACTGGGGATCTGTTCAGAAAGCTGCTCCAAGACATAATTTCATTGCTAGCATTATTTTATAAGGAGAGTTTAAGTTTAAGTGCAAGTTAAAGAAATATTCCAAGTGAGTAAAGTTCATCAAAACAGCATAAGATGCTTGGATATTTATAAAAAATATTACTAAATCAGGATTCTAGTCCTTTTCCAAAATATGTCAGAGGTATAAACTCCTATGCAAGAACCAGTTAGCTAATATGAAATCTCATTAATATAATTTAATTTCACAGGGTATTTCAGCAACAACATTCCTACCTGTCTTCTAGGAGAAAAGACAGAGGAAGCGTTTAGGAGAAAAAAAACTTCAGTGGAGCAATAATGTATTTAACTAGGAGCAGAACTGATATGGTTAGCAGATCCTGTGATAGATTCAGGACATGAATTCAAGCCCTGGGCCAAGCTCATGCCAAAGGCGTTGCCCATTCAGTGCCTCTGCGAATGGGTGCCTGCTCATCAGAGCTACTCGGAATGGTAGTCATGTCCATTCTTTGCACGTTGCTGGCCACGGGCCCCACCTAAACCATGGTGGCCCCATGAGCCTGCTGGACAGGGACAGGCATTTGACTTCGGTTTCATTCAGCGGTCAAGTTTTCTTCTTCCTGAGTCTTCAGTAGGCACTGTCTAACATCATAATCTAGATAATTAGCTTCAGTGAGCTTTTGGGAAGTTCTGTACGAAGCTTCAGCAAAGTTGTCTCCAGTGAGAAGAGTAGAACATATCCTATATCTCTTGACAATGGAAATCAACCTTGTATCCAGTCCATCTTTTATTATAGACAGCTTCCTTTGGCCTTTGCGTCTTTGCTCAGTATAACAGGTTTTTCCATGTCTTTTCATGTCTTTTCAGTGGTTAATGTTTAAAACGACGTTGGACTTTTCTGCCACGCTAGCTTTTGGCTTCTAGTTCACAGATGATCGTTGTTATTATAATTCTGTTTTACTTTTACTAAAAGGGATTTCCCCATTTTCAAAGGTGTTTGATCTAATGGCAGACAAACAGCAGATGATTTATACAAAACCTCATTAGTCTCTCTGAAAGGATGTTTCATTACTACGTGGGTGGAAACATCCTCTGTTTTCCAAGTAATTGTAATATAGCAGCTGTAATGTGCATCACACAATATTTCAGGTTTTATATAGTGATTGCCTTAGATAATATTCAAGGAGAGAGGCAGTAAGGGCTACAGAACGATTTTTGACCTTGGGTATGTCACTTGGGTATTTCCATTTTACTTGCTCTTTCCATCTTACCTTATAGCACAAGTTCCTTGACACAGAGATTATCTTTCACACGTGGTCGTATAACAAGATACAGATGCCTTTGTGCAGCTCAGGCTTCCGTGCTTAATGTAATAAAAATAAACAGTAACAAGAAATGAAGTACTGTAGGCCTTTATCCTGCTGTGGTATTAATGTGTGGAAAAAGGAGACTGAGGGTGCCATCCGTGAGGATCTGAGCATCAAGCTACAGACTCATGAATGGAGAGATTAAATTCAAGGCATGAAGTCAGAGCAATTCGCACTGTAGTCACTGCATACAGATAAGTAGGCTTTGCTTTTGTCCATAGCTTCAGTTAATAAAAGCTTTGATGAAGAAGAGGGATGAGAAAATAATCTCTGATGGCAGTAGTAGCATAGAACAAATTAACGATTCACAATTAGGAACTTCTCTGAAACCTGATTTGCTTGAGCAGATCATGCCGTTCTGAGATCCATACTTTAAGCCAGTTTTGAATAACCCTCAGTCTGAAGACCACGGAAAGTGAGAACAGTGACGATATGCACTGTGGAGTACATTGTTACAGTGCATCAGTTGCAGTAAGCACACTTTTGGTTTTTTGCTTCCATAGTGGGTAACCTGTATAAGAAAGGAGATGATAACAGCTAAAATTATGAACAGTTCTCTTAAAGGGACTATTAACAAGTGCACTAGGGGAGAATACTGGGCTGTAACATTTGCTTGTTCTGAGTATTGATACTAGCTCGGCCACTTCAGTATTCATGAAAAGAGGACTTGATAAGATCACAAACGATCAAATCAAATACATTAAATTTTCCCCCGCTACTTCTTCAGTTCTAGTTAGGAACGTGCATGTATAATCGCAGTAATACTGAGATGGCGGCTGTAACTGCTGGCACTGTGCGGCCATACATATGCACAATCAAACTGCTTGTGTTAAAACTGCCACTTACTGCAGCAACGCTCTGCATTTACTGTGTTTAAGCACTGCTTTTGCTACGATCACTATTGACAGATAGCACAAAAGCTGTCTGTTTCTCTGTGTAAGAAATCTTTTCTTTCCAGCAGAACTGACTAATTTCTGTGACTCCTGAGGTTAGAGTAGTCCTGATAAAGATCAATTTGATTCAGAGTTACAATAGATTTATAATGCGGTTTTTCAGTAACATTTTCAGTATGTCAGGAAACCAGCATGTTCTTTCTGATTTGTTCTTATTTGCTTTCTTCTAGAAAGAAAACTGAATATATCTGGGCTGCAGAGTCAAAACCACACAAAATGTAATCATTTACAGAAATGACTTCTGTAAAGCTCGCACGTAAACCAGAATCTAACACCCTTATCTGTGGTAGGCGAAGGGAGGTAAGCACTTGCCATCAGCCTGGTGCAAGGGCTGCTAGAACAGGTAGCACACATTCGTAAGAGGGACGGGGCAGGCAGACGCCATTACTAGCCGTGTGCGCTATTATTACCCCCACACCTATCATTTACAAAATAAATTTGCGTAAGAAGAGAAAAGAAAGGAAAAAATATTAAAAGTCCACTTTTAATTGCATCTCATTTCTAAACAGCACTTTATGAACTCTCAGTGTTGTTTTCTAATAGGTATTTTTGTGACTTTTCTTACGAATATGAGGACATTACTTATGTGCATTTTTAATGACCTGTCTAAATGGCAGGAAAATATATTTTCTAGTGAGTTAAATCCACGTGAGAGCAACAAATTTATATTGAACTAGTCCAAAATTTTACATTGAAAAAAGTTCCTTTTTTTTCAGTATGTTGTAATATGAACAAGTTCAAACTTTTCAAGGGAGAATGTTGATTTCAGTATAAATTTTTATGACAATCTTCCATCCAATTGACTGTCCAGGCCTAGGACTCGGGATTTTTATGCTGCCCACTACACATTTAGAAATATCGGATCTCTGACATTTCACGCTCTGAGATGGGATATCATGCAATTGGTTCCCGTCCTTCCCCACCAAAGAGCCACACCATTACCCCTCTTGCTCTGGGCCAGACACCGCTGGCTCATCAGATCTTGGTGACAGACATTTCTTGCCAGGAGAAGACTTTCACATGTTAGACAAGAACTAACCAACATTATGCCAGGTCTTTTTTCCTGCGACAGGGAAACTTCAAGCACGAAGACCTGCAGAGTAAGAGGAGACCTGCCGGGGTCTAAGGTCTCCCTTGCACGCTCAGCGTCAGGGACCACACTGTGGAAGGGTTAGTGCTAGGGCATTGTGTGAACTCCAAGAAATTTAATTTGGGGGCAAAATTTGAAAAGTAAATGTTGGTTTTGGTTTGACTTTCTTGTTCTTCTCGACTTGAATGGAAATCTAGTATGGAAATGTAGCGTGCGTTACTTTTTTGTACCTGTATTTTCTTTTTGCTGTTGTAACAGCCAAAGTTTACTAGAATGCTTTGACTTCCAGAGCAAAAGAGCATAATGTTGTGACTACATACTAGAAAGCTACTTTTGATGCTACCCAATACATTGGAACAGTCTGTTACTCCTTTCTCAGCCAAGCAAAATCTAGTAACTTGTGCATTTTTGCAGTAATATGTGTTTTGGAGGAAAGCTGCTATTGTTTTGGTGCCTTATATCATAACAGAGCTTAAGTCTTTTACATAGGATGTGCACGAGACAATTACAGGTATTAGTTTCAATGGTGTTTTACCTAAACTTGTGCAGCAACATCTACAAATCATATTCAGATAAACCTCATATAAAAATAAAGCTCAAAAGTTCAAAGCAATCAAGGCTGGTGAAGAACCATTCTTTGAGAACTGCATTAAAATGACATGAAGAAAAAAAATCTCCACCAAAACAAAACAAAGAACCCCCCCCATCAGTCACTCATCTCATTCATCCGATATTAATTATCAACACAAGTAAGAAATACATGTGAGGAGAAGAAGAGTCTAGGAATTAACACGCAAACAAAAATATGGAGCTTTCTGCATTGTCTGAGTGTATCCACAGTCATTATAATGAGAAGTAACCCTCTAAATTAAAATAGGCTAGGCCAGGTGTGCAGACAGCCTCATATTTGCTGTACTCTGATATCAACTTAAAATAATTTGTGTAAGGATGAATTCTGAGTATGTTAAAGCTTCCCAGTTGACAAGATACATAACCAAAAATGTCTTATAAGAGAACACTTCCAGGCTTATCGTTGGCACTTTGCGAAGCGTAAAGCATAGGCAACAGTTACAGTAAGAAACTGTTATATCACCCACAAAATAATTGTGCTTTGCCCTCCTATAATACTGTCTAGGACTTAAACCACAAACACTTAAATTTGGTAGGAAATCAAACCCTGTAGTTCTAAAAAAAAAACTTAATGGGGAGAATTTTAAACCGCCACTTCCAAATTTTCATTATTTCATATTTCTGAGGGGAAAAAACTTTTAGGATTAAAGTTAAGCAAATATATGGAGAGTTGAAAAAAAATGTGGGAAATGAAATGTAATAAAAGTAAGAAGGTCTTTCACTGCTGCATCTCTAAGCAGCTCACCAGCTCCGAGGCACTGTAACGTAATGACTGACAAACTGAGACCCAGCAGTTCACTCCCTCCCTAGGAAAAGAGGAAGGGAGCAAAGAGAAGGCTGGCTCTCAGGCCAGGTGATTAGACTTGTCTGTAATGGATGCTGCTCCCCCTTGCTTGTTTTCTCCCCCTAGGACATTAAATATTTAATCAGCCGCTGCAACGCTAGGCTCTGTGGATTATATTGTCCCTCACGGTCTGCTGTTCTGCAGAGGGCAGATGGCTCTGGATCACAGCAAGGACTTACAGCAAGTCTCTTCATCCCTTCATCCCATCCACTCAGCCTCTTTCCTTCCTTTGGGTTGAAATCCCAGACTTGTTTTAGGCAACACCAAAGCTCACGTTGAATGCAAGTAGAGCCAATATCTTATCTTTTGCTTTAAAGTTCTGGAAAAAAAATTCACATGAACCTTTTGATTTTTCTGAGGGAGAATACATCATTAATATCGTGGTGGTAGAGTACACGATAGACATATTTAGAGGTTCTCCACACATAGCAGCATTTCAGTCGCCCAATATTTCAACTCCTTTGGACAAACAAACATGGTAAAATAGAATACTGATATAATGAAATGTCATTCATCATTTAGTGTTACAGATGATGTTACAGAAAGCGCCAAGTATAGAAATCTGTGTACTGAAACCAACATTCATCTTCAAAAAATCAATGTGCTAAGTAATAATAACTAACCTGAAAGAAAATATATTTGCAGAAGCTCAGCTACGCATGAAGAAAATGGATGCGAGTAAAGAACAAATGCCTAACAAGAAATAATACAGCAATTTTTTATCTGCTCAAGATTTATCAACAGAAAATTTTACCATTTTTTTTTTCAAATCATATTTTATAAGTTACATCAAATTATAAGTTACATCCAAAATGTGTTTTACAACCCAGAGGAGCTTCATTTGGGAAGCTCAAATGTCCTCCTTTCTGTTAAAACCAGACTATGAAAATCCTGTGAAAATATAAACAAAGAGAATACCCCAAATTAGGTAGTACACCAGAACCAAAGAGAATGCTTAAACCAACCATACAGTCTATGGGCTGGGGTAGGCTACATTAAATAAGAATGTCCAGCAGTATTTTATCATTCAGTGTTCAGATTTAATCTGGGAAAAAAAAAAGAAGGAAGAGAAAAAGCCCTTGACACTTTTAACATCTGTTAAGATGACTTCATTGATATTTGTATCTAAAATGAAACATAAAATGTGGTAGAATATTTTAATTGACTTGAATTAGGTTACTTATTCCAACTAACTTAGAAGAACTCCATCCCTCAAGGCAAGATGCTGTGAACTAAGGCCTGTGTGCAGGCGAAGACTGAAAACCTCATAGCTTTCTCACAGTTCTCAAAATCACAGCGAACTGAAAAAAGAAACCTCTTCACACATGAAAAATTCCAGAAGTAGATAACCCACTAGAGTGGGTGAGGCAGGGATCAAGGAAAGGCCCATAATTAAAATGATTATAATACTGAAGGGCTAAGCTGGAAACAATCTTCAGGACCAGCATAAGTATTTTTTTGTAACAGACATAAAATGAACTCCTACTACAAGGACCATGGAAGACTGCCCTGACAGCAAACGTTCATCCATGGAGGAGACTGCACCAAACATTGGAAATGCCATACACCCAGAGACCTCAGCCCACCACGCAAGAACATCTATAAAGTACTTGAATTCATGCAGATCCATATCTACCAGACCTGAAACAATATGCTTCATTTGGTTACCCCAATGGGGGAGTAATATACCCAGGCAGACGGCTTCCATGGTATTATCTCTACGTTTAATTCCTAACCTGAATTCTGGGAAGACAGCACAGGTTGACTGCTAAAACGCTGGGGAAAAACAGCTGTTACTGAAATGTGGACCTCTCGCAGCAAACCAGAAGGACGAGTGCAAACTGCTGGACACAAAAGACATAAGGATTTTGTCAGTATGTCAGACATTGCTAGCGATGAAGATACTACCGAAAAGTGAAATTGTGTTTGAGCCAAAAACAATTTGAGGAATTATACCGCAGTGACATTTTGCAGAATCTGGCATCCGGTTAGTGCTCAGTGCAGCATGTAAAAGTGCCCGGTGGACTATTGAGCCTGTCTGTTGCGAAATGTCTTACCTAAAAAAGCACACAGCAGCCTCGTTATAGAGGAGCTTTGAGATAAATTACAGCTAAGTCTATTAAGAGCTATAGACTGTTATTATAATGTCTTTCAAATTTGTATACTGAATAATTGAATATATTTAGTTCTGGATTATAGAACACAAACTATAGATCTCAAGGGCTGTTGCTGTTACTTATATGTTTTTTAAAAGGAGGTACTGGGGTTTTTTTCCACCTTAAATTATTTGCATCTAACAAGCTCGGAGAAAAGCCCTTTCTCACACAGCTCATAACTTCAAATTCACTGAAATGTATAGACAGTGCTTTTCTGATAAAAAGTTTGCATCCCATATTTAATGAATACAAAGTCTGCTCCTAAATTGTTTTAATTACAAATTCAGTCAAGAATGCCTTTCATTCTCTTCTAATGTAGTTCAGATTATAGAAAGTTAGAACATAAAAAAGTTTCCTTTAGCCCCCAAGACATTTTTAAAAGCAAGATGTTCCTTTTTCCTTCGCTTAAATCATTCTCTTGTTCCTGCCTGAGAACAATGCCTAACTCATTTAAGGAAAGCTTTGCTTTGCTTTTTTTTTTTCTTTTTCTTTTTTTTTTTTTTTTTCTGTTGCTATGCAAGAGATACAAGCTGCTTTCTTGTTTCATTTTATGACAAATTATCTTTTCAGCACCAGCAGTTGGTTTCAGTGTCTGTCCACTGGATCTGAACATAACTTCTCCATGTAAACTCAGAAACAAATTTGGGCACGCAGTTGGCATTGGTGTGTAAATGAGGTCCGCTGAGAATTACCAGATCTTAAGAGAAATCAACAATCAACAAGCTGCAGAAATGCAGCCTAAGCACCATGTCAATGATGATTCTCTCAACAAAAATAACAGTATTTGTAACACTTGCTGTAAGCAAGCATGAAATTGGAGGCAGTCTCAAAAGAATAAATCTGCGGTGCTGTATATAGAAGTACTTCATGCTAGGAAACGGACTTTAATTAGAACATCACTGGTGTCAAATTTCTAATAAAATGTTTAAAGACAAATGGAGATACCAGAAGCTTGGGAGCTCTGCTAATGTAGAAACGGCTGTTAATTGCTGGGGATTTACATTTTTACATTAGCACAAAGTCTGAGGCACAAAACTGATAAAGAGACACAAAGGCTTTGTATGTGCCTAAGCTCTTTTCAGATTGCCACGTAAATGGTGTGTTCAGCCAGCGTGGAGCATCCACAAGCTCGCAGAGCCCTCACCACCACCTCCTCCGCTGGTGCAGCCCACGGGGATTAACTCCCACCTATCATCCTGGACATGTTTTATTAGTACTAGCGTGCAGAGATTACCAGAGACTACCTGCTGCTGCATTTAGAGGTAACCCAGTTTTACCCAGTCTTTCCTAAGGTGACTGGAAGTCAGAGCAGGATTGCCATTTTGATAGCCTCATTGCCTGCTTCCTTGAATCTCTCCCACTGCCACTGGAGCATGACATAACTATCCTCTGAAGCATAATATTCTGCTGAGCCCCACATGGATTTTCAATAAGAAATTTGATAACAGATTATTGCTTGTCTTCAGTGAATGACCCGAGCTTCTCTCTGGGGTCTCTGAGGACCAGACCATTAAAATGGTGATAAATGTAAAGCTACAGATAGCAATACACGGAGACACTTGAGGGAAACGGATCCAAATTACTTTTGTCCCTCCTGAAGATGCCAGCTATGGTTGGCCAGTGAAAGTACTATGGGCACATGGCCAACCCAGCTAAGAATCTGAAAAAAAACCCACCCTCAAAACCAAAATAAAACTCCCCCCCCAAAAAAAACCCTGCAAACAAATAAAAACAGTAATACCATACATATGTTTTTCTTTCCTTTTTTGTATTCTTAAAATACAAAAATGATCTTCAAATTCATGTTTTCTCACAAAATGAATAGTTTGAAGCTTGGATATTTCAAAATGTCTCTGAGTACTTTCGAAGTCATAAAAAAATTCACAAACTCAGAAATGGGCATTTGGGAGGTGTGGGGGTGGAGGGACTCTGTTAGAGAAACAGGCAGAAATGCCCTGTGCAATCAAAATTGATTCTGCAGGCTGTTGCGCTTCAATAGCAGAGGATGGCTGTGCAAAAAGCCAGAGGCAGGCAGTGATATATATGTGCATATATATTTGTGCAAATATGCTTCATCAGATAAAGGTCTCCCTCTTGCATTTCTGGGCAGGACACCAAAGCGTTGAGGCAACTGCGTCAAGGAAACAAGCTCCATGCTCACAGAGAAACTGGCACGCTGCAGAGAAAGAAGGCAGCGAGCTCAGAGACGAGGAGTGGGGAGGCTATTCCTGAGCCCCTCTGTGCCACCACATGCTGCTCTCTGCAGACATGACCTTCTCACCAGAGGCAGGTTCTCAATCTCTGTCATTTACACCAGCCACCTCTCTTGCCCACCTCATTCTGCTCCAACAATCCCCAGGCTCTAGCTGTCACTTTTCACGTGAATATTTGTAAGAGAACAGAAGTGAGTGTGTGCGAAAAATGCAAACACAGAGTCTAAGAAACAGACCTGTAGTGGGGCCGTTGGTCTCAGGATGGTTCTGTTTTGGAGGGGATCCCTGGAGATATTGAGAACTTGACTCAACAAGGCTCTGAGCAACCTGAGCTTGTCTGGCCTTGCTCTTGGACTGTATCTCAGTGGGACTTCAGGGAGGTTCACCTTTCACATCACTGCCCTATACCCTACTACTTACTTGTTATGGGCAGAAAAAGGAATGACGGCAGGGATCCAAGCACTGGATTTGTACCTGCTGCAAAAAGGAACCCCGAACAACTCATGTTTTTAATGTATTTAAAGTAATTGCTTTACATAACATTCACTATGTTTCCATTTACAGAGAGGAAACTAAAGCACTACTAGAGGTAAAGCGACCACGTAGGCCACATTTTTCTTTTGCTTGCACCGCCTGAGGAGAACAGCTTTTATAAGGCAGATGCAGTAGGGCTGGGGTTTTTTCATCTGCTGCGGTGATTTTTCAATTCTGTTGGCTAAGTAAAATCTGCTGTTCTGAAGAGCAAAGCATTCACTTCTGTGCTCAATCATCTTTAAGGGACTAATAGTTGTAAAGCATCTTCAGTTTATCCAAGGAAGGCCTGTAATACCAAGCTGAGTGTGCTTTCAAAGGCATAGAGTGCCCAGAATCCCAGATATCTCACTCTGTTGTAAGTAACAATTAGACATTTTTAACAAGTTCTGCTAATTCAGAACGAAATAATTAAAAGTTACACATTAAAGTGCAAGAAGTGCTTCTGAGATGAAGTTCATTTTATTAAGCTATTTCAAATACTAAAGTTTATTACAACACAGAGTTTTTACTCCTTTAATTGAATTTCTCGCACTAAAAGCTTGGTAATTTGAATATCTAAATGATCTGTAAGGAAATAAGTGGAGTTATGTATATCTTTTAAGTGATAACAATAAATTATTTCACACATCTATGGGATGGCTTGTGGTGCTATCTCAGGCCTAGTACAAGGAGATGCATTCAGCGATTCTGTCCCAGAAGAGGCCAGGATTAATCTGGAGTTCGTTAAGTTGTATTTCCATCTCTGGCAGTGCTTGTTGCAAGGGCACAGGGAATGAGGACATCTTTAGCCCTGATCCACAGTTCCCAAGCTATTCCTGCCTGCTTTCAAGTCATGTAAACACAGCCTGTGTTCTTGTTATCATGCATTGTCTTTGAATTGTCAATACCTGGGCAAAACTGTAAGGCTAGATTGTCATGCACCCTTTTATGAGTAAACAAAATAGAGCATTCTTGCTCTAAGGATTCTTTGCCAAATGTATTATTAGGTATTACATAAATACTGAGATTAACCCCTCTGTACTTTGTTTATCCAGTATTAAAACCTACTGCATTGTCAGGCATGGTGATCACGCTGCAATGAACTGGAAAGATAAAAGCCAATCTAACTATAATTATTATGCATGAGCAGTCAACAGTCAAGTTAATAACATTTTTTACAATTAACTTTTGTAAGTGTGAATTGAAAGGAGCTAGAGTAGGATGACGATTTTTTTTTTCTATGCAGGTTACCATTTCACAGGAACACATTTACAGATTTAATGGCTACTGAGAAAGAAGAAATACAAGCACCAAATTCTGAGGTTCTAAAAGAGCTCAATCTTTTAAAAGACAGCTTTGCTGGATTAAGGACAGCAGGATTTGGTTCTGAGCTTTTAAATGATGAAACCCATAAACAATGTTGAAGATGCAAAGTCAAGAAAATAGTAAATAAAGGTCTTTGAAGGATTAACTGTAAAAAAGATTCCACTAATCACTGCTTATGAAGGGGTGACCTTCAACATAAATAGAGCTATTTTGTCAAACCAAAGTCGATTTGATGGAAACAGAACTAACAGGGAATAAAATCACAAATTGTCTGCAATCAAAATGCTTTGTGCAAGGTTATAAAAACATTCAGTACATCTATCAATGGTAGAGCACTCACATATTTTAGGTCTGTGATGGTGAAGACTGTGATATAATAAACTCATTGAGTCTAAGGTCAAAAGGACCCTTAGATCATTTATCTGACCAACGTCATAGGACATCACATTTCCCCTACACACCCCTACACTGAGCCCAGAAGTTCTTAAGGGCTAGACCATGGCTTTGCTATAAACTCTAGGAAATGGGTATTCTTGCACGGTCTCTGGAACAAGGTTCCACTGCAAGGCGGTGGCTTGAGTCTACCATGTACTGAGGAAGGCCATCTCCACACTCCTCCACACAAGAGCCCCAGCTAGCATTAGTGCTAAACAAGAGCTTGAGATACGTGGTGGTTAGCCCTAGAGAGCGGAGAGACCCCCTTCCAACCTCAGTCATGCACCTCACCTTCTTCATAAGAAAGAGAAGCTTTTGGCCTGGCCCCATCACCCTTCTTCAGTTTTAACTTTGTCTTACCCCGTTCTTTGACAGGAATGAAACCTTCAGTCCCTGTCCTGAGGGAGAGGGATCTAGTGAAACTCAGTTGACCTGTGCTGCAGAGAAGCTTTGAGAGGGGTCCAGAGTCCCACTGGCCTGTATTAACTACCTGGTGCACTGAGAAAAGTGTGAAAGGAGATGGTATGAATTCAGTATCAATTCAGCCATTGAGAAAAGTGTGAAAGGAGATGGTATGAATTCAGTATCAATTCAGCAGAGTTGTAACTACAGGCGTCTCTGCTGAACACAGATCAGTACTCTGTAGCTAATCAGTGGGCACTACAACTGCCTTTCCTTATACAGACTGTAGGAGATGCTTGGAGTCTACAGTCTTCTTTTTAGCTAGCAGACAACCTCCTTGCATAGCAGCTTTACCCTAGCTACTTTTCGTTTTGTTTTGTTTTGTTTTGTTTTGTTTCAGGGTGATTCCTTTTGATTTATTGCTTTTTTATTGTTATTGCAAGTGCCTGAATGGTCTAGTACACTATTTAAAGAGAAGATGCTTGTTATTAGCTACTTACCCATAGAGCTGATGAAGCATAAAGAACACAAACCCAGATGAGAACAAAACAAAGACAGAGCTGAAAAGGAAGCATAATTCTTTTGTCTAGATACATCCAGGTTTTCACTAGACATATAGACACCTCATCCTGTATATTCTGAGATGCAAACTGTCAAGAAAATGAATTAATTAATCAATCAATCAATCATTAATTAAGACTAATTTTCTTTCTTTCTGCACTTCAGAATAAAGAAGAATAGGAGATGGTCATATAAGCCTAAGTCCACTGAAGCATTGGCTTTACTGAGGTTTGGATGGAAATCCAAGATTTAGGGAGTTTTACAGATACAAAAGCAATGAGAAGGAGGGAGCTGATTGCAATAACCAGGCTGCAGGATACGGTTCCCTATGGCAGGAAAAATCAGATGAGAAAAAGAAAGAGAATATTTCTTAGTTGTGGCTTGAGTAAGGGAGACCACTTCAAATGATAATATACCAAGGCTTCCACATGCATTATCACGGAAAGAAGGGAAACGGCAATATTAACAAGGATTGCTTATTCTCCTAACCAATGTATTCTATAGATGAAAAAGTGAGGAAAATCTGTGTGGAATGGGTAATGAATGCATGATCACTAAATGACATACATAACAGAGCATGTTCATCCAAGTGTTCAAGCAATCCGAAGATAAAGTGAATTATAAAACATTAAGACTCAAAATAGAAATGAGACACTGTTAGATACGGTGATAAGTGAAGAGGAACTAAGCAGGCCCCGACTCGACTGGGATGATTGAGTTTGTGTAATTTTTATATCTTTAGATATAACAAGAAGTATGACCTCAGGGAGGGAAGAAGGAAACTAACACAACATCCCAAAACCTACAGCCTACTTACTCATTGCATTGTAGAAAGTATTAGCTCTTTTCCCCCCACAAGTTACAGTAAGAACTGGAGGTGGCAGGATTGGGAAAAGACAAAGGAAATTTAATAGTTTTGACTGGAGATAAGAGAGAAATGGAACAAATGGCTAGGGATCTCTTGGATAAAGAGAGGTCGTTTAGATAATGAGCTGAAATATTGTGTTTTCATACAAAGTTTTGAGCAACTCGTAATAAAATCTGACAGTGTCCTGAATGTTGCTGGAATATTTCTACCTTTAAAAGAGCACTTTACAAAATTCCTGCAATCATTTGGAATTTCTTTATTAACATATCGAAGGCAGATGAACAGACAGAGTCCTCCTCAGACACCGGCCATTGAAGAAAGAGAGAGAGAACTGACCCTTTGATCCTTCAGCTTTTATACTGAGCATGAGGCAGATGGGGTGGAATACCCTGTTGGTCAGTTTTGGGTCACCTGTCCTCTCCTCTCCTCCCCGCAGGTGGGATCCCACCGCACTTTTCCACTTCCGACCCTCCAGCGGGGCAAATAAAGTTATCTGCCCTTGGGTCTTATAGCAATAAGTATAAGCAAGAGCCTCTCTGCATACCACGCCTGGGCATCAGCTATAACCATTGGTCTTATCACTCTGAAAGCGAACGTTGTCTGCACAATATGCTGTTAATTTCGGTAGTTAGGAGAAGCCCAGCTAAGAAGCAAAGTTACTGAACAAAATTGGTTCTGTTTTACCTCAAACCAGGACACACATTCTTCCATTTAGCAGTGTTATCTGCTGTTCTCTCTGAACCAGCCAGAGGCACAACTGCCTTTTTTTTTTTTTTCCCTTTCCAGGCAACTGCATGGTTATACCACAGCAGTGGCTTATTCAATCCAGACATTACCTATTGATCTGAAAAGGATAAAGTTGCAATTCATTCTACTGCTTGTGCTCCCTGAGAGACTTAATTTACAGATCAAGCAAGTGCATGCCATAGCCAAACTATGGAGTAAGTGGACATCTTGTAAATGGGAACTTGCAAGGTTTTTCGTTTAATTTGCCTTTGACATTTCAAAGGAAATGGGGCAGATCTCCTAAATTAATGGAAGGGCAGAGAAACCTTTACAAAGAATATTGTTAGGCCTGTGAACGATAAGTGTTACTTTTCATACTCAGTGAGCAGGGAATTTTTATGTCTCAAAAAGAGAAAAAAAAGAAAGGGGTAATTAGACTCTTTAGTCTTGAAATACAGGTATATGAATAGCTTGAGAGAACTGTATATCCACAAGGTCAGTTCAACATTCCTATTAATTTAGACCTGAGACTGTTTCCATTATGCACAACTAATACTGCCTTTCCAGGGACTCCTGAGTTGTAAATAAAGTGACAGACTTTTATGTCAGTAATTGGGTGGTATTGAGTTATTGAGAAGTGGGCTGAAGGGGCACGATAATGTTAATGAAAGCTCTTGCACAATGTGTGTACTTGAAAGGAGTACAAAGGTATAACTTGTCTAGGATGGCCTATTTCGGTAGTCAGTAAGAAGATTAATATGATGGTGTCAAACAGAGATAATTGATACCAATTTTATATATTTAAGTTTCTACCAAGGAAGTGCACTGAAATCCATCATTCCATTTGCAGTGACAAGTTGGTGTAATAGCAGCAGAATTTTTAGGTTTAATTCTTTCATAACTTGTGATAAGCTGTTACTCTGAATTATCAAGATTATGAACTGGCAGATTTAAAGATCACACTTGGGGCCCAGTAATGCTTTCCATATGAAAAAGGTATTAAAAGAGATGGGAAAATATTTTCTAAGAACTGAGCTGCCAGGAAGCACTGGAAGCGTATAAAAAGCTTTTCAGATACAGGGCTACCACACTTCCCTTTTCTTTCTGATAGGTCCCACACAGAAAGTCTGTTCAGGTAGTGATCCCAACACCGCTTTGTATTTTTGCACACCTTCTGCAGCAGTATCAAACCTTTCATCATCAGTACCTGCCCTGATCCAGAAACCCTCACTGTCCCCAGTGTGCCCTAAAGACCAAAGAGCACTGAGGGCATTCAGCAAGCAAGCGCTGTATGGTGTCTTGCTGTATAACCAGTCCACAAAACAGCTGGGAGGTATCAGTTAACGCTGAATAAGTAACACAACTGTTCTTCATGTGCACAGGCAATCCGCCTCTTCCGAGGAACATCATCTTCTTGGGAAAGACGGAGGTCCGTCAGGGAACTCCAAAAAAGGCTGTGTGCAGACAGCAGTCCTAACAACTGGAAAGGGCACTACCTTGGCCCTCTGCAGAACCATGTGGGATCACACAATGCTTCCTCTAGTCTGTCCTGACTGCTATGCACATATAACCTCTTGTCCTGATGGTTACTGATGTTGAAATATTACTGCTTGCTAAGGACCATCCTGAGCCTATCTGAACAATATAAACGCAGCCAAATCTTCAGTAGCTGTCCTGTTAAGCAAGAAAGTTCCAATACATTTTCTTCTTCATTTAGAGATATTTCAACAGAACATTCTGTTCCCATGCAGGTTGAGTGGAAGCCCTGCATTATCATTTTATTTACAATTTTCTTACAGACCATTTAGTCACAAGCATCTTTGTATGCACATGAAAATTTTAAAAATAAGAAAACTTTTAAAATAAATACTAAAGACCCTGCCCTCCTGCAGACTGACATTTAAATAAATTCTTTGGCATTCCTTTCCGCCTTCAACATTTTTGTTTTATTTTCTGTTGTGCTGCACAAAAAATTGGTATATAAATACATCACCAGTCTCCACTTGGTTTCAATATTTCATGGACTGGAAATTTATTAAAAGCTTTTACAAAAACTTTCTCTAAATTAGAGCATATACATGTCGCTGGACTAAACTTGATGTTTTGTTTACTTATAAATGAAACAGAATGCTCCACAGCAATTTCAAATTTGCAATTATTTGTGTCAGTGGTTTTGCCTTAACTTTTCAATTTTGACAATGCATTTACAGGGCCCATGTTGTGGGAATGAGTTTTTACTGTGATGTTCTGACACTGAAAGACACGTGGGTTTTTTTGAAGCAGATGAGGAACAGCCCTAAAGTTTCCATGTTCTTTTTATTTAAAGATCATAGACCTTGCACTTGTGTTCGTTTTGGATAAAGGCCTCTTACTTTCTTGTCATTGATGATGTTTAACCACCAGCAGTTTAAAGAAGAGTTATTTAACACTACTTATCTCCCACACTTACTTTGGGTGGATACGAGGCTTTTAAACTATCACTCATCCAGGCTGCAAAAGGCAAGACAGCCTTTCATAACACAACCAAAATTCCTCAAGATACTTTACAGAAGCCCAGTCCAACATGATAAGTCCTTCTCCTTCTCCTGGTCTCTGTTTTAAACGACTGATTACAAAATGGAACACCAAGACCACAGACTCATTCTCTCTCAGTAAGCCTGCAGCACCCCATATGTTCCTCCCTAACACCTCATGCATTAAGAACACTATGCTATTTGTCATTTAACATGACTTCCAGAGGAGAGTTTGGGATACTGTTAAGTGACTTTTGGTAACGCTTTCGTATTTATCCCAGAAAAAATGTGTGTGTGTGAAGGTATGGAATTGGTAAAAAAATTCTCTAGATAAAATATTTGTTTAGAAAATGAAAATATGTCAATTCAGATGGGCTGCTGCTGTTTATCACTGGAGATGTATTTTTGCTGTGTTTCATCTCTGTTCCATATGGGTTCATGTCTTTGTTGTCCCAAATCTGAGTTTTTTACCCGACGTGCAAGCCAATAACACACAGAGCAGAGGTATTTCTAAGTTAATTCCATTAATGCGCAGAAATGGGGTGCTCGTCCCAAAACAGGAGGACACCTTAGTTCCAAAAGTCTCTACTTTTATACACTGATTATTACATAGTCAAACAATTAATACATATTCATTGTTATTCTCTTTAATGATTGGTCAAGATTTCTTCGCTTCCCATGTAAATTAGTGCACAGTCTCTGTCTTCTTCTTCCATTGTTCTCTTTTGAGTAGGTGGTATCATTAGGGTAGGTGGTTAATGAGTTGGTGGTCGTGATCTCTCCCTGTCAGAATTATGCTTTTCCGGCTTCTCCTCTGATCTTGGCAGTTCCAAGTGGTTTCCTTGGTTTGCTGACCAGGCCTACAGTTCATCACTCTCTTGACAGGAGTACCCTACTTATCAACAATGCTACATTGTCTGGTGGTTAGGTCCTTAACTGTATCATAGATAAATCATGTCTAGTTATTATTTCTCTATTTTAATATTAGGTAAATAATTAAATAGGGTTGGGGCGGTATAGAGGACTTGAGCAGCAGGTTTCAGAAATGGGGTGATTCAATTACATTTTACATTTCGTTTCCTAGTTTATGTCAATTTTACCGTAACATCTTCGTCTTGAACTTAACTCAAATATACTTTTTATGAAAAAAATGTGGTTTTCTAAGCAGGTCCCAAGGCTTGGTGATTGTGGTAAGGGGTAGAAAAGAGTAGAGACATTTCTAATTGCCTGCTTTGTACAGGGAATAGCTGAATATTATTTATTTAATATTAACACTACATATTGTTATTAATACTATAATTAATGTAAAGTCTAATTTATGCATAAAATTAAATGATGAATTGCATAATATACATCATAATAAAGCACACATAAAATATGTATTTTTATTTTTATACATAATATATAAACATTATAATATGTAAAATGTGCAATGATACATTATTTTTATATTAGTATAATTAATATGCATGCTATGTATTTATGCAGCAGCACCTGCAATTTGGCCTTCCTCTGAGAGAACTAAAGGCCATTAGTCTTGTATAAACTGGGATATAATTTTCTAAACCCTGGTGAAGGGGAAGAGAAGTTTCTTTTTTCCATCTTCCCTCTTCAGCTGACTATTAGCTTTTTAAAAAAGCAAACGTGCAAAAAATGTCATCAGCCAATGTAAGTCCGAAAAACCACAAGCATTCAAAAAACACCTAGTTGTCAAAAATCCCCAAAGACAGATATACTGCTTGTTGATGTTTACACAGTTTAAGAGTCATTTGCAATGCATGAACACAGTTTTCCCATTGTGTGAAAAACAGCCCATGACCAGGCGGCCACAGTTCTCCAAGGATGACAGCTTTTGTTGGACTGATTTGATATGAGAGCTCATAAAACCTCCACACAGGAGCAGGCCACTGGTAACTTCATTTCCCAGTGTCCCTCAGTGCCGTGCACAGAAGGAGACCTGGGAGCAGGCACCAGCGCTTTGGGCTCCAGCGCCTTCTTCACCAGGAGCCACCCCTGGAAAACTCCCGCAAAGCCACGCTCTGGCTCGCAGCCGCAGCGTCTGGGCATTGCACTTCTCGGAGCATCTTCTTCTGAAGGTCCATTTTGCATGACAATTCCACAGACACCAAACCAAGGCTGCTGCAGCAGGACTGTGTTTAGTCAAATCTACTGCCTCAGCTGGCTGAGTGTGTGAGAGCAGGAGCACTGCTGCCTGAACCAGATGGCCACCGATAAACGGCAAGGCTGGACCGTGGCAGTCCTAATTTAGATCAGCATATGTCGATGCCATCAATCATCCTCTCCCAGGTTTTAATTTTTATCATGCCGCATGCAAATCCTATGAGTAGTACGTCAGTTCCAATGAAGCATAAGCAGCTCTATATATTTTTTCTCTGGTTATACATATGCTAAGGTTGAAAATCAAAACTAAAGAATCTTAGAATGTGCTAACGTACTCATTATCACTTGAAAGCTAGTTAAAAATAAGCCCCAACTAGGTGACTATATTTCCAGTTATAAGTTCTCGTGAAATAAATAAAAAAATGGCAAAAAGCCAGAACATGAAATAATATGGAAATAATATGAAATAATATTACAGAATTTATCATTCTGTAATACAAACCAAAGCGTGATTAGATTTAGTTAAATAAAGTACAAGGAAGAAAAGAGTTTAATTTTGTTTTCTTTATGACTCTTTCTGGCTCTTTCCTGCTCAGCTACAGGCAGTGTTTGCACTTCAGGCTGTTTGTTTCACATCTGTCTTTCGCAAGCCTGCTCGGCTACACTGGCTGCTCTTTGCCACCATATATTTGGGCTTTTTTTTTTTCCTCTTCTATTATCTCCTACAGAAAAACAAAAAAAAGCATGGAGATACTTTACCTGCACTGGGAGCGGAATATTTACATTTACTGATACAAGAATGCATAGTAAAGATATGAAGCTGAAAAGCTGCAGCGGGTTCAAAGCTCAAAGATCTGACCTATTAATTTCAACCAAATGTTGACAAGCCCTGGATTGCCTCACGGGCCTGCGCTGCTTAGGTCAAGAGCAACAGGCAGCGGTGAATCGATGTTGAGTAGACTCCTGCAGAATCCAATACAAGTGCTTTCCTTATTTGGGGAATCGTAAAGCAAAATAGCACAGCCCACATCGTGCTGTCTGGAATATATGCCAGTAAGATGACACTAATAGGAGAGATAGAGTCCCTGGACATCCTCACTAAACCTGATCCTTTCTTACGCTGCCACAAAATTCTGAAAAAGTACATTTCAAGTCTTTCACAAACAATAAATATTTACATTTCCATATTCACACAAGAAAGGAAGTTGCTGCTTAATAGAATCATTCTATTCAACGAAAGAGGCTGAGGCTAAAGTCCCACTTGGCAAAGACTATGGACATGCTAACTTTCAGACTTGGGCAGAGCCCTACCTAATGGATCCTGGTTCCTGTCAGGCTTTCATTTTGAGCCTCTTAGTTATAAGTCGAACCTGTCCACTTTCGACCTTCTGTATGGCAGAGATTTAGATCCAAGCTTTTAGCCATACTTCTCCAAAGTGGCAGAGTTTGCACAACCCCTAAAACTTGGGATATTCTTTCCCGGTTCCTCAGAATGTGACCAATACAAATTAGAGGTTGACAGTTCTCCATCCTGGAAGTTAGCAAGGTTTGAAAGCACAGTCATTTACTTAAAATAAAACAAAACTAGGCTAAAACCCCAAACCTTATTTTTTTTGCAGCTTGATGTGATGTTCACTATCACTGCTATCATCCTGCCGGAGGATTCTACCTGCCTTATACTTTGCAAATGTGTGTGTATGTGTCTAAACGACTAAAAGCTTTGCTGAAGTAGTTGGGGAATGAATTAACATTGATGTCCGCTGCCCTAATTAATGTAAGAACGGGATACAGTCCTCAGAGGGACGTTCTTCTTTGCATTACATTTATGTTCATGTTAGAGAGAGAACTAGACCAGAAATCTTTGTTTAATCAGGCTTAAATAGATGGCATTTAGAAAAGGGGAGGAAAAGATATTATGTGTTCCGGCATTACCTATGGCATATGCATGAGAGCAGTTAAAGACAGCAATGCATCGATTCTGAGCCAATTCCTTGCTAGTGAAGCTCCATGTCGGTGTAGCCCCACGGTTTTAGTGAGGCTCTGTGAAGATGCATGTGTCGGTCTATGTATCTTGGATTTTAAAATCAAAGAAAGGAATGACTAATGGTGAATCCTGTCTGGCTATGAAATAGCATTTGAATTTGAAAAGAAGGAAAACAGTTAAGTTCTCCGTGGGGGTGAGCATCAGTAAAGCTTTCAGGCTCTTGACAGCTACAGGAATCTTCAAATGTTTAAGGAAGTTGAAAGTACTTACAGAAACCCTGAATAATCAGGAAAGCAACTTTAATGAGGCTAACCCCAGGGAACACAGGGTGTTTTTTTACCCCCACTGAGTGAGTATTCTGCTTTAGGAGGACAATTGTAATTGTTAAGGTAATTTGTTGAGATGACTTTTTGCCATCTTTTTTTTTTTTCCTTCAGTTATAATTAAAGGTGAGTTAAGATGGAAAATAGTCATAAATTGCCACCAAATTTTGCTCCTGCCTTGGTTATTCAAAGCCAGCCAGGAAGTTGGGCACGCCAATTAGAAATATTTGTTAAAAAAATATGCTGAAGTACCACAGCTGCTTCAGGTGAATGGAAAAATGCAAAGGCAGGTGACTCCAATGATATGTAACAGTGAGACAAACATGAATCTCCATAAAATGTACTATGCCATGCTACAAAAAGCTAGTTCTGTAATGGCTAAGCATTATTTTTTTTTTTCGTGGAGGTCAGCATATTTAAAAAAGCTGAAAAGGAGAGTGTATTCTCAGAAAGGAAGAAGGTCATTGTGCTCATGTTTTAATCAGAATAGAAGCAGTGTGTGAAATGTTTGGCAATAAACTGCCAACAGTAGCTGTAATGCTAATACTCTGTCATGACAATGCAAGCAAAACCGGTAAGATAATGTAAGTTTCTTACATTGTGAAGTATGGTGAAATGAATGATCTTTTTTACTGCTGAGAGATCTGAAGACTACATCTACCCCATGAAACACCGGGCCGTTAACTGAGCAGCTGATTTAGGACAGTGGGCAATGGTGGCCCCTTCCTTTGTCAGGACAAAGGAGCAGCACCAAAGGGTAATTCAGACCATAAGTAGGATGAATCATTTTTCTCTCTTTACTGAGGTTTGGAAGAGTGAAAACTCTTGTAAGTTGGATCCTCAGCCTAACAGTACGTGGGTTGCAGAGAGCTACGTGCATTAGCCAGGAGCAGTCAACAAAACACTCGGAATATCCCAGCCCAGCAGCTGGCACAGCAAGATGCTGGGAAAGTGTGATGGCTATCATTAAAGAAAAAGCTCCTGCCTTGTTTGGATACGTTGCTCTTGCAAATCTCACATTCCCATGTTTCAATATACAACACACTGCTATGAGGTAATAAACCAGAGCACAATTCCCTTCTCCAACAAACTAGAGCCGACAGAAGACCGGATCCAAAGCCAGTCAATGTTTTTCTACTGATTTCAGTGGACTTTAGATCATACGCATAAAATCAATTCTAAATTCTCATCTAACCAGCAATGGGGTACAGCAAAGACATGCCTGATTTTATTGCACACATAAATGTAAGTAGGAACTTTTCTGCCTCAGAATCAAACTTGTTTACCCAATCGGTGTTAAATATCAGTCTTTGCTCATGATCTGTTTAACGTTACCCAGCTATAAAATCATGACTGACACTTTTCTGCAAGAGAGGTGTTAGGTCTGGTTTCTCAGCCAGCTCCAAATTTGGGTAATTGCCTTCTGCCCCTGCAGTTTAAACAAGATACACCATTTGTCTTCATTACCTGCTCTAAAATTGCTGTTCCAATTTGCTGTGTTTTACTGCAATAGCTGCTGCATTTGACTGCAGAAGTGGCTGCTTTAAGTGGTAGGTGAGCTGATTTTAGAAAGATAGATAGTTTGTATAAAATATTTTGTGATCCTTTGAAGTGAGCAGTGCTCAGAATTATTTTTGATTTTTACAATCCTTATGAGTATGCCAGGATACTCACATTAAATATGCTATTTGGCAGGTTTTATTTTTAAAGATTACCATATGGTCTATGTTCATCACCCAAGCTATCTCATAGAACAATTCCGTATGAGTGTTTGATGTTAATTTTATTTGGGGCTGTACTGAGATCATCATGCCAGGTTAATTAAAGCACTACAAAGAATTCTGCACAATGAACTGATGCTAAAACAGAAGGAAGCGTCAGTTTTCAGTGAATAAAATAGCAATGCTAGAAGGTAATTATCTTCTGTTGGTAGCAGAAAGAAATTAAGAATATTGCAGAGCTCCATAAAAAAAGATCAGAAAAAGAAAACCCCACCAACAAAAACCTGTCCAGGACTTATAACAAAGATTAACAACTTGGGTAAATTTATTCCTAACTTGGCAGCACTGAATGTAATATTCAGAACATTGTCATATAACATGTCATAAGGAACAGCATATGTGAGTGAATAGGGGTGGAAGTATATTTCAGTCTGGGTGTACCATTCTTTAACTTATGAGCATTGCCATTGATAACCTGAAATGTAAAGTGCTTTCTCCTCTGCGGGTGTGACAAAATCAATTCAAATAATGCACTTAGAAGATGAAACCTATCTTTACTTCAAATGTGTTTCTGCCAGCATTCCTGAACAAAGTCCTTTCCACGGTGCTCGCTTTGGCTTTCATTGGAATTCAGTGGGTTTAATTAATCACTAGAGTGATTCCGTTTTATACCTGTGCAATGCCATAAATTTGAATCCAGGCACATCCATGGTAGCTGTAGTTATGCAGTGTGAGTAAAATGTCATGCCAGAAGACCATCAAAACTACAGGAGGACAGGAAACACTTTTTTGTTCCCTCCTATTTTCTTTAAAGTGAAAGATATTTTGTCCTGAATCAGAATGAAACACAATATCTTAAAATGGTAAAACCAAAAAAATATTCTGAATAAGCAAAATCTTTTAAAATCAAGAAAAAACACTGATGTTTCATTTTGACTATTTCAGATGCTTTTAGTGATGATGAACCTGTGTTTCACAGCAAGCAATTCTGAATCAGTATATTATATTGGCATTTTTCATTTAAAAGAAGACTAACCTGAATATTTGTGCCTTCTACAGCTACTGGCACCTGTGAGCACGCTTCCACCCAGAATGATGTGCTGCAGCTCTGTTGCATTTGCTACAAATGAAAGCACAAAATTCTGGAAAACTGAAAACCTCATTTCTAGGACAGCAGGGCTAACTGAAAAAGCAGTGTAATGACCTGCACTGTGATATTTCATGCTGCTCATGGAAGAACCAACCTTCCCTGCATGAGAAGGTGGAACTTGGTGAATACTGCCAACTGCTATAGCATCCCCTATACTGGAGAGGCCAGTTCCTAGCCTTGAGAGTACCATGAGGGGAAATCTGGGGACTAATTGGCCCTGATAGCACCCATTTTCTCTTCCTCTTCCATGAGCAATTTCGATGATTTAGACCGTAGAGTTCACATCATACAGTGATTGACGTTATAAAGTATGTTGCCCCTATGCTGTACTTTGTGGTCTCTGCAGTCCTCTTGTCTTTTATACCGTGTCAAAAGTTTCAAGGCACAGGCAGCTACAGGGCTATCACACATGGAGACCCCACACAACAAGCCAAGCCTGCCAATAGCCCTGATCATGCCTGAACTCCTTGTGAGCATCTAGGGGGGGTCAAGACAGGGCTGCAGACATCAGGGAAGCATGGATTGAGTGTTTCTGAATGGCAACTTGATACTCCCTTGTCCCATAATATTCCAGAAGGGACAATATCCACAGTGAAAATATCTTCATCCTTAGGTTTTCAAAGAACAAAGTACACTGCTGTGTACCTTTACATCTTGATTTGCAGGCAGCTCAAGAGATCCAACTAAAAAGTGGTCAGGCTAATATGGGAATGTGAAGCCACACATGCAGCAAAAAGGAGATACCTTATTTTTCTCTAAACACTAGGTCCTTTATGACATGCCATGACAGACTGAAAAAAAAAGAATAATTATGGCAAAGCAGTGTTATTTTGAAGTATTCCCTTCCCAAACCCATTTCTGTTCCTGTGGCTGGAAAGGGTATCTCTTGCTTTCCTTATCAGTTCAGTATGATCTGGGTATATCTGGGGCGCAAGCACTTACACAAAACCCAGATGAGGTTTAGAAGACTGAGAATTTAATCTTGCATTTTTAAAGGTAACAAAGATATTTTATATTAATGAAAGAGAAAGGCAGCTGATGCTTTGTGAAGCTAAGCCTGACCTTTTCAGTAATACAAAACGATCACCTTTAATGTGTGCAATGTATATTCTTGGCCTTAAAAGATTAGTATAATTGTACTTAACTTTGTTTTCTCAAAACAAAGGACAGCATTTCCAATTTAACTTAACATTTTCTTTACTGTTAATACAGGTTTAAATGCACAACACACAACAGAGAAAACTGTGAATGATATTTCATGGGAAGTTTTCTTACCTTGCACTACGGTCTGCTCATTCTAATGCTTAGAGAAATTACTGTCAAGTCATCAGACTTCATTCCACTTTTTAATTTGTCATTTTAGATCCTTTCAAACCTACATCTAGGCATTCACCCTGTAACAGCACTCCCATGAAAAATTTGCCAACCAAAGAGAAAGAAGAGCCTCACTTACAACACACTCACAATTCTCAGCTGAATTAACAGTGTCAGCCATAGTCTGAGGGGACGTCCGCTTAACAGTTTCTGCAGCAATTTAGACCCATACATGCAGCAAGCCTGAGGCTTCCTGTGGAACTGTAGACTCAGTGTCAGATGGCATGTTTATTTTGGGCCCATATTGGGCCACATCATTATCTGCTCATTTGGCATCAGACTTGGCAGACATTGTTTGCAGAGGTCTACCACTTTATTCTGCCTGGCCTCTCTGGGCATTTTATGCGCTACTGGCCAAGGTTGCTGGTTTGAACGTGCAATAAGCAATGTGTAACGCTTGCAGCTAGGAGAGTGATCAGCAAATCAGCCACAAATATTTTGCCTAAACATTAGCTTTTACATTACTGAGGTTCTTTGCATCAAAACAAAGCAATACATCAACTAATTGCATCAATGGCATGAAATTCAGCAAGAACAAGTGCCAGATTCTGCACCTAGAATGGAGTAACACCGGGCACAAGTATGAACTGGCAGAGGAGTGGCTGGAGCGCAGCCCTGCAGAAAGGGATCTGGGGGTGCTGGGCGACAGCAGGGTCAATAGGAGTCAGCAGTGTGCCCCGGCAGCCACGGGGGCAAACCGCATACTGGGGCGCATCAAACACAGTATGACCAGCTGGTCAAAAGAGGTGATTATCCCACTCTGTTCAGCATTGCTGCGGCCTCACCTTAAGTACTGTGTGCAGTAAAAAAGGATGTTCAGGTACTCGAATGAGTCCAGAGGAGGGCAACAAAGCTGGTGAAAGGGCTGGAAGGCATGTCCTAGGAGGAGCATCTGAGGACTTTGAGCTCACCTAGTTTGGAAAAAAGGAGGCTGAGGGGTGACCTCATTGCTCTCTACAGTTCCCTGAGGAGGAGAAGCGGAGAGGAAGGCGCTGACCTCTTCTCCCTGGTATCCAGTGATAGGATGCATGGGAATGGTTCAAAGCTGTATCAGTGGAGGTTCAGACTGGACATTAGGCAGCATTTCTTTACTGAGAGGGTGGTCAAACACCGGAGGTGGCTTCCTAGGGAGGTGGCCAATGCCCCAAGCCTGTCAGTGTTTAAGAGGTATTTGGACAATGCACTTAATAATGGTCTTGAAATTTTGGTCAGTCCTGAAGTGATCAGGCAGTTGGACTCAATGGTTGTTGTAGCTCCCTTCCAACTGAAATATTCTATTCTATTCTATTCTATTCTATTCTATTCTATTCTATTCTATTCTATTCTATTCTATTCTATTCTATTCTATTCTATTCAAAAACAGACTAAAAAGACTGCAGGTGCTAGACACCAGGACCTACAGCTCTCAGTTCTGTATTCAAAACCAAAACCAACTGAATAACTAGAGTTTCCCTGTGGGGATGATTCTAGGAAGTAATTTTGGGGTGTAAGCTGCACATGCTCCCCGCAGTGTGTAAGGATGCAGTATGAAGCACAGGGTTTGGTAGAAAAGTCACTTGAGGAATGTCTCACCTGCTGATCTTTGCTGGCTCATTCCCGCCTACCACGGATCAGGATGAAGTGCAGTATGGGCTGAGGGCTGGACAGGGGCAGGCAAGCTTGCTGTTGACTCCAGTGCAAAAGACAACCACCTTACTCAGCTACCTCTCATGTACCATCAGTGTGTTTTGAAAGCAGAGTATCTGATTTCACTCAAGGACACTTCTAATAATTATTAAATGTATACTGTGGTGTTTAGTACTTTACATGCCCTATTGCCATAAATTCTACGTGACTTTGAACAGACACCACCCCCTCCCCCCCGACTTTGTGGGCTGTCCTGAAAAATGACAGAACATAATGTAATATAAATATTTGAATACATACGTTATTCTTCATATTCCTACTTGCTTTCTTTCTAGTGGCAGTTATCCAGTCACTGTTTTGTTCATAGCTTCTCAGACACTAAAGAAGAACAAGGATAAAAAGACACTATGAATCAGATTTTTTTCTAACTTCCAAAGAGTTCTAAGTTGTTAAAAGCCATATATTATATATTGTTTTCATCATTGTTTGTTCCATTACAAAGCTCACTGCAGTAAACTATGCAGAATAATTGAGGGCTGTACAAGTATTATAGGATTGCTTGGGCAGAAAAAAGAGGCATGAATGAAGACAGTGACAGAACTTGCTGAGTATGTCTTGTATGTCTTGGGAATTGGCTGTCATTCACGTCTGCTACTTAACTAGGACAAAGATTATTAATTGAGATGCTGCCTACAATCTTGCTGGAAAAAAAAGTCCTTTCCTTGAAAAAAATGGTGTCTAATGTCACTGCTCTTCATTACTACAACCTCAGTCAAACAACTGACTTCTCTGATCTCAGCAATTCAGTTTTTCTCAATGCTTCTTAAATGAATTTTGCTGTGGCCATGTATGTGATTTTTATTAATGCAGATGACAACAGTGACAGCTAACGTTTCATACTGGGGCCTGAAGAATTTGGCATTTTGTAGCACCTGTACATAAAGCCACCAGAAGCTACCATTAACTTATTTGATAATTGCTTATTTTAGAACAAAGTTACAGAACATGAAGACAAATTCCCGCTAGAAACCAATGGCAGAAAATCACCTTCAGTGTTGACAAAATGGAAATCAAGGTCTCATTTCCTTAAGAAAAGCTTTAATTCAAGCTCAGCTGGTGGGTATTGAAGCAGGAAAATCTCATCTTACAAACCAGATATTGTTTTGATGATAAGGTTTTGCAATCTCCCTGCCTTTTTCTAATATCTTTTATACACACATCAACAGAAGTTTTGTGTTTTCTCTTGGCATCAATGAGGATGCCAAACCTCTTTGTTAGATTGCAACTAGGTTTTCTTTCTTTCTTTCTTTGGAAAACCCAAGTACAAATAGGCTAATTTGGATAGCATTCATCAGCTAGTTTCAGGCACAAAACACTCAGGAAGGCCTGACATATTTCATTATGAAACATTGATACTTTTTACTTCAAAGCAGTTAAGCTTTTTGGAGAGTTTAGCTAATTTTATCTTGAAGGGGTAAAACCAACCAAAAATAAATTAAAATAATATTTTAAATGAATTGTATTCAATCAGAAAACGAAGCAAATAATTTGAACTCCAAATTAATGATTTTTTTCTGGCTTGATCCATTGTTGAAGATGCTATTTTCAGATACCTATACAAGTGTTTGTGTGAATCATCAAATTTTCCACATATTTATGTATATATGTATTGACGAGTGGCTGTGCTTTTGCCAAGACTGCCTAAGAATATAAATGAAGCTATATTTTTAGGGAACTGTAATAATCTTTATTAGACCTACTGGTACAGCTGGTAGGAAAGAAGCGCACTTGCAGGCTGACAAGCCCTGCTCCAGATCTGGAACAGACGCAGCAACCTCAGGCTAAATACTCACTGCAGACAACTGCTCTGAGTTTCACTTGATTATGTTAAACAGTCAGACAATTTGAGAAAAAATGTGATGGGCATGAGAAGAGCAGAAGGGCAGGTTGGCAAAAAGGGAGATGATGGGGTTGCTTACCCCCACGGGACAAGCAGAAATGGAGAGAGGGGGTAATTATCGGCTTGAACGGAGAGATACAAGTGCCACTTTTTACTTCAGTTAGATAATGAGGGAATTAAATATCTTTTAGTTTCGTGATAGGTAAAGCAATGGAAGGCACTGCTAAAGGCACCAACTAGCACAGAAAAGCCTAGCACAAAGCTGAGGAATAGGCTGATATGCATTCTTTGGGGAGAAGTCTCTGGTAACCAGTCTCTGATTTCCTTTGACTGGAGGCCCAAACCCCAGCTCCTCGCTCGTGCCAAGCATTGTCTGCGGGCGGCACGCTGAACTGGATGGGATTTCATGATGTGAGGACATCAGTGGGAGCACTGGATGACATAGGCCTGTTCAGCAGGCTGGTTTGCTTTCGTCCTGGTCCAATTCAGTGATCCCATTTGTGTCATTTTCCCCTCTGTCCTCAAACAGTCCTACTGCAGCACTGCGGGTACAGCACCTGCAGTGATATATCTCTAGCGATGATAATTTTAATGAAGAAATATTTAATTTCAGATTTCTTAGCGCTTGGATAGATTTCACTTGTAAAAGGGTTATACTAAATAAAAAAAATGGCCTTCTATTTCACTGGAAGCACTCTGAGCGTTGAAATCTAGAGATGATTTTCATTCTCCTTTGAAGGGCAAGGTGTAAACCTGTTCGATAGATTCGTTATTTACAATGCTGCATCAAGCAGCAGATGTATTTGCTCCGGAAAATGTAGTCACCAATAATTCACTCGCTCTTGGTTGTGTAAAAAACATTAGGTAGAGAATGAAATGAGAATAATGCTTCTCTACATAACACAGAAAGGAAGAACAGTTTAGACATAATTTTGAACTTCTACCCCAAGGAAATACTTCCTTCTTCCAGCAGACCTAAGCTTAAATATCTAATACTAAACTATTATGAAGTTTAAATCTCGTAAGGATATGTGTTGTGTTACAGAAAACATTGTTGTGCTACAGAATACCTGTTTCAGGTCTGGGCGCAGAAATTAATGCAGTGTGTGCAGCAATGGAGAGGGCAGTGCCTGCATTGCGTACAGCCGAGCAGCCTCCGTGAGGCTGCAGGGATATGTCTGTAGATATGGAGGTGTGGCAGAGACACAGAATGAAGAGTTAACTCAGTTCTCTGCTTTGTTAAAGACTTCATGTGTGGGTTCACTTAGGGCTTATTCATAAACATCACATAAAAACTCACATTTTAGATACCATTCTGCTAGTTTCAGGGGTAATTCTAGTCCAAGTCCCCCTACACAAAGACAAGCAAGAATTATTCACCTAAATAATGGCATTCATTGATGCCAGCATGCTAGGCAAAGAAAAAGCCTCAAAATATCCACAGCCATACCCTGTATCTCATAAGGCAGATATAGCAAAATACAGTAAAAGGTGCTATAAAGACTAGAGGAATATGACCAGCTAAGATAAATAGCAATCATAATCAAGCACAGCCTCAATGATTAGGGCTGAGAGAGTTGGGGCTGTTCACCCTGGAGAAGAGAATGCTCCGAGGAGATCTTATTGCGGCCTTCCAGTACCTAAAAGGGGCCTACAGGAGAGCTGGGGAGGGACTTTTTACAAGGCCGTGTAGTGATAGGATGAGGGGGAATGGCTTTAAACTGGAAGAAGGCAGGTTTAGGTTAAACATTAGGAAGAAGTTTTTCACTCTGAGGGTGGTAAGGCAGTGGAACAGGTTGCCCAGAGAGATTGAGGCCCCATCCCTGGAGGTGTTTAAGGCCAGGCTGGACGTGGCCTTGGGCAACCTGGTCTAGTGAGAGATGTCCCTGCCTATGGCAGGGCGGTTGGAACTCCATGATCTTCAGGGTCTCTTCCAACCTAAGCCATTCTATGATTCTATGATTCGATGATTCTTATTGTTCCTCTTTGGCTCCCACAGAGTAGAAGTTGTAGGAGTGTCAGAGGAGAAGTAGAATACAGCATCAATCAGGTGACTGACAGTCACGTCCCCGAGAAAGGGATATTGGACAGTACACGCATATATGCACCCATACATATATGTGTATATATACGTAGGGAAGACTTCTCCATTGAATTGAGTTGCATGTTGAATGTGATCTCCAAAACACAACTTGATCGACAGATGGTCCCTCCGTTCAGTCACCACACTAATACAAGTACAATGAAGATGAAATGATTGATTCAGGAAAAAGCTTTTAACTGTAAACCTAAGCCCATTCCCTGTCCTAGGCATATTCTTCTCTTGAAGCCTGGAGGAAGTGCTATTTTCAGCATGGACATCTTACTCCTAAGTCAGGATTTTAAAAAACAAAACAAAACCCCTTACATTTTCCTCATTTTTTTCACAGCTTTCTTTAACATAGCTGTTTCCCATCTGTGGCTTTTTCCCTTTAAAAGATGTTTTGCCCTGTAGTCACACATGCATTTTAAAAAATGGTAGGGTAACAAAAAAAGATGCATTTTTTCCCCAAGACTTCTGCTTATGCTACGTAGTAACTTTCATTTTCCTTAGCCTGTTTTCTTATTCATCCCTTTACACCACATGCTCATCTGTAAAGTTCTGCCTCTTTCATTTTTATTTTCTAGGCTCAGATTTTCATCAGCAAAACAGAAAAGACTTGGTTTATGTCTTGATTTAATTTACCATTTCAGTAAATTTTTTCTGACAATGTTCATACTGTAGTTAGTGTGTGTACCGATGATAACAGTTGCATTGATTACTTTACTGACAAGTAATATACAAGGCAAGGAAACTAACTGCAATGCTTTCTCAAGGAATGAGAAATTTTTCTGTATTATAAATATAAAGGGAAAGGCGGAATGAAATAAGCTGCAGCAATAAAGAGGAAAATTAATTCCAGCTTTTACAGATGGCTGCAGCTGTATTACTTAGCATGCATGTCAGCTGTAGGAGAATGTTTAAAAAAGGAGATCCAGCTCTATGGTGACAAATCACAACGCTTTCCAAATGGACCAAATTCAGCAGTGGAGTAAAACACTGAAGTCAGAGGAGTCACAAACCCAGTAAATTTAGCACCTTACACTTTGCATCTTTTAATACTTGTCCGAAAACAAAACTGAAGGGGGATACGTGCTCTCTACTATGTTGCTATTACAGACAGGTTATAAATAACATATTTAAATGAATGCTAAAGCAAGATAAAGTGATTTCCTGTCATTTTTATGTATTACTCTAAGTATGAGAGTATCACATGACCTTTCAATAAGAAGAAATTCTCACACTGGAATTAATAGACTTTCATAGCAATATTCATTGTAATACTTGTTTATTTGCATCTATAGGGAACACAGATTGTGGTATTAGACTAAGCACAAGTTTGAAAATAAAAGCCCAATCTTTATTAAAATAGAAGTCACCGTTAGAGTGTTCACCTCACCCAAGTGTCCACTGCTGAAAAGCCATGCTCTGCTCTGATGGGTAAAGACAGAACTAAATGAGACCTCAGGGCATTACCATGCTGTACAGAGAATACAGGTAGCGTAAAAAAGCATCTGTGAGCTGTAGTGACAATTTATCACCAATTTTATAATAGTTACAATATTTTTCACAATATGTTCTTTCATACTTGATACAGCATAAAATATTTCTGATTTTCTTTACCAACAAAGAAGTTTACACATCTTCTGATGGAATAATAAATGAATACATTTTCCTTATATCAGAAAATTGATTGCTATTACATTTCACATTCATCCTTTACTTATTCAAATTAATATCCAAGGTTTTAAATGCAGAAGAATATTCAAAAATTACTGGCAAAATTACAAGGGAATTTTGAATGTTCTACTTTACAAGAGAAGCAGGAAGGCATAGAAGAGGGTTACTAGCATTTTCCTAAATCTATGGTGACATTTTTAGAAGCTTCTAGATGACTTAGGCTTTGCAGTTCACTTTTCTAAGATGACTTTTGTAACCCGAAAAAGGTAACTTTATTGAGCCAACGTTTCAGGAGTTGCATCTATACTGCAATATAACAGTTCTCTGCAGAACTGAGAATCTCTGCAATGAGATTCTCTGATCACCAAGACCAGGGTGCTACTGGATGATCTGCATGAAGCACTGCCGGGTTTCCATCAAGGCAAAACAGACTGTAGGAGGGTTAGTGACCACACAGGTCTAATCCTCAAATTACTGTCATGAGGAAGCCATTTCGTGACAGAATAATGCTCCAGTGTGAGGTCCCTCCCATGGGAGACAGTCCTCCACAAACTTCTCCAACATGAGTCCCTCTCATGGGAGACAGTCCTCCACAAACTTCTCCAACATGAGTCCTTCCCATGGGCTGCAGTTCTTCATGAAATGCTCCAGCATGGGTCCTTTCCATGGGGTGAAGTTCTTCAGGAACAGACTGATCCAGCATGTGTCCCCCACGGGGTCACAAGTCCTGCCAGGATCCTGTTCCAGCATGGGCTTCCCACAGGGTCACAGACTCCTTTGGGTATCCACCTGCTCCAGCGTGCAGGTAGATATCTGTTCTACCATGGACCTCCATGGGCTGCAGGGGAACAGCCTGCCTTACCATGGTCTTCACCACGGGCTGCAGGGGAATCTCAGCTCTGGAGACTGGAGCACCTCCTCCCCTCCTTCTTCACTGACCTTGTCATCTGCAGGGCTATTGCTCTCACATATGCTCACTCCTCTCTTTGCCAGCAATTGCTGTTGTGTACTGACTTTTTTTCCCTTCTTAAATATGTTATCCCAGAGGCGCTACCACCGTTGCTGATGGGCTTGGCCATGGCCAGCGGCGCATCCGTGTTGGAGCCGGCTGGCATTGGCTCTATTGGACACAGGGGAAGCTTCTAGCAGCTCCTCACAGAAGTCACCCCTCTAGTCCCCCCACTACCAACACCTTGCCATGCAAACACAATATGTGGGGACGAGAACATTTAAATAGAGGTGGGAGAGGAAAAAGGGGAAATATCATTCTGGCAAAAGAATGGGCCTGGAGTCTGTAGCGCCACATACAGCAGTTTCTGAAGCTAATTGACAACTGCCAGGTTTGTTACAGGACAAATGTTTTTCCTACCTGATCAAAGCAGTGGAAATAAAGACAATTCCTCCAGAAGAACTTAAACACCAGACTAAAAAGGTTCAAGTTATGTCCTTGGAGGCTGGACTGGTGACCTTCTGCTTTCCCTACCAACCTGAATTTTGTTAAGATCCTGGGACTCTGTTATTATTACAGAGTTCATCATATTGAGCCACAACATGCCCTTCCTTTCTAAGGTAGAGCTTACACAAATACATCCTCACTGGTTTTAGTTACTGCAGTTTAGATTTTGTTTGCTAGGGGAAACATTGATTCTTGACAAACTCGTGGAAAACACAGTCATGCTGACCTTTCTAACTCTGCTGTGGAAGGGAATCAGCAAAAAGAGAGAGCAGATAAGAATGAATAAAGAAGGGAGGTTTGCTACTACTATTTATTGTTTCCTTCCCTACACGAGAACTGCGCTGTTCAAAAAACTGGGCTGTCAATGCGAGACATGTGTTGATTTTAATAATTAAGCACTGTTGGGTTGCTGACACTATTAGTCAGGGGTCAGTAGACATTTTCATTACCATTGCCATTTTCCAAGACTTCATAACTGTCTTTTTAATTCACGCTGGGTTGAGACTTAGTGTGTAGGTTATCAACTTCCTGGCATTTTTGCCTCACCATAATAATCTATTTTTAAAGTTTTCAGACTACAGCAACTTAAGATTGTTTCAGCCTGCTTCCATTAGGGCTCTGTGAGCTGGGGGAACTGAAGAGAGCGGAGGGGTTGAAGCCTCATTTCTTCTCACTCTGTAACAAACAACACTGAAGCCTTGGGTCTGGGGATGGAGTAGCAGAGACCAGTGTAAATCAGTGGAGGACTGTGGGAGCTGTGGGGGCAGGGCTTTTCAAGCCTTATAAGAAGTGTCTGAGATGTGGGTAACTTTTCTTTGAATGTAATGACACTCTCGAAGAGACACAAGTGTCAGAAGAAGTAACCTGCACAGTTCATCCAGTTCATCATGGAGAAAATCAGATTGACAATACATGGCACGAGGAAGCTGGAGAACCTTCACTGTTGTCCCTGTATTCCCTCTCCTCCTCTCCTGCCGCACAGGGAAAGACGCTATTTACTGAGCTCTGTTTCACTGTCAGCTAATGGGTATGCTGTAAACAACTATGTTATAAGAAAGTATGCGTTAAAAGTTTATCAGCTAGACCTGCCTGCACACTAATCCCAAATTTAATACAATTTTCCCTCAGAAAGAATGCTAAATATATTTGTCTTCAGTAGTGACAGGAAAAGGAGGTAGTCCTTGCCACTATATATAGTTGTCCTTGCAACGTATAATAGTTGTATTATAAAGACCCAGATAAGCTTGTCCATATATTCAGCCACTTGTTTTGCTTTGTGATATTTAGAAAACCTGCAGTGGCTTGCTTTTTGTAGTGGCGTTTTTTGCCTTTCTCACCCAGCTTTGTGCTGGGTGGACATAAAATTTCTGGAACGCTAGAAAAACCTCCCATGTAGGCTCAAGTCCTGAGGCTTGTAAATAAGTTTCTCTGTTAGGAATAGATAACGTAGGCTGCAACACAGTGCTCACAACATGGGTAGACCTTCTCCGCTCCGACCCAGGAGACTTGGCACTTGAAGTGGAGGGCCAGCTCAGTGGAGCAGAGATTTATGCTTCTGTAGTCTCTATTCTGGCTTATCCAGTTTTTACCAATACCTGAAGTACCAAACAGCACTTCAGCAGAAACCATTTACGCCTACCGCTTCGAAGAAACTTGCTGCTCTGTTTTATATGAGTTATATGACACACTAGAAGAAACACGGAATAAAGAAGAAACGTTCCTCTTGTTACTCTGTCAAAGTCCAATAAACAATATTTGAAATTGATACTACTATTCCATAATTCTCCTATTTATTAGTAATTTCTTATAATAGGATTAAAATGATAGTATACTACAGGCTACCATGGGGAACTTTGGTTCAATGGCAATTGAGGATCTCAGTCCTTGAATTATATTATGCTGAAGCGTATTATTCCCAGAGAGAAATGTATGTTTACGCTCCCTTGAAGAATTCCAGATACTTGGAAAACCATTCCCACCCATTCCCAAAAAGAAGCTGCAGTCTTGACTATAGCCTAAATTCTGAGACAAACTGAAAATTATTTTGCATGTCTATTAATTCCTTAAAAAATAGTACCTTGAGCAAAGAGTTGATAGCCTCCAGCAAAATAAATTTACTTAAAATGCATGGCTTGAAAACATAAATACTGGAGCAATTATATTGTTTGCTGAATTCTGACTAGTTTGAAAAGGTAAGGGTTCCTGAAACGTGAATATACATGGCATAAAAAAGACTTTTTAAAATGTAGTGATTTACAGTAGCTCCTTTTCTTCAAGATTAGTCCTATACAGATATTATCAAAAAAGGGAAAATCAAAATTGAGTGAACTTAAATTTTAACAGAAATATTTCTTTATTGTATATGAAGTGGTAAATAGCCTACCGATTTCTCTCTCTGAATTTCAGATTTAAGTGAAATGTCATAAAAGCAGTAAATAGATATATATTTATGTATACATAAAAAGAAAGACAGAGTCAAAAGAGTCAAACCCACAAAAGTAAACCTTTTATGTTGTAAATACATAGTGAACTCAATTATTAGAACTGAATTGTGCTCATATTTCTTAGTATTCTCTTTGTGGTATTAAAAGCAAAATACAGAACAGTTTTCATACTTTTCATTTGATCAAAATTGTTTCGGTTTACCTTGAAAAGGTCAGAAATAAGTGTATATATATAAACACACACTACAGCTTCAATACCTATTTAGCTTTTGGTTGTAAGTCTTACTGTATTGCAGTCTTGTCTATAGAGGCTTTGAAAGTGCTCTGAAAAATCTTGTTTAAAGAGAAAGAACATCCCTCTACACAGTTATTACAGCACAAAGGAGTCATGGCTGACAATGCAGTCTGTAACTATATTACCCGCTTTAAAATTATAAGTGTTGCAATTAAGTTACTCAAAGCCTGACTCAGCATTCCAGTTCATGAGTCACAGAAAAGTTACCTGTAATTTGAAAGTTTTACAGAAATTCACCCATTGAATAAGTTCACATCATCTGTTAGAAAAAAAAAATAATTCTATCAAGGAAAACTAATTAAATCCAGAATTTTCAGTGTAATTACCCAAATGAGATAAAAATATGCATACGTTTATCAAGAGTTTGATAAAGAGACAGCAAAATGGTAGATATCAATTATGTGTAGATGCAAAGGTTTGAAATATATTTTAGCATGTAGTGCTTTGAGTCACAGATTTCCTGAGAAGAAGCACTTGCCTGTAAGAACTGTTCTGAATTCATTCAAACCTCCAGGCGGACTGAGCAGAATTCAGGGTAAGTCGGAACACCAGAGTAACACGGTGCTCTGTCTGGAATATTTTATGTCACCTTAACTCTACAGTTTCACAGATAGTAATTTCTTTGTTCAAATAGAGGTTTTGATATTAAAAGAAAAAAAAAAAAAAAACAAACAAAAAACGAAACACGAAACCCAAAATGAAGAAAGTACCAATCTTGAATATGAAAGATGATTCAAAACCTTGAAAAAGTTAAAAGTTAATTAAAAATTCAAAACATAGCATTCGTCAAACTATATCAAACAAAATTTCTTCTTCAGTTTTTCATCTCTAAACATGGTTTTGCATTTTTCAACTACATGTTCAGTTATATTTCAAAAAGGTAGTCATTTCAGACAAAGATTGAAATATTTTCCTTCATTTCTTTGCTGCCTTTAGCACACCAACAGGCTCCAATTGCCTTTATCAGCCTGAGACCATCCTTATTTGTAATCCTCTTCTGCAACATGGTCCCCCTGCCAAGGGCTTTAGCTGCATGTGCTGGGGGTCAGCTCTGATGTGGCCCAACTGGGTGACCTTGGACAAGGCTGCTGTGAACGGGCTGCAAGAGGGCTCCTCCCGCTCTCACCCTGCGCAGTGGGGGCTGCACACAAGCTCAGGACTTGCACTTTGCTGTAGGTAAGCCTTGGGGTGCCTCATCTTGCACCAGCCTCACCCTGACCTTAGCCCTTTCTTTATATCCTTTCTTGACCTTCATCCTGAAGTGTCACTGGTGCCTGCTGATCCCTGTCCTGCTGTTTGACCCTGGTTTCCATCACTGGACCTTCCCTGCTTAGGTGTGGTGGGGCAGCACCCATGCCGGTAAGGACGCTGCCTGGCCACCCAGCTGTCACCCGTGGCTACCAGTTCCCCTGCCCCTGCCAGACCATCTTGAGATTGCAACATCCTGGCAATAATGAGCCAAAGCAGAACCCATCAGCAATTTTTAAATGTGTAGGTATGAAACAGGAACTTGTCATGTTGGACACTTTCCTGCAAACACTTTGACTCATAGCATTCAACATTTACCGATTAAAAAAGATACTCTGTATGTGTGGGGAAAATAATCCCAAATCCCAACCTGCTCTTCTTGTGTTACTTAGCATTTACCATACTTGACTCTTTACATCTGCTACCTGGGAGGAATTGTGAGATGAGCTTGATTGACGTTTCTAAAAATCAAAGCTGTGAAACTGGTGATGGAGACCTTCCCATACAGAAGTGCAAGTAGTTTAGTCATCGTGCATGTTAAACGTGCTCTCAAAAGACCCTGCGTTTAGCAGATATTCCTTTTTCACTGTTTTTCTGTCTCACGTTTTAGGTATTCTAAATCAAGCATGAATATCTGGACAATTGATTAATTAACCTCATTAAGAAATATTTTGATGGTCTGGACATTCTATAGTGTGACATTTGGCTGAATTAAATGTAAACTTTATACTGTAACTTTTGTGAGGAGTTATATTAGATCTGTATTATGGTTTGGACCATGGAGGTATCATCTATTTCATTTTGTTCCATTCAATAAGCTTTTTTTCAGAGACTGGCGCTGATTAATTATATGTAATTAGTAATGATAATAGGGCTATAGATGTGGGGAAAACAGTAACATGAGATTTGGGTTTTTTTTTTCTCCCCTTAAATTCTAGGTAGTAAACAATGGTAGCAGCAGGTTCATTAAGGGAATCAGTACTTTTTATGGACAGTTAAATACTAATTGTAAAGATTGTTGGATTCAAGCTGAATTGTATCTTTTTTTTTAATTAGAAGAACAGCTAAGGACATCAGTTTTAGAGGAAAAACATCCTTCAGCTAGGAACATCAATTTTAGAGGAACAACATAGATTTATATAATCAGACAATTGAGACCCAGGATGCTTGCAATCAACTTCAGCATACTGGTGTTACTTACATGCAATAAACCATAAGAAAGCTCCATTTTCTTTTTTTTTTTTTCTTTGTTTGTCTTTTGCAGTTTCTAGCTGCCTTTCTTTTTCTGTATTTTTTGAATTTAAAGCTTCATTTTAATTGCGTGTCTGTGTGACAAGGAAAGAAACGAGGCTCCCTGTATTTCATACCAAAGTTATATATTCATAAAGAAAAAAAAATTAAGTGGCTGTTGTGTATGAACTGCTGCCTGTCCTCTTCACCAATATTCTGAATATCGACTTTAAGAAAATGACCCATTTTTCGCTTTATTTTGGCTAGCTTTCCTCATTATCTCTAACTTTCTGTCTGTATAAATAAGCTTAAGGCAAAGGACTTGAGGAATATTAGTCCTGAGCAGAAAAGAACAAGTGAATTACATAAACAGTATTTCCTGGTTACTAAAGATGGCTGCAAATTTCAACCCTATCACACATTCCAATATTTCTACCTTTGTTTTGTCCCAGATAGGAGTAAAAGTCAAAATACACTCTGGTTTTCACAGAATGGAATTTTTTTTAATACCTGCTTATAATTGTTAAAACCTTTTCTTCTGATTAGGAAAAAGTGTCAAAAATTCCCACAGGAGATAAAATCCATCAAAAGTTTGATCCTTCTTTTCCAAAAATGAAAATATAGGGTTTTTACCTGCTCACTCTAATACAAACACAAAGTGGAATAGGCAATTAAGTAAAATAAATTAACAAACTAAAAAAGAAGTCAAAATAAATTACTGTATATACAGTTCTTTGCCTAAGGAGAAAATGACGGAGAGAATGGGTAAGACGTGACTGAAATTAGTCAGAGTGCTTAATGCACTTCTGGAATCTGCTCTCACATGATGGGGGGGGCACCGTAAGAACCTATAAAACAAAGAAGTCTTTCACTCGTTATTGTTGCATCGAATTGAAACATCGTGTTTGTTTTTTGTTTGTTGTTGAGATTTTCCTGTGTCTATGTCTGTATAAGCAAGTAATTTGGTGCAGAAAGAAGAGATCAATAGATCAAAGCTGTTGGTAATCAGGACCTCACATCCACACCATATGTGGCGGGAGGGTTTTACTATGGACTGAATTTTATCAGCCCCCCCCCCCCCCCAAATGATCCCGCTGCATGTTTTTTTTTAAAGCTGTTTAAAGAGCAAAACAGGGTTTCCAATGCCCAGCTCACCCCAAAAGGATAGTTTGGCCTGGGAAAGAAACACCCTCCACCTATACTGTGAAAGTATAGGGACAGAAGTAACCACACATGCAAGATACAGAGAAAAGGTGTGATTTTGCAGCTTTAGCTCTAGGAAGGACGTTCAGCTGGTAAAGCAGGAGTCTGGATTCCTTGTATACTGTGAACCAGGTACTGGATAAATTTGACAAGAAATAAGGCAAAACAGCAAAAGCCCTACTCAATTCTTCCAGAATAATAGTCATAAAAGGAAAATCCAGACCCTGATTCAGAGCGGACAGAGGTGCTGTTGCCATGAGTATCAGAGCTTATTTTAGGGACAGGGGCTGGATCTCCTTCATATCCCTATGGGTCCTGGTAATGAAGTAGCTCCCCCGGTGGAGAGAAAAAGCTATATGGATAGAGATTCACTCGGCGTAGTGAATCTCTAACACCTATAATCATCCTAAAATAGGTTAGATGAGTTGCAACTCTCTTGATTATAGATGGACACTAGATCAGAGAAAGACATCTCAAGTAAGATGAGAGAAGTTACTTCGATAACTAGCTGTCCCCAGGAAATTGTGGTGGCACTAGGTGCCTAAATCTGGGGCTTACAATTGACATTTGGGTACTCAAATAAGTTACTCTACTACATTAGTTATGTCAGCCTTTTATTAGATCCAGGCCCTACCGATACAGGCAAGAACTAAATCCAATTTCTTCTTATCATTTCCTTCCCTGGTAAAGGATAATCCAGCCAATAAGGAAAAATACACTTACAAACAGAACAAAGGAAACGAAACACAGTTGAGGAGCAGAAATATTTTAAAATGTTAAGTGATAAGGTGATGTGAGTTGCAAAATAATTAGAATATAGCCACTTAATGGGGCAGCAGTTCTGATTACGTACATCAACTACCTCCTTGCATTGCAAATCTGGAAATAATTTAGAAATGCCAATTTATTTTAAAGGTGTTTCTATTTAAGTTAATGGTATGGAAAAATCTAAAAGGTTTGTTCCATCAAAATAATCATCTTAGTTTACTAACCATGAGGAACTTTTTTTGCAAAGGGTTTTCAAAGTGTCCCTTATAGTTTTAGGTATATTTATGCTTATAGCAGCTGGTTCGTAAGTAGAAAACAGAATATTGTAAAGTTTTATTTATCTTACACTTTCAAATTTGCTAAATAGAGATAAACAGAATGGGCATGTTAAGATTTCTTTTTTCTGATTAATTTTACGGTAATTCAAAGTGTTTCAGTTTTAAATGAATTGTTTGAATACTAAATTATGCAGCTTTATGATCCAGGAGATAAGCAGAGCTCTAAAGATGCCTCTGAGACTTGAAAGAGACAGCATTAGGAGCTCATTATTGCCGGCACATTTAACATGCTTAAAGTAGGGGAAAATAGCCATTAAGTTAATGCAATAGTTAAACTGCATTAATTTGAAAAACTGCCCAGTGAAATGCTTACAGTGAGAGTGTATCTTTAAAAAAAAAAAAAAAAAAGTGGCATTTTCAAATATTAAAGAGTCAAAAACATTTGAAGAGTAGTCCTTTTCAAGCAATTTAACATCATGTTTACACTTGAAGAAATATTCAGTTTATCTCTCAAATGCATGTCAATGAGTATCAACATTTTCTAAAGAGAGAAGAGCAGATGTTAATATGCATAAAAGATGAGTTCAGGACTACTGGGTGGTAGCAAACAAACAAAATAAGCTCCACCTCTCCTTCCTATTAGTGCCTTCATCCTCTGGGTCCTTTCTTGCCAACACTGAAAAGTAACAGTAGTTGCTGAAAGTAACAGCACCTCTCTACTGATTGCATAAAAAGACCAAAGGAAGCACTACAAACTATCCAAAATGACGGGGAAAAGAGAACAGCTAAGTCCTAACAAAGTCCACACCAAAGAAACATAACGATTGCCACCAGAGGATTAGATTTACTATACTTCATATTTCCAAAACTGAAGCAATCAACCCCACAAAAGTAAAATGCAGGGTAATATTCAACACACATATGATTTTCCACATGCTCCAGAATGGCCGCAAAATACTGCACAATGTTTAATGACCCCTCCTAAATTTGTTGATATTAATTATGCAAACTTATAGTTCTTATTGCTGTTGTAATTTTGCAAGTTTTTTTCTTATATTGTCACGTTTTTGGTCTCAACAGTTTCATGAGGAACAGAGTCCACAGTCCAACCACATTGGGAAAAAAAATTTTTTTATTCCCTGGATTTTCATTTCAAATGGATTCTTGTGGTTTAGATGTGAGAGAACGATCTACTGAGGTTCTGCTGCTCAAATTTATGAGGTTCGTTACAGATCTCATAAACACCCAGTCTGCAAGTTCTGGCTGCAAGTGGTAGCATTAGATAAAAGCAATTTGGAGCAAGTTGGTATGTTTACAGAGCAACAAGCTGACGGTTTCAATGGGGAGTCCAACTGCCTCAACAGAGGACATACAGAAAGAGTAGGCTTTCCGGAATTATACTCCCAGGGCATATTCCTAAACACAGGCACTAACTGGATAATATGAAGTTTGGAGCTATTTGCCGTGAGCTGATGTATCCCAGGCTGACTTCACAACTGGTAGAACCTGGACAGATGATATCATGGTCTGTATTGGAAGCAGAGAGAGGGGGGACAGCTGAGCAAGTAAGAACTGGGGGAAGAGACTTCTTGGGCTTTTCAAGAAGCTCATCACCTGATGTAGCCTCAAGACAGCTTCCAGGGGAAGCAGTAAGGTTGCTCTGGGCCAGGTGAAAAAAAAAAAAAAACAAAACAGGGGAAGTTTGGCACTTGCTTTGCACCCCATCTCGCAGAGAGTCCTCACACTGTGTATACTGCTTCTGCCCAGCTGATTCTTAAGATGTTTTGGTGGCCGTGGAGGACAAGGAAAGGTGAAGGACTGATCTCTCTGCTCTTAATCTCAGACATGGAATGAGCACATATGAACTCCTAAACCATGAAAGCTGATGCAGATCTAGAACAGGGCAGCAGACCCAGTATCACTCATTACTTCACTGCTGAGAAGCTTTCAAGTAGCCTGAACATACCTAATTTGCTCTTAGCAGCTAGGAAGAATGTGCCTGTTATGAAGATGATCTTCTTTGTTGCTCCACACCACAGTGTTTGGGGAAGTAGGAATTCAGGGAAACTACTCTTCATTCTTCTTTGGTCCCTTGCCCTTCCCATTAGCTATGACTACAGGATTACGGGGCTCATTCTTCCTCCACCCTCACCCTAAGCAGTGGTAGAAGGTTCAAGAGCTGCAGATACTACTTCTCTTGAAAAATAATCAGAAGTCTGTGCTGCATATGGAGATCAAGTATCTATCTGAGGAAGAGGTTGCAGCTCTCTGCTGTCACTGTTACTAATCAGGCTTTGGTAGCGCTGGAAACTAAAGGCCTGGGTGGCAAAACCCAAGTACTTCAATTTTAACATGGAGAGATAGAAGCACAAGATGGAGAAAGACAGCAGGAGTATTTTTCACCCTTACTTTTTAAAGTAAAATAAAGTAAAATAAGCCTTAGACTTCCTGAATCCCCAGCAAAAAATTACAAGTCTCACAGAGGGGCTATGTTATGATTTAGCATGAAAATCACACCTGCTAAAATAAACTCAATGGGAATTTGAGCTAAAGTGGGTGTAGTTACCCCAACTGGTGTTTCACTATTACTTGTCAGAGATCACAAGTGCGCACAAAGTTAAATTAAGAACTCAGTAACTTTAGAGTCCAATCAAAGGATAACGTTTCTACTACTATATCAACTGAAAATCAATTGAGATAAGAGCATCCTATAATTTACTGTTCCCAATAACTGCACTGTGCATTGCCTTTCTTCTTGTCTTGGATGCTTTAAGCACTACTGAACATAACTTGCCTTTAAGTAAAGCTGTTTTAAAAAATTAGGAAAGAAACAAAAGAAAAGAAAATTTATTAATTATTTTGTGTGTATTTTCTACTGATACTCCAGTAGGTTCAAGTATTTGCTTAATCGTTTTCACCAAGAGATCTGGCAATACCTTATTTCCTTTTAAGAAACCTCCAGAGGACACCAAACTGCTTTTTTTTTTTCCTAGGAAGATATTTTTTGAGACCAGTTTAACAATTTTCCAAAACAGAGAAATCACTACTCAATATTCCATGTCAGTGGAATGACTGTATGAAAAAAAAAAAGTTATTTTCTTCCCTTCCTAATGTAATTCCTCCTCTCTCCTGAATTTGCGACATTGATTATATGATTATATGACTTTCACTGACATGAAATTTGACCAAATTTAAAAAGAAAGAGGAATTACACTGGAAAGAGTAGAAAACAGCTTTTCATTTGTCAACAGAGTCACTTTGCTGTCTCCTAAAGCAACTTTAAATAGACGATTCTCTGGCATTCTTTACAATGAAATCTGGTCAAAGTTTATGCCCCTCCAAACAGCAACAAAGAATTATTCCTACGTAAAATATGTGTTCCCGAATCATTATACTTTCTCATAGCATAAAAGTTTCACGTTTTCATACAAGTAACTAATTGGTATGTCTTGAAGGAACTTTGTCCAATCTAGCCTTGAATCTTTGGATTTCAAAAGTGCCTAAACTGCCATCTTCTTTTTAACTTTCATTCCCTTTTGGACACAGAGGTATAAAAAATGCCTTTCAGGATTCTGTGCCACTATAATAATACTGTGTATACCTACTGCACTGCAGATACCTCTAGTTTGTTCCACTGGTACTAATTTGAATTTGAATTAGTTAGTCTGTTTTTCCTCTGACATTTTCTATTCCCCTTTCTTTCTTTTTTGTCTATTGTCTTCAGTATTATTTGAATACTTGCCACACAGTTTACTTAAATAACTATAAGACCAGCCATTATGATCAGGCAGTGCCCACTTTGTGAGTTTATTCCATGAAATCTAAGCAACTTTCCATTTAATATGGAACTAGAGCTTCAATTTCAATTAAAACCTGGAGGGAGCTTAGACTGGGATTTTGGATTGTGAAATTTAGATCTTTGGATTCCATATTTCTTTGTTCCATACTTCCATACTTCTTCCATACTAATTAATTCTCCACAGACTGTAAAGTAACTATGTAAACTAAAGGAAAAGCTCTTGTGCAGTCAGTTCTACAAGAATTCAGTTTAACTCCCTCTTTCCCCAAAGTGATGTTTTATCAGTATCCATTCTCTTTTAACAATGGCTAACAATGCTGAAATGAAGACGTATTGTGAAAATGTATTCCATATTTTCAAATCTTACAGCATGCATAAGCATTTTTTCCAAATTTTTCTACTCAGCTTGCACAGAGATGTTACACAGATTAGATGACATGCCATCAAAGACGACGGTCAATCTTCTGAAAAACTCAAAAGTATAAATTGTAATTAAACTTGAAAATAATAAAAAAAAAATCCATAATTTAATCATAATGCTAATTGCTTCTTACCTTAGAAAAGTTTATATTCTTCTGTCTTCAATTAATGCAATTTCCATTAACAGAGAATATAAGGCTCCCAGAGAGCTGGACAGAGCAAAAGGAATGTGGATCTCTCTAAATTTAAGTACCTGCAAAATACCATTAACTGATGTCAATTTGACAGTCAATTAGCCTCTCTAATGTTGTAAGTGCTTCTAGTATTTGGAAGAAAAACATCTCAGCCATTAATTTTGAATTGAAAATAAGCTTCTGTTAGTTGATTCTAAACTTTTTCTGCCATAGTAAAAAGGTTTTTGTAATGAACAATAGGGATTCTGAAACCAGTTATCATAAATCTGACTGGGGCTGTGTCACCTTTTCTTAAGCGTGCTCAATGCTTCCCACTCATACAAAGACTGGGGTTTGACTTTCATTTAATTTTGCCAAATTTCAACATTTTCTCATGAAAGATTTTACTCCAGATGTTTGTCTATGGCTCATCATTTCCTTATCCCTGAAAAATTCAGTGAAGTAGTTCAATATATGGCTTTACAATGTTAAAAATGAATTTAAACTTAGAATTATAGAGCATTTCTTGTGTTCACACCACAGCTTTCATTGACTTCACTTGCAGCTGTGTGTACTCTGCACCTGTGCAAATCAGACTCCAGAGTTTCACACTCTGAACCCAGAAAAATAAGGAAAACACAACTCAACCACCTGTGAAAAGTTTAACAGTTTGATCCCCTCAAAAGTAAAAAAAAAAGGACATAGTGCTTTCCATACCTTCCTGCTGATGCGTCTTTTCCAGTGCACAATAGAAATGAGAGATGAGCATCTCAACTCGTAATGATTTGAGAATTATTCTGGGAGGAGATGGGAAGTCAGTGACTGGAACAAGAAATGAGTTAATTCCTCTACATTTACACTGACTTTGAAGGTAACTTATTTCCTCTGGATACACTTCTGTGACACATCTATATTTCCACCATAACCATCTTGGATGAACCCTGCACCAGGATACAGCAGGTATGTTTATACTATGCTACAAAACTTGAGTTATATGAATTTATAAGCATTTTCAGCTGAAGGCTTAATGCACGGGAGCCAAATCAGTCTGCCCCCACTAAACCACTGCCAAAGGATTTGTTCTGCTTGCCATAACTGCCTCTTCCCGAGATTCTGCAGGCGTTACTGCATCGGGATGTCTGACTCATTATAAACTGACAAAGCTATGCCAAGAGAACTTTATAACGGAGGCAAAGCCTTTGAAGGACTTGGTCTCACTCATGTAGTCATTTAAACGAGACTTGTTTTCTCCAAGGCTGCAAGCTTTTTCTTTTGTGATATACATTTTCAAGGGATCAATGGAGTGCTTGCTTTATGAAGAAAGGCAGCTCCTTTCTTTCTGATATTTCAGTTCAAACTATTATTTCATCCATTTTTTTGAATGCTCCTTATAAGGCATCAGAACGAAACAGATTTTTGCTTGTCTTGTGAATGACTTTCAGTTCTCATGACTATTTTGCCACAAGAATACATTAATTTGGTTCAATTTTCCACTATTATTCATTTATTATTTTGGCCCAGAGAGTAACAAGGACACATGATTATCCATCGAAAATGCATGCATTGATGATGATAATACACATGATTTTTACAGAACCCCCAACATTGTAGTTGCAAAGTAGTAACCCTCAACTTCCACTTTAGTCCTTTTTTTTTTTCACTCCAAAACATCCAATGCCAGAAGAGTTCACCACAGGGGACTGTACTACGTACCAACAAAGCACTGTATAGCCTAGCAGAAAGATATTTTTCTGTTTGCTGATAGTGCAGGCTTTGTTCCTTGGTAGAAAATGCATTGCTTTTGATCTCATGTGCCAACTTAACATTCATTAGAGAGACAGGAGTACTTATATATTCTGTCTCAGTGGTACCGTATAATACATCACTCTTTCTTTCATTTTGATTTTTATTTTGTTCCAGAACTACCTTAGTTAAACTTGGCCAATACCCACTTGAAGTTATCTATGATGGTCTCAGAGGCACTGAACTTAACAGCAAAGCTTTTTTTAGCTGCTTCTCAGCTTCAGACATTAGGACTTGCCAAATCCAGTAGCCCAACAGTGGTGAGGTTGTCATGGCTCCCTGTCCCCATGTCCAGCCATAGTGAGGCTCAGCATGTACATGTACACACAAGTGCACACTGACATGCAATACACATACGTATACACATGGCCAGCCACACAGGTCAACATGGGCAGAAAGCTCTGCACTCATGCAAACACAGCACCAGTGGCTTCATCTTTCCCCCTGGCCGATCAGGACGAAAGCCTATTATGTATAGGCTTTCGGGAAGTATTCGGGGAGTATATTATGTATAGGCTTTTCGGGAAGTAGCTCTGAGGAGAAGGATCTGGGTGTCATGGTAGACAATAAATTATCCATGGCCCAGCAATGTGCCCTTATTGCCAAAAAGGCCAATGGAATCCTGGGCTGCATAGGGAAGAGTGTGGCCAGTAGGTCAAAGGAGGTCATTCTCCTCCTCTGCTCTGCACTGGTGAGGCCACAACTGGAATACTGTGTCCAGTTTTGGGCTCCCCAGTTCAAGAGGGACAGGGAACTGCTGGAGAGAGTCCAGCATAAGGCAACTAAGATGATTAAGGGCTTGGAGCATCTGCCTTATGAGGAAAGGCTGAGAGAGCTGGGACTCTTTAGCCTGGAGAAGAGAAGGCTGAGGGGAGACCTTATTATGGCATACAAGTATCTAAAGGGTGGGTTGAAGGAGGATGGAGCCAGGCTCTTTTCAATGGTTCCAAGTGACAGGACGAGGGGTAATGGGCACAAGTTAGAACATAGGAAGTTCCGTTCAAATACATGGAAAAACTTCTTTACAGTGAGGGTGACAGAGCACTGGCACAGGCTGCCCAGGGAGGTTGTGGAGTCCCCTTCTCTGGAGATGTTCAAGACCTGCCTGGATGCAGTCCTGAGTAATGTGCTCTAGGCAATCCTGCTTTGGCAGGGGAGTTGGACTAGATGATCTCTAGAGGTCCCTTCCAACTCTGAAAATTCCATGATTCTGTGATTCCATATATACACGTAGACATACACAACGTTGAACCCTCCAGTAGCGGGTCTTAGAAACATAGTCTATCCAGTAGCTGTCCAGGGATCCCAGGTCTCCCTAGTTGTTGGCACCTGGACACAAAAGTCCCTGAAGTCTGCAACCCGACAGCAGTTATTGATATAGAAAGCCCCCTGCCTTGGCACACACATGACAACGAGCCCCCTTACCACCATACACAAGCACTACAGATCCCTCCAGTAAGTGTCCTTAAACGATCTACCCGTTACCTGGCTCCTGGAGCCCATGGTCTCCCAGTTGCCTCATGCACACAGACACACACATACCAACGGGTCTCCCCAGTAGCCGGTTCATTCTTAGGACCTCACCAGTAACTGTCCGCCAGTCCCCATGGTCTCCCCAGTAACAGGCTTGGATCCCCCTTGCTCCCTCCTTCCAACTCTCAGCTACTCATGTCTCTGCTATTTGGCCCAGACCTATGACCACTCCAAAACCCGGGTACCAAACCACTTAGCCTACCCACCAGCTCATCCAACTTGATGTTTGCTAGTGGTCACGCGCCAACATACACACCCACACAAGATGCATGTGCTCTGCTCTCTCCAGTTGTTTCAACACAAATACATGGGACCTCTGACCTGTGGTCTGACTCCACGTGCTGGCACTCAGACACCCCTCCCAATATGTTCACAGAATATAGAGTCCCTCACCCAGGAAAACAGTTAGAAATGGAGTTTGATGAAAATGTAGGACAGACTGCAGTGATCAGTCACAGGGCATGGCCAGACAAGTGCACTGACCAACTAACATGAAGCTGCCCCTTTTATCTTTATCCCTCTGTTTCCATGCTTGTTCCTCTGCAAAACGTGCTGATCCTTCCATATCTCTGCCTTTGGTTCCTCCCCTAAATATCTCATATTGAACTCTTGTATAATCCCAAAATGCTCTTCCCCAGCACCCCACAATGACCCCAAAACCTGGCAGGCAGTAACCTCCGTCAGCCTGTGAGGTGATCCAGAAAGCCTCTCCCATTGACTAATGGTGATGGGTATGACCCCCAGAGCATTGATGGTTGTCCTCTGACAGCCCTGGGAGGAGAAAGCGCAGGGGCTCCTTTCTCTGATGAGGTTATTGGGATTCCCTCATTTGCCGTCATGACTCTCTGTGTCTTAGTGTTTGTGGAGATGAGCTTTTAATCACATAACCTAACACACAGTGCTACCTCTTTCATAAAAAGTGAATGACTTCTTGGCAGTGGTCAGTTTGGGAAGTTCAAAGTAATTTCTTTTTGGCTTAAATGCAATCTTGGCACTAATTACATATTATAAGGCATTTATGTCCAATCAACCTTTGATGGCTGGAAGGATTACTGTGCCATTTCAGACAGGATATATAGCAACATCTGAACAGACTGTTTACAATGTAGTATGTTAAAATTAGTGACAATTTTGTTTTACTTGATGTGGTGGTGTCTAAGTTAAGTTCACAAATAAAAAAATAATCGGGGTGATAGTGTGTTTGGTTTAGCTGACCCTAAGTTCACAAATATGTGAACTTATTTGTGTCCCATTTAGTTGCTCATGCAAAAAGGAGACAAAGCCTGGGAGGGGAGAAGACTGGACATCTGAAGGCATTATTCATTTCACCCCTTCCAGTTTGATGTGCCATGAAGTAGGATTCAATGTACTTAATTCTCTAATAGATTCCTCTGTAAGTGTAGATATATATACATAGTTTGTATTTCTTACAATTCTGTTGTCTTCAGCTACTTGAACTTCACCAAAAAAACCTGTGCAAACAGTATTGTTGTGTCGTCAGGGGAAGCATCTGTGTCAAGTGGGAAGAGCTTTCAGCGTAGCACTAGGATTTCTGAGGAGCCTCAGGAGGAGATGCTGGTCATGCACAGCATGCCCCAGCCTCTGGACCATCATGACTGTCCTCTTCCCTTGTTCTCAACACAGTGTGCTCGATAACGTGTCAGGTTCAGATTCTTTCCTCGCTGTCCTGCAGTGCTTAACATCTGTCAGGAAGATGTCTTCCTGAGACTGGCACCTCTGATTGATAGGCACTGGAATTTAATTGGCAAATGCCAAACCTTCAGGGTCAGTCCTCATCACTATGCACAGAGGGGATTTGCAGTCTCTCTGACATAATTCGACAACCCTTAAATCATAAGATGGAAAAGAGAAAACAGAATTCTTTAACAAATTCCTAACTATGCTTGGAAACAGGTACAGATAAACCAAACAATACCGTGATCATGACATAATGTCATCAGCTTTGCTTCCTGGGATTTTCTGGTTAGCGACAGTCATGTTAAACTATCTTCCAGCATGTTTTCTCTAAGTGGACCCCAATCATTGACATATCCTGTCCTTGGCTTTCCCTCTCTGAAGTAAATACAGACTAAAATGACTGTATTGATTTTACATTTTCATTCTTAGGTAGAATTACACCAGTAAGTGCATATTCTCCCCCAAAGCTTTCTACAATCTCCAGTCCTGATGACTGATTTAATTAAGCCAACTGCTCATTTCTTAACTCCTGTCTCCAACAGGAATATAGTTTTGTTTCACATAATTTCCTTTTTTTCATTCCATCATTCCATTTAAAGATGCCTTTGAAATGCTCCACACTACCAGTGAGGCTTCACCAGTCTGAATGTGTTTTTGACTGTAAATCTGCCTAGTTACAGATGCAGTACAGCATATCCTGGCAGATAAATGGATCTTTCCAGATTGCATCTTCTCATCACAGATTTAAGCACCTAACTTTTTTCAGAAAGCTGCATGTTCATCAGACAAACCCATAAATGAAGACAATTAATATGCCTCTTTGTCAGGCCCTGGCAGAGACTAGATGTGATGTTATAGAAAAAAAAATAATATCTGTTGAGGTGACTGTGTGTTTGGCTTAGCTGACCCTTGGAGATGGCCTGCTGAGATTTGGAGAAATGCTGGCAATAGTCAGAGGTAGTCCTGCAATGTAAAAAAGCTCTATCTGCACATTTGTTGAGCTGCTCATTACTGGATCCTTGTTGACCTAAGGACTGTGCTGCAGGCACAGGAGACCTGCAGAAGAAATCAGGCACACAGGTGAATCCTAGATAACTTACTCCTTTTAATCCTTGATAAATTTAGAAAGCTCCGCATTACAATTTTAGAATAATGCGTATCCCTTGAAAAAGCAGGTTTCTGAGTCAGGGCCAAACTAGTAAAAAAATTTAAAATTAGAAGTGGTTATGCAAGGTCATGTATTGCCAATTACAGAGAAAGATGTCCCAGAGGGAATACAGTGGTACCTACCAGGAAGAGGATTTTGCTGCTTTATTCCATAAGTGTTTTTGTGGAGGATCCCTATCGCACGAGTCATTACTGGAGTCAGTGTGGGTCAGTAAAATGATCCCCTATTGCAGCATTTTTGGTGTTCCAGTGCAGTTAAGAATGATGCAAAATTCCCCCAGTATCCTGGAGCTCAAACAAGGCAGGAGTTTGGAAGAATAAGCATTTCTGTGCTGTTTCTGCCAAGTCCCTTCTCCCTTGTTCCGTTGGCACTGCCAGCAGTATGTTTGTGTGACTATTTCTGGTTTGTTTGCACTGCAGATCCCCGTCTCACCAGTACTGAAATGGAAACATCAGTCCCTTTCACGCAGAATGCTGCACTACCTTCAGGGAGAGCCTAGGAGGGTCACCGATGAACTTTCTAATCTCTTGTCTCTGGTCTAGCATTATGTATTATTATTATACTAATCTTTCTGTTATCCTGACAAAGGAAGAAGGTACTTTCCACATAAATCTTGTAGCCCTTTTCTCCGGAAAGAGGTTTTCTTCTTTTCTACTGATATCAGAAAATGTGATCCATCCATCAAATTGTCAGACACTACCTACAAGGCAGATTGACAGATTTTGTTCAAATGAATTTTAGGAAAGCTGAATAAATCCCTTTAAAAAAAGATAGTGACACCTGCCCACAGTACCATTTGGTCCAATTCCTAATCTGATATAGCTATTTGAAGCGTTTCCTAAGTTGTCTGGAGCAATATGGAGAGTTGAATTTGGCCCTATCTATGGAAAATCACTTGCTATTCTACTAACTTCGACAATTTGGGGATAGTGCATATCTATCCTCCTACTGTGGGAGATGCAGACTATTTGCACTAGGTGACTCTGGTGGCAGTACACCTGATATTACAGCTTTTACTATAAAGTCATGCTTAAATTATTAATAATTGCATTATTGCCTTAATAAATGCTGAAGGTACAATAAAACTATGATTAAAGGTGCTTTATGAGAAGAAAATTATAGTGTCTTTTAAGCTCTGTTGTTTACTGTTAGGCAATAATATTACTGCGCTATGACACATTTACAGCACTTTCAACCTTCAGCATTAAGCTACCATATAGCCACTTCCCAGTTTATTTTGAGATAGCTCTCCATTGTTAAGCAGAAAGTAGGATCAATGTGCAAAACGTAGTGCTTTGTAGGTAGGAAAGCCCTGTGCCTGAGCTTCTCAAATGTCATGACAAACAGAAATGTTTCTTGGAGCTGACGTAATAGTCAAAACAACCCAGAAGGAAGAGGAATGACTCTTCTGTAGGTGAAGACAAATATCTGCCATCAGAGGATTCTGCCTCCAGATGAAGAGTCTCAAGGAGGTAGACAGCAATCAGGCAGACAGCATTGGCTGAAATATTTCGATTTTAATAGTAGCACTATAAAAAGAAGGACACAAGCATTTAACACATTACTTACCTAGAGTTCCCCACTGTAAGAAGAGACTACAAGACTTATTCTTTCAGGTGTTGTTGCCAAATGTGTGGCAGAATTGCCAGTACAACTGAGCTGATATAGCTCTGGTGATAATTTTTCCAGCACCTTCAAAATTTATTTGGCAAACTCTGTTTTGTTAGTGAAAAAAAAAATATATAAAAATCTATGTCCACACAAACAAAAGGAAGCCGGTGAATTGTTCTTCATTACTCTTCTATTATAATATATCAGCACTGATGCTTATCTGATTGCTGACAATTCTGCTAAGGAGTGCTGAAAAAGATTTAAAAGTCAAGTTTGCTATTTGTTGACAGTTTATAATTTTGATGAAAAAAACGGCTTATTACAGTTCCACTAGTGGTTTCTATGTACAGGATATTCACACGTGACCTGACAGTTCAGACTGCAATGTACAACACGGAGGCTTTTGCTAGCTCTCAGCAAGCTAAAACAACCCTGTGAAGTGAACAGTCCAACTGTGTTACCGTAGAGCTCTAAACACCAACTAACTCTGTTTTTTAGCTCAAAATTTCTCCCTTCTACATTGTAGTTTATATTGCAGTTACAATCTTAATTAGATAATCTATCTGGATATGTCATGTTTCTATTTAAAATGACAGCTTCTCTTAGATAAGGTTATAAAAAAGTCATACATGTGGGAACTGTAATGACAAAGATGTGGAATTTCTTTTAGCTTTGAGTGATGGTGAGAATTTATCATTTAAGAGACAGGTATAATTTTCTAGCAGCAGTTTGTTTTCTGTGTTGCACATCAACATTTGTGGCTGAGTCCTGCATTTCTCTTCTCCATATGCCAAAAATAAGGTCCTTTTGCATCAACATGTCACACTTGCTCTGTATATTTATGACTAGTTCAGAATTGATGAGCTTGACGTATGTTGCCACATTTTGTCTTTTCTCTTTCTAATATTTCTCAAGTTCATAAACTACACAGGTTTGATGGGAGTTAAGAAGTTACACTAGGTAAGAATGGAAGCAATGCCTCCCAAACAAGACAACAAAAAAACCAAACTTAGAGGAGCTGTGCTAATGTCTTACGTGCACAGAAAATGCAAGGGAGGTCAGGCAGTAAATTTACATAGTTAGCATTCATCAGCAGAACTTTTCCTTGGCTTGTCCCAAACCTCTTCTGTCCACCAAGGAAGGATCCACTGCTGCCTTCTGGTCCAGAGAATGCTTTGGTCTCTCAGAGACTGCACCTTCACTGAATTTATTTGAGGGTTTTGATTTATCCTCCCACTGGGCTCAATACCTATATAGAAAGGGACACGTCCTACAACAGAGACATGGAGAGATAATATTATGAGGACAGTAAAACATACAGATAAACTAGCATAACTTGAACCTAGTCTCAGTACTCTTTTGCAATAAAAGCTAGAAATGAACTAATGCTTTCGTCTATGTGTCCTGAGTTACCTGTTAAAAGTTACATGCACGTCTCGGTTACATACTGTTCACAAGAAGAAAGGTATATTGTAAACCAGGGACAATATCACATATTTTCATTTCCTGACATCTAGTATACAAACTATGTAATTAATCAGATTCCTGTTACATAGCAATCCTTGTACACAAGCATTTGGGAAATGAAAAAATATTAACGGTTATAATCCCAAATGCATGAATTATCCCAAAAGACGAGACTTTGTATTGACACCAAACTATCAAAGCAGTAGCGACCCTTCCCTTCCCTTCCCTTCCCTTCCCTTCCCTTCCCTTCCCTTCCCTTCCCTTCCCTTCCCTTCCCTTCCCTTCCCTTCCCTTCCCTTCCCTTCCCTTCCCTTCCCTTCCCTTCCCTTCCCTTCCCTTCCCTTCCCTTCCCTTCCCTTCCCTTCCCTTCCCTTCCCTTCCCTTCCCTTCCCTTCCCTTCCCTTCCCTTCCCTTCCCTTCCCTTCCCTTCCCTTCCCTTCCCTTCCCTTCCCTTCCCTTCCCTTCCCTTCCCTTCCCTTCCCTTCCCTTCCCTTCCCTTCCCTTCCCTTCCCTTCCCTTCCCTTCCCTTCCCTTCCCTTCCCTCCCTAAACTACATTTCTTCTCATAGCCCAGACACCCTGTTCTGGGTGAGTATAATAAAAGGTCAATTGCTGCACGAAGTTCATAATTTGTTGCTTGTTGCACATAACTTGCAGGTGTACAGAAATATATAGAAGGAGAAACCAGTCAAATGCATTTTTTAATGCTGAATACAGCCAAGTTTTTCTAAGTGAGAGCCAGTTACTGGGCTGCTCAGACACTTCCAGTTTCAGAGGAGTCAACAACCACCAGGATTTCTCTGGTTTCTCACATGCCTCTGAATTGCCAAGCCTTAGCTGAGCTGAAGAGCACCTTTCTGGTTGTTGTGGTTTGGGCCGGACTGGCCACTGAGACAAATGACAGATGCTCTCCCCCACCTCTCTCTCCAACATATTTGTTAGAGCCAAAATGTTTCTATAACCCACAGCTAAGACACTAGTCTTACATGTGGGGACAAAAGTAAAAGCTTTTTCTGCCTTCTCCAGAGAAATGCCAGATCGAAAATTTAGGAATTAAGCACAGCAGATGGCTTCCATGACTAAGGCCAGCTCTATAAGTACCATGGGTTATAAATACACTTATTAAACAGAACTACTTGAGTCTTGGAGCGAAAGCCAGATACTTTGATATATTTCCATTCCCATGTAAATGTTTGAAATATTTTATTTTTGTTCCAGAGCAGAACAAAAATATACTTCAAAAGTTCTCCTGATACAAAATTTTCATCCTCCACAGTCTAGTGCCAGATACTCCCCGAGAATATGTGCTTTTAAGCTTTCTACATCAGTTGAATTAACTTTGACACGTAGCAATCTGTGGCTTTCAGAAATAACACCTGAAGAATAAATCTTTTACACGGGTCCAAATGTTTAAGAATTTGGAAAGGAGTAATTGCCTAGGTAGTTTCTCTAAGCAACCGAACAGACTGAACTGCAGAAATTTCCTCTGCGACTCACAAAGCAGTCAAGGTACGCAGAATGTGAAGAAACACCTCTCCTGTTTTCGCTGCTGCATAAAAAGAAGAGGCAATTGAAAGGGGTAATTTTAGTAAATCTCAGAAGATTAAATAGAGGCAATCATAGAATAAGTAGTGCTCCTTTGTATATAAAACACTAACCACAATCTGCTGTCAAAGATGTAATGTTTTCTTATGAACACACTTTGGCTCTAAAAGCTGAATAGTTTACTAAGAAGTCTGCAGATCAGCATCTCTGTAGCCCTCCGACAGCTGTAGCATTGAAATATGCCTATAAAAGGGATCAGATGTAAATAATGAAACGGGACTTACCCATGACCTTCCGCAGATATTGAAAAGTGTAAGGAAATATTACTTTAAGCCATAAATGTACAGTAGAGATAATGCCAAGAGAATTAAACAACCATCTGGTGTAATTATTCATGTTCTCTAAAAATAGTTTGCATGTGAATGTGGCTCCATATTTCCCTATATAATTTAGAGGTTTGATTCTACAGGAAAATTGCAGAAAATCACAGGAAATAAAGGCTAGTCTTTTTTTTTTTTTTTTTTTTTTAGTGCAGATTAACGCATTCTCTTCTAAATAAGAAGGCACGGGGGAAAGTGCAGAGGGTGGAGGGGAACGGAGGGTGAGAGAGGAGCGTAGTATTGGTACTTTTAAACAAACATACATGTGACAACTAAAACTCATCTGAATTCGTAATAACCCTTCCTTCGTGTGCTGGTGTTTTCATGACACTTTGTAAAATGTTTTCAGATCATACTGTTATCAGGTGAGGAATCGCGAAGATTTTGGTTGCTGCTATATTCTAAATAAATGATGTAAAAAAAGGGGTGTGAAGTAATACAAATACGGTAAAGGAGCTTTTTATCATAGAAATAAATCATTCATCTCTGAAGGGGGGTAATTTGTGCACACAAGGCCGTTTGCTGTACCTACTGCAAGACCCTACTCACGTTTCTAGAAGCAAAGGGGAGTTTTAGAGAGCAGAAAGAGTGCGTGGCTTCAGCAGCCACTCAAACACTGCCCAAAAGTTTTTGAGCGAGCCACAGACTGAGCTGTGCGTGAACACTGTATTCCAACAACTGCTGTAACAAATTAAATGAGTAGAAACCTGCCCAAGGATAAGCTGCAGAAATTGTTCTCCCCACTTTTAATTACACGTTTGTGTTCCGTTACATTAGGAAACAAAATACCCATTTATAACACAGGCAGAAGTCTGAAATTGACAATACTGCTGGGCAACTCGAGAAAAAGACAGCAGAGGTATTTTTGAATGATCATATGTGACTAATGCACATAAGTAATGAATTTACAAAGAATGTGAAATTATTCCTCTTTACTCACGTATGATAAGCAGCATTACCGCAAAAAAGAACATCAAAATGTGTGATGAGAACTAATGGATACTGATTGCAAAATAAATACCTGCAGTAGGTGTTGTTTGATGCATCATTTCCCAGGACCGCGTACGTGGAGGAGACTATACATACCATTGTGTACTCCAAGGGCCAAGTTTTCCTATACAAATATGAGTAACAACAATGTGAGCTTGCTGTAACTCCCCCATATCAGACCGCGGTACCACCTCTGTGTGTCAAAAAAACAGAAAAACTTTATCTCAGTAAAGAATGTTCAGAATGAAAACTACCACAGGAGCCAAGAGTGGATAGGAAAACAACAGGCGAAGATTCTCTCACAGCATTTTGGTGTATGAAAGCACCATTTGCTTTCATGCATTTGCTCCAGGAGGTGCAAGTGCGCTTGTCGTCAATTCTCAATTTGATCTGCTTTTCAGTTACCATCTAAAGTTTTATCAGTCTGGTTTTAATATTCTCGGAATCCTAGTCATTAGAGAACCAGCAAATGCCTTCTAAATCAATTAAGTAGCTATTAAGAGCAGGTAGGCAGCCTGATAATAGGGTTAGGGGAAGGAAGACCTTAGCATGTCAAAGTCATGTCCTTCTGCAAACTGCACCTATGAATTTGTTTGGCTGTCACTACAGTCTTTATACAGTACTAGAAAGAGGAGGAGACTCAAGATTGACAAGAAAATGGATAAAACTAGTATTTTTGTGATTTATTCTTAGAAAGTCACCTTGCTATAAACGTACCTCCACACCTACTTATTTCAAGACAATATATTTCTACCAAGATGTTCTTAGTTTTGTCTGCTTTTTTCCTAAGGAATGAATTCAAACTAATTAAAGAAATTCCATCAGGTTTTTGTTTTCTGTCATCTGCTTGCCTAAGACCAGTGCCCAGGAGATAGCACTTCTGTGGGGTAATACAAAGCCTACACACATGTAAAATGATTAAAATGAAGTAATTTCTCTCGTCTTCACTTTTTTACTATGTTTTACATTATGTTCTTATAAACATACTCATTAGCTGCCAAGAGCTGCATTTTTAACATATGAAGTATATACTAGATATCTTTAGATAAAAAGTGTAAAACTATTGTAGACTGCTTACATCCATTTCACCAACATTAGAAACAGCCTCTTTAGCCAACACCATTCCTTCCCCTGGTACCAAACATTTGTTTTCAAGACATGATTGTTATCTTAGAAAAAAAGTTTTGAAAGCAATGTATGTTTTAGAAAAATATGGTCCTGTACCAAAAATAATGTCAGGGCATTATGTCTGAAGAGCAACGAGCAATGCAGGGGTGTGTTATCAGGACAATAAAATGAAGCAGTAAACAGTATTCTTTCCACATCCTTCTTTTCCAGGAACTAAACCCAAACCAGTCTCAGGTTAAACCTATGAAAATTTATCTATAGATTAAATATCTACGTCTACTAATAGTTCTCTAGAGACTTAGAGGAAAACAGCAACGGTGGGAAAGTTTTATGCAACCTGATGCTTGCTTTCAGCTAGCTGTTTCAATTCAGTGCCTTTTTCTTGAAATGCGTAAGATCACAAACCCCTTCTCAGAACTGGGATTGCCAATACTATTTACATTAATAAATCTGGAAATAACGACTTCCAGATACCAATGTTGGATGACTAGTAGCATGTTTCATGTACCCAAAAAATCCAATGACCTTGGTGGGTTCCTTACTAGGAACAATAGGCATTTGAACATATGCTACTTATGTTAATTGGGGAAGTTGTTATCTGACAATACTTACACCATTTCTGTGCCAAATTCAGAAAGACAAGAGCTGTCTCTCCAAGAGCTATTAATAGGATGCAGTGCCTTTTGGGATGGCTGCTTAAATTTAAGGACACTTTTAAAAATAAGTTATGTTTAGAAAGGCTATTTTGAAAACAGAGAAGCTTCATAAGAAGTGAGATTTGAATCAGAACTAAAACTTATCACTTGCTGAAACCAAAGAAATATGACATAAGGCAGGTGACGCAGAAGACAGTTTAAAACTCAGAAGCTGTTGAGAACTTCTTACCACAAAGGCAGTATAATCACCAAGTTGACAAAAATTACAGCCCTGCATGTGTAATACCAGGTCCCCTTCACGATGTGAAACTGCTAACAAGAAGAGCTGAGCTAATGAAAGAATAACAGCAGTTAATTTTGAATCCAGCCAAGCCTGAAGGAGGCATATTTCCCTCTTTCCATGAAACTGTTGAAGCAGCGGGGTGCTATAAAAGCTAGTTGCAGCAAACAAGCAATAACAGATGCCACTCCCTTCGTTGGCTTTACAGAATTCATGAGAGCTTCCCACCATAAAAAAGCCAGCTATAAACACAGCAGGCAGAAGTCTAAAATTCAGCTTGGAAGCAACTGCCCGTGTCACACGGTATCTGCAGTATGGTGGCCTCATGTGGATTATATCATTGTGGATGGTATGAGACAAAGTTATTAATTATTACATAAAGTTGAAATTTTATTTTCTGTTGAAGTAATTGCAATTTATATTGAAATAACACCAAGATTCAAATGAATGATAAGTTCTCCTGTAAAACGACTGAACGTCTTAACCCCATATACAGGTATTTGAAGCAACAGTTGTAAACAGCAGAAAAGCGACGTAACTGAAATGAAGAATTCTCTATACGCATTGATTTGCCTATGTAAAGTATTACCCTTGAACTATTTTCCTGAATAAGGCATAGGCCATATAAAGAACTTAGGAAACCATTCTCAATAGCTGGCAAACAAGCTGGAAAGCACCCTCTCACCAGTATCTAGGCTCACTGTAGTGTACAGGAGTGCAACGCCCTCAAAATGGTATCTAAAAGAGACAACATGCTAATAAATGTTTCGTACTGACCAGCAGAAAACAGTAATGATACTAAGGTCTTCATTCCCCACCTTTATTGCCCCAGTGTTTCTGCCCGTAACCATTCTTTCAAAGAATTCATTTTAGTGGTCATTTCACTACAGCCCTTTGGTACAACTGTAGGGGGGGCAGGAAATTCGAATTTTTTTAAGAAGAGTTAAAATTACGACCTGGCCTTGCCATAGACATAAGGTTTCAGTGATTAATTGAGAGCACAGGCCACAGAGCACGGGCCATGGTTTCATGGTTTGGACAGATTTCTAATGAACTTCACCTCCTTTACTTGAAGAGCATTAAAATTACAACCTGTTTCAATGCTCCCTAATGCTTAGCTGTAGCTCACCATGGGAATGCACCTGTGATGTGGCACATCCTCATTCTGCTCAAAGAAATGCCTTCTTCTACACTCGCATAAAGCATTTTGCAGTCTGGTCTCTTCTGAAGAAGAGATCTAGCATACCAGGAGAAGCCCAAGCTACCTGCCTCACGGGTAGCGTAGCGCCAGCCCAGAAGGTGCACTCAGAGGGTTTCACCGAGGCGTAGTTCTGAGGCTGTGATGAGCTGCGTTCTCGCTGGCAGCAATTCAGTAGCACGCTTTATTATACATCAGCCACTAAACTAACTGACAATCATTGAAGAATAGCAAAACTCAGGCACGCTTTAATTGCAATTTTCTATAGAAAGGTCATGCTGTTCTTTAGTTTGCCATGGGCGTGCCTGCTCAAATACACAAAATACAAGAGATGTAGTACTATCGTTTCTTCTGTGAGATTGTAGCAAATCAGAATTTTGCTGTATTCAAAGAATATGTTAAATTGTACCTCCTCCCCTAATTTCAAAAGCTCATTAAGTGCTTACTTACATAACAGTGTCTGTGCTAGATTACAGATGCAGTCTTTCAAACCAATGCTGTCAGTTATATTACCTAAACAGCTGAAAATATATTATGGAGAAAATCCACAGCTGTCGATAAGCGTCTGAAGGAGAACTGCCACCATGTTTTTAACACTGTAATCTTTGTGTACAGATAGAATTAGACGATTCAACTCCAAGTCACCAGCCTAGTAACCAAGACATTGTTAATGACTAGTTGGTAGTTAGTAGTTAGTAGTGACTAAGACGGTAACCTAAAATACACTTGGGCCTGGATTCATCCTGCCTAACTTTAGGCACTTAAGTGAGGCATTTAAATTAGAAAATTAGACATAAGAGGTAATCTCTACAGTTAGTGGAAAGAGCTCAGCAGTTCAGAGCTTTAGGTAACTATTTCACCATTAAGAGGTGCCAGGCTTCTTCAATCAGCTCTTGAGGAGAAGTAACTCACGGAATCACGGAATCACGGAGTTGGAAGGGACCTCTAGAGATCATCTAGTCCAACTCCCCTGCCAAAGCAGGATTGCCCAGAGCACATTACTCAGGACTGCATCCAGGCGGGTCTTGAAAATCTCCAGGGAAGGGGACTCCACAACCTCCCTGGGCAGCCTGTGCCAGTGCTCTGTCACCCTCACCGTAAAGAAGTTTTTCCGTGTATTTGAACGGAACTTCCTGTGTTCTAACTTGTGCCCATGGTGACCATGCTCAGGTGACTAAGCTTCCCATGTGGGTGCTATGTGGAGTGCAAGCGCCTCTGCCAGTGTGAGTCATAATTAAACGCCCTACATAAATCAGTTGGGCATCTAAGTAAACTTAAGGTTCAGATGTTGATCACATAGAGAGACGTCACTGCATCAGCTGACATGGATTCATCATAAGCTTAAACAATTTGCGTGTAAAAATCCAAGAGATCAAGCATTTAGGACCTTTGCAGGGCCTATGCAGCAAATGCGCTCTGGCCACATAAAACATTTGCTCCAACCACACAAAGCTCACCAACGACACAGTTGGAGAGAATGCATTTGAGGTGGTTTGTACCTTGTGTATAGTGCCCTTGTTCCTGCCTGCAATGATTATTCTGGTGTCACTTTGCAGAGCTAGCTATGACTTAGTAGCCAACATAAAAAACTGTAGACAGATTCTAGGGCTAGTTTGCATGAGAAGGCTGCTGTTACTAGGCTGTCCTTGATACTACTTTGTGATTGTGAGATTTGGATAGCATATTCCTGGTTTATCAGATACTTCTGTCACTGCCTCAGTGGTCTCTGGGGTGACTACCTGACACTGGAAAGCGAGATATTATAGTCCTCTGGTGTTGCAAATTGCCGACCTTGAAGTCATAGTGGTCACATAGTTCAGATACACAGTGAGGAGGTCCTCAAGGATTATGCAGATCTCCGAATAGAAACTTATCCAAGAAGAGGTGAGCGAACACGTTATTAAGACACCTTTATGCTAGCTTTAACTCTTATCAGCATTGACTTAACTGACATTAATATGACATTGGAGCATATTGCCCAACGTGGATTTTGATGTGACAGGTAGTTCTCGGGTTCTGAAAAGCTTTGGGGATGCATGTAATGCTAAAATCATGCAGAAGCCAGAGTACAGCTTAGTACGTACTGATGAGAAAAAGTAAATTAGTGTACTCATGGGCGCACTATCTTGATCTCGTAGCTTTTGTCTGCCTCACGCTGTAGGCAGCCCATATTGATTTCAGCACACAATATACCCTGTAAACTTAACGGCTGTAGAAAGAGTGCAAGATCCAGAAGCCAGGGAAACAGTAAACAAAGGGAACACGAGAGGTTCTTCAGTGATCTGATGTGGTCCCTCCCATGGGCTCCGCTCCGTGCCCCAAGGGTTCTTTATGCATTTTTGCATTGAAGAATCCATGAATAAAACACAGAAGCAGCACGTGAACTGGTTTCCTGGACAAGGCTGTGCATTGTGGGGCTGTGAGATACATTCCCAGTTGCTTACTCTCTTCTCCCTCTCTGGCCCTCTGTCTTGTTTTTCTCTGCACCGTGGCAGAGCTCCAACAGAAAGGCTGTGAATAAACTTCTATCGTCCTTGCCTGAAACCGAGAAGTGAAGGTACATGTTCTGGGTTGTGTGAGATGTATGTTTGACCCCTGTCCAGATACAGAGGGCAGAGAAACGAGTTTTGCGCTTCCTCTGTAAGTCATTTGTTAAAGAAGAGGTGGGCAGCAACACTGATACCTTCCCTTTCAGTTGAATTTTAAAAGAGAACTACAAGACAGTATCCAAACTCAAAGTGGCAGCTAGAGCACCGAAGCCCTTCAGGTTGCGAATGTCAGTCTTTCATAAACACCAACTTTAGAAGTTTTCTGAGCTGCTGAAAAGCTGGAAAAGTAAGAATTTCTCTCTGCCTTCAGCCTGTCCTCCTGGCTGGCTGGCTGGCTGAGGCACCCTCAGCTACACGGTTTGGACGAAATTTCACAAAGCCAGCTCATGGTTGTAAATCCCAGCCAGCAGTCTGACTCTTTCCACCCATGATGCCCAGAACAGACAGTTTCTGGAACGTGTCTAAGCTCGCTGTAGCTGCCTAAGACCATGCTGCCCTGAAATGTCTGCTCTCCCGTTTCTCTCGAATTCAGTTATCCCCGTGTCAGGGTGGCAGAATCACAGCCCGCTGTGTTAGTGTGGCTTTAGAGGTTTTCTATAGCTTCTCATCAGCAGCTTAAGATAATACCCTGAAATTGGAACTGGAGCTGCGAGGTGCAAATCTCAGCTCTGTCCTACTGCCTCTACCCTTGGGGGGAGTAACCACAGCAGAGAGGGAGAACCGACAGCTGTGGACAGAAGCATTTTAGTTTACTACAGCTATACGTACCTTGACTATTGATGTCTTCAAGCCCTGGCTTGTGCACAGCCTCTGCTGCCTTCGCACCCAAAAATTCAGCTTGCTGCAGCAAATCTATGGCTTAAAGGATTTTCCTTTAGCTGATTTTAAGTGAAAGTAACAGAGCTGTGCCGCTGCCACAAAGTTCTGATTGACCAAAATGTTGAGGAGATTGCCAAATGTCAGGTGCTAGATGGCCACGAATTTGTTATCACAGAGTGTTATTATGTTTCTCCGACGGCACAGTCAGCACATTCAGAGAATGCCATCAGAAGTGGCCGTTCTCCTCTGCGCTACTGTCATTGTCACAGCTTTTGGCCTGAGCTGCTGCTGCCAGTTAGGGAAGGAAAATTCCACAATATGAGATAAAGCAGAGCTCTGTTACAGAATAAGGAAAATAACAGCTTTGATTGTTGTTATTGCGGATAAATTGTAGAGCTGGAATACCCTGCTGCTTTCCACAGAATCAGATTAAAAGAAAGATCATCTGGAAAAAAAGTACCAGACTGGCAACTCTTGAGTAGATGGTGTTGATTTAATGCTGTTAAAAGTCACTCAAGAGAATAGAAACTTCAGATAAGACAGAAAAGCGACAAGTGCTTGTAATGAGTTGCTGCTTCATTTCTGAGTGGTTTGGAGCTTAAAAGTCACAAACTATTAAACTTCCAGGTGCTTTTCAAAGACAAGTTCTTTCCCCAGAATTTAATATCAATTGTAGAAGAAAAGAAGTTCTCAGTAATAAGTACGCGAAGCCAATAAAAGGGGTCTGCTGAACTTGTACACATAGGGATTATTAAAAAAATAACAGACTACACTTAAAATAAAAAGCATATCCTTCTTATTTACAGTATATAACCTCTCCACTGGCCTTGTATCTCATTCTTCCCAATGCAATTCTGCTTTAGCAGGGTTATTCAGGAAATAACAGCACTGAAAAAAGAAAGTGATGTATTGGTCTGTGAGTCATATAAAATGTAATTTTGGCTTCAGCATCTGAAGCTTTTAGACACTTGAAAACCCTCTGTAGCTTTATGGTGGCATTAGACCTGGCACAGGAACCTGGATGGGGACTTTCTGAGACATTGTTTCTCTAAACAGGCTGAAGACTTTGTGAGTGATTAAGGGAATATTGATCATGGCTCAAATCCTCAGTGGTATTTAGGTGCCAAATCCCCATTAAGTAAGATTCAAGTAAAGGGCCTAAATACCTTTGAGATCATATTTTTTTAAAGGGAGCCCTTACTTCTGCTCCCTGCTTCTACTCACATTTTTAAACGTAGTTTAATGTTTCTTTCTGTGTGAGAAAGCATTTCACAATCACTTTGGTCTGCTTAGGATGACATCAGCTTTGCCATTTTATTTATTTACATGGGTGCTCGCAGGGTTTTCCTGAGTCATGCAGAATGCCAGAGTGGTTGCAGATATCTTGGTCAGAAACAGAAAACCAGAAAAGCCATGGTCCACCTTTCCCAGTTCAGCAGTTCTGCGTGTCCCAGTGCCAGGGACAGAGTTTTCTTGGCCATTTCTCCCTGCGGGGCCGGGCTGGCCCCCACAGTGCTGGTCTGACTTGCCGCGGGACCGAAGGCATCACCGGGGGTGACTGCTCGCTCCGCTCTCCCGGCTTCTTCTCCCCGGGGACGGCTGCCAGCGGGCAAACTTTGGAGCGCATCGAATGTGTGAGTGCGTCGCACCACTGAGCCAAGGATCAAACTACTGTTTTTAATTCAATAATGTACTACTTATGTCTGTACTGAGAGCAATCATTTTAATTCATTGTAATATTTTAATCCTCTGATATGAGCCCAGATGTAAGAAACCATGTGGGAATAATGCCGGCAGAATACAGAAAAAAGAAGAAGGGAGAAACACAGCGTTGCATAAAACTTACAGGAGAAGCAGAAGAAGGCTCTGGAGCTGATTCAGCAGGCGTTTTGACTTCAGAACAAGTTTTGGCAGGCAGCTTGTGTACCTAATAATCCTAAAACAATATGTCCTGTTCCATTAAGAGGTGCCTCGCACCATCAGAGGCAGGGAACTTGCAATACGGAGCACCGGAGGAACTGAACTTTCACTGGGGAAACTGCACTTTGAAAAGTCAAAAATTCAGCCCTCAGTTAGACAAAGCCACGGAGGCGTTTTCTGCAGGTGTGGGCTACAAATTCCTGCTTATTCAGGAAACATCTCATCCTGCTTGGTGTATTCACTCAGAAACTCCTGAAATATTATTTCCTTTTCTAAGTCTTTGGAACAGCCAACAAAAATAATCACCAGTTCTTTTTTGCCTTATCTCAGCACACTGACAATAGCTTTTCAACAATAAAATGTTAGTGGAAACTGCAACCGAAAATAATGTACTCAAAAACATGTTCAGTTAGCTTTATAAGAAAAATAAACAGTCAGAAAACTTTAAAGTACATGCTATTTTTCTTTCCCATTTAGTTACAGATGTGACTTCATCTGCTAATAAAAGAAAAATTTTATCTCCCAAAATGCAACGCAAATTTTTTCAGGTGTACAATATTTTCAGTTGTCGTTTTTTAACAATATTATATCTGTTTTCTTTACCATTCGTTCTTTGAATTTTCATGTACTTCATTATTTTTGTTTTACAAAAAGCAGTATGAAAAGTATGAATTCTTGTCAATAAGAACTGGTTGAAGAAAGTGCCAGTAAAAATGTTAACAAGGCAGAATATACCAGCACACAAAATTCTGATACAAATTTATGAAAATTGAAAATATTGACAATTGCAAAATGTTTTGGGGTTTTGTCAAGGATTGTTTTTCCATGAATAACAATGGTGTGCCAAGTGGTTGGCCATCCTCACAGTGTTCCTAATGATGCAGCTGTATGCTGATCTGAGATTCTCAAAGATATATTTTGTATGCCACAAAGCATTTACAGGCAATTTATCCCCAAATGAAACAAAACACCTGTTGGCAAAAGTAACAGTGAGGCGGAATGTGTCCAGTAAATCTTTAAGTTTCTTAAGGAATACAAAAATAACATTATCTCTGCATAGAACAACCTTAAAGTAGAGGTTTGCAGGAAGGGACAATACCGTTTATTCAACTAATTAATAAGAAAAAAATGACAAGGGCTCGAGAGCCCTTCTTTATGTCTGTAAAAGAACTAGCAAAATTCTTAGCTAAGTATAATCCTGAAGAATGCTAGTGTGTCTTTTTCCCCCAGCTATATCCATTTGTCAAACCTCAGCCAAAGCTGCCTAAACTCTGTCATGCATTGGGGCTATCACAGCTATAAAAAAAAAAAAAAAAAAAAGAAAAGCATTACTCCTGAAGATCTTGTACTATAACACAGAAAAACAAGAGAGGACATACTATTTTGACATAAGTGAGAATAGAAAGGTGCTAGTTCTAAGCAAATAAACATAGGATCAGTTTTGTAAGGCAGTTTTAAAGGACGATATTTATAAAGCTTAAAAAAAGGACTGCTGTGGCCAAGAAAGGAGTTCTTCTCCTTTATCAGAGGCAGCATCAGTGGAAGTACAATGCTGAGAAAGGAGTAACCTGGTAGGTCTGAATGTGCTTGAGGAGCTGGTAGGGATTGTGCTGGAGAAGAGCATAAAGTCAAAAGACAAAGTAGGGAATGTCACCACAGCCATAGGAGCACATGTTCAGCTGAGTCTGCAGGAAGCCAGGTGAGGATACAAATTAGGAAAGCACTTTATTCGGGGAAGCAGGTGAGTATAAATATACATTTATGCACTAAGTGTAATAAGTGGTAGACGTTTGCATTAAGCTGAGTGAAACATATTCCAACGCCACATACTTTCCTACATAGAGTTGTACTTAAATCAAACGTTATGGGCCAGCTAAGGCTGCGCTCGTGGATGCGCTTCTGTTCCTAACAGCAACCGCACCAGATGAAGAGTCACTGTTCCCAACTCGCTTCCAGTGTTACCTGACTTGAGTCAGTCAAAAGCAGTTTGATGATGGACCTGCTCTGGCACTTCAACAGCACACGCCGTGAGAGGGTACGCAGCCCAGGCACGCATCTCCCGGCAGGAGAAAAACAGAAAAGCACAACGGTGCAATCACTGGGAGGGAGAGTCCTAACTCATTGGACCAGAAGAAACACCGAGATCCAGAAAGGTGAAAACCGGAGGAGTGTACCCTGCTGCAGTAAATATATAACAGCCTGGCTAGCTAATGAAATTATTGTGGGTTTGTAGGCATGGGGGCGGTGAGGGGGGAAATAAATGGAAGATCTAGGAGAGACTGGGAAGCAGAGGAGGCTGGTTAGGCTGTAAGACTGTCTGTATACATTCGCGTAACTATTTTACCCTGGTGGTGGTTTAACAGCACTGGGTTACCCGTAACCCCCCACCGTCTCTGCGGTGCACTGCGTGAATTCCACACTGCTCTCTGGACCCGCACTGTAGCTATTGGCTTCTGGTGTTTTGTGGATGTGTTGTTTGACTTAATTTTCCTTTTCCTCTCGGCTCTGTGTTTGGGAAAAAAAAAAAGAAAAGTTTCTTTTCACCAACTTCTCTAATCATTTCTGGAAATTCTGAGGTCTTACATACACATAATATTTGTGTCATCAAAAGCAGCTCCACAGGAAATAATGCAAAACCACAGCGCAAGTTTTTAACGAAAAGATAGCTGAACAAATTCAACTGTGAGAGAAGTCGTGCCTGGGCCCAGGATATAGCTGAACACACCAAGACACATAAACTGACCTCACAAGCCCACAGGACAGCATATTCCAACCAAAATCAGACCCACTATTCTAATTAAAAATATGCTCTCATATAGGTCTTTGACTATGATTCCAGGAGAAAGGAGATAGCATTGACAGACTTCGTAGCCCTTTTGTACCTGTTTCCTCTCTAATTCATATGAAAGGTGTATGGCCACTGCAAACAGGAAGATCACATATAATCATGCTGTAATAAAGACACTTTTGCTATGGTTTCTGTGCTTCACCTGCATGTTGCATTTTAGGTTCTGTACCAAGGGTGCAGGATTTATACACTTGCTTGAAGAAGCATTAGCTATTAAAAACAAACAAAAAAGCAAAGTGAACACCACAGGATTTTTAGAAATATCATACTCCAGCTGGCCTAAAAATTTCTGAGCTTGTTTCAGTTTCTGCTGCTTGCTGTTTTTTAACAAAGGTAAGATGCATTAACAAATGCCATGAAGACATTTGCACATAGTCTTACTCAAATGCAAAGTTAATAATAAGAAGTTATACTTTTTTCTTTTTTTTTTTTTTCCCCCAAAACGACCCTGATTATGCCAAACTTCCTGCAGGTTACATTTATTCCCATCAGGGACTTGTACTGACAAAGAAGTCCTGTCCCCCCCCCCCCTCACTGCCCTGGGCACTGCGTTGGCCTGAGCCAGTGAACAAGGCTGCCAAGGAGGTTTCCAGGAGGATCCTTCGGCAGGGGACAGCACAGTGTGCAAAGGTACCACAGTGTCTTTGTCCAGCCCTTTCCTTTGAATCCACATACAGCTTAGGGGAAAATCAAAAGTCACCTTAAGATTAGCAGTTGGTCATAAAAACCATTTACCTCTCTCTTCATAATCACTTCTTCTCCAGATTCATCTGCTCTCCTGCCTGCGTGTTCGGCTTTAATGATGTCTCATCCTATGAGCAGACTGCAGTTCTCCTGGAGTGGGGACTATCTCTCTGTTTTCCATCTGAGCAAGAGTGGTCTTCTGGCACTTCCCGGTGTAAATGTTGCGACTGCAAATAATTGAAATTTCCCTAATGTTACAAGTTGTGAACACACCAGCACATTTCTTTTCTGATGGAAATGAATAACATGAAAAGAACAACCTAAACTCTCTGTTCTTAGACGGATACAAAAAGCGAAGAGAAAAAGACCTGAGTCAAACTATAGTGTGGAGAAGAGTGATAAATATATATATATAAAATCTCCCCACTAGGTGACTGAAGATATAGCTCAATCTCACAAAAAGAGAATTACAAAATATAGTAAAAGATAAATAATAAACCTCATCCTTATTACACTTCAAGGGAGAAGAACAAAGAGACAGAACAAACATAAGTGTCTTCATTATGAGATGTTGAGTGACTTTAGTAAGGTTTAGAGAAACCTGTTTGGAGAAAGCAGGAGATTTGGGTAGGGAAATGCTTGTGATAACAATAAAAATATCGCGATTTGAATTCGGTTCCCGCAAGCAGAACAACCAAGCAGGCTGGGCAGGATTTGAAGTGTGAACTGACTGTGTTAATGTAAGAGGTGTATCATTTCTTTGATGGTTCACTGCTGGGTGTTTGGACGCCAAGAAGCTCGTCATGACTATTTTTCAGGCTAAAGAGAGCACTTGCACGCATAATACTGTCTTCACCTAAACAAATAGAAGTGTTTTCATTTGTCTGTCCATTTTTTCAGCAGTGTGTACGATACACAAAGAAACAAGTGTCAAGTCCTTGATGTGTTAAATCCCAATTCTTCTGGACTGCCTTTAACAGTTGAGATATTTGTTGCACTCAGGTGCTACTTCTGTAGTTCAGAAGACAATTTTTCAAAGAATAGTAACATTTAAAAGCAGATGTTTCAAATCCTGGCTAATCAAAACTCGATTATATCATCAGAGTTAATGAAGCATTAAAGCATATTACTGAATAATGGAAAATTAAAAAAAAAAAACCAAACATTTTATTCATTTTGCATTTATTCATGTAATAATTGCATCTATCAGTGCTGGTTAGATGAAAGAGGGGTTTTGTTGCTGGCTATTTTACTTAGGGAATTCAGTTAGCTATTCAAATAAGCCAGGATCACTTTTCATGGCCCTATCTTCTCCCTTCCCCCCCCCCCCATTCCCCCAGTCTACTGTTTTATTTTTCTTACGATACTCTATCTTTGGTACACATATTTTTGCCTGTAATTCCAGTGACGGAAATTCTAACTGATTCTTCAAATGTTCAAATGAAAACAAAACTGCTCACTGAACAAGCAAATCAAACAATACGTTCATTCTGAAGAAACTCCCTCTATGATCACAAGAACGCATATGATATGAGTATGATAAACGAGGACTGGTAAAAGTTATTATCAATTTCCTTGCGTCAGTTCTGTTACAGAGGTCATTGGTACAAAAGATTGTTGTTCTGTCATATAACACTGCCCAATATTTATTCACTCATTGAATAGATACCGTTACATTCTGCTTTTATTAAATGCTTACATTATAAATTATGGGAACGACATACAGGTAGATTCGGCTATTAATTCCCTGAACAAGTCTGCCTCCATTTCTTTCCATCAAGCCTTTTTAAGATTCTGCGGAGACATCTCTAATTGTCTATGTTGTTAGTTTCTTAAAAATGAAGTCATTTTTTGTAAGGCATTTATTGATCTTCAAAGGGGTTTATTGACCTTTCAGAGGGTTTTGGTGACTTAAGAGGGAAAATAACATTGAAAGAAAATACAGCTAAAACCAAATACTGCCAAATAAAACAGAGTAAAGAGAAAGAGAAGTGGGCAACCACAGTGATTACAGATGTCAGCAATAAAAATCTCCACTCTTTCAAACTTGGGATGAGCTCCTCCTTTTCACTGAGTTTGATAGGCAGAAGAGCCTTGATTTATGACATATCGGATTTGTCTTTCATCTATAAACAAAGACCAAGAAATAAAAATAACAACAGAAAGGTGAAAACCAAGCAAACAGAAATAAAACAGTGGCACTAGCACAGCGGCATAACTTTTGTTTCCAGAGAAGGTAAGAACGTGTTCATGTAGAACTTTCTCTCACCTTTGCCTTTGCCCATTGGGATGCTCCGGAGAGAGGGGGCACAGAGAGCCAGGGGAAGCAGCAGGGAGTCAGCTACAGGGGGCTGCTTAAGTCAGCACAGATCACCCCATTACCAATTCAGCCTCCACATCCTGAGGCAATAGACATGACAAAAGATGCTGCACTTGCCTTCTGGCATCTCTTTGGTGAGGTGATTGCAACAGAAGTGGATACAGATATATCTGAAGGAGGAAAATAAATATACTTTTTCCACTTGTAAGGTCTACTTCCAGCACAAAAAATCTAAAGAACAAGCTAGATAACTTCAGCCGTTAACACAGAAAGTCGAATTTACATAGCCAGGTAAACAACAAATCTAAACCTGAAATCTAAACGCTGTGGTAGTAGTGCACTAAGTGCCGGTTTTCTTTGTTTGCCAAATTCTTACACATTTTATTTTCTCTTTTGCTTTTTAGTGTCATTATAGAACAGTGGATGAAACCACTAGAGAAGAGTTCCAGTACCACGAAAAATGATGTGGAAACCAAAGGATAAAAGAAAATTGCAGGTTATGGTGCTAATACCCTACCGATCATCTTTAAAAGCTGTGTGCTTCACATAATGTCAATTTAACACTTACAAATATAAAGGTCCACTGCATCTTTCGGCATCTCTCACATTACAGCTGCTATCAATTGTTCTCAGTCAGTTACTCTAAATAATTGTTTCTAGGCAAGAGTATTTATTTCCATAGCATTACATCACATTCCAAACACCACCCTTCCCATACAACAAACTGCAAAAGAGGAGAGCTAAGTCGCAAGCATTTTCCCCAGTGGGCAACACTTGCATTACAAATGTGGAGATCACGTTTTCACAAATGCTGACCTACCAGCAAATTAATTTTTAAAAGCGTCAACACTTAGATTTTACCTGATCACCAGGGCCAAGACAGAGTCTTACTTCAAAATACACGTTCCTCCCGAATTTGGTCTCTATTTCACATACTCCTCAGTTGCTGCCTCATTTTATCCTGTGGAAGAGATATTTCTAATCCTGTGGAACTGAGGAAAAATTAACTTATAAATGTTCAAATAATCATGAAAACCAAAGGCAAATGAAAGATTACCCTCTTAAATAAGAGGCACTTAAATATGACTTGCATATCACCTAAAGGCATGATTCGCTGTCAGGGGAAAGCATCAGATTCTTTAACCTTTAAGGCTAAAATATATACCTTCTTTTGATTTAGAGTCAAATAAGGACATGGGAATATAAAACATGATATAGGAGGATGCTAGGAGTCCTTAATCCAAAAAGACAGTCTAAAAAGCTTTGTTCACAATCACTTAGACCGGACTGGCGATGGACTGTCCTTGGAAGGGGAGGTACGGGAGCCTGGGGACAGCAGTGCCGTGCGCACCTGAGAGCAGAGAGCTTTGAGAACTCAGCCCTCTGGGTGTCCAAAGGCTTGCGGACGATAAGAAAGGGCAATTTCAGCTCACAAGCTGGAGAACTCTTGGCCTAAGCTCACTCTGCCTCTGCTCTGGACAGGAAATTCACTACACACCCAGAGCACAGCACTGCAGCCAAGAAAATGCCTTGCCTGAAGATCCTGCCCTGTCCCTGGAGGGAGCGTCGGGGAAGCCTGGAGAGGAATCAGTGCTGTGGACATGCTCTAATCACCCTGAAGAATCATCTCTCCAGTCTCGGGGTCCTCAGAAACACTTGTTTTTTGAAACAAAGCCTATAAAATGGGTGGTGTTGCTGAATCTCTCTCTGACTTAATGTCAAGCTAGAGAAGAGCAAACAAGAAATCAGGCCTCCCTGCCTTCATCTGGAGCCCAGCGGGGGTGTTCAAACACAGAGTTCTCATCTCTGAAGAGCAGCAAACCAATTCTCTTCAAAAACACGTCTCCACAGTATGTAAAGCAAGATCCAGGAGGTGAAGAAGCTGGATGGAGCACAGTGGTTAAAGCATCCTTGTACAAAGGGGGATCCCAAGATTCCTGTTTTCAGCACTGAAGCAGCTCTGCCATGGAAATAAAGCTTCCAACGTTATGGGAAAGGTGATTTGGAGACCATGTAACTCCAATTAATACCATCTGTGTTTTCACTTTTTCCTTTTCAAAATTCAGTAAGATCACATTGAAAGAGCTTACAGATGCATCAGGATCTTAGTTAAAGTACATACAGGTATGACTAAACCCAGGAAAATGCACAGTTCTAATTAATTCAGGGCTACATTGTTGTTGTCTTTTCAATTAGAGACTTCATTTGTGATACATTTACCAGGTACAGTCAGAACACCTCAAAGCATGTATTAAACATAATGCCATAGTAGTTACTAGGACCATCTACAGCCATTTTTCTTTCATTCCACTAGTTTTTCATCAAATGCCTGTGTCATTCACAGCAGTTCCTGCCATTTTGTGGCACTTTTCATATGTTATACACTGACACAGGTCAGCAGATTTTCTTGTAATCCAGATGATTCAGCTGAAGCCTGTGGTTCCCAGTGCTCTGCTGCACCAGCAGCTTCAAAACTAGAGGACTTCAGAAACACAGTGCAAAGCTCGATTTCTATCAATCGGCAACAATACTTACATATTTTCATTTATTTCCTCCTCCAAAACATAAAAGCAGGTGGTCCAGTTCAGCAAATGGTGGCAAAGGTACCTGATAACACACACTGCAAAATTGTTGTGACTCACTGGTGAAATGAGACCAGTTCCACAAATTCCAGGTTGTGAAGGTGTAACAGTGACATCTAAGCTGCCAAAAAAATGTGCTGAGAGACAATATAATGATAAAAACCCAATATCTTGGGATGTTCAGAGCTGGCTAAATTTAGTAATTTTTTTAAAAAATTACAATTCTTAGCATGTGTATCTGTCACTAGATTAATTTGTAATTTGGCTTTCTGGGCATCAGTTTGATGTTATTTAACGAGTCTACGTCTATTCTAATACAGAGATGGGATTGGTTGTTTTGTTTTTAATTTTTTTGTTGTTTTTTTTTTATATATACTGGTTTCTCTTGACAATACAAAGCTATATTTCTTTATTGAAATCCAGCTTTTCTAAGTTATTGTGGTGGTAGAAGAGCTGAAACCAATCACAAGGGGCCAGCAGAGATCAGCCTCTGTTCTAGGAGAGCTGTTGGTCCAGGATTGGAGCCTGCCCCTTGAGTCTCCCCCTTTTTAGTTCCTTTAGAGAAAAAGCTGGAAAGTAATAGGAGTTATCAATATTAAGGGCACCACTCCAAGACAAAATTTAGAGTGACTCAAGCCCAGAGGAGTGCCTTCCCTCTCCTCGCTGAGGGTCAGAGCCAGCGTGCAAAGAGGTCAGTACCCAGAGTCTACCTGAATCAATAAGCAACGATAAACTCAATGACACCATGTGCTCCCAGTAGCAGCCAAACTTGCTAAGAACACTGCAAAAGGACAAAAAATGGTTGGGGCTTTTTATAAATGTTCAGCTTTACGGTCACATCCTCTAAATCACTCAAAATTCTGAAGTACTTCCTATGCAGAAATTCAGTGAACGTTTCAAATATTCTGTTTTCACTCTCAGAAGCACCAATATCACCTGGACTGTAAGCAGTAGGGTGCCAATTTTTTCTTTATCTAGGGCGAAGTGATGATTTTTGCTGGTCCACCAGAGTATCTTATCACCCCATGCTTGTTATATGAATGCCTGAATTTTCAGGTTGTTCAAAAAAAAGCACGACTAAAGCTCCATTAGTTGTCTTCATAAAAAATAATTAAAAAATCTATTGTATTCCACCTTAAGTGAAGCATTTCAGCTTCAATAACTTCTAAAGAAAATCTATAAATATTTACTCTATATATATTTACTTTGAGAATGTTGATTCAAAACAAAAAATCAAAATACCTAGTTAATAAACTGTCAAAATGAACTATTTCCTTTTAGTAAATAATATTTATGGTGGGGTGGCGCTATTTGCCAAAGTTGGCGTAACATCACAAATAGATGCCGTCAATCAAAAAATGCAATTTTTGATAAATTAGCTACTTGTATTTTTTAAAAATGTACACATTGCTGCTCTCTCCGGATTGCTTAAGCCTGAGGGTTAGAGTGGTTTATTTGTATTTATTTGCTCTGCTTCTTCGTGATACATTTACCTGTAATATCAGCTCTTGGTACTGCTTTGGAGTCTGATGATCTGCATTGTGGGCAAGTCTTGCTTGAACTTTCTACCCTATTTGCGCTTAAGAAAGTGGCAATGAAAACATGTCTAACTGAAGAATTTGTGTTAAAAAAAATCATTTAAATACAAAGATTAATAGCTTTAGGTACAATTTTATACACTATACTTATTCTCAGAGAGTACATTTGCCATCCTATATGAATCACAGACACCTGTTCTTCATTCAGACAGGCTTTTGCTCCCTTCAGGGTTCAAATCCCAGTATCCTTTGTGGTTGCTACCCACAAGCTTATGCATATCATAATTATTGTGGATGGGATGAACCCAAATAACCCCCCTTTAAGTAGATCAACTATTGATGACTTCCTGGAGATTCCAAACACACTTCCATTAAATATTAATTATAAAACAACTTATTACCCTACTGGGAGCAAGAAAAATAACTCTTCAGTGACCTCATGGATTCTGATGATAGCTAATTCAAGACTGATGAGAAACAGAGGAGCTCAGTAGAGAATAAAGGAGCACAGTGAGGCACCACACAGAAATCCCCACAGCTGCAGTTTACATTGCTGCTGTCAGCTGAGACCACTCTTCACTGATGTATGTAAAGTCACCTGTATGCAAAGTCACCTATATATGCAAAGTCAAGGACCGAAACATCTCCAAAGGGCTGAACGCTGGACATCTGGGTGCTTGGTCAGTTATTCAATATTTAAATTGTCTTATTTTCTTCTGTTCTTCAACCTTTACCAAGACCCAGTCTTTTATTTTTCATATACAGAAAACAAAAGTATCCTTGGGTACCTCATGCTGTACAGCCGGTCCACATTTTGTTGTGAAACGTGCTGCTTTATCGAGAAGCAAAAAGAATCAACTGCCCACAAAATGGCAGTCTAAAAGCTTGGCCTGCTCCCTGTCCTGGAGGCAAAGGCTGTGCTGCCCAGGGTGCAGCCTCGCACACAAGCCCATCTTCTTGCCCAGGCGGGGACGTAGCACTGAGCCCACGCGCAGGGCTGGTCAGCCCCTCGTCCCACGGCGGGTCAGGCCCTCGTCCCACGGCATCTGCTGCCTTTCCTCCTGGGGCTCAAGTCAAACGTCCCTAAGGCTTTTCCAGGTACAACAGCATCGGTGAGTTTGATATCACGAGAGTCTCAAATTGTGATTAACACCTAGATACCCCACGGATTTTGTTTGACGCAGTATCGATGCATCTTGTACCTGCCTCCTAAAGACAGCAGAGGGATCTGTAACGTTATGTTTGCTGTGTGGAGGAGAGCGCTGTGATTCCTGCTGGGCAAAATAGGGACAAAGTGAAAATGAAAAATAGAAGAGGGACCTGAAGCAACTTCGATTCAGAGAAAATACAAAACACAGCAGCACATCCATTTAGAGAGGGCCCTGTATTTTCCTTATACCCTCACTGATTGTATAGGGGGGGGGAAGTCAATGGTTTGAGGAAGGTGAAAGTCTGCCAGCAACAGAAAAGTAGTCCACTATGATGACAACTCTTCTCTGAACTAGCAGAATTAACCTCACGATAAATCCATCGTGACTATCTTAAGAGCTGCTGCACTGCATCTGAGAAACAGTGCAGTTGGATATTTTAAGTTAATAAGCTTTTGTGGAACCTGGAGGTGGACTCCTCAGCAATGATGCCAAATGCAGCAGCACTTAATGGTGGGTGCTTCCGACCCACTGGCACCGAGAGATTATGGTTAAAATTTTTATTGTGTGTTTTCCAAACCTGCTATTTGATTAATGCACTGGCCTAGCAATATTGAATGAAGCTTTAAGTGAATTTCAGATCCACTCTCTCAAACAAAAAGAGTCAAGTTATTCCAAAGTTATTTCCTAAAAATAAATGGGAGACCCAAAGGTGTTTCCTCTTCTTTGAAACAGCAGGACAAAGTTCTCCTCGGAGATTCTAAAAACGAGCAATTTTTTTTATCTGTCACCCAAACTGGACCTAAAATTAGTAGTTTCCCAAGTATTAGCTGCATGACCCGGATACCTGGTTTACATAAGGCATAAAGAATATAGGATTAATCATTAGTATATGTATTTAGAAGACTTAAAAAAAAAGTAGTCTCAAAACATTGCCACGTTAATTGACTGGTAAACCAAGTGGGATGTATTAAACAAGAAATTTATAGTGACCTGGTTGCATAATCAATAGAAATGAATAAAAAGTAGTGCTTGACAAAAAGCATTCAGGCTATGCCTGGATAGGATGAGATTTGTTACAGGTTTGCTGAGATGCGCTGTTTGCTCTTCTGGTACAACATATCTCCCAGGCACGTCAACCTGCAATGGCGGTGCAGGTACTTATGCCCAAACAAAGCAAAAGACTCTAGTCCTGATGTTTTTTCAAAAAGACATGCAGGAGCAGTAACATACAATAACCTATATTTAAAGTACACGTGAGGAGAAAACTAAATAACAAGGATTATAGAAGCAAAAAATTAAGGAACATCAGTAAGAAAAACTAGAGGAATGGCAATGATTGGTAAATTTTCTTATTAACAAGCAAGCGAAATCTATCCTTTACACAGCTGTAAAGGGCTCAGAACAGTCACCTCCTCTTTCAATGGAAAAAGGGAGGGCAACTGCAGTAAAATGAAAGCTTTGCCAATCAAACTGAGCAGGAGAGAATAACCTAAATCGAATTGTCTTAGAGGAAACTGCCGAGAAACTCTCTCTCTGAACATATCCATTACTGTTCATAATTAACAAACATTTGAAAACTGTCGAAACTTCAAAGGACTGGAGAAATGCCAGGATTAAAAAACTGAATAAAAGCAGGGGCTCTGGGAATTGTAGAGGACTTAGATGTCAATTCCTGGAAAAAATATGGAACCAGTTTGAGACTGTCAATTAAATTTAAAGCCTATGGAAATGTTCAGCATCAGTCAGCCTGATTTCATGGGAAGTAGGTCTTTTCAAATCAACTGTTCCCTTTTTATGTTGGGATTTCAGGTCTAACTGATATAGCCAAGTTATATTTTTTTATATTTGGATTTCTCCTAGACTCAGTACCGTTCAGTTTCTGATTTTAGATCTCAAGATCTTGGATCTAAAAGGCAGTACGATGGCTTAAAACTTGGTCCCCTGATGGATCTCAAAAAGCAGTTCATACTGAGGAAATAGTCAAGAATGGAGCTCTGGGCATAAGACCACAGGGAATTGATTCTTGACCCCTATTTTTATCAGTAACAGTAACAGCTAAAGCTACAAAATTTTTACTAGCACAGTAACTCATAAGATCAAAGAGCATACTTAATAGTCAGGTTACTGTTACAGGGAGCCCTGAATCACTTGGTAAATGATCAGAAAGCAATAAAAGTACATTTCATATGGTCAAATGTAACATAAGATAGCTGGGAACACAGACTGCAGGTTGGACAAGTTTCTGTCTTGGAAATAAGTAATTCAGAAAGGGACTTAAAAGGTCATCATAGGTAATTGCCTCACCATGAGTTCACGGCACAAAGCTGTGGCAAGAAGTTCTTGTACACTTAAAAAAGTGATTTCAAGAGGGAGAGGGAAACCTTGGATTTTCTCATCTTTCTGCACAGCACGGGTCATGAATTTCCTGCTATGATCATCTGGGCATATCTCTCCTAATCAGTTCCCTTCCATTGCAGAGGCCTCAAGCACTGCTCACACCTTGGTCTCTGTTGTCTCTTTGCCAGCAGCACACAAGTCTTAACTCTCCTGGTGAATGAAGTTCACATTATTTAGGCCAACCATCCAGCAGCTTTGGATTCAGTGTAGAACTTCCTAGGTGAAAACGTAATGAAAAAGTGGTTTGGATAAGGGGGATCAAACTGCATCAGCAGAAGCAAACCCTTCAGCCTTCCCAAGCTGGGTCATAGGTCTTCATAAGACCAACTGCACTAACACGCCCAGAGTTTATCTCGTCAAGGGCAGGGAAGGCCCCTGGATACACTTTCCCCCATGATGTGGGGCTGCCTACGCATGGGGCTTCAGAGTGCCTGCCCCATGGAGCCTTGCTGTGGGACGTCCCTCTCCCAAGGAAGCCAAGTCTGAACTGCATAAGGGTTGGACGCAGTAAAAGGGGCCCAGGTTGGCACCCCTTCAGCAACATGAATCTCGCCAGCTTTAAACTCTAGAATTTGTGACAATATTTATTTCAGAAAAATAGCTGATAGGATAGAAAACATCAGGCTGACAGCTTTACTCTCAGCTTTCCAGAATTCATACATGGACTTCTGTACTTGACTATAAGTTGAAATATGTGGGCAAACCCTTAAGACCATCTTCCTTCTTTGTAGTACCCTGGTTTTTAATCATATTAACAATGAAAGCTCAGATTACCATTCACACGCTTAAATGCTTTCCTTCAGGAGTTGGTATTTCATATATTCAAAGGCATAGAAACACCATTTTCAGAACAATGCTTTATTCAGATGTCTCTTCTCTCAAGTATTTGCAAAAATAGTTTTATAGAACAAAAGACAGACTCACAGTTCTGTGCATGAATTCAAACTGCAGTTATTGCCTACTGGAGCTCCAGCTGCTTCTGGGATGTCGCCTGCTTGTTCACAGCATATTCCTTCTGCCCTGTGTTTCTGACCACTGAGAACCCATCCCACCCCGTTCCTGAAGATTCTGTTTAGCCTTGTGCTAAGGCTTGGGAAAAGCAAAGTCCCAGCCTGATGGAGATAGAGGATATTTCCCCACAGGGAGACTTCCTGTCTTCCAAGACTTGTCTTTATTCCCTATCTGTTTGGTTTATCCTTTAGCAGCTTGTTTTGATGTAACTCCTTGAAGTCAGAAAGTATAGTATGAAACAGGGAATCTAAAAGCATGTAATTTAAAAAAAATAATTCCTGCAGTTCTCTTGTTCTCTCTCTCTCCCTAAAAGGATTCCATTAAGTGTTTGATACTTGACATTTGTAGAAAGATCACAAGGTCGCTATTTTTTTTTGTTTTAATAAATCAGAAATTGAGACAATACAGGGAGATAGAACAGATAACTTGGTTAAGTCATTAGCAGAGACCTCTAAAAATGTGGTTCAATACATAAATCATTTTTGTCTGATCTTTATTATTCTCCTAGGTCCTGAGTAAAGTAGAGATGATAAAACACCTGGAGCATTATGAAGATGAATTAATTGATCTTCATGAAGGACTTATGCACTACAGACATGAGGGTCTTAAAAGTTGTGCCAGATAGATGTTGCTTGAGCTGGTGCAGAAGCATCACAGTCGTGATTCTTCCCCATTTCACAGAAAGGGGACCACTTGTTTCTTACAGCTTACACAAAGGCTAATTTTGCTAGAAGACAGAACTATTCAGGAAATCTGGAGTATTCAGGGATTTAGTGCTACTGTTAGGACACGGGGCTGTGACAAGACGAATCTGGCTCCACTTCAATCCTTGGGAAATATCTCCACAATGATATTCTTAAGGTCATCTCGGAAACAAAACAAAACACTTGTTCTTTCAAAAATTCCCTTTTCTGGATGTTGGTTCTTGACTAGCTGAGTTTCAAGGCATAAATCTTTATGTTTAATGAATATGAAATTTACAAGTTCAATTCCTTAGCAACAAGTTCAATTCCCCCGTTGTAAAGACTGAAGCAGGAATCGCTATGGATTTACGGGTTGGGTTTTTTTTTTTTTGTCCACTTTAAGAAAAATGCATTGAGAACAATAACTCAGTAGCTGATAAAGCAAGTCTGTTGCTCCTGCTTCACTGTGTAAAGTTAAAGAGGTTTGAGAATCCAAGGCTTACCCTTGCTTCTGTCCATGGGTATTTTGGTAAATCCAAACAGACTTCACCTGAGCAGACTTCACCATCTCTACAGCCACAGGCAAACATCAACAGAGACTGACACTCAGTTTAAGATCCCCAGTTAAAACTGCCACCCACTTGAGACAGGTGAGTCCAGAAGGTAAGCAGTCGTTTCTCATCTGTAGAAATATTTTGAGCCAGGAAAAGCTTGTGACTCTTCTCTCAGTTTCTTTAATGTTCTCCATTTGTGCTGCAGCTCTGCCTTGTCTTTTGTGGGACACTGTTAGTCATGATCGAGTAAACATCTATGTTAACCTGTGAAGATTTAAGAAACTGATAGTATTGAGGTCGACATGACTTCAAGCAGGGTTACTTCAGAAATGATGTCAAATTTAAAGACTACAGGTTATGCCCAGAACAGTCAATAAATTAGCAAGATGACTCAGAATGAACAATAACTAGATATTCATTCAAATCATGCTAACCGTAAGTTTAAAGTAAAGACAGAAGAATGCATGGAAATTTAGAAAATGATAATATTCTATAACACATACAAGTGGAAAGAAGGCAATTATATTCCATGATTTTATTAAATTGCACAGTAATTTAAAAACACAATCACATTTAAAATGAACAATTGGAAAGAATAATTATATTTCATTATGTCAGCTGGGTTGCTCAGATGAACGCTGTGTACTGCTGGATAGATACAGTGACACAGAATGCTATAATGTGGTAAGATTAAGAAAATCATGATTATCAGCCCCAGATGCTGGGAGATATATTATTACTGCTGCTGACAACTGACATAATTAAAACTCATTAATTGGAAATGGGATAGGAATTGGGAAAAAATCTCACTCAAAAGGTAGCACTCATACCTCAAAACACTTTTTTTCGACTTCAGTTCACAAAGAAATGGAACGTTTTAGTATTTGATTATTCAGTTAAACATTAGCCAAGCTTCTTTAAAATACCATCTTTTGCTAAAGCACTTATTTTCCAGACCTTTGATCATCTTTGTGGGCCTCCTTTGGACCCCTTCATGTCTGTCTGCATCTTTCCTGAATTGTGGGGACACAGGTCTCCAGCCTGACAAGCGCTGAGTGGTGTGGGATGATCGCAGCTCCGTCTCTTATATTAATGCCCCTGTGGATGCAGCCCAGGACCCGATTTGCCTTTGCTGCTGCAGCGGTGCACTGCTGGCTCATGTTCAGCTTGTTGTCCACCGGGGCCCTCAGGTCCCTTCTAGCAAGGCTGCTCTCCAGCCACACAGGTCCCAGCCTGTACTGGGCTCTTTGGTTATGTGGTCCCAGATGCAGGGCTTTGCACTTGGCTTTATTAAACTTCACAGTGTTCTTGCTAGCTCACGCTTCCAGCCTGCCCGGGTCTGTCTGTAAAGTGGCTCTCCCTTCTGATGTGTTCACCTCGCCACCCGTTTTGTCCTCAGCAAATTTGGTGCGGGTGCTTTCAATCCCATCATCCAGAACATTTATGAAGGTGTTGAACACCGTGGGGCCCAGTATTGGTCCCTGGGGGATCCCACTTGTGCCTGGCTGCCAACCTGAGCAAAGAACATTGATTAGCATCCTCTGAGCCCAGCCTGTGAGCCAATTTCCTACGCATTCGTCAGACCACCCATCCAATCTGTATCGGGCCAGTTTGTCCAGGAGAAGGTTGTGGGAAACAGTGTCGAATGCTTTGCTGAAGTCCAGGCAAACAATACCTACGGCTGTCTCCGTGTTGACAAAAAAATGTTATTTTGTTTTAGAAGGTGATCGGGTTAGTCAGGCGATTTCTGGGTTTCAATTCTGTTCAAAACCAAGAAAGGCTTCACAGAGTCCTACAATGTGGGAAATCAAAGTTCCAAATAATATTTAATGATTACAAGGATTTAAAGATTATAAAGAGTAAAAAGGTCTAAGGAAAGAAAAATGCACCCACTCCCCCCTTCTAACTCAGCACTAGCCTGAAAATGGAAACTCAAAATTGGACAGCCAAGTCAGAACGATGTAGGAAACCAGGTCTCCTGATCTTTTTTTCAGGGTATTTTCTAATCTCTCATGGTGACCCCATCAATCTGACTTCAACAAGAAGTAGCTATTGTTCTTCTGTTTGTTGCAGGGTTCGTCAGAAATCAGACCTGCCTGCCAAATAAGGGATGTGTAGATTTTTGGTTTACATGTGGTTCATTCAGTCAGAAGTTCATGCCACCTCACTAATGGATTAGAGCTCTTTTTCCGGCGATACGCTAATTTATACTTTTTCTGGTATCGCAGACCTTGCTGTGTGACTTCTCCTGCCACTGTTTAGCACCTGAATAGCACAGGATGCATGGCTGAAAGAAAGCAAGAAAGGTTATGACATTTCTCCATCCTGTATAGGATTTCTAGCTGCTGTTTCAATCCCATGGTCTGAATAGCAGCCAGCATAAAGCAGGCGTATCTCATGCTGGCATGTAGAGAATAAGAAAAAAGAAAAGGCACATATGAACATACAGACTTGCACAGTTTCCTAAGATATGTCTCAGTTTTAGCTAGCATTTGGGAAGTTTCTTCCCCAGTAAATTTAATATCTATGCTTACCATCTCTTAGTTATACAAGGCAAAGTCAGGGCAAAGCTATCCGCAACTGTGCTAAGTCAGAAAGAAGTTGCATCAAGTAAAAACTAAGTAAGCCTTTCAAAATGTTTGTAAATCCCATAAGTGCTGGCAGGAGCTGTTTTCTGGATACATTTCTTTTTGGAATTATCCCTTTTTATATTTGAAATCCTTCACAGTTATATTAATTTACATCCATTATGCGTCATAGCATTCTGGGATATTTTCTGTTTAAATGTTCATCATTCTTGAACTTCACTATTAAATCTCTGTAATGTCTAGTTTATGCAAGGGCATTTTATTAATCACAACACACACCATTGGTTAGAAAGTATGACCTATTAACCAAGCAATTGTGCCATTAAATTTATGTCATACTTGTTAGTTTTAGGGTTTGCGTTTTCTTTGGAACTTCCAGATGCAGTTTGCTTTAACAAGTTAGACTTTCAGTCTGCCCAGTCTTCAAGAATTGCAAGTAGCATTAAAAATTCAAGCCATCTTCTCTCAAAAGAGTTCATGTTAATAAAAAAAAAAAAAATCAGCTTATATTTGATGTAATACTAATGGAAAGAACTTCAAAAGTGCTTTGTAGAGATGACCCAAATATTATTAGAAGACAATACAAATTATACATTACCTCCTTCACACACTTAAGAAAAAATCACTAGAAAGAGGAATTGAGCAAATAGATAAGAAATTCATAAGGTAATATTTCAAATATGTTCCAATTTAGCCTCTAAATCGCTGCTTATAGATTCATTCACACGCCCATTAATATCCACCTTGTTGAAAACAGATTGTGTGGTGAAAGAAGAAAATTCCACTCCTGAACACACGGTTAGAGCTGAGGTCAACCTGCGAGTATTTTAATCTCATTCATGGGCAAAAAGTGTCTAACTTATCTTTTAGTTTCTCAACTGCACTGATGGAACTTGGAGAAAGATCTTGTGGTTGTATAAATATCTGTATTTGCCATGTGAGACAAAATGAGGATGAGTTTAGCTGCCTCTCACATGTCTGAGTGATCTCTCTCCTTCTGACTCCTCACCTCGTGGTCTCTTCTGCCTGATCTGTTTGTCCTTCAGCCTCTCAGTGATTCTTTGTTCCAGGGAGAAATGGAGATAATGGCATTGCCCAAGACAGACGAGGTTTTAAGACACGATGTTTCTGCTAAATAACGTTCCCCTTTATGGAAACGCTGGTAGTGATTAAAAGCTCTTTATAAATTGTTAAGAATTCTGAGAAGCCTTTCAAGTTAATACTATTTATTTACCATCCCAAAAGCTCTAAAACAGAAACAAACTTTTCCTGGAGACGTCTTTCAATTTTGAATTATTGGGCCCAGATTTGTTCTTAGTAAACCAAGGAAAAATACCGGAGGCTAACTGACTTCAAGTTTACACCACTACCAAAACCAGATTTGTTTGATGTAAAGAAATCTGTCATTGGTTCTGTGAGGTCATATTAGGCGCAATTCAGAGCATACTTGACCCTTACTTTCCGAAGTACGATGTTATGGTGCAATACACAACTTAGCTACACACCAGATGTGCGCGTTGTGGTAGAGCCAGCAATCCACTGAAGTAAACTCTTCTCCTGTGGCATTTAACTTACGCCATCTGGATGTCAGTTCAGGATTCCCTCTCAAAGAGTGCACATTTTCGAGTGTTTTTTGTCTCTAGTAGCTCTAGGAAGAGAGTGTTCCTAATCTAAAAGCATTTTTTTTTGTTCAGAATTTCACCTAAGCTGAGTTTTCAGTCCAGTTTATTGTTCCTAGATATGTTTCATTATAGCATTGTAAATAATTCTTCATACGTCTTGATATTAATACATTTGCAGTTGCATTCCCGCTTCCTCTATGCTATTTAAAAACTCGTGGATAGCAATCTTCAATCTTAAACAGAAGCATATTTTCATTGTTCCAGATCAGTCCCTTTTTCTAACAGGGGACAGTAGCCAATGATTGTGGAGGAATAAGGTACATATAGTATGACCCTTCCCTTGACAGATGCCAGCAATCGGTAGTTTAGAGACTGCTGAAGCTGGAGGTTACCTCTGGGCCATTGTAGTTCATACAGCTATTATTCTTGAATTTGCCATTACCTTTTTGAACCAATTGATAATTTTGACCTCCTCACAAATTGAGAGTCATCATTTAAATTACATATAAAGGGGAAAAAAATGCTTTCATACATTTAAAGTGCTGCTTTTCTTATTTCGCTAAGTCTCCTCGCTCCTGACTGTGGCACAGAACAAGCACTTCTTTCTGCTGTTCATGTGTGTTACAGACTTTTGTCATACAGACTGCCTTGTTTCAAAATTAAAAAGGTCTAGTTGTAAGGAAGCTTTAAGTACATTGATCATTTTCTGCTTCCCTCTGCACATTTTAAGATGGGAGGGCCAGAACACATCCAGTAAAGAAATTGGTTCCGTTTTGCAAACTCTTTCCCAGCTCTACCAGTTTGTTTTCTCAGGGCTTCAATGTCAACTGCAATAATGCATTAGCAGGTACACGCCCTGGAATTAAAATGCACCATGCAAGAGACAAACAAGGAAATTTCAAGCTGGAGACAGTACAGGAAAGGTGTCAAAACACTGAAAGCCTCTCAGTGCCAGGGACATGAAAGTGACAACAACATGGAAATTACAATTATTCAGGGCCTCAGCAGCATTAAGGATGCGTTACAGCTGTGAAGAGCTGTGGATGTGGCTTCTCAGGAACTGACAGAGAGAGGAAAGGAATAAACGAACAGTTTCCACACTCAGCTGGAATACAAATGTTACAAATAAACATCGAAAACCATGAATCATGTGATCTTACAAAAATTACTCAGCCCCTAAGCCTGCAAGTCTAAGGGAACGCGCTGACGGCGAACTGCTGCGCCGCTTACAGCAGCCCCACTCATGGCACGACAGTTACTCACAAGCACAAATCTTCGCAGCATCAGGACGCAAGTTCTAGATTACTGACCAATTTTAAGCACTGAAGCATAAAATGCATTTATGCTGGTGCCGCAAGACAGTGCATCAGCATTTGAGTCAGCCCACTGACATCACCACCAGGACTTGGTTTCTACCTCATATTGAGTAACCTATAAGGTAATAGTTGACATATTCAGTTCACTGAGTGGGCTGGGACTTGCATGCTTGGTCACATCCTGTTTTACTAATGCCACGTACGGTGATGTGGGAGTATGGTTTGGGATTGAAGCCTTGCGCCTGGCTGCAGAACGTGCACCTTTGCTCAGCGCCCGCCACCCGTCACAGAGCAGAGCCCCAAAGCTGCCCTGCCTTACTTCCTTCCCCGGCCTTGATGTTCACATCCCTCCTCCAGCAGGGGAAAGGGTGCCAGTCTGTCGGAAACCAGTTTGTACGCAAGCTGTCTTAAAAGGGAAAACATTGTAAGAAAGTAGGAAAAACTAGAACTGCTTGCAAAGGTGAATGTGAAGTCATTCACTACGTTATCTGCTACAGAAGCGTATTATACCACGCCACTGACTGGAAGAAAAGGATGACTCGGAAAAATAATTTCCAATTATGATATCTTAAAGGAAAAAAAAAAAAAAAACAACAAAAAAGCCCGTTTTAAATTAATGGAATTAGGCTCCAATATCATTATTCCCAGTGTGTTTTGTCCCAAGTAACATGATATTCTGTGTTTTTCTTAAAGCCCTCAGAATCTCAGAAAAATCTCCAGAAATCTTAATCTGTGTTAAATAAAAAAGAATATGAATTCATTTTTTTTCTAGGTCTTTCTGTCCAAAATGCTTGTAAATCTGATCCCTAGATTTGCAAGGTGCGGCAGGACCTAGCAGGAAGAAAAATAAGGAGAAATCAGGACTTATTTCTTTAAGTGATATTTTTAAGCCTCCTTCTCCCCAATTCAGTTTTCTCCAGATTCCTGATCTTGTGTCATTTGGCAGGGCAAAGCCTGAAAACTCTATTATTAGTCAGCAAGAAAATGCAGCAAATGACTTAGCTTCCACATTCCCCTTCTCTCACAGAGCAGTGTTATTCCACAGCTCACCTCCTTGCCAGGTGGCGGAAGAAACGATGTGTTTTGAAACCAGTGATGAGATTACGATCAGGGAGGGAAGTGAAAGTCGATGTGAGGAAGAAGAGAAAAGGGTAGAGAGATATAAAGGATGCTCTGGAAAAAGCCTGACTTACTTGCAGTCAGTTGGACTGAGGTTTTGCAAGCATCAGAAGACAATTTCTGAGAAATAGCATCTCAAGCATGCTTAGAGGCCTCCCACTAAAACTGCATTTCTAGTGCTGCTTTTGTCTCTGATAGATCAGCTGCAGAAAGGGTGATTGTGTTTTCTCTGACATATCACAAAGAGTGAGCCCTTCAGGGCTCACGTACTGACGGCTGGAGGAAAAATACCTGCTCGAGGCAGAAATACCTCTTTCTCAACATTATTGCAATGATCCTTATTGGTTTGTTTCTCATCAAGTCATCTCTTTTTTTTTTTTTTCTTCTCTTGTTTTCATACTTGCTGATACAGGGTTTACAGTTTAAAAAAGAAATTGTTGCAGGAAATCCATCCTGTGAAAGAAAGTGCAGTGTAACATACAGTACTCTAAGACGGAAAAGGAAAAAAATGAAAGTTGCATAAAGCAAATATCATTACATAAAAGAAAAATACTTCTATGAGAAGTATACAAGAAGAAAAAAATACTTTTGCAAGAGCAGCCAAATAATAGGACATTTGCATTCACAACCTTTGTGCTTCATTGGAGAGATGCATAAACACCTCCAAAAAGAAAAAAAAAATCCAAACCAAAAAAAACAGACAACGGACTGTTTTTAGATGTTATGCTAAAATGTATCAGAAAAGTCCTGTGGCAAAACTCTGTCTCCATTGAAATAAATAAAGAAGTTGCTGTTGACTCAGTGGAATTCAATTAAACTGTAAGAAGCTGTTGTTGACATAGTGGAATTTAATTTAACTCTTCACAATTATGTTTTTCTATGACTGTTGGGAAATCCTTGGTGCTGTTCTTCTGCTCCATAGAATTGAGACATATGAGAAGATCTTGGCCTCTGCCAGTTCCACACTTGGTTCAGGTCAGCACAACCTCTCCTGCATCATTAAATATCATTCACATGAGTAATCCCATTGTATCCAAGGAGAGTGCTTCCTTGTGCACCAGGTAAGCACTGATATAAATGTTTCCTGCTTTAGAAGCTATTTTCACAGCAGACTTGAATATGGAAAATGCATTTCACTGTTAACACATTTATACCAGCATAATATTAGATGAAAAGGAATTCTATCCATTCAAGCATCATTTCCATCCAGGTTTTTCATGGGAAATTTCATTTCAGAATTCTAAATTAGCCATCTCGCTGTGCAAAGACTTTGGTTTTCATGATGTAGGAACACAATGGCCACTTACATATTTGACCTGAATATTTTCCTTTATAAGAAGTCTGAAATATTGGAGCTTCTCTCTGCGTTGAATTTCCACCCAATATATATAGGTTTAGCCCCTTACTGATAAGTCTTTTAAGAGATGTTCTTATTGTCATTATTTCCGAAGAGGAAGACAGATAATTGTAGGTGACATACCTGTCACAAGGAACTGTATTTAAGCTACAGGGTTTTCTTCTACAGGAAATGACTGTTATGATTGCTGCCACTTTCAGATTTAAATGTAAGAGTCACCCTTGACTTTCCTTTAGTTTGTGAGAAACAAAGGCAAACAAATAAAATTCCATAAAGCTGTTTCCCTCAAATTACAAAAGAAGAGTCCCGTTATTTCTGTTCTAACTACTGAAGGTAAATTAAGATCCCATATAGTTGAGATCTTATAACTAAAAGATGCTTGTGGGAGGTGGAATAAAAGGACGCGTTTTCTAGAAATACAAGGAAAGTTTTAACAGGTCCTTTTTTTGAATCCAAGTCTTGATCTTAAAAACTAGCAGACAACAACCACCTCCTCCCCCCCCCTCAAAACCCCAACCAAGCAACCAAAAAAAAAAAACCAACCCAGAAGTGCCAAATGTTTTTCTATTTGCCTGAGCATGAGCTAACATGAGGATTAATGATTTGCCTGTTGTTTTTCAGCAAACTTTTTTGTCATGATTCCCTGTCCTTCCCTTTTTTCCTGGCAAAAGCTATCAACAGCTCATAACATTTCCAAAACACTCTGAAATATTGCTCAGGACTATGACTTTTTCCAATTCTTCGCTCATTGCCAGTGGTTATCAACCCCAAAGGAAAAGTCTTTTGAAAAATATTGTCCTTTGGAAACATATTCTCCAGTCCTAAGACTGTGTTAAATAACACATTCCTCTCCTTTCTCCGAATTTGCCAGATTTGGAGCTGTTATGGTTTGGAAGGAGCACTTAAATTACTACTTTCTTGTCATTGCTTCTTTGTTAGAAGAAGGAACGATATGCATGACACTGGTGTCTTTTCAATCCCTGCATTTTAAAATTTTAAATTCAAAAAGCAAAGCAAATAAAACTTAAGTGCCAGTTTTAAAGCTAAGATTGTCTCAAAACTGTTCATGTAGAACTAGGCAAACCAAATAGGTATTACTACAGATAAAAGAATCATCCTAAAGTTTAGGTTGCAGAAGGTAATAAAAAAGAAACAGGACATGCTATTATCTTTGAATTACCTGTGATTCACTAACATTTTACCACAGCGGATATCCTTACAAACTTAATTTTCCTTTATACGACTTCAATACCGACTACTGTGCATGCAATGTTCATAAATCACAGTGAAAATGCATTGTTAGAGCCGGAAAAGCTGTGCGTTATAAACATAACTCTGCTACAAGAATGTCAATTCAGATTTGTTCCCTTTTATTTTTGTAAATGCTTCTAAATTTTCAAGTGGCTATGACAAAGCACCCACATTGAAGAAATCTGAAAATTAATGAAAAAGCATTGATATTAGAGTAAAAGCAAACAAAAGATAATGAAGTCAATATTGAAAACATTTTAGAATTAATGCTTTGCAGAACAAAAGAAATCTTACCTGAATTTCAGTGCAATCAAATATTTCAGTGAGAAAATTGTTCACAAATAATAGGTCAGCTAAAAGTTTTGAGAGTTTTTCTACTACAAATTAGAACACAGACACTTAGAAGAGTTTTTTTTATTTCCAGAAGGTTGGACATAGTTACGTAGGTTGCTTTTAAGCCCATACTATTTTCTACTCTTTCTGTCTCTTGACTCAAAATATCAGCAAGTCAGAAAATTGCTTGAATTTCTTAATAAATGGCATAAATATTAATAGTGCTAAACAAGACCCATTAATTTCAATAGCATTTGGAGAAGAATTTTCATCTTGTAAGTGCTAGTTTTCTCCACTTTACTGATATTGTGACATTTTAGTATTTTTGTTCCTTGAGTCAGAAGAAAAACGTTCATTCAAAATTTCTCCCAAAACGTATGTTTTAAATATTTCTTCTTGAACATATGTGCATGTTAAATGTCTTACAAGAACTTTCTTTGAAAAAGTTGTTCCCCAAATGGGAAAAATCCCATGTGGAAATGCCATGAAGATCTTAACCGAGCTCCAAAAAATTGTTGTTTTTGTCAAAACAGCATTTTCTGATGCCGGTCTGTACCAAATGGCACCTTCTGCACTTCTACAGTGTTTATCTTTGCTACAGCACGTCTTAGGCCCTTCATTTACACAAGGACCTCTTAAGGTTGATGCAGGACACACGCATGCAAGTGCCCCTCACTGAAAGGGTTTATAAACTGAAGAATGTTTTGGAGGAAATGGTTTCAACCCAGTTTTACAATAAAAAAAAACAAAGACTAAGCTGTGAAAGATAATACAGGAAGTTTGAGGCAGGATAAGGATCGACACACACATTTCCGAAGTGCCAATGCAGCTCTTTTTATCAGAAGGATAGGCTTTCTTCCCTCAGATGTACAGAGATGTTTATTCTGATACACAAACCTTGTTTATAAATTCAACTAATCTTTAATATAGACTTAGGTCTGCCATACAGAACTAGCAATTGTGTACTGCATACGATCTTGCAGTAAAGACAGCCAGAGTCAAAAGCCTGTATTATATTTAAGGTAAATACAGATTTAAGTTTCAGCAAAACTAATTGCCCGTAAGGATGACACTGTGTTTGTAACCGAGTGACCTTTCTCTAGGAATGCGAAGAAAGATTCATACTGCACTTCAGCCCCTGCATATTATTCCGTCTTTAACTCTCCTCCATGGCCCGACACAGAAAGTACCGAGTGTTTGTCTTATCTGTGAGATGCTGACATTTCCAACCCAATGAAACCGTAGGTGTTGTTTTCACACTACGTTCCTCCAAACCTTCAGATTTCACTACAGGCAAACCTGTTCCAAGATGTTGCCTGCAGCACCATGTGAACTTGCTGTCAGCTCAATTTATTTATGGATGATGGTTGAGTTTTATTCTCCTGAGGTCAATATTTGGTACATGTACATGTATGGATAAAGATCTGCATAGCTCAGCTGACACATTACTAACAATTTACAGAATTTTTATACTTCCGAGAATTGTCTTCAGAATTACAAAGCCAAATCAGTCACTGGCTTTAAAAAAACCATACGCTTGAAAATGGGTAGAAATAGTAGCAATTAAATTGCCATTTTTTACTATGCGGATGTGTGTTTTTCACAGGACTATGGAGCCTTAACTCATAGTTGCCCATTTTGGATACCGTCATTCTTTAGCAGCATTACTCTCTGCAGTAAATGCAGCAACAAACTGCTGGGTCAAAAGGCCTGGTAAGAGTCATTGTCCTAAATGCTGACTCAGCGTGACAGCTGCACAGCCCTTGTAGGGGCTTTACAGGAATGTCCTAGTTTCACATAGCTGTGCAATAAGTGACCCGAGGGTCACATGACAGAGCAGTAAATGACATCACACCACAATACGCAGCATTCTGACCTCAGGTATGAGTCACGGCAATTTAAGCAGTTTGTTGTGCTAAAGGAAGAAACTACGAAATCGTTAGCGGATGCAGACACAGCCACAGTCCAAGTGGCAGTGCCCTGTCATGGCCTTCTCTCTGGCCACGCTATCATCTGCCAGCCTGTCTCAGCTGCCTGTACCTTCCTGTAGTGGTCTGAAAGTTTTGAAGGAGTTGGTCATTTGCTTTGCTTTTCTTTCCTACATGTATTTTGTTTTGCCCTGGCTTTGGTCTTCAGCTGAAGCTCAGTAACAATCTGCGTTACCAGGAGGGTAGTCACAGTTGTGTGAGTTGCCACACTTATTTTAGTGATAACTTCTTCACTGCAGAAGCTGAACTAGAGGCTGATCACCTACCATGGGAAATAATGCCAAGTTCCAACAGATCATGTTCAGTCACACGGTCAATACATTAAGCCTTTCTAAGCCTCGACTCTATGACAATATTCCATGCGCAGAGCATTATGCGCAATAGGTGGGAGTTCTCAGTTTGACTTCAGGGGGTCAGCAGACTCACAACATAAGTATACATCATCCTACTTGAAGGCCTAACGATGCAATCACCATCTTTGGCAGAAGCCAAAGATCCTGAAAAACCATCTGGAGAATACCTATCCAGGTAAGCATTAATTTTCAAGAAGATGCTGAGATTTTACTGTGTGTTGCACATTCTCTACAGACAAATAGACTTCAGCCATCAGAGCGGCAAAATTTTTTAGATGTAACTAACTTGTCAGTTTGAAATACTGAATTAATTCATCTGCTGTAGTGTTCACAGCAGTTAGCATCCCTTCAGACTTGTGTTTAATACCATGTCTAAGCTTTGAACAGTCCTGTTGAATGCCGTGCTGCTTTAAATTTCTCACTGTTTAGGCATCACAAATGAAATATCTATAAACTAAATTCTGGTGGGATTAGTGGGTGCGGGGCAATGTTCTCCATAAATTTGAAATCTATAACAAGCTTGAATTTTTAATACTTACAGATACATTAACAAAGTACAAATCAAAGAAAATCTGTAGTTTATATACACATTATATTTGATCACTAGTAATGACAGAGAATATTTTATATGTTATAGTATTAAAATTATATTCTACAGTTCTGCAGTCTAGTAAGGAATTGATAAATGTTGCCAGATAGAAAGATGAATCGATAAGGAAATGTGAATCTAAGTCTTTGTATAGTATCATATAGACTTATGTAAAAGTCTGTCTATATAGTCTTCTATCTTTAGGGCTAAATAGATCCCAGAAACTCGAGTTTTGTATTCCGCAGGGCTATGGACTAGTTGCAATCACATTAGGTTATTTTCCCGCTTACAGAAATGTTTCAAGATTTCAAAAAATGTTCTGACTTTTTCTTTTTAATGCTTGAGGACAAACTAAAAGTCTTCAAATGAGAAAAAAAAATCCGAACTCCTGAGAAAAACAAACAAATAAAAAACGATCCATAATCCAAAATAACCAGTAGCTTATTTGCTTGGATGCTGCTATGGGAAAGCAGAGTTCATGTTGCTACTGTATTTCACCCAGCTCGGAGCTCTGAGTATTGCTCTCATAAAGGTGATGGCACTAACACCATGCTAACATGGACTTTGGGAAAGATGATTTCCCTGTTTTCCAGGGAAAGAGATGTTTCATCGGAACTTCCCAGACAGTTACAGTAAAATATTTTTACATTCCTCTGTCACAAAACACAAAAGGCAACTTGGATTGCTGTGTTCTGTGCTTTGCTTGGTTTTTGTTTTGTTTAAAGGAGGCCCTTGTTGTGCCCTAAATTATCATTATGATAACTTTTACACAGGACAAAAATTTCTGCAGATCAGGACTCACAGTGACAGAGCAAATCAACATGCAGGAAACCGACTGGGGGAAATCATGGTTCTGAGGGATGTTTGTCTTGGTTTCCCGTTCTGTGTTCTGCTTCGGACCGCAGAACAGAGTTCAGGGAAAAGAAGGCCAAGACCTTTCTGCACTGGGAGGTTTGAGAATTCCCAGTACAGAGGAGGGCAAGACAAAGACACCTATACTCAATTTATCTGAATTCAAGTGTGTTTCTTACTTGAAAATGGAACTCGGAGAGGCACAAACTTCACAGCGGCTTTGCAGAAATCATTAGAGTAAATCAAGAGACAGATATCCATAGACTTAATCCTGCGATTCCTGTTACCATTTATTTAATTGAGCACGGGATCATGCAAAGGGATCCAAGGCTCCAGTAAGCTCCACCCACTGTAAGGAAAGGGAACTTAGTAATATTGTGTGTACCCCCAACCTCCATGGAGGCACGTGGAAAACTGGTTTATGTGCTGACAGCAGAGAGGTCACTGGCCAGGAAGAGAGGCAAGGCAAGAAGACAAGAGATCAGTAGGGAACTTTGGGAGGGCTGTCAGTGGTAAGTGAGTTTTGGGGGGCAAGAATGAGATAGGAGACCAGGAGAGGATAATGAGACTTTAGGGTGGTGAAAGTGGTGATAGTGGAACTCATGGAGAAATATAGGAAAGAGAGCAGACTGAACAGCACAGCCTGTGCTATCAGACCAAAGGTCCATCCAGCCCAGTGTTCTCCTTCCAAAATTGGCTAAAGCACATATCTAGGATCTTCCTCTAGAACAGAAAGGGGAACATACTTCACACTTGCACAGGCACCAACACTTTTGGCCCAGGGGACTGAGGTAGCTGAGACAGATTCTCTCATCTCAACTGCTCTCTTTCTGAGAATTGCCCCACTTTGGGACAGGACCCTTGTTTCAGGATCCTGATTTCCTCTACACATCTGCCTACAGCCACTGTCTACCAATCTCTTCTGTCTTTGCTTAAACCAGCCCTTTTTCCTTTATAATTTCTTTGAGAGACTGCATTCATGTGTAAAACTGGCCAAAAACTCTGCCAAAAAAAACCTAGCCTTTCTTTGCCAGCCATAAGAAAATACGGTCCGTTATTTTGCATGCCATGAACAGCTGAAGCATAAATATAAATATAAATATAAATATAAATATAAATATAAATATAAATAATATAAAACAGACATCAAAAGATCAAACATCTCAGGATGCACTGTGGCATCTTGAGAAGAAGGGAGACCACAGTGCGCCTCTGTCTACTGAGACTGACCATCACGGTGCCAGCCACTGCACGCAACCTCCACCTCCCACAAGGTGCTGAGCCATGATCAGGGCTCAGCTGGATATTCTGGGGTTTCATTTCAGCCACAATTCAGAAATATCTGCAGAAAAAAATAGGTTTTGGGGGTGCAATTTTCAATACAAACAAGCATCTTGTGAATAGCTCTACTGCAACCTTGTAAAGCATTGCTATTGCAAACATCTTGGGGTTTAGCACAGAAGTTTTCATCTCTCTCTGCCTTAAGCCCAAGAGGAATATTGAATGGTTTAACCCACAACCTTAAACTTACTGAAAAAACAACTATTTGCAGGGTCAAGATGACAGACATTTTCTAGTGCCAAATTCCAAGCTGCAATTAACCTGCCCACTTCTTTTCTTGCCTTTCCAGACAGCCTCTGAAAAACTTATATTTACAAGGAATTTTTGTCAATAAAACATTTATGGCTTTCTTCCTAATAGATAATAATGATTTTATGAAATATTTCAGTAAGCGGTATAATCTCAAGTTTTATCCAGTTTATTAATGAGTTACTTCAAATGGGAAAAGTTTCTCCCTCTTTAATATTCTTTACTGGTTTTTAGTAGCAAAAAAATTTAGGAGGAAAATTTTTCTTATGAAAGGACAATATTTTACTCTTATTCTTACTGTTTTTTTTCTGTTTTCCCTCACTTCTGAGTTTCTGGCCTCTCCTGTGAAGGGCCCTTCTCTTGTAGTCCAGGATGACTCTTTTAACTTCTAAAGAGTGCTTAAACACGGGTGTTTAGGAGCTCCAAAGACCCTGGACTTGTTTTGTTCACCAGAAACCAAAGTGACTGCATTTTCACTTGTCCCTGAATTGCCACGAGAAGGTCAGAGAAAAGAATGACTCTACAAATGCCTGGCTGAACAGCAAGAGCATGTATACAGCCCAGAAAGAGAAGTCCTATCACCTTGTCACAGCCTTTTGTCCTCTTGCTACATCTCCCCATGTCAGCGTAACCCCACAGAACTTCATCTGCTTTGTCCTTCCTCTCTTGCGCAAGTGTGCAGTGACCAAGTACAGAGTGGCACAAAAACAGTATTGTACTGGCAATGAAAAGAAAAGGTTATGTCAAAGCAGAATCAATAGCAGAACCATTAGAAATGTCACCTGCAGAGAGTAAGATGAATTTCTTGAGCCGTAATCTCCTCTTCTCCAGTAATAAAATAAGCATGATATGAGCAAACTTCAGGTCTCATCTTGCCGTTTGTACTTCACATAAAAATACAACGATATAGTAATGATAAACAGTTTCTATTTTGAAATCACCTCCAAGTTATCAACCCCAAAGAACCTTCTTCTAATAATAGTGCCATTACAATTACCATTGCATACACAAGATTCAGAATCAATCTAATTGCACTAAAAGCCTTTGAAAACACTTTGACAACTTAAAGCTCTATAGTACTGAATACTTTTACAGCAAAGTAATTGGTTATATGACAAAAATATACAGTTTCATAAAAGCCAGCTGCTATATTATAGGGCAAATAAGTATTGTTCAACATCTTTCATAAGGTCCTTGGGATATTCTTTATGTTACTGGCCATAAAATTCACTTTTGTATAAGATAAGACGGGTGAAAAGGAAATTAAAAACAGTGCTTATAAAATTCCTAGGGGAATATGTAGTGTGACAAAAGGGACAAACTGGCACAACTTCTTCAAGAAAAAATCAAGGATCTTTAGTGGGGTTTTTGTTTTACTCATCTTCTTAATGACACCGTTTAATGAGAACAGTGACAAATAATGGACATATTTTACTCTTATTTCCAGGTTCTCTGTATAATTACGGCCAGCACAAAGCATTTTGTTTCATAAAAATCATTAAGTTCTCATTGACGAATAGAACCATGCAATATAATGCCACACTTCAAGAGCGCAATGAAAGGTACTTCAGAAAAAAATGACGGTGCTACTAAATTCAGCAGGTGTATGGCCCACAATGGAAAGTAGACGTTCAGACCCCTCCTCCAACTCAGACTCACTTTGTGCCTCTGGAAAAAATAATTGAGGCTAAATTCAATGTGGACGTGAGAGCATAGGGTTTTAGCCACAAGGCCAGACCCCTGGCCCAGGTGACGCCTTGAACCCACACTATGGTACGCAGGCTCTTAATTGCGGGTTTGCACCCATGAGCCTAGCGTTCCTAATGCTGGCCTAGAGCGGTCAACAGGAAAAGCCAGGCAAAAACGCAAATGGTTTTACTGCGTTTCCTAAGTATCATCTATACTCTAGACTGACTTTAAGACTATGGCATGCTGAGGAAGTGGAACGAATTAATACCGAGAACAGAACATGCAGCCTGAACTGCTGCGTCTTTCCAGAGCCTGGCTGCCCTCACCCATCCAACCAAAAGGTCAGAATCTGTCTTTTAAGACAACAGCGGCTATTCTTTGAAAGAAATGAAGATAGCTTTCCTTTTCCTGCTGTTAAAGTGCAGGTAGCACTTAAAAAGGTATGCAGAAAAGAAAATTCTGGTAGCTGGTACACTGCTCCAAGAAGTAGGAAAACCCTAGCTCTAACCAGTAACTGCACCAGTTTGGAGAGTGGAGCTTTTCCTCTGTTTGTCCTGAAGCAGCACCACTATTTGCCACTCTATGCTGAACCAAGAGAAGAAAGACCCAAGGAGAGCGCACAGGTCTAGTACAGTAGTTAGGGTCCTCACCCAGGACGCGAGTCTGAGATTTCTCTCTCATTGTGTACTTTCTGTACGAGATGAATAAGCAGGTGTGGGTGTGAGAACAGAGTCCAGACTTCCTTCTCTGACGTGAATTTCCTAACTTCTGGTACACAACCAAGCTTCCCCTTGCACCCGCTCCTCCTGACCTCCCAAATCTGGTATTCCTTCCTGCACAATGACACAACTCCACCAGAAAGACAGGGGAGGTTCCCTCTCCGTTCCCACACTCTAGTACTAGCCTCAGAAGAAAAGACTCTCCAAAAAGGAGGGTGCTGTGGACTTGGGCAGTGCCGAGGCTGATAAAGGAAGAAGTCAGCTCTAGACCTTTCCCTGGGTGAACTGCTTCATACACTAAATTGAGTAGTGCCTCTACGGTGACTGGAAGCCTTAAAAAAATAGAAAGTGGCCCGAGAACTTCTACTGTGGTGGTGATTAGGGACCAGCCCCTGGTACATATTAGGTATGCTCAGAGCACACTCATCAGACCTTTCTGCTCTGACAAGTTTCAGGAACGCGTTGGCCTGCAGTGAAACAAGTTGGGTAACTACTGGAGTTTCCCATCAAATAAGGAGTCATACAGATAGAAAAGCTACATGGCAGCCAGCCAGCGTTCGCTTGCTTTATCACCGTGTTGGAATTTGACATCCAATTCTGGTTCTAGAAGCCTCAGGCCTTTTTGAATGTAGTGGCTTTGTGGTATTTTAGCATGACTCTGAAGTTTCAGGTGATGTTTCTGAAGACTTTTCTCAGTCAACTCGCTTATGAACGAAACTCCAGCTATATGGGCTGAGGAACCAGTAGAAGGCTGGGTGCTTCAGCAACAGACTGTATTCAGCTAAACCACCTCCTAAACTCAAGTGTATCTTAATTTTTGTGATTGGAAGGGGTTTAGTCAGCAGCTTAGAGAAACATTAATTATAGAGATTCAGATGTTCATATGAGCAAAGGTGGGACAAAAGAAATTTTAATCAAGAGGACTTAATAAGAAAGAAGATGGCAAACAGGGTACATGGTAACTGATTGACAAGAAGCAGATTGGATCTTCATCACACAACCAGGCATACACCCTTGCAAGACGTATGGCAAGAAAACTTCCAATAAAATGGAAAAAAGCCCTTTAGGGCCTCTATATAGTAATTACATATACCTAAAAAGAAAACAGCATTCTTTCCCGAGATTAAAAAAAAATGAATATAACCTGAAGACATTTGTATTGTTTCCTTATTCTTTTTCCTGTTGGTTTCCACCTACACTAGAAGAGGTCATTTCACAGGTGGGAAATTCACTATTAATTAATTCTTCCATGGACTGAAGCAACTTCTTAGGAAATTTCAGGTCACATCTGGACTCACTTTAATTACAGAGCTGTCCATTAAAAAGTTCACATGTCATCTGTTATTTCCCAGAATTGCCTAACACCATTTTTAACAACTATATTTGCTAGTGGCTTACCAGTCTAAAAATTTTCTTCCTATTCTTTTTTTTTTTTTTTTTTTTAATAAGACCTAGGGGATGAGGAAGAACTATAGTGAAAACAGGAACAGCATTTAAAGCAGTGAATCAAAAAATCCAGAAAGCACATAAAGATGTTTTTAAAAGTTCTGTTAAGAATGAAAATGTTTTACTTCCTGCACCTATACATTCTGGCATGTTTCTGCATGTGTTATGTAGAAGTATAAGTTTTTTAAAGATTTAAAGTTTTGCCTTGGGTTCATCTGCTCCAGTCAGGCACACAATATTCATATTTTACGAATAGGTTTTCTTGGTCAATCACAAAAAAAGGCAACGGAGGGAGAGGTTTGAAACAAACAAACAAACAAACAAAAACCAACTTATTGGAGTTTGAAAATGTAAAGCTTCGTTAACAGTGTTAAATTTTACAAAAAAAAATACTTATCTTTGTTCCTCCTTTATATTATAATATAATGAAAACTATTAATGTCTTAGTAGTTCAAAGTCAATGCAAAATTTTCAAAGGGGAGCTGAAGATTTTACATATATATACACGTATTTTTAACATTAGTTTTCAGTTCGAGCCATGGATGATGGACACCCACCTGTAATGCAAACCCTGTTTCAGGATCACAAGTTTGTACCGGGGTCAGGACCATATATATTTGATTACCTGGTCAATGAAAAAGTTTAGGGATGCACTAGAAAACTTCTGCTTTAAATTGTAGACAGATTGGCATGATTTTGCCTGTGCTAATACTTCCTGATTTAATACCTGTATCTTCATATGAGGATCAGCTGAAGAGTGTTCATACTCATCATTTTGACCTTCATCCCCTTCAAGGTGGATAACCACCTGTTAAAAATTTCCTGTTCTCTGTAGGTACTTGCAGTCCTTTAAATGATAAGGAAAAACTGTGATGCTGTAACAGCTGTGATGCTGGCAGCACTTCTTTTTTTACTTGGTATTTAGAGTCAATAAAAAGAGTTAGCCTTCCCCCAGGAGGCAAGATGGACTTGTTCTCCCAGTCCTGCAGCAAGGCAGGTCCACAATATGAATGTTTTAATGATAAATCTGATTCTCAGTCCACATCTTCACTCATGCATCATTCACCTTTGCCTCTTTCTGAGATGGCATCTTCTTTCTAAACCATTTCGCAGTCCCTTCCCTATGAGAGATTTTCTAGTACTGAGGTTCCCTGGGATTTTTTTCAATAAGATGTCTTTTCAACAGTAGTGCTCCAACTGAAGACACATTTTTTCTAAAATGTAATCGAGTAAATAAAACCTCTCACTTAAGCAATGTCACTACGCAATTTTCAAATGCTCTTAATCTTGAGATGAAGGTTTGGGGTAAAGTGAGTCAGAAATTCATAAGAAAAACAAAGCATACATATCATTGTGATTATAAATGCAGCTTTGCCTTCGTGCTGAAAAAGGAAAACAAGGGAAGGAAGATCACACACTGGAGACTGGAGCAGCATTTTCTGAGGAAAAGAGTAAAATGCACTTAGATTTTATGATTACAAGATGGTATAAAGTCTGGCAACTAGTTGTAATAAAAGATGACAAGACAGCAGATCTAGATGAATAATATCCCATCATTATGAAGTAAGTAGCAGGGGAAGCAGGAAAGCCTTTGGCAAATCTTACAGATAGCTCATCGCAGACAGAGGAAGCACAAGAGGAATGGTGAATGTCTAATATAGTTTGAAAGTTTAAGAAGGATCAAAAGAATAAGTGTGATTCCAACTGTCAACTGAGCGCTGAAAGCATTCATGTGGGATGAATACTACATAACATTTACAAATGTATTATTTGGCAAAGGGTGGTTTGTGTCTCTGACGTAGAGAGTATCATCTTGGACCAGCCTGTCCCAAGTTAAACCAAAATAGAAAACTAGTGAATGGCAAGAAAAAGATGACAGAGGTTCACTGGAAGGTCTTTTTTTAGAAGTTATAACACTTCTGTAAAAAGAATTATTTTTGTGTGAAAGGGAAAAATATTGAAATAAATTAGAAAATGGAAAAAGCAGAGAATGATATTTTTGAACATAAGAAAGAAATGGCTTACGCTGCAGCTACAGAGGTACTTATTCTGCTCAGCCCTACCTTTTTTCAGCTAATTTCAGCTAAATGGTATATATACACATTTTAAACCATTACTTTTGCAATGACGCAAAACTGAAGAGACATATAAAACCAGTGCAAGAAAAGACACATTGAAAATGGCTAAAGAGTAAGAATTCAGAACAAAAGAGACACCTATGTCATTCAGAGAAAAAAAGAATGGAATTTAATGGCACTGCTGATAATTTCACAGTATCATCTAAAACTGAACACAATGGAAAACACTTTGAAAAAGATCTAAGGGTGAAACACAGAAGGAATCACAGACATGACTCAGAATTTTTCAATTTGCTGGACATGTGGCAATATTTAGAAAATCATCCTTTTTCTATTTTTCCTGTACAACTAACAGTAATGCTAAGACTAATATTGTCATACGTATAAAATGACTCAAATGCTAGCAAACTGTAGGTGTGCAAAGAGAGGAGTGTACCAAAGACATTCATTCAGGCAGATACGTTCTTTTACTGCTATTCTCATAACAAACTATGTAAAGCAGAAACCTCGTCCAAATCTCAGTGGTATCTGAAGAAACATCATTTCAAAACCAGTAATAGACCAGTGTTAATTGTTTCTTCTTGCAGGAAAACCTAGATATTGGCTAATACTACTAGCATATATGCTCACTCAGGTCATGAGGGATGACAGTAAAGTTTGCAAGAAACATCTCTGATGTCTCAGCAAAATGTATCACATTTAAATTCTTTGAGCCGTGAACTATCTCTCCCTGTGTCTTAGGTGGCTCCAGTGCTATTTCTTTCCTGGTGTATTTCCTCATACAATAATGGGGCAGTTCATTAAATTTGAGACCACAGTTCAGGTTTCTAGACCTCATTTTGTTCTCACTCCCCTTCCTTAGACCTTCCAATGGCTTAAACTCATTTTTCCCCACAACTCCATACTGAAAGCAGGAGCTTCTGGTGGATAATCTCTTCTTTTGTGAAGTGTGTATAGGTACAGATTGTCAGCTCTGCACAGGATTCATGCACCGTTGTATGCAACTTTCTAGCACAAAGAAACGCGTAAGACCCTCTTCAACATTTCCCTCACACTATGATCCTTTGGGCTGATGGCATCCAAGGATCTTTCCTCCACATCTCATTGCTTTTCTCCTGGCTTCTGCAGTCTTTACAACTCATCTTACTTTCTCCTACCTTGTTTTGTACCAAAGCTAAACCAGACATCTCCCTCTGTCATAAGTCAGGGCATCTCACTCATTAACAAGAAATTACGTCTCTTTCTCACCTATACACACACATCTCTTAATCATCTCTATCACCTAAGCTTTCTTTCCAACATCTTTCAAAAATGTTCAGTTCTCTTATGTAATGTCAAAAGCAGTACAAAATCAAACAGTTCTGTTGACTCTCCTACAATTTTCATTGGAAAAATGCAGGATTTTCCCCGTTCTCCACTCTTGACTTTTGATGTTCCCATTAAATAGTATGATGTTCTATATGTTGATACAACCACCTGGAGAGGTCTATGTGCTGCAGATACAAGCTCTGTACTTGTAATAGGAGGAGACAATTTGACTGGATGCACAGAATTATGACTTGAGAAATCACAAGTTGGAAATATTGCCTTGTTGCTCGCTCTCTCCTGCTCCTACAAGTACAGGAGCCTGGAGCAATCACCAGAACGTAGTTCTGAATGCTGATCAGCTCCCAGTTAAAGAAAATCATTTTTGTAGTGATAAGAATTATCATAATTTAAGTCTTCAGTAGCTCGGGGCCTCTCTTCAAAGCAGTCAGAAAAGGGGTGGGTCTTAGCTAGCAAATTTAAAATCTTAGAAATGATCTGCTTGTTTCAAACAGAATGAAACCTGAATGCTTCGACTTTCACTCAGATCTGCAAGGAGAGGCTCCTCATGCTGGCCCTACCATTTTGCTTTAGGAAAACAGCTTTTGGGGAGACCCTTGTAGCAGTATAGAGAGTTTCTCATATGATGAGCCTGAATAGGAGATGATAATTTACACAAAACCACACCCTTAACTGCAAAACTGCCTAACTCAAAAGGTAAGCCTTACGCTCGCTGTCTGAAGTTGAGACTCACAAATGACATCAAGCTTTGCTCTGCTGTACTGGGATGAATATTAGCAGAAATACAGCAAATTCAAAAGCTATCTGGATAGGTCAGATAAAATGTCTTATGTCATTGTATTCGTTGCTGATGTCCCTGACAGTTTGTGTCATCCGAGGACATGATTCTTGATACTGCAGTTAGACTGGACTCTACAGCCCAAACATCCCCTTAAGTTCAGTCTTGTTCACCACACCAAATGCCGTAGCACTTGAAAGTGTTAATAATCTGTCAAAATATCTCAAAGCATATCCAATTCTTCTTCCAGACCTTGCCAAGTCATTCAATATGCAAATGAGGGCAATTGTCTCAGTGGTAGGTCAAAAACTTCTAAAAAACCTCTTTTAACAATGATAAATCAACAACGTGAATGAAATCTTAATAAAAATACAGCTAATACACATATATGGAAACAATAAACAAACAAAAAGCAAACAGTTAACAGCCAGTGGCCAAAATTCTGTGATGTGAACACAAGAAAAGAAATGCATGCTCCAAAGAAACAAAATAGAAGACTTCTACTGTGATTCTGGAGAAGGAGATCCCCAAACCACTCACAAGAAAACAACCTGAAGTCGTTCCAGGCTGCAGCTGATCCAGCATGGGAAAGCAGGACACCCTTCCAGTCTGTTGTCTCACACTTCTTGAAGCTTATCCTGAGACAAAGTAAGGTGGTGTGGTTAGGAGGTAAAGCTCAAGTTGAAATTTGAGACTCAAATTCTTTGGGTTTGCTTCATTTCATTGGCTTCAGCTCACATCTCTGTGCCTTCAGTAAAACAAAGACATTGAGTACCTTTGAAATCTGCTGATTAAAAGAGTTTTTAAAAAAAAAAAAAACACAGTATTATTCTGTTAACTTAAACCTTTGCTTCACATGTATCTTGCAGCTTCCCTTGACTGACAGCTTCGCGGCTCTCAGCTGCCAGGAAATCTTGACCCCTCTCCTTGTAGCACACCCATTCTCTTGAGGAGGCTCAGCCTGACGTGAGCCATTGGAGCGCCTGCCAGCCCCCTTCCCTTGCAGCGCGGCAGGGTGAAGATACTATTCAGTCATTCAATATTGCATGAAAACAAGTGCGCAAGTCACGCTGCAGCCAGTTCCACACAGGGAAAAAAGGTACATTTTGGGAGGTTGTTAGTAATGTGCCTTGGGTTGAAAATACAGGGTTCCTTGCATTATTAAAGAGACCAGAAACTTTTAAGCAGCAAGGTGGGTGCAGAAAAAAGCAGCATGGACTACACCTCGCTGATGCCTGCTTAGAAACATCATCTTGATTCCATGGGAGTCTAGCTGTTTTCCTCATAATTATTTTCCTGATAATGATTTGTCAGCAGCCTGGCAAATGAATATGGAAGTTTAGCATCTCACATTCAGTTGCAGAATAGATTTGTCCGCCAAGGTGCATAGAGGAGAAAAAGCACTACGTAAGGAGCAGCTCTTTGGCTCCTCTCTCCACCATTCAAAGGCAAGTGCTAATGCGTCTAAAAATGGGCAGAAATTGCAAATGTCATAAAAATGAATGAGAGCAGAAACTGTATTTCTCCTGACCTGGCTTGACAGCTCCAGAGAAAAAATTAAAAAACACTCTTCTTTTCAAGAGCAACCATTCAAGTAAAGTCTCACCATGAATCCCAGGCTCTATTAAGTTGTCTGGGCAACATGGCATTCTCCCCATCCTTATTCCTAGAGTTCAAAAATTAACAGTAATTGGAAATAATCTAAAACAGGAAGGCTCCGGCCTAATGTTTTAGTTTGCACTTTTGAATTCTGTTCGCATTCATTTTTTAAGGAAGTTAAATCCTCATTTTATTAGCATTGGTAACTTTCTTTCAAAATTAATTGTGGACTTGAAATGCTGAGCCAGATATCCAGCTCTCCCTGGCTTTTACATGCTATTTTAGTAGCCTTTCTTGATCTGATATGTGCAGTTCTGAAATTTTTATTCCTGTGAGTAACCTTTACCCTCCACCCCCAAGGCATTCATTTAATCAAACTGAACATCTGACTAAGACCATCTATGCTGGCCAGACATGCAGAATTAAGTCTAAGCAAATTTTGTTACCCAGCTAATAAGGCCTCACTTTCTTCTGTGTTCAGAAGTCGAATTGCTCTAAAGTCTGGTTTCACTCAGCCAGTGCTTTGCTCAAAAGCTCACTTAATTTTAGATAAAGACATGCCGGCAGTCTATTGGCTGAATCCGATACTTTCCTGTTTCCTGCTTCAGTCTCATATACATCTCTTCTTCTAAAACAGTACACTGCCAAATCCTTTCAACCATATGTTCCTTGAGTATTTCTTTACTTTAGGAAGTAACAGATGCCTGCCCTGGGGAAAAAAATCAATTTATTTCTGTTACGTGGTTCCAGTAAAGTAGTAGAGTTATTTTGCTTTAAGGAAAGGGCAACCAAGCCTGAAAGGACACTTCTTTTACCTTTAAGAAATATTACATAAGTGGTTTGTACTGAATAATTTATGAACTTATACAGAAGTGTTATTCAAAATAGCGCAAACTGTACATTCATTATAACCTTTTCTTTCAGCTTTGCACTAATTAATGTTTCTAAAAATTCCTAATTTTAAGTTTCAGGAAACATCCATGTTTGGAAGAGTATCTCATTTTGTGTTTGCTGTGAAATATATATGAATCATTTTATGAATTTTAATGAATCATTATTAACTTTGGTCAGTTAACATTATTCATTAACAATTTATAAACACTTCAACCTAGCCCTATTATGCAGCATTATGAACTCTTACAAGAGCCTTTGATACAGAACAGGCATGATAACAATTTTGACATTGGGAACAACGACAAAAAAATCCATAGACTGTCTGCTAGTTCAAAAGCTTCTGCATATGCCAATAACACACTTTTCTCAAATTAAACTTTCAACAGGCTGAAAGATATTATTTGAGTGGGTCTGCAAGGATCTAGTCATGTTTACTGTGCTACTGTCTCTATCTGGAAACATCTCATCTTGGAGTTACTGAACTCACCTAAACCAGCCCCACTGTAAAATGCAATCTGGGATTATGGTTCAGTTATGTTCATTCGTTCATATTGGAAAAAGCAGTTTTCTGCACATCACTTAATGGCCTTGGGCTTTTCTTGATAAAACAGAGTTGGGATTTGCCTTGTAAAAGTACTCCTTGCTAAAGGAGTGAAGAAAGAAAAGGACATTTACTCTTCTTTTACATTAGGTCTGCAGAGAGGTTGCAGGCACAACCCCTTCAGGCTTTGGAAGCTCATTGTACGGTTTCCCAATTTCCCAGCTGTATCCGTGTCCCTTATGCTCTTGTTACAGTTACCTCCGCAACACCTGCAGCAGTCAAACATGACTAGTTCCGTTCTAGAGAAGAAAGGGAAAGCTCTTGAAGGTACGCAACCAGGTACACATGCTATGGATAGGAACCCAATTTTTCTACAGCCTAAGCATTAAACACCTGAGCTGCTAGACTACCCCCAGAGAGGAAATGGCTGGCCCGACGCAGGCACCTACACTGGCAAGTTATCCTGAGCATCAATAAACACAGTTGTATGGATGGGAGCCTGTGTCTCGGCATCCAGGTGCCCTCATTATGCTCTAGCTAACCGTCCTCGTCTCTCAGCATTTGGGATTTTGTGAACGCCATTAGTAGGTGTCTAATTAACATCGGGCGTTCTAGGGTTGTAAATTGCACTGCACCCCCGAGTCAGGCGTATCGGCACAAAACACACACCTCGCTGGGTCTCTGCCTGGATGTTACTCGCCCAATTCGGTGGATGAAGCTGCAGCAGAGGGGTTTGAACCCAAATGCCGAGTTGCCTGAACTCTTACCACTGACCCTTCCCCAGCCCAGAGAAGCATACACCAAGCAGGAGCAGCTGAGTTACGCGCTGCCTGTGAAATCTGTCACAGCGAGACGCTTCACCAAACACTTTTTATTGTCAGAGGAAAGAGAAATTGGGAGAAAGTGGCATTGTGCTGATAAGAGCATATGAAGTATATAAGAAAATACAATTTGTTGAGGATGCAGGTAGATGAAAAACATCCCCATTGACAGAATGAGTTCTGCGGGCACATTTTACTTTTTGTCAGACCTCTCAATCTGTTTGATCGATAAAGTGCATGTTTTAAACCACTCCAATGCATTCCATACTCAACATCTTAAAATCAATTCATCGGTGTTTTCCATAGACAACACACCACAATTCACTCTCCTGTACCTAATCCATCCACAAAACGCATTTTGTCAAACTATTCAATCCTCTCCCTTGAATGAAGCACATTCCATCAAACCAAGCCATCTGCTCTTACGACAGAATGAATTCTGTCCAACGTGATAAGCAGTGTATGAAGAGAGGCGTTTAATCTAACATGTGTGTTTAACAAAAGGGAACTTTCCTTATTTGGCAAGACATATCTTATATTCGTTATGAATTTTAAAATACTGCGTCAGGTGTAAATCGACAGATGAATTCTACATAGCCTGTGACCAGAACAACTGTTGTATACAAAATATTTCTAAAAGCTGTGCTCTTTAGAAAATTCAGGAACAGGAATGGGGGCTATTAAGTAACTTCATCCTTTGTAAACTTTAATGAAACTACTGAAAAAATTGATCTGGTTTATACTCCTAAAAGTTTTATAGTGATTAAGCGTTACAGAGGGAACTGTGTAGAGGCAGCTACAGCAACAACTATGGTACTATACTGATAATTCCTTGAAATATGCTTCTTGCACTGACACTGGTGATTATTGGGCAATGAAAATATCTTTATTCCCTCCCAAAATGCCAGAAACCAAGCTCAATTCTTTTCAAAAAGAAAGAAAATGAAATATGACCTTAAAGACACACATTAACATTCCTGACATCTGGTCCAGTAGTCTGTTTTTGCTGTATGCCAGGGATATTTCATGGATTGCAATGAACACTGAAATTGTAACTGACGTGTCATTTGTACTCTCCTCCTTCTGCCATGTGAATCACTCTAACGAGAGCTTTTCTATGTGAAAAGTCTGGGCAGGAAATATATGTACATGTGCGCTCGGGTTAAAGCGTTTAGCAGCATGAGCTTGATCTGGTCGTATTAATTCACCATGACCGTCACAAGTTATCCTAACAAGAGTCCGTAAAATGTTTATCTTAAACACTGTGTGGCTTACTTCATGGTATACATCACATTCTACATTACCATGACTATTTCAAATGTTATAATTTGGGCTGAATTTATTTTTCTTTAAATATTTTTTGTGAAACAACTGCTTATACTTGTCCAAAAATATAAAAGCAACTGGACTCCCTTATAGAACCAAAGAGATGAAAGGATTGTAACCTTTACCAGAACGGATGCTCATGTGTGGGCTTGGAGGGGACTCACTAAAAGCACTGTTTGGTGATAAAAACTTAACAACTCAGAAAGAAAAGAAGACAAACAACTGGAATGCTGAGAGGGAAGAAGCAGAAAATCAAGTCTGACTGAGTACTGGAAAATGACCTTGAGAAAAGCTGTGAGGGAATTTCTGAGCTGAGCAGTATCTGAAAAGGAGCTGGGAACTATGAAAAAAATAAACTTTCCTGTTAGTAATAATAATAAATAAACTCCTGTAAAGGAAAGCAGGTTTTCTACAGTCTTGATAAACAAGAATAATTCTGTTTCTCCTCGAACTCAACTATATGGCCCTGGACTTTGGCTAAAGTCCTCAAAATGAAAATGTATTTGAGTTTTATAATTCCATTTTTCTTGAGAAGAAACCAAGAAATACTGTCCCCCTACCACCTGCAAACTCGGCCGCTTTAATTACTCTGACTCTAACTGCACATCTGGCAAATCCCAGCATGTTTTCCCCAGGTATGGCCAAAAGATTTTTCTACAATATGACTTCTAATAAATTTTCACAGCAAACAGAGAATCAGACTAACTATGTATATATATTTATACACATGTGTGTATTTGCAGGACAAATACCTGACATTATAACATCGTTCCACGCCTAAAAACAAGCTCAATGATACAGGGCAAAATTGTGCCTAAATTTTAAGATGATAGAAAAGCACTCAAACAGCAGGTAAGGCACACGTAGGTGCTCGAGGCACAACGGGAGCAGCAGAGCAGTTCTTGTGGGCGGCCGCGGGCAGCATGAGCCTGACACCAGCATCCAGAAGCACAGGAGACGAAGTGCAACGCCGTGATTACAGTCACTTGCTTCAGAAGCTCCACTTGTCTGCAGGAACTGGGCCTGACCGAGCTCCGTGCAACCCATGGAGCACCATTCACCTCTCTGCAGGTTCACCCCTTTTGTGTGCCTGTGTTTCACACAGAAGTGCTGAAATAAAATGTTCGGTTCACCTGTCTGATACTTAATTCAAAAGAGGGTCAGAAAGCTTAATTTGGGAAGTACTTTGAAAACCCTGGATGAAAGATGTGCTCTCTGATGAGTACAGTGAACTACTTTCTCCTCTACCATGTAACAGAAAGCTACGTTAAAAAGCTCTTCACTGTGCAAATGAGTTTGAATTGCTGACAAACGCACACAAATTAGTGCTTCATCAGTTGTATTTGCCATATTTCCAGCCTGCGGGATTTTGCATGCCAAAGTCCCATCAACATAAATACTGAAAGGGAAGTGAAGATCACAAAACAATGACAGTTCTCTGATCATCCTGAACACAATTTTCTGAAGAAATTGTTGTTTGTTTTGTTGTTTTGGTTTTTTATTTTTGGGGGGGGGGGGGGGGGGGGGTGTGATTGTAAAAAAATTAACGATATGTTCACTCTGGTGAAAAAGATGTCCCTGAGAAGGATTTAAAAAAAAAATAATTAAAAATTCCCAATGGGCATAGCTAAGTATTACAGTCAGAAATGGAAGGCTCATGTTTTCAACTGTATGAATCCAATATAGTGGATTATTACTATTCAATATAACCAGGTTTCACAGAAATTTACAATGCAGCCCTTGCTAGTAGCTTTTTATGAGCTGTATCTTTTTTAATCTCAACTGCAGCACATCCTCCTCTCCAGTTCATAAGTATATAATCATTCTTTACATACATCTCAATTTACTTAAAGATACTCTGCAAACGTATTGGACCTGTGATGTCACTACTGGTTTGTAATGCAATTTTTGAAACAAAATTTGGCTGGAAGGCAGAAAGTGAGTCAGAGCCACATGCCTAGCGAGTCTTCAATGAGCTATTGTTTAAGGCATTCCGAGTCAGACCTCTCACTCCGTTAGAGCAAAAGAAGATTTGAACCGAAAGATTCCCGAACAAGGACTGTATCTCAGATCTGACAGTGTCTTACAGGAGTGAATGTAACCTGTGCACTGATACGCTTTTGACTCTGGTTAAAGGCAGAACTCCCACTGGCTTCAGGCTGTAAAATTTTGCTCTTTGCTGTCAGCACTACAGTATTGTTAAAAGAGGCATCTCAGCCATACCAAAGCAAGATTTATCCGTGTGTAAAAGCAGTCTGATGTCCAAAGGAAATACCGGTCTGCTATTTTTCAGGCTTTTTATTTGTTAAACTCAGAGCAGGTATTGTTACTGGTGTGGAAGAAACCCAGATACGTTTTCACTAAATTTAAGCAGTAAAATTATAAAAACGAGATGCCTTCAACTTTGCTAACTATTCTAGCATGGGACCCTTGCACGAAAATTTAACAGAGCATCTGAACTATTAGTGACACTTGTTTTCAATAGATTGCTTTTGACTTCAGAAGTTGAGTGAAGCAAGAACATGAGTCTCACGACTCCGAGGGGGATATTTTGAGCCTTTTTACCACATACTTAGGATTCTTGCCCATTAAAAAGTTTCTTCCGCTTCAGTCAAAATTTTAGCCATGTGAAGTCAATGGTCTTAAATGTAAAAAATTCCAGCCAGCACAAAACATTTATATGGTGACTAGGATAAAATGGAAGTTAAGATATCAGATCTGGCCCTGTTCGGATACTCGGTTTAATTGCTTCCTTTCTGTTGCATTTGAATTTAGGCAATTTGTTAGCTTGTTAGTTTATTGTCACTCACTGAAGTAAAAAAAGAATCGCTACTTCCTTCACTTCAAAGGCATCTGGTTCTGCAAAAAAAATCAGTTCAGAAATACCAGAAAACACCTATTTAACCTTGGAGGGACATGAAAGTATCATTTTTTAGGACTTATCTTATGATGTAGAACTATGGTGAGGGCTGTCTCTCATTGCTCTCTGCTTAGGGCACCCCAGGAGAGTGGACAAGTAATTATGCTAGAAATACTTTGAGGTAAGCTCTGCAGTTTCAAAAATACTTATGTATTGATATGTGGTTTGAAACCAAAATATCATGCCCTTTCTACTGAATCTCTGATCAGCCATCTTTTCACACTTATTTGATCTCAAGAAACAGATAAACACTTCATTCAGTGAGAAACTGCATCAGCTTGAGGAGTCTGAAGGTGATCAACTCACAAAGCCGTACAATAATAACAGCCGTCTGAGAAGTCAACTCAACTCGTAATATTGTACTAAATTAGAAAAAGAGTGGATTTTAATTTAGATATGAAGCTTCCTATTGGACGTTCTAACCACTGGACTATGAAAAAACACATTAAAAGTTATCCAAGATAATTCAGCTTATATTTGCAAATAGATCCAAATTGTCTATCACTAGGACATAAAACTGTCATGTAAAACATTCAACAATATATTTTTCACAGATTTACGTATGCCAATACTTAACAACGTAATTTGCAAATAATGGTGTTGGTGGGGTTTTCTGCAGCTTCTGAGGACTTTAAGTGTGTATTTTTTCTGTTGCTATTTCTTTTTTCTTGAATTATGTTTATAATCAGATTTGGCAAAAAAAAAAATCAAAGGATGAATGCAAAGTATTTGTTCCAAATATTAACTACAGACTTTCTTTGCAAGTGGTCATTTTCCTTCTCAAGACACTACCTACAAGTACACACGAGAACATTCTACAGAACATTTTTCATAACGTAACAATTGTCCAGTTTCTGTGCAGATATACTTAACAAACAGATATGAAAGTCTTCTCTCCCACCCAGAACTATACCCGCCTTGACTTCTAAAACAGTGCTCAGCTGGGATTCTTACTACTATAGCATATAGTAGACAGTAGTAGACAACGTATAGACACAATGAAGGGCATGATCCTTTTCCCCAGGTAGCTCGAGGCATGATGAAGTAGTTGGTTGCTTTGAACAGCAAGAGCAACAGGAGCAGCAGCAGCAATGGGTGGGTACCCTACCAGCACTATGAAGCCCACCATGGAGAGGAACAGCCATTGATTTACCCCAAACGCCTGAGCGGTTTAGAACTGCATTAGCAACAGCTGATGAGTAAGCAGGTAAGATGACTACACTCAGCCTTTCAGGCTGACTAATGTGTTGCCAAAGCATATAGGAGGAACAAGAAAGTCCTGTAGAGGCTCGAGATGTTCTTATAAAAGGGCTTCCTGTCAGAAAGTCTTATTTTTAATCAAAAAGGGTCACCTCCCCAGAACTTTACACTAAAAATCAATAGTTTCATGTAGATGGCTTTTTTTGTCATCATAAACATGAAGAACATAATTCAAAATCATAAGTATTACTGAGTCAAGGTGAGCCCATATAAATGTTCCACTTTCTTAAAAAGACAGAAGAAAAAGCATATCAAATGTTAATAACACTCATGAACTAGCTGAAGAGATACAGAAAGTAAAAGTTAGCTGTAAAAAGGCTACTTCAGGGCTGTAGCACTTCCATTGTGCAAAATATAAAGGGCAATTACCAAACCTTTCTGAAAAAAAATACTGGGAATAACTCTTTGAGATTGAAGGGTAAGTACATAACAGGCAATTACAAGAAGATAGTGAAGATGACATAGTTTTGTGATACAAGTTTCTGCTAGATTTTATTTCTGAATTTATCCACAGAAACTTGTGTGTAAGTAATTTTTCCCTTCTCTTGTAGGTTTTTAATACCTTTAATAAAAAACAATTCTGAAAGGCTCTCCTCCCCTATCTCAATCATTTTAGAAATATAGAATTTAGCACACTGTATTAAATGTCTTAAATTTATTTCAGCTTGTCATCTTATTTTCTAGAAAGGTTGTGGATGATACAGTTTACACAAAAATTAGGGCTTTTAAACTGTTTATGCATCTCATTTGTACATGCAGAGAATTTTCCAAATGTGAACAGTACTGCGTTATAATTTACTACATATATTGCAGAAGTACTTAATAGAATTCCTGGTAAACCAAATCCACACAATTCATGTTCAACATAAAAAAAAAAAATGATCCTCCCTTCCAGGTATTTAGTATATGGAAACAGGTTGGATGCATGAAACCTCTTATTCCTGTTAAGAGAGCACTAATACAGAAGAAAACTTAAGTACATGATATATATCAATTACTGCCTATATTTGTAGATTATATATATGTTAAAATGGTCCTCTAACACTGAAAAAAAAAAGATTGTAGCATTTGTAAACCATGCAGCTTTCTTGTAAATTCCTCTATTCCGAGACTGCAAGATGAATTTGGGTCAAATCACACCACCGTTATTGTCACCTTTTTCCAAGCTAGCAGGAGTGTGAAATTAAAAAGGCTAACACCATGTTATTCAAAAACACTCCAGAAAGTTCTTGGGATAAATTCACCGTTCCCGTAACCTGGTACAACCAGTTTTAAGTTAACTAATTTTAAGTCAATTGACTTGAACTAGGATATGCCAGACCCAGGTTTGAACCTTCATTTCCTCGGATCTTGCATACTTAATTGTTGATCTTACCTTCAAAAGTACAGTAGTATCTAGTGACTCATCTATGTTTGATACCATAAAGATAGTCATAATCATGTTACCAATAACAATCACTCCCATCTTTTTTGGCCAACCTATAGGAGACACAGTTTGTTTAAGCTACATGGGTTTGTTCGTTTTTTTTTTTTCTCTGTGTGTGGAAGAGAGAATTGCTATGTGTAAAAAGTGATTACTGAGGAAATTAACTTGAAGACACGGTACATAGTTAGCTCTCTTAATATTTAAGCCAGTACTTAATCATTTACATAGCGTGGGTCAGGAAGATCCATTGACTAATGCAGATTCTGGTGAAAGCATAAGCTTAAAGCTCCTCATACCGATCTGGCAGCAACCTTTCCTACAGGCTTCATCAGAAAAAGAAAAAATAAAGCTATGATGGAATTAGTAGTTTTTCTCAGAAACTGCTTAATAATTAATACAAAGTATTTTTCAGAATATTCTAAAATATTGGGCAAAACTTCCTCCAAAAGTAAGAGGTATAGGTAGTAAAGGTATAGGGCTTGGCCAGAACTGGCTTCAAGAACACGTCTAGCACGTATCAGCTCTGAAATAAATCAAAGATCAAGATAGGAATTCATATTATTACTCTTAGAAAATTTATTCCCTTGTTTTTATAGCATGTTTATAAAAACAGAATCTGTATATTTATTATCCATAAAATGACAGTTGCTCTTACACCACCCAGCATGCTTAGACAATGCAGATTCTGTGATAACACCTTTACACAGCAGAAGGGAAGTGAATAATTACAACCTATCAGACAGAATATAAGCATTCAAGTATCAGCTGTCAGAAAGTGAGACTGAACATTCATGTGATTAAGAGTAAATTGGATTAGACATTTTTTAAAAAAGAGACATTTTTTCCAGCTGGAACTTGATAGCTTATGTATTCATACACAAGTATGTACAAAGAAAAAAAATAAAAAGCTAAAAGAAGTCGTAAAAGAAATAAGTGTGGGAAGGCATGGGAGAAGAGTCCAGACACAGATGGTTAGAGTTTGTATTTATTCTCAAGGAAATATCACACGGCAGCCCATCTGATGCTGAGGAAATAATGTATTTGGAAGATAGCATATACTGTGTTTAAAAAGATCATCCATCCTGTCAGAAACAGAAATATTCTACACAGGAAGTATGGAGGCTGTGATTTGTGTGCAACCTCTGCCACCTCGGCAGCTCCACTCCCTTCCATGCGCTCAAGTGCCAGGCAAAGATAACGGCAGATATTTTGGCTGTGGACAGATAGATGCAACCAGGACTTCTACTGCTAAAGAGGATAAAATTCCCTGTTGTGCCGTTCCAGCTATTTAATCTCCTTCCTAGCCCTTTCACCGGCATCTTTTTGGTTTTGTACCAAGTTCAGTGACTCAGTCTCTACTGTCAGACTGACGCCACGGCAGCGATGTACCTACGTTGTTATCCGAAGAGCTGTAATCAGGGAACCCGCTCCCTGTGCCACCCTATCCTGCTCTGGTTTACGACCTCTTTTTGTTTTTTCTCCTGCAAACACTTCACCTCTGCACCAAAGCTACGTGTCACTCTTCAGTTCTTTTCATTTCTTTACTTTCGCTTGTTTCCAAACTGAGACTTCCTCCTCTGAATCTTTCTTCACACTTTTATTTCAACTGACATAATGCATATATTCCTAGTGAAATGCAGAAAGCAACTAGAAAAATCTTGAAAAATATTTTAACTCTTTAATCTTTAGTGTTTTTTTCCTTCAGTAAAAACAAATTAATATTTTCCTGATTTTGTAATTAAATGTTATCACTTTCCACTTTTCTTCCTTTCTTTTAGAAAATAGAAACAATACTTTCTAATTAAGATCAAGGAAAGGTGTGTATGCACAAAGCCACTATTATTAGCTCTATAACGCATGTGATTGCTATTATAGCTAATTTACTGCATTATATATATTTTGTACACTTTTAGGGATGAGGAGATTGTCTTTCTATCCATTGTAAGTAGACAATATCTCTTCTGAAGAAAATTAGACTACTTACAGACTAACCTACCAAATTTATTTCTACATAAACTACTTCAGAAACACAGAGAAATTTTCCAGAAAAAAAACACTCACCAAACAACAACAACAACAAAAAAAAAAAACAACCAACCAGAAAAACCCCAACCAAAAGAAGTAAGCAATGTTATTTTAGATATGCATAATTTAGTCCTGCTCGGTAATCCAAGGTACAGCAGAACATAATTTCAGTAAGCTAATGAAAGATACATTTAAAATCATTACTTTCTTTGTCTTCATGTTAGTAAAATCAACTCAGAAGTGATTTTTTGCAACAGTTTTCAGTACATACAATAGCTAGAGAACCTTATCACAGTTGTAAAGTACATAATACTAGCAATGTTCCAAGGAAAATGTTAGGCTTTCCGATCACTTAACAAATGATAATAAGGGTACATTTTGGAACATGCCACTGTTATCTTGTGTATTTTAATAATGGCTTCCTCAACTGTGTAGCTCATTAAAACTCCTTAATACTCTATCACAAAAAGTAGCAAAAAGAAGCAGTCTATTTTTGCCACAAAAATGGCCAAAAAAAGTTAACAGAAAATTTCATGGGAAATTACACATAAAAATAATACCAAAAAATCTTAAAGTGGCTTTGTATTGAACAAAACCCACCCTTATTCTGTGACACTAAACACAGAGTCAAAGGTTGTCTTGGAGTCTTCATCTAAGAAATCTTTTTGGATCTGGTCCCAAATATTTTTGCAAGTGACAGTGTATTCAGGAATTTGAGCTTTATGGATCTTAGAATGAAGAATAAGTTTGAACTATTTAGTATCGTATACTACCCTTCCAAAATGATAGGTAGATCATACTTAGAGCTTGATGGCTCCGTTAACAGCATAGCAATAAAAAGCATGCCTTTTATCTTAGGAGTAGAGGGCTTTACATTAACATCTATAAATCTTAAGTTCAGTTTCAGTGCTGTCATAATATCACTCAAATTTTATATATATATATTTTTTATATACATCATCTACCTGCCTAAGTGTGTAATGGATGGCTAGTTTATGATAAAGAGTGTCTTCTTCAAAGCAACAACACAAAACTCGTTGCATCGTTTCAAATGTCTGCTATTACTCTAGCTGGAGAAATAGTCGGTACCTGACCTCACGATGGTCACATTGAAAAATTTCCTCTCTCTCTACTGAAACTTCAGACTTGTGCCTCAGTTCACTATGTTTGTGTTTAAGGACCAGCACATGCCCGAGAGCTTTGCTGGGTGAAGGCCCAAGTGCTCAGTTCCACGAGGCACCAAAAACCACGCTGCCCTATAAGATCAGGTGCAGCAGCCCCATCGCTCCTCCCTGACTGCAGAGCGAGTCCTTGCAACAAGATCTGTTTTGCATTAACAGTTTCTGATATTTACCGTCACCTCTCCCTGTCTGTCTTTGTTTATTTTGCTAATCAAGTTTATTTGGTTTGGGAAGTTGTAAAAGCTATTGTCAAATAACTGAAGCTTGCTGATCTCTTTCCAGACATGAAACCATAAATTTTATGTTTTCTTCTTTTGATTGTGAGGATGAATTTAATATTTTAAATCAATACTTTAGGGCTATCTGCAAACTAGATGCCTTATCCAAACTCTGCTTAATCTTTCTAAGCAGTGTCTAGCCTTCTTGTGGGTAGCAACAAGCTCATTGGGTTCAAAGCTGTAATAATGAAAGGCATAATAGCTTGGTTTATTCAGCTTTATAATCCTCTAAGGCAGTGCTGACTGAAGGTTGAATAAACACTGGGTTTATGATATTGGTAAATTCTCAGGAGATAAAATATTGGGGATAAAATCTTCCAAAAACTAGTAAGATATTAATATGCAATAAAATTAAGTAAACACTTTTCTAAATGCTTCAAAATAAAATTAGACTTCAAACTTACAATAGTAACCCCTTAAATATAGGAGAATAAAGAAATGACACAAATGGGCAGTTCTGTTTCTTAGATAGTCGCTAATTACTTAGTTTGAGATAGTCTTGATAGCCTCACTGATAGTCTCAAGAGATGACTGTGCTATGAAGTAAGGGTGGTATCACTGGAAGATGCAAACATACAGCACTTTGAAAATTGCTTACCCATAATGATCGTGCAGCATCTAGGGTATTGCAGTATGAATTATTGGGTTCAATCATCTGAGCAGCTTTAAGTAATCGTTTTATACATAGCTGTGTGACACCAGCTGAGCCTAGCTGCCTTCAGTCACCGCTTTTAACATTAGCAGTTAAGCCATCTTACGGAAGCTAAGACATTCAAAATAAACTTTATCTGAACCCTCTGTTGCTCCCAGGAAAATGCCATTTGAATTTTAATGCTCTCATTCACAGACTGTCTAGATCCACCCGGTTTTATTTCACAGTTCTATGGTCTGCATCAGACCTTTCTAGCAACCACTATTTACTGCAAAAATGGAGTCTCAAGGCATCATACATGTATCTTAATCAAATTATTGAAAACGGAAGAAAGATAATCAGTTTTCCACAATTTCAAAAGCATAGCAAAAACTTTCTGCCATGCCTTTTGCGCTTCTGTTATTATCGAGACACTTATATTGTTTTTGTTACTGAGAGACACTGGCACAGGGCCCCCTTATCAAAGCAGTCTCAGCCTCCTTGCATTTCTCCATGCTTGGACACACCCGGCAATCCTGTGTTTATCCTCACTTCTCAACAAGACGGAATGGGATCTCTGCTTAAAATCGTTCCTGGCCCAGAATTTAGCATCTTGGATGTAAATTTTGAAAAATGCCCAGTAGCTCTTTCTAGACATGATTATCAAGGGGTAATCTTTCTTCTTTGGACTAACTAAATTAGCTTGCACCTTAGAAAATAATTCCATTATCATTAGCAGCACATCTGTGCACCAACCTTGCCACCCAGAAGTATAAATTTATTTTTCATTACTCGTAGAACATGATACGAAGTTTGTATCAGCTTGATGCCTTTATCATGTCTTTAATAGTTCAAGCTGACATGACAAAGTTAACCTTAAAACCTTTTAAAAGTGTTTGAGCATGGAGACTGCATTTATCATCGGTATGTTGAATGGCAATAGATTTGATTCAATATTTAAACCTAGATATTTAAAAATTGTTGAACTGTGGCAGAAATACATTTACAGCTCAAGGTTACCTTAAAAAGAATGTAAGTGCCTAGTGTCTGCAAGGTATAAAAATAAGAATATTTCTGAGATTTTAACCTGAATTATCTTAAATTCTGGGGCGTCCAGTCAACATCAGCTCAGTATAGCAAGGACTAAATAAGAAAACAGACCCTGAAGCAGCCATGGGCTGCTGTGACCTCTCAGGGCTCCAGTTTGCAACATGGGGTAGGGGCTATCCAGAAAAGCAAGTCCTTTTCACAGGTTCAAATCCCTGAAAGCACTAGCAAAATTTTCATGACATATGGACGTCTAAACTTTCTAAATCACCTTGAAAGATTCAGCTTTCATATTTAATGTTTTCTTCTCATTTCTTGTAACAAAACTCACCTTCCAACGACCATAAATTCTCCTAAAGACCTACCGTCAAGCCTTTAAACTCACCATCCACTTTCAAATCTGTCTGAAAGCTGCAGGCAGGTTGCTTTGTAATGGTAGGCTTTACGATGGATCAGCTGCAGTTTGCCTTTCCCACTCTACGCTGGAATAGGCACCATCTTTTCTTCCACAGCCAATGTCAATAATGCATCCTGTACTCTAGTGATTTTGCCAATACCAAAATAATGTGGTGAAGCCTGGATCCAAGTTTGCACTGACAAATGTTCCAGCACTTCATAGACCCAGTCATAACCAGAGACTTTCAGATACCCTTTAATACACAAAAGTGACCCTGCAATCACTGGGTATTACACCATTTCCTAAAATGATTGCTTCAGTTTTGTTTTTATACTGGTTTTTATTTGTATGATTTATTTTTTTCTTTTTTTGGATAGTAAATACTTTCTTGATCATTTAAACCTGTCTTGGAGCAGTCTTGGTGGGCTTTTGGTCTTATTCCTATTCCTTGAGCTCAGTGGTTAGGCCACAGAGAATTCAAAATCTTTTGAGAGAGCAGAGTTGTTAAAATGCAGAAAAAGATGATATTGGTTCCCCAATATTTAAGCTGGATGTCTTGTATTGTTTGTATTGTGAGACTGGAAGATTCTGGGATATATAGATCTCTTCCGTTTTCGCTTGTTCAAGAGCAAGTATTCTAATAAGCTTCAACCTACAACTTGCTGAAGTCAACAGGCATCTTTCCATTAACTTTAGAAAGCTTTATATAAGGTTTAGAAAAACCAATAGGGATCAGATGGTACTAATCAGTTTTCTTTGATTGTCTTTGTATTAACAAGTAAGAAAAAAATATTATAAACGTTATTGCAATGTTTCAGAAATAAACTGATACTTGATTTGACTATTATGGAAGGCCAATCACAGAGCAGTAATTCTAGATTCTGGATACGAAAGATACAAGTATTAACTGCCCATGAGAGCATCTGTTCTGCCCCTGTAATGTTTTTGTTCCAGCTGCTGGTGAATGCTATGTATCAAAAATCAAACAGTCATGGGTGGGTTGAAGAAGGATGGAGCCAGGCTCTTTTCATTGGTTCCAAGTGACAGGACGAGGGGCAATGGGCACAAGTTAGAACACAGGAAGTTCTGTTCAAATACACGGAAACAGTTCTTTACGGTGAGGGTGACAGAGCACTGGCACAGGCTGCCCAGGGAGGTTGTGGAGTCCCCTTCCCTGGAGATTTTCAAGACCCGCCTGGATGCAGTCCTGAGTAATGTGCTCTGGGCAATCCTGCTTTAGCAGGAGAGTTGGACTAGATGATCTCTAGAGGTCCCTTCCAACTCTGATAATTCTGTGATTCTGTCTCTTAATGCCTTGGTATATATGCAAAGGGGATTTTTGAAAAATATTCACTGTTAATGATACTGGGATTTAGCAGGGATGAAATCCTTTCAGAACTTTATTTTGCACAGGCCTCTAGAAACAGAACTGTAATCAGTCTATGGCTTTGCTAGATTCTCAAAATAGATTAGGGTTGGTTTTTTTTATAACGAAAAAGTGCTTTGTCACATGATATATAATTAGAGTGGTATGCTATTAAAAGTAAAATTTTCATCCTTGGATCTCTGTTTAAAATACGGGAACAGGTAAATCAAGAAGGGGCTGTAAAACCAAAGTTTTTAAACTTTTTTTCTATTAAATTTTTTACTCATCTATACTTAAGAATCTATGATCTCCCAATACTTTTTTAGAAAGAGAATTGAATCCCCAGTGATATAAATCATATCTTTTTCTCTGTGAGAAAGAATTCCAGTTTCATTGTGCCAATGCTATTAAGATGCTATTTGACATATACCTCTCAGCACAAACGAGTGGTGTGTCACCTATGAGAGCAGAGTTCAGGAAATATTCATGACAACAGCTTATTTATCTTTGTCCCTTTAGACAATAATAATATGGAAACGGGGTTTGATCTGGGTTTCACTGAGTTTATTGTGAGCCTTCCATTGACATTAATGTACTTTGGAAGAAGTCCATAATAACCGCTACAATACATTAACAGATCAGCTTTCAGTACAAAGGATGCCCAAGCATATTGCAAACAAACTGTAAGTGTAGGTACCCTTCAAACGTATTCTAAAAGTGCATGACACTTTACAAGAACCGTAGAAAATGGACTACCTACTTGAAAATGCAGCAGGAAATAAGTGTATGGTGGATACTCAAACTGGAGCTGGCCAGGACAGTGGAGTTAATGCAGTTTTGATCTGCTCTTTGACTGCCAAAACTTTAAGGGATTTTTGTATCTGGTATTGGGCTCATCTTTTGTGAAGAGTCGCGTGTGCAAATAGTACAGAGCAGCTTTTAAAGGAACAGAATGGAACAAGTCTAACTCCTGGTCTCAAGCCTTTCTATAAATGATAAGATACATAAATAAAGAAGGAAAATATTCTGTATGAGGTTTGGGTTTAAGGCTTTTCTTTGAGTTTGATGGAAAAATGCTGTACGTTTCATGTATGCACATAAAAACTGGAACTTGGGAGAAAATTCAGATGCGCTCTGATGAGGATCCCAGCACAACAGTGTTCCTACACACTGGGGAGTGTGCTCCCCTTGGAGGTAGGATGCCTGGGCAGAAAAAACTCAGTGCAAACTAGAGGCCGTCTTACACGTTTCTTGCCTGCTCAATTGCACGTGGTCTGTCTTATTGCAGGGTGGGGGGGGAAATCTCCTCCTGCAGTGTTCAAAAGATAGGAGACATGAACCTGCTTGTGAATCCTACAGAGAGAAGTTAGGTAGGGGCTTAAAAGTAATGGGGAAGGATGTTAGAAACTAATGAATTCCCTCAGGCATTTCCCACTTCTGAGGATGTCTGTAGCTGGCACTGTTACCCACATACTGACTCATGATCGCTGTATTTCCATGAGTTCCTGTTGGTGTTGTCATTTAATTACTGATATAACTAAGAGGACTACACCATATGGTGGCATTGCTGCACTGACTACTGTTAAATACAGAAGTGACGTGAATTGCACGTATAAAGCCATATTTTTAGTATTCAGAACGACAACGTAGGCCAGATTTTTCCAAAACTCTTAGTTCTCATCAGGGTATCAAAACAAGGGCCACATTCTCAAGTTTTCAACTTGCAGCTGCTTGTACTGGGACACTAATCGTTAGATTTTTCGGAAGAGTTTTCAGTAAAAAGTACTATGATCTTTTGATTACGTTAATCTGCTGTGATGATGAGTGTTGAGATGCTGCAGTTTCCCCACGGACTGGAGATTTTTATTTCACATAAATCTAGCAACTCATGGGGTCAGCTGGGCTTGTTCTTCCTCTCCTCATCTACATCTGCATAACTCCATGGGCTTTCTGAAGTCTCTCCTGAATGCACTGATCTAAGAGGAGAATAAATTCCATGCCTGGAAAACCTTCTAAGGGAGCACAAAGCCCAATAATTCCTAGTGTGAATGAAATTATAAATGTGTGGCTAGCAGCTCTGGTTGCTTCAGTTAACTGAGTGGTAATATCTCCAGTAAACATTGTTAAAAATGGAATTTTGTTTGTCCATACTACATGTGATTATAGCTGAACAAGAGAAAAAGGATACACATGCAATAAAATATTTGCCTAGTTGGTACTCTGAAAGTATGTGATTTTACTTACAAATGTACATGCAAACTTAATCCTTTCTAAACTATCAAAATAAGAATGTGACCGGTACAAGCATTGTAACATTTAGGATAAACGTATGATCCTTGGCTAGAAAGTTAATTTCAGAATCTATCAATATTTTTCAGATCTATCTAATCTCTTCTCTCATAACATCAGTAACTGGTTACACTACTCATAGTATTTGGTCATAGTACAGCTGATGCTCCTGTAGTGTGGTGGTACTGGCTTCTGCTGAAGCCCTTCTACTAAATAACTGGAATATTTTTATGCTTTGCTCTATGTGACATGTGATGACTCCGGTCGTCATTTCTTATGTTAACTAATGTGACTTCTTTTTCTCTTGTGTCCTGGGCATACACATCAACCCCCACTGTTTTCAGAAGGATAGTCCTGGCACGTGACTTGGAATATCGTAGAATCATACAGAATGGTTTCGGTTGAAAGGGACCTTTAAATACCGCTTAGTTCCAACCTCCCTGCCATGGGCAGGGACATCTTCCACTAGATTAGGTTGTTCAAAGTCCCATCCAACCTGACCTTCAACACTATCCTCCTTTATGAAGCTGCTGCTGGCTCTTGTATTATGCCATAGTTCTTATCTTGACTTAGCCCTTCTGCCCCCCTAGTACCGTCTGCTTTGTATCCTCCCTTGTCAAACACTGCAATCGGTTAATGATACCCATCTTGCACACACATGGCTTGCTATCCCCTGAAGGCACACATGATTTCTTTAAATAGACATACTTTCTTTTGCACTCACTTTTCAGGCATTTCAGTTGGGAGATTTCCAGGAATGTAGCCCAGAATGGAAGCCATCTTGTGTGGTAGTAATTGAAAAGTATCGTGAGGCTTTTTTCTGTAAATGACTCTAATTCTAATTGCAAGGTAGCTGAGACGTTTAAATTCGCTTATTTCCCTCCTTTCTTTCCTAGTTTATATCTTCTGTCAAGACAATGCAGTATTTCTGACAAATGGAATTAATTTTGAAAATGTGATTGAGGAAAGTGTAACACCGAGGTAATGTTATACAAGATAAAAGAGTTTCTCAGCTATGCATAATAATCAGAACTGAAAGAAGAGTGTATATATTCAAAGCATGAGGGACAATCCTTCAGCAAATCTAAGAAGTATCACTGAACTTCAACAGGGCTTTTGAGACTCGGCATGTTAGTCCAGTCTATACAGCGTACCTAAGAAGTGGCAATGTTGGCAATGAGTATTCAAAGGATATTTTTATATCAAAGTCAGGGGTAACTGCAACTTCTCCCTTGTGTTGAAAACAAATACTGCAATTCTCCTCCCACTTTTAGGTGTTCCACAATGGTACAACCCATTAATATCCAAGTAGCAGAAAAGAAAGGAAAAGAACACCTTGCATCTTTTCATCATTTGAGTGAAAACTTATGCAAATAGTAAGCGGTTTAATTTCTTCCAATGGTTCCTGAAAGCAGTAGTTATTGTTTTGTCTTCCTGAATCCACTGTTAGAAGCAAGCTCTATTCATTTCAGTGTTAGTTTTTAATTTGTCCTGGGAACTTTATGTTTCACAGAAATGGCACTTAGTTGCCATGGAATAATGAAGTACACTTCCGGAAAACGTTCTTTTCTTTAATCTGCAGATTGTGTGTGATTAAAGGCAAGGAAGGTAGTAAATAATTGTGTAGGGAAATTGTATGCATGTATAAATGGGCCTGGGGGAGTGGGAAGGGGTTGGTTTAAGAAATAAGGCTGACTTTGTTTAAATCTTTATTCTGGGGTTTGGTGCAAACAGAGGAAAAAGTAAATGGATTATCTTCCATTGATGTAAATCGTGAGGTCCATTGGCAACCTTGTGAAACCGGTGAAATGAAAGGAAAATTGCAATAGTGCATTTGCTAATATATTTGTGAAAGATGATAATTGTATCTGTGCAGCTGAAGGTCACACCAGCCTGCCTTACTTCAAAACTTATTTCCTGCTCTTTTCTCTTACAGTATGAATCCAAATGATTAATAAGATTTAAGAAAACTACGCGCAGAAGCAGTATAAAATATGGGAACTGGGCATATGTTTGCATGTAAAGAAACCAAAAATACAGCTAAGAGCTTAAAGGTTTGCATATGCAAATATGCACAGGCTGTGAGTGAGTCTGTGCAGGTTTGCGTGAAAGCACGGAGTAAAGCGTTATCCTCTGAGAAAGGCTAACTAGAAATGCAGGCTGTGCAGCCTCTCTTCCTCCTGCTGTCCTGCAGATCTATGGACAGGTTATTAGCAGAGCTAATCATATTTAAAGCCTCAAAGTTCCTCTCTGGCTGGCTGAGAGCATATTCTCATGAGACGCTTCTTACTCTTGTGAGGTGCCGTGTAGCAGATATCTTTGTTGCCACATCCCTAGATTTTTGTCATGTTCTTTATATCGCTACTTCCTGGAGCAACGAGAAGCTTCGTTTTCTTTGAAAAGGAAGTGTCCAATGCCACAAGGACTGTGGAAAAGCTTAAAGACCTAACCCGACCAGATTCGAAAACCCCAACAGCAAGACATAAGAACCAGCACATTTGCTTTCACTAAAAATCTCATGACCTTTTAAACTGGCTCGTTATTACTGAAATATTTTTGAGCCTGGCTCAAAACGTACTTGAGCTTGCTAGTGGTGGGCTTAATTGCATTTTTAGATCTTTGTATTGTTGTTATTCCTGCTGTAGAGGCAAATGTGAGGAACTACTGAAACCTATCTATGCTGAACAGCTACAAAGACAGAGGCTCTCATAATGTGTGGAAACTCGATGGAGACCTGTTAGCAGGAATTGAGAACATTTAACCAGTAAAGGTACTCTTGGTACCATTTTACTGAGCCTATTGAGAACATTGTGTTAAATAGCACAGATATTTACAGCATGATCAAATAACAGCAAAGCATGACTAATGCTCCTGAAATAGGTAGAAAGGTTTTGCTTTCTTCCTTCCCTCCCAGTCCATTCCACCACTTTTCAGATAAATTCCAGTTCTCGCTTTTTCTTATTTTATTATGTGGCAATAATCTCTATTCTTGGCTCAGGTTCTATTAGCAAAGGTTTGAAGTGGTTATTGAAAAGAAGGGGAAGAAATCTTAAAAGACCAAGAATATTTTTTGAAAGAACCTTCACTTCAAACTGGGGTAAATTTGCAAAATGTAAGGACAGAAGAAATGCCATGCTGAGTCAGACCATTAGCCCGTTCAGGCCAGTACTCTGTCAATAACAGAGGTAATAAGAGGTGCTATTTTGGGACACTAACAGTGATTAGCTTCAGTCCCTTCCTCTTAGTGACTTCCAGCATCCGAAACCTCTGTATTGGTGAAGTTAGAGAGCATGTCCCTGCCTATTCTTTTTAGCATCTGCCTCTAGACTGGAGTTCCATGACTTTCCTTATGATTCATTTATGATCCTGCTGATATTATTTGTCTCCATAACCTCCATTTGCAAGAAATTCTGTTGGTTTCACCAACAAACCAAGTCCTCTACCCACTGTGTAAAAAGGTACTTTGTATTGTCTGATTTAAATTTACCTTCTGTTGGCTCAGTTACTACTACTTCAGTTACAGTGGGGGTTGGTGAATAACAGTTCCACATATACCTTATTCACCACCTCGCAGATTTTGCAAACATTTTGCATATTCTGTTTGCTTCTCTCCAAACTGAAGGGTCCCAGATTCCTTAGTATCTCCTTGTAAGGCAATTGCTTTACCTCCTTATTGATTTTAGTTGCCTTTCTCTGTACTTTCTCTAACTACACTGACTTTTCCGAGATGCAGAGACCAGAAATACACACAGTATTCAGCATATGGGCAGTGGTTCAAATAGTAGCAAGATAATACTTTTTCTTTGGTTCTCAATACTCTTCCTGATGATGCCATTCCTTGTTGAATGGGTAACTGCAGGCAGCTGCCAATGAGGAATGAAATCTCTCTCCTGAGTTGTACCTGCCATTTCCGAGTTCAGCATCATGTAAACATAATTTGGATTATTCTTCCTGCCTTACTGTTATCTACTCCAAAGCTTATCCATTGCGTTTTTTCCTACTCACTCACCGAGGTCCTTTTGATGATCCTCACCACCAGCATGTTATTTGACTACCCAAAATAACCTACTATCATTTGTGAAATCAAAAAGTACCTTTATAAGGTGTTTTTCAAATTCTCTTTCATACCTCTTTTTTTTTTTTTTTTTTTTCTACTTGCCATGTATTGCGGGGTTTGCTTTCTTCTCTATTGTGCAGGTCTGCCATTTTTTAACTGCCATTCTTTTCCCTAAGATAGTAACCTTTTCCATTTCCCATCATTTGCTACGATAGCTTTTCCCCTGAGCCTTGAGGAGATTTCATTTGATGACTTCATTTTCTCCTGGAATTGCAGGACACAGTTTAACTGGGCTTGCAATACATACACCAGGCTTTTGCTTGTTGAACTATTCCTTACAGGATTTTTTTTTCTCAGCTTGTTGAATTTTTTATTTTTATTATTTTTTATTATTTTACTGTCTCTTTTTTTAATCGAGTGCTCTTTCTTGAAACTGAATATCTGTTTGCTGGATTTATTTCTCTTTTTCTCTCATGATACAAAAATTAACTTCAACTACATTGTGATCACAGTTACAGAGCCGCTCACCCACCAGCAGTTCTTGAATGAGGCACTGTGCACCCCTCGAGACCGAGTTCAGGGTTGCATCTGGGTTTTTTCCCCAGGTCCTGCGACAAGCTGATATAGGAAGGAGGTTTTTATTGCGATAAAAAAATTTCTTTCTGTATCTCATCCTCATGAGGCACTGAACTATATCTAGAGAGTTAAAATCTATCATTTTACCTATCTTAAGTGCAGCTTCTTCAGTTTCACTTTTTTGTTACTATTGGAGTGGAGGTCTCAATAAGGTAATCCTAATGCTACATTTTTACAACTAAAATTCTGGATTTCACCCACATGTGTTTCCTGGCACTCTTCCCACAATATTATACTGTATTTGAACTTAGCATTATCCTTCCTGTACTGTGCCTCTCCCACACCCTAATATCCTCTCTGTACTTCCTATAAAATTGATGTCCTAGCATCATCATAACCTTGTTTACTTCCCTTCGACCAGTCTCTGTGATGCGTCTTCTGTCAGGTTTGCCACTGGTGCCAACTATTCCAATTTTTCTATGTTATTTTTGCTGAAGAAGCATCTATACTTTTTGGCCTTGCTCGCACATGCTACTCAGCTGGCACTGTAAGCAGTCTGATTTGCATTCTCCGTTTATCGCAATTCTTTATTTATGTCCCTCCTGGCCTTTTTAGAGGTGCATTGAACATGAGCCACATCCTCTTTGAGGATTGCATCAGACTGAAGCAAGTGCTCCTCAATGCCTGTCAGCTTTCCTTCTGCTTCTAGTTTAGATAATCCTCTATGATCATTTTAATTTTCAGTGCCAGCAGCCAGGCTCCCTTTTGCTTAAAGTGCAGCCTATTTTTCTAGGATACAACATTCCCAAAACATTTACCAGTTCCTAGTACAAACAAATCTCTCTCTCCTACACCTTTGAGTCAACCATGCCCCGAGGCTCTGGACCTCTGCCCATCTCATGGGCCTTATGCTGGAACTGGCAGTATTGCAGAGTAGAGAGGTCATGGAGGCCAGTCCCCTGCCCAGCAGCTTGTATTTGCCATGAAGGCTGTTTCTCCTGCCCTCTTCCCACCACTTCCTCACGTCTGTGGTACCAACATGGGCCAAGACCAGTGGCTCGTTCTCGGCTCCTCAAACAATCCTAATCAAAACAAACTAAGACCTTGTGAGGTCTGCGGCCTTTGCACCCCACGGGCAAAATACTACATGATCTTCTCCAACACCACAAACTCAGCTATCCACACGCCTATGAAGCAAGTGTCTCACTCCCACCACATGCTTCTCCCATCCCCGAAGGCCCCCGTGGGGTGAAAACTCATGCAGATAGACGAAGACATCAGGGAACCAGCTGGGTGCTGCATCTAATCCGAGAGTCCTCTTGCCCTGAGGTCTGCATCCTCCTCAGCAACACGAGGCTCTGAGAGGAAGCAAGGATGTCCCCGTGGGCCTCATTTGTGAACCTCTCCGACTCTCCTAACTGCTCCTGTTCAGCTTCTCTCAGCTCAGGAGAACAGCCCTGTTCTCTCGGGGCCAGGAGGGCTGTGCGTCACAGCCACATGTAAAACTTGTCCCCTGGGAAGACACTCTCCCCCGCGGTACCCTGTGCAATGGAAGAGGGAGCCCCCAGCCTATCACTGGGCTTCTGCTTGCACCTTGAGCTTGAAACATGGCTGTTATCTGAAAGCATATAGTAATTTAGTTTAAGCATACAGTACTTTAGCTTCTCTTCTTATTAGATAATGAAGATTATATTCTCCTCTTAATCTATTTTACCCCTACTAAGCTAGTTAGCAACAAAGCAAAATCTAGCCTAACCGTGACCTACCCCGCTTACTTGCCTTCCAGGAGCCATCCAGGAGCAATGCAGTCAGAACTGCTGAAGGGACTGCCATTGCTCTCTTCATTTCACTGTCATTTATGGAGGCAAAATTGATGTAAAATGCTTCCTCATCCTGGTGTGAAAAGATTTTTTTTTCCATATACTTTGCACAAGTCTGTACAATTACTCAACATGTAAAGAATTACTGAATTAGAACTAGGGTGTTTACATCCTTTTTTTTTCTAATTTTTGCTTTAATCTTATTTCTTGCATGAATTTATTTTCCCAGCAAACTAATTCAAAGCAGAAAAATTCTGATTTGGTTGTAATACGTATTAAAAGTATGGATCAGAAGAATCTGATTTTTTCATTCCATTTAATTAATTTAGCATTTGAAGTTTCATGATTTCTGTAAATTTGCATTGGTCTAACTCAAATGTAAAAGTGGGGTTTTTTTAAAACTATATGAATGGTTTATATATATCATTCATGGCTGCACCCTCAACTGCAACAAATTGATATCTCATCGTCACATGATTTCTGCTCACTGAGGATTTGGCTCTGTAATTTTAAACGAAAGGTCTATTCACCAATGACAGCAAGCCACTTCAGGACATATATAAATCAGCTGCTAGTGAAATATTTTACCAGCCAAAAGAATGCAGCTTGAGGCCTTCACTTTCAGGTATACACAATGGCTCAGATATCTAAAAGTTAGGTGTCTAGTAAAAACCAGGTATCTAACCTTACTTCAGGATTAATTGTCTTCTGGAATTGCAGGGTTTAGATGCTTATCTCAGGAAAAAAACAGAAAAGGAAACTGGCAATGTCTCCAGACCAGTTAGAGCAATATAAGAAATGAAGAGAACACAGCAGCAACATGCTGGAGATTATATCTGTAAACAGAGAGAATGTCTGTGGTGAATTCAGACAATGAAAGACAGTAAGAAAGGATGGGGTACTAAAAATAAGCTTCAGATCATCAGATCATGCCCATAACAATTTTCTTTCTTAAAGGACCATGCCAGTCTACACCACACGTGACTAGAGCAAAAAAGAAAAAAGGGGTGAAAAAAAGCGGGGGGGGGGGGGGGGGACGGGACGGGACGGGGGGGACAGGATGACAACAGAACATGAGGAAATGATAGAATTCTGTAATTATATGGCACAATTACAAATTTTTAGTTTTCAAGTGCCACCCCCTAGGTGAGTACATCCTGAGGCACATCCTATCAAGTTCCTAGCTCAGGTTAACAGCTTGAACAAAATAATGTTAATATCTACCTTTCTTCTGCAAGGTGTGATTTTGGCTCTGTAATTTCTCTTAAAAAGCTCTTCAGCAATAACAGAAAGCCACTTCAGGACAATTACAAATCAGTTGCTGATGTGCTTTTTTAGTAGCCGTATTATCTTTCTTTGACACTTCACATTTGCTCTGACAACAGCTCAACACACTCAGAGACAAATTGGGAATATATTTCAAGACTCAACACAGTGTGACTTTGAGTAGATGCAATTTCAGGCATGTAAGCGCGAGAACGAAGCAGCAACATTTTTCACGAGTGGCCTTTAGTAACTTAAAGCAACTCCATGGGGATCAAAGATTGTAATGAAGACAGAGTCTCTGGGGTTGGACAGCCCTCTGGAGACGGCACTAACCTCACTCTGCATTATCCCAAGTCAGTACATTACAGACCAACAAAGCCTTGGGGTCTGGGAAGAATAACTTCAGGAACCCTGCACAGAAATTCAGGGGAGAAAACAGACACAGGGAAGAGAAAAGGAAATAAAGAGAATGAAAAGAACCTGGCAAATATCTCCAAAGAGGAAAATAATCCCCTGACACAGCAGTAAAAGGCCCTTGGCTTTTTCAGAACTGTCATTTCCCGTCCTACACTGACATTCCTGTTCCATTATATGCAGTTTTCCACAGAAAAAAAAAAAAAAAACAAACGGATAAAGTTTTTAGGAACATACATGTTCAGAAGATGTGGAAATACATGATCCCATTGATACAGTCATTGCACAGAGGTCAATGAGAGAGAGAACTGTCATTAAAAGAGGACATTTAAGGGTCTATTTGTCAGTGTAAACAGAAAAGAAGCGTTTCTACAGTCATTCCAGCTATAGTGTGTTTTTATTGCTGTTGCAACGTAAAAATGCTGTTAAGATAACCTCCCATGATTTCCCAAGCACAGATTTTCAAATATATGTTTTAACTTCATGCTTTTAATTTTTAAGACACTACAAGGCATCTTAGGTTACATTAAAAATACTGCAGAGGTTTCCAGCATGAGATTAAAAAGCTGGGCAAAGTACTCTATAAATGTAATCAGGCTCAAAACTGAGTGGGGAACAAAATAAAACTGCATCTGAACATTTTACATAAAGAAAACCAATTTAAAACATTCCTTCCACAATTAATTCCTGAGAGTTACAAAAAAAGCCTTGAAGTCTTTTAGCAAAAGATTCAATTAAGGACTGATGTAATGTTGGCAGGGAATAAGCTCTCCTACTCATTTACAAATAGGTCTCCTCCATTGATGCTTCTTGTACTACCAGAGAACAGGGGAGGAAATATCGTCCCTCCACCTCACCATTCTCCCTGAGAAAATCAATTAGAGAGAGGGACAAGGTGAGAGCCATCACACGGCTAGGCATTGCCCAGCAGAAAAACCTTCCCTCCAGCACTACAGCAAAGATGAAAGAAGCGGGAACACAACACCAGTCCGCCCCGGGGTCATGAACATGGGAGCTGCCCTTTACACAGGGCCAGAGCAAAAGCGTCACAATTTTGCCTGGGAGGAGCATTTCCAGGAGGAGCCGTGTCTTTCTGCAGTCTTAAAAGGGCTCTAGTAAGAACACAGTTGTTTTGCATTTAAAGGAAAGATATTAAAAAAAAAAAAAAAAAAAAAAAGCCGTCTCTATAATTGAATTGGAAACTGCAGCCACTTTGCTTTTCCTTTGAATAATAGATCTCATTACACACATGATTGACACAGGAGAGCAGCGTGTTGATCAAAGTCAGAGAACCAGTCGGTACAGTGGGGTAGAAGCAAGGACCTGGAAGAGAGAGAACCCCTTTTACCCAATTAAAAGTGCAGTCCAGTCTATATATATCTCCAAGATACTTGGGATTAGTTTCACTAACACATCGCTACTTTATATTTTCTTCTCAAAAGAGAAATCACAAGGCAGAAAGAAATAATATTCTCTGTAGAAAAGAGGCTCTTTCCCTTCCTTTCTCTTCAATCAAGGGGAGCAAATGGATTTAGGTTTTAAAATAATATAGAGGGAATAGAATGAGCATTTTCTAGGGCAAAGACTGTACCACTGAAAGGAGTTCACTGGCTAGGAGCAAAACCGGGGGTGGGGGGAAGGCATGAGTTTCATTATCTAAACCTTGAATCAAAATGGGTCAGAATCTGGCATCCATCCGCGCACCGAATGGTTCCCTAAGGAACAGCCCAATACTGAAGTAAGGTGAAACGAGGCAGCACCAGCTACTGAAATGGAGTTTGCACAATGAAAATTTCTTAATTCTTAAGAAAACTGCTTGCTCTGGGGGAGGGAATGGTGTGTTCCTGGCATTATTTTTTATAATAAATGGGAAAATTTGAAATAACACATTTTCCCGTCAAGAAAACTTAATACATATAATGCAAGTACTTATATGACTCATATATTATAGCAGAACAGTAAGGTGGGTTTTTTCCTACTTGAAGTTTTGTTGCCAAAACGAAATAGTAATTTTTTTCCAAATTCCATGCAGAGTTTTTGCTGATGATTTTTTCTGGTGAATTCTAATAAAGAAATTACAAGAAGAATGGTGAGCATGGAATGATATATAATGAGCTAATAGTCATTTATTTTCCTTGCTATAAATATGATGTTACTTCATTTTGTTAACAGAAATGGTTTCTTTGGCCTGTTATGCTAAATATATATATATATATATATATATATATATATATATATATATATATAATCGGGTAAAGTTCTGTATACAAATAGCAAATTTTCAGTTAAGAATTTTCAGCAATTTGAAGACGTACATGAGGCTGCATCTGAGAATATTTAGACTGCTGGGAAAACTAAAGCAAGCTAAAAAAAAAAAATAAAACTGAGGCAAATCCACTTGTATGCTAAGATCAATGAAGAACAAAAAGGTCCCTGTGAAAATTCTTATTAATTCAAATCAGGATGAACCAATAACCTGGACAAACGATCTGAACAGAAGACTGAAAGAACAGAACAAAAGGGAAAAAGTAAAAATATTAGGCTTTGAAGTTATCAAAACACACACTCGAGACAAACATACTACCAAACTCGGTAAATGCTGAGCTGGTGGAAAATGCAACCAAAGTTATAATGGGGTGTCTCCTAGGACATCTGCTTTTTCTTTGAAGAACAAGATTTTATCTGAACAGGAGTGGAAAAGCGTTGCAGGCAATAGATAAAACATGACAGTAATCAGAGTTTAAACCAGATAGTGAAATGAAGTGGATTAGAACTTGTGACAAAAGTAGTAATCGGCATGGGAAACAGCATTAAAAATGCCTAGACATAAATGCTTCTCAAACAGAAAATTCTTGACTCCGAAATTTGTTTCCACCTCACATCAACCAGGTCCACTGAAATCCAAGGGCCTAATTTTCCTAAGGAACGGTGTTATTTTGATTTATGCTTTTGATGCTGTAGAAGGAAAAAAACCCTCTCTTTTTACCATCAAAAATGTAAATGGATCTGGCTTGTGATTCTCATCCAAGTTTATCTGTATTCTCTTCCCAACATAAATCACTGATTTTGTATTTGGATTGTGGAATAGAGAAAAATAGTGTATTCATTCATAACATTAAATTTCCACTTGGGAATTATGTGGAAATTTTCTACTTAAAAGTGGCTGTTCTAAACTATCTATATAATTCTCCTTGGCCAGCTTTGTATTTTAAAGGATACTCTCTTATTGATTTAATTAAATTGGAAATTGGCTCCAAAACAAGAGTTTTTCTTCCATCGGTGACATAGTCCTCATTGGCTATATTAAACTAAACATACACAAAGTTATGTTTAGAGCATGACAGTTGCATTTCCTTGATGCCTTCTCTTTTTTTTAGCTGTCCTAGTCTTCAAGAAAGCTGCACTAATTTTTTAAACCATTCCTTAAATGTTTAAATATATCATGTAGTAACACTACATCTATTAGACTGGCAAGCATGTGAAAATGTATTTATACAGATGAGAATAAATATTGGTACTTAAAACAAGAATGTTTACTACATCTAGTGCTAACAACTAATCAATATCTATTTAAAGGCTTAGCATAAAAAAAAAAGCAGAAGTTTACCATGTGAAAACAGAAGCTGGCAATTAATTTGCAAATCTTTTGAAAGACTTGCAAGGAAATCAAACGCAACAACAACAACAAAATAACCTTTAATGTACATGAACTGTCCACGATGTATCCTCACCCCCTACTTCATACCAGTTTGTGATATTTTGAACTTTACAGCTATTGCTGCCAAGATTTTGGTTCTATATTCAGAAAAGTAACTATTCAGTATAGAGATGCCAAGATGACTTTAATCCACACAATCTCTTAGTGATCCCAGAAAAAAAAGCGCTGTAGATCTGTACCTGAATGTAAAGACACTGTCCCCAAGGCCTCTGGTCCCTAACTTTGTCCACTGTGTTGACTACAGGAAAATGGGAGATTTGATGCAGCATCCGCCATACACGTATTGTCCATATAGGCAATTCTCCCATCTTCAGACATGAAATTTTAACACCATTAATATTACCCTTTATTTCAATTAAGGCAGAAAACCCCAGTCCTATACCTGATCCCACTGCCTCCCGAGTTATTTTTCTCCTGTGTATAATTACTGGCCAGGCTGGATAGAGACCTGCTTGGCTCAGCTTCAGCATAGCCGCTGAGCCCAGTCCTCCGTCCTGCTCACGGGTGCATTAGGTCTGTTGCAAACTGTTCATTTGCAAATCTATTTGCATATGCAGTTTCTATATCTGTATGTACGCGTATTCTGAACACAGTTAAGAAAACTTGTTGTAACCAGGTTCACAGATTTCGACCACAATATAAACAAATAGTTGGCGATGATTAATCTTAAATGTACAGCATATTCTGATACTCACGTTGTACAGGAAGAGAATAAAGCAGTGGCTAGAAGAAAAAAACACAGAAAATAATCCAAGTAATCCTGTGAGTTAGGTCAGAGTTCTAGGTTGCTGTATGTTGTAAATTCATGAGGGGGAGGAATTTAGTGACAGGCCAAAGTCTTTAGGCCTTAATTAATGTCATGGGGATGATAGATCTGCAGTGCACTCGTTTCATTTCATACAAATGACTACGCAAGTCACCTTTGTTATCTACTAACTGCTCTGTGGGAAGAAAGGAAACAGTCACAGATAAGGCATTATAATCCAAAAGAAAGGGTCTTAGACCATCATTTTCAAAGATACCTAAAGTGATTAAAATGTTTAAATCCCAAAGGTTTTCAATGTGGTTTAGAGAACTACATCTTTCGGTTGTTCTGAAAACCTCAGCTGCAACACTTGCTTTCTTCTAGGCTACACTCTATCACCTGAAGAAATAAAGGGTAATATTAATGGTGTTAAAATTCCACTCCCATTTCTAATGGTCCTATTAAAATCACATTGGTATTTATTTTAAGAAATTGTGGGCAATATATGACCCTCTCCTGGCTTTAGCTGGCAGGTATCTTTCTCTCTCCATCACCCAGCTGAACACTTAGCTAAGTAACCACATCTCATTGGCTTTTGTGCTTGTAAATTATTTTTATTGACAACACCTGTTTACAAAGACACAAGCGGTATTTTATTTTTTTCATTGAATAGTGTTCTATGGGGCATAACTGGTGTTTTCAACAGATTTTTTTATAAATTGTAAGAACACGGGAAAGGCATGTGATTTCAGGAGAGACTGAATATGAACTTGAGCTCATCTTGAGATCAGAGATGGTATGCCAGACCTCCACAGGAGCTGGATCTAGCAGGATTTAATCACCTGGAATAAGTCTATCACATTTCCTTTTTTCCTGCTCTCAGGAAAAAAAAAAAAAAAAAAACACCAAAACCCAAACCCCAAAAAACTAAACCGAGGACTACCCCATTGTTCCACTTGGGTAACATGTGGCTGTTTCAGGTACATGTTATTTGAAGCTTCTGTCTAAATCTGAATCCAGACTTTAAAATGAAACAGAGGGAGGTACTTTCATCACTGCAGCACTATTGCAGTGGAGAGAAGGGGTCTGACTGGGCCATCGCTGGGGCTGTCAAGCTGCACATGGTGGCACACGACACATCACAGCCTCCGCTCTCTGCTTCTGCTCTTCCCATAGCTGCTGTAGGAGAGCAGCTGAACGGGCTGTGTAGGGATGGCCGAAGTGTCTCAACACATGCATTGCTGGGTGCAAACTGCAGTGTTTCAGGAGCGGCTTCCCACCCCGTTCAGCAGCTGTGCCGCGGGACCTGCTCCCTCCAGGAAAAGGGCAAAGCTGCAGCTGGGTCGGCCTGCGACATCTCTCATCCCAGGCATGCCAGCACAGTCAGATTCACTCCCTTATCTGTGACAAACACTCATCCATGTTTGTCAGGAGCTTCAGAAAATAAACAATTACTCCTGTTTAGATGCCAACATTATCCCATACAGTCTCGTGGTGAATGGCACAGGTCAGCAGGAGAGCGCCTGGAGAGCAGCACAGAGGAACCCCAGATATTCCAACCAGTAAGACAGCTCCATCGGGGGCCCGGTTTTAGTGCCTCTATGCAAACATGTGTAGAGTTTGCTACAGGAGGAGTTAGAGACATGCACACTCCTGTGGGGCTATGATGTTACTGGCATCATGGAGACATGTTAGGATAGCTCCTATGACCGGAGTGTTGGAATGGAAGGATACAGGCCCTTCAGGAAGGACAGTCGGGGGGGACGAGGGGGAAAGTGTTGCCCTCTATATCAATGACCAGCTGGAGTGCATGGAGCTCCGCCTGGGGATGGATGAGGAGCTGACCGAGAGCTTATGATTCTGTTTAATTATTTAATCAATATGTTCATCCAGCACTATATCTGAGTTAAAATATAAGTCACTGATCATACTACTTGTGGAAACGTGTTTCATGTATTCAGTATAGCTCAACATTAGTTATAAGCATTAAAAATTAGCTAATTCCACTTTCAAAACAAAACTTTAAACCTTTGGAGAGAAAATTCTTATTAGGTATCAGACCAGTTATCTCTGGATGGTAGTCAAAGGGGCAAGGGTGGTGGTTACAGCACCAGCCAGGAGGTTGAGGGGTTCGGAATCAGTAATTTTCCATGCTACATATTTTTCAGGGGATCCTAGCTTTAGTGGCCCACCTCATAACCCTTAGTTATCTTGTCTTTACTGAATGTTAATCTTACAGGAGGTAGGGATTTTGTTACAGTTTATGTTCAGGATCTAAATCCAAGCTGGGGTCTCAAAAGTTTGCTACTACAGTGCAAACAGATAGTAACAGTTTTAAAATTAGGATCGCAAAGACTTCATTCCTTTGTGTACATTCCACAAGGTGAGAACACATTGTGTCATTGAGTATATAATGGAAGATCTGCCAGAAGGCTGTAAATTACTTCACAATATCAGAGCCACAGGTTTATCCTGCACACCAGTGCAGGAAGGAAATTCACACTTTGCATCAAACCCATTAATTGATCAACTTCACCAGCACATTACTATACCCCATGTCTCTCAAAAAAATCCCAATCACTCAATCTCTTGACCTAGCATTCAATGACAATGGTATAAAAACTGGGCCAGATTTAGTAAGGTCATCCCTCTACTTATTGCTTAAATTATCATAATTTAGCATGGTCCCTAGTGTAGCCCCAGTTCTGCAACATTTCTCCTCATATCAGGTCCTTTTCACCCTGTGCAAAACCAGAACAGTGTGTCCTGTCTGTTGGGGCTGAAAGTCATAGCCAAATACAGAAGATAAGAGAGGGTCAAATGACCGGGTACCAGGAAACAGGGAGATAACGGTGGTCAGCATGATAAGCAGTCCACTCATAGCCAATTGCTGACAAGCTTTTAAACATCACAGTTTTCCTTGCTGAAGAACACAAAGTACTGAAGGAGTGATCTGAGAGGTGATAAGGAGGTATTTTTGTCAACGTTCAAGGAGGGTGGAGGGTTGTCTGAGAAACGTAGGTTCATGCTTGAAAATATCACAAGTGAGCAAAGGAAATTGACACCAGAGGTGAACTGCAAGCTGGGAGTCAATGGTTTGACATGGCTTGAGAACCAGAGGGAAGGAGAAAGCAGGAAAAGGAAAACCAGACCCTTCTGTTCAATACAGTGGAGGAGAGTGCCCTGCTCAGGGGCTGAGAACTTACTTGTGTTGTCATAGTATTTGAGGAAAGTGGAACTGATAAACTGAGGAGGATGAGATAGATTTAAAGACCGAAGACCTGACAGCAAGCACCATTCCAAGAGGACAGCAGGTGTCTATTTGTAACCACAACCTCTTTAAGGCTTTATAACATGGGAATGTGAGAGTATACTACACAGTCTCTTAAATCTTAAAAATGTTAAATACCCAATGTGGAGCTGCTGCTGCCTCTCTAGTTGACAGAAATCCTTTTACTATAGTAAGATCTTTATTTCTAAAGCAAGGCTCATAACCTTTTAAGTATGTGACATTCAGTGTGGAAAGAGCCTTAGCAGACAAGCATTGATCCCACCCCATGGAAGTTGACTACAATTTCAAATGCAGACGCAGGATGACAAGAGGAACTTGGTTCAACAGTGCTTCACCTCTCTCATGGGTGCCTCATCGCCTATGCCATGTTTTCACTCTATTTTAAATGCAGAACTGAACTCTGTCCTTAAAACATGCTGTGGTCTCCCACTCAAGTTCAGAAAAGCCTAACTGAAGGCCACAGTGCCCCCAGCCTAGGTACTGGTGTGGAGAACACCTGATGGAGTGGGATGCAGTTTACGTAGGAGGCAATCTGCACCACACAACCCAAAGCACTGCTCCAAAGGGATTTTCCTAAGTGTCCCTCAGTCTGTGGTCAGACGCTGTGTTGTGACACAGTGGTCTTCGCAGCAATATCTGCTTAAGGAATGCCCTCCCCACCACCTCGCTTCTCGATGACCTCCTCCTCATGCCCCTCATGGCAGCATGGGACCCCTCAACTCTGCCAACGTGTTTGTGCAGCTGTGATATGAACCAAATCACCAAGCCAGATCTCTGACCCTGTTCACAGCAGTTTTTCTAAGCACCAGTTGCCGGGGGGGGGGGGGGGGGGGAGCATTTTGGCATGTGGATGTGACCAAGCATAAAGAACTGGGTGCAAAGAGGACAGTATCTCCACTGAAGACAAAATCCTGTTAAACTACAGCCTCTTTCTTTAATTGAGCTAATTCTGGAGCTGGGTAAAAGCAAGAAAAACACTTCCTTCTCTTCCTCCCTTCCTAGGTAAATGGCTTGGAGCAAAGTCAGGAACAGAAGGGGCAGGAAGGCCCTATATTTTGGTGTGATTTTTGCAGAGCATCTCAGAGCCGTGCCTGACTATGGCTGTAACATCTTCACCTTGCTACATGCAGTCACTGTGACTGTAAGGCCAATGGAGTTATCAGCTGTCAAGTAGGTGCCAAGTGTTGTCTCAAATAGACCTTTGTTACTTTGCGCCTTGGGTGGAATTAAGGGACACAGACTGTCTGTCTTACAGAGGAGCTCTATTCGAGCTGAAAACTTTTTACGGACCTACAGTTTTACTACTGACTTTGACTGAAGTTGTCACCACCTAGACAGTGATGAACATGTAGGCGACTAAAGCTGTTTGCAACCCACACTGTCTCTTCACACCTAGGTTGCCACAGGCACCCAGTCCTGGAAGCACGTTCTGAGAAGGGCTAAGATGCCCCAGCAGCACTTAACTGCCAGACGCAGTCAGCACAAGGCTGAAGGAGCCAGAGATGGGTCTCATTTTTTGCATAATTTCTCACTGCTGGAAAAGTCACATCGGAACTCAGAGTCCTACATTCAGAGCTTTCTGCACTCAGAGGCTGTCCAAATATATTTGGCCTCTGCCACAAGGTCACAATCTTCTGAACAAAGGCCAGAGTATTTCCAAGATGCTCTCAGACTCAGCAAGAAAGTAGGAGAGTGAGAAAGTCAGTGCTATATTGTTTGTCTTTGAGCTAGCCGGAATATTTGATCAGCCGCCAGTCACAAGTAAGAAAGCTCAAAACAGTCTTTGACTTTCAGTGATCAAAATACTGATGTATCCATGTAAATGCTGCTTCAGAAAAACTGGAAAATAGGACGTCTAGAATGTCAAATGACAGGAAAAATGTACCTATTTCTCAAAGGCATATTGTAGACAGAATAGAGTCACATTAAATTTCTGATATGTCCTAGCCAGAAATATTGCCTTTTGAGGCATTTGGTATTTTGGAGAACAGGTAAAGAAACATCATGGGAAAATAGGGATAGATGCTCAAGAGAGAAAAGAACCTTTATACGTATGTGGAGAGAGAGAAAAATGTATGTGTATGTGTGTGCGTGCGCACGCATGTGTCTGTATGTATGGATGTACACATATGGTCATCAAATTTTATCCATCCCTGGCTGTGAAGGAAAAGCAGATGTAGTTGTGGAACTCAAATCTATTGTTCCTTTGAACCCCGGTTCACATCACGTGTACCACCCCTGAACCGAGTGCCATATATAATAAAGAACACGTTACTTTAACAAGTTAATCCAGTGGCAGTAGAAAACCTCCAGTCTCTCTCAAATACAGCCGATTTGCTTTACTTCCTTTCACTTCTATTCAACTCCACGGAGCTATCTACTTCCTGACTCTAATTCTTTAAAATTGTGCCAAATGTGTTCCAGATTTTTACCTTAACATATCACGATAGGATCTTTCCAGCCCATGAGAACATACAGTCAACAAAGCTCTTTCCCCTTCATTTCCTGAGCTACTGGCAAAAGCAATTTCATTTTCAGGATGTTAACATTATTATTTCTGGCTAAGAAAATAATAATTCATCATAAAAATGCTGATAATGTATCAGTAAAAAAATGTTTTGGTTGTGGTTGGTTGCTATCTACAAACACAAATTTATATGTAGCTTTTTGCAAATTAAGGCACACTTTGAAGAAGAGGAACAATAAAATGGCTGAAGAAGGCTGTCAGTAATGGGACAGAGTGCAACCCAAACTAACCAGAAAACTATATTTGATCTTAACACATCAAGCTAACATGAAAGGATCTCAGTTTTACACCTAATTGTTGCTTTGGGGTTACATGCTGGAGTTTCCTTATATATATATATGTATAAAAATATACAATTGCATTGGGTGGCAGTTCAGCGGTGTCCAGTGGAGATGCTCAGTGGTTGGGAGGAAGAGTATGATACACAGGTATGGAGACCCACTTGCTCCAGACTCCTGCTCCCTTACTACTTCAGGTCAGATGCCTGCTGGAGGACACACGTGAAGCAGCCACACAACTTTCTTTCTACAGAAGCCACAAAGCAAAAAGTTTGCAGAAGGATTTGTGCAGGTCTATGTCTCATCCTCACCTGGAGTGGAGATACAGCCGAACCTGGCTCCAGGCTGAGGGATTCAGAAGTATCCTTGGTTTCTACAGTCTAGGAACAGCTTGAAAAGGCTTTTAAACTCTTAAACGTAGCATTCCTCTTTCAAAACTTGTGAATAGCAAGAAACCTAAACAATCAAGGTACTTTCCAAGCAATGATATTCGTGTTTCCATTCTTTTAATTCAGGCTAATCATAATAACACAACTATTATCCAGCAGCTCTAATTAACATTACCAAAAAATCATTAGACAGCCTTTAAATTTACTGACTCCTTGTTAGAATGAACAGAAATTGCAGTTGTTTTTTTCATATTATTCCTAAATGCCTCAAATTCTATTTTACCCAGGGAATTTTCTGTTGCTTTTATATTGACTAACACCTCCCGTTTTCTCACAAATGCTAAACAAAACCTTTCTGATCATTTAATTATGGTCCTCTCAGTCCTGTTAGATAACTTCCTACAGAAATATTAGTGAGTTTTAATTACAGGTAGAAAAGTTGTGAAACTTCTGAAAGCTTATATATAATCCAGACAGAGAGTTAAGCAATCATGCTTTCTTTAGCAACTCAGCAAACCTTAACCTTGCTTTACAGTTCTGTGACTTATGGTGCTGGATATTCTTTCCATGCAATGTAGAAATCAAAGCACAACCGAATTAATGGATTTCCTATTTCTAGACCACTTGCTGTTATATAAAGAAAAATTTATTTGTATTCTAGGATGTTCTCATTTTGTTTTGACCTTAGGCAAACAAAGAACGATCTTTTTTAACCTGAATCTAATATTACACAACTCTCAATGAATGACAGACCTTAACCTTAGTGCTTGAAAGTTTTTTTCATGCAAACTTTCTCTTCTCCTGTTCCATACCATCTTCCTTCTTTTTTATTGATTCCAGTACCTAAGTGACTGCTCATTTCTGACTCTTTTAGAGCACGCTCAGAAATCATTGACAACTCCTACAGTTGTTCCAGCAATAAATTAATAGGGACTGACCAGACATTCATGTCGAATATTATCAACCTAAGCAATCCCCAGTTCAACCCAAATACTAGACGCCAGATCCAAAGAAATGTTTCTGCACCTAAAAGACAGATGTTCCCAGCACAGAAATCCAAACCACGAGCAGCAGAGTCACATCCTCAATAGGGTCCATGGCATGAGTTGGGTTACCATCGCCATCACCAGAAGAGTCACCATCTCCAACATTAAATTGGCTAATGACAGTACAAGCAATGTACCAATGCTTAGAACTGGCCAACTAAGCATCTGTGTCTAAGCAGTCATGTTTTAAAATTCTCTGCTCTTTGACATTTCACTCAGAGGCTTCCCTCCTCACTTGAGTGAAGCATCTGCTAAGAGAAGACACCCACACATTTTATTTCAAAAACACAGAGCCACGCTTGCAAAATTCTCTTAAAACACAAAGTAATGAAATAAGATCCCCTTTTGCTACAACAGTAACATGCTTAGAGCCACTAGCTAAAATATGGAAGACCATTTCAGTTCTGCCCTAAATAAATTATTTTGTCTGACTGTAAGTATTCAACTCACCAATTTTTGCTGCCTCAGAGACTGCACAAACCACCAAGTCACTAGACAGTTCCTTTCAGTTAAAATGCAACAGTGGGCAAAAACCTCTAAAGCTATTTTGTAATTCTTCCTCAGACTAAGTTGTGAAGTACTTCACAAGAAGTTCCCATAAGTGCATGCAAGGCTTTCAACTAACCAGAGTGAATTAATTTTATGTTAGTTTTTGGAAAGGAGAAAAAAATTTACTGTGGGTACAATTATAGTACAAAGGCCAACTTCAAAAGGTGACTTAGAAATACCAAGTTGAGCCATAGGAACATTATTTATGAGCTCTGACTGACTGGAGACACTTAATTTTTAGAGAACTTTCAGGTTTGTCAGAATAAAATCAATACGATGGAATAAACAAAGAAAATCCATTAACTGAATAAATCTTACAACTGTTCTTCTCAAGCACCCTTTGCTTTTGTTTCTATTCAACTATTTATTGTTAAAAGGATCTTTTGGGGCATTTTTTGATATCGATATACATGCATATATATGTAGAAAAGTGCATTTCTAGGAAGGGGATGTTGATTTGAAAAAGGTGAGTCGACTGGACAATGTTTTCTGATGAAGACCATAGAAGCCCAGATGGCAAAAGGTGGAGAGTCCCGCTAGAAATAATTACGTCAGGGTTATTTGAAGTTTTGATTGCGATTATTTTAGAATTTTGAGGAAAAAAAAGTAAAATAAAAGGAGAGATCGCATTACTAGTTTAAGTTTTACTGTAATTATTATGAAAAAAAATATCTTTAGTAGTAGTAGTAAGGTACCATAAGATCTTCCAAACTATTCCTCCTAGACATTTAAAAATACTTAGAAGAAAATACTTTAAAAAGTCCCATTAATAGATTGTGAAATTCTATAAAATCTAGAAACTTGCAAATATTTCATGTCAGAGTAGCATGAGCTGATGAGGTCGTCAGAAAGAATCCACTCAGTACCACTATATATGTCAAAGAGAGGGAGCAAAAATCCCCAAACCAGCCAGGGAGTTCAGGAAGACAAAATAAATTCGAAGTCTCGGTGCTATTGCAGCCTTGCAGAAGGAAACTAACCTGGGAAAAGCACATGTAATTTAGCATTAAGCAGAAGATGGGCATAATACTGGCTAATTAGCAGCTGAGCTAATGAAACAGCAAGTCCATGAAAGATGGAATAATGTGCTGAAAGTTTAATTAAGGCAGTAGAGTTGTAGGCATAAACAATCACAAACTAAGGCCAGAGCCACAGAGAGCGCCTTGTTTAACTCTCCCTGATCAATTGCCAGGTGCAGAGCTAAAAACCCAAGTCTTGCATAGCTCCCATGGGCAGCAGGTGATGCGATCCACGCCTGTTGGTGCATGAGCCAACTCATAACCAAATTAGGCAGAAAACCAAAGTCAGGACAGTGTCGTAACCTCTTGTAGGTGTCATGCTTGCCCTACTTGAAAAGCAAGAGTGTCCTGTGAAGGAGCTGCAAACTTAGCCAAATACAAGAACATACAGCAGAAGTGGGTCTCTCAGAGGTGACAGCCAAGACCAGAAAGGGTTAGCAGATACCACTTAAAGGCAAAAGAACAAGAAGATGTAACACCGTCTAATTCATCGGTTTAATATAGCGTGGGAGGCACAGCAGCACAGTGCACCATGATCAGTAAAAATGCACTAAACAAAAACTAAAAAAAATTTAAAAATGCACAGCCCTCTTAACAACAGGTATCTGAGGGAGGACATAAAAGAGTCCTTGTGAGGAAGCAACACAAGTTCGTAATTATAAAAAGCTGCATAAATCCAAATTTTCACCTGGTATAAAATGGCCCCTGTTCAGGTTTTTCATTTACTTAGACCAGTCAAGATTTACTTAGACCAAGCTGAGGATCAGGTGGGTTTGGATTTGGGGTTTTTTTACCTTCTGTCTCAGCACTACCACATGGTACATTTTTCTGTAGAATTCATACTGTAGAGGTTGAACCCAAGGCACTGGTGGTTAAAGCAATGAATAGTAAGACGGTTTTACAGAGAGAAAAATTAACAAGAGAATTCTTGCAATCAAACCAATCTTGCTATTTAAATTCTCATTACTAAAAGGATTTCAGCAAAACTGTTGAGCTCACAATGGCCTAATAGGAAGAGCTGACAATGAAAAAACCAGAGTCCTTGTTGATGCTAAGCTTTGGTGTATGTTGCTCACAGTCCTGTGAGATCCTTACCCCCGGCTGTCCAGATTCGGGACCGAGTGAGAGTGAGCGATGGTCCTTTCTGGCATATGCATACAGATTTCCTTTCCACGGAAACAGGTTCTCTGCACACCCCTGTTTGCCGGCTGGAATGAGGTCAGGATGTACGTGTATGCCCAACCTAGCCCTTCAGGAACACTCCGAGGCCAAACACTTTAGATAGTGACAAAGTTATCCCAGATTTGCGCTAACGTAACAGAAATCAGAATTCGTCTTTTGTTCAGAACCTTTCCCCATGATTAACCCAAACTCTAAATGCACTACCTGCAAAAGAAGAGACTATAATCACCCTATGGCTAGTTCTACGCTATTACCTGCTCAGTCTCTAAAGCCCCGTTTTACCCAGAGCTGACAGTCATTCAGCTCTGCCTTCGCACAGCACCTAGAAGAGTGGGTTCCTTCCCATTGTAAGAATTGCTGTGCGAAAAAGTTTGTTACATTTATGTAGACGCAGCCCTCCGTGCGGTTGAAAGGGGAATCTGCATCTTTCCCTTACAACTCCTGCCCAGCGCAGCCTTTCCCCGGTGCCAAGTGTCAACAGCTTACTGCTGTGTGACTTTCAGTTGGCCGTAGTCCTACTGTGCTGGCATGACTCCAGCAGTCTGCTGATGTGACAAAGAAAAGCTGCAGCAGAAGTCGACCCTGAACAATGGTTCTCAGTACTTTCCCAATGTGGCTATTAACATTTATTTCTCCAATCATTCGACTCCCCTGTCAGTAAAGCACTTTGGAAGTTTCTCTGCTTTTTCCTAAGGTATAACTTCCCTGTTTGCCTGAATTCTTTCTGCATGATTAAAGCCAGGAGTATTACTTATTTACCTGGCTTTATTCACAGAGAACAATAGATTTGGTATTATCCACTTCCTGCTCAGATTCAGGGAAACACATCCCAAGTACGTGCAACTGCCCTGCTCCAGTGAAGTCAACAGAAGAAAGAGAATTTATTCCGTCCAAACTTTTGCTGATGTGCAAATCTGAACCCAGCAGCAAAATGCATCATAAGAACAACAACTATGAGAGCGAACACTCTTTTCAGTGTTATTAAAAGTGCTGAAAACGTATTTGTTAAATTATAACCTTTCCTATTATAACCTTTCCTGCTTGCTTTTTTTTTTTCTTTCCTCTGGTAGAACAGGCTATAGTCAAAGAACACTGGTGGGTAATTAATTTTGGCTGGTTACAGTGAATTATAACGTGGTACAGTTCAACTCTCGTCACTTTCAGATAACTGATACAGAGACTCACGGACTCACCACAATCTTTCCTACAGAGATAATAACACTCATTTATTAAGATGACCACTACAGTCAGAGGCAGACAGAATACAAAGATGCAGACCAACTGCGGTTTTCGGTTCATGCTTTCTAAACTTTCATCTTTAAGTGATAAAACAGAAATCTGAAATCAAGAAACTCCCTACCAGGAAGTACGGGTTGTGGGGTTTTTCCTCCTAAAAAAATACATTTGTAACTGTTTTCAAGTACGCTGTTCCACTAATTTTATCTGCATACTAATTTCAAAACCATGGCCTGTATTTAATCTTGCTATGTGCAGTGCTCTCTAAATTAACCGTTACAGTAATTTACATTTAAGTCCATCTATGCCAATGAGTTGCTGAGGCATTGCTGTGGCATTATAGCGGTTGTACTATTTATTTATTATGGCTTGGCCTGCATGCAGTACTAATTCTGGACCTTAAAATATGCCTACTTTGCTTTAGCAGTCAGCATAGATCAACTGTATGACATATGGTATATGACTTATCTGCATACAGATCTGTATTACATACACCAGCAAGAGAGCACTCCCAAGCTTGCATTTGCCAAGTCTCATGCCAGACCTTGCTTAGCTCTGGTGGCAGACTTAGCTTTTTCTTACCTGTGTTTCTGGGGAAAAAAAAAAAAAAAGCTCTAGAATGAAAAACTACGTAAACTTGTAGTGTTTCTATACCTACATTTCCCACAGCGAGATAGAGAGACAGAGGCAGAATCTGACTTTAAACACAAAGAAACAACTCCATTTTCTGCTCCAGTCTAAGGATACATAGAATAAATAAGGCTATCATCAAAAAAAAAAATGAAAGACGACACTGAAAGATTTTCATTCAGTGCTGCCACATTCATACAAAGCCTCGAAGATCTGGGGCTTTTCGCACAGTTTCATGCAAAGACGAGGAGACCAGCTTGTCCTGAGTGTGTCACGCAGGCTGCAGTCAGTGTCTTTTCATCGACTTCAACGTCAGGGAACGTGACCTCAGACCACATTAGTATGAACCTAGAGTAACTCCACTAAAGTCAGTGGAAAAGTTTGGAGTGCCTGTGGAAACAAGACAACGTTTGGCACTCTGGGACCAAACCAGAAAATGACAGTCCTCTCACCAAGCGCTGATAGACCACAACTGCTTTAATTTACAGTGATACAAGCGAGGTACGAACTTGGTGAAGTTGTTGGCAAGTTTGGCTCTGAGAGTGCTGTGCAGAGGCTTCTTCTCAGCTACCACCATCCGCTTTGCAGAGACTTTGTTGAACTGTGCCATTAGCTCAAAAGGCTTACAAAGTACTTCTGGTTACACTGTGGCCAGTGCTGTGTTTATCAGCATAAAAAACCTGAAGATTTATTCATTCTTATCTCTGGAAAAGTTATTTAAATCTTATGTAACAAAAGGATTTGTTGTACACTGTAAAGGCTTTCAGAATTACAGCGAAAACTCAATTCTGGGAAACTGATAAAGACTTAAATGGACAGGAAATACACAAATATGTGTTGTTATAAAAAACATTCATTTTTTATTTTACTGAAAAATTATGACTAATGTAAATTAAACATTGTGGCATGTGATATTTTAATATATCCAAAAGATGCAACATTTTACTATTTACGTTACACGCACACAGAAATAAAGGCCCCAAAAAAACGTCACTGATGTAAAGCTGCAAAGGCTCTACAGTCAAGTGCTGCAACGCAAAGCAATATTTGGAGCGTTTTGCTAACTTATTCACACTTTTTACAAAATAGTACTTAATTACATGATCACACACTATCTTCTAAAAGATCTGCGTTACACAAGAAGCATGGGAATGCTGGTGCTTCTTCAGAGGGCTCGTGCTTCTTTGTCCATTCTTGTTTGCACAGCAATGGGCAAACGCTGACCTTCTCTTCTGGTGTTCATCATTGTGTAGGTGGGTATTGCTCTGTTCTTAACTGCACTGAATGGAGAATTATTATTTTCCTCCACAGCTTGTTGTGCTGTTCTCACCATATTTTAGACCTGTTTTGAAGGATAGCAAGAAAAAAAGTTTTGTTCTGCTTAAGGGATGTCACACATCCTACTCAGTCACCATGCAGGAGTTATATGGGCTTAAAGTGTGCTCAGTCCAAGGGGAGTCTTCAAACCATCCCACTGCCCCACTGTCCTGGGCTCTGCTCAGCGTGTAAGAAATCAACCTCTTTTAGATTCTTGGAAACTGGCAAAACTAAGATGATTTTTCACAGATGTTAAGCACATACGTCTACTAATATGACAAATATCCTGAATAATTAAATTAATTGAAAGCACTCAAACTTCTCAACAAACAAGTTCAGAGATTTTTTTTTTGTCTGATGTAAAGAAGAAACAACAGTATTTTTCCTTAGCTTCATTCTTAGAAATGGCCAAACCATTAAAAAAATAATTTCCCAAGTCAAACATTCAGCATGACAAATGTGTGCCCAAACACTTTAAATTTAGCAAAGTTATATACTGCTATAAACATGGCCTTGCGGCATAAATGCATTTATTTTGATAAATATGTTTACACTGCACGATATAAACCGGCTAAGATATGAATTGGATTTGGGATTATCTACAAACTGGTAAACAGCATTGAAAAGAAATAATTTTTCATATATGTTCATTGTATAATACCTAATCTCTTCCTATAATTTTACTTAGGGAAAATAGCCTGTTTTATATCTATGACATGCATAGATATACCTCTGTGGTTTAAGGACTGAATTAACTTTTGTGTGGGAGGGTACCCAACATCACACAGTCCCCATCTCATGTTCTGCAGCCCCCCCCTCCCCCCCAACCTCTGTTAGTCTGTGACCAGGAAAAGGGACACAATTGCAGTATTTCTCCTCAGGGTAGTGACACTTACATCTGCTGTGATAGGTAGATGGTGTCTGGTTCTTTCTAAAGAGAATGTCTCTTGATGGGCTGCAATGAAGCATCACAAGAGAGGAGCTGCTCAAAGAAAAGGAAGGGATGCCCAAAACGAGAGCAGGGGCTAGCAGTGGGGCTAACCGTACTTCTTCCCTGATAACCTTCTTTTTCCTAAGTCAGTACATCAAAATCTCCATTCAGGAAAAATCACTTAATATATATTAAAAATTCAACATGTAGTACTAATTTTGCAACGTAAGTATTTGCAGGTAAATGCCACTTCTTCACATTCCCTGAAGAGAGATTGGTTTTCAATTATTTTGCTGGTTTATAATTCTTTATGCATTTTTCTCACTCATATATTAGCAGGTTTTGAACTCGCAAAAAATTGCTTACAGTAGAAAAGAGGCCAAACTCCTGTAAGTGCTAGATGGCACCATCCTGCCCTTTTGAGGTTAAAGCAAGGCAGTATGTGATTTTTTTTCCTTGCCCTCTTTCAACACATGAGCCCGGAGTAGACAGTCAGTTGAAACAGTGACGATTACCAATGACAACTTGTAGCATGTGTTATCACAGCCACTCTATATAGTAATTCCGTTAACAATGCATTTTGCTAACAACCATATGGACTCGGGGAAAATTGTTTTTTCTGGAGGAAATAAACTGCAGACACATTATTACAGTATGCCTTTCCCAGGATCCGTATCGGACAAGCAGACTAAATGCAACGTTAGTTTAAAAGGCCTTTGGCAAACACTGGGTGAAAACCTGTCCCCTTTAAGGTTAGTGACTAAACGTGCATAGATGTTAGTAAGGCTGAGATTATTATAATTACTTATACAACTATTGGGCTGTCAAATATTTTAGCTTCAATTCAGCCTGTTCACAATGTGACAAAGAGAAATCTTTTCTCTCAATGACTTTCTCCCTCCGTCGTTTTAATCAAACAAATTACATCACAGGCTCGCAGGCAGGCAGGGCCGTGGCAGGTTCTTGAAGGTGTCAGACGCGAAGCTTGCTGAGCTTGAAGTTTTCCTGAGGTAACTGTGAATTTTAAATTCATCTCTTGAAGGACAGTGTTCCCCTGGATGGCACTTCGACCATAATAACAAAGGGCCATTAAGGAACAGCTGCACATGACGGGCTCGTAGGAAATCAGCGATTAGGTGGAATTAGGTTTGAAATTAGGTTTAAAGTATGCCTGGACAAAGGCTTCGGACGTGTCTGGACAAAGGCACGGTGCAACCACATGAACTGAAAACCAAACACATACAGAAATACTAAACACGTACAGAAAACTCAAGAATGAGGAAATAAGATGCCATGGCGCAAGTCTTCCGATGTCTTGGTGGCGGCTTTCTCCTGAGAGTGACAGACAGCATGGAAAGGACCCTCCCTCGGTCTTCAGCAGCTCTGGCAGCGCAGTGCAAATTAGCTGTCCTACAATCCGCTCTGACGCCTTAATGACAACTTCAGCCAAATTACCATCCAGCCAAAATAGCCTAGGTTCACAGGTTAAGTGTGCTGGTGTCACTAAGCTAAGTATAAGGAATAAACATGTTCAATCTCCATAAATAACAAAGGCTGGGCAAGGAACAGCCTTTGAAAACCAGAAAATGGAAACACAGTGAAAAAAAACCAAAGAGAGGAATTATTTATGTTACTGTGAAAGCTGAGGGCACGGCTCAGAAGGAAAGGTATATATTTACAGCTTGAAGACTTTTAACAATATTTTTACTAATTAGAGAAGCATTTTAAAAGCTTTGGGTCAGATTCTTCGGATTCACTGATGTAAATACTCTCGGAGCACTTTGATCCTCCATTTTTCATTATTGTCGTGTTCTGCAGTTATTTGAAAGCTATTCAACTGCGCAATGTAAGGTCCCTTTCCCAGCACGATGGGTACCTCTCAACCCTGTAGAAGCAATGCCAAAGGCAAAAAGCACCAAATTCTTCAAAAGCACTACTTTTTCACTTCCAGTTGTTATTTTTGGTAAATATTTTCCTAAGTTTACCAGACTATGTGATATCAGCTCCAACGGAGACTTTACAATAGAAGGAATCACAGCTGCCCTGTCATGCCCCAGCTTGTGAAAGAAATAAAAATCACTTTCAGCAAGGGACAGAAGAAAACTTCTCTATTATTCCAATGTCCGGAAGAATATTCATCTGTATACCTGAGACCGCAGCCTCGTTTCAGTGGGATGTCCATTCATATGAACAGAACTCCAGGAAATCATAAATCCAACCTGCTGCTTTGGATAACCAAGTTAGAATATTTTTCTACCACAAACTACTGCAATGAAATGTTATTAATAGAACATTCTCAGCAATCACAATTAGATAATCAATAGCCGAAAGTTCACCTCTCTCATTCTAAGACCCTCAGCCTGCAGACTGGGGAGTGGGTTTGCACCGTCAGGAGAATAGGAATGACCAGAGAGCCCCGAGAGCCTCTTTCGCTGGCTCCCTCTGCCTCTCTCACTTTCTCTGGCTGCACACAGAGTTGTGAAGCCATGAGAAGAAAAATCCTGACTCCTTGCAACTCCACATATTCCTGCTGCTCAGACACCTCTCTCAGAGTCTTTCTGATGCCATTTGTCCGGGAAAACAGTACATTTCAGTATCACTCACTAAGACAGAGAGAACATAGAATATCCTGGGAACTGTCATTTATATTCTCCAATTCATAAGCAGTTTTCCTCGCAAATATTTTAAACAACCTCTAAAAATAGTGTTATGGAAACCCCACGAATCAAGTTCTCTATCACGCAACACTTCTCAGACACCTGTGAAGCTGTGGTCTTCTTGACACTGGCTGTTACATTTTCTCCCTCAAAATGGGGATATTAAAAAGAAATCTAAAGCCAGAAAGGTGAGAACTGGAGTTTCTGTTATGCTGTCCTGGGCAGACTCACACTAGGGAAATCGGGGCTTGAGTGGTAGCCTTACCAAATCTGAAGGACAGCACTTCACACCCCTTTACAAAAGAGTTAATGACTGTGCAAGGTTGCAAGAGGAGAGGATAATCAGGTCTAAAATTGGAAATTCTTTTCCTCACATTCAGTTTTTTCCCTAATTCCCAGAGGAAGGTCACTCTCATTTCCCTGAAATGCAAAAACGCGTTTCTTATTTTTAACCTACCCATTGTCATCTAGGTCATTATATGGTGATGATTATTCAAAAATTTCCTCTTACTTTAGTAACTTGAAATGAATTTAGCTCACTGTGCTGCACACGAACTCAGAGTAGCACGCCCAGTGACAGGACATTTTCAAACAGCCTTCAGTCGTATGATTCATTTCCCTACGGCCGTTTTACATGGGTACTAATATACTCAGAACTTCCCCGCCAAGAAGGATTGGCCTCTCGACTTACTCGTTTGGTGAGGGTATCTTCCCTTAGGCAATTACCTCATTATGTCCAATTAGCAGTTACCTTTTTACCATCGGAGTTCACTGCCTAACTGTGCCTTGCCAAGCGATATGCTTTCTCTTTCTCCCCTACACAGAAACTACCGGCCACTTCTAGCACAGCATTGCAAATTTGGTCCTCATATCAAGACCATATGTTCAGAGTTGGTACATGCCGCAATACGGAGAAATACTTAACAAGCTTCTGCATGCAAGCACCAGAGGCAACCGTATAATCCCCATGTGCCCCTGGTTTCCACAGTGCTTGTGTGCAAAACCAGTTTAGTTCTGAAGCCAAATATTTAAATGGCTGTAACAGTCCTCCTGACAATATAAAGACCAACATAGGACGATTCAAGAAAGGAGAAAGTGAGCCAATACTCCCCACATACTGGGCAAGCTGGCAAGTACACACAACAGGACTGCAGTGTTCCTGTTCTTGTCGTCAGGGTCAAGAGAGCAGTCCCAGCTCAGGGAGATCTTCCTTGAATTAGTGGCTTAGCACTTGGCCTGCTCTTTGCCAACATCTCCTGAAAGAGTTACACTGCTGTTGGACACGTCATAGTTGAGAAATGAGCAGCTCAGAGCAATGCTCCCTATGTGCACTGGCGGAGCTGGGAGATGACTTTACGGGTCAGCTGTTTTCCCTGGAACAGGTGGATACAAGTAAGAGCAAGATAATACTATCACAGAACATCTGCTACATGTCACCGATTAACACTGACCATAACTTGACAGAAATGATTAGCACTGTGGAATGAGTCATTTTACCTCAACGTATTCTAAGGATAAAGAAGCCACGCTTACCTAAAGGTACCCAAGTCAGGTCTAAATGAGTTAGTTTATGTTGCAGAACAAAGGTAGCCATGTTAGCACAGTGTGACACTTGCTCCTCGACAGAGCTAATTAATCTGTACAGAGTGCAGCAGTAATGTGGCTGTATTGTTTCTGGCAGCAGCCCAGCGTGGGCCTTCCCACAGCCCTGTTGTTCTTTCCTTCAGGAATGTCAGCCCCACGTCAGCAGCCACTTCCCAAGCACCTCAAGAGCTCGTTAGATTAAAGCGGAGGCAAGCTTCACTGCCAATTGGGAAACCCTATTGATTTATTTAAATTTGAAATACAGAAATATACAACTCAAGCACACTTCCCATGCAACAGTCCTTCTGACAAAACTCTTCTTCAGAATAACAGGCCAAGTATTGCAGGACAAAGCGACGGGTGAAGAGGAGAGGTTAGCAGAAAGAGGTATTGGACTGCAGATTGTTTAGTGTCATCCATGGCAGGGAAAGAAGAGGATTCTTTGCAATCTCTACCTTCTCCCGAACACTGAGATATCCATCTGACATCAGTGGTGGTATTTCAGTGGATTTCCATAGAACTAATTCATTTTATATCAGTCAAATTTTCTTCACATGGGCCAAAAAAAAAATATATATACATTTCATCAGTAAAATATCTGATCTATTTCAGAAGCAGCTACTTGATAAGATCAATGAGTGCTGATTTCATCAGTTTATATGCTAGATAACATAAGAGGATTTTCTTTATGTTATTTTTCTGTTACGCCCATTACTGTCTTTAAATTTTTCTTCTTACTTCTAAAAGACTGCTGTGAATTATGTGTTGGTCAGAAGAACTAACTTTGACTGGATTCTTGCAAGAGGTGCCTCTTCTCCAGGCTAATTATTAATCTGCAGTTCATTAATGAATTACCCTAGAATAAAACCACAAAGCCTATGCATGACTTCACATCAGCGTATGTGCACAGTTGCTTACATATATACACTTTTTTTTCTTTAACAAAGATATTACGGTATTAAAATATTTTACAAAAGCATTGACAGGTTTGTATACATCCATCTTTTGAGCAATAAGGCTAAGGGCAGACCTTGTTGTGCAATCAGTCTGTAGTACCATCTCAGTTCCAGAGATAAGGGATCAGCTGTGATAGCATTGGATGGAGACTTTGGAAATGAGGGCTAGAAGTTCAAACACCTGAAGGCTCTCGTGAGGCATGCTGCCAGCCTCCTGTGTCCTCTCCCTTTTATTGCAGCTTGTTCACATGCAGCCGATTCATTGTGAGGCTTGACGCAACATTTGCAAAATGTATAGAGGTGCTCTGATAAAAAGCCATCCGCGAATTCTATCATCATCATTATTTGCATTTATCTTACTATTGAGCAGTGTAATAGACTTTACTGCCGTACACCACCAGCAACCTATGAATCACTGCCGCCCAACTCAGCAGGGCATGAACTAGCTGTGGAAAAATTTGACTTAAACGCAATTTCTTTTTCCTCAGAAGTATTCAGACTGAATTCACCCTTCCGCTGAGATGGGCCATCAGTTCCAGAGAAATTCTTGATGAACCAGGTCCTTCGAGGCCTTGCTACTTCCATAAGCCCATAATACCCACAAGTGCAAAAGACTTTTTAAAACTTGTCCCAAGCACCTTATCAAGACTGCAACGGGGTAATAGCATGGACAAGGTCATTATAAAAAAACTACCAGTAGGTGGCTTCATAGGTCTCAGAGACTGCGATATTATCAGAAAATGTCTCATGCAAGAAAAAGTAATGACAATTTTCTGCCTCTTCTTCAGGCTCCACTGTGCTTACAGATACTTGAAACAGGCCTCTCCTGAAGTAAAATGATGCATATTCAGTAGATTAGATGTGACCACGTTTATACACACCAGCTGAAGCTCCGATCTTTAAGTAAGCATTTGGCCTCTAGACTGCGGACCACTTAATACACTATTTTATTAATACACTTATTACAGCTATTTTCTGTAATCAGTTGATTGATATAGACTAAGTTGGGATAAAATGATTTTGCGTAGTCATTTCCACTGCTAAATTGATGTGTAAAGGCTTTGTGCTACAGAAGGATTTTGCATTCGGGTGAAAAAAGCGTGCCAGTAGTACTGGACATTTGTTCACACATATCTTGTCTTTTAATAGCCTCCATTCCTGAAAAGAATTACAATTTTTTTTTTTCAATTTACTTGAAAAGTTCAGGTACTTAGTGCACTCCAACAGCAGCACGTGACTCATAATAAGTCACAACAGTATGCCATCTTTCAGTCTAGCTGTAATTGGGTCTAGAGCTATGCAACTTGACAACAAAGCTAATGCATCCTTTCAATAAAGGACCCATAAACTAAACTGCTAAAGAAGCTTCAAAAACTTGCTAAAAAAAAAACACAAAACAAAACAAAAAAACCCACCTAGAAGTCCATGAAGGGAGCCTAGCAAATGATAACCCTGGAGCAGGATTAGCTACACACGGAAGGCATGACCCAGGAACTACACAGAGACCAACAACCAGTGGAAAATTCTGTGCAGAACATCCATTCTTCTGTGTTAATTTCTTCCCCTTTTGAGACTCTGAAGCATCTCAGAAGAAGGCTGCACTGGGTCTCCCATGCTAATTGCGCGCTCAAAAGTCTTAGTAAGTTGTAAGATATGGTGAAGATATTTATGCCACACGACTTTTCTTTTGGGAGGCTTGACACAATTTTCTAGGTATGGCATTCAGCGTGTAGTTTCTGTTGGCATTAAAAAGAAAATACATAAAATTGACTAATGCCTGTTCCTTCTTCACAGTGAGACTTCTCAAGCTGACTGACTGTCTTGCTCCTTTTCAGTTCCACAAAGTCGCGCTGCATCGGACCATGACAATTACCCTGACACAGGCAGTGGAGTCTTCTCTTATATAAATATACTTTTATGACAGCAGAGGAATGAGTACAACTCAAAGAGCTCATGAAGAGCAAAGTCACAGATATCCTGTAATAATACTGCTATCACTGTCAATAAAACTAGCCTTAACCATATCTTGAGCAAACAGAAGGATTTCTTGCTTTTATTAGTTAATGTCTGAGGATGTTCCTGTGATCATATTTTTTTTGGAAAATTAATTGTTCACCTGAACACTTTTTGCTTACCAGTCTCCATTTTAAAATGTCTTACAGTTTTTTTTAGAAGCTTTGACCCTTCACAAACATAGGAAAAAGAAAAGGCAGCTCTGGAACAGAAGACAAGCTCTTCACTTAGTGGCAATTTTGATGCATTTTCCTCTCAACAATAAGCCAATAAAATAAAACAGAGCAGATACTCACATAGCCACTGGAGCACTGATGATATAAGCCTAGGTCACACATGTTGTCTTTTCTATGTACATCTTCCTGAAGCAAAGGTTGAGAGAAAAAAAGATTATGACTGCATGTGCACCTAATTTAAGAATAATATTGTGCCTGAGGAAAAAAGTGTTATAGCCTGAGAACTAGAAGCTACATTTAAAAACTTAGATTCCTTGGATAATCTCCAGCATTGATCACAGCCATTGGAAATTAATTTCACTGAGAAAACCAGTATTCTGAAAATTTTCCTGAGAACAGGTTTGTTTCAGTTACACATTTAATACGGAGTTGAAAAAAAAATCATCTCAACTTTCTCAAAGCGCTGCAGAAATGGGAAATTATTTCATTTCAACAATGTTAAGAATATTTCATGCTGATTTCATTGTTAATTTATATCAGGCTGTGCTGCATTCCATTGAAAATCATAGATAAGCAAAGGAAAAGGCTGAACTGAAATATTTTAACCTCATTAAAATAATAAATTATGCCTTCTTGAAATGAAAGCAGCTGATAAACAAAAATGAAATCCTTCAGTGGTCCCAAATCACAGTAATCAGACTTTTTTAAAAATTTAGAATTTCACTGAAAGATACTAAACTACCAGATCTTCTGTCTCCCACAAACACAACTCCAGTTTCTGACCCTCTTTACTATATTCATCGCTTGTAAAGATTATTTTATTACCTCCCTATGAGCTAAATTGTTCCTGTTTGGCACAGACTACTGGAAAAATCAATGCAGACCCATACTACCGTGGAAGGAGTAACAGGAAACACTGGGGTTTCTCAGAACTCCCTGACTGTCCTGGGAGATGCGTCGAATAATTTAAGGCACCCTTTCAGTGAGGTACAGTATATTCACCACTATTAATCTCACTGTGCTGGTAACAATAAAGCTACTTTTATGGCTGATTATTTTTAGAAGTTGCAATGGAGGAAGGAATGGGAATAAGCACTGTAATACCCTGCATGAAAAACAGAGGAAGACACAAGACTTACTGAAAGGAAGACTCTGAAAGATCAACAAGATGTCAGTAATAAGATCACTCCACAAAAAAGATGAGGTGCCTTAGGAGTAGCAATGTGAGTATTTGTTTTTAGAGAGAGAAAAAAGTAATTTGATACAAATGGAGTCTGTGTGTTATTTCATGCAGTACCTGAGCCCACAGGATGACGTACAGCGTGAGCTGCCTTGGTGAGCTAACAGAGAACAGAGGACAGACACATAGGAGCAGAGAAAAGAGGGAGGCAGGAAAAAAAAAATAAAATACTCATGCCTCATTTAATTGGAGTACAGAAACTCTGTGTAAGCGTCACACATCTCAGGGGTATACAACTCTAGGGTCTCATGAATCATCACCACTTAACAAACAGTATTCAACTTCACAATAGGAATCGATGTGCAATCTACAGTTTACTTTTCCCTTCTCACACTCCTGCTCAAAATCTTAGCTCATCATATTCATTTAACATTGCTGTTAGGTGTTAGTTTTCATTATTTCATAAGTGCCTGAAACTGCGTCGCTTGTAAAGCAAACAGATTGCTCTTTGTTCATGTGACGGTTATTCATTCAGTCGTCAGGTGAGATACTGGAAAATAAATACTGATAGTTCGGTTTTGTATGCTGCCTTCCACAGACCACATAAGGTCCCTCTTGGGAGAAGGATGACAGTACACTGGTTTTTCTGTGATTAGTCATTCTGTACTATTGCACCTTTTTCATAAGGAAGATGGTATAATACATACGGCTGCATAAAAACATCTATAGTTCTCAATTCAAAAAATGAAATTAGGCTTCTCATGCACTACTTTGGCTTTTTGCCAGCATTTTTATGAATTAAATTAAAAAAAATAAATTAAATAAACAACTGATAAAATTTCTACTAAAAAGGTCTTAAAGCTACTAAGTGTACTTCACCAGTACAGTGCAAATTATAGCACTTAGCAGTCGACAGCACTGGCAGATGCTTTTGGCCCAAGTGCCTGCCAGCCAAGTCTGACGACCTAGCAAGATGCTGCAGCTAAACTGGTTTACATGGTCCTGGAACAAACCTGAGAAAATAAAATTCGAAAGATGGTTTAGGAGGAAATGGACAGTTTTAAAGGCAGAGACCATTATCCAGCTAGTGAATGAGAATGGTGGTCGTCTGATAGCTATTGCTGTCCTACGGGCATGAAAGTCCAGTTCCCATGAGACGGGCATTCGAAGTCCATCTGACTCCAATATTGATCTAAAGTCAATAGGAAACTGGCTACATTATTCATTGCCTTCCGTTTACTCCTCCGCAAGGAATCTAAAATGTTGACAGCGTGGGTAATGATTCAAGAAAGGCCAGCCTGGGCGCACAGCTCGCCCCTAACCCCTGAGTTGAGGGAGACTGAAGGGGCTACACCAGGAATTTTTCTTCCTGTTCTCCAAGCCCTCGCGATCTACAGGAGACATTACTTTGCAGAGCTTACAGTGGGAGTGTCACAGAGTTTTGCCAATGCTATATATTTAACTTTGAGAAAGGAAAAAACTCTGGTTTAAAGTCAAAAGAACTCAGTTTGGCAACCCTTCACGTTTTGTCCCTAGAAAAAAAACATTCGTTAAAATATAAAAATTAGCATGACTTTCCTTTTTGTATTCTAAATTTGCTCAAATCTGTAGACCTAAGTTTTTCCTGCAGTGAAGATTTTTTTTTTAAATGATTTCATACAAAAAGCCAGACGTGCAACTAAAGAATGAAATCCCGCAGTTACTCATATGATATCAAATTATCCCCAAGCAGTCACAGTGAAATGCCAACATTTTCTGCATACACTGGATACATGTGTTTAACCCTGTATTTTATTCTTTGAGTGCACAGTTATAATGCAAGAAGACAAAGCAAGATATCATGGCAATTCCATTAAAGGGAACATGGAAAATAGTGACAGGCTACACTGAACAAGCCAAATTCATCCATAGTGTGAGTCTGACAATGTCAGTGGAATTAAATGAGAAATTAATTTGGGCACGGACATCCGTATACAGGTACACCACCAGATTGTTTCATTGAGCTTTTTTTTTTTTTTTCATTATACAAGAAACCCAGATTGAAATCTAGTGAAACCGCATAGGCTAATCTGACTCAATGCAAGCGGGAAAGTTCGCCGTATAATCAACACTCCTTAGAAACATTTCATTATCTTTGCTTGAGGTGTACAGGAAATGATAAATGCCTGTGAATCCTGACGGGCACCGTATCTGTAAATTTACATGAAAGGCAAGTTGAACAAATCTCTTCCTGGGACGTGTGTGCACCACCAGTGAAAAGCTTAAAGTAATTGCAGACGTGAAGGTGAGGCCACAGAGGGTTTTTAATTCACTCATGTACCCTGAAGCAGCCGCCGGGTTTGTGAGATACTTGATTGTTGCATAATGTTGGCTGGGGGGGGGGCGGGGGGGGAGGAGAAGGTGAAGAAATAGAACAGGAATGAACAAGTTGTGCTGTGGTAGCTGAGTAACAGCAGGTGTTTTATCACAGAGCACCTGAAAAGAAGAAATGCTACTTCTTAGATATACTGATTATTTTACTTTTTTTTTTTTTTAAGAGTGTTAGAAGTTTTGTGCAAAATTTTACAATAAAACAAAACAACAATGTCTGATAACTTCAAAATTAGGCAAGGAAAACAAATAAACTTTTGATTCAGTGATTTTGGGACTGCAATTTAAATATGTTTATGACACTGTATTCTGTAAAATCACAGGTCTGTAATAATGACAGGTCTTTTGTAGTAAATGCCAGAACACAAACTATTATCTGAAAGGAAAGCCCTCAGCTTCAAGAATGGATAACAACAAACGAATGAAAATCAGGTAGAAGGCTGGCAAATATGTACTGATTTCCTAGTAGTGGGTTTTCTTCTGAAGTAAAATGAGAGAAGAAAAGTAGGGTTTTTTTCCTATAACAAAGTTTATGCATAAACCATTACTTTCTCTCATTATAGTAATTTTTGGCCCAGTTCTGGAATCCTCACACAGCATTAGCTGCACTATATAAGAATGCTCTTCGTTGCCAGGGAGCTACTTGCACTGTGGCCTTCACAGGTCAGAGTTTCCAAATAGAATAATTTCTTTATTTTCATTAATCCTATGTGATGCCGGTGGCCAGATTCTCATCTGGCATGAATTAGGAGAGCATCACAAAGTTACACCATTTTAAACAGTTGCTTTAAAGGTATAAACACAGGTGATCTTTTGATTTGCCCCAGATGTTCCAGGTGTTCTGTTTCCCACTCAGCCACTTAAAGAAGCTGAAATGAGCTGACCAACAACCATACAGGAACAGTCAATCACAAGTGATCTCCTCATACTTCAAGTCCATTTCCTCAGTTCCCAACTACCCACACACTATAATCTTTCTCATAATGTACCATCTTCAAAAATAATTAGATATTTTTGGCCCCTATTGTTCCAGGCTTTTCTTTCCCTGATGGTTACAAATTTTCTTACTTACAGACTAAATGACCATTCAAAACCATTCGGACTCAATAGTTTTAATGCCAAAATTTGCCCTTTAAGTAATTCACCCCCCTTCCTGCATTTACCTCCTCTCCTAATCCCGAAATATTTACCGTCATGTCCCCTTTCACCCTTAATTTTGCTGTCAAACCAGGCAATCTCTGCTAGTTCTTTCTCATAAGATTATCTTCAAAGACCATCTCTACACGTGTTCTGTATTGCATTCACTTCGTTGTCCCACACATCACATCATAGCTGAGATTTGGACTGGCATAAGCAATCCCCACACTGCTTCATAAACCATATGTATACACATACAATAAATACACACTTATTATAAAAACATATATATATACACAATAAAGGCATATTCATTTATATATGTACCTATATGCCTTTTGATTGGAAATATTTTAGTCAGCTTACAAGCAAAATATTAAACTGCAAAATCCAAATTCTCATACAATGCAAGCTCATTACTTTGTCCGAGTCTTTGTTTATTTTGGGACAAACACTTTGCGAATCCAAAGGATTCCCCAGATACTTCTTACCAGTGCATTTAATTAATCAGCTGAGCTCTTCTTCAGAAGGTATTACTAGAGCCAGGTATCTAGTCCTAACAAAATATTGAAGAATTGGGCATTTGATTACATAATTAAATCACCCACAATTAAGTCAAATGGGAAGAAGACAACGAAGGGATGAAAATATTTGCGCTTCAGGGGAAGCTTTAACTGCTTACTGTTAAGAAGAAATTTCTTTTTAAGTGCACTACTTCCATAATGTTCACTCCAGTATTTCTTTTACATTCCAGTCCATCATTTAAAGGAGTGGCTGCAGAAGACCAGGAATTCAAAAAAGGGGTCAGTTCTGTAACAGACTATTGCCATGTGTCAGAATTCTTCACAGACCATAGCAAATTCCTCACAGACCACTGTGAGGCTGTGTCGTGGTTTAGGCCAAATCGGCTACTGGGGACCTGGGGGACCCCAGATGGGACCGACAGATGCTCCCCTCTACCCCTCTACAAAGAGAGAGGCAGAGGAGGAAAAAGAGACTTATGAGTTTAGAAGGAACTAAACTACTTTAATGAAATATTAATAATAAAATAAAAAGAAATAATGAAAAATATATACAAAACCATATCAAGCTCCCGAGATGACAATCACACCACCGGCTGGCACTGGGGCAGTCCCAGGCTGGACTCAGTGATGGACGGGAACTGGATTCCGGATCTGGATTCAGGATCGGGATCACAGGCAGATGAACAGAGTCTTCCTCAGACTTCGGCCATTGAAGGAAGAAAGGCTGACCCTTTGATCCCTCAGCTTTTATACTGAGCATGAGGCAGATGGGATGGAATACCCTGTCGGTCAGTTTTGGGTCATCTGTCCTGTCTGCTCCTCCCTGCAGGTGGGACCCCACTATGCTTTTCCGCTTCCGACCCTCCAACGGGGCAAATACCAAAGTTGGTTGGCCTTGGGGGTTATAGCAATAAGTATAAGCAGGAGCCTCTCTGCATCCCATGCCTGGGCATCAGCTATGAACAATTGGTCTTATCACTCTGAGAGAGTGAACACTGTCTGCACAATATGCAGTTAATTTCAATAGTTAGAAGAGGCCCAGCTAAGAAGCAAAGTTACTGAACAAAATTGGTTCTGTTTAACCTCAAACCAGGACAGGCTGTAATATCAAATTTTATTGAAAATACACTATAAGCAACATGGTTGGGGTTTTTTTGAGATACTTATAGCTGACTCAACATCCACTTGTGACTGAGGCACCATAGCTTAGGCACCTCTGAACTATCCATTTGATGTGATGTGTTGATAGCTATCTTCCTAACTTACAATCTCCCACTCTCTCTTTCTCCTCACATCCTTTCTTGTTTATGCATGTGGCAATAACGAGCTTCTGAGCCAAACCCTGACCCTTGCTCAAATCTGACTTACACAGGAATGCAAACAAACATCTTCAAACACAGATCCACAATAGTGAAGTTAGAAACCACTACTAGAACAGGAACTGGTACTTATAATGAGATTATTTTTATTCATACCTTTGCTATATATACTGCCATTAACAATATTTAGGTAATTTAACAACATGAATGACTGACTATACAGTGGGTATACTATATTATCTACATTTTACAGGCAGCTCAGAGCTCAAACAGGATGCCAAAGTGCTCTTGGATCACACTGTAAGACATTGGCAGGACCACATTAGAGCTGGCAGGCTGGACTAGGACACAACTACATGACCCGGGGTAGGGTCTAAGTGCTGCCCAAAATAGCAGTCCTACTTTAGATGGGCAAACATTGCCTCCTGCTAAGATCAACTTATTAAAAGGACGCAGTGACAGGCAGCACAGTGACAAAGAGCTGTGCCTGGCACCAGTGTCTGCATCTTTGCAAGGAGTCATGAAAACCCACCTCCTGCCTGAAGGACTGTCTTTGCACCATGTGATGAGCCATGCAATCCTGCTTGACGATTTCTCAAGAAAGATGAAGCCTTCTTTCTGCCTAGATCTCATCCTCATTAAAAATGCTATTACAACCTGCTTCAAATACTGATGTGGAAGGTGCCCTTTCACTTGCTTTTGCTTCTCAATGAATAAGTCAATAAGTTTCCTCAAGTAGTACAAACTGCTTTACCCTTGCCCTTCACTTCCGTGTTGTTAGGCGAGAAAAGCTCAAGAGCATTCTGCCTTCTCATTTACTGATTATTTACAGTCCCACTCTTACCTTCACTGCTATAATTGCTTATGAGTTACACAAAATCAGTCACTTGCCTTTATTCATTCTGAATAGCCCCATAGACTACAGCGAAGGCACGCTGAGTGCAGCATACCTCACTTAATGACACCCATGAATCTCACCAGACAGAAGAACTTTAACAGGGGAAGTAATTCAGAGAGCAACTTCCACTGTCTCTGCAAAACAGGACATGGCTTCTACCTCGCCCTTCCTCAGATTCTCTGTCTCTAAAGTTAACCCATTTCATGACGGTTTCCAGTGTGGCAGAATACTGTGTTGATTCCCAATAACCTGAATGACTTAAGTATAAGAGTACTGTAAATGTCAACAAATATATGCACCTTCCCTTCTAAATGTAATTTTAAGAAAACATGCACCTGCAAAGAAACAACTATTTGTAAGTAGAGACCTTAGATCTGAGGTTATTCAGATTTCAGGATTAACAGAAATTCAACTGAAAGCCAAGATCCAAAATCTACCCCTTGGTTCTGGCATGGCTATGAAACTTGGGTAAGCCTTATTACTGTGCAAATAAAATTTAAAAACCAAACAAAACCAAAACAAGCAAACAAACAAACAAACAAACAAAAAAAAACAAACAAAAAAAAACCCAAAATGTACTAAGAACTATTCAGGAAAACCCATCAGAACCCAATCAAATCCTTGAACTCCAACCTCAGTTCAGCCTTCTGTTACAAGCCCACACACAACTCATCTTAAAATTAACCTGAGGCCAAAGACATTTGCATCCCAAAGGCTTCACATTCTCAGTTTATCACAATTCTCTGTCCCTTCCCTTCTTCTTCTACTTTAAATGTGACATGCAAAGTGTTTATTTTGAGAGGGAGCACTTACATTGAGAATGTAAACTACAGTGAACCACAGACAATAAAACTAGTGAAAATTATTGCATGAAATTGTAGCTACTTTATAGCAGCCAAAAAAAATCCTCTCCAGGTTCTAAACTTTTTTAGATGAGCCTGTAAAATTTCTACCTACAAAAATTGTGATGAGAAAGATGTTAGATATGAAAGTAGCCAGATAACTATAATTCAGCATGGTCACAGCAGAGGAAGGAGGCTCTTCCTGGTCTTCTGATACCCTAATCCACTATCTCAAGTATCAAGCCAGAAGAAAAGGCCACACCAAAGAGACAGCAGCAGCAGTCACAGAAGCACAGCCTGCCAAAGCAATATTCAGCAATAGGCACAACCCAACCTTTCCTCTACCCCTCCTACCTTGAATTGTGCCTTGATGCACAATCTGCTCTTTTTTCAGCTCTGCTGCACAACCACCATAAGGCATATTGCTTGTGTTATTAACAAGACTGAAAATAAGCACTGAGCCTGTGAAAAATATATTCATTCTTGGGATAAATACTTATTGACACCCTAATGTGTTGGCTGCCTCCTCTACTTCATGAGCTCTAAGGAGCTTTATTATCAGGGAGTCAACTCATTCAGAACAAAAGAAGTTCAGGTGTAGGGTAAATTGTTCATATTCTTTAATGTACTATAGACAAACTATGCTTATATTGTCTTTTGGTTTTGCTGCCTGAGAGAATCTTCCCCACAAACACAAGCAGTTGGAATTTTTCCCCCATTACTCTTTTAATCTTTGCTCAGCTACCACCATGGCATTTGGGGCTGCTCAATACAGTTTTCAAAGCACTGCATCTGGTATTTATGAACCTATAAACTGGTGCTGTTTGTTTGAAGCAGCTCAGGCTGTTGGCAGGGCTTGTTGTCAGTTTTGATTGCAAACAAGTTCTGAAGGCATTTCAGGTTCATTCAGAGTGAAACCTTGAAAAATCCAGTAAGAGCCACTAAACAACTTCAGGCTATATTCTTATCAGCCTTGGGTGTCTTAAATACCTTCTGAGGAAGGGGCAGATATGAACTTGTCCCCACTGTCCTTCTCCTTACTACACACATTCCTTTCTTCCAGCATCATTAACAAATAGCCACCACGGTTTCAAATGAATTTTCCCAAGGAAACTCTATTTCCCAGCCCTAAGTTTGCTGATATATGCATTTACTGGGAAACATCGAAGACTAAAAGGTATACATTTCACATTGGCTCAGTGTGGTAAGCACACTAGATAATTTCAATAATGGCTTGGCAGCTATATATTCTTCTAGCATCATCACTGCAACCACTCGGTAATGGCTGTAGTCCAGCTCTTGTTCACTCCAAAGATCTTCCAAGCTAAAGAGGGACAGAAGCCTGGAAAACACTACAGTTTTCTACCTACTTTCCTACTGTCTCCTCTTTCTCCATCATTGTTGCATCATCATCCCAGAGTGATGGAAGCAGTAACACTGCACATCTTTCTGCTTATTTTTCCACCATTTACAAGACTCTCTTCACGTTGTACAGTGGAAAAGCTCCCAGACTGCGGACCACTACAATCTATGCTTAATGACTCCTGGTGCCACAGTAAAGACTGAAGAAAGAGTTTCATCACTATCACATCATTTAGAAGATGCTCCTCAGAGTTTTATTTTGCAAATAAGAGGTTCACACAGCCCTACTTGCCAAGGCAAGTATAAACAAGCTCCTGTGATAAAGGTACTTATATGTCCTCCATCATCACACACAACAACTGTATGAGTAAAATAAACTATACCAGGGAACGTTCTTGACATGAAAATGCCATTTTCCATGGTATTCAAATCATCTCCAGCATGGTTTTGACCAGGGCCAACAAACAGTCTCTCAGGTAAATCTCAGCAAAAGTTGGGTGTTAACACAAGGCAAGGACCTTCTCCAACAGGCAGTTTGCCACTGTTTAAAAGGGAAAGAGTTTAACCTTAAGATCATGGGCAGACTATATCACTTGGCATCGAGGCTAAAAATATTCCCTGACACTGTTTAATTTTCTAGTAAATATGTAGTAACAGTCTCTAAGTATCTCTCAATACTTAATCTACTGAGCTTCATCTTAAGGTGGGAGGAAGGGAATAAATATTGTTACAAATTACGCTTGGCAAAGGCACAAGGAGAATAACGCTTACCTTCTCAATAGCATTTAGCTGTGCAATTCTCACAACTTCAAAGATCAAGGTAGGTCTAACTTTATTCACCAAGGACATCCTCGGGCAGAAAGGGCTTTGAACCCACCATAGATTAGAATCCAAGCACATGGAGCAAATTTTCTTTTTGTGGACAAAGCCTGTGGCTAGGATTAATGCCAAAACTGACCCTGTGGTTCTGCCACCACTGGGCCACGGTAAACGTGACAGTTAAGCAACTTCAGACATGACTCATCCCATGCTAAGACAGACATCTGAAGTACATAAATCTTCCCTTTAGTATGGGTCTTCTCTACTAATTAGGAAGACAGCATGATGACTATTTTGGTGTATATACCTTAATTTTAGAAGGTTAAAATTATGTGAGATGAATCTCACATTTAAACCATCTGTGAGACTAAAACCATACCTGAATAAAGAGTGTACAGGGGGCAATATGTCTTAGGAAGGTTAGATTTAGACCTTTGGCTTAATACCTTGCAAGAAGAACTTGAAGAATGAACTTGGAGAATTCACAATATAAGATGCAATCATTTTACTAACAGTTTTGCACAATTTCTAACCTTTATTCCTCCTACTGGTAAATTTTAGGGGCAATTTTTTTTTCAGGATCATAACTAAGTGACCTCCAGATAAATCACAATCATTTTATAAAATTCTTATCAGTTCCTTTTATTTCTCACAACCAAAGGTAAACGTGTTACTGTAGTTAAAGGTTAAGAAGTCAGAAGGATTTCTCACTGAAATGACACAGACCAAATCTGCTAAGGAACATCTGTTCTAAGAAATTTACTATTGCAGTACTTCCTAAGTGCTCTCTTTATTACCTTGCAAAGGTCTCCATACTAACAAATCTGCTGAATATCAGTTTACAGTGGATGTATACCTACTTCTTAACACATCAGAAAAGCATAAATGCATGAAAATTTCAGGCACAGTCTATCATGGGACAACCTGATCAAAAGAGATTAGCTCCAGTGCCACATGCTTTGTCACATTCTCCATCTCAGATCTATATTTCCTTTTCTCAATCTTGAAGCAAACAGTGCAGGCAAATTTTTTGCTCAGATACATCTTGGATCCCACAACAAATGTGAATGAATGTCTTGTTTTCTTTTGGTGAAAACCGTCATTCTTTGCAATGGAGGGATATAAATAAATATACATCAAATTATATAACATGTCACAGAGCAGACAGTCACAAGATGAATTTGTCTTTTTTAAGGGCATAGTCTGAGCATAGATGTTGAGAAAATGAAAATAGTACTGCTACTATAATGTGCAGCATGACTCCTTTGACCTGGAGATAAAGGAAGACAAAGCAACAAAGGCATGTCACTCTAAAGGATACAAAACCAGAGAAACCTTAGTGCCCTGGTTTTGTGTACAAGTTTTCTTGAAAGACAAAAATATTTCCTTTACGTTCCCTTCTCTTTATCAATATTGCCTTATTCCCAGAAAGCAGTACTGTAGGCCACTTATAGAGAAATCACTCATTGTTAATGGAAAAACAAATCAACAATATATTTCCTCGGCTAATGCACTTCCCTAGGTCACATTATACAGAAAAGCTTTTAAAAATCATTTGTTTGACTGATCATATTAAGATCTGAACTGTTAGCTCCTCTGTGTAGGAGAGCTTGTTTTAATGCAAGGGCATTAAAAGTACAGTTCAGAAGTGTTCACACGTGGAAGGAAGGAAGGAAGGAAGGATTCTGCTGCAAAGTGGCTGTAGGTATGGCAGATGGAGGGTGCCTCAGGAAAACACAAACACTCTCAGCATCAACACCCAGAAACTCTGCTGCAAACTCCTCTTGTGACCCTGCTGTAAGAAGGTACAACCCCAGGCAGCCAGCAGAGCTCCTACTGGCTTCTGGGTTGGTGTGCCAGAAAGCTGAGATTTTTCTTGGGCATTTGGGTGAACTTAAAAGAACTGCCAGGTTATGGGAGAGTGAAGGGGGCATTTCATGGTGTACAGTCTGTTTAAGCACAATTTACCACAGGAAATATGGCCATAGTAAACTCATTCACCTTTGTTTCTTGCAGCTCTCAAACCCAGCTTTTTATGAAGACAGAAAGTTACCTCCACATGTGCACATGAGCGTGCATGCACACATTACATATGCAAATACGACATTATTCTACTAGTGATCTGTTAACTGCAATCACTCTTAAAAATAGAAGGTACAAAAATGGAGGTATATCTGTCCTCACCATGAGGAACAGGGTTTCTCTGGTCAGGAGATGGAGATACCTTTCAATTGCATCCACTTCCCTTTTATTTTTCCTATTCCCTTTTTTCTCCTTTTCTCTCCTTGTCTCTTCTCATCTCATTTCTTTTTGTTTCCTTTTTTTCTTCCCCTTTTACTCTTTGCTTTTCCTCTCTCTTCCTTTTCTCCAGCCATGGCTGCCTAGAAGATAACCTTGCACGTTTTACTTCTTAGGTATACATGGATGATAACACAGCCCTACCAACACAGCCAAAGCAAAGCTAAGTCAGTACCAATTCCTGCTACTTCGGTACCTGCCACATGCAACAAAGAGAACTGAAAACATTGTCATAGATACCATAGTTACAAATTCTGGAAGATCTGCTTCCTTTAGCATTTCTGGGGACATTTCTGTAGGGTCTACTCAGTCACATTCTTGTTTCCCTATTTCATTCAGTTAATTTGCCGGTATTCATAAACTACTCTTCACCCTCCATTGCCTCCATCTCTTCTCCATAAAAAAGATTAACTTCATAGTTGAATGTACATTAGCAGTGGTTACATTTCTGCACGTAATTTCTTCTATTTTTTTTCAGCCTTCTGGACAGCCCACTCAGTCCCCTCTGTACTCACACGTCACCAATGAAATCAACAGTTCCCTCACTAGGTCTTGCTGGTTCTCCTTAAGCAGCTGCTTTTTGGAGGATCATCCTGTAAAGCAACCCACAAAGACCTATGGAGGTTACTGTATTTCCGTTTACTAGATCTTCATTAGCAACTGGAGGCTCTGTCTCATCACATGCTCCCACGGCTGCTGGGAAATGGCTCATGAGCACAGAACTACTGATTTTCCTCTGGGGTTACACCTCCAATGCTGCACTGCCTGTGTCCCACAGGCAGCCAAGATCAGGCTTGATACAGTCAAAACTCCTACGTCTCCTGGTCTGTTATGGCAGTGGATCCCTCCAGCCAGGATCACTGTGAGGTACTTGGTGTACGCCGGGCAGCTCTAGTGTAATTATGGCAAAGTAATCAAAGAAGCTCTCACCCAAGGCTGAACTGCATAAAGCCCCAGAGACAGAAAGAGGGAAGTGTCCCAAGGAAGAGCAGAGCCATCTGGTCTCTCCTGTCTCTCCCCATCAACCACCTGAAGGGTCGCGACTGGTGCTAGAGAGCCCTGGCTGCATGGTCCCATGAGAGGGAAGGGCATGAAGCATCCAGTGCTTCTCCAAATGCCCTTCCCTTCCTGGGTCAGGTTAGGCTCCAGCAAGGGGGCCCCTTGCATGGGCTCTCCAGCCCCCTCACTTCCCCTTGCAGGGGGCAAGTTGGTAGACAGACAGGAGCTGCAGGAACATTTCCACGTGCCCCAGGGACACAATTTCCATTTGGCTTGATCGTCAGGGTTTGCAGGGCTAAATCCTGTCCCAGCAGAAGCAACACGAGGAGAAAAGGGACGGGAAATTTTGTGTCTGCTCAAGGGCTCGTAGCTCTCCTGGTCAAGACAACCTGGGAGTCAGACCACCTGGCCCAAAAAACTTTGCATCTCTGCCTAAGTCAGGGATATATCCCTTCACACCCTGTTTTCCTGTCAGTCATGGTTTTGGGGGGTGTCTGCCCACTTTGTCAAGAGAGGCCCTGGGACCTGGCTCCTGCCGGGCAGGATTGGACTGGGTGGGATGCTCAGGACCTGCTGAGCCTGGCAGTGGGGACTGGCAGTTGCCGGGTTGGTGATGCCGCTCTGGTGGCTATGACATCACAGAGGACACATCACAATTGGAACCGTATGTAAGGACAGCCCCACTGCAGTTGGCCTCGGGCGATTGATCGGTGAGTGCAGCACGCAGGGGGAAGGCTGGGCTGGATGAGGCACGGGGCAGATGGCCGGGGGGTTTCTAACCCCGAGCGAGAGCTGAGCCCCTCAGGGCAGGACACGGTGCCACCCTCGGGGCTGGGGGCAGAATTGCTTACGGCTGCCCGTGGTGGCAGGTGCCCAGAGAGGCTTTGGGGATGTGCCGGGTGCCAGTGGCTCCATGGGACGCCCTTGGGTGGCAGGGATGGGGCCTGGGGAGACTCTGCTCAGGCATGCCTTGCCTTTTCCTGGGGACAGCCCAGCCGGGGGCTGCCTATTGGGGCGCCTTGGGCAGGGCAGGACGGGACCCACGCTGTCTCCAGCCAGGGCCTGCAGCCCCTTCAAGCCCATCAACAGCAGTGCCCAAAGGCTTTCCTGGGGCAGCCTGTGGCTCCCACCCATGCACTGCTCCCAAACTCTGCCCCTGCTCCCTCCCACCTCCCTCAGTCCCTCTCCTGATGGCCCCCAGCTCCAGGCGGCTCCTGCCCCGCTCCCCAGCCTCACGCTCCCTCCCACCCAGCCCTGCTCACACCTCTTTGCTCTCACCCCCTCCAGGCCGTGGATATGGCAATTGCCCTCATCTTGGCTCTGCTGGCCAGCCTGCATGGACTAACTAGCCATTACCAGCTAGATGAGGTCACAGCCCTGCGCATGCAGCAGCGTGAGAAGTTTCTTCATCAGGAGATGACTCGCCTGCTGGAGGAGATTGAGCAGAGAGAGAGTGCGCAGAAAGCCACGCTGCTTTCTGTCTTGCAGGGGTGGACAATGTCAACCGTTGCACAAGTCCTGGTCCTGCTCACTGTAGTCTGCTGGCTGGCCATGGAAGTTCTGCTTGCCTCTGACTGCTTCAGTGAGCAGGACAGCTCCAGCAATGAGGAAGAGAAGGAGGAGGAGGAGGAGGAGGAGGAGGAGGAGGAGGAGGAAGACGACGTCAGTGATGCATGCCATGGGGTCACGCCTTTGGCTCTGTCCACCCCACTGCCAACGCAGGGCCTGCCGGACGAGTGCAAGGTGCTGAAGGAGCTGGTGGGTGACCTCCTTGAAGTCTCCCGGGTGCTCTCCAAGAGGTCCTTCATGCCGCAGATGCACCCAGCCGTTGGGATGGATACCAACAATGAAGTGTGGAGCTTCCAGGAAAACAGCATATCCTACCGCCAGCTCGTGTTCCTGCGGCCACCCCCTGGCTACTCTTTCATCCCAGAGCTGGATAACACGGGGCAGCTGCCAGCAAGGTCCTCCAGCATCCGTGTGGTGCTGGAGTGCACGTGCTTGAGGGACGAGATGCTGGGGGAAAGTTCCTGCTTCCACCACCACCCTGACGACAAGATGCCGATGGGTGAGAGCTCATTCCTCCCATGCAACCTCTCCACCCACTCCTACCTAGACATGGAGAAAGTCACCTGCTTTATTCATTACTTGCTGAGATCAGCCTGGCTGCTTTTGCCTGAGTCCCGCTACTGCCAGCTATCGATACTGCCCACCTCCCCGTCCTGCATGTTGCAGCTAACCAGCCCCTCCAAGTTGAACATGGTCATCGAGCTCCTTTTTGCTGTGGAGCAGGCAGCTCAGGCTGAGCCTTGAGTAGACAGAGGCCAGCTTTAGCAGCAGCACACCATGGGCAGAGAGCCGGGCTGTTGTCGAGATGCTGCTTTGGAGGCTCATGGCGAGGCGCACCCAGCAGGACCTTTTCCACCTCAGAGGTCTGTGGCTCTGCTCTCATATCCTGTTACTCACAGCCTTTTCCATCCATGCCTGTGACCTTGTGACTTTCCTCTCACGCTGGTGGGGCCTGGGCGGCAAGTCCGGACACGGGGACAGAGAATCTGCCCATCCTGCTCAGAGTGCCAGGGGAGTCTGTGCTGCAGAGCTGCACAAACCAGGCATGGTGATGGCACTGCTCGAGAGGAGCTCAGCAGAAGCAGAGCCTGGGGAATCTCCGCCGGTCCAGCTGAAGATGCCGTTGCAGCTGAGGCTCCTGTTACCACCTGTAAGAGGATGGGATGAGCCACCCCGTTGTAAAGGGTTGATGCCCTCTGGCATGTTTACGTGATGCAAAGATGACAACAAATCAGCTTCTGTTAACCAACCCTCTGTCTGTGTCTGCGTAACACTGGTGGGGAACGTGGGCAGGGAGCAGGTGGCTACCTGCTCAGATGCAGAAGCAGCGAGGCGGCATTTTGAGCAAGTAGCACCAAACCAGAATGCTTCCCTTCACCCCCTTTTCCTTTCTTCTGCCCTTTTCTGCTCTGCTTCCATTTGAAAAGAAAAACATCTCTGTGCGTGTATGCCAGATGGGAGGGAAGGAGGGCAAGGGAGCGGTCAGACCCTTCTCCGTGGTGACCCCTGACAGGGCAAGAACCAAGGGGCTCAAAGGATAAAACTATGACATTCCATCTGAACACAAGAAAGCGCGTCCTGACTCTCAGGGTGCTCAGACTTGGTGGAAGGAATCCTGCGACTGGAGTGCTGGGATGGAGGGCTACAGGCTGTTGAGGAGGGCTCGGCATGGCGGGCGAGGTGGGGGTGTGGCGCTGTGTGCAAGGGAGAGGTTTGATTGCAGGGCCCTTACCGTTAGTTATGCTGTGGTTGAGAGCCCCTTGGTGTGGATTAGGGGGCTGGAAAACAAAGGAGACGTTGTGGTGATTGTTTACCAGCGCTCGCCCAGCCAGATTGTAAGCACTGATGAATTATTCATAGAATCACAGAATGGTTTAGGTTCGAAAGGGACCCTGAAGATCATCGAGTTCCAACTCCCCTTCCATAGGCAGGGACACCTCTCACTAGACCAGGTTGCCCAACGCCACGTCCAGCCTGGCCATAAGATCTCCCTGGAGCCTTCTCTTCTCCAGGCTGAACAGCCCCAACTCTCTCAGCCTCTCCTCATAGGAGAGGTGCTCCAGGCCTCAAATCATCCTCGTGGCCCTCCTCTGGACGCGCTCCAACAGGTCCATGTCCTTCTTATGTTGGGGACTCCAGAGCTGGATGCAGTACTCCAGGTGGGGTCTCACAAGAATGGAGCAGAAGGGCAGAATCACCTCCTTTGACCTGCTGGCCACACTTCTGATGCAGCCAAGGATATGGTTGGCCTTCTGGGCTGCGATCGCACATTGTTGGCTCATGTTGAGCATGTCCAGAGGGGAAGGACTTTTTACTAGGGCATGTAGTGATAAGGCGAGAGGGAATGGCTTTAAACTGGAAGAGGGCAGGTTTAGATTAAACATTAGGAAGAAATTTTTCACTTTAAGGGTGGTAAGGCTCTGGAACAGGTTGTCCAGAGAGGTTGTTGAGGCTGTCCAGAAGTATTCACTCCCCAAGGAGGGGGTGAGGGCACTCAATGCCAGGCCGTTACTTTGGATGACGTCTCGATCCAAAGCGAGGACTTCCAATCACAGACTCGCTGCTCTGGGGACAACCACGCAAAGGGGGGTCTCTGGTGGGGGCCCCATTTTATAGCCTGGTCCTATCAGAACTGTGGTCATCTATTGGTCATTGACACGAGGCTCCCCTGGGCCAAGGAGCCCTGTTGGCTGGGGACGCTGCCTGTTGACCAAGGGTCCCACCTCCCTTTTCCTGCCATTGGTGGGAGGTGGGTGCTGGTCTGCACCTGAGCAGGCTGCGTACATGCAGTGGCCGCGGTGCAACCCAGCAGCACAAAAGCGAGGGTGTGAAAGTTCTGGTGGCCACCATGTTTAGAGCCATGGCCGCTGAGGGAGAAGGGGAAGGGAATGTGGGGGGAGTGTGCTCCTGCTAGTGCTCTTGCTACCCTTCACCCCATCACCACAGTCACGATCCGACCAGTATCTTTGGATTGGTGCTGCAGACACCTCCTGTCTTTCAGTTACTAGAAGATATCATTAGCAGTCAACAGTCAATCAACAATAGAAACGAAGAAACACATAACAATAACTGACATTATAATAACAATTTACAGTAACAACAGATAAACCAGGGGAGCACCATCCTATGGTTGTATTGGGATACCTAACATGCAGACAGGCTGCGGAATGGCGGAATGTCACAGAATCATGGAATCATCTAGGTTGGAAAGGACTTTTAAGATCATTGAGTTCAACCAATAACCTAACCCTGCCAAAACCACCACTAAACCGTGTCCCTAAGCACTGTGTCTACCCGTCTTTTAAATACCTCCAGAGATGGCGATTACATCATTTCCCTGGGCAGCCTGTTCCAATGTTTGATAACCCTTTCAGTGAAGACATTTTTCCTAATATCCAATCTAAACCTACCCTGGCACAATTTGAGGCTGTTTCCTCCTGTCCTATTGCTTGTTACTTGGGAGAAGAGACCAACCCGCCCCCTCGCTACAACCTCCTCTCAGGTAGTTGTAGAGAGTGATAAGATCTCCCCTCAGCCCCCTCTTCTTCCAGACTACCAGTTCCCTCAGACGCTTCTCATAAGACTTGTGCTCTAGACCCCTCACCAGCTTCGTTGTTCTTATTTGGATGCGCTCCAGCACCTCAGTGTCTTTCTTGTTGTGAGGGGCCCAAACCTGAACACAGTATTTGAGGGGGGGCCTCACCAGTGCCAATTACAGGGGGACAATCACTTTCCTATCCCTGCTGGCCATACTATTTCTGATACGGGCCAGGATGCTGTTGGCCTCCTTGGCCACCTGGGCACGCTGCCGGCTCACGTTCAGCCGGCTGTCAACCAACACCCCCAGGTCCTCTTCTGACAGGCAGCTTTCCAGCCACTCTTCCCCAAAGGGTGACCCATTTCAGTTACATGGGTCAAGTTTAGGGTACATACAGGTAGGGTTTAGGGGAACATTAGTTTCAGGGGTGGGTTTTAAGAGAGTATATGGTAGACATGGATTTCATTATGGTACTCTTAATGCAGCTTATAATAATACAAATTACAATAATCATGATTATAACCATTACTAAAGACTGAAGGAGGCTAGTGAGCCACCCCGACAAGGAAAACTCAAGTGTGCTGAAAACTTTCTCTAGCCAACTGGTCCCTAGTGCAGCAGCAATCTCTCTGGTCTCTCTAGCCATCGTCTTCGTTTTGTTCATCTGTTCCTGTAGCAGCACTGAAACGTTTGGAATGTGGACAAAACAATCGTCAACCGATAGATTCAGCTTCCCACCTTTTTTCTTCAATAGGATTAAGTCCAATATGGCTTGGGTTTGGACAGTCATCTCGCTGTTCTCTTGTAACGGATGGCTCAGGAAGCCTATGCTGTTGTGTGTGGAGATAACCAGTGCTTCCAGCTGAAGGCTTACCTCCCGAATAGCCTGTCGGTTTTACACTGGTGGGATACCCATTCCAAAGACCACCACCCAATCCCAATTGAAGCTTTTTACCACCCTGTCTGTACCCTCCTCAGCATGCGATCCCACCACTGCTGTGGTACGGGCCCTTCCCGGTAGACAGGACAAAAGGAAAGCATGGCTGGTGTGCAGGCAGTTTTGGGACAGCGGAGTATAGCCGGGAGTATAGGTGGCCATCAGAGCACATCCATACTAGATTAGGGGTTGTGGAGACTCAGGATGTTCGACATGAGCCTGGGATAGTGATGAGAAGTCAGCAATAGCCTGTCTTGTGGCAATTTAGGACTGAAGGTTGTGAATAGCTGGTGGTGCTGCAGAGGTAGTCTTGCATTAAGGCCTCTTGGGCCAGTGGATACAGCCACAACAGGGAGCATTTCATCTCTGTCCTTGCATCCAACTTCCGTTTGGAAGTTCCAGAGTGGGGAATTGTCCCGCTAGGCATGTCTTATCTCTCGCCCCGTACCAGCTACGTGCATAGGTAGATCTGGCCCATGTGCAATTTAGTGGACAGTCAAGTGAAGTGTTATTACACATGTTAGGGCACTCATTATCTCTGTCAGGATGTCTGATACACCAAGAGGCATTTAGTGGCTTGATGTACACTAGGGAGTGATCATCAGTGTCCCATAGAGAGCCACGTTCGGTGGTTCCCCACTGCACTTTGGGGCAGGGTATAGTACCTTGTGGGTTGGCTGGAGAATGTAATGACACTCAGCACCCCTTAGTGAGCTCGCATTCATTGGACCTGGTGACCAACTATAAACAATATAGGTGTAGCCTATATCCACGTTGCCTCCCCAAAATCTCCAGCTGTAATTGTTACACTGACTCCTCATTAATTCGAGAGCTAACGGTATGTTGACATCCTGTAAAAAAGTTGGCAAGGGATCCTCAGCTGCTCTAGGGGTAGGAAAACTGTTATTGATGTTAGGTTCATCACCCACGTGGGTTTTACTGTTTTCATCCACGGTTTCCCAGGCATATGAGCCTTTGGGTTTTGCCAGAGTAATGGGTACAATGCCAATGGAGGGTAGCTTCACCATTACACGTTGGCCCACGTATACCTATAGTGGGAACTGGTCCCTTTTATTGTACGGTTCAAGGTCATCACCCGTTTCCAGTTTAAGGTCGTCACCCATTAATGGTCCTGCAGGACACAACGCTCCCAACGGTTATTGGCGATGAGGACTGCCTGTGCTAGCCATGCATCCCCACTGGGTCATGAGACTTCAGCATGTTTTCTAATCAGGCCATTAGTCTGCTCAACGATCCCACTGGCTTGGGGATAAGACGGTGTATAGAACACCCACTTAATACCTTCCCTTTGAGCCCAGTCGTGAAGCACTGTGGCTGTGAAATGTGATCTGTGGTCACTTTGAATACTCTCAGGGGTGGGTAAAACACTGAACCACCCACGCAACATTCGCACTCTTTGGTCTCCGGTGTAGCCTGGCTGTAGCCGCTAAGAGTCCCCAAACCACCTCTGCTCCTACCAAGATGAACTTCTTTCTGAAGGACGGTTTTAATGGCCCAACATAATCAACCTGCCAGGTACGCTAAAGGGCCTTGCCCTGTCTGATGGGCTGGGATGGGTCTTGGCTCGGGTGGTCGGCTTTCAGCCTTATTTGGCAATGTGGGCAGGCCATGAGAACTGCTTCACATGTTGCCATGGACACCGGCCATCCCTGAGACCGGCACTCATAGTAAAGATCCACCTTCCCAGAGTGACCTCGCTTAATGTGCCACCACTCAGCTAACGGTTCCCACACTCTTCCCGTACGCCATCAACCACTGATTTGAGCTCAGTAGTCAGCTCGTTGGTTCCATTTAGCTGCCGGAGTTCCACTTTTTTGCATGACCTTTCACCCAGCCCACCTGCAAGGGTCGTGATCTGCCTGTCTCCAGCAGCCTCTGCCAGTCTTCAGCCCTCCAGACTCTAGTGCGACCCATTTCCCACCGGTTGGATTCCCACTGGCATACCCACCCTTATAAGCTGTGAAGGAATTGGTCTAAATCTTGCAAGCCCCCGCTTCTGCTGCTAATAAGAGAGCATGCAACTCCCTGATCTGAGCACTACCTTCCCCCTCCACTGTCAGCGTTTTCCCGGTGGCAATTTCCACTGCTGCTGCCTTGTACTGCCACTTTGGCCCCGCTCGGCACGCCGATGCATTGGTAAACCACCACCCTTGTGTATCTGAACCTTGGGTTAGCTCGGGTGCCTCTTTATCGGAGAAGGGTTATAAGATAAGCTTAGCGGGACTGGGTCGGGGTTCATGGGTTGTTGGAACTTTGAAATTTTGGTGGAGCCCTCTTTTAATGGTAATAATTGACAGACTCCCCCCAGGTAGGCATACCGCTTCTGTATGGTGGCCTTCTGTGCCACTCCCTCGGCAGCAGTGACCCTTTAAGGATTGAATTTAACAGGGGGAAAGGACCTTGCACGATAATGTCCTCTGATGTACACAATCTCTCCACCTCCTTAACTGCCCTGATGAGTGAGAGAAGCCCCATCTCAAATTGGGATTTGACCTCCTCCCTCAGGGAAATCATGAAGAACATGTCCTTTGACACCCAAGGCAGCCGTCCACGGATGGGCTGCTGCTTGTATCGCAGTCACCGCTGAGGTTATGTTTGGGACAGCAGCCATTAGTGGCGGGGTATTACCATTCAATTTCAGATAACCTAATAGTCAATTGCCACCACCCATTGGGCTTGCGAGCCGGCCGGACTGGAGAGTTATAGGGAGAATGGGTGCAGCGTACTGTCTGTCTTTTTTCACAATCATGAATAACTTCTGTAACACCCCGTTTTGCGGCACTTGGCAAGGGATATTGGGAAACACAGGTTACTCTGGATGGTGGCAGCGCGGGGGCGAGCTGTAAGGTTCTCACGTGAGCGGTTTCCACCCTGCGGCTTCCGTAACTCCACACACTGCCACTGGGCAGGCACTACTGCTTACCCTACAGCTAAAATATCGCATCCTACTACGTCGCCCTCGTAAGGGCTCAGGGCCCCCTCCGCTGCCGTCACCTGCTTTTCCCCAGGCGGACAAAACTGGCTTGGGGCCCGCGGACACCTCTCTGCTGCTCCCGTTACCCCCGCTTAAGCGCTGATGCCTTTCCACGATGGTTTGGTTCCCAGCTCATCCGCCTGCCGCTTGCGTAAAACGCTGGTTTGGGCTCCCGTGTCGATCACAAACCGCTTTGGACCAACGGGAATATGCCCACGGGGTTCCTCGGCGGCGAACCACTGGCAGGAATTTACCAAGCGGGTTGGGCGGCCCGAGCCCCAAACTGCCACTTCCAGATTTTTAGTTCGTTGACCTCCCCCCGCAGGGACGCGAAAGGGTTACGGTTTGGCTTCCCGGCCAGGCGAGGGGGGGGAGGGGGGGCGGTTGCTGGCGCTTCCCTCCTGTCCCGGTTTTCCTCTCCAGCAGCTCCACTAGCCCCGCTATGAGCTCGGTGGCCCGCCCGTCTAGCCCAGCGCAGGGTACCCCAAGGCTAACGCCGTGCGCCATAGCCGGCTCCGCTCCGCACCCCCGGTCCGCCCGACCTGCCGCGGAACGACCGGCGACGGGAAGGGGGGCGTCGGGGGGCGGGGAGCTGTGCGGGTGCGAGGCTCGGTCGGAACTGTGGTCATCTATTGGTCGTGGACCAGAGGCTCCCCCGCGCCGAGGCGCTCCGTTGGCTGGGGACGCTGCCTGTTGACCAGAGTTCCCACCTCCCTTTTCCTGCCATTGGCCGGCGGTGGGTGCCGCCCTGCTACCGAGCAGGCTGCACGCGTGCCGCGGCCGCCACGTTAAGAGCGCAGGCCTCGGTTAGAGCCGGGAGGGGGGCGGGGCGGGGCGGGAGGGTAGGTAGGTAGGTAGGTAGGTAGGTAGGTAGGTAGGTAGGTAGGTAGGTAGGTAGGTAGGTAGGTAGGTAGGTAGGTAGGTAGGTAGGTAGGTAGGTGTGCGTGCTGGTGTGCTCCTGGCACACAAGGGAACTACAGGCCTGTCGGTCTGCCCTTGGTGCCGGGGAACGTTATGGAGCAGATCATCCTCAGTGCCATCAAACAGCACATCCAGGACAACGTGGTGATCAGGCCTAGTCAGCATGGCTTTATGAAAGGCAGGTCCTGCTTGAGTGACCTGCGCTTCTGTGACAAGCTGACCCGCTTACTGGATGAGGGAGAGGGCTCCGGCAACATTTTTGGACACTGGGACAGAGAATCTGCTTGTCCTGCTCAAACTGCCTGAAGGAGTCTGTGCTGCAGTGCCCGTTTTCCTGTCAGTCATGGTTTTGGGGGGTGTCTGCCCACTTTGTCAAGAGAGGCCCTGGGACCTGGCTCCTGCCGGGCAGGATTGGACTGGGTGGGATGCTCAGGACCTGCTGAGCCTGGCAGTGGGGACTGGCAGTTGCCGGGTTGGTGATGCCGCTCTGGTGGCTATGACATCACAGAGGACACAGCACAATTGGAACCGTATGTAAGGACAGCCCCACTGCAGTTGGCCTCGGGCGATTGATCGGTGAGTGCAGCACGCAGGGGGAAGGCTGGGCTGGATGAGGCACGGGGCAGATGGCCGGGGGGTTTCTAACCCTGAGCGAGAGCTGAGCCCCTCAGGGCAGGACACGGTGCCACCCTCGGGGCTGGGGGCAGAATTGCTTACGGCTGCCCGTGGTGGCAGGTGCCCAGAGAGGCTTTGGGGATGTGCCGGGTGCCAGTGGCTCCATGGGACGCCCTTGGGTGGCAGGGATGGGGCCTGGGGAGACTCTGCTCAGGCATGCCTTGCCCTTTCCCGGGGACAGCCCAGCCGGGGGCTGCCTATCAGGGCGCCTTGGGCAGGGCAGGACGGGACCCACGCTGTCTCCAGCCAGGGCCTGCAGCCCCTTCAAGCCCATCAACAGCAGTGCCCAAAGGCTTTCCTGGGGCAGCCTGTGGCTCCCACCCATGCACTGCTCCCAAACTCTGCCCCTGCTCCCTCCCACCTCCCTCAGTCCCTCTCCTGATGGCCCCCAGCTCCAGGCGGCTCCTGCCCCGCTCCCCAGCCTCACGCTCCCTCCCACCCAGCCCTGCTCACACCTCTTTGCTCTCACCCCCTCCAGGCCGTGGATATGGCAATTGCCCTCATCTTGGTTCTGCTGGCCAGCCTGCATGGACTAACTAGCCATTACCAGCTAGATGAGGTCACAGCCCTGCGCATGCAGCAGCGTGAGAAGTTTCTTCATCAGGAGATGACTCGCCTGCTGGAGGAGATTGAGCAGAGAGAGAGTGCGCAGAAAGCCACGCTGCTTTCTGTCTTGCAGGGGTGGACAATGTCAACCGTTGCACAAGCCCTGGTCCTGCTCACTGTAGTCTGCTGGCTGGCCATGGAAGTTCTGCTCGCCTCTGACTGCTTCAGTGAGCAGGACAGCTCCAGCAATGAGGAAGAGAAGAAGGAGGAGGAGGAGGAGGAGGAGGAGGAGGAGGAGGAAGACGACGTCAGTGATGCATGCCATGGGGTCACGCCTTTGGCTCTGTCCACCCCACTGCCAACGCAGGGCCTGCCGGACGAGTGCAAGGTGCTGAAGGAGCTGGTGGGTGACCTCCTTGAAGTCTCCCGGGTGCTCTCCAAGAGGTCCTTCATGCCGCAGATGCACCCAGCCGTTGGGATGGATACCAACAATGAAGTGTGGAGCTTCCAGGAAAACAGCATATCCTACCGCCAGCTCGTGTTCCTGCGGCCACCCCCTGGCTACTCTTTCATCCCAGAGCTGGATAACACGGGGCAGCTGCCAGCAAGGTCCTCCAGCATCCATGTGGTGCTGGAGTGCACGTGCTTGAGGGACGAGATGCTGGGGGAAAGTTCCTGCTTCCACCACCACCCTGACGACAAGATGCCGATGGGTCAGAGCTCATTTCTCCTAGACATGAAGCAAGCCGCCTGCTGGATCGAATCCTTACTGAGATCAGCCTGGCTGCTTCTGCCTGAGTCCCGCTACTGCCAGCTATCGATACTGCCCACCTCCCCGTCCTGCATGTTGCAGCTAACCAGCCCCTCCAAGTTGAACATGGTCATCGAGCTCCTTTTTGCTGTGGAGCAGGCAGCTCAGGCTGAGCCTTGAGTAGGCAGAGGCCAGCTTTAGCAGCAGCACACCATGGGCGGAGAGCCGGGCTGTTGTCGAGATGCTGCTTTGGAGGCTCATGGCGAGGCGCACCCAGCAGGACCTTTTCCACCTCAGAGGTCTGTGGCTCTGCTCTCATATCCTGTTGCTCACAGCCTTTTCCATCCATGCCTGTGACCTTGTGACTTTCCTCTCACACTGGTGGGGCCTGGGCGGCAAGTCCGGACACGGGGACAGAGAATCTGCCCATCCTGCTCAGAGTGCCAGGGGAGTCTGTGCTGCAGAGCTGCACAAACCAGGCATGGTGATGGCACTGCTCGAGAGGAGCTCAGCAGAAGCAGAGCCTGGGGAATCTCCGCCGGTCCAGCTGAAGATGCCGTTGCAGCTGAGGCTCCTGTTACCACCTGTAAGAGGATGGGATGAGCCATCCCGTTGTAAAGGGTTGATGCCCTCTGGCATGTTTACGTGATGCAAAGATGACAACAAATCAGCTTCTGTTAACCAACCCTCTGTCTGTGTCTGCGTAACACTGGTGGGGAACGTGGGCAGGGAGCAGGTGGCTACCTGCTCAGATGCAGAAGCAGCGAGGCGGCATTTTGAGTAAGTAGCACCAAACCAGAATGCCCCGCCAACTCCTGCCCTAAAACCCTTTTCCCCCTCTGAGACAGGCTTTTGCCGTCTGTTGCCAGAAGGCCTGGTGTCCTGAAAAGCAGCCCATGATCAAAGAACCCAAAATCCTGCCGACGACACCAGTCTCTGAGCCAGGCATTGATCAGCTGGTATTTCCTGTTAATCTTCTCATCCATCTTTGCAATTGTTGGGATAGAAGCAAACACTACTTGTGTTCCTGATCCCCTAACTAGCCGTCCCAGGGCCCTGAAGCCTCTCTTCATCGCCCTCAGGCTCCTTCCTGGAATTTCACCATTACCTAACTGAAAGATCAACAAAGGGTAGTAGTCAGTAGGCCTGACTAGGCTAGGGAGTTTCCTCTGGATATCCTTAACTCTGGCCCCAGGAAGCCAGGAAGACAGCAGACCTCCCTACAGATTGGGTCCGGTCTACATATGGGACCGTCCACTCCCTTCAGAATCGAGTCCCCTACTACAAGGACCCATCTTTCTTTCCTAAATGATGATGTCATTATACGAGGTGTAATCTGTCTTGGCTTCAGTGGCAACTCAATGTTTGGCAAGCCACAGTTATTGTCATCCTCCTCTTCCCTCTCAAGAACATCATATCTGTTCTGTAACAGCACCTGGGATGGCATGGGGGTTACCTGGGAGGCACACCTGCCATGACAGGTGGGGACTTGTTGCCACTGGCCCCTGTCTTCTGAATCTCCACATTCAGACACAATGCTAGAGGGCATGGGGTTCATTGTATGCAGAGCTCGGTCTCCCTGGGGTGCTTCTCTCAGAGAAGACAGAGTGTGACTCCAGTTATCTATCTCCTCTTCACTTTCCCTTATACTTCTTAAGCAGCTTACCTCCTCACGGAGCTCCATCACTAGCTGAAGGAGCTCCTCTACTTGGGCACACCGCCCACAGGCCTGCTCACCGTCACTATTCAACACCGGCAAGAGAAGGGCACTCCCTACAGCCCGACACCTGGGTGGCAGCACGTTGCCACGCTAGCTCTGTCTGGGTGGCCACCTCAGAGCTGCTCGGTGCAGAGCTCAGGAAAGCCATGGTCTTCTGCCGAGTTCTTACCATGACGTCCTGGCCGGGTCAAAAGTTTTTTAGTAACCGTTAGAAGAGCTGCGCCCTGTTTGCCCACTCTCACCGCTGTGACACCCACCAACTGCCCGCGCGCTGCGCTCCTGAGCAGCCGGTTTAGAACTGCCGCGTGTGACGCTGGCTCCGCCCCTGCCGCGTCACAGCCCGCCCCCGAGCTGCCGGCTCCGGCACAAGCACGCGCCAGCCGCTTTTCCCGGCTCTATATCCTAGCTCTGTATTAATTTACAAGCTGTAGCGCAGTTTTTGGTAATGCTTTGTGTTACGTGGTACTGCTACTATCTTTTAAAATCAGTTCTGAGTGGCTGAGAAATTATAACCCCTCTAATTCACCGTGGTTGTTGCTGGTCCACTTCCTGGAAATCCTCTAGAATTTTTGTTTTGGAAAGGCTGCAAGAAGGGAAGAATATCACCATCTGCTTGCCCCATTCATATCTCTAGCGTCCTAAATTGACCACTAGCGTACATGCACAGCAGCCTAAACAGACCTTTGGAACTCATTACAGATGTTCTTATGTTCTCAGCATTTAAGATAATTGCTTTAGAGAAGGGAGTGTATGGATTTCCTAATAAGTTTTGTGGTTTGTTTTGTTTCAAAAATCAGTGGCAGTGCCATTCTCTTTTTTAATCTGTTTTGCATTGCTTAGTGCTGCTATTTTGCACTCCCAATGTAAACAGATTGCCCTTTGATGTCAGGACTAATTCCTTGAATGTTGATGGAGCAGAATATCAGAGATGAAATCAATCATATGGTTCTGAGAGAAGAATCCATCTGTATCATCATGCTAATTTGAGAACATATTTGGAGCCAAGATAAAATATAATACTGCATGGAGCTAAACATCATGCTGATCAGCAGAGACAAAACTAAATGCCATTGAAGTCCAAGGAAAACAAAATCAGTGAGCAAATTGCATCAAGTTGTCCAGCTGTATTTCTTTACAGGGATACAAAGATGTGTAGTGCATGTATACACACATATATCAATCAGTAAAGTAATAAACTGGTAAACGTACTTGAGGACATAGCATTTGGATTTGCTGTACCCTGGTGGAGTTTTAGTGCAAGTATTAAAGGACATTAGATTTTGGCACTGTTTCTTTGCATCAGACAATGAAACAGCTCTCACCAACTTCAGCGTAAAATAAGTAAAGCCTACAAAGTGCTGCTGCCGTGTGGCAGTTGGCATGGGCTGGACTTAGTTGACAAGAGCTTTTAGCGTATGGACTTTAGTTAACCCTATAGGATAAGGGAGTAACTTAGTTCTAAAAATAGAAGTGTACCTTGAGTGTAAACAAACTGTCAAACACTGTGAGAGTCTCTTTGTGGAAAGCCTTTGAGATCGGCAGATTGTGAGCACCGGTGCCAGCTAGTTGTTGGGTGTTGAGGGAATTTGAACAAGCCAACCAAGAGTTAAATGTTCTCTACCCAATGCTATAACTATTGGTGCCCAGAGGCACTGAAGAATGGAAAGGGAGCTCACAGCCCTGCCCCTGACTGTGTACCACACAGCTGGAACCACTACATTGACTCCCTCCTGACTTCTAGATTGTGTTGTGTCCTGGTTCCGGCAAGGATGGGGTTAATTTCCCCAAGGAGCCGGCAGGGGAGGCAGGTATTCCATCCCACGTGACCCATGCCGGGCTATAAGAGGCGCTAGCCGGGGGGGGGGGCAGTCGCCACTCGGGGCGGGCTGCGGCGGTGCGGGTCCGGTAGGCGCGCTGCGCAGCGGTACTGTAATCGCGTTCTTGTACTCCTTTATCGGTGTTATTGTTTTTCTTTCTTCTTCCCTTTGGCTGTTCTGTTAAATTACACTGTTTTAACCCACGAGTTTTGCCTTTTTCTGCCGATTTTTCCCATGGCTGTGGGAGTCGAGCGAGCGGCTGCGAGTGGTTCTTTGTTGCTGGCTGAGGCCGAACCATGACGTGTTGTCTCTCCCATGGGGTGGAGAAGTTGTATAGTTTGTGAAATTGCTTACATCTGTGATTAAAGTGTTTTGGCATCCAATCCATTTAGTCTCTGCACTGACAGTCTGGTCTTAAATCACACCAATTCTTCCTCATCAACCATACAACACTTCAGGAAAGGGACTGTTATTACACAAATGCCTGTAATGTGAAGATTAGATATCATGAGTGATCTAGAATTGGACTGTTCAACTTTTTGTGTTAATAAAGCTCTCATGAAGGTATGACTCCTGTATGCTATGGTTCATCCCTGTCACGTAAGCAAATATGCACCTATCCTGTAATCAAGCTGGATATACCTGCCATCATCCACATCTGTTTGCAAGTATGTGTGAAGTCATGTGAACAGTGTCTTATGTACCTGTCACTCTCCCCAAAAGCACATATTCCACTATCATGAGGCAGACACATCCCCATTCATATAATGGGGCATGCAAACAGCCTTAGATCAGCTAAATTTACACGCATGCACATGTAGAATACACGCCTTGTCAAGCATGCGTCATAACATTCTGATCCTGCCATGGATACACAGGTGGTTATATAGTGGAAAGGACTGGTTATACAGGGAAGGATGACAGGGATCTGGAGAGAGAGGGTGTCGTAGAAGAGGGTAGGCAGGAACAAATTGTTTCGTCTGGCACATATGGCCTCTGGTACCCCATCCCATAATCTACCTGACAGTCCCTCCTAGCCCAGACCAAGTCTCAGTAAGTCCTCCCAGAGACAGTTCTCACTGTTAAATGCACACACACTAATCCATTTTGCCCAAATCCGCCTGTTAATGCGGGGAACGTTGAGGATGAAAACACATTTCTGCAACACCTGAACGGATGTTCATCCATCATCAGCAGCACTGGGCTGAGGGAGCACAACTTACGTTCTCCTTCTCCAAAGTCTCTTTATTTCTCTGCTGAAGAGAGGGTTTTCCAGACACCAGCTGGTGGACCAGTAGAGGACTCCCTCAATCCCCTGCTTACACTAGAATCAGCCTGGACTAGGCAGACTAGACAAGATGTGAGAAAAATCACAGCGTGATGAATCTTAACAGAACCTGACTTTTAATGAACTGTTCAAATCCATAAAAGCGATGTCCCCCATCTGTTATGAAAAATGTGTAATATTCTTCATGTCACTTAACTGGTTCTGAACATTGTGTGGGAGAACACAGGAGAAAGATTAAACTAGGCTAGGAGGATTTCATAACATTTTGTGGCGTCTCCTCTCAGTCGAGTAAATTGCTCTGCCTGCTGCAACTCTTCACATACTTGCATTTTTAGGCTGCATTCCTAAAAAGCCACAAGGAATGACACATGTCTTTGGGTCAAATTCATATTCACATAATGGTAGCATATATTCATACGGCTACTAGAAGAATTCACAGGTAGCTTTTCCACTGGTATTCAAGGTAACCTGCAGGAACTGGGAACTGGGGAAACAGGGCTGGAGAGCTCTAAGTCAAATACAGTCAGCTGAAAAATAAGGACCTGTATTTCTTCACTGATGAATCACACCAGTTCAGAAATAAAAATTTAAGTGTTAGCTGGACATCGTGATCCCTTGAGTCTATCTAAGGAGGTACAGATAAAGAATTGGATCAAGAATTATGATTCAGATTTATTTTATCCTGCTTTGGGCACTCTCCATCCTCTTGTACGCAATCAGCTAAACTTGCCCAGCAGAGGAAAGCTTAAGAGCTGAACTACTCCTTTGCCTCTTGTGCTGCACACCCAAAGCTGTATTGCCCGCATCTTGCAAGCAGCTGAGAAGATCCCTTTGGGTACAGATAAAACCCACTTTGAGTTCTTTTGGGTGGCCTGCTTACAGCCACGAGTGAGCGGAGCACTCTCCATCCTCTGGTATACAACCAGCTCAACTTGTCCAGCATAGGGAGTCTTAAGAGCAGAACAAAAGTAACATTTTCTGTGAAGATACAGTTTACCTAAGCATAATTCCTGTAGGTTAGACAGAGTAACACAGTACTATAAACTCCTATAGGTTCCTTCTACAGCCAAAGTGCAATTACTCTCTATAACGGCATGCCTATGGTGCAGAAAGAAGGGACCTCTCCTCCAGCAGCGTCTATTTTGGCATTGACTATTACTGCCTTATACTAGGTACTCGACATTTAAATACTTAAGTTTAAGTGAGACTTCTTGTAGCCAGTCTGTAAGGTCCCTCTTTCCCAGCTGCTCTAGAATGATTCTAGGGAGCGGAAACATGACAGAGGGCTTTTACCACACAAATCTCTCCCACCACTGAATAAGCCCTTTGACCCTAACAGAGAACCTATGACTGCTGGCCTCCTGCATCCCAAGCAGCCAACCAAGGAGGTACATGAAATAGTTTGGTTTCATATAGTCTGGAACTCGCATAAGTGTATGAGTATATATAAGCCTAGAGTTGAAGGAGAACCACATAAATGTGAAGATCACATATTAGGACCTTCCTCTGTGATGTGGGTGTAACATGGAAAATGGGAGCACTGGCAGGTATTTGTAGAAGAAAGGGATTGCAATATTCTATTTGGTTATTTTCCCCTTCTTTAGAAAAGTATAAGAAAATGTTTCCTCTGCTTTTCCTTGGATGTGGGATGACTCAACAAAACGTGAAACTGCTATCTTCAGCATTGTTTCAAGATGAGAAATGCAAGGAACGTGTCAGCATGAGGGAGACAGTAGATGCAGAGCATAAATTGAGCACAAAAAGACTGAAAACAGCATTTTTCCATGCCTCTTCCCACAAGAGAGACATGGACAGACTGGAGACAGTCCAGAGAGGGACTACTAAGATGATGAAGGGACTGGAGCATCTCTCCTATGAGGAAAGGCTAAGAGAGCTGGGACCGTTCAGCCTGGAGAAGAGAAGGCTCTGGGGGTGTTATCAAGGTATATAAATACCTGAAGGGAGGGTGCAAAGAAGATGGAACCAGGTTCTTTTCAGTGGTGCCCAGTCACAGGAAAGAGGCAATGGACACAAATTGATACACAGGAGGAGGTTTCCTCTGAACATCAGGAAACACTTTTTTACTATGAGGGTGACCAAACACATTGACCAGAGAGGTTCTGGATCCTCCATCCTTGGAGAAACTCAAAAGCCACCTGGATATGGTCCTGGGCAACCAGCTGTAGGTGGCTCTGCTTGAGCAGGGGAGGTGGACCAGATGACCTCCAGAGATCCTTTCAAACCTCAAGCATTCTGGTTTCTGTGGCAAATTAGAAAGAAAACTATGTTTCCTAACTCTGCACTTGAAAATCTTGGCTTGGTGGAGCAAGCTGGAAATAATTCCACTACAGTCAATGAACTACATAGGCAAAAGAGACCAGAAATGGGCTGTAGGTTGTTGTTCCATTACGCTAGACTGATAGCCAAGCCAAAAAAAACCCAAAAACCAACCAAACAAACAAACAAAAAAACAACAAAAAATTGTAAAGCAATTGCTTGAATAAATGACCGATGATGTTTGCAGGACATTTGCATGTTTTCAAGTCTACAGATACCACTAATGCATAAAATTGGTTTCTTCCTCTATGATTAGTGACAGTGTTGGAAGAATTGTACTGGGAGTCTTTCCACCTCTCCAACAAAAATACAAAATATTCTCTGGTGCTATTCCTCTCCTGTGTGTATTTCGTAACAAAGGATCTTATTTCTACCAGAAAGAGCTGAATTCCACTGGAGCAAGAAAGGGTGCAGATGTGAGCAAACAGATTAACCGTTTCTGCACATCAGGTGTATAGTCATCACAGATTACCTCTGCTCCACTCCAGGAGTGATTGAGCAATGCTGCCCAGAGACCACTGACATCCCAAGAAGACAGGTGGGGTGTTTAGCCTATGCACTGAGACAAGGATTTAGTCCCAAATGCTGATTTTCTTTTCTCGACTTTTAACTAGGCTTGTTTGACCTTCTGTGTCTGAAGAATTTGAGTAAACATCTTTTCTGTAGTAGCTATATCCCCTCTGCACATCTGACAGCCCAGAGGTTTACTGCAAATGTTTCCATCTCCTTTTAAAAACAGGTCATTTGTCTAGTTGAATCAGACTTATATAAGACACAGCTTACCGGGGTAGCCAATGTGCATTAGCACTCTTTTATTAATGAGTTCTACACAATGAAACTGAACAATTCTTTCTGCTGTTCTCCCAGAGAACTGAAAATAGGCACGGGGTTTAAAGTGACTTTCTAATCAAGCTGCACCTCATTAATGGAGGCTTTTTTTAATAGCTTTTTATAGTGAGACTGCTTAAAAATACACTTTAATTAACTCCAGTTCATTTTTGCTTACTTTTCTCTTAATTTGATTTAGAACAAAGACTGTGAGCTGATGCTCACAAACAGGAAGAATTCTTTTATGACAACATTTTAAACAAATGAGATTTAATCTTTGTAATTCAAAAACCCGTGTCTTTCTAGACATATTATTCACTAGGCGGATATTTACATAAAATCTAAATATTTATTTGTACAATTATTTATATATAGATATATTAGCCAGGCACATTTTAGTAACAAAATATAGTCCAGTACATACCAGTACACATGGACAGAAACACCAACCTAGAAAATGTAAATACTATAAAATATATTCTTGTTAGAAATCAAAAATAAGTAATTAGGTCTATTTTTTAGAAAATCTAAGATTTTCTGAGTGGGAAATGGGAGCAGATTTTATCTCTGTGGGTAAAGATTTACCATTCCTAATAATGAATATTTTAAGCATAAAAGACTTTTCTGGTGAAAAACACTAAGAAGGGTTTTAAGAAAGAAACATGGCAGACTAACGTGACAGAAACGTTTCCTATAATAAAGGAAGATAGGAAAGGGGGATCCTATAATAAAGGCTAGCAATATGTGAAGCCATGGCTGAGAGCTGACCACACCTGAAAAAATTTCGATGGAGAGGAAATCACAAAAAACAAGGAGGTGATAGAACGCCAAATAAGTTAAGGTAGACACAGAATGCAGAATGGCTTTAAAGGAAATCCAAACATGTTACATTTTCCCTGTACGGATGAAGTCGGGATCAACTTTCTTTTCTGTCATTTGAGGAACTGAATCAGCTCATACGATATGACTTCTCTAGGAATGTAGGGACATCTCAATGAGGAACCCAGGAACATGGCTTCCTTCTACAGCCAGTGCGCGCCCCAAGGGCACTATCACCTGTAACAACCCAAACCTCGTTGAAATCAGTCCCAAAGGGAATCAGGTCAAGACCTGAATTAGGCCAGAATGATCAAGTGTCAGCATGAAACAGTAGTGGATTTGGGTTCCTCTCCCACTCCATAAAGGAACTCTGCCATGACACTAGTCATAAGGATATAATAAAACTTCTTTCACCCAGTCCACTGTAGCTGCCTTCCAGTCAGGATAGCCCTATGGAAGAGACTGCTTCGTGGGTAGGCAGATAAGGGACACGCCATTTTTCTGATAATTTTGATATTTCAAAATGGGGTTTCTACCAGCTACAGTTCAGCATTTAACAATTCTGAGAGCTGGATTCCTGACTAATGGATACTCTTGCAACCAGGCAGCCAGGATGATCTAGGGACCCCAGAAACGGAGCCCCCCCCCCTTCCCCCCCCCCCCCCCCCCCCCCAAGGATGCTGGGGAAAAAAATCAACCCCAGAAAACAGGAAGGTCTAGGTAGGATTTCACAAACAAACGTATTTCCTTCAATTTCCAGCAAAACCCATTCTCAGTTGAAATACTCTGACCTGACTATATGATTTGGGTAAGTATTTCAGCTGAATCTATCCAACCAGTTTTCAGTTGTACCTTTGTAAAAGGCCCACAGAGAACCGGTGTCAGTCCTGTCCCTCAATGTCTAGGCAACCTAATTCCATCTCTACACAACTCAAACAGCCAGACTCAGAAAGGTAATGAGTTTCATTAAAGCTGTATTTTCTAGTAAACAGATAAAAGATTTGCTTTTCATTCTTTCTAACAAGTGAAATAGGGAATAAATGTTCTTCCCCTGTAGCTAAAGAAATTTGAAACAAGTCCAAACAGCTTCTCTATTGAATTTATACAAACAGCAGCTCTAAGCTCATAAAAATATATCACTGTGAAGCCTACAAATATGGCTTCCTTTTATTACTCTTACAACGATAATTTGGAGCAATAAATATTTTACACTGAACTTGTATTCTGTCTGCAACACGGGTCATCTAATTTGCTCGGACTTCACTCTATATCTGGAACTCGGGTCTCATAACCCAGTTGGGCTGTGCCTGGAAATCCTAATGATGTCGGTGGCAGCTAGTTACGTGCAACAAAGACGAACACAGACCAGCCCATGTTACCCATGAAAGCCTGGATCGAGCTTTCTTTTTCTCTGTTAAACGTACCTTTCTCAGCAAGGTCAGTTGATTTCCATGGAATCGCTTGCAAACTTAGGTAATGCTTTGGATCAGAGTGGTAGAGTTGAGCCTTAAGGCTTAGAGGCCATCACGAGGGAAAAAAAAAAAAAGTCTTTTAAAAGCAACAATGCCCTTAAAGGAACACAGTCATGCTGGATATCATCTGGTAGGTGAAACCATTCAGCCTTGAACACTGTGTCTAATAAAGGCTACAAAGCATCTGTGTGCCTGGGCGGGTTCTTTTCATCTAAAGTAACCATACCCCTACTGTAGCTATCGCAAATACCTTAAACCTTTTTTAGCGTTAAGAGCAATCACAGCTTGTTTTAGGCTTCCAGTCCAGTTAGTGATGCTACCTTCTATTTGAAATAAGCAAAGACCCCCACAATCAAAAGAAATTTTTCCTGTAGTGTAAACCCAGGGGACAGATGACCACACAGTGGGTCCCAGTCTTGGCCCTGAGCAGGTAAACACATCCCACTCTCTAGGGGAAGGATGGCTCGAAAGTGTCCTGTCACTCTCCGGTGCTTCTGAAAGCACACAGTGCGTTTCACCTCCTGCTGGTTGTGTGAAAGGAAAGCGGGCCATGGCTTTACCTGCTTTTAATCCCTTTAAAGCCAGGAGACATCCCAGACGACTGAACTGGGAGCAAAGTCCCTCTCACTGCAATGCGATGAGACTGTGTCCAGGAGCGTGCTGTGTAGGACACATGTTTTGATTCTCTGTCCCCTGCCCATGTCACATACTAAAGTCTGGGTAAAGTCTAGTCCTCAACAATACTGTACTGTACTAGAAAAAATGTGTCTGTATCTATTACCTCATGCAGGTTTGTATATGAGTTGCAGAGAATAAATTCAACAGAAAGTCTTCTTCACCTAAGCAGGAAAGCCAATTAGAATATGCAGATCAGTTCTTGCCTATTACCATTAAGTTCTCACAGATCATGTAGCATTGGCATGATGGGGATTTGCTTCTAAAGAAAGCAATAATGATACACACGTACAAAAAAAAATCTTGTCTAATATATTCCATCAGGTGGCGGGTGCAGGAAAACAAAGGGGGGCAGAACAAATGCAGAACAGTAGTCTCAATCACAGTCATGCCCTCTAAAAAGTGAGATGGAAACTTTCATCCTGAAGAGCATGAATATCTTTCTCTTAATATAATCTGAGGTCAGGCATTCCTAATTTAGAGTAGCCAGAAGACTGAGCAAAGAATTAACTTGTCTTATGGAGACCTTCTGGCTATTTCCTTACATTTGTACATGGCTGTGAGTAGGAAAAAATCCTCTAGCTCTCAGGCTGAATGTGTAATAAACCTAAATAACACAGGAGGCTTTTTGACATTGAGAGATGTCTGAAATTACAAGTCTGGAAGCATAATATTGCTTGAATGGGAAGGTGATGCCAGTCAGTCATTTACCTTGCCTCCTTTCACCATCTTCAGGTTTTTTTCTGGATTTGAAGCTGCACAGTGGGGCTCAGATGCATGGATCGCCGTCACCCACCCTGAGTGAAAGGGTCTGTGTGCTGCAAGCAACTTCCAAGGGATATAACAGCATTTAACTTTTTTCCTCCCATTTCAAGTGGCTAGGTGCCACTGAAAACAGGGATCCCAACCTTTCCTCACCAGCTCTCAGCCACACGCTCTTGTGCTGGGGCCAAGCCTCGGTGAGACAGCTCGCATGAAACCAAAAGGAAACAATTCTCTCTGTTGGTGGCACTACTGGCGGTTTTCTGCTGCTTTCGCAAACTCAACTGCCCAATGAACGAGTCTGGCAGCAGGCAGGTGGCGATGGGGAAAGCCTTTTCAGCATCTGCTCTGCTGTCCTTGCGAGGCTCTGCTAGCCTTAGGATGTCACCCTGAGCAGACGGGTGGGAAAACCTGTGCAGCAGTAACTACTCTGGACTCACCTCTGCCTCTTGCCCAGAGCTCTCGTCACCCACAGAGCTGTTCGGGAAGATTACACTGCACCAATTATCACTTTGTACCTATCCCCTTCTCTTTCTATAGCAATACCTTACCTGAAAGGGGTACTCTACATTCGCAAAGGAAAAGGCTTAATTGCTTGCAAAGCTATGACGAGTCTGACACATCTTCTGGAGGTTGGATCTCACCCATTGTTGATTTACTACTAACCTTTTTTTTTTCCTTTACTTTGTTACATCCAGCATTCTTCAGATCAGGTATAAGCCATCATCCCGAGTCTTGCATCACTAAGTAATAATCTCTGTCTCTTATTACAAACAGCACTTCAGTTACGGAAAGGAAAAAGTCTTAAATGTTTATACTGAACTACAGGATTTTGACAGGCCTCTTACTTACAGCAATATAAACCTCAGTGCTCCTCAGAGCTCGACTCCTGGAGCTTAAAGTGCCAACCTGAGAATGTTTGCGTAAAGGAAACGTATTAGAAGCCCACGACATTACTGCATGCTTCACAGAGATCATTTTAAATAAAAATCTAAACTGTGCTATGAGGTAGGGCTGTGAGGAATCTTCAGATTAATCCTTTATTCATTTCTCTGGGAAAAGTTCAATATTATCACTTAATTATCATTCATCTTCCCTTTTCACGGTAAGGTTCTCTCCTGCATGCCTCACTTCCACCTAGCTTTCATAAGTTCACCTATACAGCAAGCCCTTACTTATTCTCTATAAATAAATCTTCCCTGAAAATATTTTTATGAAATTGGGCTTTTTAGATTTTCCTTGCACCTCCTTCAGTATTGTTCCTACACCAGCCTGGTCCCTCTCACACAGTTCCTTTCCATCTGCTACATTTTGTTTGTTTTGCCTGCAATTTATTGCTTAATCCAAGATGAGGGATTTAATTTCAAAAAGGTTGGACCACAGAGAGAATATAGGGTAAAAGTGGGTCCCAGCCTGGACCATAATATTACATCTCCTCAATATTGCCATTACTAAATGCACCATCACCGCTTCTGAGAAGCTTTGAGAGTAGCGCTGGTTATCAGCAGCACTGGACACTTGACAGAAGCAAGCTCAACTTTCAAAAGGTTTACAGTTTGGCCTTTTGTGTATTTGTTCAAATCTGCCACCCATTTGGAATTACTGTCTCGTTCCTACAGTTTGTTTCCCTGTTTCAGCTGTACCTTCTACTATGGACAACCAAGCTGCGGTCTTCCACTTCAGGGACAGCTCTTCTCTGGACAGCCCAGAAAGCTGTTCTTCCAGAGAAGAACCTTACCTAGGCCGGAGACAGTCAGTCTGTTCTGCCAACACTAATCTAACTGTACCTGTGGACTGCAAAATCCTAGGCCCTTCTTTCAAATCCTCATGTATCTCGTATAAGGTTTCACCACCCAAGAGTTCATTTTGGACGGTTTCTTTTAAGCCACAGCTCTATCAGCAATGACATCAAGCCCAACAAGCAGCACGGCCTTACTCTGCCGGTGTGGGAGCAAACCGCTTACAGAGTGAAAGGATGGGCCCCTGGATTTATATTGACTTGTTATTTCTATCAAGAGCCACATCACCTGCTGGCCACGCTGTCATATCCTACCTGAACACCTTATAAGTGCTTACCTTTGGGGATAAAGGAAAAACACAATGCATAGGGAAGTTGGAAAACTTTAAATTTATTTCACCTGAGCAAAGGCCAGCTTATAGATTCGCACTCCCAACCGTAAACATCTTCCCGTACTTTCACTTCCTTCGCTTTTCACATCACAATGGTGCATTTCCCCTCTCTTTACATTCTAGCCTCTAATTAGACCTGCCTTCTTCACATTTTAGACCTGAAGTAACTTACCTATTATTTCCTGAATTTAAAATAACATTATAGCGTTATAACGTTATACCTATTTAAATGTATTTTATAACTCAACCCCTGAATTCCCTTAGCTGACTGGATTACAACACCGCTTCCTCCCTGCTTTCCCCTGAGTATTTGCTAGTGACAAATCTAGAAATCTGAGAGCCTCAATTGTCCTGAATTGCTTCAGTCATAACCGCATTACTTCAACCTGACAAATGTAAACTTTGTTGTGTAACAGGCAGCTCCCACGTAGACCATCTAGAGAAAGCTCTAAGTATTTCCTCAATTAAGTAATTTTCATGTCTTTGCTCTCTCAGGTATCTTCCATCTCTGCATTTCCAAAAGAGTGACTGTGATAAACGGTGGAGTGGTGGCACAGGGTTTGAAAGAAAGTTTTCAAATCCCTCTGAGAAGGAGTTCCCTCCTTCATGCTTACGGCAGCGTGGCACCAATGCTGTGCTGGAAACAGCTTCAGCTGTCTCCAGAGCCGAGCCAACAGCAAAGCCCACCTCCAGCACCGTGGTGCCGTGGCTCCAGTGAGTCACCACCTCTTCCCTCCCCGCTGCGTGGGTTATCCCACCTCTGCTGCCTTCCTGTCTCCAGCACGGGCCCTCTCCCCAGCCCTGTCCCCAAATTATCCGACCCTGGCTCTCAATGAGTTGGCAGCTCCTCAGGCGGAATTGTTTCCTCCAAGCCGGCCCCCACTGCATTTACTGTAGAGGCAGAACAGCGCTCCGGCATGACACATGCCAGTGATCCAGGATATGCTGGAATTTTGGTAAAATCAGACATCCCATTTTTCACATCCTCCTTTTCAGACTAACGAGGGAAGTGTAAATGAATATTGGCAACATCGTATTAATGATTTTCATTTCCTTTCTCATTCTTTTGCCTTTAAGAATTCTCATTTCCTTTTTCGAAATTAGTCATTACTCAATTAACCAAATAAAAGTATAGCATGTGTGCAGTTATTGTCACTCTCTCTTACCAGTTTTCCCACAGCCGAAGAGACACTACCACCATCATGTCAAAAAAAAAAAAAAAAATCTGCTTTGAGGAAATTACAGATTTGCTTGATAAAAAGAAGTATGCAGGCAGAACAGACCTGCTCTGGCGGGGGGGTTGGACTAGATGATCTCAAGAGGTCCCTTCCAACCCTGACCATTCTGTGATTCTGTAAGGCATCAGATTTAGTAGCCCAGAACATGTGATTTAAAAGTAAAGATTACATGTCAATGGAATGTACTTGAAATAGCAAAAGAACTGAGTAACTGATAGATCTTACCAGCAATTGGGATTCATAGTAAAACTGTTTCCATTGTGAATGTTAAGCATCAGTATTGCACTCACTGACGAAAATTTGGGAAAAGTGAAGAAAAATAATTAAATCTAGACTTCCTTGAGCCTAGAGAAAATGCCTTGCAGTGAAACACTACAAGAGATCACTTTGTTTAGCTTATCCAAAAAAAAAAGGAATACGGAGAAGTGACTTAATTAGAATAAGAAGGTATGTTTTTCAGCGAAACAGATCTTTAACCTACCTGGGAAGGTAGATCATGTAAAGCAATGGCTTGGAGCTACAGTTAGGTACCTTCAGATTAAAAGGTGCACAGACACCTTCTGTTACTGTCTTGACACCAAAGATGGTTCACGATTGGAACAAACTACCTAAAGAAATGGTGAATTTTTCACCTTTTGATTCTTTTATATCAAGACTGGATATTAAACATGAAATGGATATTATGGTATCTGATCTGGAGATCGCATGGAAGAAATAGGGATCCCTTGTGACTGAATTGTGCTAGTCCGTAGCCGTCAAAAAACATCTAAGCTTTTCAGTTTTTAGCCTGTTTGCAAGAAAACCAAAACCTACTGTCATGCCATAAATAGCAGGGTTAAACAGCAAGGCTACTCTCGAATGTAAGTGTTTTTCTACTAGACTCTCAGGTTTATAATAAAACATACAGGAAGGTATTAAAATGCAAGTAAAAAGACAGTACTATTGTTATTTTTTTTTAGTAAAGACGCTTGTGAAATGTTCTCTTTTTATCTTAAAAAATAAAAAGTAGAGTATTTGCAGATGCCTATTTGTGCTAAAGAAATAACACTGAAATGATTTAGTAAGCTTAAATACAGGAAACATCTTAAATACTAAATATGCAAAAACATTAAATAAAAGACATGCATAGGTGTTTTTTTTCCTTAAGTAGTTGCATTTGTTTCTTGAAAACCTTTGACAAGATTCTATTTAGAGATATTGCTTTTAAAACATAATTGAGTGCTTTTCATTCCTTAGGTTTTCTATTACATATTTATTTTCCTAATTAATTTAGCCATACAAAAGTATGCCCATTCAAGGCTGGAGGCAGCCAAACAGTTGTAAACAAAATAACTCCCCGCACACACCTACTTCCTGTAATCCATGTGAAATTGCTGGTGATACTTAAATAAACATCGCATCTTTGTTCTATAATCCCTCAATAGAAATCATGATTAGAAAACAGAGTTCTGTAATTGGTTGCGGCGGCTCCTGTTTTAATATCACTGCAGGCCAAGGCTGAAGGAAAAGGATTTAAGAAAATATACATCACGAGAATGTTTGCATAGCATTAGTGTTTAAGCTGTTTTTTGGTGCAGGAAGCAAGTGTGACCTGACATTCCCACAGACTCGCACTTGAGGGGTGAATGAACAGTAAGTCGTGGCCAACGGTCACAGTATCCTGCAAAGCTCTCGTTAGTCCACTTTCAGCAGGAATATCAACCAGCATCCTGTCAAAGGTTGGAGAGGCGATTTAAGCCTTTCTCATCCACTGCTTATTTAAGCAGAGACCACTCTCAGACGCCTCTGTCCAGCTCCTGTCAAACCCCCCGTCCCCACACGGCAGCCACAGCTCCTAGCAGAAGGATGGAAAAAACCTGGCTGGTGTGCACGTACAGTGAGGAGCTGGTCCTGCAACGCTTGTGCAAACAGCTCCACCAACGCGGATGGAAATTTAAACATCAAACCCTAAATCAATATAATCACGTGCCACCGGAGAACCGCAGTTCTCAAAGCAGGCTGATGAACAAGCAAGTCTTCTTTGCACGCGAAGCTACGCAAGTAAAGCTATGGAGAAGAAGCAAAAGTTTGGAACAGAAAACATAAGAAAAAGTTCGGGAAGTTTTAACACCAACCCTCAGCTGCGGAGAGGTTCCTGGCTGCCACCCAAGCCCAGCCGGGGGAGTGCTCACATGTGATTAAGCACGTCACCTCTTTAGGCAAAGGGTACTAAAACCTGTGTACAAACAGCACTAATCCACCTGCTTTAGGAATCCCCCACCTCTTTCAGCTCTGCCAGACTGCGCGAAGCCCCCCAGAGAGGAGCGGAGCTAAACGGATCCAAATCAACCCAGAAATGAATTCCCCCACCAGCCTCTTTTTTATTTTTTTTTTTTTGAGTTGTTTGGGCCGGCTTTTTACTCCCAGTAAATTTCAAGAGAGTTTGGCTGTTGAAATAATGGATGAAGACACAGCATGTTAATGCTGTTTTTAATGCATTTTATCTTTAAAAAAACATAGATCAGCTCTCGGCAAATACAGGCCTATTTCAATAAATTAACCCCAAGACTTAAAATAAATCCCCAGAAAGCCTTTTTCCCACTGCTCTTAGGAAGCGGCACTTCTGTCATTCTCGACATCCACCCCGCTTTAAATTCTTCTGGCTGAACAAAAAGCATTTCGGGGTGTGTGTGTGTGTGTGTGTGTGTGTCTGTGTGTGTAAATCAAAGCCACCTTGCAAAGTCCAGAAAGCATAAACACAGAAGTGCACACAAGTCTCATATTCGGGCGGCCTCGCATGGGTGTTATTTTTGTAGGTACAGGAAGGAGGCAATCAACGGGATGGGGTGAGACTGTTTTCCGTCTGTATCAATTTCATTTCCCCAGGCACACACACACACACACGCACCCCACCGCCCGCCCCCCGCCGCGCAGCCTTTCCCCTCCACCCGCGGGTGCCACCGGCTGGGCGGGGCCGGGCGGGGTGGGGGGCGTGGCCTCGCCGTGACGCCAGGCGGGGCGGGGCGGGGCCGTACAAACAAGCTGGCGCCGGGCGCAGGCTGCGGCGCTTCCAGGCGGGTGGCAGCGGGCGCTCGCTCCCGTCCGTTTCTCCCTCCCCGCACGGCGCCGCTGCTGCCGGGTGCGCTTCCCCTGGCTCCGCCGCCGGCAGCCGCGGGCGCCCATGGAAGAGCGGGGCGGGCGCTGCCCCACGGCTCCGCGCCCCGGCGGTGAGTGATGGCGCGGTGGGGACGGGGTTGTCTCCGAGAGCGGCGGGCGCTGCCGGTGGGGGAGCGCGGGAAGTTTTGGGGTGGAAGCGGGTGCCGGCGGCGGGGTCGTCGTGGAGGGGGTCTGCCGTCCCTCCCCTTCTCCTCTCCCGGGGGGTGCCCGGTCGCTGTCACCGCGGCGCTGCCGCCCGCCCCTCCGCCCGGCACCTGCTCCCGGCAGGTGGGAGCCCCGCGCCCGCGGGAGGCGAGCGCCGCTGCGGGGCCGAGGAGCGTGTCTGAGCCACGGTGCGAAAAACGCCGGCCCCGGCCCCGGGCAGGGACGCGGGGCAGCTACCCCCCACCCTTCTTACCGACCGAGCCAGGGCCTGGCTGGGGGGTAGTGGGGAGGGGGGAGAGAGAGAGAGAAATGGTCAGCAGCACCTGGGTTGCAGATCTGCGTAGATTTGGCCCCTGGACACTTTATTTCTTTACCTCCTTATTTCCCCTGTGGCTCAGTGACAAGGGCGTGTAGCGGCGGGGTGGCACAGCGCAGGGCTTCTACCTGACAGCAGAAGAACTTGCAAAAGCTCCGCTGAGCGGCTTTGATCCGTTCCCACGCCGAGCGCTGGAGCCGGCTGGGTACAGCGTGCTGAACTGGGAGCTGGGGAGCTGCGTAGGGCTGGAGGGCAAAGTGGTCTTTGGGGGCTGGCAGGAGAGCACAAAGCCTTAACTCCAGCTCACTTGGGCTTTGAAGGACTGGCTCCCTCGGATAGTACAGGGAAGGCTTGGTTATTGCCGCTCTTAGCGTGCTTTTTCAGGGATAAGCATGTAAGATGTTCAGATCTTCTGGGGGGAAAAGGATGCCAGGAGGCAGGGGTGGCAGTCCCCGTCTGGAAGACTTCTGGTTTGGTCTTGTCTTCCAGCCATTCAAAAGATGAGGAAAGGGCACCCAGCTAAGTACAGGCAATTCAATCACCTCAGCTGACTGGGAATTAAAGTATATGACTCTTCTTTCTGTCTGTGTTAGTGCAGTAGGGTGAGGGCTTTCCCTGTTCCAAGACTGTTGTTCTTTGGGTACTAGGGAGGGGGGAAAAAAAATATCTGGGAAGTCCCGTGAATACCTGACTTGAATGGCATGGGGATGGAGTGTCTGTGGGGATCATCCTTCTGGCATCAGAGACCCATTCATTGCCCACTCCTGCTGAAAGCCTCTGCAGTATCTATGGCATATGTGTGGTGAGTGGAACATTTAAGTAGAACAGATTCAATTCAGTGTATGCCCATATATTGTCTGGCTCTCAAACTTATTATGTAAATATATATTTATAAATATAATAACTAGTACAATTTACATCTGCCAGCATTTCTTGCACTCTCAAACAAGTGCATTTCTCACATTGCTCAGAAATGAGCACCTATCAGTAAGAGCACAGTTACTGACATCAGCTTTAGCTATGTCTTGCACATCCACCCTTTCAGTACCCTATTCCTATTTCCTATTTGGAAAATGCAGAGGTTTCTGGTATTATGTAGTCAAGCGAATCCCTCCGGTAGGTCAGCAGCAAGATTATGCATCTGAAGCAAAGCCAGCTGCTGCAGTGGAGAGACACTAATTTGACAGAGGAAAATTCAGACCCCAAAATTACCAGGTTCCAGTCTGTGTCCCCTTCTTGTCAGCGTACTACCTTGGCTATTCTGAATTAGCCACATGCTTCCACAGACACTACAGAAAACTAGAGTGGGTGGAAAACAGTTTTCCATACACAAGAATGCATGCACATATAGATACATACAACTCTTCTGCTTTTCACTGGAGGAACCAGAAGTGGTTTTATTTGTCTAAGTAGTGTGGCATCTCTCCTTTCCTTCTAGAAATGCCACCTAGAGCCAATAAGCTATCAGAGCCCCAAAATGTGTCAAAGCTGATGGATTTCCATGAAAACTTTTGATAATTAGAAAAAAAAAAAAAAAAAAAACAAACCCGAAAATATGCCTGGGCAATCCAAAATGGAAGATTTTGATTGGGCATCTCACTTCTCACTCCAGAGCGTGAGGGTTCCCTCCAGGTCACCATGTAGTGCTTCACTTAGTAAATGGATTGGTTTAGCTAAGTCTAATGCAGTGACGACCTCACCAGTGTCCATTCTGCTCCAGTATTATCCTGAGGGCAGGAGCACAGAAGACCGTTGTAAATGTCTTACTGGTATTTGAAACGGGGCCCACAGCTACAGAGAGTGGTAAGAAATTGCTTGGCAGAGGAAATGAGAATGGGATTGCTTAATCTGCTGCATTCCCTTTTTCAATACATCCCGTTAAGGTGAGCCTTTGTATGGAAAGGGAGCAAGATGGGACAGAGCCATCCTTTCACACAGACTATTTTCTTGGGGAAGGCTTTGATGAATTAGGAAGCAACTCTATTAACTGTGTAATAGATTTCTGCTTCCTAATTAGAATGTGACCCATTTTGCTTGGGAAGTGGGGTGCGGAGTAATGTCTGGATTTTGAATTGAACATTTGGGTTTATGGGGGAATTGAGAAGGCAGTGGTACTGTGCACCCTTTCTCGTTTGGGGGGGGAGGAGTCCCGAGAGTCCTGACAGGTATTAAAAAATTGCTAGAAGGTGGTAGGGGGATTCCATATTAGCATTCAGTATAAAATTCTGTGCATCCCGAGCTTTTCAAGTTTATTTTTATTCTGCTGTAATGTCCCACTTTATTTTTACCTGCATGAGGTTCTCTGAAATCTAGGGTATTCTCTCTTCTAAAAATTTTTATGATCTCTTGGCATGAAAGATTGCAGTGGTCCCTTCTGACCTTAAGAAAGAGTGCATGTTATATATAACTACAGTCTATTATAAATTTGCTACTTTATTGCTCACACTGGAGCTGAACTCCTTCTTTAGAAGTCATGAACTGGTGACCCAGCTAATTTGTATAAACAGTTTTTATCACAGCAGGTGCAGAAATATAGCAGACTTCAGCCAAAAATACTTCCTACCAAGTCAGCCTTTCTTAGCTTGTTAAGTTCCCCTAACCAAAATTTAGAGGCTTTTAAAAGTATATTTCTGAAGTCTTACAACTCATAGACAATATATCTTCTTAACAGCACTGAAATTATGATTAGATTTCTTAACATGCTGACTACTAAAGTTAAAGCCATGGCTTAATTGCTACTGGTTTTGCAGCATTTTTAAATATAATTTAGGAAATGTACCTAGACAATATCATTTAGGCTCTGTAGTCCAGGTTCATACAGTTACTTATCTTTTCACCTCCCCTCTTAATACACAGTTGTCTCTCTTTTTTTTTTTTTTTTTAATATATTATGAGGTGATCAATAGTTTATGCTCATAGAGATCTATGGTTTCAGTAGTATATAGCTCTATTTAATTTAATACATTTGTCTCTGTAGCACCCATTAAAGTAGGCAATTACTTGAAGTTAATTACTGGAAACTAGAATTTGAGCACTTCATTGGCACATGTTTAAAATTTTTGTTAAAATGTGATTACAGAAACTGGGGGAGGGAAGTGTGGGAAGCATTTCTTCATGAAGAGGGCATTGTAAGACAGTTTAATAGTTAAAAATAGCAAAATGCACAATATATTTCCAAGGAAAAAAATGTTTCACAAACTAGATTTTAAAAAACAAAACAAACAAAAAAAAAAACCCCAAACGTTTGCACCCTTTCCTTTTCTGCTTTTGCCTGAGCTTTAGGTGATAGCTCTACTAGGGGTTTATGGTAGCTGGATACAAAGTGTCACTTGAAAGAGCTCATATAAACAACTAAGGAATATATCCTATAGCAGACACCATCTATCCTTAAAGGACAGGAATATATACTGTTCATATGAATGAGTTCTTGAGGAATTTCAAGTACACTAAAATTGAACTAGTTCAGTCTTTTAAACACATCGCTCAATACAAATGTCGAGATCACTGACTCTTCATCAGTTTAGAAAGTTGTTTGTAGAGTTGTTTAGCTCAGTAACGGATTTGGGGTTTTTTTCCCCCCAATATGAGAAGCCGGCACAGCAGATGTGTGGGTTGTACAGCACAGCTAGTTTTAACCAGCAATGGTAGTCATGGGTTTTGCAGTACTGAGTGCCCAAATACGTGCGAAGGAAAATAGAGTCCACAAACTGTCCTGAGGTTCTATCACACCTGCAAAACTAAATATACTTTCTAAGAACAGAATGTCTCCCTCAGATTTTTGGCTCTAATCTCCCCCTAGAGACAAACTTTAGCAACTGATCTATGGTTCTTATCCGCGCCAGACTGTGCTTTGTTAGATGCCTGGGCAAAGCTCTCTCCAGTGAGGGGCTGCGGTTCCGCAAGGAGAGAAAGCGAGGCCATCTGAAACTCAACCTGTTCAGCCTCAGTCCCCAGAGAACCATAAAGCCACAGCTTTCCTTTGTTGAAGGTGAAGTCACCTGCACGTTTGTGGAAAGGATGCAGTCATCCCTCTCCCAGTCGCTCTCCTGGCGGTAACTGTGTCCCATTAGCTCTGCTAAACCCCTCAGTGGGTTGCTGTGGGCTTTTTTGTGAAGTGTGCCACTGTCAGATTTGCTGGCAGCCTCTCCCTGACCCTTACTGACTGCCCTAGGGGTGCTCCGTGGGTTCCCTCCTACCCACTTTGGCACCTAACTTAAAGGTTCTCATGAAAGTTCAGAGCTAAATCCACCCCCACCCTCAGCAAAAATGAAGTTAGCAGTCCAGGCAAAAACTGCCTTATTTTGTTGATGCTAATTAAACTAAAAATGCTATGTAATCTAGCTAGTTTAGGCCATGCTGTTAAGATAAACATACTGAAGCATTAAGATACCTTGGTAATGGGGCAAGAGGTCGTCAGAAATCATAAAATAGTGACATGTTTTTCAAAGAGCACTGTAATATGCTTAAAAGTTGATGAAATCTGGCAGCTGTGGTCCTCGTACTGCACTTACTGGAAAAAAAGCTTCCATTTATTTCCAAGTAACTTACTTTTGAAGAGGTTTTATTCATGAAAGCTGATTCGATTGGCAATGGCCACACTGAATCTTGTTGAATAAACAGTATGGCACATTTCACTAATTAATTGGAGAAAGCTGAAGAAAAGATTAAGCAAAAGCAATCAGAGTTTTTGAAAAGTCTTGGTATAATCTTCAAAGCACCATTTAACATAAACTGTTTCTTTTACCGACTTGCTCGTTTACTTGTAGCAAATACAATAGTAATGACTGTCAGTTAATTTTTTTGTTTTGTTTTTTGTTCTAATCTGGAATACAAAGTCATTGAGTGAAGGCATTGTGGAGGCAGCGCAGAGAATTCTTAAAGCAGAAGAGTTATTTGGCAGAGCGGCTGCTATAAACTCAGTGCACCCTTACTGTTGACGCAATTTTTTGGACCCACAAATTTCAAAGCTATGGAATACATGTTTGCATCATTTTATGTGAACTGCTGTAATTCTAGCCACCAAACTGCAGATATGCATAAAGTGTTAAAGAGGACTTGGGAGAAGAAAGCTGAATGACAACCAATTTATATGCTGTTTTATTCCTGGACACCACTTTGCCCACACAACATATGTTGTGTGCTGAATTTAGAAGCACACTCATGTCCACTGTGTTGGGTTAGTCTAACACAACACAATAATTGATCCAGGTACCGAACCTGTACAGTTTGAGAGAAACCAAAGAGAATGGAAAGAAAAGGCAGACAAAGCTTTATTGCTTGCAAGTAGAACAGTAGCATGTGGGTACTTTGAATGGCATAAATACCGATATGGTTCATTGGCTGTGCGTAAAGACAGTAAATGCTATGGATACTGTAGCAGTGTTCTGCGGTATAAGAACATCTGATGCACTCCTGAACAAATAGTTGGGGAGGAACAATGAAATTCTCTATGTCTGAAACAGAAGATATTCCCGGGTTATTCTGAGGTCTCACGTTGCAACAGAAAACAGTTGATTTTTTAATTTTTTTTTTTTTTTTTAAGGTATGTGAGTTAAGACTGGGAAGATGCTGAGGCACAGCTCCACTGAGGCCCTTGGTACCACACCTGTAATATCCCCCAAGTCTGATCTCGAAGAGCAATGCCAGCCAAAACAAGGGTAGAGCTACAGTTCAGAGCCACCTTGCTCTGTTTTTTATTCCCCCCCGACATTCCCATGCTATACTCAGCCACAGGAAGGCTTGAATAAAAACATTTGGCAACTGGCTTGTATGCAAACTATGAATTAAAAATGAACAGTCCCAATGAATTGGTGTATATAGCTAATTTAAAAAAATAAAAATCCCAGCAGCGTATGGTCACTAATATCTGAGACCAGCAGCTGAAAGTTAATCAGCCTGTCACAGAACGTGGCTATTAGCATAGCATATCTCAATCTGAATACTAAGAAATGAGGGTTCCTACCATTAGGCTTTAACTTAACTTCTTTCAACAACAGTCCAACCTGTTCCTCACTGGAATCCTATTACGCTTTTCCAGTAAGGTGTTAAGACAACAACTCAGGCTTACTATTTATGGAGCTAGTGACTCTTAAAATATACTCTGGAGTAAGTGGCTATTCCTTTAATCTGTGACCTTAAAATTCAGCAAGAGTTGATGTTTTGTTGCTCTGATGTACTGAGCCGCCCGTCAGTCACTGCTCTAATCCGGCTGGTGCTCTACCATTTGCTTTGCCTTGCTGTATATGGTGGTAGCGTGGCTCAGTGGGGACATCCGCCGTGAATTTAGATATCGTGAACTGTCTGTCAGCCAGTGTCCCCCCCCACACCAACATCCTCAGTGTGGGGCTAATAATGAAGATTATTTCTTGTTAAAACTGAAGTAGGTTAAGATGAGAAAGAATAACAGGAATGGTGAGGACGGGGAAAAAGAGCAGAAAATTAATGACGACAGCCAAAATGGAGCTTTTTCAGCCAGATAAAACTTAACAGGGACCAAAAATGGAAGGACAACAGTTCCTCTACAAAGTTGCCTCACATCAGACATCACAGAACAGCCCACGGCATGGCCTTCTGGCCAAGACAGGGCATGCCCACGAGCTCAAAGCCTGCAGGCACACAGGGAAGCACATGTTCTTTGGACTTCACATCTATCATGACACTTTGCTTCCCTCGCCCCCCAGCCTTGATTTCTGCTTCCTAACAATATCTCTGCCTTGTAGCCCTTTCAAAGCGATTAGAAAAAGGGAAAGCATAGAAGTAATAATCAGTAGCAAACATCAGGAAGCAGACCTGCTCCATTCAGGATGGAGTCGTGACCTCTGTAAATGCAAAGCTATCAAACAGAACTTTCTAGATCACTTAGAAATGCATCATTAGTCCTTGTGATACTGGGACTTAGCTTATTGTGGAAAAGTCATTAGTTTCTTTTCAGATTCTCTGGAGAATTTCCAAAACCTAGCCCTTGCATTTCCTCAGGTTGTTCGTATGTAAGTTCATATTTCAGCCCTCGTTAGTTGGTACAGTACGTGCTGTTCCACGCTGAACTTCATAATTACAGTAGCCCACTAAGGCAAAGCAGTCAGGTACTCTGCCATCGTGGCTTCCACTTCTAAATGGACTTAGGCAATACCAAAATCATACTTACACCAGCCCTCCACTGAGGTTATAAAGTCTTTGGAAGTCATCGTCATTTAGGGAGCTCGTGTACGCAGCCTGCTCATAACATGACGGTTTAACAGCTATGCTATACGTGAGGCCATTAAGATATCACTTCAACCGTTGCCTTATAAACACCCTGACCTTTAAATGGAGTTCAGCGGTGGTCTTCAGTAGTCTTTTGTTGGTTGTTTACATCACAGCACCTCACTAGCTAATTCTTGAAATGGCCTTCAGAAGTATCCATAGTGTATTTTCTTTCCTGAGTATCATGACTGGAACCACAGCTCTTCTAGCATTTTGTTGATGTGGTCATGCTATGCGCTATGGATTCGTTATCTTACATTTTGCAGGGCCAGACTGCATACCACCTGACTCTACCCTTAGAAACCCTGAGCACAAAGCAAATGTTAACTTCACTTAAAAACGACACAAAAAATTCAACTTTTCCTTGGTCTGCTCTTCCCCCAGAGCTCTTCCTAACTTCTGCATAGGAGAACGTTACCTTCCCACGGTTGGGCAGCTCTATCTATATTGTGTGAGCCCTTTCCCAGGAGGCTTTACTTCTAAGGTTGCTGTCACATGATCCTTTAGGAGCCCATAGTTCCCAGGCTTCCCACAAGACCCTTAGCTTTTAGGAATGCTCTTTTGGTCCAGTCCACACCTTTTCCTATTTATGTTTTGTTTCTAAGATAAACCTGTTCTTGCAGATAAGAAAATGCGCTTAATTCTCTTGTGATTGTGGTTCAACTTCAATGAAACTGGCTTAAAAAAAATAATACTCCAGGTGAATCTTGGGTGCAAGAGAAAGATTCAGAATGTTCATGTCTACTGATGACTGGAAATCATTTTCACATAGGATTGTTGTATGCGTCTGTCTTTTAAAGAATTTAATTACACCAGATTATCTATGAGCCCAGAGTTGGGAAAGCTAAAGAAGTTTGTTCAGTTGTGAAAATCAAGGTACTTGCAGTGTGGCTTTAGTAGTGATATGTCTGAGTATAAAATAATGTGCTTCTTTTTCTTTTCCCTCTTTCAGCAAAGTTTCTGTTTGAGAAATACGTGTTCACTCAGCAAAGCAAAACCAACTTTTAAAGGTTGTTCTCGGTGGAAAACACTCTATGCCCCATTACCTGCTTGAGTGAAACCAGACTAAGAACTTCTGTCATGGCAGCTTTTCTGCTGGGAGCTATGTTGCTTATTGTTCAGCCTCAGATAGTGCCTTCCAGAACGGCTATAAATTCGAAGGCTGAGACTTCCTCTCAGTCTGCTCAGAGAGAGCTTTTAAAGAAAACATCTCAAAAAAATGACTTCAAGGAAAACATTCATTCTAATGGATCCTGCCGGCAGCTGCCACAGACTATCATTATTGGAGTGAGAAAAGGTGGAACGAGAGCTTTGTTGGAGATGTTGAGTCTCCATCCAGATATTGCGGCAGCAGAAAGTGAGGTTCATTTCTTTGACTGGGAAGATCATTACAGAAATGGATTGCAGTGGTATATTAATCAAATGCCATTCTCTTATCCCCATCAGATCACCGTGGAAAAAACTCCAGCATATTTCACATCACCTAAAGTGCCTGAAAGAGTTTATAACATGAACCAATCAATGAGACTACTCCTTATTTTAAGAGATCCAAGTGAGAGAGTACTATCAGACTACACCCAAGTGTTCTATAACCACATGCAGAAGCACAAGCCGTATCCATCCATTGAACAATTCCTGATTAAAGATGGTGAACTGAACGTGGACTACAAGGCAATAAACAGAAGCTTGTACTACATTCACATGCAAAACTGGCTGAAGTATTTTCCTCTTGATCGTATCCACATTGTAGATGGGGATAAACTGATCAAAGATCCCTTCCCAGAAATAGAGAAGGTAGAGAGATTTTTGAAGTTATCGCCACAGATAAATGCTTCGAACTTTTATTTCAATAAAACAAAAGGCTTCTACTGCCTAAGGGACAGTGGTAGGGAGCGTTGTTTACATGAGTCAAAAGGACGAGCACACCCACAAATAGATACCCGGTTACTCGAGAAACTGCATGAATATTTCCATGAGCCCAACAAGAAATTTTTTGAGCTTGTGGGCAGAACATTTGACTGGCACTCATTTGTGGCAAGTTAGTGGCAAGCTTCAGAACCTACGTTCCTGTGTACATTGAGAAGTTTTAAAAAGGGCATTTAAGCTATAATTTATTTGTAAAATCCATAAATACTTCTGTACAGTATTAGATTCACAATTGCCATATATACTAGTTTATATTTTTCTACTTGTTAAATTTGAAAGCATTTTGTATTGTTTTTCATGGTTGTTAACATTGTGTATGATGTGTCTATATGAAGAAACTAAATTATTTCACTGCAGAAGATGCTCCCTTGAGAATGCGTTGTCTTTTTAATAAATAAGAAATTCATTTCCACAGAACCTTTCAGAACTATTTAAATACTTTGGCCTTTCTGGACTATTCTGGACTTTCTTCTGTAATTGCTAATGAATACGCTAAACTTACATTTCCATTTTTCTTCCTTTAAAATGTGGTTTAATACTTTTTTTTATTTGAAAATATTGTTGTAGTTAGCAAATTGTTCCATCTCGCTTTATAAAATTATTTCCTGATAAAGTGGTGGTACTTATACATGTTGGGACATGCGCACCCAAAGGACAATGGAAGTCTCTGTGTAATATGACATATTAACTGCTGTACTTACCTTTGTATTTAATGTTATAACAAGTGCTCCTCAAATTCTTTGGCAGTACAGTGCAGGTTTCATGGCAGATTCTTAAAGATTCTGTGGGGACCAGCTCATAAAATCCAGGGTTAGCTGCAGAAATATGGTCAACCTGAAAAATGCCTACGGTCTCTGAATGTATATATACTTCATAAAGAAGGAGGGTTGAGAGAAGAATTTAAGCAATATAGGGACATTTTCAAGGCTGCTTATGACTGTTCCTACATTTTATAGCACATTTATGCTTTGCCATCTCTGAAAACAAACATACACCAGGAAAAATCAGTTGGTCTACGTTCCTATAAGCAGCAGCTTCATTCATATAAATATTACTGCACTCGTACCCCATTTAAGGCTGTTTTCTATGAGTTGAGCAGGTGGTTCATGCAGCTGAAAAGTGCCCATGGACTATTGGTCATTTAATCTCCTTCCACCATAACCATGATGTCAAGTCTTGATTGGACTTGTGTGTTGTGGGATTAACCCCAATTCCAGGAAATTTTATGGTCTTCCATCTGCTAAAAATGGAACTTAGGTGTTAGTACCTTGGTAAAAATTACAGCTCTCCTTGTCTAGAGTAGATATGATGCCTTGTTAATCATCGATATCAAGAGTTGGAGTTAGTCCTGTTTCCACACAAGGCTTATTATGGTACTTTCATTCTGAGCTCCTAATTTTCATTTTATGGTCTTGAGTTTAGCTGTTGAGCGTGCAGTGGCAACACCCTATACATTTGAGCTCGTAACTAATTGTTACAATCCTTTATAAGACTTAAATGTAGATTCACTTTCTTTTTTTTTTCTGGTGAGATGGTGCAAACTTGGGCACTATGACAAGGTATTGTCTGGATGCAAATATCCCATATTCTGCTGCTTGCATGAAAATTTGCAGATGCTGCCCCTCTCTCTCCCACTCCTTGTGCACCTGCCCAAGCTGTATTCAACCTCAGAGAGGTTGGTGGTGTTTTATAAAGCAGACCTTTGATGAAAGCCTACAGTGAAATGGTATTGTACTCAATAAAATATTTTCTGAATTGCACCTTTCCTTTCTCTTTTGTTCATCAGTTTCTAGTTTGGAAGACCAGAATTTAGGATTCAACTCCAGTTTAGATTCCAGTTAAATGTTCCTTAAGGATTTAGCTGTAGCCATGTGGATAGATTAGAAAGGAGTTGTTTGCTAGTGGGTTGTGCCTGAATGGACCATTGCTGACCCAGAATATACACCAAGGAGGGAAAGTTTCTGGTAGAAATAATGTCAAATCTTACATGAGGCAGATGCCAAAAATAACAGGATTATAGTACTATTGCGCTCCTACTAAAGTTTTAGAAAAGATAAATTCAGGGGGTTTTGTGTAAGGTGGGGCAGTATTTTTGTCTATGCTCATTGTTACCCCATTTCCTCACTAAGGTGATCTCTGCAGGAGCCATCTGGACTTAAGAGATTTTGGCCCAGACGAAAGGCTTCCCACCTTCGCATAGTCTCGCCTTCACTAGTGCCTCCCTACAGTCCCAGACTAAGCCCACCGCATTCACCAACTTTTGGCTGGGAAAGGAAAAATACTACCAGGGTACGTGATCAGGAGCCAGAGGAGTACAAGAAGGCAGGGTTGCATCAAGTTCACCTGCAGCAGGCCACACAGGGCAGCGTAGGGCCAAAGCGTTGAATTGTGAATGCCAGAGCAATGTTGACACCTGATGTTGGTACTGAGAGTACTTTTAGATGTATAATGCTACTTGATACCAGCATCTTGGCTGTCACTAAGCAGGACACGTGCACATGTTTCCCCAGCCCAGTATGGCTTGTCTCTGTAGAATGAAAAGTAGAGTGTGAACCATTGGGTCACTATTACTGTGTTAGTGCTAGGTCCTCATAGCGTGTTCTCTGTAGGTTCAGGAGGTGAAGTCACCACTTCGGGGGGACACCCTGAAGCAAAAACTCACATGACTCATGCCCTAGACCCTAAGTTCAAAAGGGCCCCCATACTGAATGTGTACGCCTTGTGCAGGGGTGGCATGATTGTACAATACCTTATCCTGGAGGTTGCACAGGATGTGCTGTGTGGTAGCTGTGATGGTGATGGACGATAAATTGCACCCACACTAATAATAATGGTAATATTTACCTGCCGTAGTTGTCCTAAGTTCAAGGGTTACAATACTTAAACTAGGATTCTGAGCATGAATTTTCAGTTTATCAAGAGCAACATTCGCTTTCCACACACACGTGACTGTATTTAAATATATTTGCCGGACTGTTTCTAAAGAAGTGCTAAACAGCAACAAAAGCCAACAGAAGAAAGTGAAGAGAGAATGAAAGAAAGAGGCTGAAGCACATTCCAGTTGGGACCAGGGGAACATTAATAGTGAGCTTGGAAGTGACGCCATATCTACTCATAAAAGAAAAAAAAAAATCCCTGGAAATACCTTTCCAGTGTTGTGCAATACAGGTATTTATTTCTGTAAAACTCCACCGTCTCAGGTTTAAAGTACAACCACTTGGGTGTTGCCCCAGAGGCCTGTTTCCTCAGGGCAGCTAGCCAAGTCTTGATCACTCTTGCAAATATAAAATAAAAACAACACTTATGAGCATTCAGTGTCCAAGTCAAAACCTACCACTCCCCGTGAGTACAAGAAAAAATGCCAATCAAGTCATTAATTAGGGTGACACTGCAGGGCTAAGCCTTGCCCTTTGCTTCACAACACAGATTAGTGTGAGTCTTTGAAAGCCAGATATTCTACCTGCAGAGGACAAAGTTTAAACTACAATAATTGTCCCACGAACACTGCTGAAAGAGTATGGAAAGGGAAAGAAATCTCCTAGGAAAAAAAAAAACCCAAAGTTATTACTTCATCAAGAATATTGCTACATCTGCTGGCGGTGCTGTGTAACTCTTTTACATATGCTATGCTGTTCCTCATACCTTTTTTCCTGATGTTGCAGGTGAAATAATATCTACTGTTCTTGAATAAATCAATGTTGGTTTGGAACATCTCAGAAAAAATCCATCCTTTTTTTAATTTGGCTTGAGTCTATTTGCATTGGGAATATGGTAGTGTTACACTTGTTGATGAGTGTGTGAGACAGCGCCACAGAATATTTTAAGTGAAAACTTCGTTACGTTGGGGCTCAGGGCTGATCATTTCATGTTTCCTTGCCTGCGTGCATTTTCAGACTCAGTTTCTGCAGAAATTCAGGATTCTCATTCCCTGTTGTCATCCACAAAGATTTCAAATGTGTAAAGAGAACTAAAATGGGGTAAGGCATATTGCCATGTATCTTTCTTCTGCTTTATCTAGCGGGGCTGACCGGATATTTAAGACAGTTCACACATGCACCCCACAAGTAAGAGGCTGTACATCAAAACTACTTCTCGGAGGAATGGCTTTTCTCCTTTCTCTTTTTTGAAGTCTGTGACTTGTAAGTCCTAAATTAGCTCACATTGCAAATGAAATTTTGCAGGATTAGGATATTAGTACATGTTCTGTAATATAGTAATAAAGTGACAAAAAGTAGAATAAGGCAAAAGTATTCAATTAAACTGTCATATGTCAACAAAGTGTGTTGAACTTGCCATTAGGTATATACCAGCTCAAATATTTGCGCGTATGTGCCCCTATAGCTGTAACATTATTCGTTTCTCATTCTTAACCAGGTAACTTTTATTTATGACTCTGCCTAAGTGCCCAGTTATGCTGGAAAGATTGTATGTTCAATGTTAATGTCTTAATTTTGCAATTGTATTGGAAAGGCCAGGTACAGATGGAGGCCATGCAACCATCTTATGAGTAAAAAAAACCCTTTTATTAATATTTTGCATACCAAAAATAAATGAAATTGCATTTATATTTCTGAGAATATTATCAAAGGAGAGCAGTGCTCTCTTTTCTTGCAACAATAACCCATCCACAGTAAATTTTCTACTTAACTACCTGCAACAGTTGATGCAGTTTTTAAGTTAATAGTGCAATAAACTCAACAGTGATGCTGCAGATTTTAAATGCCTTCTGGGATATATAAAATATGCATGTCACGGTGGGGAGCAGCTGGATGCATGGGAACAGCTGGTCTTATTGGTCTGAGAATGCTTTTTTTTAATGATATGGGATGTGAGGTTTTTTGGCTTGGATATCACTTTGTGTTGTCTGTGAAAGCAATGTCTTCAATTGACTTCCAAGTCAATAATACCATCATAATGACATCATCTTTTCACTTACTATTGACGTTAGGCTCTGCCAAAACACAGTTTAAGATCCAAACCCCAAACAGCAGGTGCATGAGGGATCCCTTAGTATAAAAACATCTGTAATACAACTCAGCTTCAATTATGAAGGTGCATTGGTTTGGACAAAGGACTGTTCTGAAGTGAATGGCAAAATTCTTCTTTAGTTTGGATGAGGGTTACAGGAACAGGAATCTGTATGGATTCACAGTAAAACAGTAGAACAAATAACATGCCCTCCCCTCCTTTGTTTTCAATCAATCAGTCAGCAGTATTTCAACACTAATGAACAGGCCAGCTTCCAGGAATCAACACAGTTCAGTCCAGAGAACGCTCAGTTACAAAAGGAAGGGTTCTTGCAGTATTTCTTACACCAGACAGACTTCTCAGGGTATCTTCCATTACTGAATTTTGTGAGATTCCTCTTTCCCCTCCATTGTGCTGATGTATCACATCTGATCTATAATTAACTATTATGTTAACACTGTAAGAAAGTAGATCCATGATCTGATGGCATTTTTATAGCGTACCCTTCAAATGAATGGGAAATCACAGCATTATGGGGTCCAAAACGTACTTTCTGTATGTTTGCTCTGATCATAGAATAGTTTGAATTGGAAGGCACCTTTAAAGGTCATCTAGTCCAACCCCACTGCAATGAGCAGGGACATCTTCAACTACATCAGGTTGCTCAGAGCCCCGTCCAACCTGACCCTGAATGTTTCCAGGGATGGGGCATCTACCACCTTTCTGGGCAACCTGGTCCACTGTTTCACCGTCCTCACCGTAAAACATTTCTTCCATAAATATGATATATTTTAAACTGTAGTTGAATAAAATTCAGCTTATTTGGTCTGCGTCATTGCATTACAGGAGCAACTATTGTCACACCTTCACATGTAAGTAGTTTCCTAATGCATTTGGTAAATAGAAATGTATAATCAAAGGAACATATTTTTCATGTTGGTAGAGTAGCCGTTACGTTATTGGCAGTATTATGAGACTTTTACCCATAGTACGAATGGTAGCAGTATTTCTTTTGAAGTAATGGGAAAAATCTGAGAACAGTTCTCTTGATCCATGTAGGAATGGGGTCTTTTTTTCCTTATGACTTTGTGGGAAGTACAAAGAGCAGGACTGCAAGTTATGTTATATAGACAGATGATAACAAAAGTTTGCTGAAATGTAGCTAAACCAAAGGAAGCATAAGTGTACGTGTGCTGGAGGAAAAGGAATTGGAACCATACTGTGTTTTTTTTTTTATTGTAGTGTCTTATTTTCTTGCCTGAACATGTGTGTTTCTGCGCAAGGGGAACAGGAGAGAGAAAAGGACACACTCTGCAGAAACAGACCACCGAGTCCATTCTGACTGTCACGCTGGCTGGGACCAGGGCTAGACAACCACGTGAATAGACAAGGACACTGGAAGTGAATAATGATGGAACACTGAATACAGGGGGACATCTTATCATAGCCTCGTTCCCTGAGTCCACATCCTTGCATACGATGAACAAGCACTCAGGAAAAACAGCTTCTTGCCCAGTTTTTGTCTGTGCCACCCAAACAGAGAAAAGGCATGCAAATCCATCTGAGTATCAGCTGATTCCCATGCCTCAAGGACTTTTTTAAAAGTCAGTGTAGTATAATGCAATTAGACTTATTATTCACCTAAGTGTCTAATCTTCCCCTTTTTTGTTTTTAAATTTGTACTAAGTTTTCCATCTGCTACAAATAAAAGGGTTTGATGAATAAATGATTTACAGCCTGCAGGAGGAGAAGAGTTCATATTAAACATTTTGCAGACAGGAGACTTGCAAAAGAGGATATTTTCTCATAGAAAAAAAGAGCATCTGTGGACCAGTTGGTTTGTCGCTGACTAAGCCAACTGGGTATGATACTACTTTTGGCAGCTTCCTTATTCTTGTGTGGGCTTCAGTTCTATGAATTCCATAAGATATTTATTATTGAACATAGCTGTATATTGAATATCATGCACATTATGTTTTACGATGTTGGCATTAGTTTTCTAAGTTAATTATTTAACATCAAATGATGTTAAAATCCTAGTGCCATTTTTTCATACTTAATAAACTTGAGTCAGCTAATGCTCAGACATTCATAAACTGAAAAGAAAATAATATAAAAGTTAAACTGCCTCAAATGCTCCTTTTTTGTGACTCATACAAGAACTTTTTTTCTGCAGCCTTATGGAAGAAAGTTAAATTTCAAGCATGGTAAATAAAGGAAAGGATTTACTATCCCTTGCAAATAGGGCAATGCATGAAAAATGGATTTTAGCGAGTGAATTAACTGTTCATGAAGTTGAACAGGGATTGACAGCTCAGGAAAGTGAAAAGGAAAGCCTTTCCTGTTCTCAGAACAAGGGTAAAATGGGTGTCGCAGACTCTGTGTGGACCTACAGAGTTCTGGTATGTTCCCTGCACCTTATCACAAGCATTACTGCCTCTCGTCTGTCACCAAAAGATGCTTTTTCTCCTCCTGTGCCCCAGCTTACTAGCCTTGAATTGGTCTGTTTAGCTGTGAGTATACTGGAAATAACAATTTAAAGATAATGGCAAAAGTGGCTTAGTAGAATCAGCTCTCTTCACCTACATAAGTGCTTGCCTTACAAACCATTATGCTGAACCAGCTGGGAGGACAATGTGCCCAGTGCAGACAGGAGGAATACATTACACTGACATCGCTGCTAAACTCTTCATTACTTTATTCAGGAGACAGCTCTGGCATTGTTCCTACTAACTGAAGGACCTCAGTTCTTCAAAATTGCGGCCATTTCTTTGGCAGACAGGCCATCATCTCTTGGGTTTGATTGTCTGGTAATAACTGCTTGCCGGGGGGGGTGATGGCCCTAAATTTCTTTTTCCCCAAACCAGTGATTCAGAATGTGATTTCAGCAGATACGAGCCACGGTTGAACACTCGGAGATACTGCTTAATCCGGCCAAAGCTGGCCAGAGCTGTGCCAGAACAGGAGTGGATTCAGCTGGAAAAAGAACCCAGAAAAAAGCTGTTTTTTCAGCTGCATCAGGTCTCTGGTTCAGGTCATCACACAGTTCTGCAAACACAGGCAACCCGGAGCAGACTGAGTGTGGGAGAGCTTTTCATTCCAACACTGCCACCAAAAATTAGCCTATTCATAATAGACAGCAGTCTATTATGAATAATAGACATAATAATAGACAGCAGTCTTCAGGTATTAATAGACAGGTAATAATAGACAGCAGTCTTCAGGTATTACAGCACCTTGAGAAATTCCTGCCCTCTATTTGTGCTGCTTTAGGGCTGGTACAACTTTTTGGGCAGTTGTTCTGTGAACTGGGTCCGGGAACAGATACAATTTTTATACCTTCGCTTTTCAGCACTGGACATACAGAGACAACTAGAGAAGTGGCATGCTGTGGCCATTGTGGGAGGTGATACAAATTTTGCCACTGAGTGCTTTGTGCTGCGACACCACAGCCCTGGTGTGTCCATCGCAGCGTGACCTATCTTCAACCATTGAATCTCATCATTCAAACCAACCTGTAAACTGACAAATGCTCTAGGTAAAAACATTTAAATTGGAATGAGTGCCTGTAGCTCTTTTTTGCCTCTTGACTGAAGTTAGACCTAACAGTATTCGATCACTCTAGGTAAGGAGGAGTGTGCGGTCAATGACCTCCAAACCTGTCTGCGAGGACACTGCACCAGTGAAAGTGCACAATTCCCCACAGCTTTCAAAATGTTCATCTCTCAAGGGGTTCCGTTTACTTTTCCGTTCAACCCTTGATTTCTTTGTCTGTCTGCCAACAAAGGGTAGAGGGTGTAAGTTCTTGTTTCTGAAGGAGATGCCTTTAGTACCACCCTTAGCCAATTTCACAAGGGATCTGTGGCACAGCTTCATATTTATAGTTAAAAATGTGATGGGTGCAACCAACCAGAAAAAGAATGACCAAAAAATCATAGAATCATGGAATGGTTTAGGTTGGAACGGACCTATAAGATCATCTGGTTCCAACCCCCCAGCCATGGGCAGGGGCACCTTCCACTAGACCTGGTTGCTCAAAGCCCCATCCAGCCTGGCCTTGAACGCTTCCAGGGATGGGGCCTCCACAAGTTCCATGTCTTCCCTATTATAAAAGGTTATACAGTTCTTGATCACGTTTAACCAGAATTCTAATAATTGGGAAAATCTTTTTGTAATAAGCAGGATTCTTACCTCATTCTGCTCTCAGATACACTGATTAAACCTAGTGTCCTCCATGCAATCATCTGAGAAAAGGGTGACAATACTTTAGGCCCCTAGACATAAGCTATCGTATGCAATCATATCTTCTGAAGTACTGAGAGAGCAGGAAGGCTACCTTTTCCTCTTGCTGGTGAACTTGTAGGTTCTACTCTATTTAACGTTAGGCTTGCTTTATACCTCTGAGAGGAGAATTCTACTTAGAATATTTTAAATACCATTAATAACCATGATAAATTTCCCTTTCTTATGTTTAAAATCAATTTCTGAAAACTTGTTCTTAACTTGGCAAGCGGGAAATGTATCTAAAAATCTCTACAGACAAATGAATCCGTACAGCTCTGGTTTCTCCTACAGAGTGTACTGACAGTTCTCCTACAAAACTGGCAGAGTCAGTAGATTCAGAGTTAAAGTCAGAAATTCCCAGTCTCGCTGAAGCCACCACAGTATACTAACACATAGGTGCTCAAGTCAATTCCTCTATGTCCCATCACTCCATGTGCATATCACTCAAGTATTTCAAGGAATCAGATTTGCTTTTATACATTATTCAGTTAATGGCTACATTCAGCACATTTGATTTTTGCAGACAGGATACTAATTTCTAATGCTATGATAGATATGCCATTACTTGACTAAACATCTTTCAAAGTAACAGTGTCACAATCACTACCAGGAAATATCTACAGTTCAGTGATAATAATTTATACCTTTGTATTACGGTTCCTTCCAAGTATTTTATAAGACCCCTGAAATGCAACCAGTGTTACAGTGGAAAATGACATTCAAGTTATGTTTAAAAGGCATACAAAAAAGCAGACAAGTCAATGTTTTTGAGGAAACCAAATGCAAACCTCTACCCTTAACGAGGACAGTGAAAACCTTAATGTGCACATAAAATAGTATCTTACCCTTAAGCACGTGCACCAGAGCCCTACGTGGTAAACTGTGCAGTATCAATTTACCTTGCTCTGAAAATGGAAATGCTGAGGAATGAATCAAAGGTCCCCAAAAGAAAGAGAAATAATAAGTATTTTAAATCAATGCCTTTCAACACTGTATTCAGCCAGAAATAGATGCCTTGCAAATTTGCCTAGTGAGAAGTTGGCAGGTAAAAGCCATATTTTTAAAGATATTTATGTATCTGGAAATGCAGAAAAGTAGCCATTGGGATTTTCAAATGCACCTGCATAAGTACCATATTCTTTGTAGTGGCTTCAATACTGTGGCTCTGATAACCTCCTGAAGGCTTTGTGAAGATTGTCACAGGGAAATGGGCTCTACCTTCCGAGAAAAACACCCAACCAAACAAAAACATGGAGTCCACAACTGCAGAAAAAATGCTACATTTTAAGTATCTTTAAACTGAAGTGTTGAAAATAAAATCTTCTAATTTTTAAAGACACCTAACACTTAAAGGAAGATCATTTCAGTGTAGAGAGTACAATTTTTCTGTCTATGCCATCTCCAGTGATAACTTTGCCATCTCCAGTGATAAGCTCTCTGTAGCTTAACTGAACCTTTTCTGAAAGCTTACTTTCTCCTTAGGCAAAATTAAAAAGAAAACCAACGGGAAGGCTGGTGGGACCTACCTCAGCTCTACTTTCTATGGAACGGTTGCGATCATATCACAGGAATTTAGCATTATAGAAAGTGAAGTAACGGAAGAAACACAAATCATCAAATAAAATACACAGACATTAGACATACACTAGACTTTTCTAGATGGTAAATCAAGCTCTCAACTAATTTAAATCCATATAGGTTCATTAAAGGCAACATACTTTGTTATCGTATACTGTTTATTATTGGAAAGGGCACTTGAAGAAAACAAAAATTATCTGTATTTGTTCCATAATCTCTCTGCACTTCTGAAATGGTGTAAAGGTCTTTATTTAAATGAGACTAAAGTCTTCCCTCTCTGGTCCCAGAAAAGAATAACAAGGTTATTTAGCCATCCTTCTTAAACTAGCCAAATGGTATGAGAGCAAAAAAAGAAAAATATTTAAAATTCCTTAGCAGAGTTAGGCAGAGCCAGATATCTTTCAAAGAAAAAGAAATCATGTACAAATTAGCTAGACTCCAAGTGTTCATGAAAACACCTCATGTCTCATAAAATCCCCTCCACCCAAATAAGCACAGTTCAGTTTTTAGTTACTGCCTGTCAATCCAACGTGTGCTATGTAAACTTGCCTTGCACAGATTTGACTTGTTCGCTCTTTTGCAGAGCTCTCTAAAATGCCTGCTCTACAAATTTTCCAGCAATACAGTCAATAATCTGCTAACTTGATATGTTGCTTTACAGTTTATCACAAAAAAGACAATGAAGTTAAATGCAGCAGAAGGATGCAGACAGTCCCAGCAGTTACGGTTCATTGATAGTGTGTTCTGCAGTCCAGACTAAAGATTTGTACTGGATCAAGTTATTTTTCTTTTATATCCCTAGAAAACTCTACTAAATTACCCATATTTTGACACCTGTAACTCAAGTATAAGGGAGAGACAGCTAATGAATGAAAATAGATTTTTTTTTCTTCTGGCTGTCTTGGACCTTGTCTATCATAGAGAAGTTACCAGTTCTTTTTGCTTTTTTTAGTACATTAAGTGAATGCCTTATGCAAAGGAAATGCCAGTTTCCTTCTCTCCATTTCATACTTTAAAACAAAATAGAAAGAATATGCAGGAGTTGTTACTGAGGCAAATGCCAATTTGCTCATGCAGGCAAGCAATACAGCAATAAGACAAAGCAGACAACTGCAGGCTGGTTTATGAGATGTGGGCCATAAGAACATTCATCATTCCTTTGAAAGGCACCTATTAATCATCTCCTAACAACTTTTTAGCCTCCATAAACAACCTCTGAGAAAAAGCAGTGAGTTCTAGTTTGACTGTCCAGGTTAAAATGCTAGTTTGAAAAGCAGAAGCAACCACAGCCAGCGCCCTTTATTGAATGAAACGTGTCTGAAGGATCATGGTGATCTGATAAGAGAGGTCTCTGACGCGGTTGACATGGAGAAGACCATGACTATGCTCAGGTGCTAGCTGTAGTTTAGATAAGAAGACATAGAAATGTAGAGCTGCTAAACATTTTTGCTCTTTCTTTTACTATATAATTCATATAGATGTTAATGGAAGAAAGAGATCCAGCCCTGTCTAAAACATCCCCAGAGGAATACTGTAGAATCTCTATTTTCCCTCAGTTTGGTCTAGATCAAGAGGTGTCCTCAAAAGGGCTCTCTTGACACATGATGTTACCATGAAACGTAGGTTAGCTTAAGGGGAAAAGGTGAAACGCAAACTTGAGAACCAGTCATTAGTTGCTATCCTGCAACAAACTGACATTTTAATTCATTCCTTTCATGAGATGGCTTTATTTACTGCATACCTCAGTAGAGGTTTTCTCTCAAAATCATGGGGATGTGGCCTCACTGAGACATGGTAGTGCTGTTCTTACTGTTCTTACTGAGTGTGTGCTAAGGCCATTTGTCTTGATCGTCAGCTGGGGAAAAAAAACGATTCAGGACAGCAAAATGTAGCTTTAGTTGAACCTTGATGTAAGGACAAAAGGGGCTATGCTGCCCTGTTTCTGCCTGCTTCTGTAGAAATCACGAAGATGAGAAGGAAATAGCAGGCAGGAAGAAAAAAAGTGCTGCAGCAGTGAGATCAATGATTATTTTTATTAGATGTATAGATTGAGCTTAAGTTGAGCTAAAGATAGCACCACATTCTTTTCTAATAAAGCCAACAAAGAAAGCAAACAGATACATAAAATATAGCAAAATAAAATGTTTGTAAATAAAATAATAAACTCCTGAAAGGATCAAGCTTTTCAATATTTTTGAAGTGCTTATATTGATATTTCATTTGCAGGAGGTAACAACGTTCCTTTAAATCATTGAGAGTAATTGAACAGATCTGGCTGTAGATTGTTTGCTATTCTGAGGATTAAATATAGGAAACGTAAGTTGCCTTCCGATAGTGCTCCCATAAAATAAACAAAGTCTTATTCTGCTTGAGTTTTGTGGGTATCAGAATGAAAAATAATTTTTCACCTAAATAAACGGGCATCAAATCACTTAAAAGCTTATACACTTGCTAGCAAGATGTACCTCATGTCTTACAAAAAGTAAACAATGCGACATGTCATACCTTTTACAGTACTGTTTGCAAAAGTTACGTTCCATTGCTGTTCTCCCTGGTTGGCTGTAAAAAACATGTACAGGATTTAAACAACGTCTGAAAGTCTTTGACAACATTACTTCAGATGTCCAGGTGATGTATAACAAAAATCTTTACGTCTTTACTTGCAAAACCAGTCACGCCATGCTGAATTTTTTTGTGCTATACTTTCTGCTAAGTGTGATTTGGAACACGCTTGCATTAATGTTGTCAGGCAGGATTCCAAAATAGAATAAAAAGACTACAGGTAACTCACCATCGTTCTTTAAAATTGCATGAGTACTCAAGTGTGAAATCAGATTGGGATTCTGGAAAGGAGACATAACAGGATTTCGCCTGAGGATCTCTATGAAGGTGCTTTGGGAAGCAAACAGCTTTTGTCCAGATCTTGTAAATTAGACCCCTTAAATTACATCATTCTAACATTTATCACTACTCCAATTTGCCCCCAACTCCCAATGCCTTTCAAATCAGTGATTTTTAAAGCAACGTAACTGGACTTAAAGAGCCCAGATAAGCTGCTTGTCAGAGATATAAAAGATTCCACTCACATGCTAAAACTCATATTTAGTGGTTTATCTGTTCTGAATTCCTCAAATATTCTCCAGATTGCCTATAATGCCTACAGTTTCAAGGGCACTGGAATTGTTTTGAAGAACAAAGAGACTAGGGTAGTGCATTTTAAGTGTACTAATTATTGGGTTAGTAGAGCTAATATAACCTATTTTAGTCTCACCGTGCTTTTCTGAATGTAGCAACCTGGTTCAACATTTATTACCCACAGCTCTTGTTCTTCTCAAAATTAAGGGAGCCAAAAAGAACGAAAACTGTTCACCTAAAGGCATTTGCGCTTCCTAGAAGCTGATCAGCAATAAATGTAGTACAATACTAATAACACACTGTAAACACAGTTCAAAGTTAATCCTTTATGCACTTGTGAATACAAAGCAACAAAGGATACAGAAGAATAGCTTTGCAAGAAACCTTCTTTTACTGGACAAAGACTATATAAAAAAATAAAATGAATAGACAATAGATAACAAAAGTTAAACTATGGAACATTTTAGTTTTCTACGTTACTCAACATGGATAACTTCTGTACAAGGTCACTCTGGACAAAACAGACACAATCTAAACTGTCTGTCATCATCTTGCCACTCCTCAGTGTTTCTTTTTTGAGTCTGAACCCTGGAAGAATCCAGATTTATATGCTGCTTTTTTTTTTTAACATAATGCTAGAGAAGCAATTATGAACGTCAGTGTCACAGCTAATAGATATCTGAAACCCTTTCTTTTAGATCTTCCTGAATTACATTAAAGTTGCCAGACCTTAATTACGTCTCTCTTGGGCGGGATTCCATTGCTTAACCTATCCCAAGCTTGATCTGAATCGCCACAAGATACTGGTCATAACTATTTTCTCAAACGTATCTACAGATATATAGCTATATGATGACACAGTGATCACACCTGCAAAACAAGAAGCAAAACATGAATTCCTGAAAGGTGGGAACATCTACAGTACTCTATGAAAGCTTCGATTTCCCCCTGAACTGAGCTAACCTCATTCCTGGAGGTAAAGCAAAACACAGTGAAAAGAACCCCAACACCCCACTCAGCTCACCATACATGATGTTTCCCCATGCCTCTCGTAGTCTGACTGTCAGCTTTCCATTGATTCATCCCTCATAGCCTTTCCTAATCTATTCATGCCCCCTCCCCTTTTCTGAAGTCTTTGAAGTTTCAGATCTCTGCTGAACCCGGGCATAGCCCGAGGAAGAGTACCCCCTTTCCAGCCTACACAGAGCCAGTTTGTCTCCCAGCAGCCCAGCAGCCACTCGTATCTAAAATTCTTTGAAGTTCTCTACCTTAGGCTGCCTTATCTGTGTCATTGTTCTACCTTATCACTCACTTCTTTAACAACCTTGTTGCCATTTCCCATGATTTAACTCTGTGCATTCAGGGTGGCAACAGAACAAAACTGAGCCGGCAAAGTGTCATAGATAATGCTAGATTCATAACAAATTCTCCAAGTATATATTTCCAGCCTTATAGCTTGGACAGAAGAAAATGCATTCTGTAAATAGCAATTAATATTTTTTTCTTCAATTCTAAGTAGTTACTTAAATTGTAATCAAATTAAGCGGGGCAACATTAATTTTAAATACAAGATGCTCCGTGACTCGAATTTATGTATACCAATAAGATGCTTATAGCCCCTAGGATATTTTCCGGAAGCTCTGAAAAGCCAGGCCTGCTTGGGATGTAAATGCTTACCTCACTTCCCTGAATGGAACCCATACCAGAATTTGTGTCCCTACATCGCCTGTCTAATGCACAAGAAGACTTAGATCGCTCAGAAGGACTACGGTGCACTGTTCATAGAAAGCTGCTTAGAGTACCCGGCAGAAAACACCGCACTATGAAATGCTCACTCCTGTGACTCTGGGGATGGTCCTTCCAGCTCTCCTGGAAGTAGGGTCCAGCATCTCCTCCGGAGGACAAGGGCATACCTTTCACACAACTGAGGAGGACTTGACTTCTTTTAGAAAAAAGCTGTGCTGTGGTGGTGTTCCTGTGAATACCGGTGGGTAGCATTCCTTTCATACAGCTTTAAATGGCTGCGGCTGAGCTAATTACGTCAGGGTCCCCTTGCAGCCCATGGAAAGAAGGAAACATTTGGAGTGGTTGCCTGAACTGACATTCTTTAGACATTTATTTTTGGACAATCACATACTGAATCTACTGACTGCTAAGGTAATTGAGGTAGTTTCCATCTCAAAAGTAGGTACCCAGGGTTCAACTGAACTATCCCCTCACCCCCTCCCAGTGACTAGAATACTTTGTGAAGAAGTAGAGGACCCTCTCTAGCCTGAGTGGGTTCATTGCTTCTCCAGATGGAGAGCCCTTATCAGAAAGCTGTGTGTCCCCATGGCTCTGTCGGAAGCTCTGCTGTCGTGTAAGAGAGCACACGCTGCACAGGTCAGTCGTCTGAAAGACTCCAGGGAAAGTGGGTTTGTATTGCACTCTCATCTCAGCATTTGCTTTTCTTTTCTTTCTCTTGTTCCTTTCTTTTTTTTTTTTCTTTTTTTTGAACAAAGTCTATTAAATGTAAACACATAAAAAGCCCTAGAATCAAGAATGAAACCCAGGACTCCTTTTATCTTAAGTAAGCATCACCTCCCAGGTAAGCGTATTAGCCACAAGTCTGCAAAATAAAAGGTGGTCAGACTGCCATCACTTCTCCTCCGACAGGAAAATAGCTCGAAAGCAACGCTGACAGGGACCCAGTTCAGTAGCTCTATGCTGGAATGGCATTCAGCAAGAAGTTCCTCCTTCTCCTCCAAGCCACAAACTTTGGCATTGCTCTGCTTCACTTCTGAATTCCTATCATCGCTGGGAACTGGCTTGTCCATTCTGCGCCTGCACAAATGGCAGAACTTCATGAATCACACCTGAGGAACTATCAAGTGATGTGAAAACATCTAAATGCCTCTTGGTTTAAGCAGTTATTGTGTGAGCAGAATTTGGATCATGATTTTGATTTAGGTGTCAGATTCTTGTCTAGAGCCCATTTTAGATGACTGCAATTTTTTTTTCCTAATGTTTCCCAACAATAAACCAATATTTCAAAGTAAAGATGAAAAGTTTTTAAAAGCCTGATTAACTATAAAATCACAGTCTATATACATCCTTTAGGATAAGTTTTCTAGTAAATCTCTTCAGACAATTCTTCTAGCTTAATTTACATAAAAATACCATATGAAAGTGGTGGGGCTTGATGTGAATGCATCAAATTATTAAACGTAAATATTTTAACCTATTTTTTAATTAGCATTTTGATTATAGAATTGTAAAAGGAGGTGAAAGGTATCTGTAATAGCATTGTTAAAACCAGAATTTGGATCAGGTTTTCAACAAACTTAAAGTGCAAGCATCGGGCAAATTTGGGTCATTCAGTAAATTTTGGTGTGAAAGTCTTCAGAAGTTTACTGTATGATTTCAATATGGCAATCTACACTGTAAGAATGTAAGATTAATTTTCACTTTGATATTTAGCCTAACCAAATTTGAGGATGAAAAAATTCACAAAGTGACCCAATATAAAACTCAATATACACAAAGGAGGGAAGACCAATTTCGGATCTCTGGGAAAAAAACAGTTAGACATTGCCTAAGAAGTTATTTGGCAGAACGGCCTTCAATTTTTTTTTTTAGTCCAAAATGAAAAAATTCCACGGACTTTGTTTACGTACCTCCATCGGCCGCGCTTCACAAAAAAAATGAGACTGGTAAAAATCTTACGCCTGCCAAGAAAGAACCCCCTCTTGATTATTGGCATTTCAATGCAATTACAGAATTCAGGTTTAAAAATTAGACTGAATGATAAAAAGCACATTCTTCATAAATATTTAACCTTCTTCAGTATGACAGTAATTACAGTGTGGAGCTCAGTAGCTGCATATTCCATTTAAAAGATCTGTCATGCCTTCCATTCTAAATGCTTCTTTTCAAAGGTTTGCAATGCCAAGATAAAAAGAAAACTCCCTCAAGGTGGAAACTTGGAATAAAGCCTCAGCTTCTAAAAATTATTATTAATGGTAGATTCTGAGGATGAGAAAGGCTGTTTGAAATATAGTGAGATTTTACAACCACTGCTTTCTTTTCCCGAGCAAAATATTTAATAACTTTGGAGAGTTATTCAATTTTTACATTCTAAAAATGTCTAGAAAAAATTGCAAAATATTTTCAAGATGAAAACATTGATTTTCATGAAACATTTTTTGTTTCTAAATGTCCTTTGATCCTACTGATGACATTTCATCATTTAAAAAAATACTAAAATTAAAGATAAAGCATTTGCTGTTGAATACAATGGTTTAGGTTGAATGAAATGTACCTTTTGCAGAAATTCCAGATAACTGAAAAAACTACTGTTCAATCAGCTTTGGATAGGTATAAATACATTTTGATAGGTAAAACCATGTTTTCATATTACGGAAAGCTAGCGAATAACTTTGAAGAAGGTTTTGACAACGCTTAACTCGAAATTCTAAGTTGTTTAGCTAGGGCAAGCTAATTTATCCATTTGAAGTCTGACGGTCTGGGGGTGGGGATAAGGTGGGAAGAGGGAAAGTGCTAAACCTCAGCTATGCTCATTAGTTAAGTGAAGACGACAAGTCTTGTCAGGAGAGGGTGGCATTTGTGGCTGTGCTGGCACCCAGGCGTTTGACCTAGGTTTTCACTTGTGCTAGAAGCGGGATGTGTAAGTGTCACGCCAGGGCAGAATCTTGTTCTGCTACTCGGCAGGTGCAGTCAGAGCACCTAAGGAACAATTAAGACTTCCCATTTTCTTCCAAGGAGAGAGCAGGAGCGGCTCCCAGGAGCTATTTTCCCATTCTCTGCCCACACAGTGTGGATAAGAAACTAGGCTAGTTTGCGTGGGGGTGGGCAGGGGGAGGAGGTAGATAAAGACACATATGTTTATATGGCACTTCAACTCTACTGGAAGTCAGTGAGGTTGGGAGCCCAGCTGCTGCTTATGCAGCTTTGAAAAGCTGCTTCTCTGTCCTTGGAGCTGAACTATTATTAGAAGCAAAATTCCTCTCCAGCTTCGTGGCTGTATCAGTGAAGAGTAACCGACAATACCTCTACAAGATGCTGCATACTCCTCTTTAAGATTAGTCCAAGAAACGCAGTCGAAACTGGAGTTTCACTCCAGATTCTCTTATGCACTGAAAAATGTAATGAGAATATCATTGTGGTTTGCTTCTTTCCTCTTCTAGGCTTTTTCTAAAAAATTAAAACCTTCTCTTTCTTGGGTGTTCATAATGGCTTTAGCCCTGATTATCTGCATGCTATCATGGATTATCTTTATTCATTTACATCGCTTTGCATTTATGACAGTGAATTTCACTGCATTTTTGTCACTCTATCAGCTAGTTAGCATGAGGAGTTTCTGCATCTCTTGACAGTCAGCCTTAGATTTGTCTGGTTTAAATAATTTTGAATAATATACCAACTTTGTTATTTCCCTGTTCATCCCTTTTGCAGATTTTTTTTTAAAATATGCTACATAGCACTCAGATCTTGCTTCTAACTTTTTTCTATTATCACATCCAACCATATACTCCTACCCTTTTTTTCCCCATATCTTTTAAACAGTTGCTGACCTATGAAGGGACTTCTCTTTTTTTCCTGTGACAGCTTCATTTCTTCAACAAAATTAACTTGATCATCCCTACTGATATGCTGTTGACTTTAGAAGACCCCTAGTAGATGTGAGAAATAGGAGTTCCCCCTAAAGAATGACTCTTCCTTCAGATAACACGTAACCATTTCTCTACTAACTCTAGTACGTTGGATAGTCATCACTCAATATAAACTGTATTCAGCTGGTTAAGTTATGAACTTCATATTTCTACATTCTCTCTGGGACAATCCTTAACGTTTCTTTAATATACTAAAAGATATTGGCATTTAGACAGTTATTCAGCTAAGTAGCCTAAAATCCTGTAGTAATCTACACATTTGTCTGGTATAAAAAACAGATTCACTGACTTTAATTTCTTGGGATCCTTTCTGTTTCTTCTGGAAGTTTGGTTCCTTTTGGAAAGCTGGCCACATTTTATTACTTTTGTATTAAGGATGATGAAACAATGTACGATATAACACAGACATTGACCAAATTAATTTCATTAGGTCCTAGCTCCCTTCCAACTGCTCTAAATTTACTAAATTTCAGAGGGAAAGAACAGCAAAAACAAGAATTCAATAATAAAATAATAAAGAAAGGAGAGAAAAACTCTAGCCATCACTCAGAGACAAAAAGAGACATGTAGAAAAATAAGCCATTTCAATGGGGCAGAAGTATAAATTTTTCAAAAATAAACTCCCCCCCCCCCCCCCCCGCACAATATTCTATGGAAGACTGTTCTGTTCTCAACACTGTGTAACAGACAGAACTCACCTTCTAGAAACTCACTGCTCTACTTGCAACTCCACCTCCTTTCTGGGGTTACAAAATTGAAGGTTTGAGGTATTCATTTTTCCTCCTTTTGGGGACCCATGACAAATACTACTGGCATGCAGCCTTCTTGGATCAAAACCTATGAAAAAAAGAACTTTAAAATGAAGGAATCTTCATACATTGTTAGAAGATAGGTTTTTCCCTAAAATTAGACCATAAATGACAAGGTGAGGCTTGAAGCAGGAATCTGGATGACAAATGTTGCTTGCAAATACATTCATAAATTCATAAATTTGAAATTTTTTTTATGAATTTCATAAATTCATAAATTTGAAAATATGAGGAAAAATAAATATGTTTTGCTCAGGAAGACACGCTTATCTAAGGATGAAGCTGTCATTACTGGGACAGGGCTACCTCTTTTTTATGAATTGTGCTACTTCTTCACTATAATGTGTCACATTTTAACCTCTTCATATAATCATGGCTGTCGAGTAACAAAGATGATTCCCTCACATGTGCCTCCAAACCCCATGTCCGCATTCACCTACACTCTTTCCAAAATCTTTGTACATCTTAAGAAGAGACTTGAGAATAAAAAGATTATCTGGCTTAGTATATTCTTTGAGGAAATCGTAGTTATTAGTGAACAGATCATTTTTATGGTTTGATTTCAAGGCAGAAATAATTTTTGTTGGTTAATTCATCTGGCTTGGTTATTATTTAAACATTGTTAAAATGGAAGAAACGACAATAAATGAAATTTATTTCACTGAAGTTGGTCACATTTATGTGAGCATAATCGGGTGAGTATGAACATATATAAGTCCATAATTTAAGGGTTTTTTTTCAGTTCAGTGGTCTGAGCTGCTCTATAACTCTTGCAGTGAACTGACTCTCTCAGTGTCCATTGGAAGACCATGAGCACTTGATTGTCTTTGTCCTCATCCTCATTCAGTAGTGAACACATCATCAAAGGTAAAATTTACACAACAGCTCAGGCTTGAGCACCAAACAGAACCGAAAGTCTTTATATGGGAATGTCAGAAGACTCTGGAATGATACCAACTGTGAGTGTTCTGACACAAGAGGATTCTCTAGAAAAGACCACCTCCTTCCTTTCTGATGCAGATGATAGTATTTATTAGTTTCATCCTGGAAATCAAGTACTTGAATCATAATATGAGATACAAATCCAGATATGCTACTTACACAGTAAGTCCTATTCTGTCATGTGCACTAAAATGATGTCTCTGTTTCTGCAGACAGGAAGTTCTGCTCCTTTTCCTTCTGGGACAAGACAGGAATCCTGCTGCAGCACACAGCTCTCCAGGGGCATTACTATGCAACCTACTCCCTACCTCTCACTGCCTCTGGAGTAGTGATCCTTGCCTTCTCCTGAGCACAGCCTTCAAAGAAAGTCACAAACTCAACACGACCCACCTCTTGGACCTCACTGCTGCCGTACAGTCTGGAGATGCATGATGGTGTCCTAAGGTACCCAGAATGCTTGAGTGTGCCAATCACCAGATGCTCTGGAGGGTACAACCACGCTAGGAGTACGTTTATAGGTTCAGGATATGTTTACACGCTGTGTTGAAAATGATGCAAACTTAAGAAATTTCCATGTGTATGTCCCCCTGCCACGTATACCTTCCCTCTGCACTGCAGTTTATTCTCCCTTCAGGGACCTCCTTCTTCATCCTTATATAGTATGTGCCAATAAAATTGGTTATAGGCCTTTTCTATGAATTAGATCATTAAAATGATCTAAAATTTTTATCTCCCCTTGGAAATATTTTTTTTGCAATCATGTTTTTTAAAACCAGCACGTTTTCATGAAGCAGATGACAGTTCGGTGCCCTAGATAAGACTGTCCTAGCCAAACCTTTACAGAGATCCTGCTTTTCACTACCTTTAGAAAACTGCTTATATTAACATCATTAGTATAATTAGCCAACTATTAATCTTTAAAGGAGTCTCAAAGAACTACCAGAATTTGGCAGATAAAATGGCATTTCATAATTAAACCTCAGTTTTAAAGGAAGAAAGTGTCCACATTTGGATAGCAAACAGAGTAACACATTCTTCAGTAATTTATAGCCACATAATAAATAAAAAATATACCTTCGATAATCAGTTGTCAATGAAATGCCTGACCTGTTTAATGCAAGCACTTCTAACTGGATATGTGTAAGGAGAAGAAAGATTTCGTTCTTATCAACAAGCTATTATGAATCTTTATGGCAAAGATGGATGGAGAGAGGGAGGGGACAGAAATGGAAATATCTTAAATGACTAGATGCAATTCTAGATGATAGATATTCTTGGAAAGATTCACATAGCAAGATAATAACTAGAAATAAAACCCTAATCATATAGCAGAAAAGTAGAGAATGTGGTTGCTGGTAAGATTCCTGAACCAGAATCAGAGAAAGAGGAAAATAAAGAAAATGGAAAATTTGAATAGGAGAACAAAAGATTGCACACTAGAAATGCAGGTGCGAAGGGGAAAACTACATGTGAATGTTGGAGACAAAAGATGATGGAAAGAGACATCCCCTCATTTCTGAAAGGCTTGCTGATTTTTTTCAAAAACGGTATCAGGCTAGAATAGAAATGGGAGGTTATACTTTGCAGGAAAAGCCACAGAACAGGATACAAGATAAGAGTTCTAGTGTTAGCATACAAAGCATCTCAGCCCAAGTGTATAAAACTTCACAAATGAGATTTCCAACTCAGCATAACCAATGCCTGTGTGTCAAAAGAAAAATGAAAGGTTGAGTCCTCTGTTATCAGGAAATAATTTAGTGCCATTGACTTCAAATAGAGATGGAGCAATTAACGCCAGCACAGAACCTGGCCCGATCCATTAGTTTCCATACTAACAAGGAGAAGCACAATTCCCTGTTAATTTGTGATGAACTTAAAATAACTCTGACTGTTACAGCTCAGAAAGGGGAAGATGAAACAAGCACTGCAGAGCAATTGGAAGAAGTTCATTTTATGAGAAACAGCTCTTCATTCTCTTTGCAAAATCATTACCGCTGCTAATAATCTCACTAATATTTTTACATGCATGCATTGAGTATATATATGCATCGAGGAAAGTCCAGTCCTGTCTGGATAGCTGAGAAACACAAATATATTCAGAAAGAACAACATTTTCTTTAAGATGTTAACACAACACTTAAATACATTTCTCAAGCCTCAGCTAACTCCCACTGGCTACGTACTCATGGTGCCTGCTGCAGTGGATCCCAGTACCTCGAAACCCCAGATGTGAGAGGTTTAAGCTGTGTTTGAGCCTGAAAGTGGCCATACACTAGGGGTTCTGTCCAGAAGTTTTCCTTCTTTCGTTTCGCTTCGGCCAAAGGAGAAACCCTGACTTAGTGTCTATCCCTGCAAATTACTGGAAGCGTGAGCTGAGTTGAAGCTCTGCCCGTCCCACTGACAAAACACAGCTTTCAGTGATCTTCCCATTCCTGGCAGAGTTAGCTAGAAATTTTTCTACACGAACTGGATGAGAGGATCCATTTGACAGATGCAGGCAGGTTTCCGACAGAGGATAGCACACTTTACTGGCAGTCCAGCAGTGTGTCAGACAAACCAAACACAGCCACGATTCTGGCAACTGCAGAATAATAGCTGAAGCCATGAGTGGTAGGGATTTAGGGCTCCCTGCCAGGGAGTTAGAAACCTTTTGGTCATGGGACTTGAGTGAAGCCAAGACTGCCATGCTGGCTGGATGTGGTCAAGGGTATGAAAATGACCACCACTGTGGTGTCCAGGGAGGTTAAAGAAGTTCGTCGACAATTTGCTTTTGAGAAAACTATATCAATAATTCTTTGTGTTTTCATTTCTTCATACAAACAAAAGTTCAATATATTCCTTTCTCAACAGAAATGTCATTATTTTGTTCAAATGCAGAAACATTTTCTAAACCCTCTGAATCTCCTACTGAATGTAATTACATATCGCAATGAGCCTCGGTACATGGGCATCTGACCATACCATTAGGCATCCTGAGAATCTGTGAGGCTTCAATGTCTTTGCTGGTATGGGCCCTAAAATACCTTCACGAAATTAATCTTTCATTGGAGAAAGGTTTATAGAAAGAACAGCAAGTGCAAGCAGGCAAATTATTAACCTGCAGAAGTTAATACATATCTTCAACTTTGCTGTTTCGATGGGAACTTAAGTTCTAGGACTGGATCGAGGTGTTGGGACTGCACATGATGCAGAGCATAAACATCTCCCATGAACATCTATGTCTCCTGCAGTCCATGGATGGCTAGGAAGAGCAGGTCCTTGAAAAAAATTCCTGGGGAAAAAAAAAAAGAAAAAAGAAAAAACCCAAACCTCTGAATAAAATAACTCCTGTCATTGTTTAGAACTGCTTGGCCCATTAAAGCTAAGGGGCCTACTCAGGATAGAAAGCATTTCATTCCAAATACTTGATCTGCTATTCTTTCTTTCACGCATGAGACAACTGTCTGCTCCGACTGCCTGGGAACGGGCATTTCATGATTGGTTATCTCTTACCATCTCCACATGACAATCTTCTACTTTATATAAACAATTAAATATTTATTTTACGTCAGACTAAATAGTCTAGCACGTAGATCACACACTTGAGAATACAGAAGGACTGTGTTTAAATTTTTAATACACAATTTTATCCCGGAGCATAAAAATACTGGGGGGGGGGGGCAGGGGGAAATGTTGCTCAAAATTGTACACTTCCTTCAAGAACTGTCATTGGAATAAATTCTCATTTTCCCAGAGAAAAGGTTCATTTCAGATATTCAAGTCATGCCACTACTAAGATGTCCATCTCACATCAGTCCTGCTAACGGGCAGCTCAGGGACTTGCTCTGCCAGGATGTCATTTCCCTGTTCCTTTGGCAGCCCACCAAAAAACCCACAGCTCTCTTAACTCCTGATTTAGCAGCACATTTGCCTGGGCTGCCAGGCCTCCCTGCTAGGCTCCCCGTGTCCTGAGTGGGAGCTGCCTGCGTGTGCCGCCCACCTTACAGAGAGACCCGTAGCAAGGCTGACACAGAGTGGTCAGAAATATTCTAATAGAGCTCCGTGTTGGAATTTCCTAAAATGCAATGTTTCAAAGACTTCCACTGTACGGGAAATCTCACATTTCCTGTTTTTTTCTTGATTTAGGAAGAGCATTTGAAAAAGAGAAAGGTCCTGAGCGGTAGACAATCTCCTGTACTGATTTACTTTTAAACTTCATTTCTAGCTCTGAATCCCTTTCCCTATGAACAGATACTCAAGCTCTGCCATTACCTAAATAGGTCAAAAATTGATCCACTGATGGCTTCCATTACAAACAGAAAATCCCATGCCTGGAAGGTGCTTGCTTCTCACAGCTTACTTTTGTCATAGGATTCCTCTGGGGCCCTAATATTAGGAAAATTCTTTCAAATCTAAAATCACAAATCCTAAAGTGTGTATGGTGAATGTATGAGGGACATTTTAAAATACATTTTACCTCATTTGCTGTCTTCTACCTACAATTTGTCAAAAAACAGAGAAGAGTCTGCTGAACCCATAGGCTTTTAGAAGCCAACAACTCCATCTAAGGAGCAATTAGCAAAGAAACCACATGACAGTAACAGCTGCTGAGCATCGCAAAATCTACCAACAACTAGGCAAGCTGGGCAAACTCAAAAGCACTGAACAAGAAGAGAAATTTGTACCACAGTACGATAACAAAACAAGAGATCCAACACCCATGTGGAAGAGCAGACATGAGATTGTCTGTGCTCGTGATGTTGCATGGAGGTTTTGGGTTTGGTCAGAATTTTGAAGACGTACACCCATTTTTTGCTACATTTTGACAACTTCATGTACTCAAACAAGGGCAGTTTCATTTAAATTATGAAGAATCCACCAAAAAAAAAAAATATTCAGGAACTGTGAAGTCATATGAGATGCACTTGGGCATAAAAGGAAGTTAATCTGCAGTATTGGTAAGAGTTTTCTAAAACAGCTGGAGACCAAAAATTTCAATAATACAAGCAGCTGTTCCCGGTTGATTAGGTAACAGCATTCACAAGAAGTCTTCTAGAGCCAGTGCTCTGTATGCTGCTGTATTTCCTTTGTTTAAGTTCAATGTGATCTGTCTGCCCAGTGTAAACACAACGTGCACATAGTACTGATAAAAAAGGGGACGTTATATCTGACAGCGTCACTGGATTCCCCTGTAACAGCAACAATTTACTTAGAAGGCCCCCACAACAACCACAGCATGCTCACTCTGCAACAATTCTAAATCCAACGTGCAGATACTCAGTGTCTTTTGTAATTCAACCTCAATCTCATCTTCACATTTCCTGCTTGTCTTTTTGGAGTATTTACATCTGCCTGGCAAACAGTCTCACCGGGAAATAGTTTGCAAGCAAGGAAGAAACTGGGCATATGTAAAACATTTAATTTCCTTAGGATGAAAAATACTCGCTGCTGAAATTCCTCTTCATAGTAAAAGGTGCCCCTTTAAAAAAGAAAAAAAAAAAAAAAGCTGAAGTGGTGTTTGCAACCCTTCCTTCCCCATGACTTTAGAGGAAGCAGTGCACGTATTTTGCTGTTGGGTCACAGGGCATCATATGAGATGTCTAATCATCTGCTGGATGTTGGTGTGGTACCTCATGTAACTGTGCCCTGATCCTCAAGTAGGGTTCAGTCACCACAGTACAATAAGAATCACAGTCATAATAACAGTAAGGCACCTCTGCTTACTGACACAATATCATGATGTAATTTGGGCTCTTTCTTTCTGACTGTTTGACGACGAAAAGTCCCTTCTGCTCCTACCATTTCTATAGCATTGAATGAGGTCATCCTTTGCAAACACGAGGGGTCTGAAATAACATTTGTAATGAGGTATTAACTGTAGTATAATGGAAAAAAACCTTCTGAACTTTACAAAACTGCCCATGATTTATAATGATTGTATATCAAAGGATGTCAGGGGAGGAAGTGCAAATGAGACTATAATAACTGAAACAAAGGGACAAGAATAAAGAAATGAAGATAAAAAGAGGCAACCACACCGACAGAGTTGTTAGGGCATTAGAAGAAAAACAGCACTTGCAATTTATCAAGTGATTAAGCTCAGATACTACTCATTAGGGAGACTCCGGCTTTCTGAACAATAACATTTGGCACTTGCTAAAAGTAGAGGTGTATTTTCTATTAAGAGTTAACATCAAGAATTACGATACATCCTCTTAAGGCTCAGTAAAAAAATCCAAACTTGAGCAGCCTGTGTAACTGAACATGAACTGTCCCTTTTAATGTCAATGAAACAACTTATGGTTTCAAAGCTTGGCATGTACACAGCGTTGGGCTTTTGACAAGCTTGTTCATGTTTTATACTAAAATCTTTTTATGAGAAAAAAAGGGAACACACCTTAGATACATAGCTAAGAATTTATTGTTAGGCTGATTAATATTTTAGCATGTAATCAAAATACAACATTGAGTTATTTTTTGCCCAGGTACAATTATACCACTGCATATGTCTTGAGTTATCTAAGTATTACAGAAGAACCCTCTTAATACTACGGGAAATTATATACTCTCTTCCTAGTACCTACCCATTTTCTCTAATCACGGAGTTTCAGAGTTGGAAGGGACCTCTAGAGATCATCTAGTCCAACTCCCCTGCTAAAGGAGGATTGCCCAGAGCACATTACTCAGGACTGCATCCAGGCGGATCTTGAAAATCTCCAGAGAAGGGGACTCCACAACCTCCCTGGGCAGCCTGTGCCAGTGCTCTGTCACCCTCACCGTAAAGAAGTGTTTCCATGTATTTGAACGGAACTTCCTGTGTTCTAACTTGTGCCCATTGCCCCTCGTCCTGTCACTGGGAACCACTGAAAAGAGCCTGGCTCCATCCTCCTTCCGCCCACCCTTAGATACTTGTATAATAAGGTCTCCCCTCAGCCTTCTCTTCTCCAGGCTAAAGAGTCCCAGCTCTCTCAGCCTTTCCTCATAAGGGAGATGCTCCAAGCCCTTAATCATCTTAGTTGCCCTTCGCTGGACTCGCTCCAGCAGTTCCCTGTCCCTCTTGAACTGGGGAGCCCCAAACTGGACACAGTATTCCAGTTGTGGCCTCACCAGTGCAGAGTAGAGGGGGAGAATGACCTCCCTCAACCTACTGGCCACACTCTTCCCTATGCAGCCCAGGATTCCATTGGCCTTTTGGGTGACAAGGGCACATTGCTGGGCCATGGATAATTTACTGTCTCCCACGACCCCCAGATCCTTCTCCTCAGAGCTACTTCCCAGCAGGTCCACCCCTAACCTATACTGGTGCTTTGCATTCTTCCTCCCCAGGTGCAGGACCTTGCACTTGCTTTTGTTAAACCTCATTAGGTTCTTCTCTGCCCAGCTCTCCAGCCTGTCCAGGTCACACTGGATGGCAGCACAGCCCTCTGGGGTGTCAGCCACCCCACCCAGTTTGGTATCATCAGCAAACTTGGTGAGGATACACTCTGTCCCCTCATCCAGGTCATTAAGGAATATATTAAACAAAATTGGACCGAGTATTGACCCCTGGGGGACACCACTGGTTACAGGCCTCCAACTAGACTCTGTGCCACTGATCACAACCCTCTGAGTTCTGTCACATAGAATGCTACTTGCACTCTTTTAATCCCCCTTTAGGTCCTAAAGTCAACAAATCCAGGCTTCTGTAAGAAGAAGGGAGCAGGGAAGCCTTACTAGAAAGGACTTGAAAGCAACCTTATTTCTTTGTCCCAATTAATAGAAAGGGCTGATGTTGGTTACCAACTATATCTACACACTTCTAAAACAAGCTAAAATCAGCTCAGGCTAAGGCAAGCCCAGACGAGTTCTAAGACCCTGGATTGCTGGGCCAATAAAAGCCCGTGGCTTCTTACTAGTAATGGCAATAATTATTTTTACTAGGCTACATATATGATTATGACATGTAGATGCTTGTGTACAGTACAGAAGAGAAGGGTATGTACACAAACGTGCCTCGCTGCAACAAAAGGCCAACCTACTGACTGCTGCTGTGAATACGCAAACCCTAAATGCAATGGAATTAAAAGCGATGCACGCAAACCTGCTATCAGAGCTATGTTTTGAAAATCTGTTACCACATCAGGGTGCCAAAGAATTTCTCTCGCATCTGATTTGTGTCTGATTTCTAGAATTACAGAACTGTCTGCTGCTTCAGTATTGTATAGATACTTGACATCGTGTTTCTAAGTATTAAATACGTAGAATAAGATAAGTCCTCCTGAAGTCAGATGGCTTTGCTCACAGAAACTAATGTCCCACTTAATTATTTAGAACTTTTGAGGAATTATCAGCTGAAAGTACAAAAAGGAATGGAAAAAAAATCTAGTCGGATTTATAAAAAGTCTAGGAGAAGATATTCAGGAAATTAAACTGCCTTGAGTGATGGATACAGCTTTCCTGTGGGACTGTAATGATGGATTATGTGCAGAAAGGGTTAGTGGTTAGCACAGCAGGTGTTAACAGTGTTGGAAAGATTCAATGATGTAATTTATTTACATATAGTCTAAAAAGGGAGTAAATAACAAAGCTTGCAGAAGACAAAAATTTGCATTAATTGGGTTTAGACAAGTTAAAACTGAAGAAAATTTAGATAGTTTTAACAAAGCTAGCCAAAAAGACAGTAGGGATTCAGGGTCAAATTACCACAAAATTTGATGGTATAATATATGATCCTTGATACGATAAAAGCTTTCTTTTAGTTTCCTGCCCAGATTTAGGAGAAAAATTTGCCCAGAAGTATATCCTGTATGATTGATCTTTACACCTCTCAGTGTAATATGTAGTCACTTAGAGAAAACACACTTGATGAGATGGACTTCTGGTCTGAGATGTTTAATACATTCTGGTGTAAACACTGAAAATATAAGAAATAAAGAAGTATTCAGAGAAAATGTACAGCTTGTTAGTCTAATAATTTTATAACTTTTTGTTGTTGTTGTTATTAGGAAAAATAAATGGGAAGTTGCCAAACAAGCATAGGGGGAATTCGGGTTATACTGTCTCTTGGACTTCTCTCTCGGACAAATTTTAAACAATAAACAAAAAGAGGCCAAGAATGTAGTCACAGGGCAGTTAGAGTAGCCACGTGAATCAGGCATCTGTGATATAAAGCTGGCAAGCCATTCTAAATGTTATTTGTACTGGAAGTTGAGCAGTAAATTCTAAGGTTGTTAAAATACTGAATTTAAATATATTCGTTACAGATAGGCATTCTATAAACTGAATTTATTGCTGATTGCCAAATTCCTTGAGTTATGTCAAGACCAACTCTCAACTTCAGGCTTGACTTAATACTTGACATTTTCAAGCCATAACTGCTCGAGTAGTACTATAAAATACAGGGCTAAAAATGTTTGTGTGGTGTTGTAGCATCTCAGGTTTTCTGTTTCAGATTGCATTTCAAGAGTGAACTTGTTAGTGCTGTGGTCAGGAATAGAATAACATGTTGGACTGACTAACCCAGAGATTTTGATTCAGCTATTCTTAAGTAGTTGACATGAACAAACAGATGACATTTTGTCTTGAGATTACCAACACATGAAACATGAAACACAGCCTCTCAGTTACATCAAAATTCATCTGACATTTTTAAAACACACCATGTACTTCCCACTCATCTCAAATGGTCTGCAAATAGTGAGATACCATGTAATCCCACCGTGCAATCTAGGGTTAATCAAAGATTGGGGTTTTTTTTTCAGTTTATGCTGAAATAAATGTGCAGTTATGGGAGTTTGGCTTCAGTTCTGTGCCACACAACATGAACAAAAATTTGCCCTTGCAGAGAAGAAGTCCAACTGCATACCAGATTGTGTTATCAGGAGTGTAGACAACAGGTCAGGAGAATTGACAATTCTCATTTTTTGACACTTTTGAGACCACATCTGCAGTACTGCAATCCAGTTTTGGGTTCCCCGAGATAAGAAAGATGTTGACATGCTGCAACAAGTTCAGGAAGTAAGTTGCTAAGATAGACAGGGAGTTGGAGTATATGGTTTGTGAGAAGAAGCTGAAAGAGCTGTGTTTGCTCGGTGTTAGGAAGAGAAGGCTTAGGGGAGATCTTACGCACAACTACCTAATGCAACAATGTAATGAAGATGGAGGCACAGTCCCTTCACAAAGGTGCACAGTGAAAGGACAAAAGGCAATGGACACTTTCTGACCTCAGTGAGAATCTTGTATTCTCAGACATTGTCATAACAGGACCAAAAAAATGACCTCTAAAATTACATTCTTCTACAATTCTCATTTTCACATGGAGAAATGCATACCCCACGCTTTTCCCCAGACAGCTACCTATGTGGAGATGAGGGATTTTGAGAAATTACAAGTGTTTAATGATTGTTGAAGAGCATAAATTTTCAAGTGTATGAACAAGACAAACACGGACATAAGATTCAAGAGTGAAGAAGCTGCAAAAGCCTCTCTTGGAAGCAATAAGCCTGTCCTAGGAGGAAAGAATTTCCCGACTAAAAGTTGCACATATTGAGGTCTGGAGAATCAGATGCCAAACAAGAACAGTCTTCAGTCTAATGCCAATAACCAATTTATAATGTTGGGGACTCGAGGATGTTTTAAAAGAACCATCTTACTGAGTGAGAATTTTCTCAAGCTGTGCTTGATAATACAAAAAAAAAAAAAAAACCAACAAACCAAAACCCACTTAAAAACTGTATGCAAAGACTCGATAACACTACTAAGCTCATGGATAGCTTGCTTTCATGGATCCAAAAAACTTTACAAGATAAACAGTATTATTTCCCTCTCTGAAACAGAAGAAACTGAGCCACCAATGCTAAATGACTTGACAAGACACCGACTTAGACTTAGACCCGGATTCTCTATCAGTCCATTGCCCAAGCCACTCGCCAACGGTGCTTCCAATTGCCTGACACTATGTTCTGAGCACGCCTGTATGACTGCATATATTTTGTATCTAAAATAATAAGCTTTCTGGTCTTTTTTTTTTTCTTGGAAAAAAAACCAAAACACAGTTTGTGTTCTAAGGTGTGTGCAAATTGGCTGATCGTGTCTCTATTAAGTCCTTTAACATTTATATAATCCTTAAGAGTCTCAAGACTTTTCTATTTATATAAGCAGTCACTGCATTTCACAGTTTGTCCTGTCAGCTTCCGTGAGGCCTGCTGCGTATCTCAGCAAGAGTTATTATATTCCCAAAGGAATCAGTGGTTACTCTTTGAAACGGAGCGCCACTACCTTGGAGAAAGTCTTCATAACAATGGGCTATTTTTGCCATAGATGGACTTCTTTTTCCCCCTTTATAATTAATTTGAACTAGAACATTCAGCAAAATTGTAAAATGCAGTATGTCTCATTTCTCAATGAGAAGGCGTCTGCAGTAAGTGGACTCCATATTGAATTAATTTTTCTATTCAGTAGATGAATGCAGTACACGATACCATTCCAGTAGTATTCACATTCAATATCATCCGCATGAAGAAAATATACTGTACTGGCATTCAGTTTTGACATCTTTTCATGCAAAATTGAATAACTCGGTAGAGTAGTTAACGTAATTAGATGTGGCTTAAAAGGACACTGTCACATGATGGAAATTTTGTGATAAAGTTAACTAGTGGTTTATGTTTTGCCATTGTGAATGATGACATCAGCACTGGCTGAAGTTATCAGAAAAGTAATGTGTAAAACAGAGGAGGCTGCCAGGTGTTACCTTCGACTCTTTGAAGAATTGTGCTTTAAGTCCATATCTATCCAAAAGTAAACTTAATTAGTAAAGTACTTTGCATGGCTGGAAGCACAATAATATTAGAATATGCTGTTTGATGGATTCTTGTGGGAATTAAATGTCTGAGACATCTTCAAATTTTTTTTTACACAAAAAAAGACAGATAAGATGCAGAAGATGGAAACTGACCATCTACCTCCTATAGATAATATTATTAGCAACAATAATGAAGCAACATACAGTAGATCAGAAAGCATCACTTGTATACACCCTAAAAGGATTCAATTCACCTTGCTGCAGATGATAAGAACAAAGTTAATGTACCGTATAATCCCCACATAACTCCAAAAAGCCGTGTTATTTCAGTTGCTTTTCAGTCAGAAGGCAAAAGCAAGGATACTGCTTTTGGAACAAATAATTTATATGTTTGAATTGATTTAACATGCATGCTTATATTCAGGGAAAGCACACAGCATTCTTCCTGACAATCGCTTTGCAATGCATAACAGACTCAGATGAGACATAGAAGACCCCTTAAAAGGTCAATTTCTGCCACTGACTGTATTTCTTAAGTCCAAATAAACAGACAGCATTTAGTCAGATATGTGTGTGCTTTGCACAGTGCACAATGTGTGTGTTTAAGATCATGACTGTTTCCTTAAAGCCACTTTTGTCACCAGTACTGGCTTTGACCCTGAAATCCTAACTTACAAAAATCCAACTAGTGCCACTTTGTGATCCAACTGCTGAACCAAAACCCAAGCTGGACAGACCATTGGTTTTGTGCAGTATACAGGGAAGAGCTATTCGGGAAAGACTTCCCACAGTCACATGGTAGAATGGCATAGAGCCACACTGCCTTAATTCTGAGAATGGGATTGCTTAAAGGGGAGAAATAGTGTGGGATGAGTTACAATTCTCTCCATGTCAGACAATCAAAATGGTGAGTTGGCTGCAGAGGGGGCATAGCAGTGCAGGGCTCAAAGATTATTCATTCCAGTTGCTTCCCACTGGCTCTTTATAGTTTCTGAATAGGGAACCACCTGCTCTCCACTAAGCAACCTTCATTATGACTTTTTTACCAGTAAAAGACCTTCTCCAGAATCTGCATAAGTAACCTCACAGACTTTGTACCCATTCCCACAGTTTTCTAAGACATTATTTCTGACCAAATTATTGTGGTTAATTTAGCGATGTACCTGCTGTCTGTTGCTCTCCTCCCTTTACCCCAAAGGACCCTGTTTAACTAATCAACAGCTCCCTGCTTCCTTCCCCACCCTTCAAAAGCACAAGAAATACAGTAAACACAGTGGTCAAAACCCACCTGTTCCTTCTGTTCCACTGGGCAAAGACAATTGTGTCAATACTAGAAGACAAGTAGTCCCTTCTCCATTACTTAGAATAAGATCTCACAAACTTTGTATGATGTCTACCGGTTTAAGTCTTCTTGCTGGGCTCCAATTCGGTCTCTTCGCTTGCTATAGCTCAGCTGCAGTCCTTGTCAACCACCAGCATTATAACCACAGATTCTTAAACGTTGCCTCTCTGAGGCAACAGTGGCAGTACAATTTCCCAAATCCCGGTCTCCTGCTCAGGGTTGTCTGTCTGACCTAGGCAGAGCTTTGGTCTGTTCATCTGCTCACGTTTGTCCCCTTGCTCTCTTCTTTTCTCAGATTCAGTTCCCTTTACATGTCTCCTTTGATGGCCAACTTTCTCTAGGAAGGAGATGAGGGGTTTTCTGTTGTGTTGTTTTGGGTTTTTTCCCCTCAAAAATACTTGTGGGTTTTTTTCATTGAATTAAAAAAATAAAACCCAGTAGTTATTTTGGTTATAATTTGCTGTTCCAGGACCAATGAATCTCCTCTCCGTGGCAAAACCTGAAGTATTACATACCTATTCTTACTGGTCATTGAAAATAGGGAAAAAGACCTGCTCCTTATTGTAAAAAATGTTACACCTGAAATGATAACCACTAGCAGCTGTATTTCGGCTGATGTCACATGCCTGTTGACTGAATTTCACTTTTCACTGGATTTCAAAGCAAATGCTTGGATGCAAAAAATAGCTATAGGTGAATAACTATAAGTACATTATGCCCGAATTATGCCAAAAATGCGTATCTTTGTGAAACGCTTAATTAAATTAATCTGTTGAAGTATTCACCTTCCAAAAGCTTTATGAGTAGCAACATTTAATGTTATATTGAAACAGGATTGGTTTTATCATTCCACAATCAGAGGTCTGTTTCTATGCTCTGCCAGCGATGTCTACTAGGAGTAAACCCTAAATACGCTGAATTTGCTGGGAGTCTTTCCTTTGATTTCATCAGTCTTGTTGAAGGCCCACAGCTGGTCACAAAAGCACGGGCTCTTTCTGTGGTAGATCTCTGTAACACACTTAACTAACTGTAGCTTAAGTTATTGGTCGGAATATCCCAAAGAGCAGTTTTTCCTCTAATGCATACAATTCGCAGGGGGACTGCATGGGATACTACTGTTTAACTATGTAACTGGGAGATGATGGAACAGTTTATAATTAAGTGAGAATCAGTCCTTAGAGTTAATTTACAATAATGCTGTTCTGTGTCAGTTTCTGTACAATTTTGCCAGATAGTTATGCTTCACTGTATGGTCATCCATTGATATTTTTCAGTAACTGCCTGAGAGAAATGCAGAAAAATTCCTTTTTTTGATGAGAAAATATGTGATAAACCATTAGATGGTATCTTTATTTCTGACTATACACTGATTGAATAAATGACCCAAGATAATTTGGAACTAGATGGTGACAGAGGTGCCATCTTTTAAATAACAAACAGAAATGGGGACCAAAACACATTAGGTGCTAAATTTTCATAAATACATGTGTAACAGAGGTGAAGAGAACCATAAGGCAGGTGCATGCACAAAAACACATGCACAATTGCACAGTTAGTTTATGCAAGCCATTATTATGATTGCAGATGCAAATGCTAAGTCAGATGTTTAACTGTTCATTTACTCATGTAAGTACTATTTTCCTAAGCAATGACATTGTATATATGTAAATTGAGAAGCAATCCGATTTGTTAGTGTTATACTCACTTTGCACAGGGGTAAATAACTACCAAAGATGAAAGGAAATAGAAAATCGTGGCTGAAAAGTTGAATGGCATTAATTATTGGTGGCACTGCAGCTCATTATATTGCAAAATGTCTTCCTGATTAGATGCACATTCAATAGGCAACATGACTAGAGGAAAAAAAAAAAAAAAAAAAAGAAGAGTGCAACAAGAAATATTTCAAAGCTTCTGCAAAGATGATAAATGTCCATTACCATGGTCTGGAATCTCTCAGACAGAAAGACCTCTTCTGGGATATACACTGCTTCCATTACATTGATTATTTTTCTGTCAGGAACATATGTTTTGATATACACCCTGTTTGCTTCAGTAAGAGACCGCTAGTGATACAGGAATATCTTGCAAAGACAACATAAGCAGGCATGCCTCATACATTTAAGATCTATCTTTCAGTCAAGATACTATGCATAATCAGCTAGACAAAAAGTCTTGCTATACCCAAACGCAAGCCCCAGTGCCTGGGGTATAAATAACTATAAAGATGTCAGAAAAATTTCTATCTCCGTGTTTTCCGGACATTTCCTGAATCCTTCCATGTGCCTGTCCTCTGAAAGCTCCTTCACGCTGACACTTTGGGTGCTGCTTTGGGCTTTTCTTCTCTCAAGAAGAGAGAACCTTAACACGAATACTAAACCTAAACCGAGAGCTAGGGCTGGGGCTTGGCCTTAGCCCAAGACCCTATCCATGCCAAGATAAAAAGGTTCTCAGGAGAGAACACTGGAGCTCAGCACTCGCTTCGGCAGCCCCTTCCCAGCCCCACTCGAGTTGCATCTCTAGGCTTTTTCATTCTCCCAACAATAGCTATGAAAACAGCCTTAATTTCAGCTCAGGCGTTGTGATAGAGACAGAACCTAGAGCGGCAGCTGAAATGAGACAGGGACTGGTGACATGGGCTCAGAATAAGCCAAGGTAGTGTCCTAGGTATAGTGTTAAGGTGTGCAAAGGTTGGGAAAGAGAAAAAGAACATCACTGCAGCTGGAGCAGGGAAGGAGTGGAAGAAGCATTGGACTGCAAGAGCAACTCTTCCCTGCAAACTTCTTCCTGCGTGTGCCTGGGAACCTTGGTGTCAGGCTCAGTGTGGCTCCAGGGGCAGGATTAGGGTTCGGGTTGGGAGAGAGTCAAAGCATAGAGCTGCAGTTGGCACGGGGCTGGAAAGGGGTTCTGAGAGGAACATATGGGCTCCCAAAGACTCCTCTCCTGACAACTTGTCCATACCAGGCATTGGGCTGGCCTTTTGCAAAGGCTCTGCTCTTGCACCCGCTGTGCTTTTGATCCCTCTTGGTGTTGTGTTGAGTAGACCTTAGGGAAAGTAGAACAGCATCATTGTAATTTTTAATTGCAAAATCCCAATAACGATTTCCAGTCCAGTTTAGGATGGCTTTTCAACGTGAAAAGTATGTAATGAGGAGGAACAGGAATTGTTTAGTGTAATAGAGGAAATATGTAAAGTGATGGGCTTGGGGGATATGAAAAGAGAGAAGAAAAAGAAAGTTTAGGCTGAGTCTCAAGGAAAACTCTCTCACGTTATGATCCACTGATCAACTACACAGGTGAATGTGTTCCTACTTATGACATCAAGTAAAGGATGGGATGCTAAAAATTAAGCATTTGACAGGGAATATTTGGCATGGCTTCATAAGTCTTTCCATCAATCATGTCTCTTTAAGAAAATGCGATGTTTTCACACTTCACTTAACATTTTGAAAATAACATCTTTGGATATTTTGGATATAGGTTAAATATATATATATATACACACCATTTTGTAGGGAATAAAACTTTTATTGTGTATGTTTTCCACTGCTTTTAATAGGTGTTGTAGACTACTTTCCCTGTTCAATAATTCAATATTTTTATTTTTCCCTGACTCCCTATCCACAAATTTTGAGGCTGTTACAGTCATAAGGACATTTCTCACTGGTTGAACAAATTTAAAGATCAAAAAGCTTAAAGTATCAAGGACTAGAAGTTCTAAACAAATATGGTTCTGAGAAGAGAAGGAAGGAATAACTATTTATACCATCAACTAGTTCTTAAGGCACATCATCTTCACACACAGGTCTGTATTTGTGTGGTATTGAATCTGAAAAGACTCAGTATCAAAACTCTAGATAATTCTAATTCTAAACCCAATACTAATTCTGATACCCAAAACTCTAGTTTTGGGTATCACAGGGTTAAAAAAAAAAAAAAAAAGAAGTTACATTCATGTTCATTGGAAAAACCACACATTCAGTTACTAAGTAATTCAGGAATTGCATTTCTTGGGTTAGACCAGTCTGATTTTTCTTCTCTTCCATCATCATGGCAGAATTACATCACTGAAAGTACACAAGAGTAGAGTTTATTTCTTCTGTTGCTTTGAAGCAATGAATGGAAAAGGGAGATGAAAATTGAAGCAGCTGTTGCCAAAGTTGTGCATAAGTCTGCACAGAATCTTTCTGCTAATTACTTTCTTATCCTGCCTATATGACATAAGTTCCCAAAGTGACCTCTTGCACACTGCATCTGTCAGGGAGTAACTCACATGATAAGGACTAGCAAACATGACAAAATTATTTGCATGGATTTTTGTTTGGTTTGGGAAATGAATTTGCTTTGGCTGTGGTTTGCTCTCCTGTTGCAGTCTATGAAGATTCTGTATAGACACTGGGTCGGAGAAGTGTCTTGGGGGCGTGACAGGAGAACGAATTTTCTATTTAGCCCAAAAAGTTCCATATTTGTGCCAGAAGTAGCTGCCATTGCAGGACAGAAAAAATACTCTCTGAGTGACATTACTAATTCCAATAAAGATTCCTGATTTATAATGCAGAATCAGAGGTTACGCTTGTCGTCAGAGTCCAAGGGATGTATAAACACCACTTTTTATTTGTAACCCAGGTAGGTCGGCTGCGCCTTAATTCAGTCCTGTACTGACAGCACTGTAGCTGTGTAAGGTAGATTTCCACCACCAAATCTTTCCCAGGGCTCCAAATAGGATCAGGATACCTCTGTTGCCACCATAGATTTTTCTTGCAACCAGAGGTGGTTATTCTACTTCTGACACATCTACACCAGCTGTAACTGTGTTCTCCAGTACAGCAAAATCTTTTTTGAACATTATCCATGTATTAAAATTATGTATGTTCATTTACATGAGGAAAAATGAAGCAACACCATTAATTAATTTATCTAGTATCACAGAAGGACCAGAGTAGAAAAGGGTTTTAAAGCTCTAGTCTTATAAACTGAATTATTTCATAGCAATAAAATGGCATGAGGTAGAGTCAGGGCAGTAGCTTCTATGATACTGATGAAGAATAAGAATCACGAACCTAATAGCCCGGCAGCTATGTCGTTTCTTTTGATATTATGTAAGGTACATCATACAAATGAACTAATTCTCGTTCAGAAAATCCTTTTAGAACTTGCAGCTTTTGTTTTCTCATGATGCAGCTTTTTGCTCTGAGTGCTGGCAGCAAAGTGAAATTTACTCAAATCCTGATGGCCGTGTGGAGCTGGTGCTTCAGCGAGCAGAATTTGAGTAAATTCGTCTTTGCTGCCAGCACTCGAAGCAGAGCATACAGGATTTCCAGGGAGAGTGCCACATTTGGGAATGCAAGAAAATACAGATGGCCAAAGGCAACCTAAAAGCTGGGTTATGAGGAGGAAGAAAGGGAGCGGGAAGAGGAAAGAAGAAAATTGGAGCCCAGAGAAAAAAAGGAGAGAGACAAGGCAGAAACAGCCAGGGCATAGGAAAGGGGAAGTGTAGAGAACTGCAGCCAGAGCAAATAAGGGCAGTTCTGCATATTACAATATGGTCACGTTTCTATCAACTATAGCTGAGCATTCAACTTGTAAACACAGAAGGGGAGAGATAATTATTTTTAAAAGGGACGAATCCAGATTTTCAATTTGACATCTTGGGTCATCACTGTATCTCATTGCCTTTCTATCTCTTTTTCTAAATGTAGTAGTTGCTTTTTCTCACGCTGACAATCTCTGAAGAAGACACAGCAGAAGAGAGGACCCTCCTGTTAAGTGAATTCTTGAAGTCTTGGAATATCCATGTAGGAAAGGTGCACTTAATAACTAACCACCTACATAGCAGAGATGCTAGAGAAATCTGCTGCAACAAAATTGTCAGCTGTAAGTTTCTGTGATCCAAGGTCTGTGAAGAGTGAACAAGACACAAACTGACCCGCCTCATTCGGGGAAGGGGAAGGGGAAGGGGAAGGGGAAGGGGAAGGGGAAGGGGAAGGGGAAGGGGAAGGGGAAGGGGAAGGGGAAGGGGAAGGGGAAGGGGAAGGGGAAGGGGAAGGGGAAGGGGAAGGGGAAGGGGAAGGGGAAGGGGAAGGGGAAGGGGAAGGGGAAGGGGAAGGGGAAGGGGAAGGGGAAGGGGAAGGGGAAGGGGAAGGGGAAGGGGAAGGGGAAGGGAAGGGAAGGGAAGGGAAGGGAAGGGAAGGGAAGGGAAGGGAAGGGAAGGGAAGGGAAGGGAAGGGAAGGGAAGGGAAGGGAAGGGAAGGGAAGGGAAGGGAAGGGAAGGGAAGGGAAGGGAAGGGAAGGGAAGGGAAGGTCATAAAATGCTATTTCCTTCTCAAAAAATTGAAAGGTTTTGAGTTGATTCTAACATGAAATGAAACCAAATTTTGAAATCTAATGAGCAGTGAAATCTGAACAGTATTGTTGTGCCCTAGCCACCTCTCACATTCTTCAGGCTAGTTACAAAACTATTTCCACTTTAGCAAGTTCACTGTATAATCTTTCCCCCCAGTATGGTGAGAGGAGAGTCCCTTTTCTATTCCTTTGGTACACAGAAGCTTTCAGTTTATAAAATTAATTGATTGCTCGCCAATGTGCATCTAAACCCAAATATTTGTGCAGTCCAACATAAATTCATCATTGCACCTTGCTGTGTGTTGCTGAGCTCTGTGGTCCAATTTTAATGGAATACTTGATGAAGCTGATGTGCATATTTTCATCCCACACATACAAATTCTTCATGAGAATGATTGCCTTCAGCAAACAGAATACCACGTACAACATTACAAATTTAGATATACCTTCCTGAAAATATAGTAGGAACAAAATTAAAGAGATAATGAGCAGCAAAAAATCTGCTGAAGTTCAAGCGTCTGAGAAATGTCTTACTTTTGTCAAAATTAGAATGAAGAGTGGAGGAAAAAAAAAAATTGAATTATTAGAATTATACATAAAATAACTCAATCTGACAATCTGGAAGCACAAAGCATTACTCAGCTGGTAGACTTCTACCTAACTAGTGGATTAACATAGTTCAAATGTTTGCTTTTTGTCCCCATCTATTTGAAAAGTCAGATCTAATTTACAACCCATTTCCTTTTTAAGTTAGTTGAGGATCAATGTTTCTTAATTTTTTTTCAATTTTCTTTCACTGCCTAAGTATATTCCTACATGTCCCTGGAAGTTTCAGCCAGCAGTGTCCCGGATGAATCTTAGTCTAGGAAGAGGACTTCTTCTTTGTGCTCTTTCTCCTATCACTTTTAATTTATTCCCTGGATGTTTCATTAAGAGGCTGTAAGTTCCCATAACATTAATAGAGGTTTAAATAAGACTAGTCTCCTTCCATTGATCTCTCACATCTCTCATTCAATCTTTTCACCTAACTGGATACACAGTTGTAAATGTACTTTTCAACAATGCTGCTTTTCTTCATATTTTTCTCTAGTGAGATTGCACACCACAGAAGCAGACACACACACAAACAAAAGGGACAGTTCCTCCTATGGTAAATAAGCAAAACTTACTGAAGTTGACAGATAGGACCATTGCCTACACCTAGTAATTTTTTATACAACAAACCATCACTTGTGATGCAAGAAGTCAAAACTGATTCTAGTACGTGTTTCTACCATGTCTTCATACTCTCCCTCTCTAACAGCTTTTAAGGCTCAGTTGTATTACAGTGATACCGTTTGGGGTAAGAAGCAGCACCAAGCCAGCCTCTTCCTTTGACTTTTAGCCTGGTAAGTGAATGAACTTGGAAAGAGTTCCAGTTTGGTACAGCATATGTTACCCAGCATGCTACTGCAGCCAGCCCAGCACTGCAGAGGGGCAAGCCCAGTCTCCCACGCCAGCGAAGCAGCAGCAGTTCCGCTCAGTTCCCGACCCAGAGCTGTCAGCTGTGATGCGAGCGGGCCCAACAAAAAAGTCATGTCATAGCAAACAGCCCGTTCTAGCAAGGCTGTGGGGTTTAGGGGCAGGGAGTGGAGGAAGGGGGAGCTCTCCCTTCACTTGGAGGTATTTCTAATGCATTAGTGGATGTGCAGGAACGTCCACCAGGAACAGAGCCAGTCTTTACAGGATGCAAGTGATGGAGAAACCTCTCTAACTCAAAATAAGCTGCTCCAGTGATTTACTACTCACCCTGTTAAAAAAAAAAAAAAAGTCACATCATGTTCGCAGTTTGATTTTTTCTCGCTTCAGTGTCCAACAACTTGCTTTGTCTGCTAAATCAAAAAAACAGCTGCTATGAGTCTTTTTCGTCCTTATGTAGGTACTTTCATAGCAAGACATCTCTTGAACTCCTTGTTCCCAAGTCAAACAGAGTGAGTTTTAATCTTCTGTGATAAATAGAATATTTCAGACCTCGACTAATTTGTATAGCTCTTTTCTGAACCCTTTCCGGTTTGTCAACTTCCCTTTAAAGGTGAAAATGTTAGCTTTGAAGACAGTGTTCCATTAATTAGTGGTAACTGGCAATGTTCTGAATCAATGGTTTTCCTTTGGAGAATGCCAATTTGCTGAAATCTAACAACTGTAGCAATGGATCTGTGTCAAATCTTTCAGAAAATGTCTGCTTTTCCCTCAGCTAGGCTGTTTTGCTGGCTGCTGCAGAATTAGAGCCTATGGCGTTCTGATACCGCCACCTCAAACCTCTACAATTTCTTAATGGCAAAATGAATTGCAGCCTCAAATTCAGTTGGAACTTCCTGCTCAGTGATAACAAATGAGACAGCTCTGCCTCATTTCATGGAAGGAAATCGGGCTTTGAAGTTTTCCAGACTACTTGATCCCCAGCTGGACCTAAGTGCCAGAAGTTTTTCTGGGATGTGTACCTTGGTTTATTGACCTGCATAATCAGGTTTGCCATCCCTGCCATACTGGTTACTGGTGATTACTGAAAGATACTTCATTCTTTCCTAACATCAGTGATACCAGCCTTTAAAACAGCACATACTGTTTTTCTGCGTTCCCATCTCTCCCGAGTAGCAATGGGCAGTTTGTTCAGAAGTCAAAATATCTCTTACTGATATGAATCTATCTAATCAAAGGTTACGCTTACCTCAGACTTAAACAGGAGATAATTTTGAATTTCTCCCTATTAAATAAGGACTGTGTCAACTCTTTGGATAGGAAAGGTGGTATCTCCAGTACTTCACCAGCTGGTAACAACTCCTTCTCCTGATGACAAGTAAAAGTCACTTTGATGACAAAAGGTGTGGTTCCACAGGAATTTATCCTGATAACATCTGGTCTAGAGCATTCCTCCTGCTCCCTTGCATGACTACACTATGAGCCACGAGAATAAGCTCATGCCACGAGCTGGGTCACGCTGCTTTGCTGTTAAGTAAAAGCTTGGATCATCCAAGCTCAGCTTTAGTTTGGTTTAAACCGCCCTGGAACCACATCTTCAAGCTGTTGCTCAACCAGCTTTTTTCTGTAGCAGTGCCTCAGTTTTATTGGCTTTGCGTTTTTTCCCCCTCTTATGACTTGCTCATACCTTATCTCAGCATTGCCCACTCAGTTGTACCAGTATCTGTTTGTGCAGCTGAGCAGTGAATCAGAGAATTGGCCAGGTTAAAAATAACTCAGCAAAAAGAAAATGGTTTTAATCTGATCAGTTCTCTGATCCGGTTCACTCTGCAGCTGCACAAATAGTGGTAGGAGAAAACTGGGAAGAGAAGGAAGAGTGACAAGAATAGTCAACCTGAAGGAGAGCAGATCACTGAATGAAGCGCTGTCAACCTGCAGCCTCTGTGAGAACAACTTTATTCGATGTTCCTCCAGCCACCGAACTCTGTGTTTTATTTCATTCCTGCAATCAATACATATTACTAATTAAAATTACTATTTCTGACATGTATACTAACCAGGCTATTTTGCATAGGTGTCATGTGGTTCAGGTTGTGAATGGCTCTGAGACAAAATGTCTCTGGATATTTGAAGGTAAACTCCTTCTTGGTAGGTTATGTTATCTGTTTTGTAAACAAAGCTGGAAGTAGCAAAAAAATTAGCTTCTCAGTTACCTCGATCTCTGTCTCAAGATCTAGCAAGTACAGAAAAGTTTAGGTTTGTCCATGGTAATGAGGTGATCCCTACCCATGATATGAACGTTTTGTATAGTATAGTTTTGTATAGTTATATCACCTCCACTAACCCACTAAGCAAACCCTTAGCTGGAGAGTTTGATGCTTCTTCATTACACTTAATGCAATTTTAGACCCACTCTGAAATTAGAGAAAGCGTACTTTGTGATTTAAATATCTACTGGATCGAACTTTTTGATGTTTACCCCACAACTTGCATAGTTATCTCAGCTCCTGTCAAAATCAGTAGGAGTTAAGAGAACTTAGCACTTGAAGACAGCTCATAAAATCAGCCCCTGAGTGAAATGCCATTTCCCTTTGTTACGCTATTTGTGTGAGTTTTGGTGCAACTGGTAATTATCATAATCAGAGAATCATTCAGGTGGAAGGGACCTCCGAAGGTCTCCACTCCAATCTCCTGCTCAAAACAGGGTCAGCCATCAGGTCAAATCAGACCTGATCAAATCATAATACCAAATCAGCTCTAATATGTGTTTGATATTTTCTTGTTTCTCACAGTGTTTTCCAGAATTCTTTACAAATGCAATGGAAGGTGGTTCCATAACCAGTGCCTGGGTTGTGGAATGCTCCATTACACGTAGTCTCACTATCTAAGTATAACCTGAATGTAGTGAGAAAATAAAGCAAATCAGGCATAGATTGGGGCTTTTTTTGAGCATTTTGAGAATCAGGATTACTCTGCCTGACAGGTGCATCATTTCCCATGAAGTTGTGTTGAAATATAAAAACAATATAACCTAATTGCTAACAAGTCACAAGGAAAGAAATTATAGCTGAAAGCTATAAATTGCTTGGAACATGAAATCTTCTACATTTTCAACAGTTTCCATCTCTCCTTTGCTTGCCTCCTGCTCAGTTTAAAAATTATTTTCTGGAGGAAGAAAAAGGACATTAAAAGAAGCCTGAAGAGCTATTTATACGTTTCTCTTCAAAGTCTACTTTTCTGGTCTTACCCATTCGATTTCACTTTTAACTCCCTTGTGCTCCAATTCACTACTCTCTTTCCACGCAGTTTCAGCAGAGATTTCTGACACTGGACTGAAGCTACCTTGAGTTGCTGTAGCAGAGTCAAGTCTAGAGTTACATCTCTGCCAACAAATTAATTGTATATGGGACCATTCACCAGCACTGAGGCCAACTGGCATAGAACAGCCCATGTTCCTGTTACTAAACCCTATTCTAAGCTGGCTAATGATATATCTTAGCAAGCTATTCATAATGGTCCCTGACCTAGGCTAACTTCGGAACAGTTAGTTCATGGCAAGTATTTGAGAGCATAGAGGTTGATCTGGGCCAAAAGGTTGCCAGGGAATGTTCTGGCAGTATAACAGTACATACATTTAAGTTGTGTTTCTGGGAACAGACCTCAGGCATGTCTGTATTATTAAATTAAACAGTGCCAAGGAAATGTCATAATAGCAGAGAAAAGGGCTGAGGAATATACTTCTGTTCATGTTCCTGTTTACTCCTTTTGAGCTTTGCTTGAAAATTACCTCTGCTATACTTAGGAAAAGTTGAACGCAGGACAGCCCTGGTAGCTTGGGATGTAGTACTCAGTCCTTGTCACACCTTATCTATCCAGACCACACAAACTTGGACTAAGACCTACAGTAAGCATGAGGAGAGGCTAAGAGAACTGGGTTTGTTCAGACTTGAGAAGACTAAAGGGAGCTTTTAAGGGACAACAAATACTGAATAGGAGGATGCAGAAAGAGCTAAATTATTCTCCGAGTATCCAGTGACAGGACAAGAGGCAAAGGAAACAGACTGGAAAACAGGAAATTCTGTTTACTCATAAGGAAGAACTTTTCCACCAGAAGGGTGGCCAAATACTGGATCAAGTTGTCCACAGAGGATGCATAATCTCCATCCTTGGATATATTCAGAACACGCATGGACAAGCTTTGGGAAGTCTGACCTGGATGAATCTGCTTCCAATAGAGCTAGATGACTGCCAGGGATCCTTTTCATCCCGAATTATTCTACAATTCTAAGAAAAGAGTAAAATCTTTCCAGGTCCTTTCTTAAGGAAGACCAGGAGCTCAGGATAAAGTAGCTCTCAGCATGTGCTTGAGGGTTTATAATATGAGAGCAGGTATTCTGTTTTGAGAATACCTGAGCAAGAAAATACAATCCCATACCTTAACTGGCTTGGCTGGTAGGCCAGTTCTTTTTCTTTTTCTTTTTCTTTTTCTTTTTCTTTTTCTTTTTCTTTTTCTTTTTCTTTTTCTTTTTCTTTTTCTTTTTCTTTTTCTTTTTCTTTTTCTTTTTCTTTTTCTTTCTCTTTTTCTTTTTCTTTTTCTTTTTCTTTTTCTTTTTCTTTTTCTTTTTCTTTTTCTTTTTTTCCCCCATGAAAACACAATGAAGACAGCAGCAAACTAAACTGCAAACCCACTCACTAGTGGTGATACAGCCTACGTGTGAAAAACATTCTATGATCTTTAGATTATTCACTTACCTCTTCAGTTCTCTTCCTTCATAACATTTCACTTATGTGTATGCAAGCCTTGTCTTCTCTTTTGTTTGAACTGTTAGAACTCTCTGATGCCCCTTTTGGGATTAGCGCTATACCATATACATCACATTTCTAAGCTAGCCTTCATATCTCTCCATCTCACCAACTTTCCAGCTATTTCCAAATCTCATTTAGAACTAGGCATCTTTCCTTAAATCTTCATTCCTTTGCCTGCCCGCACTCACAAATAGTTCAGAGACAGGCTTCTGTTTGCTTTTTTGTTCCCTGTGATATCCTCTAAAATAAAGCGTGGATTCTGTGGTTCATGAAATTGCCCCAGTGATAGCCCCAGTAGGCCCTTTCTCCAAAAACCTACAGAATGAACCCCATTGTACACAAGCCAACCCCCAGCCCTCCCCCAGCTCCGCCCCCCTCCAAAAGTCCCGATTTGGAACTCACTCCTTTTAGGACACTCTTTAGTTCCACTGTCATGAAACTGGCATCAAATCAGAATCTAGTCTTTGAGCCACAAAGACAGATAAACTCTAACTTTGAACTAATTTTTTTTCATGGTGGTATGTTAAAAACAATTTTAAGATACCAGTTCTGAAATTATTCCTCACTTGCAGATATTGCAGTCATTATGCAGCACTCTGGTGCCAATGCACACAACAGAGGCCCTCCTCCAGGGCTATGCTTTGTGTCACTCACCCATACATTTTTCATTATCATTTATTTTATTAGCGAACCTAGCCCTGACTGTCAGTCAGTCTGCCTGCCTGTCGACAATGTGCTGCTCCCACAGACAAGACAGTCAGAAGAAGAATTTTAAATGAGCTGTTTCAAAAGTGTTTACCATCTAAATCTGCTTCCCAAAGTGGTACTGCAGATGGTTCGAGTGCATCTACCTACCTCATTTTCTACCTGGGAGTAAATTTCCACCAAGAACAAGCATCTCTCCAGTGATGATAAACAGTCTCGCCATTCGTTTCCATGCATTCCTTATTCATACAGATCCACACAACAGATTTTTTTGTCTCCATTTTGGAACATGGTTTGACTGAAAAGACTTTGTTCCCATGAATCTCTAAACATCTATTCAAATTTTTCTCATTCCCAGTCCCCACCTATTAGAAATTCTATGTACACGCTAAGGAAAGCTTACTGTATCTTTACCAAATAGGAAAGGAAAAAAATGAAACAAACAAATAAACAATAAAACCCTCACCAAACTTTCTTCACATTAAGCAAATTCAGCTTCACATAAAAGAATCAACCTCAAGGCCAGCAGTTGAATCAAATACTGTGTAGTCTGGAAAAACAGAATTTAAGGAGGATATAGGTGGTGTTCAGGCCGTAGTACAAAAGTGAACATCATCCATTATGAAAATTCATCTTGAATCATTATGAAGATTGTCTATTAGTAGGCAGATGTAGGTCAAATGTTCCCAAGAGCTGGGCTGCTAATGAAACAGGTTGGAATCTACTTGTGTTTTCATTATACATTTCCATACATTTTTCATGAAAGATTGTACATCACCAGTATAGCCCTTTTAATAGAAGCACTCATCTAAATGAGATTAAAATGTAGGATTAAGTTAGTTTGGCTTTAATATATCAAAGAACTTTTTTTGTTTTGTTGATTTTTTCCCCCTGTATGAATGAAGCTCACAGCATGAGGACCTATTGTATTATTTCTTTATTGAGGTCAACTTTTACCACCACAACTTTCAGGTGCTTCACAGAGACATGTCAATCCGTCTCGCTTGCTAGATTGTTCTACTGCTGGTTATTCTGTCTCAAGGTACTGCAGAATGGTACTTCAGGAAGCTAAAAAGATCTCAGCCTCTACTTTGCCAAGGAACAAAAAAACAACACAACAAACCAGACAGCTCTCTATTTATCACACAACAGTATTTGAGTGCCTTATGATGTCTAATGTATTTATACAATAGGCCAGTAAGAGGGGCAGATGCGATACTGCTATACAAGCTGGGAACTGAAGTACAGGCTTATTTTTCAGTGTTGAGGAACTTAGCAGAAAGAAAGTAATCAAAAAGAAATGTTCTGCCGCTGAGTTCTTCTAGCATTGCCCTGAAATTTTCTACCTCGCTAATGATGTTTTATACAGTACCTCATGCAATGGGAACCATTAGGTCTCAGTGCCATTATGCTAGCTGAACTGTTCTGGAAAGCATTAAAATGTCTTCATTCTAAAAGGATGCAACACATCCTAGATGCCATATAATTCTCACTTTGCTCCTGCTACCTTAGGTAATAACAAACAGAGAACAGCTCTCAAACTGTCGACGTGCTGCATAGAACAATGGTTACAGGATGAAAGAGGCTCCTACTCTATGCACACATGCATATCTGGCATAAAACTTACACACCTAAATACCACGGGAAGAACCCAGCCAAGAGAGGTTGCCGAACTTGCTATTGACAGCTAGCCAAGGGAGCCCTGCTACACCATCTTCCTATTTCACAGTGGAGCTCTGAGACAGGTTGGGAGCTATTATCACGCTCTCCCCTCTGTTTTCCAAAGTGTGTTGTACCTATTTTATGGTTTTCACCATACAACGATTTTGCTATTCATCTATTGCCACTCTTTCAATTAACACTGTTCCTATTACATAAGGGACAGGGTTTTTATAAACTGACTGCTTGAAAACAGAACCATGTATGCAAGAGGAAAAGTGACAGCCCATACTACAATGGCAAAACCTACTGGTGCGAGAAATCCATTATCTAGCCTTTTTCAGTAAGCGCCCAAGGTATGACATTTCAGAAGAAACGATGGGGAGCACGGGGAAGTGTACTAAGCACAGTTAGCCCATATGTGAAATCTGGCAAGTTGTATGATACCATAATACAAGGCAAGACAAGCTATTGAAAACAGGACAGCAAGGTAAGTCTTCTTAGAGAGAAGTGAAGATATTTTCTGCTACCCGCCACCCCCTGTGGTGAGATTTCTTAAGTTTCATACATACCTCTCTTTCAACCAAGAGAGAATTTCTATAACATCTTGGAGGTTGGTGTTATTTTTGAAAGTCAGTTCAAAACAGCATTTAAACTTGCTGTTAGCATTAGAAACTGCTTCCTTTGCCTTCTCTTTTTTTTCAGTTACCACTCTGATCACATCTGTGGCCATTTACATCTGGCTTGGATGTTGCTATGGTAGCCAATACTATTTTCATTACTTTCCCCGTATGTTTCACAGGTATTTCCCAAAGTGTTACC